>NC_090319.1:333916617-335279145 GCF_040869045.1 Eurosta solidaginis | reverse complement strand
AACAAGTTGTAAAACTACAATTTTGTTATGTTATTGGTTTTCCATAGCAAGATCCTACTTACTATCGATGCAGCCTCTAAATCACTTCAGTCTAAGACCACCAATCTTTCAAATGCCTTAAAAAGTTTGAAAATTTGTCTAAGAGAATTGGAAAGGTATCGAAATGAATTTAAAAATTTAAAACTGGAAGCAAATAGTGAAATTTTGTTCAAAGTGAACATATTTTGTTGAGTATTGGACATCATTATAAACCAACTGAAACCGCTTTTTAGTTCAATGAATGAAATTGTTTCAATTTTCTCTGTTTGGCAACCTTCCACCTTAAAAGTTTTAAATGACACTGGTCTTTTAAAAAATTACCAATGCACAAACTTAAAATAATGTATAAAATTTATTTTACATATTTTTATAGAAACATGGGGTTAAACCCACGGCCATAAGCTAGTACTTAATTTCTTAATATAGACAGATATGTTTTTTATTATATTTAAACTAAAAAAATATAGCACATCAGTTAAACAAAAAATAAATAAAAAATACATCAAAAGCACCATAACCGTTAAAAAGTTTGGTGAAAGATCTTAAGTACTTTGCAGCAAGTAATTACAACTGGCCACTTAATGACCCATCACGCACGAAAAACTAAAAAAAAAGTAATAGGATGTAAATTCTGCTGGAATCGGATGTTGTACACCAAGTGGTAACTGTAGTCAAGACATTCATTTGAATGCACTTTAAATGGGGCATTCCATGTTTGGTATGGAACAAATCGTACATAATTTTACAGGATTTTTTTCAGGTTTATTTGATAGATATACGCTTCGTTGTATCAAAATTATCATCATAAAAAAAAAAAGATTTTAATTAGGTAACAAAATTACAAACTAGAGTAAAAATTGCGATATCCTTAAGAAATTGGTACACTATCTTATGTGCACTCAATATGGATTGGTATTGGAGTAAATGGTGGATTGGTATAAATCCCCTCTTCTGTAAACTGTCCTTTCGGAGCTTTCCCCTTTTTGGTGTTTTGAAGACAATACGAAACTTCTTTGAAATAATGTTTGGGAGTAATTGGAGATCACGGACGAGCAACGTCAGCTAACATTTTTCTTTCAGTCGAACTTTTCGTTCAAGGATAAAGTCTGGTTAAATTTTATTTCGCAGCGTCTACCGATACTGGGGAGGCAACAGAGGTTGGCGACTCCTATTGGTGGAAAATAGTGTGTATATATGTGGAAGTCACTTCCACTTCAAGACTTCAACTTCTGTGGGTACTCTGTCTGATAATAAAGAGGACGATTTACTTTCGCAGACGAGCGTTAATTACGTGACTGAGAAATCTATAAAAATAGCTTTAAGATAAAACAATTAGATAGCAATTTTTTAAGTTTTACCAAATTTTACAAAAAGTTTTAAAACTTCATTCAAGGTATTAGTATCATAAACTGATACACATTCTTATTTATTTAAGACATTTGTTGAGTTCTATTTTTTGTTTGTCTTTATTGCATTTCAATTTAATACTGTTATACATCAGTAAAGAGATTACACTGTAATTGTCACAATTGGTAAGATTTGCCATATAACTGGCTGTGTAGGTGGGGAGAAGGTAGCATGTAGTGTGATAGGAAAACCCTCCAAGCCTGTCAGGTTTAGCAAGGTTTTACTATTACTCTTTAATTCCAGTGAAATTTCTTCTTTTATTTTTGTTATTAAAATTTAATTTCAGTTGCTTTTTATTTCCAGTATAGTTTTCCTTCTTTTAGAATAACAAGAATTAGGAAATTTCGACTTATTGAAAGGTTTGCTTCATGTTTATTCAAATTGTTTTTATATCCTTATCATAATCGAAGATCTGGATTTGTAGCTCCAAAACTGAATAGTTTTATTCAAAATACATTTTGCAATATTCATTACTGAGTATTATCTTTGTTATGACTGATTATTAGCTTTGCTTAGAAAAACGTCGTAAAGTTGTGTGGAAAATACTGCACTCAAGGAGGTCTATAGCTAGACCAAATTGAACATTCTGTCTCTTCAATAAATATTGACATCATATTCATAAACGAATGATAAATACAATATTGAACTGATATTCGTAAAAACTTTGTATACCCTGCAACGATTCGCACTTGTTCCTACTAGCGCAGAACTCCTCACAGTCCCCACGCAATGCTTCAATTTTATACTTTTAACATAGGGACGTCCCACGAAATGGCAATTACTCCCTCCCTTAACAGACCTTTTCAACGCTTTTCTTACTCGTTTACTATTGGCCTGCTCTGACACAGTCCTGCTTTTGATTGGTTAATTTAAACATAACGCCAACAAAGGTTTAGTACAACCAAAAGATTTTTATGCTATATCTCCGTAAAATAATCGACCTCTGTTGCAACTGGGTATACAAATTATTCATTGCATATACTTCCTCTCTGAGTATAATTTTTGTAACCAAGACAATAACTAAATAGGGTCATAAAGTTTTTAATGTGAACTTTTTACTAAACTGAAGTATGTAAGTATGTTAATTGTATTAGTGCGTTGGCTAAGTAATATATAAAGATAAATTTAAGTGTTTGCAAAACAATAAAACTCATACAAAAGTTTATAATTATCAAAGTAAAAGCAAGTTATGCATGCATTCTTAAAATTCCCAATAAATCAAAATTAGGTTATTGCTAACAAAATGCTTTTTGTTATTATAATTTTAACTCTTAAGAAAATGAAGACGTAATTGAATGAATATTTATCTAATTTTAGTAATGTGATAATCAAGGGATACAATAAATTCCAATTTTTTTAGGACTTTTCAACTGGCCGCAACATCAGGAGAAATGATCAAGCAGGAAATTTAAAGAATTAACTGTAACTGCAAGAGTCTAGTTTTAGGGAAAGGACCTTAAAGTTTTTTTAGCCTCTGCGGTTTTTGAGTAATCTTAAAATAACCAGCAACAGAAAAATTTGTAAAGTTTTTTGGTTTCTGTGTTTTGGTCTACGGGCGTGGAAAAAGTTTTATTGGCTTAATCACGGATCGGTTACTTCCGTCAAAACTAAATTTTTTTTTTGGAAATTAATGGACAGTTGTTAAAAATAACACTGGTCGACCCAGGTTTTGTTGCATGGAATTTTATGCATGATTTACAAAGTAATTTTTACACTTATCTCAAATGTAGAAGCCTCCATTTCCTAGCAGCTATAATTTCGGAAATATTTAATAAAAAAGTTTCTAGTAAACATAATTTTTTTTACAATGAATAAAATTTATTATTATCACTTAAAATGAGTTAAATTTTCTCTTAAGAGATTTTATTGTATGCGTTGATTCAGGTGAAGACACTGACCCTGTTATTCACTGAGATCGCCTAAACTTTCAGGAATTCGGTCCAAATGGATTACGTGCATTTTAATACGCAGATGTTGGAAGTGTAGCATAAGTTGGTCTATATGCTCAGAGAAGTAAAGTGAGCGAACTCTTCCCATGCTGATTTTTTTAGGTGATTTCATGCGGCTAGTGTACTCTGTATCACTAATTAGTTTTCTTATCTACAAACCATCGAAAATCCCAGCTTTCACCTTTTCAGAACTCAGTTTTGAAAATGATTGGGAAATGTATTTGAAATCCTCTGAATGATGCCGGGATGCACTACGTTCAGATTCTGATAAATGTCTAGAACTAAGGACTGGTTGAACAGCAAGCCAACCTATATAGATCTATTTAGGAAGATTTCTGCATTTTATTCCTGTTATGCTTACCACACAGAAATAACAGTCGCTGTGATGGTCCGACGGTTCAAGCCATATCACAGGAGTTTGGTACTTAAAATGAGATAACTTTTATTTTCCCATAAGCTTAATGACTCAACACAACTTTATCATATGGAATTTGGAGTCTAAGGTTTGCCGTAATTTTTATATGGGAAACAGAATAAGTCGAAATAAACTCGTTTCACTAGGACTGACAGATTTGAAAGAAATTCATTGAAAATATATACGCCACAAATAAAACAAAAACAGTTTGGATTGTTTACACACATTATTTTTAATGAACTCAGAATGGATTACAGCAGTTGCTACACCTACTATGGTAATATGTCAACTGAGAAATGTTTTTGGTATGACAGCCGTATTTCAAAAACTTGAGATACCAGTAAAAATTTGATGGCAGATTTGAGATCAGCGACCCCAAGTTAGTGAGAAACAAAAGAAAAACTTCATGCAACAAACCAAAAATGCTATTTTGTCCACCAGTGCATTAGGTTCCTCAAAACCTCCTCCAACTTTCTGTGAGATCATCGGTTGATGAGAAGAAACCCGATATCTCGTCGAGAAGTCGACTTAAGGCTAAAGTTTATTATCATAGTATCCTACCCTTATAGTGTTTAAGTAAAAACCCGTGTACCAAAACAAAAAACCCAAAAAATTTAAAATTTTTGTTGCTGGTTTTTCTAAAATTATTCAAAACCTCAGAGACTACAAGGTCTTAATCTTTAATCTAGATGCTTGGAAATGAAGTACTTTTGGGTTTCCTGTACATTTCTTTCAAAGTTGCGACCTGTTGAAAATTTGCTAAAAATTTGGAATTTTTTTAATTCCTTAATTTTTTTCCTGTGTTGTGATAGGTTACTGTTGTTTTTTTTTTTTTTTTTTTTTGTTATAGCAGTATGACACCATTTAATAGGTTACTGTAAGGTTGTTTTGTACTTAAGTTAAGAAAATAAATGAAGCTGTATTTAAGTTATTGCACCCAAATTGTCACGGCCTGGCATTAAAAGAGACGAACATTAAGTTAATAAATAGCTAAAAAATAAAAAAGCATTAAATTAAGGTTATACGTAATGAATATTAATTTATACATTTATGTTAATACAATGAAGAGTTTAAATAAAATAAGATAATTTGTTGGTGTACGATAATAAAACACAACAAATTCGAGACCGAAGCACAAGGGGTCACAAAAGTAAATATAATTATTGGGACTAAAATTTTTAAAACATTTTGAAACTTTAGCTTTTAGGATTTGGCTCAAGTGGATGAATATTCTCCCCCAGTTTATGCTAACTTCGAATGGATATGAATTTTGGACGAATTTTTGCCACTGCCTTGTTACGAGCCCAGCGAGAGAAACCTTTTCTAAAGTAGTTTGGCCTATTCTCATCATTAAATTAATTCATATGTTAACCAACAGCAGTCGTACAATATTTTTGCGACACCCTATATGCACTGAATAAATTCCAAAATTAGTTCTGTAATTAAAATACTATTTAAGCTTTTCAGCTTAATTCTTACGCAGCTGCAAAAATATATATCAAATAATTTAAATTAATTACAAATGCGCTTAAATGCACAATATTCTCTATATTATACTTTGCATAAATATCACAAATGTGCAATCATACTTAGGCTTTAAATGATGTGGAAGGATAGAAGGATATTTGCCGTTAAGTGTGGTAATGAAAATAATAATTATGATAAGTTGATGTACAGCAGTAGCACCTCAAATATATTATAATTTTAAAAGCTTTGAGGGTATTAGCTTTTGCATATATTTATATAATTAATATATTTGATGATTTGTGAAAGTATTAAAACAAGAACAAAAGAAAATGCAACATCGAAGCGCAACAACTACCACTGCGTCGGCTTAAAATGCCAGTACTTAAAATCCATCGATCCATTTTAATAGTGCTTTTTTTTAGTCGGAAAAGTCCGCGTCAATAAATCGTCCCCTGTGAAAGCTTAAGGAGTCCCGGGGATGCACATAGCATTTTCATGACGTACCATTTATTATTTTTATTTGTAGCACTTTTTACAAAAAAGTCCACAAAGAAAAGTAAAATCCGGACCTTTATTTTACAATTCCGAAAATAAGCGTTGAGTTCGGACATTTATTTTTTAAGGATGAATAAAAGTTCGGCCCTATAACTATAGAATGGCTCCTCCAAATGAAACGAATTTTTTTCCAATCGATACACTTAAATATCTCATTTTGAAATCTGTTCATAGTAAACTTGCACCCATTTTCCCGCCATAAGATTTGATCTAATTGAGATACTACCTTGAAAGTTGATACAAGGCTTTCTGTTGAAACACGAAGGATTGTGTATGAAAAAAATTCGTTTCGTCTAAATGAGCCACGCCATAGTTATTGCGTGGAATTTTGTTCTGTCACTCAAAAATAAAAATCCGTATTTAACTTTGTTTTTTGTACTTATAAAATTAAATTCCGGGTTTAAGAATTTCTTTCGAGCTAAAAAATAGAATTCCGCAAAAAATTGTTTTGTGAAGCACCTTTATTATACAAAGAATAGCAGTTTGGATCTTAGAACTTAAAATTTTTATTACATTTATATATATATGGGGTATTCCATCCCATTTCGACCAATTTTGAACCCGACCCCTTTAGAATTGGCTGAAGGTTTTTTTCTTTTTCTAGCTTCCGAAAAATTTTTTCATCCAACTCAAAAAAAGTTATGAATTTTTAAAAAAACCTTTTCCAAAAATTCAGTTTTTCGAGATTTTTCGAATTTCGCAATTTTTTTTTTCTCATAAAAAACTTCAATCAATTCTGCGGTCATCCCCACTAATCCTCGAGTGGGCCGATATTTTTTTTTTTTTTTGTATATAATTGAAAAAAAAAACTTTAAAGTTTTTTTTGTATGTTTTCCGAAAAGTACATTTAAAAACAAATTAAATAAAAAAGATCCCAAACGGTCAATCTTTGAAAAAGTTATAGCATTTTGAAAACAAAAACGGTGTTTTTTTTAATAATTCATAACTTTTTTTGAGTTGGATGAAAAAATTTGAAAAAATTCTGAAAAACGTCTTTCGTAAGCTAGAAAAAGAAGAAAAACTTTCAGCCAATTCTAAAGGGGTTGGGTTCAAAATTGGTCGAAATGGAATGGAATACCCCATATATTTATGTACATATATTTTTAGATATCAAGAGCATTTGAAAGATAATTATACCATATGTCGATATATATGGTACTCAATGTTATTTTCTGGCAGAGTTGGATAACGAGATATCCTGGAGGTTCTCACCGATGTGAATGGTTGGCGCAAGGGTGCTCAAATGGTGGACGAGCCGGTATATGTGTATACAGATGGTTCCAAAATAGTATAAGGAGTAGTGTCTGCGCTATACTGTGCTGATCCGGAAATAAACAGATTATGTGTAGACTATCAAATTTGCTTCTATCATTAAAAAATAGGACTGTAGACTCATGAATGGTATTTTGACACTTCCATCTGGCGTCACACGTCTTTAAATAAAGCTTGGTTAGTGATAAATAGATGTAGAAAGTGCGGGTTGGAGTTCTGTGCTCATGCCCTGCGCCTGGCAGGCTAAGACCCCAGCTATTAGGAGTGATACACCTGTCAGATCTAGAAGCAGCAAGTGGCTTAAGTCCTGGAAACTTCTAGTATATGGCAAGAGGAGGGAGTTATTTTATAACAGGGGTCCTGGCTTTTGATTGGGTTTTATCATAAATAAACCTCTGGTAACACTACGGACACATTCAACCTAACCTAACCACTGATATCAAATGCGAGAAATTTAATCAAGGTTATTTTTTCCATATTCTGAAATGTTAGTTATGTTTATTCTTTAACTTATAAAAACCCTTGCAATGAATCTAAGTATTAAGAGACGTTACTAGATCTAAATTTGCCCCTCACAAATCTTCCAGCTTACACTTTTAACAGTGTGATGTCTTAAGGTATGACAAGTCTTTGAAAATCTTTTGAGTGAGTTCTTCACTGGTTCACTCCAATAAAATGTATCATTAATATAATACTGCCTAAATATATGAAGACAATATTCAAGGATACACTTGATTTTAGAAATGAACTCGAAGGTTTCACTGCGCGGTGATCATATTATTCGCAAAGTTCCCTGACTATGGGTAAGAAAGTCGAAAAGTGGTGAGTTAGGATTGCTCTTGGCTGTCAGTACAAGTGCGTAAGCTATTACCTTAACTCCTAAGACCTTATTATTTCAGCAGAAGGTTGACCTTGAAAATAACATTTGGATAACTTCCGACATTATTTCAATATCCGTCTCTGATTTTTAAATACTTACACTTGTATTGCTGCAACTGACGACCAATGCTCCACACTTGTATATAAAATTCATAATTGCCGCCAGTGATATAAGAAACAGCGTTTTCGAATTTCTAATCCTGTTGGAATTAAAAAAAATAAGAATTGAAAGAAAAGCAAATACAAACAAGTAAGGTCGGGACCGTCTACGGCTGTGCCGATGACTTCATAGCTTTGACGAATGGGAGCAAAAATAGCATCCCATTGGTAATTTATCAAATTCTCGCAAAGTAATATAATATAAAAAATAAAACTAAAGAAAAAAAAAAACTTTTTTAAAAATAAGATTTAATTATTGGTTAATAAAATTAACTAAAAAGTAAAAAATAAATTGACTGTAAAGAAATATAACACTTTATAATTTCATAGAAGCCTTTAACGATAATTAGGCTTCTTCGTCTGCGACAAACAAATTCCATATTGTACATAATTATATATTTTGAACATTAAAATTTAACACCAAAATTATAAAATCTTACAGATTATATCACAGTCCTAATTGTTATAATAACAGCGTGTTAATTTTTGAGGGTATAATTAAGAACACTTAGCACCTCCTTTTCTTGCTTTAATAATGTAACACGATTTTATTAGATCAGTTAGGACTGTGATATAAACAGTAAGATTTTAAAATTTTGGTGTTAAATTTTAATGTTCAAAATATATAATTATGTACAATATGGAATTTTTTTTCGCAGACGAAGAAGCCTAATTATCGTTAATGACTACTATAAAATTTTAAATTGTTATATTTCTTTACAGTCAATTTATTTTTTACTTTTTAGTTAATTTTATTAACCAATAATAAAAGTTTATTTTTAAAAAAGTTTTTTTCTTTAATTTAATTTTTTACTTTTTAGTTCGTTGTATTAACAAGTAATAGAAACTTGTTTTTAGAAAAGCGTTTTTTATACTCAGTTGAGCAGAGCTCACAGAGTATATTAAGTTTGATTGGATAACGGTTGGTTGTACATATATAAAGGAATCGAGATAGATATAGACTTCCATATATCAAAATAATCAGGATCGAAAAAAAATTTGATTGAGCCATGTCCGTCCGTCCGTCCGTCCGTCCGTCCGTCCGTTAACACGATAACTTGAGTAAATTTTGAGGTATCTTGATGAAATTTGGTATGTAGGTTCTTGAGCACTCATCTCAGATCGCCACTTAAAATAAACGATATCGGACTATAACCACGCCCACTTTTTCGATATCGAAAATTTCGAAAAACCGAAAAAATGCGATAATTCATTGCCAAAGGTGGTTAAAGCGATGAAACTTGGTAGATGGATTGACGTTATGACGCAGAATAGAAAATTAGTAAGATTTTGGACAATGGGCGTGGCACCGCCCAGCTGTAATTTGGCAGTCGTTGAAGATATCATGATGAAATTTGGCAGGAACGTTACTACTATTACTATATATGTGCTAAATAAAAATTAGCAAAATTGTATGAAGAACACGCCCACTTTTTAAAAAAAAAAAATTTTTAATTCAAATTTTAACAAAAAATTGAATATCTTTACTGTATATAAGTAAATTAAGTCAAAATTCAACTCCAGTAATGATATGATGCAACAAAATACAAAAATAAAAGAAAATTTCAAAATGGGCGTGGCTCCGCCCATTTTCCTTTAGTTTGTCTAGAATACTTTTAATGCTATAAGTCGAACAAAAATTTACCAATCCTTCTCTAATTTGATAGAAGCATAGATTCTGTGACGGTAACTGTTCTCTGTGAAAATGGGCGAAATCGGTGGAAGCCACGCCCAGTTTTTATACACAGTCCACCGCCTGTCCTTCCGCTCGGCCGTTAACACAATAACTTGAGCAAAAACCGATATATCTTTACTAAACTTAGCCCACATACTTATCTGAACTCACTTTATCTTGGTATAAAAAATGGCCGAAATCCGACCATAACCACGCCAACTTTATCGATATCGAAAATTACGAAAAATGAAAAAAATGCCATAATTCTATACCAACTACGAAAAAAGGGATGAAACATGGTAACTGGATTGGTTTATTGACGCAAAATATAACTTTGGAAAAAACTTTGTAAAATGGGTGTGACAACTACCATATTAAGTAGAAGAAAATGAAAAAGTTCTACAAGGCGAAATCAACAGCACTTGGAATCTTGGCAGGAATACTGTTAGTGGTATTGCATATACAAATAAATTAGCATTACCCGACAGATGATTTTCTGGATCACCTGGTCCACATTTTGGTCGATATCGCGAGAACGCCTTCACATATACATCTAAGGGCCAGTCGCTTTTAAAACCCTCACTAATACTTTTAATTTGATATCCATATCGTACAAATACATTCTAGAGTCACCCTGGCCCACCCTAATGGCGATATCTCGAAATGTGTCCACCTATAGACCTAATGTCCACTCCCTCTTAAAATGCTCAGTAACACCTTTCGTTTGATACCCATATCGTACAAACATTCTAGAGTCACCCCTGGCCCACCCTAATGGCGATATCTCGAAAAGGCGTCTAATGCCCACTCCCTCTTAAAATGCTCAGTAACACCTTTCGTTTGATACCAAATAGTACAAACATTCTAGAGTCACCCCTGGCCCACCCTAATGGCGATATCTCGAAAAGGCGTCCACCTATAGACCTAATGCCCACTCCCTCTTAAAATGCTCAGTAACACCTTTCGTTTGATACCCATATCGTACAAACATTCTAGAGTCACCCTTGGTCCACCTTTATGGCGATATCTCGAAAAGTCGTCCACCTATAGAACTAAGGATTACTCCCTTTTAAAATACTCATTACCACCTTTCATTTGATACCCATATCGTACAAACACATTCTAGAGTCACCCTGGCCCACCCTAATGGCGATATCTCGAAAAGGCGTCCACCTATAGACCTAATGCCCACTCCCTCTTAAAATGCTCAGTAACACCTTTCGTTTGATACCCATATCTTACAAACATTCTAGAGTCACCCCTGGCCCACCCTAATGGCGATATCTCGAAAAGGCGTCCACCTATAGACCTAGTGTCCACTCCCTCTTAAAATGCTCAGTAACACTTTTCGTTTGATACCCATATCGTACAAACATTCTAGAGTCACCCCGGGCCCACCCTAATGGCGATATCTCGAAAAGGCGTCCACCTATAGACCTAATGCCCACTCCCTCTTAAAATGCTCAGTAACACCTTTCGTTTGATACCCATATCGTACAATCATTCTAGAGTCACCCCTGGCCCACCCTAAAGGCGATATCTCGAAAAGGCGTCCACCTATAGACCTAATGCCCACTCCCTCTTAAAATGCTCAGTAACACCTTTCGTTTGATACCCATATCGTACAAACATTCCAGAGTCACCCCTGGCCCACCCTAATGGCGATATCTCGAAAAGGCGTCCACCTATAGATCTAATGCCCACTCCCTCTTAAAATGCTCAGTAAGACCTTTCGTTTGATACCCATATCGTACAAACATTCTAGAGTCACCCTTGGTCCACCTTTATGGCGATATCTCGAAAAGGCGTCCACCTATAGAACTAAGGATTACTCCCTTTTAAAATACTCATTACCACCTTTAATTTGATACCCATATCGTACAAAAACATTCTAGAGTCACCCCTGGCCCACCCTAATGGCGATATCTCGAAAAGGCGTCCACCTATAGACCTAATGCCCACTCACTCTTAAAATGCTCAGTAACACCTTTCGTTTGATACCCATATCGTACAAACACATTCTAGAGTCACCCCTGGCCCACCCTAATGGCGACATTTCGAAAAGGCGTCCACCTATAGACCTAATGCCCACTCCCTCTTAAAATGCTCAGTAACACCTTTCATTTGATTCCCATATCGTACAACTAGAGACACCCCTGTTCCACCTTTATGGCGATATCTCGAAACGGCGTCCACCTATGGAACTAAGGATCACTCCTTTTCAAAATACTCATTAACAGCTTTCATTTGATACCCATATCGTACAAACATTCTAGAGTCACCCTTGGTCCACCTTTATGGCGATATCTCGAAAAGGCGTCCACCTATAAAATTAAGGATTACTCCCTTTTAAAATACTCATTACCATCTTTCATTTGATACCCATATCATACAAACACATTCTAGAGTCACCCCTGGCCCACCCTAATGGCGACATTTCGAAAAGGCGTCCACCTATAGACCTAATGCCCACTCCCTCTTAAAATGCTCAGTAACACCTTTCATTTGATTCCCATATCGTACAACTAGAGACACCCCTGTTCCACCTTTATGGCGATATCTCGAAACGGCGTCCACCTATGGAACTAAGGATCACTCCTTTTCAAAATACTCATTAACAGCTTTCATTTGATACCCATATCGTACAAACATATTCTAGAGCCACCCCTGGTCCACCTTTATGGCGATTTCTCGAAAAGGCGTGCACCTATAGAACTAAAGCCCATTCCCTTTTAAAATACTCATTATCACCTTTCATTTGAGACCCATATCGTAACACATTCTAGAGTCAGCCCTGGTCCACCTTTATGGCGATATCCCTAAATGGCGTCCATCCATAGAACTATGGCCTACTCTCTCTTAAAATACTCTTTAATGCCTTCCATTTGATACACATGTCATACAGCCACATTCCAGGGTTACCCTAGGTTCATTTTCCTACATGGTGATTTTCCTTATTTTGTCTCCATAGCTCTCAACTGAGTATGTAATGTTCGGTTACACCCGAACTTAGCCTTCCTTACTTGTTTTAAATTTAATTTAAATATGATTTTTTTTTTGAAATTTTTAGTAGGGTAAAATATTGTTTAAATTAGTTATGTAATGAGTTAAACGGGGATTGCCCGTATCGCCTTAAATGTATGAAAACATTTATTTCAAGCAATTTTTTTTTTTTTTAATTTATTGAATAATTTGGGAAAAATTTAAACAACGTGACATCAGGACGGAAAAGGCGACAGCTGTTTCGATTTATTTGTTTCGATTCGATTTTTCCCAAATTATTAAATAAATTGTAAAAAAATTAAAATTGCTTGAAATACATGTTTTCATACATTTAAAGCGATACGGGCAATCCCCGGTTAACGCATATAAGTAGAAAACATTTGGTTAATTCGTTGTAGTTCTATAAATAGAACAAAAACAACAACAAATACCAAGTTTCTCTGAAAACTGCCTTACCAACAGGCATAACTTCAGCACATAACTACATACGAATTATGTAATGTGTGGAAGATAATATATGCGAAGAAGGCAATTGGGAAAAACTTTACAACAACTAACTCTACTTCTATTCGAGTGTTAACTAACTTAAGATCATATTTTATTTTGATTTTCCTTTGTCGCGTTCAGTTTACAACTTCTCATTGCAGATCTCTGCTCTGTTCCATCGCCAAAAATTGGTAAAACAAAATCAAGTGCGCAGAAGAGTATGCAACAAAAAGTATGCAACATTTAGCGATAACAGCCTAACTTCTAAGTTTGTTGCATACACAAACAAAGCGAAGTTACCTGCGTTATTGAGGACTTAGGCTTTTATTCCCTTGTGAATACAAAGCTTTACCGATAAATCTGTTATCGATTAATTTATCCAATTCTCGCAAAGTAATATTGCATTGTCATCGGAGTTATGCATGTATGCAAAATTTCTTGCAAGATTTGATTACAGACAACAGCCAAGTGAAAGTAAATAAAAGCTTTTAAAATAGGTAGGTGCTTTGTCTAATGATACAAAGTTTAACGTTTTTTGTGGTTTGCATGAGATAGCTGTAACCAAAACATTTATCTGAACAATATATGACATATATGTAAATATTGGATTAAATTTGAAGCCGCTAGCCGTTAAAATGGGGCAGAAATTGCGGTTTATATGGGGTATATACTGTAACTAATTTACTGCAAATCCTCTTATTTGCAATGTTCTGCTAAGTTCGAATCACTAAACTGTTGAATAAATAACTCCAATATTGAATAATGGAAAAATGGCCTTTATTAAAGTACTTCATAATAACACTTATACTTTGCAACTAGCTTGCTTAATAACCAAAGTGACTGATAGCTTAAATGAAACTGATCTATTGCCCGACAGATAGCGTGCTTAACTGAAAACTGCCCATAGCACCTCAACCACTGATGCTTTTATACTGTGTGATTTCCTCGTGGCATCTTTTAGGTGCTTTCAGAATTTACTTAGTTAGTTATAAATTTCTCAGCTACAACTACAGATGTATAATTTTTATAGCTTCTCTCATATCGCATGCGCTTGTATGTGTGAGCGACACTTCCGTAATAACAATTGCATACCTTTAGGAGCATTTCAGATAAGATATCTGCATGTGCTTGTGCGTTGCTCTCAGCTGCGTGTACCTACATATGTGTAGACATAATGATTGATTCGTTTATGTAGATACATAATGAGTGATTTATGGATTTGCATACAAGGCGCTGCTTAGCATCGGCTTAGAGATGGCAGCACCGCTTATTTTTGCTAATATTCGTAACAATACTATATATAAGACCGATCTCTCTGATTTTTTTAGACAAAAATATATCCTTCATACTTAAGCATTTGCTGAAATCCGAAGTTTCCAGCTGTTAAAATGGTGTAGAAATTGCGAAAAGTTTCTAATCTGAACAATCTGTTGTAGGGGAAATTTCCTTTATACGACCGATCTCTTCGAGATTTCGTATTACGATTATACGTAAGCATTTGGTGAAATTTGAAGATTCTAGCTGTTAAAATGGGGCAGTAATTACGAAAAGAAAACAATCGGTTGTGGGGGATATATGCTATATATACCACCGATCTCATCCATTTTTTCAGACAACAATATGTGCAATATACGAAAGTATATGGTGAAGTTTAAAGCTTTAATCTGATCAACTGAGGAAGATATGACAAACATTTTTTTTTATGAAAAATCTGTTGTATGGGGGATATATGCTAGAGTGATCCGATCCGCCGGTTTCGACGAATGTCTAATCGGACTTCTAAATATATGCGCTTAGCAAATTTTATCAAGATATCTCAAAAATTGTGGGACTAGTTTGCATACAAACAGACAGACGGACATGGCTAAATCAACTCAGATCGTCGTCTTTATCAATTCGGTATACTTATTGGTGGGTCTACCTCCTCTCCCTTAAGGACTTACAATTTTGAGATTTGTGACAAATTTAGTAAACCATTTCGTTTTTATGAAAGGTAAAAAGACATGCATGCATAAATTGAAAAGTTTCTGTTTTCCATTTTAATTATTTACTAAATAATTTAAGTTGCATAAAAGCTTAAATCGAAAAAGTGCACAATGATGCTAACTAGCATCTGCCAAATATCTGATGCAATCAAAACTAACATCAATGTGGCGAGGCTTAGAGATTGGCTAAGAAAATGGAAATTCAAGCAAATCTTCTAAGCAGCCTGACGGCAGCAAATAAGATATTCAATGCATTTAAATGCGTAGAGAATTCTTTTACTTTTTTTTTTACATTTTGCAAAGCGCTAAAAAATTCGAGGAAAAAATCCTGTCTTTTATCTGAATTACTTCACGAAAATTTTATGCATTGAAAAAGTACTTTGCCGTGCATTTAATCAACTTTATTGTGACAAAGAAAAGCACATGAAACTGAAAATATATGTACTTCGACCGGGGGAGCTTGGTTATTATATACCATGTTGTGAGTTAGAACAAGAAATTTATTTCAAAACAATTTTTTTTTCATCACTAGAGGATATGCTGTTGTTTGTTTGCAGCTGTTGCACTGTTGTTGCAGGTTGGTTTTGTTTTCATTTAGTTTCAATAAATTTACTTTCATTTTGGTTCCGTTTCCACTTTCCGTGCCGTTTCATTTTTCGTTCGCGATTTCCTGCAATTTTTGTTTAAGTTCCGGCTTCGGTTTGGATGAGTTATACAATTCTGTTTCGAATTTCTTGCGATTTTTAGTTAACTTTTCGTCACAAATAGCTATCTGCTTTCTTCATGGTCAAAATTGTCTAATATTAGCGCTTTTTGATGAATCAACGAACTTTTTCAAGCGATAGCTTTCTACTCAAATTCAGTTCCTTGTATCTGTTCAGCCCTCAGATTAGTTGTTAGCTGCTCTGGTAGGGAAAGCTCCCTTGGACAGCATGAAAGTCCGTTGTGAAAACACATAAAGTAACGGTGATGCAAGCTTTAGCTACTTAGACAATCGCTGCGTAGCAACGATATATTTTCGAATGAGACCGATTTCACCCTAGGATAAATTCTCCGGAGACCCAAGTCAGTAGTGCCCGCAATACTTTCGCCTAGTTATAGCAAAAGCTAGGCAATGAAGCCTAAAATGACTCGATGATTCCACCTCATCATCCTCCATACAGCTCCAGCAGGATTGATTTCCCAGTATAATGAGACGTACCGCATGGATTCCCATTGGACAGTGTCCTGTCAGCGCCCCAATGGCCATTAATAGATGAGCCTTATTGAACCCAATCAACTCGGCAGACCTCCTGCCATCCACTACTGGCCAAAAAACATCTTGCTTCCCTGCAAGAGGTGGTGTCCGCCCAACGCTTCCTGAGCTGGTATATTCGCACATGATAATAACCTTTCGGCTCAATTGTCCTGCGAAATAGCTACTTTAAAAACAACTTATATATGATCGAAACCCAAAGAATTTGCAAAATTCTCAGAGAAATAGTATCGTTTACGCAGAGCTCATAACTGCCATTGCATAGGGATAGAACAACCTTTTGTGTGAATACAACTTGGTATAGCAAATGACGACAATAACATTAAACAAATTAGCTACAAATGAAAAAAAAAAACGTTTTCGGAGCCCAAAAAACTGTGTCCAATTAATATAAATAAAAATGTAAATGTGTTCTCGTCTCTTACAAAATGCCACAAAGGATAAAAAGGCTAAAGACAATAGTCAATTGCCGTCGCGTGCCTTTTCCTGCATAGTTTTGTGTGTCCGTTAGCTACCATTTTTCCCGATTTCGACTTTTTATTCTTGAATTTAATTTAATTTTTTTTCCTTGCGTAAAAATGCAAATTTATGCACTTAAAAAAAGAAAAAAAAAAGAAGTGAATAATACTTCCCCTTTGAGTGCCACTCGCTTCCAGTGCATTTACAGATTGAATTGTATAAACGCATTCACTCGACTCGTGTCCGTCTGTTGCCTTTGTTGAAACAAATAGATAAATGTTTGTAGGTTTAAGCAAAAAACAAAAAAAAAAAAAAAAACAAAAAAAACAAAGAACTTTAAAATGCCAAAGTGAGCTGTCTACTGCAAGTTTTCTTTATGGTTTTCATTTATTCATTTTTTTTTTCTGTCCGCAGGCAGTCAACCATTGCGAATTGTCAAAGCGGAAATCAGCAATCAATTAATTCGATTTGTAAATGCAAATGATAATTTGGCTCGGTCAACCATTCTGAAGTATTGTCTGCGTTGGTGCAGTTTCATTATCCATTGTTTTTGAAGGATATTTTTTGTTTTGGATTGTTGATTGCAATGGGCTGAGTTTTTGTACTTAAAAAATTATATAACTTTATGATAAGTGAATAAAGAGTTAAAAAAAATCTATATTAATGAAGTTATCGTCGTCTACATTAGGGTGCGTATGCCTTATATCCAAGAAGTAAACCCTACGTAGAGAAGGATGTTGACTTTAGATAACATTTTGCCCGTATCAGAGCTATCCCAACTTTTTACCTATTTCGGCAACACCCTCTCCCTAACGATCTTATCCAGAATACCCTGAAAATTATGCCTAAAATGTTCTGAAAAAAGGCGCCTAAAGACAAGTTTCGGTACAGGTAGCTTTTCAATTCGTTCCTGCCATGGAAAGGCTTCAAAACGGCTATGCAGATTAGGCGATATTAGACAGGAGAGTCGTAGGCAACCCTCCTAAAGTTCTCACAGTAGATTAGGTAAGATTGAACTTGCTTGTCCGCTAGCACTGAATGAGTCGAGTGGTACCAGAAGTTACGTGCGATAAATTGTCATCAATATCATCTTGCGAGAGTTTAAGAAAACAGCGGTGGAGCGGAGTAGGGAGAGTGTTAGAGGCGTTGGTTCCATATTGCAATGGAAAAGATTGTTAGTGCCACGTGGCCAGCTGAACATACATTATGTATTTCGGAGTTGTATCTAGATGGGCAAGATTTTAACATGTTATATTATCCAGATCACAGTAGAGCTAGAGTGACGCGCGTCTTCCTTGGGAGGTTGCTTCCGTTTTCTGCAAGTTCAGGGTATTTATCTTTAAGAACGTGTTTTGCCGGGCAATTCCTTTCATAGAGGTCCGACGCCTTTTTATCGATTTTAAGCACCTTTTTGTGCATTTTTTCTAAGTTCTCATATGCCGATCTCCTCATATTGCTTACGGAGATGACTTCTAAGATCCCCTGGAGGCAGGGCCTATTCAATGAGACGTCTGTTGGGATGCCCAGATTACTGGGCTGTTTGAATGGCAGGATAGACGAGTCTATCTATTATCAAAGTGTTTTAAACCTTCTATCGTTAAGTTATCCACTGATTACCGAGAAGATGTCGATTACCTATCGGAAAGTTATCGATTTGTTGTGGAAACGTTATTGCTGTATAAGCAAAAACCTTTGAGAACTTTTCAATACATTATAGAAAAGTTATCATTTTACTATCTATTCGTTATCGATTTGTTATGAGCGTGTTATTGAAAGGTCATACATTTTTTGTTTATTTTTATATGTGCGTGCATGCACGTATACGTGAAAACATATGCTTACATCACCCATTTGTTGGCCTCAGCATGCACGCCCTAACTAGCTCAGTATTACGAGTGGTTCTTAACCGTATGTACACATTGAGGCAGGGCGCATATTACAGAGTCGTTCTTCGTTCGCGTTCGCCTGGGCATATCGCCAGGGAGCCCACCCTACCATGGACCGTTCCTTACCTCTTCATACTTACGCGATCCCCTCGGCTTCACTCCAATCCTCGTCATCTCCCTTATGCTCCCTTTACCATCTCTCCCTCCCCCTTAAGAAATGATTATCTCACTCAGATATTTTCTTTGAATTTAAAATACAAAAAAAAAATGTTTATTACCAATATTTAGTTTTTGGTTTACATTTAGACATTCATGGCATCTCAGGTTACTTCTGAAAGTCCCACGCGTCTTTTTGATATCAAAAAGTTATCGGTTTATTAACGGAGTACTTATTATTTTTTATCGGCATATTATCGATTACTAATCGGTTTATTATAAAACATCTACATATAAAGCGTAGGTGAGATACGTATATACTCGGACATCCAAGCAACGTTCAAAGCGTTAGATTCACCACATATCTTCTCTGAAGCCGTCGAAAACTTTAAGAGGCCGTTACGCAAAACTGCAAACCATCATGCTCATTTGGGTACCTGAACACAAGAACATTGCACGCAATGGAAAAGTGGGTGAACTACGCATCGTTAAATACGTCCGAGGCAGTCAAGATGCACCAGCTTTATTCATTAATAAAGAGCGACAATATTATCAATCCAGAGAAGAACAGAGTATCTGCTGAATATGTCTAGGAAGGAAATATTCAAGATCAAACCCACTAGTGGAGGGAATGTGAGCCCAATTCAACGACATGTGCAAGAGCAGTTGGATGGGTTGTTGTAGGGAGAGATTCACCTAGTTCTTCTAGTGCCCAGCCCTGGCGAATATTCGGTTCAGAACTCTTGGCAGTTTCTGGGGCGGTGTCAAAATGCTTCATGGAGGACATAAGAAGGTTTATTTATCTAAGCAAATGATTTACAGTGTCGGCCCCGAAATAAGTAGTTCCTATCCTGCGGTATTCTGGCAAAGGAAATTATAGCCGTGAAGAAAGCAGTAGAAATTCTAGAGGAAGCTACCTCATGCTGCAGAGACACCATTATATATGTGGATTATCAGATGGTGATTAAGGTAATAATAAAGAAGTTACGTGGTATGAAACAAGCATTGGAAAACTTTGCTCAGGCCGGACCATACATCTGTACTGGGATCTCGGTCACCTGTTTCTACAACAATGATCTCTAATGTTCTGTGTGGGCATCTATTTATTTTATTTTATAATTGATTAAAAAATGTTAAGTTAATGTTATCACTTTCTATGAATCTAATATATAAAAATCTTCTGTCACGGTGTTAGAGGCTTAACTCCTCCGAAACGGCTGAACCGATTCTCATGATATTTTGTGAGCATATTGGGTAGGTCTGAGAATAGGCTACGTGCCTAGGGTCTTGAGATCAAAACGTGGACCAGGGTACCCCTAGAATGTGTTTATACAATATGGATATCAAATGAAAGCTGTTGATGAGTGATTTAGTAGAGGACACTTTTCATACCCCTGGGTGACTAGGGTCTGTAGCTATAGGCCAAACGTGGGCCCGTAAAAGCCTAGACAATGTTTTTACATTGTGGGTATCAAATTGAAGCTGTTGATGAGTGATTTAGTACAGGGTAGCTTTCATACCTATTGGTGACTAGGGTCTCGAGATATAGGCCAAAACGTGGATCAGGGTAACAATAGGATCTGTTTTTACATTATGGGTATCAAATTGAAGATGTTGATGTATGATTTAGTACAGAGTAAGTTTTACACCGCTGGGTGACTCCGGACTCGAGATATAGGCCAAAACATAGACCCGTATACACCTAGAATGTGCTTTTATATTATGGGTTTCGAATTGAAGCTGTTGATGTGTGCTATAATACAGAGCAAATTTTAAACCGCTGATTGACTAGGGTCTCGAGATATAGGCCAAAACATGGATCCGGATACCCCTAGGATGTCTGTGTATTATGGATATTATATGAAAACTGTGGCTGAGAGCTCTAAAGTTCATTGTGATATTCGATTTAGTCGCATTAACCTGGCAAAACTGATAAATATGCATGTGAAGCCGAAATAAAGACAAGAGTTAATAATACCCACATACCTATTTACATACGTCCTATTCTATTTGCCTGACATTTCGTATATAAATTTGCATATATTAGTATTTACGGTGCTTTTTTCCGGGAAGTATACCAGAGACGGACTGGGACTGGGATTAGAACTAGGACTGGCACTGAGACTAAGACTAAGACTCGGAGTGGGACTGGAACTGATACTCGGAATGGGATGGAACAAAATACATACTACCCTCTCGGACTGGCAATAAGATATGAAGAAGAATGAGAAAAAATTGAGAGAAGAGAAAAGAGAAAAGGAGACTGACAAAGAGATAGAATGAGACGAAGATGGAGATAGATGAAGCGAAAAAGACAGAGGGAGGAGTGAATAAAATTAGTAGGAAAAAGTGTAGAGGGTAGGGCAGAGTTAGACGGAAAAAGCTTATTTATATGTATGCAGATAAAACAAATTTAGGGCAGAACAACCTCTGCCGGGTCTGCTAGTAACACTATAAAAGACATATTCTTACTTGTGTACAAATAATAAATTGAAATTTAAAATGACAGAAGGTAAGGAAAAACCCAATGTGTTGATAAAGAAGGACGCAGCACCCGCTGAATCGGCGGAAGATATCCCAAACCATTTGGAAAAAATCAAAGGGAGTGCGGAATTGTATCATATCCATCAAGCAGGAAAGTCATGTGGAACAGCGCGGGACTACATAGTTTCTAAGATCATGTGCCAATCATGCGATACTAGACTTACAAATTGACTCATATCATTGAAGAGGGTAGAGGTAATGCTTACGATGGGCGTACTAACTCGAAACTGCCTTGTGGCGTCACATGCTTATAAGTAACAGTAACAGCAGATGTAGGAAGTGCGAACTGTAGAAAAAAATTGTTGAGCACGTTCTGTGTTAGTGTCCTACGTTCGCCAGGTCAAGGCTCCAGCTAAAAGAGGCGGCAAAGTTGCTACATCTTGAGGCAGCAACTACGCTAGGTCTTAGAAAACTTACACTTTTTTTCCCAGAAGATGGCGTTGTTCTATAACATAAATACTGCCAGCTAATTTGGCTTTTCTGGGAACACTATAGACATATTCAGTCAATGTGTGGTAATTGAAAAGTCAGTTCAACCTTACCTACCCTTATCAAGCATTTTTAGGTAACACGCGAGGAGAATGTGCATAAAAATGTTGCCTGGAGTGCTCCTTCGATCTGGTCTCTTAGGACGGGCCGCACAGCATTCGAACAACCAAAGCTGTGTTTATCAATCAGTGGTTGGGTGAGAGGCTAAATATGCCTGCAACAACGAGGAGAAAGCTTACTTTATATCTCCTAATAAGCCTTTTAAAATAAAGTTCAATTGTTTATAAAATTGACATAAATTCAAGGTATTTGAAGACAACAAATATTATTCTAAAAATACTAAACGAAATTTATTTTAAAGACAAACAAGTAGTATCAAGGGTCAATAACATTTAATTTAGGGAATATCATCCTCTTTCACTTACCACTAACTTCAAATCTTTCAAGTTTTATGTGCGTTAATATTCCCGTTACTTAAACAATTGCCATATGCACGCAAGTATTGCTGCTGAACCGTTCTAGTCGACAGCCATAACCCGTAAATCAGCGTTGACTTGATCCCGGTCTCTAAATGGTGTTATGTCTGTGGCTTATTGCGGTTTCAGCTTATCTGCTTATGACAGCTTTCCACCCAATATGTGAAAATATAAAATTAAAAAAAAAACATTAAAAAATCTAAAAAAATATATCTTATTGCTCTTATGTACGACGATTACGTTTATGTGTGCGTGTGTGTGTGTTGGCGATTATGCATATTTACTTTGTAAAGCATAACCAAAAATATGGTTAACCTAAAGCAGACCAAAAGTTATATAAACAGACAATGGTTGAATGGCATGAAAAGTAGCAAATACGTGAAAAGTATGAGAAAATGATGTTAGACAATGAAAAGGATCTAAGTAAGAATAACTAAGACGTAGTGTGAGTGAAATAAATTCGTGTATATAAAATGTAGAAAATTCACCAAATGTTGCTTTTGGAATAAAAATTTAAAATGCAAAGCTTCACTGCGTAGCTAGAGAGGAGAGAGAAAACAAGTATTGCATTATTTACTGTTTTTCAATTACTCATTATAATCATTTCGCTTATTACCACACAATACAATAAATAAACACTACATAAATAGTTAATAACATTATTGTACTCCACTGGATTTATTTTGTACGCGGTTACAAATAAAAACACATCGAGCACGACTTTTATGCACGTAAATCATAGATGGGCATTATGCAGCAGAAGGTACGAATGTGTATCATTACATTTTTTTAGAATGATGTTGCAATTAAACGTGAAATAACAAATTCAATAACTTTATTCATAATATTCATAAATTTTTTTTTCAAGTACCGCTTCAGCAATGCTATCACGTTTTATTTTCTAAAAATATTGATGCCCTGTTAGTTCTTCTCAGTTCTGTCGTATGGCGAGTTTTTGTGCAAGGCCTTAATGCAGATGCGGCACTAAACATTTGTTATGTCACACCGTTTACAAGCTATCTCAATTTTTAGTAATTTCGTGAATCTTCGCGAATAGTTACTGCGGAATTCAAGGGGTTAAGCGCAATACAAAGCTTTATAACTTCAAAGCTTCCGAAACCCAATTGTCAACCTCACCTACGCGACGGGAATCCTGTTACAAATATGAATGTATTATACATATATTTAGCAGGCCAGGCTCTGACGACCCCAAGTTCCTCATGGAACTAGGGGTTGAGGGCGAGGTGGCGTAGAAGGTTTAATGTAGTCATATTAATCGATCACGCGTTGGTCGGGCTAGTACCTTAACGGTGATTTGTTATCGGATCTATATGCGGCAAAGGAACATCAACTCCCCAATACCTTCGGAGAGTGTCTTTGTCATTAATATAACAACAACAACAATATTTACTGGGGTTTCTTCTACCACGGGAGCCCTGTGTAACGAAGCAATTTCCCAGAGAAATCCGATAAACATCTGCCGTACAAAGTGTGCTCACGAATCATGCAGCTGATAACTACACTAATCACTTCTCCCAGTTCCTTCCTAAGATAAACTTTTGACCTATCGAAGTAACAGATTATTGAAACCAAATGTTTCGCTTGCGATATTTATCACGACGTATTTAGAATAATGAAACGAAACGCAGAAGTTCGCGAAACGCAGAAGCTCGAGATGGTTACAAAACCGGGGCAGAGTCTTGCAAAAGTTATAATGGGGACCTTGCAATTTACGTACACAGTATTCTTAAATTGAGGAACTTTCCCTCATCGCTAGATAACCATGGAGTAAGCGAATTCAACACGAGCTGATGACGGAATTAACGTTCCACCATCCGAGTGCGACGAAGCAGTAATATCAATATACCGTGCTAAGAATAATAAGGAACCAAGTAGCGACGGACTACTCGCCGAGCTGTGAAAACACGAAAGAGCTGGTAAAGAGCATTCCTGCGGAATGCAATTTAGACTAAAATATAGAAGAAATCTGATCCCATAAACCAAAAAACTATCTACGTTGTTTTATATCGTGTATAATGTTCTACCTAGCGCATTGAGTGAAAGACAGACATGGTGAACATACTAGCTTCCAGTACTTTTCGTTGCCCCAACCCTTGGATACACTCGCTATAAGAAAAACTACATGCGCTCTCTCTTCGGAAACTTTTGAGCAGTGTTTAAGAGCTCCAAAAGGGTTTGCTTGAATGCCGCTGTGTCTAAATTCAGTTCACCGCTTTGCTTGTAAGACCTTGCCAAATGACGTTGAACGAAACACCACCAGCTCGGTAAGGACTGGGAAGGACATCTTCGAGCAATTCTCAGACAAGGTGACTCCTTTCTTACGATATTTTAAACCTAATGCTGAAGACGGTCATTATAGAAAGAGATTTAAACTGTGATATATTAAAAGTCAGTGCAATTTCTACCGTATTTTTATGATACTGACATCATTGAGCTTCATAAATGCTCCTACAGTTCTCTCTCCTCTGTATTGAATAAAAGGGTAGACAAAATGGGTCTTTAGTTTAATCAGCACACGGCGAAGTACTGACTGTCATCGAAGAAAGAGCCAGTGCACTTACACCTTGGAAGCCAGGTCACTGTTGACGGATATACATTTGAGACTTTGAAGGACTTCATCTATCTGGGAAGCTCTAATAACAACACAACTAATGCTCGGTTAAAAATCTAAAGCAGAATAATTCTTTTCTAATTATAGAAAAGTCCTCTCTACGAGTCGCTCGTCATA
Source organism: Eurosta solidaginis (assembly GCF_040869045.1). Lineage (NCBI taxonomy): Eukaryota > Metazoa > Arthropoda > Insecta > Diptera > Tephritidae > Eurosta > Eurosta solidaginis. Next base: position 335,253,840 of record NC_090319.1, on the reverse strand, counting down.
CTCGTTCTGGTCAATGCCCCGTAATAATAGACGGTGTGGGACAAGATGAGATGGCCCCTTAAGTATTCGCGAGACAACTTCCCGTACATCATACATAACCCCAAAGCGTAGAGTAAACCGAAAAGGAGCTCCGAACAAGCGCCTTCTAGTATCTCTAATCGCCGGAAAATTGGAGATGAGGTGATATCCCTCTTTGCCCAAGTTTGTTTGGTTTGACGGTAGATATTTGTACTACATTAGCATTAGCTTGAAGGTGAAAAGGACATACCCAAACGTTTTTGGAAGGAAGAATTCGCTTCGTCGTGCCGTGCCTAGCAAGATCTTCTACAATATGAGTTCTCACAATGTGCCTTATTCCAGGACCCATGTAAGGTGTACACGGTTCTGTTAAGTCATCTTTTGAAGGGATTTGGGACATCTTGGTGATGGTGCAGTGTAGCCAAGAGTACAAATTTTCTTGTGCATACTGTGCATTCCTATCTGAGCAGCAGCTTCCATGATAGCTGGTGCTTCTGCCTAGAAGGCTCCGTGACGTTACGGAAGAGAGTTGGAAGTTTTCTCCTTTGAATAGACCCTCCTAAAACTCTCCCGCTTTCAGCTGGAGACTACACCCGGTCACCCTTGTTGGGAATCTTTACCCTAAATGCTGCCGCCAGAAACCAAAGGGTTAGCGAATTTGCATTTTGGTAACAACACCACTGTTGGCAGCCATATTTTCGTATTACTGAAAGACTTCATTAAGCTGAAATGCAGCATTAAAAAAAATAAAAATTTCTGCCTAAAAATCTCTCAGCAAACGGAATTCATGCTCAGAAGCATGGACGTGAACCATATCAAGCGAAGCGGTTGTGCGAAAAGTTCTTCGAAAGGCTTACGAACCTTTACGTGTTAATGAAGACATTTGATGAAGAGGATGTAATGATGAGCTGTACAATTTTTACGAAGACATAACCATGATATGGCGAATTTAAACAAAGTGGACACGCTTACTGAGTTGGGCTAGTGTTACCAACTGGCACCAGTTAGCCCATTGTAAAGGCGGGGAATGAATCGTTGAACGACCTGAACGTATTCATCTTGTTTTGTTGCTTTTTCGACAAGGTAGTTATTCATGTATATTGGATAGATTTTCAGATATTCCCCGTCAAATTTGGGTTGAAGACAACCTGATTTCAGCGTTTTGCCATCTTCAGTTTCACTTTCGAAACAACGAGAAATGACACTGAAGATAGCCTGACGCCGAAACGGTTTTTTCTCCAAACCAACTTTGAAAAAAGATGGCGAAAAATCGTTCCATATATCTTGCCTAAATCATTTGGATGGTGGAGCGCCAATTTTCTCGAGCTTCAGGTTTTAGAAGTCCCCAAATCTAAAGCTTCGTTTGCTTCGGAAGAGATCGGAGAGCTCTTACTTTAACCTGACGGAGTTGGTGATGTTATGCGGGCAACTTTAATTCAGGCATAGATGCATACAAGCAGAGTCTTCCGCGTTTTCAAAATCAGCTTTATTTTTTATTGGACGTTGTGGTAGCGCACTACGCTCAAGTGACCTAATTAAACCAGGCTAATCCTGTTCATGTGTCCGCACCCCGTGGAACAGCCGTTAGGCATAACGTAACGTGGGGAATGCGATTTAGTCGCCGCTACTTCGTATGCGCATTTCTCTGCGCCCCCTTTCAGCTTGTATCAATTTCGTCATAACTACAAAGGCCATCTTGCTCACAGCAGTCCAACAATCGATTTGTCCGCCCATTAGGAGAACTAAATTCCTAATTGAAGGCTCCTCTCCAAAAACTCTGTGCACAGAGAGTCTTTCGCTGTGAAAACGAGGGCAGTGAAACATTACATGTTTTCCGCTTTCCAATTTGGAGGGACAGTGTGGACAGAAAGGATTCCCGTCTGTCCCACGCTTATGTAGATATTCATTGAAGCCACCGTGCACTATCAATATCTGTATGAGGTGGTATTTTAGTTCGCCGTGCTTTCGCTCGTACCATTCCGCTATATTCCGAACTAGCTTGAAAGTCCAACGCAATTTCTCGATTCTTCCCACCGTTCTTGCCACCTGACTACTTTTCGTAATCTTCCGCTTTTCTAGCATCTTCAGATGGTCGGCTGATTGCAATGCCATACGGGTCAGTTAAAAAGCAACTTGTAGGCTGACAACTAGATAAGTGAGTCTGAGCAATTGGTAAAAATTTTTTCTCTGAATGGAGGAACTTTATTAAATTTAGGTAGAATTTCTCTTCACTTCATTATTCCCGCTGACGCAAAATGCACATCTATGATAGGAATATTTTATCTTTACCTATTGAGCGTACTGAGCACATCCGGCTTAAGCAAGTTCCAAGCAATCAGCGCACAGTCAACACAAAAATCACTCAGGTTCATAAGAAATACGTACGTGCAACAAAAATGCAGAGAAAAAAAAACAACACAAAAACCCAAAAATAATAACATTAATACAACGAATAGCAACAAAGAAAAAAAAGTAAAATAATATTACGGTTGAACCACAAAATCAAAATACTTGCAAACTGTCTTTTCTTTATATTATTCAATACACGCTCTCACTGCGTTAAAAGATTTTTTTCTACATCTTTGCATTGTTATTGTTGTTTTGATCTCAATCTGTCCATTTGCTATGCACATCTAAAAAAATGCGCGTGGTTGCCACATTAACGGCAGTTTCTAAAACAGTCACGTAATTTCTTCAGTAATAATCACTAAAGTTTTTTGTGTTGTTGTGCCTTCGAAATTTTTGTGTTCCAAAATATAATAATGCTTTGTATAATGCAGTGCTCGTGCAATTGTTTTGGGTTTATTTGGTGAATTATGATATTTATTGACCTGACAGTAGATTAGGCTAGTAAAATGCAAATATAGATACATACATATGTACATAGAATAAGAATATTTTTTTATAATTTTTTTGCTCAGCACGAGTAGAGCCATTAAAATTTTTTTTAAAAAATAAATGCAAAGCGCGCTAAATTCCGAAGAGATGTTTTGGCCCAGCTTCTCTTGCAATTTGCGTTGTGCTTTGTTTTTATTTATCCTACAATTTGGCGGGCACAATGAGTTTTCATTGAGTAGCATTTTATGGCATAAATATGGGGTATTCCATCCCATTTCGACCAATTTTAAACCCGACCCCTTTAGAATTGGCTGAAAGTTTTTCTTCTTTTTCTAGCTTACGAAAGGCGTTTTTCAGAAGTTTTTCAAATTTTTTCATCCAACTCAAAAAAAGTTATGAATTTTTAAAAAAACACCGTTTTTGTTTTCAAAATGCTATAAATTTTTCAAAAATTTACCGTTTGGGATCTTTTTTTTTTTTTTAAATTTGTTTTTAAATGTACTTTTCGGAAAAAATTCAAAAAAATTTTTTAAGTTTTTTTTTGTAATTTTTCGGGTTTTGCGAGATTTTTCGAATTTTGCCCTTTATAAAAAGAAATAACAAAATTCTCGGCCCACTCCGGGATTAGTGGGTATCATTGCAGAATTGATTGAAGTATTTAAGAGAAAAAAGGGCGAAATTCGAAAAATCTCGAAAAACTGAAAAATTACAAAAAAAAAAACTAAAAAAATTTTTTTGAATTTTATCCGAAAAGTACATTTAAAAACAAATTTAAAAAAAAAAAAAGATCCCAAACGGTAAATTTTTGAAAAAGCTATAACATTTTGAAAACAAAAACGGTGTTTTTTTAAAAATTCATAACTTTTTTGAGTCGGATGAAAAAATTTGAAAAACTTCTGAAAAACGTCTTTCGTAAGCTAGAAAAAGAAGAAAAACTTTCAGCCAATTCTAAAGGGGTCGGGTTCAAAATTGGTCGAAATGGGATGGAATACCCCATATACTTCCAGTGCTTGCCAAATCATTGCCTACCCAGCTTAAAAAAACTTGTTTCTAATTTTTTGATGTTCTTTTACTCGGGGTTTGAACACAGGACCTTCGGTGTGGTAGACAGAGCAGGCAACCATTATACTGCGGCGTAGTTTCATTATTTATGGACATTATAGGGGGGCATACGAGGTGTGTTCAAAAAGTATCGCGAATTTTGTGTTTTTAAAAAATTATTTATTTATTCATGAATATCTATTTTAATATCTAATTCCCATGAGATATTATACACTTGTGCCAACGCTTGTTCCAATCTTCGAAACACTTCAAAAAATCATTTTTTTATCTTGTTCAGTTCCTCCTTCGATTTCGTCTTTATCTCGTCAATCGTTGCGTAGCGTCGTCCTTTCATGGGTCTCTTCAGTATGGTGAACAAGAAAAAGTCACAGGGGCGAGATCTGGGTAACACGGTGGCCGCGGCATCATTAATGTTTTGTTTTTGGCCAAAAAGTCGCGTCGAAATTGAGCATTTTGGTACGAATTTCGCGTCGAACCGTCTCATGCCCAAATCATTGATAAAAATCGAATGGCACGAGCCAATGGATATGTCTAGGTCCTCAGAAACTTCTCTAATGGTGATTCGATGATTGGCCAATACCATTTTCTTCATTTCATTAATTTTTTCGTCTGTTGTTGAAGTACTCGGGCACTTTCTTCGTCGTTCACATCTTCTCAGAGTTCTGAGAACATTTTGTACCACCGATAAAAGTTGCTTCGTTTCAAGGTAGCTTATCCGTATGCCGCAATCAACTTTCGGAATGCATCCGCGCACCTACTTTGGTTTTCACACAAAATTTGATACCTGTCCTTTGATCCATTTTTTTTTTTGTTTTTAATTGGTAAAAATCGCTGACGAGCCAAAACATGTGCAAGTAAAGCAGCTGTCAACAATTAAGTGAACATTCAAAATGGCCGCACTTGTCGGCATAAGTGAGAGACATGAGTACCAATATAACGCCACAAAAAAATCGAAATTCGAATATACGTAAACCGCGAAAATTCAATATTCGCGATACTTTTTGAACACACCTTGTAGATTTCAATTTCCTCTCTAGGAGTGTTAATCGAGCCTCATGGAATGTTGAGCAGAATTACATCTTGAAATGCTTTAACTATGATAGACCTTGAACTACATTAATGAAAATTCGAAGCTTTTGGAAATACGCCCTATAAGAAGGGATATGCAAGCTATCAACACTTCGCTTTAACGGAGCTCTGAAAACAACCCCGACGGCTGCACTGTATGCCATTCTGCACATTTCGCCTGTAGGCCGAAACAAATAGCAAGACGTAAACAACTGCAGTGAGCCTCATCGTGACCGTGTGGAGGACAAGGCGATACCACGTGTTTCAACGTTGGTTCCAAAGATAGTGGAAGGAGTAGCGCCTGCGGTGTACTATGCCAATGCGGAAAAAAATAGATCCTATAAGCTGACAAAGATGTGTTAGAGTGTAAGCAATCCCTGGAAAGAGTAGAGATAGAAAAAAGCATACATCTATATTGGAAATGGTAACGGAAAAGTGGATGAGCTTGCTAAAAAGTGCGTATGCGGAAGCTTGCCTCGTACACCTTCCAATCACGTTGGACGACATTAAAAGAAGATGAGAGTTGCACATGATCGACAAAGCGTATGGGCGTGTAGCCCAGCGTTGGTTGCAAAATGCAGAAGATCATGTAAAAGTCTTAGAGAGTTACTCATATGATTAAAAAGAAAGGACTGTAGGCTTATGACGGCTATTCTGACTACACACTGCCTTCTGCTTTGACATGCCTTTAATTAGGCCTATTCAGTGCTAAGAGATGTATAAAATGCGGCTTGGAGGAGGAAACGATCGAACACGTTTTGTGCTAATGCCCTGAGCTTGCAAGACTGAGACTACAGCTATAAGTTGTGGAACAGCTATCCGATCTAGAAGCAGCAACTAGCATAGGTCTCAGAAAGATTTTTGTAATTGTCAAGATCCATCAATCCAATGAAAACTTTTTTAAGGAAATATTTTCATCGTTTTAGGTAAGTGTAGGAAGTTGAAGTAAAGTAAAACTAGCTATACATTTTTAAACAATTATCTTGCTTTTCACTGTCTATTGATAAAGGATTACATATTCAAACTCGAGCTCTAGTCCAGAACAATAGTTTATATGATCATTGGTTTTTTTTTTTTAATTGTTGTTGGTTAGGTTAGGATGAAGTAGCTGCCCAAGGGCACACTTAGGCCAGTGATATAAGGCTTGTTGTGATACCAGATAAAGACACCATTACCTTTCCTTTTTTTCTTTGACGTCATGCTCCACAACATCACTCAGATTATCTTCAAATGGAGCACACAGAAAGCGCTGTCACGTTCCACTTAGTGTCGGGAGTTACATATGAGGTGAACCACCGTGTCATCCTCTTTACAACTGCTGCAGCAACGACGATAAGGCGCTCCTCACCTTTCTGCTTACCTATTTATAATGCAATGGCCAGTTAGTTTTCCTAAAAGTGTGGAAATTGTATCCCTACTTACGATGTACACGGATGGGAACTTTTAAGATCCCATTATGGCCAGGTTTCGTTCGATGTCAAACACTCCGGTGTTGTAGCCATCTGTCCTCGGCTTGACGGTGTATGAGCTCTTTAAGCATTATCTTGCATGTGGCAAAGGGCATAGCTAACCCTTCTTGGCCAGGAAGAATCTGTTTGATTACCCTGCCTAGCGAGTACATATAGCTGCAGTGCAGTTCCACTCAATGTGTCTGTCCCAGGACCAACGTGAGATGTACTCGATTGGGCTATCATCTGAAGAGATCGGCGTCAGTTTAGTTTTAGTTCAGAATTGCACAAGTAGGAACCAAGAGGTTTGATGTCAGTCTGGCTGTCGCTGTAATTAAAGCTTTATTAGCCGAAATTATGTGTGCCTATCCTGATATAAAATGTGCGTTTTGAAGTTCAAGTGCGAATTTCTTTATTCAAATATTTTCGGCTTATTTATACTAAATTATTCTAAACATATTCTTACGTACATATTTACTTTAGCTTTACATACTTACTTAGTCGAAACATATTCTTACATACATATTTACTTTAAACATACATACTTACATACTTACATACAAATCGACACAAATATGTACCTACATATTTGCGTTGAGTTGTGACGTCTGTGGGAAATGCAATATTAGCAAATTTGCCTAAAGGCAAATTTGGTTTAGTCGCGCGGTGTACACACATCTGTATTAAATCATGTGAATTGTGCTATCAGCAACAATTAGTAAATGCCTCGTTTTTTGTTGATTAAAATTTAGATTCAATTTGTTACAGGGTAGCACATTAACTGGTTTACTCATTTGGCATTAAAATTGTTGGCTGTTTACACTACACTAACTGCGGCTTCCACGTTGGCTTAAAATTCTGCCTGGCCGACGCTGCAGTGATCGGGTAGTCCGAAGGAGGGCTGGCGGTCAAGGTGCCTTGAGTAGACTCCGCCTACAACTCTACCATTTAGTACAGAGCCGTCCGTGTATATGGAAATGCTACGGTAAACAGTAAGGAAGCTATACGACTCCGACCAATCATGCTTACCGGGAATGTTTATCATTAAGTTTCCTAAACTGTTTTGATAGCACAACAAAACTGTATTTTTTTAGTATACTGGAGTGTATCGTGGTCTTGTTGTTCCAACAGTACAATTCCCATAAGCACAGAGCTGTCGTCAATAATTAGCTAGGTCTAATAGAAGGATATCAAGAATGATTCGGTGAATGAATTTGTCCTTCCAGTTCAGCTTTTTGTCCATAACTAAGCTTTGAAATGTAGTCTTATCAGTCAGGTTTAGGCGCACACCATTTAATTATGGTATGTTAAACGGTAGTATTTTGTATCGTTTGGTATATAAGACAAGCTCCACTTTATCAGAATTGACGCTGATTCTACGTCGGGAGGGCCATATGGAAATTTCTCGCAATGCCACCTGCATCAAATCGCATAAAGTTAGCGGGAACTTGCGTCTGTAAGCGATCGCTAGGTCATCAGCATATGCCGTCCTCAACTAGTATCTCTAAATAGTGATTGAAAAATTAGTTTGGAACAGAAGTTCGAAAATGTATCAGACACCCGCCATAGCTGCGAAGATAGATCCATTTCGAAATTTGTAATACCCTCATCACCAGTACACTTTAGGCTTAGCAACCTTAGAAATGGATCTATCTGCACAGCTATGGTAGGTGTCTGAAACATTTTATATATTGAACTCCAAATCAAAAAATAATTTTTATACTCAGCTGAGTAGAGCTCACAGAGTATATTAATTTTGTTCGCATAACGGCACTCCGTAACGGCATAAACTAATCGCGATAGATATAGACTTCTATATATTAAAATGATCTGGGCGAAAAAAGAAATTCATTTAGCCATATCCGTCCGTCCGTCAGTCTGCCCGTAAACACGATAACTTGAGTAAGTTGTGAGGTATCTTAATGACATTTCGTATGTAAATTCCTGAGCACTCATCTCAGATCGCTATTTAAAATGAATGAAATCGGACTATAACCTCGCCCACTTTTTCGATATCGAAAATTTCGAAAAACCGAAAAAGTGCCATAATTCATTACCAAAGACGGATAAAGCGATGCAGCTTGGTAGGTGGGTTGAGCTTATGACACAGAATGGAAAATTAGTAAAATTTTGGACAATGGGCGTGGCACCACCCACTTTTAAAAGTGGTAATTTAAAAGTTTTGCAAGCTGTAATTTGGCAGTCGTTGAAGATATCATGATGAAATTTGGCAGGAACGTTACGCCTATTACTATATGTGTTCTAAATAAAAATTAGCAAAATCGGATGGCGAATACGCCCATTTTTTAAAATAAAATTTTATAAGTCAAATTTTAACAAAAAATTTAATATTTTTAGAGTATATAAGTATTATCAACAGTCAACTCCAACATTTGTGTCCCAAGTTTTCAGCTGAGTATGTAATTTTTGGTTACACCAGAACTTAGCCTTCCTTACTTGTTTCAATTATAGAAAAATTAAAAAAAAGCAATAAATATCTTAAACATTATTTTTCTGGCCTTGAGCTCGAATTCGAACCTGGAATTTTAAAATTGTATTTCTTACTTGCAATAAACCATCCTTTTTTAATTTTTCTCTAACTTTGCATACACTCAGAAAAAACTTGAATGAAATGGCACTTAAGAAATTTTTTCCTCTTCGCATGGCCAAATTTTTATAGAATGAGGAAAACTTCCTCAATTTGAAGAATTTTTCCTCATTTTGAAGAAATTTGGCTATGCGAATAAGGAAACAATTTCTTAAGTGCCATTTCATTCCCAATTTTCTTCAATCGGGAGAAATTTTTTTCTGAGAGTAGCATGGCTTTGTTGCCAAATTTCATAATTATTAGCTAACAATCGTTGTTTATATTCGTTTTACTACATCGTTTTTTCGTCATTATTAATTTTGTTTAACCGCCATTTAAATTTCTGTTCATTTACTTCATAATTTTCATATTCAATTACTAAGATACTTAATTTTCACAGCTTGATTTTTTAGGTCATTAAGCAACATTTAAAACTTTCTTTTCCAGCACACGCAGTCGTAAACTTCATCATCAAAGGCATGTTAACCATAAATCGAAGGAAACTTTCATTGTTAGACATAGGAACAAGTAAGTATGTGGTCGCTAAAAATAATTTTACTTGTCAATTGTAAAAAGCTAAATATTCGTAGCAGAGCAGCATTGCGACTGATGAGCGCCCACAGCAGCCATTAACACGAACTCATAAACTATAAATTTTTCTTTAATTTAGATCACGCACATTCGAGTCATAAAAAACTCAACGTACGTGCAGTTGCATAAATAAGCTAACCATTGACAAAAACAAAAGCAAAACAAAAACCCGAAAGACTTTCAAAACTTGAACAATGAATACTTTGAAGTCCAAAATGTGCGTGTAACCTCAATGGTAATGTAACCCAGCTTATAACCCAAACGACCGTCTATATGTACGAGCAAGGATTGTTTGGCATTCACTGAGGAATAAATAACAAATGGAGTTTACTAGTTTTACACAAATAAGTATATGGAATTACTTTTCATTGTTAAAGGTTTCTTCTTGTTCTTCACATCTACTGTCTTGCGATTTATTTTTGTATTCTTTGCTTTTGCTTGCGTCGTCGTCATTTTGCCAAATGCGCGTTGCCCATAAAATAAAATAATGTCTAAAATGAATTTAAGCTTCAAAGTAAATCACTCGTTTGCAAGCCAAGTTCGGCTAGCAAAAGTATGAAATGTAAATAATTTTGGCGTATTAAGGGTAAGATGGTGGATCACAGTGATGGGTGAAGGCTTACTATCATGGCTAGGGGATGTGCGAGAACTTCGGGTACTTAAATGGTTTATTCAGCATCAAAAAGGCAAATGTATGTTAAAGTTTTGTTTTATTACTAAGTTGTTTTGAAAATAGAGTTGTAGCATATATTTGAAATGAATTACCTGTTTAAACACATCAAATTGCAGTAGTAATTTACCGTTAATGCTACAAGTAACTACATAAATAAGTTGAAAATGCATTGCCACGGTTTTAATGTAATTGTAGATAATAAGGTTCTGCAAAAATTAAATAGCCAACAGTGAAGTCGAAAATAGCTGAGGCAATTTGTAATCAAATTTCGTCAATCCTGAATGTAACCGTAAGGCGTAAGCATAAAGGTGTAAGATGCAAGGGGTTGTTAACCGCAATACAAAGCTTTATAGCTTCAAAGCTTCCGAAACCTAATTGTCAACTTCACCTACCCGAGTGGAATCCTGTTACAAATATTAATCTTAATATATAAAAAATACGTGTCACAACATTTTTGACCGCGATGGACTCCTAAACTACCGAATGGATTTTGAATTTGTTTTGCACCCCGTGTGTAGTTTGATCTATATTAAGAGATAGAATAGGTTATATCTCAGTTTATAGTCGCAATATTATTTTATTTCAATTTTTTTTATTTGTTTATACGTAATAATAAAATGTTACGTATACGCAATTGCACTCATATTTTCAGATGGTGCGGATATACTTCCGTGTAATTGCTTGGTGTTTAATTAAACAACCTGCTTATCATTAAAACATATTATAACGAATGATATCAAGTATAGCACATCACCAGGCCTGCCGAGGGGGGGGGGGGAGATGAGGGGAGAACCCCCGGGCCTGGGGTTTCTGAGGAGTGGACCTGGTGGGACTGGGACTGAGACTCGGAGTGGGACTGGGACTGGAATAAAATACATACCACCCTCTGGGACAGGCAATAAGGGATGCAGAAGAATGAGAAGAAATTGAGAGAAGAGAAAAGAGTGAAGGAGATTGAGAAAGAAATAGAATGAGACGAAGATGGAGATAGATGAAGCGAAAAAGACAGAGGGAGGAGTGAATAATAGTATTATGAAAAAGTGAAGAGGGGCGAGGGCAGAGTCAGACGGAAAAAGCTTATTAAAATGTGTGCATATAGGCCAAATTTAGGGCAGAACAATGTCTGCCGGGTCTTTTAGTGTATCATAGAATTTAGCAGACGAGTCCCTGGCGACACCAATTTCCTCATGAAGCTAGGGGTGGGAGAGCGGTATGGCCTAAAAGGTTTAATGTGGTCTTATAAATCGTTTCCGAGATGGTCGGGCTAGTATCTTATTGGTGATTTGTTAGCGGAACGTACCGGATCTATATCAGGAAAAGGACCATCAACATCGATAACACTCCCCAAAGATTTCGGGGCGTATCTTTGCCGTTTTCGTGGTCTTTTTAATTGGTATGCTATGTATGCAGAATGTAATTCCAGGCGAAATATGTGGTATTGGTATGCTGTAAATATTACACTGGTATACAGCAAAGATGCACCATAGAAGCCATTATGAAATTCCTATGTAAAATCACCCCCTGATTCCGAAAATCAAGGTTATTTTGAATTTTATGGTAACGTTTTTGAGGTATTTACGAATAACCGTTAAAAAAAAAATTGCGTCCACTTAATAATATATATCTCAAGAACGAATTGACAAATTCCAAAACGGTTTTCAAGCTTTTAAAAGGTAATAAAATTTGCTATCAACTGTGGATACAATACTTTTTGCTAGGCCCTGTACATGCAAAGATAACGAACAATCATTACGGATTTTTACAATTTTTTTTTGTAAAAATATAAAAAAAATTGTACTTTGCGAGTAAGGATCTCGAAACATTTTTATTTTTTTTGCAGATTTTTTTTCTTTCTAAGCTCTGTTTTATTACAAGAAAAAAAAAGAGCTTTCATTCAACAAAATCGATGAAATAATACAAAAGTTAAAAGCATTCAAATAAATATATCCATATAGTAAAACTTAAGTACCCTACAAATAATAGCATATGTACATATTATTCTGTCTTAACTCTATGATCTTATTTTATAATTGAAAAAGGTATGTGTCTTGTTTTGGCGCTTATTTAGATTAGGATCGGTTTCTCTTATGAGAAACCAACAGTAGTTACCCATCATAGCGACATTCCAGAATCCTTGATACCGTATTTACTGCATGCGCGATCGGGATAGATGGCCTCTGGTTGCCAATATGCAATAATACGGCCTTTAAACTTAATTTATTGCCGTCTATGAACAATCGTAACTCTTTTGAATTATATGGTTCACCAAACTCTGACCAGCAATGTATTTGCAGTAACAAACAGTGTCCTTCTTCGTATAGTACTTGTAAAATTGTTCGCGACGAGTTCTATAATATGTTACCTTAGCATCGGATAAAACAAATTTGAATTGTTGCATACGAGAGGCGTGTAGTTCGGCCTTTTCCTTTGACAATTCCAAATCCCTTATCCAATCATTGAGTTGTGCTTGTGACAAAGAGTTTCTTTCGTTTTCCGTTTGAAATCCAGTACAACATGATGCCGCGTAATCAGATACTGCTTTTGACAATGAAACTGGAGCCGGAACTAAAGTTAAATTTGATTCTGGAAATGTAGCTTCCGTTGAATTTAGTTCTGGTAATGACACTGTAGATACGCTCACATTGGTTGCTTTTATTGACTTTCCAACCCCAAGTACTTTTGTAGTACAAATATAGCAGTCCGTTGAATGGCAAGTTGGTTCCCTCCACTTCACTGGTGTAATAAATTTCATATGTCCTCTAAATAGATAGTTTCAGAAATTAGTCAGCTATGCATTAAAAGGGAGCAAATTCCTAATTTTTACAATGTACCATTTTGTTCCGGTTTCCGAAAAAATCAATTCGACTCGACACACAGTATTCGATGTCCATGGTTTTTAGGCTCAATTCCAAAATACTTATAGTATGTAACTTTCAAAGGATTTGAAAACACACGTCGCATCCTTTTAAGGATAAATTGACCGCAAATGAAACAAAACATATCTGTATCATTTGTACACCCAAACTCTGGCAGGCGCCAGATTATTATATTATATTTCTAAGTAAATGGCGGGTTATAAACTGCAATTATAAACTGAATATTATCCCACGAGCCTTGCACATATTATGAAGGAACAAGGCGCATGTACTATTATCTATACTTAGATCAATTAAAAATTCAAGCCTACCTAGTCAAAAAGTTCTACAAACGAAACACTACCTGCCTTAACAATATGCTATTGCTTGAAATATTGTTTGAGAAGACGACACTAACAGTTTTTTGTATCTAATAACCCTTCGAAAATCTACCTGCTAACTAACTGATATACGAATACTAACACATATGTACCAGTAGGGTACTCAAGTATTAAATGGATATATTTACTTGAATGCTTATAACTTTTGTATTAGTCCATCGGTTTTGTTAATTGATAGCTTAGTTTGTTTTGCGATAAAACAGGGATTAAAGATAAAAAAAAATCTGCAAAAAAATAAAAAGTTTTCGAGATCCTTCCTCGCAAATTAAAAAAATTTTTATATTTTTACAAAAAAAATTGAAAAATCCGTTATGATTGTTCGTTATCTTTGAATCTGCAGGACATAGAAAAAGCTTTGTATCCACAGTTTATAGCAAATTTTATTGCCTTTTAAAAGCTTTAAACCTTTTTAGAATTGCTCAATTCGGTTTGGAAATATATATGATTAAGTGGACCCAATTTTTATATTTTTTTTTGAAAAAACAGTAATTCGTAGATATCTCAAAACCTTTACCATAGAATTAAAAATAACCTTGATTTTCGGAATCAGGTGGTGATTTTACATAGGAATTTCACAACCAGGAAATTACCAGAGAAAGAATTTTTATGCATGTAAGTGCACGAAGCGATGTACACACTGCTTTTTTGTTGGAAATAAAAGAGCTTAAGTCGAAGTTCATTTATTTTTTGTTTTGTTTCTTTGTTGATTGTAATATCTTTGTACATTATTTGATTAAATTTATATGAATTCAGAAATTGCAAACAATCTCACTCCCGGAAGAAAACGCTTTGAAGAGATTTGCTAGGTATAATCGAAACAAATGTTGCCTTGTCCGTCCTGATGTCATGTTGTTTAAGTATTGTCCAAATTATTAAATAAATTATAAATTAAAACTTGCTTCAAATAAATGATTTCGTACATTTAAAAGTCATGTGGGCAATTCTCGCTTAATTCATAAAAAAAAAAATAATTGAATAAAGTTAAAAAATAAAAGTAAATAAAATAAAATAAAATGAAATAAAATAAAATTTAATTCAATTAAAATAAATTAAATTAAATCAAATTAGATTAGGTCGCCAAAACACTATAACTAAATTAAATAAAATTATTTATTTATTAATTTAAAATTAAAATAATTAATATAGTTAAATAAAATAAAATAAAATAAAATAAAATAAAATAAAAAAAAATAAAAAATAAATGTAAGGCGCGATAACCTCCGAAGAGATCTAAGGCCGAGCTTCTCTTCCAATTTGCGTCGTGCTCCTCTTGATTTTTCCCTACAAATTGGCCGGACGGGACCTACATGTTTTCTGCCGACTCCGAACGGCATCTGCAAGGCAGATGAGTTTTCACTGAGAGCTTTTCATGGCAGAAATACAATCGGAGCGCTTGCCAGACACTACCGAAATTTTGATGTTGCTTTGCCCGGGAGTTGAACCCAGGGCATACGGTGTGATAGGCGGAGCACGCTACCATCACACCACGGTGGCCGCCAATAAAATAAAATAAAGCAATCAAAAACACCCATAACTGGAAGGCCACAGGCCCCGATAACATCCATAACTTCTGCATTAATAGTTTACATGTACGCATAAATATATATAGCGCACTTCTCTGCAATTTTATACATTGTTTTTACAAAATAATACTTTGATAACTGGTTTCCTAACAAAAGGTCAAACATATCTGTTGCCAAAAGATAAGGATGATACTAAGGACCCTGCGAAATATCGACCAATAACATGCTTTTGTACGCTTTACAAATAGTTAACATAATGCATTGCTAAAAAGATCTACCACCATCTAAAGACGCAAAATATCGTTGCTATTGAACAGAAAGGTTGTGTAAAAAATTCCCAAGGATGCAAAGAGCAGCTTCTTATATACTCCATTGTAATGGAACAAGCATACCACAAACAAAGGTATATATATACGGCATATATCGACTACAAGAAAGCCTATGACAGTGTACCCCACTCATAGTTAACTGAGGTGCTAAAAGTGTATAAACTAGCCCCAAACATAATAACTACTCTTGAACATCTTTCGAATACATGGGAGATAACACTTAATCTGAAAACAAAAAATGGACTCCAAAGAGATAGCTTAAGTCCTCTTTGGTTCTGCCTCGCGCTTAATCCACTATCTACCTTGATTAATGATACCAAAAATGGATTTTAATAAAAGGAAGAGAAGGTGGATCGTATAAGGTCTCACACCTCCTCCATATGGACGATATTAAGTTATACGCAGGGTCCGAGCGGCACTTGAAGGAGCTCCTTCAAATAACCGAAGATTTCTCACGAGAAAATTGTATGACATTTGGGCTAGATAAATGTAAAAGACTGAGTGTTCAGCACGGAAATGTAGTAATGCATAATTTTCCCTTAGCGAATAATGAAAAAATAGATGAATTAGAAGCAGATGAGTCCTATAAATACCTAGGTTATATGCAGGCCAGAAGAATACGTCATAATGTAATGATACAGAACATCACTGACTGCTTCCTAGATAGAAAAAATCACTCCTTAAATCCAGTCTTAATGGCAGGAATTTATTTAAGGTAATAAACACGTTTGAGATACCAGCGCTAACGTATAATTTCGGAGTATTAAAATGGTCTGACATGCAGTTGGAAGGTGTTAAAAGAGCGACTCGAACACTGCTCACCAAATACGGAGCACATCACCCGAAAACTGCAGTGGAGACAATAAATTTATCTAGAAGTTTAGAAGAACGTGGCCTGATAGATATCCAACATCTTTGTAGAAAACAGATCGCAAACCTACGCCAGTATTTCTTTGGGCAGAACACAGCACTACACCAAGCTTCAAGCGGAGCGGATAAAACTATACACCTTTAAATCTGTTTAATCTCGACACACAGAATGAAGAAAGCGATTCTATTCATACAGCACGACTCACTGATGAATAGAAAATGAAAACACTCCATGGCAGACACCCCCATTCATTAAGTCAACCAGGGATCGATCCCGTTGCTTCAAACCTATGGCTGAAAAATTCAGGAATCTTTATGGAAACTGATTGCCTCATGATAGCAATACAGGATCAAGTCATCGCTACAAAAAATTACTTAAAGTACATTGTACGCGCGAAAATAGACAGTGACAAATACAGGAAGTGCCAACAGCAGTCGGGTACAATACAGCACATAACAGGAGCTTGTGTTATGCTCGCAGCAACAGACTATTTAGCGCGTTATAAAAACGTAGCGAAAATCGTTCACCAGCGCTTGGCAATTCGTACGAATCTGCTTACAGAAGAGTTCCCGTATTATAAATATACTCCCCCGGGAGTGCTAGAAAGTAGCGAATATAAGCTGTACTGGGACCGCACTATACTTACAGATAGAAGTATACCTCATAACAGGCCGGATATAGTCCTATTAGAAAAGAAAGAAAAGAGCGCGTATTTAATTGATATTGGGGTTACCAATACGCACAACTTGAAACACGTGCACACAGAAAAGGAAAGAAAGTACTTAGGATTTGCTCAGGAAATGAAGCTGTTATTGCACCTTGATAAAGTAAGCATAGAACCAGTAATCATTTCATTAACAGGCATGGTAGTCAAAACCGTTATGACGATCCTGGAGAAACTAATATTAGAAGATAAGCTTCTACCTAATAATTCTAATTCTAACAACAACATCCATTGTTCGTTCGTTTTTAGACATTGATATGTAATTTACAGATTATTATGAATTTACTTATTTATAAAAAAAAAAAAAGTATAATTTAGTATAAATAGCTTTATATGTCTTGTTGTATACAACCGATGTATAATGTATAGCCCAAGGTGGAGCTCAAGGAAGAAATAAAATAAAATTAAATTAAATAAAACAAAATAAAATAGAATAAAATAAAACAGTTTTATTCTATCTAAGAAATAAGTTTATTTTATTATATTTCTTTTTATATTTTTATATTTTGTTCTATTCTATTTTATTTTGTTTTATTTAATTTTATTTTATTTGGTTTTATTTTATTTTATTTAATTTTTTTAATTTAATTTTATTTTATTTTAATTTGTTTTATTTTCTTTTATTTTATTTTATTTTATTTTATTTTGTTTTATTTTATTTTATTTAAGTTTATTTTATTTCACTTTATTTTACTCTATTTTAATTTATTTTATTTTATTTTATTTTACTTTAAATTATTTTGTTTTATTTTATTTTAATTTATTTTATTTTATTTTATTTTATTTCATTTTCATTTATTTTATTTTATTTTATTTTATTTTATTTTATTTTATTTTATTTTATTTTACTTTATTTAAAATTATTTTATTTTGCTATCAAAGATTTACTGTTTGCCATCAAAAAGTTATCCGTTTCTTATCTGAGTGTTCAAATTTGTTTTCAGATTTTTTTTGGTTTGTCACCGACGACTCATCCTTTTGTTATGAAACGGATACCTATAAAGCTTCGATACAAAATCGATGACACGATAACAAGCCGATAAAAACCAATAAGAAGATGATAACAAGCGGATGAAAAATCGAAAACACAATGATAATAGTTCGCTATTGTTAATAAACAGATAATAAAATATATATAGGTTGTTACCGATAAAGAGCCGAAGAAGCTCTTCTCAAATAGCTCGAAACCACTAAGCAAAATATCTTTTTGCCAACTTTCTATAATAATTCTAGAGTCCCTACAAACTTTGAATTACCCGAAATTTGGTTTGTTTACATTTAAAAATTGAGCATCGCTTCCCCTCCTCACTATCTATCCAATTCTCTTGTACTCAATCTTCTATTTTTCTTATATTTTTTTCTATCCCTTATTACATTAGTCTACCTCCTACTGATAAATAGAATCTTTATACCAAATATCGAAAGCCTACTTCACCTGTCTGACCGATTTCAATATGTTTGTGCTTATAAACTTTTACGAAACTATATGAAACCAACGCAATTTTTAAAATCACTTTCATTTTTATAAAACAGATATAGATATATAATTGACCTGTCCTCCTGCCCGATAATATTCCTCCCTGCGATGTTATTAATCTACCAGTAAGCAGAGGCGTTTTTTATGTTGCACCTTCTGATACCTGTCTTTCCACCGTATCTTCTCAATTTAATATTCTCGACTTTTCTCTCTTCTAGTTCCACTCTCATCTATACTTTTTCATTTCCTTCCTTTAACATGCTTCCTCTCCTTCCCATCTCCCGCGCGCATTTTTTTCATTTGTGCCTCCTTTTTCTACTCACACTTTCTTTCTTCTTCATTACCCTTCCTCCATTTTCTTCCACTTTTCAATTCCCACTCCTATATCTTATCTTTCTTTTTCGAAAGACTCCCTAAACAATACATTTGAAACAAATTTCATCAAAAATGAGTGTTTTTGGAATAGATAGGGCCCTGATCCATATTCTGGAAAGAAAGTTTCCAAACTATATGGGTTGTAGAAAAAGAACGCTCATAATAATTGCAAGCAAATCGCATCATATATAATGTTTTTTCAAATAGGTCGGTCACTGGTCCGATTCCTGGGCCAAATTGTGAATCTGAAGCATCTTCAAAACCTTAAACACACACACAAAATTTCATCAAACTTTCTCAAATAATGAGCTAGTCACGGAAGTAAGTACCGAATTTCAAGCGAACCTCAGAATTAACACATTTTTTTTAGTAGGTCGGTCCCTGGTCCACTTTTCAGACCAAGTTGTGAATCTGAAGCATCCTCAAACACACTTAAACATATCCACAAAATCGATCCAGTCATTTAGGAGGAGTTCAGTGACAAATACACCTGCAGAAGAAATTTATATATATGTATGATGTATTGCTTGTTACTTGTTTACTAAGCATTAGAGCTGTGGTGCATGGAAAAACTAAATCGCGTTAAGGCACCTCTTAATATTGTATATAAGGTCCTGTAAAGTGAATCGGCTGATTGGACTTTATCAGTGCGGGTTCAGACTTGCTAACTCTACCAGCGACTAGATTTTCACTGCACCAAATCTTGGAAAAAGAGACTCAACAAAAGAATTGACTCATATCACCCCTTGGTCCATTTTAAAGCCACTTTCGACAGCACGAAAAAGAGTTGCCTCTATTCCAATGCATTTGAATTTGCTTTTCTCGCAAAACTTGTGAGGCTGAGCAAAATGACGTTGAAAAACAACATCTGGTTAGTCAGAGTTGGTAAGGAACACTCCGAGCCATTTGAAACTAAACGAGGTTTCAGACAGGGTGACCCCCTATCATGCAATTTCTTATATTTGATGCTGGAGAGAATAATACAAATTTTATTCCATACCAAAAATAAATCTGTTCGCCATTCGTATGTAAAAAAAATATAAGATATACTTCAGAAAAGATTTGTCAAAAATCAATGCGAATTTTGAAAGACCTATAAATTGTGTCTTGTTATGACTAAAACTGATTAATGTACAAAACTGTGCAATCAAAAAAATTAAGAAAACTCGACCAGTCGATCATATATATCCAAAAATCCCTGATATGACTTCAGATTGAAGTCGAAATATCGATCAATTAAAATATAAATGAATATATACAGAAAATGAAATTTCTGTTTATCTTGCGAGGCCATCTAGCTCAACAAATCTAGTTAGAAGTATTAAATATTCTCGAATTTTTAAATTATTTAGAAAACTTTTTCAACACTGGGTCGGATTTTTAATTTCAATCAAAGAATTTATAGAAGTTTTGTTTTTTTAATAATCAAATTTTTTAAATAAAAACAAAATTTAATTGACGACATTTGATAAAAACTGCCACTGCTATTTTCATGCTCGTTGCTGTGTGTTCTGAAAGCTTTCATCGAAAAAAGGTCATACATTTTATTTTTGCTTAGGGACCAAAATTTTCAAAAATTTTCAAATTTGTGCTGGTGTTGAACAGTGTTGCAATATAGCCATAGAAATTTTCTAGATTCAAAATTTGACACGCGAACGAATATATTTTGAACATAACGTTATATTTCTTCATTCACACTAGGGTTTCCTAGTAGTATGTGGAACTTTTTAATTTAACTATATGCACTCAAATTGATTCTGCGAAAAATATGTACAAATTCGGAACATTATTAAAACTCTACGCCAGCGGTGCCCAAATTTTAGCACATTCATTCACACGCCCAACAGCCTCGCCCCTCAACCACTGCAAATGCGTAAACTTAAATAATTTCCTTTCATTATCTAACGCAACCAGCTTTAACCGAAACGACGAAAAAAACCTTCCCAAAACCATTCCCTTCACTTATCCACACACAAAAGAAATTAAAATTTTTTTCCACTTGTCATATTTACCGCAACAACATTACAACAACAACAAATAAAAAGTAGCAAACAAGGTAATAAAAGCAATAACATCCACAACAACAACTATACAGCAAACAAGCATATTTATAATATTGGCCAAACAGCATCAGCAACAAAAAAAGGAACAGCAACAACAACAATAAAAATATAAAGCAATTTATCGTTTGTTTTCATAATTTCACACAAAATGACCAAAAGATGATATTGGCAGAGCAGCGCCATATTGTAGCATAGGGCACGCTACGATGGCGACAGCAACAATTGTGGGGTTGGCGGTTACCCTGCGGCTGCTGGCCACTGCATATTGCACCACTCAGAATGCAATCTAAATGTTGTGTTAAATGTGCGTGTGTATGTGTTACGGCCACTGTTCGTATGTACAAATGCACGTTGAATGTTTATGGGAGTGTGTTTTTGTGCGTGTATGTGTATGTGTGTTTGAACATTGTGTTTGTGTTTTGCGGCGTTAATTTTCACAAAATATGCTTTAACCTGAAGCCAAAAGTTAATTAAAAACCAACAAAACTGCTCTACACCCACTCAATAACACAAACATATGTTCATACGCGCTCTTGAACTGGTATCTATGTAGGTATGTATGTTTGTATGGAAGCACACTTGTATTTGTACGCATGCGTGCACACATTGCTAGCTCGTTTGCAGTCAGTAAGTCAGAAATGTTTTGGGTACTCAACAAATAATGTGTGTGTGGATATGCCTGCGTAGAAGTGACATTGCACATACATAAATACATGTGTAGTCTAAATTATACGGTCTATTCAATTCTTTTCTTAGCTTCTGAAACTCAGGTGTTTGCAAGAAGCAATATTGATAAGCCAGCTACAGAAAAGATCATCGCCATAGTTAAGATAATTGAATAATAACAGGAACGTAGATATATTTCTTTATATTTTTTATTATTGCTCTTATTATTATTATTTTTACTAGGCCGCTATACACTTTTCTAAGATTTATTGTGCTTGACCTTTCAACCTTTTACTGTATTTGGAGACAATTATCTAATGTATATAACTACCTTTTGAGCTTTTTACTCCGATTCACGAAGAAGTTAAGAGTAACGCCGTCTAGATGGAATAGTCTATGACTTGCCGAAGGGACGCTTTCGCAGAGAATGGGAACCGACGTTCCAACTTCTATCTCACAAAAGGGCCAGATTTGCATGTAGGATAGATTAAACTTACTAAGGTCATATAGTATCCCGTATAGTACCCCGTGAGAGTTTGTAGGTCCTCTCTACTTAGATTAATGAGTTTGGCTGATATTATCGTTGCTGAGAATATAAACAATTTGGCCTGCCTTTGCCCTTTATATTCAATCCAGTACGCCAATCCAGCCCTGTTTCTCAGTTAATTATGGGTTTCCCTAGTGTGTGCATTTGTGAGGCGCAGAAGGGCTCTTGACCATAGAATACTGCTACAGCATCCTGCTTGACTGGGTAGTCTGCGTGATATTTACCTTCATGTCTTTGATGATCGGGAACACATCCTATCAAAACCTAGTTTTCGGCTCCAGACCACTTAGAACTCCACTGTGTTCATCCACTAGCTCAGAAGTAGATACGCACGATTTGCAAGGCTACCTTGCTTTCTAACATAATGTGTATACTGCTAGAGGATAAGCCTGTCTGTAAGCATTTTCCGCCGTAAACTTCTATTCCATGGATTTCTAGCTGAACTATAGTGGGGAATCATCCCAATTGTATCGAGTTTTTAAGGTTCGGTCCACCTTAACAATGTACACCTCATTATTCCTTGAGATTCTGCACAGTTTTGTGTGTCAAATGATTTGGATTTCTGTAACTGAATAAGTTCATCCATGGGACACACATGGGAGGAGAGAGTAAAATCCTTTGAGGGCAGGTCTCCCTATGAGATCAGCACTGTCAGCCTTATATGGGTACCTAGATACACAGACATTTAAGCCAACAATAAAGCTGATAAGTTGGCCGGGAGGGGCAAGATCGCTGAAATCCTTCCCGGAAATAATTTCGTAGGTATACCTAAAACGCATTTTTAATTTTAAGTGCTTCCTACATTTGATTCATCAAGGCAGGTTTGGATTTCCTCTATAAGAAGACGCATTATCACTCTTTTAACTTTGAATATGTCAGGGATATCGCTCCAAGTAAGAATGCTCACTGGTAACTCTTTGAAAGATACTTACGCCAGTATAATAGGCATAGAATATTGCGATTACCGCCGCAACTGTGGCAGCATCTCGCCCATCACTGAATAAAAGAGGTTGACTGCTTTAGTTCAGCCGTTTTAATAATCTTTCACATGTATTCAAGCTCAAAATAATGGCGGTAGCTAAATTTATTGACTTTACGAAGTCATTCAATCTGCGATAGCTGGTACAATAAGAATTGTACGTCCCGTTTAGCGTTTTGGCTGGGATGTAGCTTCTCGGCCCAAACAAACCCAACTTGACTTTACCTAACCTATTACCGTGGAAGGACCCCGACCTATTTTGGCCTGCGCCTAAAACCGCAATATTATAAAGCAGCACGGTAAACAGAGATCAGCTGGTAAACATGCAATGAAATGAGCGATCATCAGCCGACGACCGGCAGAGAATGACAATTAAGTGAAATGCCCATTAAACAAAGCATTTCTCAGCCGCGCCTTAGAAAATAAAAAACAAAAATAAATGTAAGGCGCGATAACCTCCGAAGAGATCTAAGGCCGAGTTTCTCTTACAATTTGCGTCGTGCTCCTCTTGCTTTTCCCTACAAATTGGCCGGACGGGACCTACATGTTTTATGCCGACTCAGAACGGCATCTGCAAGGTAGATGAGTTTTCACGGAGAGCTTTTCTTGGCAGAAATACACCCGGAGCACTTGCCAAACACTGCCGAGGGGCGATCCCGCTTAGAAAAATTTCCTTCTAATTGAAAAACCTTATTTCTAAAATTTTGGTGTTGCTTTGCCCGGGGTGTGAACCCAGGGCATACGGTGTGGTAGGCGGAGCAAACTGGCTAATTTTTAGGGGTACGGGTTACTCTTCGCTGCACCCTTTCTAGTAGTTTTACTTGTTGTTGCTGCATTACAATCAGCCACTAGCTAAAGTACTGATCAAGATTTCGTCACTTTACTGCCGCTGTTGATCGCAACGCTTCTTAGGAACTGCTGGCTGTTTTCATACCACCACCCAGCTTTTGCAGTTAGAAACTCCCCGTTAGTCACCTCACTATTTAGTTGTTGTCTCCCACTTTATCCCTGACACCGAAGTGTTGCCGTCCTCATATCGCTATCGTACCGCCCCTCAGCTGCAGCAGTCGCGATATTACCGGTGCTCTGACGACTGTTAATTCTCTCCACATATTGTCACCCTGATACCCCATTGCTACTACAATCGGTAATCAAAACGCTATTTTTAGCTATTGCTGTTCGTGCTCCCTATTGTTACCATTGTCTGTGTCGCTTCTTTTGTTGCCGACCACAGCTTATCCCTCCATAGAAACAACTCAGGATAACGTCCTTTGTTAATATCTCTACCTTTTTGTACGGCAATTCCTCGTTTCCTTGCGCGTACTCGCGGCATGTGCAATTTAAAGTGGTTGCTTATGAAGTTCTCCGAAAGTCTTGTCTAAAATATTCAAATATAGTTCTATGTGGGCATTTTCTATAAATGGTCAAAGAAGGTTATAAAAATAATTTTTTTAAGATTTTTTTTAATTCTAATTTCTTTAATGGTTTGGGAGAAATTTAAATATGGCATCAGGACGGCGAAGCTTCAGTAATCGTAGGAGTGCGGGATTGAATCCCACTCCTAGTATATAAGGCTTTGAGGAGATTCACAAGGTATAACGGAAATAGCTGTCGCCTTGTCTGTCGTGATGTCACGTTGTTTAAAATTTTCAAATTAAATAAATGGAGATATTAAATTCTACTGATTTATAAATGGAATAAGGCTGATGGACTTCGCCGGTGCCCGAAACAGCTAAATGGGTATCACCCAAACGAAAAACTAATAACAAAATCGTCTCAGTATCGAGACAACCAGATCGTCACGGTTTCCGAGGTCACTACATTGAGTTAAATAACCACATATATCGCCACAGCTTTCTGAAAGCGTTTAGATCCGACGCCAAGAAAATTGTTGGACTAAGATCACGAAGGGCTCGAACTATTAGCATACACAATAGCACCCAATTTGACTAATATAACATAAGGAAAGCTAAGTTCCAGAATTTTTTTGTACGATATGGTTATCAAATTAAAGGTATTAATGAGAATTTTAAAAGGGGTGGTGGTAGTTGTATATGTGAAGGCGTTTTCGAGATTTCGACCAAAATGTGGACCATGGTGACCCAGAACATCACCTGTCGGGTACCGCTAATTTATTTATATATGTAATACCACGAACAGTCTTCCTGCCAAGATTCCAAGGGCTTTTGATTTCGCCCTGCAGAATTTTTTAATTTTATTCTACTTAACATGGTAGGTGTCACACTCATTTTACAAAGTTTTTTCTAAAGTTATGTTTTTCTAAAAGAACCAATCTAATTACCATGTTTCATTCATTCATTTCATTTCGTGTTTGGTATAGGTTTTTTCATTTTTCGTAATTTTCGATACCGAAAAAGTGGGTGTGGTCATAGTCAGATTTCGGCCATTTTTCATAATAATACATAGTGAGTTCAGATAAGTACGTGAACTTAGTTTAGTAAAGATATAACGCTTTTTGCTCAAGTTATCGTGTTAACGGCCGAGCGGAAGGACAGACGGCCGACTGTGTATAAAAACTGGGCGTGGCTTCAAACCAATTTCGCCCTTTGTTTAAGCGACTTAAACTATAAGTTTTATTCTTTCGTTTGTTTCATAAGCGCTGAAATTCTCATCCGGCTTATGAAATATTCTAAAGACATAGTCTTAGTTTTTAATTTAAAACTGAGGTTCTTCGAGTAGAAGATGGGGTGCCAATACCTCAGAGCCCAGTGCTCGCCTCCACATCACATTTTGAAAGGGGTCTTCAAATAGAAGATGAGGTGGCTCATTAGAGCGAAAGCTCAGAGTTCCCTATGCTCGCCCCAAATTAAATACATAAAGGTGTACCAGTGCTTTGCACCCTCCAGGTACACCAAAAACTAAATGAAAATAAAATACAGTCCATTAAAATAATAATTTATAAAATAAAAAAAATAATAATAATAAATTTAAAAAAAACAAGTAAGGAAGGTTAAGTTCGGGTGTAACCGAAATTACATACTCAGTTGAGAGCTATGATGACAACATAAGGGAAAATAACCATGTAGGAAAATGAACCGAGGGAAACCCTGGAATGTGTTTGTATGACATGCGTAACAAATGAAAGGCATTAAAGAGTATTTTATTATGAGGGAGTGGGCCGTAGTTCTATAGGTGAACGCCATTTAGGGATATAGCCATAAAGGTGGACCAGGGTTGACTCTAGAATGCGTTTGTACGATATGGGTATCAAATGAAAGGTGTTAATGAGTATTTTAAAAGGGAGTAATCCTTAGTTCTATAGGTGTTCGCCTTTTCGAGATATCGCGATAAAGGTGGACCAGGGGTGACCTTAGAATATGTTTGTACGATATGGGTATCAAAAGAAAGGTGTTAATGAGTATTTTAAAAGGGCGTGGGGCTTAGTTCTATAGGTGGACGCCTTTTCGAGATATCACCATAAAGGTGGACCAGGGGTGACTCTAGAATGTGTTTGTACGATATTGGTATCAAATTAAGGGCATTAATGAGAGTTTTAAAAGGGAGTGGTAGTAGTTGTATATGTGAAGGCGTTTTCCAGATATCGACCAAAATGTGGACCAGGGTGACCCAGAACATTATCTGTTGGATACCGCTAATTTATTTATATATGTAATACCTGCCAAGATTTTAAGGGTTTTTTATTTCGCCCTGCAGAACTTTTTCATTTTCTTCTACACAATATGGTAGGTGTCACAATCATTTTATAAATTTTTTTCTAAAGTTATATTTCTCGTCAATAAAACAATCCAATTACCTTACCATGTTTCATCCCTTTTTTCGTATTTGGTATAGATTTATGGCATTTTTTTCATTTTTCGTAATTTTCGATATCGAAAAAGTGGGCGTGGTCATAGTCGGATTTCGTTCATTTTTCACACCAAGATAAAGTGAGCTCAAGTAAGCACGTGAACTAAGTTCATTAAAGATATGTCCATTTTTCCTCAAGCTATCGTGTTAACGGCCATGTGGAAGGACAGACGGACGACTGTGTATAAAAACTGGGCGTGGCATCACCCGATTCCGCCCATTTTCACAGAAAACAGTTAACGTCATAAAATCTATGCCCCTACCAAATTTCAAAAGGATTGGTTAATTTTTGTTTGACTTATGGCGTTAAAAGTATCCTAGACAAATTAAATGAAAAAGGGCGGAGCCACGCCCATTTTGAAATTTTCTTTTATTTTTGTATTTGGTTGCACCACATCATTACTGGAGTTGAATGTTGACATAATTTACTTATATACTGTAAATATATAAAATTTTTTGTTAAAATTTTACTTACAAAAAAATTTTTTTTTTAAAGTGGGCGTGGTCCTTCTCCGATTTTGCAAATTTTTATCAGACGTACATATAGTAATAGGAGTAACGTTCCTGCCAAATTTCATCATGATATCTTCAACGACTGCCAAATTTCAGCTTGCATAACTTTAAATTACCTTATTTTAAAAGTGGGCGGTGCCACGGCCATTGTCCAAAATTTTACTAATTTTCTATTCTGCGTCATAAGTTCAACTCATCTACCACGTTTCGTCGCTTTATCTGTCTTTTGTAATGAATTATCGCACTTTTTCGGTTTTTCGAAATTTTCGATATCGAAAAAGTGGGCGTGGTTATAGTCCGTTATCGTTCATTTTAAATAGCGATCTGAGATGAGTGCTCAGGAACCTATATACCAAATTTCATCAAGATACCTCAAAATTTACTCAAGTTATCGTGTTAACGGGCGGACGGACGGACGGACGGACATGGCTCAATCAAATTTTTTTTCGATTCTGATTATTTTGGTATATGGAAGTCTATATCTATCTCGATTCCTTTATATATGTACAACCAACCGTTATCCAATCAAACTTAATATACTCTGTGAGCTCTGCTCAACTGAGTATAAAAAATGCTTGGTTGCAGTGGGCTTTGAACCCGCAACCACAAACGTTTGAATCGTGTACGTCATCCACTGTGCCCCGACTCATACGCCTACAAGCACATCAAATTACTCCCTTATAACTCACATTAAACTGCTCGCCCTTAACTGCCCCACGCTTAGCTACCCTTTTTCTCAGAAGCCAATTATCGTCCTAGAATCTAAGCCTCTACCAAATTTCACAAGGATTGGTAAATTTTTGTTCCACTTATGGCATTGAAAGTATCCTAGACAAATTAAATGAAAAAGGGCGGAGATACGCCAATTCTGAAATTGCCTTTTATTTTTGTATTTTGATGCACCATATCATTACTGGAGTTGAATGCAAAATTTACTTATATACTGTAAAGATATTAAAGTTTTTCAAGATACCTCAACATTTACTCAAGCTATCGTGTTAACGGGCGGACGGACGGACATAGCTCAATCAAATTTATTTTCGATACTGATGATTTTGATATATGGAAGTCTATATCTATCTCGATTCCTTTACACCTGTACAACCAACTGTTTTCCAATCATAATTAATATACTCTGTGAACTCTGCTCAACCCTGTATAGTAAGCGAAAAAGGAATGTTTCAATCCTGGTGTGATTTTCCATAGAAACCGGTGACCTGGTAACCCATGTATCGAGAAGGTTTAGAATATGCAGCTGATGCAGAATCCACTATCTGATGAGAAATTTCCTGTGGAATCAGTCTTACATCTGATTGTAACTTTTACGTATGGTTTTGGACTTGGTAAATCATGGAGCAAATTTTGGTAACAGACCGTGAAGGGAAATGATATACATCACCATATACCACAGGCTCAACCCATTTCAAAATTAAGTATAAATTACATTTGTAATTATAAGTTGCCCTATAAAAAATTTAAGCGATGCTTACTTTTCGTTAGAATTCCCAAAAATAAATCGATTATCTCTACATGATTTCCAATTCAACTTTTAACTCATTTAACAAAAGTTCATAATTTATTATTTACATATGCAACATTTGATGTGTACGGAACATATATGTATATGTAAGTATGCTTGGTCATGCAGGTTTATACCCCACATACACGTGCTCCTTATGTAAGCCTTAGTCCTATAAATTAATTGTCTCATAGAACGATAGTTGTAATATGCAGGAAATTAATTGCATGCAACTTCCCATCAGTAGAGGCAAGGAAGTAGAAGGTTTATTATAGGTGTGCTATCGAAGAGGTTTCGACGAATTATTAGTTTGTTATCGAAGGGTTATAAATTTGATATCGACAACAAAGTTTATCGATTTTTGTTTTCTGTTGTTATTGAAATTCTAATATGTGTCTAATTGTTTTCGCAAAATTATCGATTTGTAATGGGAGTAAAAGCAGTTTGTTGTATTATCGATTTTTATCGATTAGCTATCGATTTGTTATCAAAAATTATTGATTTCTTATCAAAAACTATCGTTCTGTTATTGATACTTATTCAAAAAATTAGCAATTTTTAAGGGAGTTTTGCTAATTTTTTACAGGTGCGCCAAAACCTATCGGTATCCAATCGGAGTATTTCTAATTTGTTTTAGGCGTATTATCGATCTTATAACGACTTCTCGTCAATTTTTTATGGAGCAGAACAGAGCTATAACTGTACATGTCGAATTCTCGACTTTTAGATAGCATCCGATTCGTCGTCTGCTGGGCACCGACTTATGCTTGGAAATTCCAGAGATTACTTTGCTGAATGCCTTTTTAATGCCAAAAGGTGTATCCTGTACTCAAAGAATCAGTCTTAAAGTACCAAAGAGTCCCATCTCTTCCTCCTCCGCTCAATTGACTGCCATGTGAGTTGCTGCATATAAAAGAAATGAGTGAGGCGTTTTACTGACTTGTGCCAAATAACTTCCTATACCATACCAAACTATGTATGTTTTGTATATCAATAATAGTTTTTTACACAAGGAATTAATACTTTCCGAAGGCCATCCAAGTATCATCCGCTCCTTGATCCTGTCAATTCCCTATACAATTCTGCTTCTCAAGGTCCTGCAAAAATTGATAAAACGCCGATTACAAACCGACAACTAATCGATAACAAATCTATAACAGGCCAATAAATTTTGGATAGCACTATGATCTCTTGGTAAACCAATATTATATTATATCATTGATAAAAATCTATAATGTTTTTAGCGATAACGAATTAATAAAATCGATAGCTCATGGATAACAGTTAACATTACGATACAAGATCGATAACACTCCGTTCTGTTTCGGTTCCGTATTCAATTTTGACTTCTCAACATTCCTTTCCTCTTTCCCCTTTTTCCTTTTTGGCTAATTTTTCTTTCCTGCCCTGTCGTTTCTCCACCTGCATACATTACGCCTACAATTATCCTACAGCTATATTCAATATTTTCCCATGCAGCTACCGTCCTCATATAAAAAGTTTCGTTTGTTCACATACAAATTTAAGATATGTGGTTTGCTCATGCAATCCCTGCAAAAATACTTGAGCGAAAAATGCCCAAAAAATGGCTAGCTATGCTTGCTGAGCAACAAAGAGAATAAATACACTGGATCACAAATTCAAAATTTTTTCTGCACCAGAGACGCCATTATGAAAGTCCTATATAAAATCACCCACTGATTCCGAAAATCAAGGTTATTTTCATTCTATGGTAACGTTTTTGAGAGACTTACGAATTACCGTTTTGCAAAAAAAAAAAAAAAAAAAAAAAAATGGGTATGGGTCCACTTAATCATATATATCTCAAGCACGAATTGAGCAATTCCAAAACGGTTTGTCTTCTTTTGATGCTTATTTAGATTAGTAGTCACCCTTCATAGCGACATTCCAGAATCCTTTATACCGTATTTACGGCATGCGTGATCGGGATAGATGGCTTTCGGTTGCCAATATGCAATAATACGGCCTTTAAACTTAATTTATTGCCGTCTATAAACAATCGACACTCTTTTGAATCATATGGTTCACCAAACTGTTTGAATAGACCACCAATGTCTATGTATGTTTGTTTAATGGTGTGTTCAGTTTATACTTATATTTAAGAATTCAGGAGCTTAACACCGGCTTATAATAATTGAATTTCAATTATTGTGTTTTCTAAGAGAAACTGAAAAGAAAGAAACATTTACTGGCATATTGCGATTGAACCATTTCGAAAACCGCCAACGTAATCATCATAAGGCAATTTTGTAATGTTATAAAAGGTTTACCGGGATTCGAACCGTCAATCACATGGTGAAACTGCAGTTGCCTTTAACCACTAGGCTATCCTGCTGGTATTTGTTTTCATGCTTAATTCAGTTTTTCTCATTTCTACACTAACAACACAATTGAGACATTTTGTCTGTATATTAATTTGTGTGCCATGTAGATATGTTTTTGTAAAGTTCTTCTTCGTTGCAAATGAGAAGCTGTGTAAACTCGGCTCAGTTGTACATATTTATGTATGTTTGTGTAATGGTATGTTCAGTTTATAGTTATACTTAAGAATTCATGACCCGGTGAAACTGTTACCCGTGTGAAAATGTTATCAAAGACATAAAAAAATTGCCAGATGATGATTACGTTGGCGGTTTTCGATATGGTTCCATCGCAATATGCCAGTAAATGTTTCTTTCTTTTCAGTTTCTCTTAGAAAACGTAATAATTGAAATTCAATTATTATAAGCCGGTGTTAAGCTAATGAATTCTTAAATATAAGTATAAACTGAACACACCATTAAACAAACATATATAAATATGTAAAACCAGCAATGTTTTTGCAGTAATAAACACTATCCTCCTTCGTATATTACTTGCAAAATTGTTCGTGACGAGATCTATAATATGTTACCTTAACATCGGATGAAAAAATTTTAAATTGTTGCATACGAGAGGCGTGTATTTCCTTTTCCTTTGATAATTCCAAATCACTTATCCAATCATTGAGTTGTGCTTGTGACAAAGAGTTTCTTTCGGTTTCCGTTTGAAATCCAGTACAACATGATGCCGCGTAATCAGATGTTGCTTTTGACAATGAAACTGGAGCCGGAACTAAAGTTAAATTTGATTCTGGAAATGTAGCTTCCGTTGAATTTAGTTCTGGTAATGACACTGTAGATACGCTCGCATTGGTTGCTTTTCTTGACTTTCCAACCCCAAGTACTTTTGTAGTACAAATATAGCAGTCCGCTGAGTTGGTTCCATCCGCATTGTTGGTTCCATCCACTTCAGTGGTGTAATAAATTTCATATGTCGCCTACATAGATTATTTCAGAAATTAGTCAGCTATGCATTAAATGGGAGCAAATTCCGAATTTTTACAAGGCACCTTTTTGTTCCGGTTCCCGAAAAAATCAATTCGACTCGACATGTGGTGCACACAGTATTCGATGTCCATCGTTTTTAGGCTCAATTCCAAAATACTTATAGTATGTAACTTTCAAAGGATTTGAAAGCACACGTCGCATCCTTTTAACGATAAATTGACCGCAGATGAAACAAAACATATCTGTATCATTTGTACACCCAAACTCTCGCACCCTTTTATTTGTATTATACTTTTAAGTAAATGACGGGTTATAAACTGAACAGTATCCGGCAAGCCTTGCAGATAATATGAAGGTACAAGGCGCATGTACTATTATTTATACATATATCAATTAAAAATTCAAGCCTATCTAAACAAAAAGTTCTACAAAGGAAACACTACCTGCCTTAAAAATATGCTCTTGCTTGAATTGTACCTGGGTTTGAGAAATTGACACTAAAAGTTTTTTGTATCTAATAACCTTTCGAAAATCTACCTGCTAACTAACTGATATACGAATACTAACACATATGTACCAGTAGGGTACTTAAGTATTAAATGGATATATTTACTTGAATGCTTATAACTTTTGTATTTGTCATTCGATTTTGTTGAATGAAAGATTATTTTTTGTAATAAAACAGAGCTTAGAAAGAAAAAAAAAATCTGCAAAAAAATAAAAAGTTTTCGAGATCCTTCCTCGCAAAGTACAAATTTTTTATATTTTTACAAAAAAAATTGAAAAAATCCGTAATGATTGTTCGTTATCTTTGAATCT
This sequence comes from Eurosta solidaginis, assembly GCF_040869045.1. Lineage (NCBI taxonomy): Eukaryota > Metazoa > Arthropoda > Insecta > Diptera > Tephritidae > Eurosta > Eurosta solidaginis. The sequence continues at coordinate 335,220,737 of NC_090319.1, read as the reverse complement.
GCAGGGCCTAGCAAAAAGTGTGGTATGCAAAGTTTATAGCAAATTTTATTGCCTTCTAAAGGCTTTAAACTATTTTGGAAGTGCTCAAATCGTTCTTGAGATATATATGATTAAGTGGACCCAATATTTTTTTTTAAACGGTTATTCGTAAATATATCAAAAACGTTACCATAGAATTAAAAATAATCTTGATTTTCGGAAACAGGGGGTGATTTTACATAGGAATTTCATTTGCATTTGCATTTTGTAATAAGTGATATTGGAGAGCAATATTTGATTTATGATTTTCTCTAAGCATAGACGATGTGGTGGCTGGTCCGTTAGGACATAAAATATACTTAATGAGTCCACGACCAAGTTTGCTTCACGAACAAACTAAAATAGCCTATCAAAAATCGGAACCTAGGTTGTAAAACAACTCCGTCCTCTTGGCAAATACTAGCAGCAATAATGCTTCCTCATCCGAACCGAACTATCTAGATCTATGGTCTGCGCTCAAGCTGTCCCGAAGCATTGAGTCTTGTTTTGGTAGCTTATGCTGAGTTCTTCATTATCAAATCTAAATTGGCAGAATTACATACAGTGTAGCTATAGGGGAAGTTTTTTCGTTACACTTAGCATTGATAGCCAGCATATCTCCTTTTTTTGAGGCAATTTTTATTTTTTTTTTGGTGTGGTCGTCCACCAAATAAGCACTCCTTAGTATATAACTTTATAATCGCTGTAAATATCCAATGATAGAGGGAGGGCGATAGATCTGACGTAGATCATAGCATTATTTTACATGCATAAAGTGCCATGTAGGCATTCTTTACTCCCCTCTCCACGTTGAGCTGTCACGACAACTTACTGTTTAGAATGATTCCTAGCTATTTTGTTTAAGTTTCGCTTGCAGGGTCAAACCTTCTGGGCTTCATGTAAAAAACAATATCCCTATTCTACGCCTTGCCATTTAACACGAAATTAAATGCCCAGATATGTACACCCCGCTACACCCGATTCATCAACGATTTAATTGTCGGGAGGAATTTTCCACTTATTACAACTGCAGCGTCATCTGCGTACGCTTCAAATTTGCCGGTTCCCACATCGAAGCACCTGATCATTTGGTTGATGAGCAGTGTCCACAGAAGAGCCGAAAATATCCCGCACAGCGGTGTGGCCCTTTCCAGTGATTTTGTGGTCTTATTCAGCTCCCATTGTGAAGCAGTCCTCCTGCAATTTTACATGCTGGATGTATTTCAATGTACTTAAGTTCCTACATGATCGCCTTTTTAGGGACTTTCTTGAAAGCCCCGACAATATCTAAGAAGGCTCCTAATGAGTACTCCTTATATTTCAAGGCTTTCTCTATATTTTTAACCACTATATGAAGTCCCGTTTTACTGAATTGCCTTTAATCTGGAGATTAGTTTTTCATCCAAGTTTGCCTTTAGGGAAGTTGACCCAATGGATCGGATATATTGCTGTGACAAATGTGACAAAAACAACACCAAGTTTCTTTGAAAACCAACGCATAACTTTACCATATGATGCCATACGAAGTATGGACTATGAATAAAGAAAATATGCAAAGAAGGCAATTGGGAAAAGTTTTACAACAACTAAGGCATGACGTGGCTGAATGCGTTTGTAACACTTCAACAATCGTAGGAATGCGGGTTCAAATCCCACTCCAGGGAGAAAAGGCTTTGAAGAGATTTACAAGGTATAATCGAAACAGCTGTCGCTTTGTCCGTCCTGATATCACGTTGTTTAAATTTTTCCCAAATTATTAAATAAGTTAAACTTTATAGCTTATACAATTTTGTTGTGGCTATTCATATACATACCTTAATATATATTATACTATCACCGCTTAGAGACATATGCTAGTACACACCCCAAATCCAATCAAAACTTTTAATTCCAAACGCCGCAACACAACGTGAATGATACAAAAGTTATTTTTCATAACGATTTTAAGGGGGAACTTAAAAAAAAATTAAAAAAAAATTAAAAAAAAATATCCATAGGAAATTTCATCAAAACAGCAGCTGCCAATGCTGCTGAACACCACCAAACCAAAAAGTAACAACCATAATAATAGTTGAAAGCTAAGGGAGGAAACACAAATAAAAAAAAAAGAAAGAAAGAAAAATATCTCTACGACAAATAGAACAATTGGGACGTGTAAGCAATAATTTTTAACTTGACCAGCACCTCGGGCAACAGCAAAAACAACAGCAACCAAAGTAACAAAACATCAAAGCAATACGTTTTGATGGTGAAAAGCATTTTTCTATTGCATTGCTAAGCTCTTCTCTCACCCCGCTTACCAACTGTGCGCTGGTTACCACAATTCGCTTTATCTGCACATCGCACAGCGGCAAATGACATTTTGGTTTTATGTTCTTTCTCTTTATTTTTTAAAATTTTGTTTGTTTTATTTTTTGTAATCTAATTCTTTTCATATATATTTTATTTATTTTTTTTTTTTTTTGTACGTATCTAAAACCTCGACCATGTTTTCCTGTTCTATATTTGCGCGAGTGTGGGGTTTTGCGTCATCAAAAAATGCAATGACAGCAATAACCGCAGCGACAACAACATTGAGCAACAACACATACACATACATACATAAGAAGAACTGCTGCCAATGCTGGTAGAGGAAGAATGTGGTTGTGGTCGATGTAAAGTTTGGTGTTGGAGATGAGCTTAGTTTGTGGTAGCGTTGATTTTCCGTAGTGTCAGTTTGGTTAATACTCTCAACCATCTCCGGCGTGTGTAGGTAATGTTATTATTTTATTGCTTTTAGTTAAAGGTTCTGGCGCTTATTTGGAGCTGAACATTTCCGGTGTATAAATGAGCGTTTTTATAACACGTGGTTTTTGCTTTTCTCTACTAATCATTTTTCCTTTCTATACACAATTTTTTGTTAGATTTAATTATGGTTATACAATTTTTTTTTTTCACGTAATATTTAACAGCAAGGTGACTCGGATCACCATCATCAGTTTGGAGAAAATGTAGTCACTCAACTAAATATTTGGGTTTTCATAACGCTTTTGCAGAAGGAACTAGTTGGTATGCGCCACCGTCGAAGCAGTAGCGAATTGACCTATCATCACACCTGTAATTATACTCACTACTGGGTTGTTTAGCTTGAGAAGGAAGCTAGTTTCATTCCTATGCAAACATGGCCATAAGGGCCTTGAGACGTTGCATTTATCCCGGTTGGTCTACCTCAAGTCCGTTGCCCTAACATTATATTCCTCGATTTTCCCCCGGATATCCTCCAGCACTGATCATGGGGAGCTGTTCGTCTTGCTTATGTCCATTTCGGAAACTTTCCTGGACTAATAATCTGAAAATGTATTCCCTTCAAAAGCGCTGTGCCCCGGCAGCCAGCAAGTGGTGACTTGAAAGTGCCTTATGAACTTTGGCATCAAACGACACCTCCGCACGATATCCGACTTTATCACGTTGCATTCGGCTGACTTTAGGGCTGCCTGTTTGTCAAAAAAGGTCGTTATATTGACGTCTGGGACCATACTACACTGCAGCACTCTGGCTGCTCTCGGCCCGTTGAACTTTGCCTGGAAGACACTGTATGGGTCAGGAAGATGTAAAGTTTGATTTAACTAGAAATGCTTTGGGTACATTAAACCTCCAGTTTCCTTTTACAATTCCAAACCATCTGTGTAGATTGTATTCCCCTACCACATGGGCCATTTTTCTATTTCGCACTGAACAAATATCTTATATTATGCACATTAAAAACAAAAACCACCGTGATATGGTCGGTGGCGGATATAAGGCAAGTTGCGATTCCATTTAATCGTCCACTTGTTACGTTATCTTGTATCTTTGCGTGCTGTTATTTGGTATTTTTACATCTTGGTTTTTTAAGTCGTTGAATCCCTTAAGGGAGCTAATCCCTACAGGAGCACCTTTAGAGGCATCATGTGAAAAAAACGTTTAAGCCTTCCAAGCTAATGCATTTGATTTACCATTAATATTGGGAGACTTCATACTCACGATTTTTTCCTCTATATTTTTGTTTCGGAAAAGCACTTTCGCTTATTTTCTAAACTAACGGTAGCATTCGTACGCTTAGACTCTGTGTCTTAGACTCTGGCGTCCTTTTTTTCTTCATTGAGGTGAAACATACATTGCACTAGCTTTATCATAGAAATGGGTGCAATGCAGCTATATTATCGAAGACGGTACGAAATACTCCAAAGATATAACAATATCAGGAGATATCGCACGCCCTGTGCTCGAGAATATTCAAGGATGGATATCGAAATTTTTGAACCTACACAAAGAAAATTTATATTCGATACTTTTGCACCGAGTAGGTATCGGTAAAAAGTAATTGAACCAAAACATGATTTATCAACAAATTTCTTATGCTACCTTAACGTGGATTTACATAAACGCTTTTGTCGATTTGCCTCGCTTTGACGCCTTGGCAGCGCCATATAAAAACAATGAGTTGTATTGTCGCTTCCTTCGATTTGAATAGGCATAGAACGTTTTGCCGTCACGCTTGGCCTTACAGATGAGGACAATATATGGAAGGAAATATATCTTGATACATAAAGTGTATGGATTGTAAAGCGAGGAAAAGAGTTGAAATATTTTAAAATTAAGGCTAATATACATAAGCGCTTTGCTCACTTCGATATTTCCCCTTCGTCATTTGAAAACAATGAAACGCATGGCTGTTTCCTTCGCTTTGAAAAGACCAACGAGTTTATTTCACGTCATATTTACATAAAACTCTTGACGCTTTACTTCGTTGTGATAGCGAAAGCTGTTAGAAGCTTTCTATGATTCTTCTAACGAAGTGTTTTTGCACACAGCTGGGAATCGTATAGTTTCGTAGATAGGGTGATGTCTTTCCTTTTGCTTTTTGTTCGCCATCAGTCTGCTTTGCAACGATACCTATTTAGATGTCTCTAATCGGATGTTCAACTAGCGCCCAATATTTAAATCGGGAGTCTAATCTTCTTGATAGTTGACAAGATTTGTTGATGATATGTTTCCGGAAAAAAGTTTCAAAGTTAACATCTAGCAGTATATGTTTTTTTAGAAGTATCAACTATGTTTATTCTGTTGCCAACTGGAATTCAAGTGAACCTAGCCACTCCTTTGTGCGTATCATGTCTAGATTGCGTGCTTTTTCTGTATCTCGATTTGTAATGACTGCAGCAATGTCGTATGCACATCCAACTAAGAATGAATCCTTAGGCATTTCCAGATTGAAAATTTATCGGTATTGGCGTTCCACAAGTGAGGACCAAGTACTGATCCCTTTGCGGCTCTGCATGTGACTTTCATAACACGTTGGCCCTCCAAATTTTGATCCGATCACTGAGGTAGCTTCTAATCATGCGCTTTAGATTGCATGGCAATTTGAATCGCTGCTCTAAAGCGGCATGTCTGCCCATCTCGCGCTGATGAAAGCATTTTTTACTTACTAAGATTACAAGGAAGAAAACACGCTCAGATTAAGCATGACCTTGCTATGCTATCGATACTTTCGGTCCTATATTTTCTTCTATTCGACTCTCTAATTTTTTCGATGCTATTTTCATGTACATGTATCGATGCTTTTGTGAAATCGTTTAATCACTAGCTATGCTTCAATGAAAAAAAAAAAACAGGTTGATTTTAAGGAAATATTACCAATTTTTCCCTGTTCGGTTTTCAGCATAGTGGACTGCAATGGTCTAAGTTAGCTGCAAGTTTTCTCTGTAATTAGTGCTTTGCTCTTGCCATTTCATTTACACAATAATTTTGGTTTTTTGGCTAAATATTATTTTTCCATTTTTTTCACAGTCAAGCTACATCGTAAAAGTTAATTAATTGCATTCAACATAACAACAAACTAGAGCTTTAGCTCTCAGCTTAAGCGAATATGTAGATACTCTTTGCATATCTCGCTGCACTAACACAAATGAACATCCATTATAACAAGCAAGGAAGGTTAAGTTGGGGTGTAACCGAACATTACATACTCAGATCAAAGCTATGGTGACAACATAAGGGAAAATAACCATGTAGGAAAATGAACCGAGGGAAACCCTGGAATGTGTTTGTATGACATGTGTATCAAATGAAAGGCTTTAAAGAGTATTTTATGAGTGGGTGGACCATAGTTCTATAGGTGGACGCCATTTAGGGATATCGCCATAAAGGTGGACTAGGGGTCACTCTAGAATATGTTTGTACGATATGGGTATCACGTTAAAGGTATTAATGAGGGTTTTAAAAGGGAGTGCTCCTTAGTTCCATAGGTGGACGCAGTTTCGAGATATCGCCATAAAGGTGGACCAGGGGTGAGTCTAGAATGTGTTTGTACGATATGGGTATCAAATTAAAGGTATTAATGAGGGTTTTAAAAGGGAGTGGTGGTAGTTGTATCGCCATAAAGGTGGACCAGGGGTGACTCTAGAATACATTTGTACAATATGGGTATCAAAGGAAAGGTGTTAATGAGTATTTTAAAAGGGAGTGGGCCTTAGTTTTATAGGTGGACGCCGTTTCGAAATATCGCCATAAAGGGGGACCAGGGGTGACTCTAGAATGTGTTTGTACGGTATGGGTTTTAAAAGGGAGTGGTGGTAGTTGTATCGCCATAAAGGTGGACCAGGGGTGACTCTAGAATACATTTTTACAATATGGGTATCAAAGGAAAGGTGTTAATGAGTATTTTAAAAGGGAGTGGGCCTTAGTTTTATAGGTGGACGCCGTTTCGAAATATCGCCATAAAGGGGGACCAGGGGTGACTCTAGAATGTGTTTGTACGGTATGGGTTTTAAAAGGGAGTGGTGGTAGTTTTATCGCCATATAGGTGGACCAGGGGTGACTCTAGAATACATTTGTACAATATGGGTGTCAAACGAAAGGTGTTAATGAGTATTTTAAAAGGGCGTGGGGCTTAGTTCTATAGGTTGACGCCTTTTCGAGATATCGCCATAAAGGTGGACCAGGGGTGACTCTAGAATGTGTTTGTACGATATTGGTGTCAAATTAAAGGTATTAATGAGAGTTTTAAAAGGGAGTGGTGGTAGTTGTATATGTGAAGGCGTTTTCCAGATATCGAGCAAAACGTGGACCGTGGTGACCCAGAACATCATCTGTTGTATACCGCTAATTTATTTATATATGTAATATCTGCCAAGACTTCAAGTGTTTTTTATTTCGCCCTGCAGAACTTTTTCATTTTCTTCTTCTACAAAGTTTTTTCTAAAGTTATATTTCGCGTCAATAAACCAATCCAATTACCATGTTTCATCACTTTTTTCGTATTTGGTATAGAATTATGACATTTTTTTCATTTTTCGTAATTTTCGATATCGAAAAAGTGGGCGTGGTCATAGTCGGGTTTCGTTCATTTTTTATACCAAGATAAAGTGCGTTCAGATAAGTACGTGAACTAAGTTCAGTAAAGATATATCGATTTTTGCTCAAGTTATCATGTTAACGGCCATGCGGAAGGACAGACGGAAGACTGTGTATAAAAACTGGGCGTGGCTTCAACTGATTTCGCCCATTTTCACAGAAAACAGTTAACATCATAAAGTATATGCCCCCACAAAATTTCAAAAGGATTGGTAAATTATTGTTCGAGTTATGGCATTAAAAGTATCCTAGACAAATTAAATGAAAAAGGGCGGAGTCACGCCCATTTTGAAATTTTTTTTATTTTTGTATTTTGTTGCACCATATCATTACTGGAGTTGAATGTTGATATAATTTACTTATACACTGTAAAGATATTAAATTTTTGGTTAAAATTTTACTTAAAAAAATTTTTTTTTTTTTAAACTGGGCGTGGTCCTTCTCCGATTTTGCTAATTTTTATTAAGCGTACATATAGTAATAGGAGTAACGTTGTTGCCAAATTTAATCATGATATCTTCAACGACTGCCAAAGTACAGCTTGCAAAATTTTAAATTACCTTCTTTTAAAAGAGGGCGGTGCCACACCCATTGTCCTAAATTTACTAATTTTCTATTCTGCGTCATAAGTTCAATTCACGTACCAAATTTCATCGCTTTATCTGTCTTTGGTAATGAATTATTGCACTTTTTCGGTTTTTCGAAATTTTCGATATCGAAAAAGTTGGCGTGGTTATAGTCCGATATCGTTCATTTTAAATAGCGATCTGAGATGAGTGCTCAGGAACCTACATACCAAATTTCATCAAGATACCTCAAAATTTACTCAAGTTATCGTGTTAACGGACGGACGGACGGACGGACGGACGGACATGGCTCAATCAAATTTTTTTTTGATCCTGATTATTTTGATATATGGAAGTCTATATCTATCTCGATTCCTTTATATCTGTACAACCAACCATTATCCAATCAAACTTAATATACTCTGTAAGCTCTGCACAGCTGAGTATAAAAAAAGAAACAAATTACATACACTTAACTCCATTTTTAGTTGTTGCTGTAAAATGAAATTTTATGTAATCCTATGAACTTCTTCATGGTACCCAAAATAAACTGTACTTTGCTCCCTTCTCTGCTACTAACAAAATTTTCGCCACTTTTTATTACACAATTATTAGGTCCGGTTTTGTTGCTGCTGCTCGGTTACTCGGTTAATTTGAGTAATTAATTTCTGTTAAATACCGCAGTGAAGTCATCATCTGTGCAAGCATTATTGCTCTTTGTTGCCGTTGTTGTTGTTGTCTTTTTAAAATAAACGCACAGGATAAAAATAATCAAAAAACAATTCAGCTAACTTGCAAATTTACAGTAACTGCAGTGAATCATTGCCACTTCGTTGTGTTGTAAAATGTAAAAAATGCATTTGTTGTTGCTATTTTTTTTTTCGCTCTATACTTTATAAAGTAGCTACAAAAATTGACAGTGCGGTATTGTTGTTGCATTTTGTTATATTTTGGTTTAACTCTCGATTCAATTTTCGGCACATAACAGCCTGATGCTTGTGGTTTTTTGGGTCACTGCGGTTTTAGACGGTAAAAAAATAGTTAAGCACACGTTTTTCCCAAATATTTTTTACAGGTAACACAAAAAACTTGCAGTTAATTTTTTGTACTAAGTATGTGGTTCTGACGCAGAAAATATTTCTATTAGACTATTGAAATTTTTCTCAAATAAATATCACCAAATAGTTGGGATGATGTGGAACATAAAATCGATATGAGTTTGAGGCAGGAAAAAAACTTTCAAATTGTTTCATAACCCTTGAGATGTTGTTGTTGTTGCAGCAATAAAAATACTCCGCGCAGGTTTTGGAGAGTCTTATCGATGTTGATGTTCCTTTGCCGCATATGGATCCGGTACTACCAGAACGTACCATTAAGGTACAGGCCCGATCGTCTCGCGAACGATTTAATATGACAACATTGAACCTTGTAGGTCATTCGGCACTACAGCTTTTACTTCCATGCAGAACTTCGAAATACCAAAGCCTCGGCTGGCAAAGAAACAGCATTCACCACTGGCTGAAAATATGTTGGAGAAGCTACAAATTGCGCTGGCAGCCCCTTGAATCATTTGGGTATTTTAGGCACTTCATGCGACAGGCATACCTTCCGCGAGTATATTCTAAGCCCCATAGACAGCTAGAGTATACGTATCTAATAGAATGATTGATTAGTTTTTGCTACAATTTTATTCACTTAGATTAGATAGATATGTAGGTAGGTAGATAGATATATAAATTGTTGTTAGGTTATGCACTGCGACTTATTTTCCCTCATTCTCTTCAAAGCACCTCGTCGAAACCGAGTGCTCTATGGAAAGAAAATAATGATGCTCGGCTTATGTGTCTAATTTCGAATTTTAGCGATCCATGTATCCTTAGTCTTCTTCTGGAGGATGCAGCTCTATCAAGCGAGATGTGTGCTGCAGTCTCATCCTCGCTGTCACAAAATCAGCAGAGGCTGTTAGACCTGGGTACATGGTCATATGTCTATTTATTCCTGTGAATATATCTGTTAAAATTGTAAGATTCTTTATCGGGAATGTTTATCATGGCGTTATAACGTCTTCAGCTGTGTCCTCCTATAAGTGCCTTCGCTTGCCGAAATCCTGAAATCTTTTGCGCCAGTTTGCAAATGCAACGTTCCCTCATGCCTGTGCTCTTCCCTTGCATTGGTAAGATTGGTTCATGCCCCTTTGGATTTTCTGCCGCTACCTTTCTGCATAAATCACCCACTTCTCACATTTATGTATTGTCGCTGCATATTTATGTCTGCACTTCGGCTTATGGCGACAACTTCGGCTTCAAAAACTCTCGAAGATTCCCATTCCGGTGCCCTCCGATGTTTTCGAGCCATGGATTTTTCATATGAGAGTAAAATCTTTGTGGAGCACTTCTATTCTGGAAGTGTCCCAAGTATCTTTTTTCCCTAGCTTTTGAATAGATTCTCTAACTTATTTACTTTGCTTGTATCATCCCTGGAAATTTGGATGAGTGCTATTTCTGTTTATTCATATTCCATTACTGTATTCTATATTACATCTATCTTGAGCTATGTTAACCAAAGTGCTCCTAGCTGCCTGATAAACTAAAGCAACGCCTTTATTGGCGCCTTCTGGCTCGTTAGAATGGCTGCTATGCAGACCCATAACTGCTCCAAAAACTATGGTAGGTCTGGCGATCATGGCGTTGATGCATTTAGGTATGTTTTTGGCTGAATCCCCAGGATCTTTCTCCAATGCATCTGCACACCATTATTGCTTATCTACAATTATTTAGAGTTGAACGTGACTCCCAAATATTTCACCTCAGTCGGATGCTCCAACCGGGTTCCCTCCATTACGATTTGCCTCAGCAGTCTAGTCTTCTTCTCCTGTTAAATGGTAAAATGGCTGTATTGTTAGGATTGATGCTTAGATCTAGCTCTATATACCAGTCCATTATCAACCTGCCGTTTGCATTAGCGTGCTCTCAAATCTGGCTCTTACGATTATGACGACATCGTCCTCATACCAACGACAACGGATTCCATTGGCTGAGAGCCTTCGTAGGAGCTCATATACTACCAGGTTACACAGCAGGGGAAACAGGACGCCCCCTTGTGTACCATGTCTCGTTGTTCTAATGTGTATTGTGTCATCTCCAATCAGGGTTTCGGCAATCGTAGTAGGGCGTTTATCTACACTCGGAATGGCCTTTGAACCTGTCGATTCACACCTTCGTGGCCATGCTGTCAAAGGCACCCTCTATGTCAAAAATGCGCACAACACCATCTCTTCGCATTTCGGATTTCTGTGGTCCGCTGATATAATGCAGTGTCCTTCGACCTGAACGTCCTTTATGCATGCTAACCTGAATATAGCGGCAATTTGTCAAAAGTATGTGATCAAGTCTCGTGGTCTATGATCTCCTCCATTGCTTTCAGAGCAATGCATGTCACGCTTATCCGACTGGAGTAGTCCTTTTTAGTTATTTTATTTATGATGACCACTTTCGCTCTACGCCACACTATCGTGATATATGCTAGTGCGAGGCTATCCCCCAAAAAAATATTCGAATAAGTCGTTTAGTCTAGTATTCGATTTTAGATTTTTGTACATTTACCAATCAAATTTCACTATTCGAATAATTAATTTAATTCGTTTATTCGAATAATCACAACTTTTTGAATTGCATATAAAAATAAATTACGTATACGCCATGTATGTACTACGTAAGTCTTCCATGTTGAATCTTGCTGTTAATTCGATCGATTACTAGATATTGAAATCGTAAATTGGTGTGTTGTAAAACAGATTTCCCTTAGTAAATTTCCGAAATATCCGAATGCAGTGAGAAAAGCTTTCGAGAGAAAACAGAGTTTTGGTAAGAATGCCAAAAATCACCTTAACAGCTTTTCTCGTGTCTACTTCGATACTCAACATTTACATGACTTACAAAAACGAAACGCAAGTATACTTTTGTGCGTTGTACCGTAAAATAATTTTATAATAAAATTTTAACGAAAACAAAAAGTGCTATTTTTTATTTTAAGTGAACTATAAAACTACAAATAATAAACCACTCCGAAAACCCTGCCACCTACCGTATAACCCTCGGTGCATATGGAAACGCTGGCGTCAAAAGCGAGGAACCAGTCCGAGTTCACTGAATTATTCCAGCTAGGAATGTTTACCGTGGCGGTGCGTAACAGTTGTGGTTATAAAGCGGTTTGTGCTTCGGGGGAAAACATAACAATTGTTTAGTATGCTATGCTGCAGTGTGCTATGGTCTGGTATTCCACAACGATTCGATTCAACCCTGCTCTGACGCTGCCGCTGCTTCGTATTCTTCTAGTTCCAGCTAGGGTGTCAGAGGTGATAAAACGAGCTTTGCTTGACGTTGTTCTTTGATCAAATTTCTAGCGCATAAAAAATTATGTGTAGAATTATCGCAGTATTAACCTATATGCCTATATAGAAGCTTAGTCCCCATTTTATGTCACTGCATATTTTTCACGTGTATAATGCAATATACGCTTACCTCTGACACTGAATGACTTCCTTACAGTTTAGCTTTTGTTCCAGATCCACGCCAAAGAATTTGGCCTTATCGATCAAGTTAAGGGAAATACCTTTTTGTTCCGATAACTTAAGCGATTGTATTTTGTATTGGCTGCCACGAGGCTGTATACGCACCGGGAGACGCAGAATGAACCCTCTCTCCATAGTACCTACATCAGAGCACACAAATTTTGACGGAATGAGCGTATGCCTCAATATTAAGCTCTGCAAGTGATATATCAATGTATTATTGGAGAGTGCTTGATGATCCACCCTTCCCAAACAATGCGTGTATCAGGATCCCTTTTAAAGATGGAAGAAAAATGAAGAACCTTTAGAACACTTAGGTCAATGGACAGGACCAAATTCGAGAAATATATAAAAACAAAGCAGGGACAATGCAGAGAATTTGCCACTTCAAAAGAACTGGAGGGTTCCAATAACTTCATATCAAAACCGCGTATGAATACAAGGGTGCTTGACCTGTAAGAATGTATAGACGAAAAGAAAAGCCACCTGCGTGAAGCAAAGAAATAAGTCTTTTAAGAGGATAGGTAAAAAGAGAGTTAAAATTAGAAAGGACCGTGGAAAGCGATGCGTATTTTGATGATAATAGGCATCTATTGAGGATCCAAAAGCGCAAAATCCAGAGAGCGAAGATAGCCTCATAGAAATATTTTTGTTTGGATATCGGGTGCTCCAGCGAAACAGCGCAGCTTAGGAAAATAGCAATTGGAAATTATACGAGTTTTTTATTTTACCAATTTAAAGTTCACACAAACAAATTATTTTTGTATTAAGATATTAAATTTTTTGATTGAAGCATTTGCGTTTTTACTTGGAGCCCCGCATATCATACCGAATACTTATGTTTATTTTGCTTTCTTACGGTGTTCCGCGAAGGTATTTAAGAACCCATCCACTAGAAATATTTTGTATGGGTCTACATTGCACTCCAAATTAAAGTATGGATCTGTCATTTGTGTTCCATTTACTCCACACGATCGGCAAGAAATGAAAGCGTTCATCGAAAATTCATTCGATATTCTCTTAAACCTTTCCATTTTGATAACCGCTTGCCTCCCTATACTGCTAGTTAAATGCTTATAAACATTTTGCCACTCGAAGTCAGAAGCTCTGTTGAAAACTTAATGTTACTCTTCGATATTAACGCCCGTGTAATTGCCTGCCCAACTCTTCATAGACAGATATGTTTCAATATTCCTAATAGAACTTTCCGATTTTATAATATATTGTGACGAATATTTGCAACACTAAGGGATACTATCGGGATGGCGGCCACCGTGGTGTGATGGTAGCGTGCTCCGCCTACCACACCGTTAGACCTGGGTTCACACCCCGGGCAAAGCAACATCAAAATTTTACAAATAAGGTTTATCAATTAGAAGACAATTTCTCTAAGCGGGGTCGCCCCTCGGCAGTGTTTGGCAAGCGCTCCGGGTGTACTTCTGTCATGAAAAGCTCTCAGTGAAAACTCATCTGCTTTGCAGATGCCGTTCGGAGTCGGCATAAAACATGTAGGTCCCGTCCGGCCAATTTGTAGGGAAAATCAAGAGGAGCACGACACAAATTGGAAGAGAAGCTCGGCCTTAGATCCCTTCGGAGGTTATCGCGCCTTACATTTATTTATTTACTAAGGGATGCTACCATCTCTAAGCCGTAACTAGGCAGTGACTTGTATGCACATCAACAAATCAATCATTATGTCTACCCTTATGTCCATACAAGCAGCGGAGAGTAACGCACAAACACATGCATATATCTGAGATACCCCCTAAGTATGCAATCATTTGTGCAAGTATCGCTCACATATAAACGCGCATGGGCTATGAGAGAAGCTATAAAATCGTGCATCTGTACTTGTAGCTGAGAAATTTATAGCTGCAAACTAACTAGTAAATTCTAGAAATAGAAGCGCCTAGAAATACGTCAACGAGGAAATCAAGCAGTATAAAAGCAGCAACAGTTAAGGCACTACAAGTCAGTTTGATTTAAGCACGCAATCTGTCGAGAAGTAGTAGTATTATTTTGAAAGTAGTTTAATAAAGACCAATTTGCATTATCGAATATTGGAGTTATTTATTGAATAGTTTAGTGATTCGAACGTTAGCCGAAGGTTGCAAATAAGCGGAATTGCACTAAATTCGTCACAATATTTTACATTTAAGTTCGGAGATCTAATTATCTTAACTTTGCCCCTCTCATTAAAAGGCTTCAAGAGTATAATTAGATATCTAGATGTGTGGATCTTGACTTGTTTAGGTTGTTTATGTTAAGTATTGAGTTTCACTACCTAGCAAATTCAACTGTTCCTGTTATTATTGCCATTGACTTAATAAAGGTATGCTTATACAGTGTTCTGCACTTTCATTGCTGATAGTGAAATTTTCAAAATGTGAATTAATTCATTTTGCCATTTAAAACTGATTTTCGTTAAAATTGTTGATGGCATGGATGAGCATTGAATATATCCAGAAGCTCGCATAGGTTTTGACATTTTACTACACTGCAAGTTGTCGTCAATAAATTTGCAACTAAATGATTACTTTACTAAAAGCAATAATTGTAAAACATTACCTGTTTTGCACTCTCCCCCCGCTCCTCTCTTAGTAATATAAACAAGCTGCTTGAATTATTCGCGACTCTAACAAATTTACGATGACTGCATAGGAATTTGCAAGAAACAATTTGTGGCGGAAATTAAATTTGAGTGCTATCAACGTGGCAACGCTGCCTCTCATGTTGTTGTTGACGGCTAAGGCAATGGAAATGGAAAGCGCTGCCGCTATCATAGCAGTTGACAGATCTGCAGCGGTAACATAAAATGTGACGACACGAAAGTGTCGCAAAATCTTTATTTATGGTTTTCAATGAGTTGCCACAAAATGACTTTGAATTAAACACAGGAACACACACATCACATACTTCGCCATGTACCTCCTTATATGACAGTACGCTCATAGATACTAGCCATACACTTGCATAACTACATATGCACATATGTATGTACGAATGTCAGTATAAGCAGTGCATTTCACAGCGCAATTGCAGCATAAAAAACTACTTTTTTTTGTATACTAAAGTGATAAAGGTGCTTAAGAGTGAAATGGGTTCGGGACAGAGCGGAGTGAATAGAAACTGAATTCAAGTTTGATGTGGTTGTAGCAGAAAAAGACTGAGTCAACGGGCCATTAAAGGAATTACTAGATTTTTTCTTCAAATTAAAAACAATAAATTTACCATGTGTTATGCCGTAGCGTTGCCAATGTTGCAGATGCAATAACAGTCACAGCCCGCGATACAATAACAAAACAACGAAATTATGTATATAACGAAGGCTGGGGTTATAAAGAAAACACATTGTTACAGTTACTGAAACTAACAACAAAGAAAACAACAGCAATACAAAAAATGGCTACAACAAATACAACGAATGATATGTCACAATGCAAATCCCTTGCGCGAGCGATGGCATTGCAAAGCGCAGAAAAGCCCCCAAATAGTTAGTTGCATGTGACAGATACTAAAAGCGCAAGCTCGTAAAAAAATGAGAGCCAACAAGCGAAAAGATTGTACACTTACGGCTGAAATAATAGTGTAACCCAACGCTAGAGCAATGGTTTCCCAAGATGGAGGGAGCCTCATCTTTCCTCCCATGATTGGGTTTCCTAAGACTTACGTTATATTTTGCTAAACACTGCAAATTTGTCAATATTTTGAAAACTTCAAGGACAAAAGTGTTCCAGATTCGCACTCAGCTCGTCAAAAAACGAGCAGATAGATGGGTCGGGTTAAATTTATATCACAGCTCGTAATTAACTGTTAACGCAGCCAATATTTTCAACTAACGCAGTTATTCAATAACCACTATTTAACTAACCGTTAAAAACGTGTACTGCTAGAAAATCCAAGAGAATGGGCAGTGAACGAAAACAAGCGATTACCCAAAAGATATAGTTATCTAAACCACGTTATGTTAAGACGCAAATATATATGTAAGCTTACAAAGGCACTGTAATCGAATAACATAACTATGAACTATAGATCGATATATTTTTGATAACATTTCAATATTTTTCGATAACAATTAGATTTTTTTCGATAATAAATCGAAATTCCATTGATTGCAAATATATATTTTTTCCATAAAAAATGTATATTTTTTCAATAAAAAAAAGTAAGTTTTTTATACCATATCCACATCTTGTAGATGGCACGTGGGTAACATCTTAATAACAAATCTATCTTTTTATACTCAGCGTGCTTTGAACACAGAGTATGTTAACTTTGATTGGATAACGGTTGGTTGTACAGGTATAAAGGAATCGATATAGATATAGACTTCCATATTCAAAATCATCAGTATCGAAAAAAAATTTGATTGAGCCATGTCCGTCCGTCTATCTCTTCACACGATAACTTGAGTAAATTTTGAATTAATTGGTATGTAGGTTCCTGGGCACTCATCTCAGAACACTACTTAAAATGAACGAGATCGGACTAATTTAAAAGTTTTGCAAGCTGTAATTTGGCAGTCGTTGAAGTTAAGAATGAAGATGATAAAATTTGGCAGGAATGTCACTCCTATTAATATAAGTGTGCTAAATTAAAATTAGCAAAATCGGTTGGTGAACACGCCCACTTTTCTAAAAAAAATTTTTTAAAAGTAAAGTTTTAACAAAAAATTCAAAATCTTTACAGTATATAAGTAAATTATGTCAACATTCAACTCCAATAATGATATGGTGCAACAAAATACAAAAATAAAATAAAATTTCAAAACGGGCGTGACTCCGCTCTTTTTCATTTAATTTGTCTAGAATACTTTTAATGCCATAAGTCGAACAATAATTTACCAATCCTTGTGAAATTTGGTAGGGGCATAGATTCTATGACGGTATCTGTTTCCTGTGAAAATGGGCGAAATCGGTTGAAGCCGCGCCCAGTTTTTATACACAGTCGACCGTCTGGCCTTCCGCTCGGCCGTTACCCGATAATTTGAGCACAAATCGATATATCTTTACTAAACTTAGTTCCCGTACTTATCTGAACCCACTTTATCTTGGTATAAAAAATGGCCGAAATCCGACTATGACCAAGCCCACTTTTTCGATATCGAAAAAAATGCCATAATTCTATAACAAATATGAAAAAAGGGATGACAAATGGTAATTGGACTGGTTTATTGACGCAAAATATAACTATTGAAAAAACGTTGTAAAATGGGTGTGGCACCTGCCATATTAAGTAGATGAAAATGAAAAAGTTCTGCAGGGCGAAATCAAAAGCCCTTGGAATTTTGGCAGGAATACTGTTCGTGGTATTACATATATATATAAATTAGCGGTAACCGACAGATGATATTCTGGGTCACCCTGGTGCACATTTTGGTCGATATCTCGAAAACGCCTACACATATACAACTAAGGGTCACGCCCTTTTAAACCCCTAATTAATGCCTTTAATTTGATACCCATATCGTAAAAATACATCACAGAGTCACCCCTGGTCCACCTTTATGGCGATATCTCGAAAAGGCGTACACCTATAGAACTAAGGTCCAATCCCTTTTAAAATACTCATTAACACCTTTCATTTGATACCCATGTAATACAAACACATTCCAGGTTTACCTTAGGTTCATTTGCCTACATTGTGATTTTCCCTTATTTTGTCTCCAATGCTCTCAGCTGAGTATGTAATGTTCTGTTACACCCGAACTTAGACTCCTTACTTGTTCCTATAACAAATTGATAACTTTTCAATGAAACACTCATAACAAGCCTATAAATCACAGATTATATATCTACATCTCTCCGAGAATAGTTGTTATCGAAAACAAGCCTTTAATAACTCGTCTGTAAAAACCCAATTGTATGCTGATAACGTGCAGTTTATAACAAAAGCCGATAATTTTTCATATACATAAATAAATTTTTCCGAACCGTACTAACTGAATCCTAATTAGTACCAAAATGATGCTGAAATGCCGTTAACATAATCACATAATTATTTCGAAATTCCTCTGGAATGACCCTAATAAAATTGATGCTGTAATTATCTCAAATTACTCCCGAAACAATCCCGGAAGGATCCATAAACAATCGGGGAAATAGTGCCGAATTTTTTTCTAACACATTCTTAAATTGGTCTCGAAAAACTACTTCAAACAACCCCGAGGTGATTTCAAAATAATTCTGGAACGGCAACAATGATCCCATAACTATCCCCGTACGGTTCAGAGAAAATCTGCACGACGTCAAATGTATATGACTTCGACGTAATATGGATTTTCTGGCTTAAATTTTGTGAAACACAATTACTTGCATATCCTTATAGTAAGCTAGTATTAAGTTTACATTATGTATATTCTAACAGAGCAGATTTGCCATTACCCAAACCAATTTCGGTTGCAGAATAAAAGTTTTGAAAAAACAATAGGCAATATATCACACTAAACGAGCTCAATGATATGGAGACAGCATTTGAAAATAAAAACTAATTACTGAGTAAGACCTAAAACATTCAAAAATAAACATATCTTACTGAGGAAGCCCTTTCTTTGGTGGATATCGGTTATTATCCATGATAAATAAAAATCCTTTTTTTGTTAACCGTTAAATGCAATCTCTGCTAAAAAAATGCCGAATC
This sequence comes from Eurosta solidaginis, assembly GCF_040869045.1. Classification (NCBI taxonomy): domain Eukaryota; kingdom Metazoa; phylum Arthropoda; class Insecta; order Diptera; family Tephritidae; genus Eurosta; species Eurosta solidaginis. Next base: position 335,201,564 of record NC_090319.1, on the reverse strand, counting down.
AAATGAACTCTAAGTATTACAGGAGATTCCGATGAGTTGCGATTTTGAAACTCAAGAAGCTTAGCTTAAATTTAAAAAGGTTATCTGTTCACCGCAGCGCTAGCTGAGCAGAAAGAGCTGTCAACATTAGGTTTGTTTGGAAAATCAGAAATTGGAAGATTTCACCAGTTTTTGCTGGATTTCGCCGGTGGTGTTCCTTTAGTTGTTCAGCGCACAAAAGTAGAGTTTACTAATACTCAAATTAAAACTAATGATATTAATGTTAGTTTAAATTTAACAAGTCTGAATAGAGTAAACAGTTTTACCACCAGGACGACGAAAAATTGCATTTTAATGGCTTTGAGTACACGAGAGACCGTACCATTCATTAAGTCTTTGATCTCCTTATGAAAAACGTAGACATATTTCTCGGAGGTCTACAGTTTTAGTGTTGGATTTTTAGCGCCAAGATACTGCCAAGCACAGGTCCTAACCGTTATAAACACTCAATTATATTTAATGACTTAATGATTACTAAATGTTGTAAACGGTTTATAATTTTGCTCAAGAGTATACATAAACCAATATACCAAAAACTCAAACAATATTTAAAAAAATATGTATATTGTTTTTGTAAATCTATATAGCAAAATATATCGGAAAATTGCCAAAGCAAAAATCCTTTAAATTTTGCTTTCGCTACAATAAGAGTATACCTACATGGAGCATTCCGTCGGAAATCGTAAATTTTTGCCTCCTTTCGAATTGCTCGCATCATTAGTTTCACAGTGCTACAAAAAAAAAAAAATACCTCAAGTACTTTTGTAGCGACCTAGTGTTTGTGTAGGTATTGATGAGTACATCAAGATACCGTGTTTCAAAATTTTCTAACACCCCGAAATTTTCAAGTTATTGTTGAAAAACTGTTTTTGTTGTACCTCGCGCATTCAAAGCATCGTTACTCCGTCATTTTTCCATCAATTTTTGACTGCTTAATAGTTTTGGAAAGCTGAAAGATAGGGCTTCAAAAATATATGTATCTGTCTACATTTTTTATAGCAAATTTTTGAGTTTTTTTTTAATTTTTCAAAGTTTGACGGCTTTTTAATGTATCATTTCTTTAATGAAACATTTTTTTTTTAATAGTATAGTGAAAATGTTTGGTATGAACCAGAGTATGCTTGTGTGAAGTGCTCCAGCGCACTCAAAAAATGGAAAACTGGGAAATGCAACAAACAACATTTACCATTCTCAACCCCAATGATATGGCATCGTCAACTTTTCCATAAGCCAGAAGATTGCTACTTCTGCAAAACAAATACTGTTGGTCATCACTATAAAACCAGTGACCGTATACAATATGCTAATGTGTTAACTGTATCTCATCCAATCAAGGGAGAAATATCGACTGTTCGTGATGCAATTTCCGAACCGCAGAATTCATTAGAAGCTGAGGATTAAGAAAATTCTGACGGCCTAGAAATCAACGACACATTTGTTCTAACTGGAACGCAAGATACTGAGCAACATTTTGTATCAAATGAAGATTATCGTGACCTTGTCCGTTATTTAGGATTGTCATTGAGCAAACAGACATTTTGGGGTCGATAAGCGATACTGACGATGTGGCTGATAAACCTAGAAGATATAGCAAACATTTTTAACAGCTATCGAAATTCGAAGTTTTTTTTGTATTAAAGTAAATAAAATAAAACAAAATTTTATGTATGTAAATATATTTGCAACTATATATTTCTTTATTTTTTCTCTCCAACGTAGGAGCGAAATAAAATTACTCGAAAGATGATATATATAAATAAAAAAAATCGAAATTGTTTAAATAATTAAAGTCAATAATTGGAATTTTGTTATAAGAAAAATTATTGGTGGAATAAAAGAAACGATAAGAATGCCCAATACGATGGCAGCGATATACCGAAATCATACAATTAATCCTGACCCGACCTGATATCGATTGTACAATGAGAGCAGAATTTTCTTGTTCACAAAAAGTCTTGTTATTTAAACAATTCTCACCCAAATTTGATCAAACAGCACTTTTTTACTCGAGATAGAATATTTTCTCAATCTCTTTAAGAAAAAAGATTTTTCATTAAAGAAATGATACATTAAAAAGCCGTCAAACTTTGAAAAATTAGAAAAAAAAAACGAGAAAATTTTGAATAACTTTTAAAAAATCTCAAAAATTTGCTACAAAAAGTGTAAACAATTATATACATTTTTGAAGCCCTATCTTTAAGCTTTTCAAAACTGTTAAGCAATCAAAAATTTATGGAAAAATGACGGAGTAACGAATTTTTGAATGCGCGAGGTACAAGAAAAACAGTTTTTTAACAATAACTTGAAAATTTCGGGGTGTTAGAAAAATTTGAAACACGGCATCTTGATCTACTCATCAAGACCTACAACGGACACTAGGTCGCTATTAAAGTGCAAAATCAGTGTAGCACAGTGTTTTTAATGCCAATATAATTGAAATATATCAACCTATCATGAAACCTATCAAAGAAAAAGTATTTAAAGGTAGCAACAGCAAATGAGATAAACATCAAATCTAATTTCCGTAGCCACAATTTTTCTCATTACGGCACATTGTAGCTGAAAAAATTCAGAATGTTCATTGTGGAATATGTAAGTTTCGATAACCACTGCATGAGTTTTTTCTATATAGCAACAAGATCTTATATAGAAGATATCATTATAGAAGATATCATTCTCGTGAATACACTCCGAAAATTTCATCAAAATCAACTCAGTCGTTAGGATGAGTTCAGTCACAAACACACGTACAGAAGAAACTTATATATGAAAATGTACCACACAATATTAATGCACTTAAAAATTTGTCTTTAGTTAAAGTCGAAAACGTAAAAAATGCTTCCGATTTGTCTCGTACCAACCGTCGAATGCTCCATATATCTTTCTACTCATCACACACTTGCATACATACACACGTATTTTTTCGCAACCAAGTATCGAGCATGAGAATGTTTTATATGCAAACAAATGTCGAAATACAACAATAACAATAAAATGTATACTTAATCCTTAACCGCGCTCGAGATATAAATTTCAGATCGGCAGAAGCTATAGCAACACCAAAAGCAGAATCAGCACCAGCGGCTGCCATTGCCTGCGATTGTGGCAGACCACTGGTCAACTGCTGTTGAATATTCGCCAGCTGCTACCCAAATACGCCATACGTATGTATGAGTATATGTGCCATATGAGTTTAAATATGATTCGCATGAATACTAACGCCCTTGGTATTACTCGTAACAATGGTGATGGTTGTGGTATTGGGCAACTGCTGCAGCCAAATAGCAAATAAAATGATCTGCCATTTCAATGCCTCAAAACCGCTGGTGATACTATGTGGAAACGGCTTATGTTGCTGATGGCAGAATTTTATTTGAAGAAAATATATAAAATTCTTCTTAATTCTTGTGATAATTCCACCAGCGATTTCAAATGAAAATAAATGCAATATATTTAAGAATATATAAGAATTCGATACATGTGCGAAATTGTTAATGCAATATTTGGTACTTTCGTATATAGTAAATTGCAGACAATGCCATTCTTGTGACAATAGTTCCATTGGTTTTGCATATTTTCGTGCACTAAACATTAAAACAATAAACCGAAATGGGTTTAGCTTAAGCTTGTTAATTACCATTAGCGTAAAGTTATGTACGGGAGTACATACATAGCCAATTCCAAATGCCTTACGGCTTTCGTTTTTAAAGAGGCGTCAATTCTTGTTTGGCGGATTAACCCTGTGTTATGTGATTTTGGTGCGAAATTAACACAGCTAATAAATTTCCCTCTATACCTTGAAAATCAGCTGTTCACCAGAAGATGGGGAAAATTTTCCTGTCACCGGTTTGCTGGAGATCGGCAAAGCTAGCTTCTTTCCTTTTTGAATTCAGCGACGTACCAGAACACATCGCAGTAAAGTAAAAATTTTAATTCGTGGTTTTCTTTTAGTAGAAGTAGTCTGTATTTTATTTATTTTTATTTATTTTATAAATTCCAAACACAACAACCATAAGTTTTATTTACAGTGTTTGGTGTTAAAGTAACATAATATTAAATGTGTTTATGTAAAAATTGTAGAGAGAAAAATATAAGATTTAAGATTTGAAAGAAGAGAAAAGTATTTCAACATGCTAAGCAAGATGACTCAATAGTTTCCTTTTGAAGTGCATTATGTTAGAAATGCTTCTGATCTCCAAAGGCAAAACATTCCAGAGACGTACTGTTATAACAATAAATTGACGCTCAGAAATTCGTGAGCCAAATCTTGTGTGCAGTAGTTGATGTGATCGCACGGACCGTGCTAGTTGAAGTCTTTCGTATAGATAGGCAGGCTCCTTAAACAACACTATTCTATGAAGGAGTGAAATGCATCTAAATTTAAGCAGATTGTCGAATGTTATATTGTATATCTTATGAGCATATTCGGAGATATGTTCATAAGGACGTATACCATAAATATAGCGGGCTATGTTATTGTAAATTACATTAAGTTTTTTAATACACTCACTGTCACAATAGGCAAAAACTTCGCAGCCATACAGTAATGATGGTATCAAGTAAGACTTTGCCAGAAGTAATCTGATTTTAATTGGTGTGAAGTGCTGTGTGGTCCATAGTGTTCGTAACCTGCCATATACTTTGCCTATTGTAGGAAGGATATGATTATTCCAAGTTAATGTTCTGTTAAAAATGACACCAAAATTTTTTGCCGTGTCGACAAAGTTTATCGGAGCATTGTTAAGTGTTATTTTGGGGCACTGATCTATGTTAATAGTTTTTTTATAAATAGCGATGCATTTAGACTTACTTGGGTTTAAGACTAGCCCGTTATCACTAGCCCATTTATTTATGAGACATAGATCGGAATTTAAATTTCGTACGCAGTTATTAATGGAGGCTGAGGGCCCGCCTAAATATACTTGAACGTCATCTGCATAAACGTGCACTTTACTATATTTAAGAATTTCTGGCAGGTCATTTATATATAGAACGAATAACAAGGGTCCAAGTATAAATCCATGGGGGACTCCCTTGGCTACACTTAGAAAGTTTGACATGGAGCTACCGACGCTTACTGCTTGATATCTCTCAAGAAGATACGTATTTACTAGCTCCAAGGCTGGAGCTGAGAAGTTGAAGAGCGTTTTAAGTTTTAAGCATAGTAAAGTATGGTCAACTGAGTCAAATGCCTTCGAGTGGTCCAAAAGTGTGAGAAACGTTACTTGTTCCATATCCATATTTCTTCTAATGTCATCTGAAACGCTTAACAGCGTTGTGATACAGCTCCTGCTTGTTCTGAAACCCGACTGATGTGGGCTTATCAGGGAGTTGTTATGGACAAAAATATTTATCTGTCGATGCATCACGCGTTCGAAAACCTTAGAAAGAAAAGGCAGAATAGCAATAGGTCGAAAGTCACCATTTGGTTTCTGGACAGGAATAATTTTAGCTTTTTTCCAGCATTTAGGATAAACTGATGTAGTAAAAATGGAGTTGAAAGCGTAAACGATATATGAAACAATTTTTGGCAGGATGCATTTTACGAGCTTAGGATGGACACCATCAAGGCCAACGGCGCTTGACTTGATTGAGAGAATGGACTCGACCACATCGCATTCATGCAAAAAAAAATTAAGTGTATTAATTGACTCGACCGGCAGCTTATGGCTCCGGAACGCCTAATAAATCAGTAGCCCATCAAAGAAAAATTGGAGTATATCCATAATCTCCCGGAAACTCCGTATGACCAGCAATATTTTTGTGAAACCGAGAACCAAATCCAGCACCCACATTCCACGAATATCGATGCCTGCAAGTCATATACAGCGATCCATTCAGCGGTGTCTTGAGATTACAGCAGAGGCTACTGGGAATATCAGCTATATTTCGTTCTATCGCCAGTTTTAACATGAAGACAAATTTTCGTAAGATATTATATTCTATGCCCTATTAGAGGAATATCACGGTCACCTACATATAGCTTTAATTGATCTAAAACGTTGTTCGTCTAAAGTTAATACAAATTTATAATTTTCATATGTCAACCTCCAGCAAGGTTAGTTGGAAACAGAGCACATGGAAATAGATACATACGTATATATGATGATTGGGCATTTCCTCAGGTTCGAGTTAGCAAAGAAAGAAACAAAGCTCTGTTAAGTAACCAAAAGTTGTTAATAAATTACAGAATTTACACTATAAATAACTTAATGAAGTACGGAATGTTTAATAGGTTAAGGTTATCTTAATACAAAAGCAAGATCACGTGCAAGTTGACGCAAAAAAAAAAAAAAAAAAAAAAAAAATTATTTGAGGTTTGACCTTATAAAAAAAAAAAAAACAAAATAATAATAAAAAAAAAGAAGAAGAAGATTTTACTAAATTATGTTTGAAGGGAAGTGCCCGCGCACATTTTTTTCTATAATTTAAGAAGAGGGTATACGCATATACTTATGTACATTTCTAATCTTCCTCAGTTGCGAATCGATTTTTTTTCTAGTGGTAGGACCATGCTGTCAGCATACACATTTTAATGTACATACGTACATATGCCGTAGCACCAAAACTAAAGAGCAACATTTTCCGTTGTTTTCCCTTTCATTGATTTGCTCCATTCATAATTTAGCTATAATTCCTGTTGAGCTTGCTAGTCTCAGATGACTCACTACCACCTAAAAGGGTGCCTTCTAAGATTTTTAGATTTGGTAGGTAACTAAGAAAAAAACAAGTAAGGAAGGCTAAGTTCGGGTGTAACCGAACATTACATACTCAGTTGAGAGCTATGGAGACAAAATAAGGAAAATCACCATGTAGGAAAATGAACCTAGGGTAACCCTGGAATGTGGTTGTATGACATGTGTATCAAATGGAAGGTATTAAAGAGTATTTTAAGAGAGAGTAGGCCATAGTTCTATGGATGGACGCCATTTAGGGATATCGCCATAAAGGTGGACCAGGGCTGACTCTAGAATGTGTTTGTACGATATGGGTATCAAATGAAAGGTGATAATGAGTATTTTAAAAGGGAATGGGCTTTAGTTCTATAGGTGAACGCCTTTTCGAGAAATCCCCATAAAGGTGGACCAGGGGTGACTCTAGAATGTTTGTACGATATGGGTATCAAATGAAAGGTGGTAATGAGTATTTTAAAAGGGAGTAATCCTTAGTTCTATAGGTGGACGCCTTTTCGAGATATCGCCATAAAGGTGGACCAAGGGTGACTCTAGAATGTTTGTACTATATGGGTATCAAACGAAAGATGTTACTGAGCATTTTAAGAGGGAGTGGGCATTAGGTCTATAGGTGGACGCCTTTTCGAGATATCGCCATTAGGGTGGGCCAGGGGTGACTCTAGAATGTTTGTACGATATGGGTATCAAAGGAAAGGTGTTACTGAGCATTTTAAGAGGGAGTGGACATTAGGTCTATAGGTGGACGCCTTTTCGAGATATCGCCATTAGGGTGGGCCAGGGGTGACTCTAGAATGTTTTTACGATATGGGCATCAAACGAAAGGTGTTACTGAGCATTTTAAGAGGGAGTGGGCATTAGGTCTATAGGTGCACGCCTTTTCGAGATATCGCCATTAGGGTGGGCCAGGGTTGACTCTAGAATGTGTTTGTACGATATGGATATCAAATTAAAGGTATTAATGAGGGTTTTAAAAGCGATTGGCCCTTAGATGTATATGTGAAGGCGTTCTCGCGATATCGACCAAATGTGGATCAGGTGATCTAGAAAATCATCTGTCGGGTACTGCTAATTTATTTATATATTCAATAACACTAACAGTATTCCTGCCAAGATTCCAAGGCCTGTTGATTTCGCCTTGTAGATCTTTTTCATTTGCTTCTACTTAATATGGTAGGTGTCACACCCATTTTACAAAGTTTTTTCCAAAGTTATATTTTGCGTCAATAAACCAATCCAGTTACCATGTTTCATCCCTTTTTTCGTATTTGGTATAGAATTATGGCATTTTTTTAATTTTTCGTAATTTTCGATATCGATAAAGTGTGCGTGGTTATGGTCGGATTTCGGCCATTTTTTATACCAAGATAAAGTGAGTTCAGGTAAGTACGTGGGCTAAGTTTAGTAAAGATATATCGGTTTTTGCTCAAGTTATTGTGTTAACGGCCGAGCGGAAGGACAGACGGTGGACTGTGTATAAAAACTGGGGGTGGCTTCCACCGATTTCGACCATTTTCACAGAGAACAGTTAACGTCATAGAATCTATGCTCCTACCAAATTTCAAAAGGATTGGTAAATTTTTGTTCGACTTATGGCATTAAAAAAATTCTAGACACTCTAAATGAAAATGGGCGGAGCCATGCCCATTTTGAAATTTTCTTTTATTTTTGTATTTTGTTGCATCATATCATTACTGGAGTTGAATTTTGACTTAATTTACTTATATACAGTAAAGATATTAAATTTTTTGTTAAAATTTGAATTTAAAAAAAAATTTTTTTAAAAAGTGGGCGTGTTCTTCGTCCAATTTTGCTAATTTTTATTTAGCACATATATAGTAATAGTAGTAACGTTCCTGCCAAATTTCATCATGATATCTTCAACGACTGCCAAATTACAGCTTGCAAAACTTTTAAATTACCTTCTTGTAAAAGTGGGCGGTGCCACGCCCGTTGTCCAAAATCTTACTAATTTTCTATTCTGCGTCATAACGTCAACCCATCTACCAAGTTTCATCGCTTTAACCGTATTTGACAATGAATTATCGCATTTTTTCGGTTTTTCGAAATTTTCGATATCGAAAAAGTGGGCGTGGTTATAGTCCGATATCGTTCATTTTAAATAGCGATCTGAGATGAGTGCTCAGGAACCTACATACCAAATTTCATCAACATACCTCAAAATTTACTCAAGTTATCGTGTTAACGGACGGACGGACGGACGGACGGACGGACGGACGGACATGGCTCAATCAAATTTTTTTTGGATCCTGATTATTTTGATATATGGAAGTCTATATCTATCTCGATTCCTTTATATATGTACAACCAACCGTTATCCAATCAAACTTAATATACTCTGTGAGCTCTGCTCAACTGAGTATAAAAACACGAGGTCTTCATTAGTTGAGATGTAAGTGGTCGCTTATCCATAATAATTTAAACTTTAAATAATAGCAAAAGGACACGAAATCATACGACCTGCGGAGGAGGCCTTCTACGCTGCGTGGGATCCTGAATTATCAAAAACAACATGTAAGTGACAAAATATACAACAATGAGTATGAATTATTATAAACGAAATTGGTACTAACGTTTGCTTTCTACCACTAATGGTAGTAGTTTTGGTTGTTTTTGGGTGATTTTTTTTTTTGATTTGCTATTTTTATTTTTGACCGTCTAAAGTCTGCGATTTACCTTTCGAGTTGCACATTTTGAAACTGGTTTTTTTTTTTTCCTTAATGTTACCTCTCTCTCAATGATTAAGGTTCGCTTTTAGTATACCAAAAGCTCTCTCTTGTTTTTTTCTATTAGTGAGATGATTATGATATATATAAATAATAACAAGCTTAGTCGCATTGATCGCGAGAATTGGCGCTTGTCCCGATTCTTGTTTATTCCAAATAATTGCTCAGATTTCCACCTACATTTATGTGCACGTACATATATACCTATGTATAAACACAAATTATGTACAAACTAAAAGTCTATGACCAAATGATATTCGGAATTGAGGTAGGTCAGGAATAATAGTTTTGGCTACCCGCCAGGAAAAGTGGTTAATAATAAACAAGCACTTTCTTTTTTTTTGCTTATTTCTTTATAAGTACATTATATTCCGTACTTTAAAGAGCATATATTTTTGGAATTAATTATTATTTTTAAGAACAATGTTTAGATTTAAAGTTTGAGAATTGTACTGAAATAAATAATATGGATCTTTAAATTATTTTTGAGTTGGTCTAATTTCGAAGTTCGTGTGGTGGTATAAAGGGGCTTCGGTACCATCAATGAAGCCAAGGTTGGGTGGGTTTAGGGCAGCCCAAAAATATTTTCTAGGCGCTGCAGGGCAAGTGGTTCCGGTATTGTGTGGATGGATTGGTGCGCAAGATGGTGGTTGTTAATTTTTTTCTTTCCCTAGTGTGCAAAATTAAATTTATCTTGTTAGATGATGGACTGGGGAGAAGGTGACCTGTCTTGCATTTGTGTATTTTGAACCCACGCTGACTGGAGCTGCGGGATAGGCATACTAGTGCACACGCCGCAAATGCAGGACATAAACAGGCCCTTCTCACCGGCATGGTAGCCGGTCACAAAACTCAGTTCCACCGCTCCATAACAGTTATTTAAAAGTAAGCCTCCATATATGTTTAATCAATGTGTAAGAAACTTATTGCGTGGCGCACTACGTATGTTCCTTCACTTAATTTGGGTTTAGCCGCTAAAACAGTTTGGAAATCCAACAAATTCGCACAAGCCGCTTCTTCGCTGAGCTTCTTGAAACAATTCCATCAAGTTCTTCCAGAGTAATGGGGACTGCCCTCTTCTGCTGCTTCAAAGGCGGATACATATTAGAGCACCTTCAGGGCCAAACCATTTTTTCTTTCTCATAGCATGACCAATCCTGCACAGCCGCAGTGTTTTAGTTCATTCTATTATGTTGATATTTACAAACAACCATCATTAAGCATCAACCCTCATCTGCATTGGTCTTCCATTACTTTATTTTATACACTATTATCCTAAATACTTGTTTTTGATTCTATCCTTCATCACCATCTCTATTCCCATTTCCATTTCCATTTCAATCTCCAACTTCGTCTCGATCTCTATTTCCACCCCCCATCTCCATCCCAACTCCAACTCCAACTACATCTCCATTTCTATCGCCATCGTTATCCCCATCTCAATCCCAACTCCAACTCCATCTCCATCTCCATTTCTATCGCCATAGTTATCCCCATCTCCCATTACCACTATGAAAATATCTCCATCCGCAACTCCATCTCTATATCAGTAATCGTCTCCACCCATTTTCATTCGGTCCCCATCTCCATCTCCATCTTCATCTCTATCCCCATACCCAGTTCCATCCCCAATTCCATTTTTGTATCCATAACTCCATCTCCGCAATTCTTTCAAATTTTTATCCTTTATTTCATTACTCTAAACAGCTTAGTGTCTGTCTGTTTACACATCCACTTCACTTTCCATGATCCTTTTCTTGGTTCCTATCTGAGCCTCTTTTACCATCACACTCTTCTCACCGTACTCAATATTCATCCCCTTTTGTCTCTATTTCAAATATCTTCGTATCCTCAGTACTTGACCATCTACAACTTCTTATTTTCACCAAGAGGACTTCTAAATCATCCTGTAACCACCCGCAAACTGATATTAAGGCGCACCAATAAAACCTGTGGGTAGCCTCCGTGGGATGCAGGCAGTGTGCTCGTCTAAGATTTTACATAGCAATCTCAGGATAAATAAAAGTAAAATAGTTTAGTAAAATTATTTCTAAAATAAAATACGTTCTTTTCAATGAATGTTTCCTTTAATACCCTCATAAAAGGGTAGTAAGCCACACATTTCTGAAACGTTAGTACCCTACATTTCCAGGGAAATAATTTCGGATATACCCCAATTTATGATGCCGTTCTACCTATCAACGTATTTAATGAAAACTACGATTGGCCTCGGCTAAGACCGATTAATTTTTCTGAGTGACCGCAAATGACACAAGCGCATTTGGATAACTTATGAAACCACAGCCGAGGTGTGATAGCATTTAAGAAAATTTGTATGCAGTATTTACGGTGTTACTTGCTAAGGGACCCTCACTTATACCTGGTAAATTGATTTCGCTGTGAAACCTAACATAAACCAAATACATTCGAATGCCTTGCAAAACAACAATTTTAAATAGACCATATGTAACGTCTGCGGTTCCTGTCTTTCCAAAATCGAAAGATCGTTAAAAAGTCATTTAGTAGCATTGGAGATTAGCGTTCTTATATAGAAATTAAACAAACTTTTAAAAATGTTACAGAGACATCAGAAATGCTTTCCTTGAAATCTTTAATGTTAGTACGTTACAAATACCACATTTCAAGAGTTGTATTATAATATACAGATAGAGATATAAATTACCTTTTCAAACGTCTTATTTGCCTACAAACACATTTGATACAAACAACCCACTTCATAGGCAAGCCAATCCAATTTAACTGTAAATATTTCAATTTGACTTTCAAAACACCATTTAATTGCATGATTGGCTCAAATACCCTTGTCAAGATGCTTGTGGCAACTAAAGTGGCGACAACAACAAAACAACGAAAGACATAAACTCTGACAAAAGTTTAAGACAAGCTGCACAATAATACATATATTTACATACACAAATATACATTAATACCTAGCTTTAAAACACCAAATTAGTGGAAGAAAGCGTCTAGTCTGAAAATGTCTAATTGTACCCACTACAAATGGATCGGCTTAATGTTAAGCGTAATGGAGTCTATGCGAGACAACAAAATATGAAAACAGAGGAACGCGATGTAAACGCCTGGGCATCAATTAGAAGATCCAACAGGCTGCCAGAAGCCAAAGAAACATTTAAATAAAATAATATAAAAAAAATTTAAATTAAACGGTTTAATTTAAAACAATACATACATTAAGTAATAATAATACTAAAAGCTAGAAAATAATTAGATAGGTCCTAGGTACTAGTCATTACACTCCTCATCAATAAAAGCGTTGGACGCGTCATATTTCTATTGATAGTCATAAGTAAAACCAACTGAACCTTAATCAGGTTATGCTACGCCTCACATTTTTAGAAATTTCACGCGCCCAACGCTTTTATTTAATTGGTTGATCAACGCCCTAGATTGATGAGGAGTGTAATGACTAGTACCTAGGAACTACCTAATTATTTTCTAGCTTTTCGTATTATTATTATTTCATGTATGTATTGTTTTCAATAAAACCGTTTAACTTAAAAATTTGTTTTTAATTATTTTATTTATTATTGCATTTTCATCAGGTTCCGAACTATATTCCAAGTTTCAAGATTGTAGCTTATCAGGAAGTTACTTTATTTACAAAATTCGTGCACAGCGACCGGCCGGCCGGCCACCACACAGAGCCAAGTTAATAAAACCGTTTAAAAACTTCGCTCACCCCGGACCATACATCTATACCAAGTTCCCGGTCATAAAGGGATAGAAGGCAACGAAACAACCGATGAGTTGGCAAAGGATAGTGCAACACTCGCTGAATTGACGATCGACGTCCCAATCCGTTTGATAGAAATTAAAATGAGATAGGAGTTGCATTTGATCCATCAAGCAGGAAAGGCGTGGACAAAAGTGCGCGCTGCAAAACTACTAAGATAATGTACAAAGCTTACGATTCATATCTCTGAAAAGAGAAGAGTTATAGCTCACGGTGGGCATACTAACCGGACACTGCCTTTTGGCGTCACTTGTTAGGCCTCGGTAGTAACAGCAGGTGTAGGAAGTGCGAGCTGCATGAAGAAACGGTTGAGCACGTTCTGTGTTCACATCTTGCGCTCGCCAGGTCAAGGCTTCAGCTATTAGGAGCAGCAGAGAAAATTAAGATTTTTAAAATACAACAAAAAATAAATAACGTATGTGTGTAATCAATGAATAATTGGGCATTGATTTTACTAGTTAAGTTTAAGTCCAAAGCCAGTTGTTCATTTTGCTAGGTAGCTCCACTTACAAAAGTAAAATATCAATGCAAATAACTGTGAAAATAAAATACTTGAAAACTTTTCCAAATGCAATCTTTTTCGTGAGAATTATGAGAATTTTCAATTTGTATGTAGCAATAAATGCAAAATGTCTATGATGAGTAAGATGCCTTAATACGTATAAAATGAGTACGTGTATGTGTGGGAGTGTGTGTGGGAGTTTGTGTGAGTGTTTGCAGTCGTTATAAATGTGCGCGAAAGCAGCAAAGCGTGGCAATGGAAATAAAATAAACTTTTACTTTAGATTTCAATTGCCAGATGCTGCACTAAATGAAGAAAAGCCAACGGACGCATGAAATCAATGTAAGTAAAACGTTAACAAATATAAGTCGGAAAGAAGTTTTTCTTTATTTTTATCATCATCATCAATGAGGCAACGGCTTCGAAGTGTAGCAACAACAACTAGACAATAACAACGAACTGATTGTGTTAGCATTGAAATATTTCAATACCAATTTACAAAACGTTTAACAACTCAATTTTCAAATCAAATGGTAAAAAAAAAATGCAGGCTGACAGATAAAATACCTAGACTGGCAAGCGCATATAATAGGGGGATTCACTATGTGTTGCAAACGGTGCAGGGATTGCACGGAATGCAATGGATTGCACGAATTGTAAAGAAACAACAACGAAATACATGCAAAAAATTATATACAATCCGAGCTATTTATAACAACTCAAACCGTTGTATATTGGATAGGAATTGAAAATCAACACTGCCTCAACGGTATTCCTCTCAATCCTCTCATTTCTCTCACAAAAAGATTGAGCAATTATTTTTATATTTTCTTGTCGTATTCTGTTATTTTATGTAAATTTTTTAACGCTTCGTATTGATGCGTGCCTTTACTTCGCAATAGGGTGCTCTCATAGTCTTACATTTTTTTGTCGTAGGATATAAGAAATCCGAGTACTCCGTGCACCATGCAAGGCCAAGCGAATTCCCCTAATATAAACCGGGCAGTTATGAAAAAAGTAGAAACGATAAACGGTTGTCTTTTATCGTAACAAAGCAAGATGGTTTTGAACAAATACGTTTAACTGGAAAAAAGAGGAATATTAAAATATAGAGTTCAACTGCAAATGGTAGACAACGCGTCAATTATTTTTATGAACATTTTTTTTTGTTTTTTATTAGAACTTTCAAGTTCTTATAACTTTTCACTCTTATTCACTATTCCAATATTAAAATGGAAATAATTTCATCTATACCCAGCAGGAAAGTTGCTAAGCTTCCGATCAGGTTTATACAGATTTATACTGTCTGTCTCTAGGATAGTAATCGGCTACTAAATTCGCGTAGTTTATTTTGATTTGACAGATTTCATATGATTGGTTGGTTGCTGTGCCGCCCGGATACCAAATACCCGAGTCCAAGCAGCGCACGGTGCGCCATTTTGATGCATTTTCTTCTAGATCAAGTTACTGATGTTCTGTTCAAACCAATTAGCGCAAACAATGAACCTTTTGATATCTTTTACTGAGCTTTCAGCTACTTCCTAATGTTCCGGTATTATATAACTGCCCATAATTATAAACTTAGTATGAGCAGGTAGCGCGTGACTGTTTCTTTGCTGGCTTCCTCGCCGCAGCTCCTGTAAATGCTGTTGAAAGTGATCCCCGTTCTCTCAGCATGCAGACCGAGCAGCCAGTGTTCCGTGATTGTGGCAGTGATCATAAAGATTTCTTCTCTTCACGTATTTAGTAGAATCTCTGTTCTCTTGCTACTGAAATTCGACTAGGTTAACTTGTTTCTATTGCAGGTATTCGGGGATTATCAGTTGGGGACCGCCAACTCATCGAAACTGCCATATAGATATATTTCTCTTGATTGACGTATGTAGATGATGCATCTCGACTACCTATGAGGACGCTTGCAGGGCCATTGCTTTACAAGTTTATCTGCGTTCTCGTTGCCTCACTGTTCATGTGTGTAGGTACCCATACAAATGTAATGTTTGTGTAGTTGCTTGATACGGCTTGAAGCAACCTCTTGTAGCTGCTGACGGTCTTAGACGAAGCTATGGGGGAGTTAACTGCAATGAGCGCTGCTTGCGGATGTAACATTTGTCTGAATCTCTAACTTTGGTTGATACGGAAGACTCTTAAGAGGATTTCTGTTTTTCCCTCCCTCTTTTCTTTTTTTGTTCTCATTTTTCCTCCCTTTCCTTTTCACTCCATCGTATTTTTCCTCCCCTAGACATTATCAACTCCCCCTCTTTCTCTTTTCTCTCTCTATTTTGCCATTTTTACACTCAGCGTGCTTTGCACACAGAGTATATTAACTTTAATTGGATAACGGTTGGTTGTACAGGTATAAAGGAATCGAGATAGATATAGAATTCCATATATCAAAATCATCAGTATCGCAAACAAATTTTGATTGAGCCATGTCCGTCCGTCCATCCGTCACTTCGTCCGTCTATCCGTCTGTCCGTTAACACGATGAATGCTTTGAAGAAAAATTTACGAAATCGGTTACGGACCACGCCCACTTTTATATAGAAGATTTTTAAAAGGGTCGTGGACGAATAAAATAAGCTATATCTTATCAAAAAACAGCTTTATCTGAATGTTATTTCATTTCTCAAGTGGATTTATAACAATAAATAGGAAAAACTTCAAATTTTAGAAAATGGGCGTGACACCGCCCAATGGGCGCGATCCGTTAAAGACCACGACAACTTGGATATAAAACAAGTTTAAAAGCGTCGTAGACTAGAATAACAAGCTATAACTTAGCAAAAAATAGTTTTGAATCAATGTTATTTCACTTATCAAGTTTTACTGTAAGAGGAAATGGGGAGACATTTTTCTTTTAAACGGGCGGTGCCACGTGTTATGTAGAAAAGTTATTTATCTGAAATGAAATGTACAATTGAAGCTCACGCTGAGTATATAATATTCGGTTACACCCGAACTTAGACACCTTTACTTGTTTGCTCTATTTTTTGTAAATCTGCATGAGTTTTAAGGGGTTTTTATTGCTAACACCTCCCCCCCTCCCCCTCCTCCACGTTTTCCGCCCCTTCGACACCAACTCTCTATTATTCCTTGCTATGGGTAAAGGTACCAATCATCGAGCTGCACTCGTTCCACTGTATTTTGTGTATAAGTTGAGGCATGCGCTTTACCGTTCACACATTTCTCTTGTCGCGTTCGATTTAATGAAGCCCGATGTAGGCATCGTTATTTTTTCGGTTGCAACGTATCATTCTTCATCTTAACAGTAGTTTTTCCGTGGTCGCCAGTAATAAATTTTAGTGCTCTCAGAAACAACGTTTGAGAACCGAGCTACAAAATCATTGACGTCCTGGTGCCATTGCAGCATTCGATGTCTGGCTATTACTGATTTGGTTTTCTTTCTTTTAGCCGCACAGAGACAGGCGCGTATCCAACGGGATAGTGATCAGAGTCGATGTTAGGTCCTCGATTCGTGCGTACATCTAAATTACTGAAGGCATGCCATCCGTCTATCACAAGGTTGTAGATCAGGTTCCATGTACTTTTAGCAGGAACAGCCATGTAGCTTGATGTATTCTCTGCTTAAACATGCTGCTGGCTATGACCTATTTTGGTGAAGTCCATTAGCCTCAGCTCATTAAGGTGAGGGGGTTTGGTTCATTGTTTAGGCTTAACTTTTCGTGGGGCAAAAAACACCTTTAGGCAAAACCCTGGTGTTAAAGTCGCCAAGTACGACTTTTATATCTTGCCGGAGGCAGGGCTTCCATGTGCCCTCTAGGTTCAGGTATCCACAACTTCATCGTCCTTCTCTTTCGTCAGTGCGTGTTTGCAGATGTATGAGATATTTGATTTTATACGGAAAGCGGCAAGAATTTCGTCCATAGGCGTGAACTTCAGTACTTGGCGACAAAGTCTCTCCCCAACCACAAAAACCGAAGCCATCTATATTATTTAGGTGATATATAGCTTAACCCAAAAACGGCACCTAGAAAAGTAGATACTAGCAAAGCTCGCTACAGGTTTTGCAATGTTTATTGGTTACCCACAGTCGGTTTTCCTTATTTGTTTTCCATGATTACTGCAACTTGTGTTACCGTAAAAATGCCATCTGCAGTTGTGCGCGGTTTGTCTGCATTGCAACTCAAGATGCGAAGCAGCTGTTTACTGGACAAGCGTATAGAAAAGTTTCTAAAAAATTTCCAGCCACAGACATGACCAATTTCATACACACACAAATATATTCATATCACTTGAAATTTGAAAGAGGGTATGTACATATATCCTGGACTGCTGCTGTTTCTGCTGTATTTGTATTGACGTACGCTAAGCTCGACGCTTTTATTTTCATTGACGTAATAGCTTTAGCTTTGGCTTTGGCGCGTGTGCTCATTCAGCGGCGGCGAGACATTTAATGGCGATTACATACACTCACACGAATATGAATGAACTTTGTGTATTTGTATGTGATTGCGTGAGCTTTAAACACTTACCGCATTCATTTTATTTCACATCCGCCTGCACAACATACTCCTGTCAACTTTCAGCGTAGTCAGTGAGTAATTTGGTAGGTGCGTTTGAACTGTTTGCCACTTGAATAACTGTTGAAACAAATTTTTATCGGACGCTTTCTTTGCACGCGTGTAGACATCAAATGTCAGTACGTGCTTTATCTCAAAACTTGTTTCAACTTAAGTTTTACTTAGTTTCTTTTCCCGCAAAATAAAATATGCAATAACTTTTGCTTGCAAATGATATGCGAAATTTGAAATTGTTGTTGCATTTTAAGGAAATTCAAATTTAATAGTGAAAAAAAACCTTCAGTGTTTACAATATACTATATGGGTGCTTACGTAATAACATTCATATAATTTATGACAAACATGTAAGGTGGGTTTCGTTGTTGTTGTTCTTGTTGTTGTAGCAATGCTCGCCCCACCTAATAGCCGCGACCGATCACAAATTGTCATCAATATCCTCTAACGGGAGTCCAAGGAAACTTGCCGTTTCAACAGAGGTGGACCATAAGGAAAGGGGTGTTAGAGGCGTTGGTTCCACATTACAATTGAAGAGATGGTTGGTGTCATGTGGGGACACATTGCAAGCGGGGCATACATTTTGTATGTCAGGGTTGATTCTGAATAGGTAAGAGTTTAATCTGTTACAGTATCCAGAACGAAGTTGAGCAAGAGTGACACGCGTTTCCCTGGGGAGTATGCGTTCCTCTTCCGCAAGTTTTGGATAATTTTCGTTAAGCACTGGATTCACCGGGCAATTCCCGGCATAAAGGTCCGACGCCTGTTTATGGAGTTCGCCAAGGACCTGCTTGTGTTTTTTCACTTCATACGGCTGGGTTCTCAGGTGCCGTATTTCCTCAAAATGCTTACGGCGATGACTCCTTAAGCCCCTAGGTGGTGCTGGTTCATCAATCAGATTCTGTTGGGATGCCCAGGTTTCTGGGTCTTCAACAGGAACTATTTGGTCAGCATCTCATTTCTCTCCCTGATGGGGAGTATTCTCGCCTCATTATGCAGATGGTGTTCTGGGGACATAAGAAGACTGCCCGTGGCGATTCTGAGAGCAGTATTTTGGCAGGCCTGTAGTTTCTTCCAGCGGGTGATTTTTACGCTTGGCGACCATGTGTGTGACGCGTAGCACGTAATCGGCTGGCTAATTGCTTTGTATGTAGTCATGAGCGTTTCTTTATCTTTTCCCCAAGTACTGCCAGCGAGGGATTTGAGGATTTTGTTACGGCTCTGAATTCTCGGAACAATAGGTGGGTTTCGTCGAAGGGTTTGGTAGCACTTAGTCAAACCAGAGTTGATACGGCACTTATTTCCTTTCTAAATGAATACACGTTAGTTTGTTGATGCTATTTGATTGAGATCTAAAGAATTTTGGAGCGTAACTGTAACCAACCGCTGATTAAGTGAAGGCGTGACAGGCGTAAGATCGATGGACAGCGTGCGGCTGCCGGTGGAATCGATGAACAGGCGGTGGAACGGCTAAACGGCGTATCGATAGGCGGCACTTACGGTTGCTGGTGTAAATGATGAGCAGTTATGGGGTTTGAGTGAACGGTATATCGATTGACGGACATCTTAGGGTTGCTGGTTTAATCGATGAACGGTAATCGGGTATAGGTTAACAGTGTATCAGTTGACGGTGACGGGGTTTGCAGCGGACTAGTGCCTTACTGATCAGTAGAGGGGGTACACACCAGTGTCTGCGAGAAGGAAGGGGTAGGAAAGGGTCACCCCAACAGTAAGGGGCGACCGGCTGACGGGCCCACCACAAGTAAGGGGGCCTAAGCAAGATAAGAGAATCACATCTGTGTGTGAGGTACAGATTTCATTTATCGTTGGTAGCATCTTATATCGACCTATCAAATGCAAACTGTTTCTGCTAATGTAAAAGTTGAGAATTTGCGCAACCGCAGTTTGGCGACTGTCGGGCGAATGAAATTTTGCACGTGATTAGTTGCATTCTGTCTGTTAGCCGGTATGTTCTAGAAGGTTGCATGTGGTCATATTGGGGGGTGGGGGTTAGCCGGTATGGTCCAGAAAGTTGCATGTGGTCATATTGAATAGTTCACGCGAAGTTCGGGCTTTTATCTTAATAACGTTTTTTACCGGAACGTACCCGAACTATGCCCGCAAAGGACCATCAACATTGAAATCACTCCCCAGAATTTTTTTATTTTATTTAGTTCTGATCATGGTATACCAAGTTATGACTGTAGGGTCGTCATCTATCCTCAGACCATGCTTATTCCAGCTACATGGCGGGGGCTTCAAAGAAAGTTAAGAAGTTTATAGAAATAAAATTGGCGTTAGAAGTTTTATGGGAAAAATGATTTACAGACAATGAAGGCTCACGAGCAACAACATGGACCATGGGGAACATGGGGAAGCCTTAGAGCTGATCCTGAGCATATATCATCTTCATAAAATGCCAGACGGACAGGAAGCTGGCCTATAAGTCTTTACTGCTTCGTACTCAAGACCCTAGAGATGATAATTAGCAACTTCCTCAATACTACTGTTGATATCAACCTCATATATGTATGGCTATCAACATGCATGCACTAAAAGTAAATCTGCGGAGTTGTGTAGCGCGGAGCTTTTTCTCCACTATTGAAATATCATTGTTCGAAAATGATTATTTTCTGCGATCTTCCTAGATATTGAATGAGAATTCAACAGTATAAGTCCAAATGCCTTTAACAATGCCCTAACGAAACTGGATGCTCATAAATAGGTCCTCAGTGGGACTGATTGATTAATTACTCAAGGGAGAGAAAGTACTTCTTTAACAGGGGAATTTTGATATAACACGGTAAAGAGGTACACCTCAGGGTGGTTTTCTTTACCCCCTTCTATTCAACCTAATGGTAGAATCGTTTTAAAGAGATACAATGTGGGGGAGCGGGAAGATTGTGGCCTATACATACGACCTATCTACTGCTTAGAGAGGCAAGTTTCCTCAAAATTTCTGCGACCTGATGCTGGTAATATTGTGAGGGGTTTCGCTATAGGCCACCCGTTGCGAGCTCAGCGGAAATTCAAATAAAGTTGAGCGTGTCTTTTATACTAAACGATAAAAATAACCACCGTTAAACTTAACAGAATTAAATAGTGTGCTCCTAAATCTGTAAGGCAATAAGTAAAAATATCGTGGTGTGGTAAATCAAAAAAAAAAAAACCTTCATAAATGAGATCCTTAAAGAGCCCATCACGTTTCCGTACATGTAGGGGTGGCAGCTGAGCACTGCCTTATAGGTAGGCATGCAGAAAGGTTAGAAACGCCCCATCGTCATTTCTGCAGGAAATGCAAAGTGGATTAGGAGGAAGAAACGGTCTTTCACCTCATTTGCTTGGAAATAAGTGGCATAAGGCAGCGCTCTCTGAAAGTTTTCTTTCTGGATAATCTGCGCCAGATCGGAGAGTAATGCGCTATTCGCTGCTATTATAGAAATGTCAGGTGGAATTCTTGAAGATTGGCTTAAACCAACGAACACATATCGTATAAAAACATAAATACATGAAAACACATTTACATAATAATGAGCACAATTGTTTATGTGCAAAATAAGTATGCACGTATCTACCCATATATTTTGAATTCAAAATTAATTAATATTATCTGTTATATAAGCGCGTTGAGGGGACATAAATTCCCATGGTAGTATTTCATATGAGTTTAGATACTCCACAAAATCATGCATATCTACTACCGTAGGTCAGCTTACATGTAAAACCGCATTGGTGTTTGTATTCTAGCGCAATGCTTTGAACATACACAATTCATCACTCAGCTTTTGGCCATGGCCGATATGCATGAGCACGAAGTGTGTAAGTACCGTTTAAATCCCCTTCAAGACATTTGCTAATTACCTGCAGTTTCATATGAGTAATGGACTCGAATTTATTACCTTTGAAATGCACACTCAAAAGTGCCACAACAATAATAAAAACTAACCATAAACAAAACACATACAACAATTCAACAACAAAACTCACAAGACACAAATATTAATTTACAATTGGCTTACTATTATTTTACGTACATACATACATACATTCGTAAGTACAATATTAGTTCAAACAAAAGTTAAATCCCATTCCTGATCTAAAGTTGATTACTTCCGCAATTCCGATTGCTTAAATTCTGTAGTCCTCATATTTTATAATCTTTGATTACATTAAATATGATTTACTATTCCACATGCACACACAAGGTGGAAGGTATTAGGGAAGTGTATGGGGGGTTTTTGGTCTACTTGTAAAAAATCCAGAAACTGTAATTTAGTAAAATATTGATAGCTGTGCAAAGTTTAGATTTCAAACTAACACTTCAAATCTTCACCTTAAGTCCTTCCTTCACTTTTAAGTCTAGAAGTGAAAATGCTGCGCAACTCTGCAGCAACAATATTGCAACAACACATGTCAACATACTGATGCCTGCTGGTAATATGTGAAAAAAGTTTGGGAAGGAGAAACTATTGAGTTTCCAAGTGTACTACTTTTTGTAGCTTTGAAAAGACTCTCCGAAGGTTTTGGGGAGTTTTATCGATGGTCTTTTGCCGGATATTTGTCTGGTCGCTATGTACAGCAAGTCAGTTGCTCTTAGCTCGTATTCCTAGATTTTCCTCAGAAGAAAACCCAGCGCTGGTTGAACGAGGCTGTCCACCTCACTTATTTAATGGACATCTAAAATACAAACACGTTTTCTTAGTTAGCGCTGTGCCCCGAAACCCGGGAGCGTTATGGACGTAAGCAATGATCGAAATCGGCGCACGTTATCCGAGTCTAACTTGTAGGATTATATTGCCCTTAAGGCAGCCCGGCTATTGACAAAAATTGTTATATCGATTTTCTGCATGAGTCGGTTCGCTTAATTTACCAGCAGATTCTTTGAATACATTCCAGCTTCTGTTCTGTTTTCTATTTTTGGGCCGTATTTGTAATGTCCCTATCATTGTCTAAGCCTTTTGCAACTGGAAGCCGAAAACCGCCATGGCGTGGTAGATGTCGGACGTTATCTCAATGGTGATGCCGTTTAAGCGTCCCTTGTCATTTCTTCTGATAAGGTTTTCGTTTGGTTTTCGCATTTTGGGCTCTCTTAGTTAAATAGTCCCTTTTCGGGCCTGTACGAAAAACTTCGTTTAACCCTTTGTAAAGTGTGTTACTCTCTGCGACTAACATACCCATGCACGCTATCTCTTGCAACATCCTAATCCAAATTTATTGCTTTTTTGTCCAGCGCCTTCCATCAAATGAGGGCTCCATACGTTAGTATCGGTTGAATGACTGTGTTGTACATGCCATAAATAATATGCGGCGACAGAGTTCAGTTCCTCACGAAAGACCTTAGCAGGTTGTGGAATGATGTCAAATCTTTCTTTGATCTCACTTCAAAGTTCCTTTTCAAGCTTAATTTTGAAGGTCGAGTATAATGTCAAGATATTTGGCTTCAGAAGCTAAAATATAGTCTTGCCATTTAGCATCTGTAAGTTAAAGAAAGCGAATTTTGTTTACTTGTGAACAGGACAAATTCAGTTTATATTGAATTTAACCCCAACCCATTAAGCCTCTCCCACCGTTTAATTCCGTATCCCAGAGCTCGCTTATTGGTGGCAGAAATTTACCTGTGTTCAAAGTCACTAACACGTCGACGTATGCCACTACCTTGGATCTTTCTGTCCTAAAGATTTCTAAAATTTCATAAGCTTCGAGTATCCTAATATTAGGCGATAACACGCCGCACAGTGGCATTTTAGCATGATTTAGACGCGAAAAATTAATAACTCACTGAAAAATTAATATATTACATTCAAACCAAGTGTATATGTTTGTATGCATTACCCCCCTTCAGTGAGGATAGGCGAAGGGGAGTAGGGTGTTTGGGTGGTTGGACCCCTCCCAAAAACTTTCTATAGCCTTATCTCGTTGTTTTGCTCAGAATTGAATATACCTATATTTAAATTTCTTATCTTCTTCAAACCTTGAAGCAAACTTTCCAAGAAAATTAACTTTGGTGCAATCCACTTGAATCAATCTCATATAAAGTTTGATAAGCAAATTCGAAATTTAGTGCAGCAATCATCATATAATCCCTGGCCTCTATTTACTACCTCCCTAAAATAGGACACACTTGGTCTAAAACGCCTTTATTCTTTTGCATTTGGCCAACTTCTGCAACCCACATCTCATACAACTCCGTCTTTGTTATCGTAATTATATCAAAACGGGGACCTACGGGGATGAAGAATGATATGAGTTATATATAAGAGTATTGAGTTATTGCAGAAATTCAAAAATTATTGTAGTTCAGAGTGGTTCAAACTTTTTGAAGGCTTTTCTTTTAATATATATAAAATATACATAATATATGTAATTAGGTGTACATTTTAAATAACTAAAAAATATTTTAGCTTTTGTTTCACCACAAATTTTTATTTAATTTTAAACCACGCGTTTTTCACTTCTGTAAATTGCGCTACTTAGTGCGTCATCAACAACTCACAGTTTGACAGCAGATTATTCAAAGAAGAACAATAATTATAAGAAACGATAATTACCGTTATATACTGTGGACATTTTAAAAACAAACTGCATTCAAATTTCAAAAAAAAAAAAAATGACTTAAAAAATTTTACTTTCTCGCGTCGATACCAAGCAAAAATGCCACTCTGCGCCGCTCTGAGGTGTGCCTCTGGTAAACATTTTACCAACTGAACCAGCTCCAAAAGTTTTTTTGACGACTCTTCTCCTGAGCTTAGAATTGATCCATGCAGCTATAGTTTCTTGTAGTTGAAGTCGTGTAAGTGCTCCGAAGCATTATTGCAGGCATCCTCAATGTCGAGGAAGGCAAACTTTTTTTTACAACCATGTTCTGAAATCGCACCCCATTTCATTAGTATAATAAAATAATTAAACAAAATTTTTAAGTTAAACTGTTTTATTGAAAACAAATCTTACATTAAATAATAATACTACTAAAAGCTAATTAGGTAAGTACTAGTCGTCACACTCCTCATCAATCTAGGGCGTTGATCAGACAATTAATTATTGATAGTCATAAGTATGACCAACTGAACGTTAATCAGATTATGCTACGCCTCACATTTTTAGAAATTTCACCCGCCCAACGCTTCATTTGTCTGATCGACGCGCTGATTAATGAGGAGTGTGCGAACTAGTACCTAGGGCCTACCTAATTATTTTATAGCTTTTAGTGTTATTATTTATTTATTCATTATTTAAATTATTTCATTTTCAAGTTTTTAGTCTTTATTTAATTGCCTATTATTTCAAGGACTCTTTCATTACAATTTGTTACAATATAAGTCCTCAATACATAATCCTTCCAAAGACTTTACTCGACACAGCGCCACGTATTCTTGTCCCTCCTCGAACTCCAAAGAATCTTGATGTTACTTCTACCGGACTGTATGTAATATTTGTTCCAAATATTAGTCAAATCGAGTACTTTGAATATCTCGATCCTTGCCGAACCTAGCGGGATTTTCTTCATAAAGCGATTTCTATTTCTGTATGTAATATTTGTTCCAAATATGAGCCAAATCGGACCACAAATACGACTTTTTGAATATCTCGATCCTTGCCGAACCTAGCGGGATTTTCTTCATAAAGCGATTTCTATTTCTGTATGTAATATGTGTTGCAAATATGAGCAAAATCGGACCACACATACCATTTTTTTGAATATCTCGATCCTTGCGCCACACAGCGGGAGTTTTTTCATAAATCAATTTCTATTCCCGTATGTAATATGTGTTCCAAATATGACCCAAATCTGACCGCAAATACGATTCTTTTAATACCTCGATCCTTGCGCCACCTGGTGGCGATTTTTTTCATATGTCGCTCTCTATTCATGGATGTTATATGTGTTCAAATATGAGTCAGGTCGGACCACAAATACGATTTTTTTGAATATTTCGATCCATGCGTCACCTATCGGAGTTTGGTTTTCTTATAACTGCATTGTCATCGGGTTCTGAATTATATTTCAAGCATGTAGCTTATAGGGAAGTTACTTACATTTTAATTACAACATTCGTAAACAACGGTGGGCCGGCCGTTATACAGAGTCAAGCAAAATAAAACTTTTAAAAAAGCCGTTTTCAATTAAAATTTGGATAACCAGTTTTTATCGCGGCTTGGACTATATGCCGCGATATAATTTTAGTTTTTTATATATCTCAGTCATGTTAGTCCAATGTTTCCAGCTTTTTTTTTACTGAGAAATCCAAACCAATAAACTTTTGCATCCTCAATCGATCACCCGCATAAGGTTTTGTAAGTATGTATATATGTATATATATATAAATGTTTGCATACATATTTAGTTTACTTAACTTTATGAGTGTTTGTGACTATAATTTATTTATTTGTATTTTGTGCATTACAGTGGAACTGAGAGAATCGTGTGTAAGCAATATTACTTTGATTTTAATTTGTTTACGCTTCACTACATTATTAATTTATATTTATGTTTAAGATTTATGAGAAAATTTGATTATGTCAGTAGTTCTTTAGTAGTAAATGCACATTGGATATGATGTTATAATTATTCGTAATCGGAAGTTGAAATGAATTTGCTTTCGTGGCGAAATCATAAATAAATTTAATAAATGACAAACATTTATGAGAAGCTTGCTGGAGAGTTTATAAATAAATATTTTGAAATGGTTTTTGAGTGACCAAAATTACTTTGACCTTTTCAAGCAGAAAGGCTTTATTAAATAGATGCCAATAACAAACTAATTGCCTTGACGTTGAACTAAGTTCCAGCCCTGTGGATTTTTGAACGCATAAAATATACTTTAAATGGTAGAATAATAAACCAATGAACAAACACCAACTCTGACTAAATATTTGAACCCTAATGAAACCCTAATACTAAGGAGCATGGAAAAAGCAAAAAACTAGCAAAACGAACCATAGATAACATTAACTAACTTCTGCTTAGTTGGTTGCTGTGCTGCCTGCCAGAAGAGACCGCACCCAAGCAGGGCCGCCGAGAGGAAATCTGGGCCCGGGAGCAAAAAAAAAAGTACGGGCCCCCATACTAAAATGAACAAATTCTCAAAATCAAAATCACCACCTTTTACATATTTATATGCATTTGTATATATATTTGTATGTTTAGGCGTATACATGCATACATGTATATTAACCTGGGTCCATTTGTATGAACGAAAGTTAACCGAAATCGCACCATAGGATTTGGGCTCAGGAGAAAGAAGTTCCACTATGCATACCCAAAAAAATAATTTTCGAGCCTGCGAAAAAAAAATTGGCGAAAGGGTAAAGTTTCCGACCAAAACACTCCCCAAAACCCAAAAAGTATTTTTTTTTTTTTAAAAAACTATTGTAAAAACGTTGGCGATAACAGTTTTTTACAAAATAAATTTATTTTTGGGATTTGGGGAGAGTGTTGGTCGAAAAATTGACCCTTTCGCCATTTTTTTTCGGAAGCTCGAAAATTATTTTTTTGGGTATGCGTAGTAGAACTTTTTTTCCTGAGCCCAAATCCTATCTAAAATCGATGGCGTGATATCGGTTAATAAATCGAACCAGTCTAATGTATATCGCTGTATACGAATTTGCTTCATTCCGAATTTTTCTGCTGCAACAGAAAACGAATTCAATTTTATGTTACAAATCCGACGCCAAAAACCAGCAACACCTTATGCGGGGTGGAGACCCGTTATGAGATATATAAAATTTGTTGAAATTTAACATGATTGCTATCTACGAAAGGTGATTAAAGGTGTGGTTTATTTATTGTCTGTACGCAACAAGCTTGGTTAGCATTTTGAGATTACAAGGCCGAGCCCGGGGTAAATGACACCCTCAGCACCCCCCCCCCCCCCCCCCCCCCCAGGCAAGCCTACACACAAGTGGCGCTCTAGGCGCCATTTTGATGTAAATTCTCTTGCACCTTGTGTGTAAACTCAAACTCAATAAACCTTCTAATTCCTTCATGAAGCATTTATACATCGCTCCCCGTTGGGACAGCAAGAAACTGCCTAGAATTTGCAACCTGATGTTTGTCGAAGCTATGTACCCGCAGAGGAAATGGGTGACTGTCTCCTTATAATCGTTAACACTATCGCTTCTGCAAATTTCGTTAAGGGAGTTCCCATTCTTCCCTCAAGCCAAATGTCCAGTATTCCATAATGGTGATTGTGAATTGGGGGTTTCTTGATGTTCATAAAAATGTCACTCTTGTCAACCCCTTTTTTGTTGTCGTCAATATTTTGTGACCGAGTCCCCAAGTGAGAACGATGGTTTGGCTGTTTCACGTAACGCCTGAGTAACAAATTGCGTATCTCACCGTCGCTTACCCGATTATCAAGGCCCCTATATACCTAATATATTGCTTAGAAGATACAAGCTGAGTTTGGAAGACAAATGGATAATGCGCCTTTTGGTTGTTCGGAGAAAACCCCGTAACAACACCGAATTCCATTTTGGAACCGTCTATATAGAGTAAGATTATGCCCTGTTGGTAAACTTTGTCGGCTGACCAATCCGTTCTAGAGGGAGACTTCACCTTAAGATTATTGTC
Source organism: Eurosta solidaginis (assembly GCF_040869045.1). Classification (NCBI taxonomy): domain Eukaryota; kingdom Metazoa; phylum Arthropoda; class Insecta; order Diptera; family Tephritidae; genus Eurosta; species Eurosta solidaginis. Next base: position 335,172,701 of record NC_090319.1, on the reverse strand, counting down.
AAAGTTCAATGCGCGTGATATGTAAAACCCCCGTAACAACACCGCATTCCATTTTAGACCCGTCTATATAGAGTAAGGTTATGCACTGTTGCTAAACTTTGTCGGCTGACCAATCCGTTCTAGAGGGAGACTTCACCTTAGGATTATTGTCAAAGTTCAATGCACGTGATATGTAATCTATTGTCGCATCTACGTTGGATAATATTCTTAGAATACCGCTGGACCAGTTGGAGGCCGCCGTGGTGTAATGGTAGCATGCTCCGCCTACCACACCGAAGATCCTGGGTTCACACCCCGGGAAAAGCAACATCAACATTTTTGGAACAAGGTTTTTCAATTAGAATTTTCTAAGCGAGGTCGCCCCTCGGCATTGTTTGGCAAGCACTCCGAGTATATTTCTGCCATGAAAAGCTCTCAGTGAAAACTCATCTGCCTTGCAGGTGCCGTTCGAAGTCGGCATAAAGCAGGTAGGTCGGGACCTACCGCCAATTTGTAGGAAAAAATTAAAAATGGAGAACGACGCAAATCGGAAGAGAAGCTCGGCCGATAATCTCTTTGGAGGTTATCGCGCCTTAAGTTTATTTATTTTAGTTAGAGGAAGGCTTTACCTAGAGTAGTGTTCCCGATTAGCGTGAGTTGCTACGAAACGGCCAAAATTATTTAGGTGGTTAAGCGGCAATCAAAGATGATGATGGAATGCAATAAGAAAAGGAGTAGAATAGAAATATAAATCGGAACAAAGATAATGTTAATAATCGTGGGGAGTATTACCGATGTTGATGGTCCTTTGCCGGATATAGATCCGATACGTGTCGGTTACAATCACCATTTAGATACAAGCCCAATAATCTAGGCAACGATTTAATATTACTCCGCTGAATACCTGTTGTTGTCGTTGTAGCAGTGCTTGCCCCATCCAAAAAGCGCGAACGATCACAAATTTTCATCTATATCGCCTAACGGGAATCCAAGGAAACTTGGTGTTTCAACAGTGGTGGACCAGAATGAGATGGCTGGTAGAGGCGTTGGTTGCATATTTCAACTAAAGAGATGGCTTGTGTAATGTGGGTACACGTTGCAAGCAGGACATTCGTTATGTATGTCGGGGTTAATTCTGGATAGGTAGGAGTTTAACTTGTAACAGCATCTTGATCAAAGTTGAGCTAGAGCGACGTGCGTGTCCCTAGGGAGAGTGCGTTCCTCTTCTACGATTTCTGTGTATCTTTTTTTTTTAAGAACTGGGGTCGCTGGCTAATTCCTGGCAGAGAGGTTTGCTGCCTGTTTGTGGATATCACTGTATTCTCAAGTTATGTATTTCCTCATAATGCTTGCGGAGATAACTTCTTAAGCCTATGGAAAGCATTGTCTCGCAATGAGATAGTTGTTGCAATGCCCAGGTGTCAGAGTATTCAACAGAAACTCTTTATTCTGCATTTCATTTCTCTCCCTAATAGGAAGTACTCTCGCCTCATTATATAGGTGGTGTTCTGGGGACATAAGAAGACAGCTCGTAGCGATTCTGATTGCGGTGTTTTGGAAGGCCTGTATTTCTTTCCACTAAGAAACCTTCTGGCTTGATGACCATATCGGGTACGCGTAGCATGTAATCGGCCAGCCAATTGCTTTGTAAATGGTAATGAGCGTTTCGTTGCCTTTACCCCAAGCGCTGCCGGTAAGAGGTTTAAGGATTTTATTACGGCCCTGGATTTTAGGCAAAATTGCGGTAGCATGCTGGCCAAAATTGAGATCCCGATCGAATGACACAACCGGTATTAGAGTGTCGGTAGCGTTATGTCATCGACGTGGTCCCTGAACACCTAATTGTTATTTGTAAGGGTCGCGGCATCATTGAGCCGTTTATTCACTTCACCTCTGATTCAGCGCCCTGGTCAATAGCTGCTACTTTCAAGTTATATAGTTCCTTTTCTTCCTCCTCTGCTTTAAGCGTATTGAGGTTATTGTCCGTAAGACTTCTCTTTCTAAGGTGCATATAAATACTTCTTAAGTTTTGAGTGCAATACATCCCCTGGCTTCTTATTAATTTGAAAGATGTAGTGCGGGAGGCCAGCAAGCTCCTTAGGTTGAGATACAAAATGTACCTTCCACTAGCGTGTTGGTTTATTTTTGCCGCAAGTGGAGGAAAAGTATCTGTCACAGACCGAATCATCTGTAGATGGCAAATGACGTTACTGATAAAATATTCATGTTATTGTTGCGGTTGGGTATTACATACAATATTAACGGGCCGCTGAACAGCTAATAAAATTATAATGAAAACAAGCACAACAAATATATAAACAAACAAAATAAACAATTCAAAACTGAGATTAAATCCCAATATAAGAAAACAAAAACTAAAGAATGTAAGAAGAAAACGATTTGGGCACGAAGATGGAGCCGTGCAACAACCCAAATTGGCTTGAAATTATGTAGCTGTCACAATTTGTATAGAATCAAAATGAAATGAAATTCGCTTTATAAGCTTATTTGCCCAAAATGTGGTGAAAGGGCGCAACGTTTTAATTTCCTCAACACTCAGCTGCCACCGAAGGCAACAACCAACGCGGTACGAGAAAATGTTGTCATATTTTTTTTTTCTTGATGATAAGCTTCAACGAATTGATGTTGTTAGAGTTGTTGTTATTTCCTTTGGTGTTGATGTTACCGTTGAGGACTTTCAAAACAATAACAGCCAGGCAAAGTTTCAGGGGATTTATGATGTTTAGCCAATGAAAGCTGGCTGGAGAAGTGGTAGGTAGGACTCGAAAAGGACTCGAGCATTTTGAGTACAATGTTGAATGTAATATCTATGCAAGACGCAAACATACATATGCAATATGGTTATACAAAAGTATATACCTTTATATGTTTGTGTGTAAACTTCTCGGCATAACCGGCATAACCATAAATTGACAGCATTTGATGAAAATTGTCTGAGTTACTGCAGTGATTTTCAATATTAATGTGAACATGTATATTTAATAGATCTATGTATGTATGTATATATGTATGGAGCACATAGATATTTGTAAGCAAGTTTGTTGACTCTAGTAGTGGGTTAGGTTAAGCCACATAAACAAAAGGGCTTAAGGGAGATACAGTAGTGCAAATAAAAGATTTGACAAACATTCGGCCTTGGTATATTTTAATAGGCATTATATATGAATGGTCGAAAACTTAACTATAAAAACGTTAGACATTTGTAGTATGAACAATTCTGGAATATTTTGCAACCTCTTTTCGAAAACTTTTAACTCTGCCTTCATCATGTAACTTACGGTTCCCAGGATAGGAACCTTTAAAAAATTAAAGTTGTGGCGAACCAGCAGTTCGCCAATGGTTAAATCAAACACAAGAATTCAATCGAAATTCGCAAGACAAATTTATTGTGCACTGGTGGCACTCGCTATCATAACTGACTCTAAACATAATTACTTCTTCCCATGAAACCTTTAACTCTACGCTACTTATGTTAACGTTGCAGATCCCACCACCATCAAATATTTCGCAATCGATGAGTTATGTGTGCACGTCAATTTTGCCTATGCTGCATTTCTCACGCGTTGTTGATCGTGTTGTGTTACCATTCGCTTGCGCGTGGACTACGTCAGCGAAAGTTCTATATTGGCCAACAAACTCACATGCACGGCAACGTGAGTAAAGGGTGCGCCATTGGGGGTATTGGGAATATGGGTGTGATAACTCCTCCCCCTTTAAAGATCTGCGTCCCGCAGATCAAACGAAAAACGTGAAAGGTTTATGGTAGGTATGGAGTGGTCAAGGCTCCCTGTTGGTTGGCTAGTTCCTGAGTAATAAAGCTCAAATGTAGATGTGTCCTTCGTGATCGTATTGGCCTTTGTGCGATATGCCCCGTGTTCGAATATTTCTGGAAGGTTTAGCTTTCTAGTGTACCATCTCCATAGGATAGCAGCGGCCACGACTATTCCTCATACTGTTAGGGCTTCTGTAATGATAGACAAATTGATTTTTTCATTAACGTATCCCAGATACCTTACGTTGTCCATTGTGATATCGTGGACATATTCCAGGTTTATCTTCATTGTATGATTTTTAACTTTGGAAAGGATGGCAGGCAGAGCCTGCACTGTTATGGCTTGGTTGCTGGAGAAAACTTGGTCACCGATTTTGATAGTTTCGTTGTTTAGTTGGATGACGTAGGTGCCGTTGATGGTGTTTGTGGAATTATTGCTCCTGATCACGCCTTGGTAATTCGAGAGGAATATCGTATTGTCGTTTACCAATTCTATAGTCGATCCATTTCTCCTGGTGAATTGGCAGCTAGCGTCTCCCCCTTTTAGTAATCGTGGAATGCAGCTATCTTCATCCAATTTTGATAAGGAGTCTGACCTGCATACTGTAGATGAACTGATTAGTATACAATTACCCGTCAACCCGTAAGTTTCCCCTTGGTTTACGAGCATCCTGTCAAACGGTAGGTCCAGCTGTTTGTGTCCGTATATGCCGGCGCGAGTGATCAGCATATTATATTTTTTGGCTGTTACCTTCGGCATTGAGAGTACATAGAGAAGCAGTGTCCCATTTGTATATACTGACGGTTAACCGTACTCAATTGCTTCGATTATATTTTCGTACGGAAGGGTCTCCATTTCCGACAGCACCTGATTGATCTCGTCATTGTCAAGTAAGTTTGTGTTGACAATACCACTTTTTGCCAGCTGGCATGCCCGCACTATTTCGTTGACCTCTTCGCGAACGAGCAGGATATTGTGCAGTGCATTTTGATCAAATTCTGTTGCCTCGTTCTCGTTTGTAACATAGTTTGTGCGGTCCATCACCTCGTCAATTTTCTTCACGATGTCTTGGGTGGCCGTAAAAAGTTTCTTATTAACTTTATATTGGTGGTTATTGCTCTCAATTACTTCGTTTTGGCTGTGGAGAATATTATTCCAGTCGGTTGCGTCGGGTGACCCTGCAAACCATTTCCATGCTGAGCCCAGCCAATCGATTGAGCGGGTTTTCCTAACTTTGCTTGTGTTGCCCGTTAATTCCTGGAGTCGCTCTAGTGTTTGGTTAATGTAGAGTTAAGCCAAAATCTTGTCGTCGGTTCGCTTCATTAGCCGGCTTGTCAATTCTTCCATCTGCATGGTAATTGTAGCATATTGTTGGAGGTTGATAGCGTGAATCAGCTTGAATGATCCGCTAATGATCCACCCATTTCCGTCCTGGATGGTTATGATGGGTTCTTTATAGTGGAAAATATGAAGGGCGCTGATGGCTGGCGCCAGCAGTGGGAATCTGCAAGGATGTTATTCTTGTTAGTGTGTTAGTAAAGTAATTCCTAAGTTACTTAAAAATTTTGTTAGGATTTGTAGTTTTTACTAACTAGTGTGAGAAAAGAAAAATTTAATTTTGCCTTTAGGGCTGTAAATGTAGTTATTAGTGCTAGGTTTACAGAAAGGTATTTTATCTTGACATTTTATTATTGTGCATAGCTTTGGTCTTCTTGTTTAGATAAATTATTTTTTAGTGTGTTAGTAGCTTTTATTTATTTATTTATGTTTTTAGAATTAAAAATTTCGATACATGTTTAGTACAATATTTATAGGAATAGTTTTCATTGCCATTGTGATTAGTTGAGAGAGAAAAAAAAAAAAGGATAAAAAATAAAAGGGTGGTAGTTTTTCTTCAATTATTATTTTTTCCCTTATTACGTCTTTAAATGGGACAAAATAATTTGTTTTCTTGTTTAAGTGTATTCCCCATTTCTCGTGCGGTGAGCAAAAAATGTGACTCTAGATTGCGGTTAAAAGATTTGTAAGTTGTAATTTTGATTAGTGGGGGAAAGGGAAACAAAATTTAAAAATATGAAAGGATAAAAAAGAATGGTTTATTGTTTTTATTTATACTTTTTTGTTCTATAATTTTTCATTTCCCTTTTTTCCTTTGGCAATAAAATAAAAGAAAAAAGGAAAAGGCAAATTTAAAAAAGTTTTTTCTTTTTTTTCACTCAACGGATTAGGCGAAGAGGATAATTTTTTCTTTTTTTTTCACTCAACGGATTAGGCGAAGAGGATAATTTTTTCTTTTTTTCACTCAACGGATTAGGCGAAGAGGATAATTTTTTCTTTTTTTTTTTGACTCAACGGATTAGGCGAAGAGGATAATTTTTTCTTTTTTTCACTCAACGGATGAGGCGAAGAGGATAATTTTTTCTTTTTCTTTCACTCAACGGATTAGGCGAAGAGGATAATTTTTTCTTTTTTTTTTTTTTTTTTTCACTCAACGGATTAGGCGAAGAGGATAATTTTTTCTTGTTTTCACTCAACGGATTAGGCGAAGAGGATAATTTTTTCTTTTTCTTTCACTCAACGGATTAGGCGAAGAGGATAATTTTTTCTTTTTTTCTTCCTGCGGATTAGGCGCTAGGATTAAGTTTCAATGTTTTTATAGGCTAGAGGATCATACTGCTCTCGAACCAGCTATGGGGGATCGTGGAGTCCGGTTTGGGAGTGGCGTAGCCATTTGTCAAATTCGATGGCGTCACAACCTACTAAGGCACGATTTGTCCCACTAACAAGCCCGCTCTTGTAGTAATGATCATTTCCTTTTGTTTCGATTTCTTTTCGTTTTTGTTTTTGAGTTATTATAATTTTTTCATTTCTTTTTCTGTGATTTTTTCTCTATATTTTTTATTTTTGCAACGATGTTTGCTTTTTTTCTCAGTTATGTGCTAGGATGTGTGTTCCTGCGTTTGACGTTTTTAATGTGGGTTTTGTGAATTTTTTTACCACTGACTGTGGTTACTGATACTCTGTTATCCTTTGCGACAATTTCTTTTCTATATATGGGTTTTTGTTTACCCTTGATCTGGTTGTCCTTCACGTATATGACATCATTTTCGTCATAACGCTCAGGTAGATACCTTTTCCTATTATGTCGTTCAATCTGGGCTTGCTGCTTTTCTGTCAACAAAGTTTTCAAATATTCATTGGTCTTCCTACTTTTTTCTAGAAGTTCTTGGTAGTTGGAAGCTCTTGCGCGGTTGAAAAATATTTCGCTGGGCTTCCGGTTTGTAACAGAATGGATAGAATTGTTATATCGATCTACTGCTATGGTTACTAACTGCTTTGTTTTTAGGTTTGCGTTATCTGCCTTTAGGCACCTGATGATTTCAATTAAAGTGGAATGTAGTCTTTCCACCTGACCATTTACTTCGCTTCTCTGGGTCGGTGTGCGATACAACCTAACCCCTAATGATTCCAAGAGGTTCTGTATAATTGGACTAATCAGACCGCGCTCGTTGTCGGTCACTAGGATATCTGGGGTCGTAAAATAGTGTAGGAGTTTCACTATTTTGTCCTTAAGGTGCAAAGTAGACTTGTTTCTCAAGTGAAAGAGTTTCGCAAATTCTGAAAATTTGTCAATACAACTGAGAAATTTCTCTCCTTGTATTTCAAATATGTCCACGTGAATAATTTCACAAGGACGTGATGGGATAGGTGTGTTTTGTAATTCTGGTTTATTTGGATGTCTATCGTATTTGTTAATATTACACGTCTCGCAGGACGAGACGTATTTCTTGATGATGCTGTTCATTTTTGGGAAGTAGTATTTCTCTAAGATTTGCTTTTTATTTTCGGTGGCGTTGCGATGAGCTCTTTTGTGCTCTGCCCACACTATCTCGCAAATCCTATCAGGATCTCTCAAATCCTCTACAATAAACTGAGTTACACGGATTTTATATTGCATAAAATTTTCTAGGTATACTTTTTGGAGCAGTCCTAGATTACCTTCTGGCATTTTAATGCCGTTGACAACATTCGGCCTAAGCTTCTCTTTGAGTACCCTAATAAGCTCCTCTTCAGTGATACCTTCTATCTTTAGGTAGTGTCTCGAGTAAACTGGATGAGGTTCTTCAAATATTTCTAGTCTGCCCCTAAATACAAGCTGGTTCCTAAATACGTTAAGGGGCACTTCAACGAACGGTATGAGGTCAGAATTGTCCTGTTCTGCACTGTGGATCGTATCATCGTCCTCGCTTTCAGAGTTCGCTGTTGATCCTGTGGTTGCGTTCCGACTGGCGGCTTCGGATGTTGATGTTGTGAGTGGGTTTGCTTGAGTTTTGAGTCTAGACAGAGCGTCAGCCACGACGTTAGATTTCCCTGGTTTGTAGATTATCTCGTAATTGTATTCCTCAATCCTAGCCTTCCAACGTTTTAGCTTGGCATTGTAATTACGATTGCTTAGAGAGAAAGTTAACGGTTGGTGGTCAGTAAATATACGTATCTTTTTAGCACCATAGAGGTAGTTCCGGAGGTTTTCCAAAGCCCATACGATAGCAAGCATTTCTTTTTCGTTTGTTGCGTATGCTTCTTCCGTAGTGGATAAACTCCGCGATATAAACGCTATGGGTTTGTCCTTGCCATCGTGGTCTTGTGATAGTACTGCACCAATAGCGAAATCGGAAGCGTCCGTCGTCAGGTTGAAGGATTTATCGAAGTTAGGGAAGGTCAAGGCTTCGGAGGTCGTCAATATCTCCTTGAGATTCGCGAATGCTTCTTGGGCTTCATCGTTCAAGGTAATCGGCACCTTTTTCGATTGAGTTGCCCTTACTTGTGCATGTTCCCCTCGCGCAAGGTTGGTAAGTGGCTTTGCTATCTTCGCGTAATCGCGAATAAACTTCCTATAATATGAAGTTAGCCCTAGAAAGCTCTTGAGTTCTTTTAGGTTCGATGGAGGCAGCATGTTTTTAATGGAATTGACTTTCTTTGGGTCAGGGAGTATTCCTTCGGGAGTCACGATGTACCCCAAAAATTTCAAACTTCTTTTCAGAAATTGCGTCTTTTCAAGGTTGACTTTAAGACCCGCAATCAAAAGCCTGGCAAGGATAGTATCGATGTCCCTTAAATGTGTAGCTTCGTCTCTGCTGAAAATTATGATGTCGTCGATATTCTTTTAGCACGTCGTCTATCATGCGCTGGAAGATAGAGGGCGGATTTTTCAGACCGAAAGGAAGCCGCAAAAATTCATATTTTCCATTCATTGTGGAAAATGCGGTTTTTGCGATGTCGCTCTCCTTCATTGGGATTTGGTGGAATCCCGAAGTAAGGTCGAGTGTCGTGAAAAATTTCGCATTACCAAGACTCGCGATAGTGCCATTGATATCAGGGATAGGGTACGTATCGGGGATTGTTACGGCGTTTAGCCGCTTGAAGTCAATGACCATTCGATATTTCTTTTCTCCATCGAATTGAGATTTCTTTGGTACGATCCATATGGGTGAATTGTAGGGACTCTTGGAAGGACGAATGATGCCTTCTGATAGTAAGTCCCGGATTTGCTTTTCCACCTCCTCGCGCATATTAACGGGGTAGGGGTAGCTTTTTGTATAGATGCGGTTCTCGGTTACAGTTTTAATCTCTGCCTGGACATTGGTGTGGATTTCCATGCTTCGGTCGACCGGTCCGAACAAAATTTCATATTTTTCTAGTATCTGGTATAGCTTATTTCTTGTAAAGTGGGTAATATTATTATCAAGGGGGATATTTGTACTGATACTATTCACCTGCTGCGCTTTTTTCGTTTAAGAGGCAGCAGAATGTCTGGTTTTAAAATGAGAACATTCAGTTCCCGGTCTAAGACTGCCTTGATTTCTGACAACGTATCGTCGCCTATTATTCCATCGAACGATTTGAGGCCTGGGAGAACAAAAAAGGTGGTGAGTAGGTCTTTGCCTACAAATTTAAAGAAGTGTCCACATATTTTCCTGTCCACCTTTATAGTTCCACCAGCGGAGATTACATGAAACGGCTTTTCTACCGGTGAAGTATTTTGTGCTATTCGTTCACTTATATAATTTTTTTCGCCCCCGTATCCACTAAAAATTCTAGAGTACCCAAATCTTGTGTAGCGTATTCTAAATACGGTACGCCGGACACGAGGCTCCCATGGTAAAATTTACCTGATCGCCTGTTGTTTGTTCGCTGTTGTTGTTGGTTGAGGTGCTCGGGCTCTCTTCTTCGTCTACTGGAATCAGATGGAATAATTTCTGTTGCTTACTCGGGGTTTTGTTTGCATATCCTTGGTAGCTTGTAGAACTTGCCCCCCTTTTTGTGTTGTCGTATCTAGAGAATGTGCTGTTGCCTCTTTGTCGGCTCTGTGAAGATGGTTCGGCATCCATTCTTACTACCGTGTTGTTGCCCTGTTTGGTTGTTATCTCTCCAGCTGCGGCCCGAGTTGTCTAAATTAGGATAATTTCTTCCATTGCGGGAAAAAAATTTTGGAGCTGAGGGTTGATAATTGTCATTTCTATTATCCCTGTGGACGGGTGGGCGGTAGATTGCATTCCTGCGATCCACATTCAAGATTTTGAGGCATGCAGAGTATGCCTCAGGTAGGGTTTTCAGGTTTTGGACAAGAAGCAGGGCAGGAAGATCTCCGTTAAGCCCTCTTATGAAGACGTCTAACGCCCTTCGGCGGTGAGCCTCGGCCAATGCCTCTATGGTTTCTCCGTGTACGTATTTGTCTATCTTTATTGTATTTATCATTAAAGAAAGCTGTTTCTGCACTTGAGCATAAAAATCGGACATCTTTTGCCGTCCTTGCGACATTAGTGTCAGTTGTTGCTCTAACGTTTCTATGTCCCTAATGTCTGCGTAATGCAGAGAGAGGATTTCCTTTATCCTCTTCCAGTCCGAATCTAGGATATTGTGCGCCAGCAGCGCAGAATCTGCCGCGCCCCTAATCTTCCCTCTAATGTGCCTTAAGATAGCAGTGTATATTGGCTTATGCCGCACTATTTCATAATCACGTATAACTTGTTCGACGCTATGGACCCAGGAGCCGTAGTGCTCCCGTGATCCATCGAATATCTGTAATTCTTTTGCACAGTCGGGTAACTTGGCGACCTCCGCCAGTTCACTCTCTGTCGGAGGACTCACTAATGGCTCTGCTATTAGTTCTTCCCTGGTGTCCGAAGACTGCCTTCGCACTTCCCGCACTTGGGCTTCTAGCCTTTCCAAATTATCACTCAATCCAGACAAGGATTCATCGCTGTTCTTTGATTCTACACCTTTGAGTCGTTGGTCAATTTTTTTGAGTTGGGCTAGTATGGCGTTAATGGCGCCATTCTGTTCCGTAAGCGATTTCTTCACCTCGTCTGCGTCCATGGTTTTATCTCTGCGAAAAAATAAGAAAATAAATATACAGAAGGGATTAGTTTATACTCACAAGATCCAATATCTCATTGGAACTTTCTGGTTGAAACTTATTGAGATTTTTGTAAGGAAAAAATGTATTTATCTGTATTTTCCCTTTGCTAGTTCACTCTTTTTCACTTAGAACTTTTTCAACGTGCTGAAGATTTGTTTATTGTTTTTTACCCAGTTTTTTCTTTATCTGGGTTTTAGTTCACTTCCTCTTTCACTTAGAACAAGCACTTCGCACCGATTGCTCGGGCGCCACTTACGGTTCCCAGGATAGGAACCTTTAAAAAATTAAAGTTGTGGCGAACCAGCAGTTCGCCAATGGTTAAATCAAACACAAGAATTCAATCGAAACTCGCAAGACAAATTTATTGTGCACTGGTGGCACTCACTATCATAACTGACTCTAAACATAATTACTTCTTCCCATGAAACCTTTAACTCTACGCTACTTATGTTAACGTTGCAGATCCCACCACCATCAAATATTTCGCAATCGATGAGTTATGTGTGCACGTCAATTTTGCCTATGCTGCATTTCTCACGCGTTGTTGATCGTGTTGTGTTACCATTCGCTTGCGCGTGGACTACGTCAGCGAAAGTTCTATATTGGCCAACAAACTCACATGCACGGCAACGTGAGTAAAGGGTGCGCCATTGGGGGTATTGGGAATATGGGTGTGATAACTTGTATGAAGAGCGGTATTTGTTGAAACAACTGCTGAGCTAGATGGGGTTTGGTTGAACTAGCTGGTCGATAAGGACCTCACAATGACTGACCCAGTCCGTAATATTACCAGAAATTTGCTCAACGACCAAACTACAAAACCCTATCAAAAACCAGGATTTATGTTTAACAATAACTCCGCCCTCTTGGAAAATAATAAAATTTTTTAGGACCTATGTCACTAGCTACTTCTAGATTTGATAACTTTACTACTCCTAATATCCTGTAGTCTTAGCTTGCTAGCGCAGGGCACGAGCACAAAATGTCACACCGGCGGGTAAGGGGGCTTTGAATATTCATGCAGCAGGTATGCCTGTCGTAAGAGCCGAATAAAATACCCAACAAATGTAAGGGATTGTGTAACACAAACCTTTCAAGGGGTTGTCAGCGCAATTTATAGCTTCTAAAGCTTGTTGTCAACCTCACATATTCATAGCGAGTGCTGCTAGTTAAGCAGCCGAGGCTCTGACGGCAGCAAGTTCGTCATGGAACTAGAGGGTGAAAGTTGGGATAACCTAGAATGTTCAATGTGGTAATATTAATTCGTTTTCGAGATGGTCGGGATTATACTTTACTTCTTTCAATACCGATCCCTTCAAGATATTGCTGAAACTCTACAGCACTGGATATTATGCTATGAGAGACTATAGCCATATTATAGAGCGCGAACTAAAGTTTGAAGTACCAGGTTTGTATGTTAATGTATATTTGTTTGCTTTATGTCTTATTTTGCCTTACATTGAAGGCATTTTCATCATTTACACTGTCGCTTGTTTGCTATGATATGTTTTTTGTTATATTATGTTGTTGTTGTTATTTGTCATCTTTCCTCTCAACATAGCATTCTTTCATAGCAATATTTTCTAACATTTGTAGATATTTTGAGCCCACCTACTTTCCACTCGTACCGCTATCGTTTTGTTGTAACAATATTTATTCTTGTTAATTAAATTGTGCGAATATTACAATTTTCCATATGAATGCACGTTTCATTTATTGTCTTTCAATTTGTTTGAAATAACAGCAAAAACAAGGATTGGAATAACAAAAGATTTCAGCGTCGGCATGATATTTGTTAAGTGCATGGGAGTGTGTGTGGGAGATTGGATAACTGTTTATTTTGCTCCTGGAGGTCGATTCTGTAACGCTTCACAATAACAAATGTTGTTAGCGTAGACAATAATTTTTGCTGTTTGCACTAACAATTTGTTGATTCTGTAACTCTGTGTTAACAATGGTAAACAGCTGATTATTTTGTATTGCTGAAAATTGCGATAGGTGGCACCTCAGGCGAAAAATGCGAAAAACACAAAGGAGAACGTCAAAATAAATTTTTGAGCGCCAAACAATATTGTTTGGATATTGAGTTGCAAAGTAAAAAATAATAATATATTAATAAAAAGGACACATTTTAACCCAAAAGTGGAAAAAATTGAAAATAAGTATTCAAACATAAGGGTAAGTACCTAATAATGCGAATATTTGGGTGCGCTTTAGTTTACAGCCATACTCCTTATATTAAGCAAAAAAATGGCTGCGATTTAGCTTGGAGTCGCAGGAATTGCACTATTTTTGCTATGGAATGGGAGAGGAAGTCATTGTGTATTGGTACAAGTGTTCCTGATCACAAATATATAAGTTTTACCACGCGCGATTTTATAGTTCTCGAGTGCATGGTGTCATGGATAAACGAAAAGTGTCAGCAGCCACAGCCATGTGAATCGGTGTTGTCTCTAATGTGTGTCTTCGGGAAGACGGGTATTTGATGGGCTATGGGTTATTTTTTGTAAGCGTAATTTACAGTGTGTGGTCAAGTGTGTAAACTTTCACTAAAAGTGTGTAAATAATGATGAAAAACGCTGTAGGAGTACGTAAAACTTCCAACTTTAACCACTATTACCTCGATTACTATACAGCTCCGTATGCTGGGAACTATATGTTTGTGATCAGAAAAGCCTTCTCTACCTTCCTATAACAATCGTTTTTTTCTAAATCAAAGGGAAGGATTTGATTACTTTTTTCGATTTATTTCAACAGAATGTCTTCGCAGTCAAAAAGGAGTCGTGCATCGGTGGAGCAGCTAAGCGTGATGCTCGATGTTTTTACATCCGACCCAAACTTCGCCAGCGGAAAATATCAAAAAATGCATGGCAAATTAGAAAGCCGTAAGAAGTGGGCTGAAATGGGCGCGAAGCTGAATGCCGTTGGAGGCGCGGTAAAGTCGGTTGAACAGTGGCAAAATGTAAGTATGAGAATTGAGTGAAGTAGTACTACATCGTTCCCCAATTCAATACCCACCGATCTGTATACTCGAATAACTAATAGCTCCCCATATGTATCGAGAAATGGGCTGTTTAAAATTTAAAATTCCAATGGCGCATATGGGAGAGGCAGTTAGTTTTTCGAGTTTTTTGAACATTGTGATTTTTTGAGTTTATCGCTGTTTAGATCTGGGTGTGCGATATCTAAATATGTACATATGTATATATTTGCAATTATTTGGTACTTACAAATATTTTTCGACTTATTTGTTATAGGTCTGGCGGGACTTAAAAAGTCGCACGTCGACTCATGTACGTGAGTTGAAAAAGGAACAGGGGAAGACTGGCAACAGACCCCTTGAACAAGCGCCCCTTAGCGAATTAGAAAAGAAGGTAATAACAGTAGTAGGGAGCACCTACATGGAAGGCTCCTCGGATGTCACTGAAAATATTCCCGACCTAGAGGTAATGTGTGTTGTGTCATATCAATATATACTCCATTTCATAGTTGTAAAGCTACTCATATTGGCATGTTCTAATTTTGTTTATATTTCGTTTTTGAATATTTCTTTAAAGTAAAGAAAATGTTTTGAAAAATGTTGATACTTTTTTGAAATATTTCAAATTAAAAAATAGGAAAAATCTTCTTGAATATTTAGAATTTTTTTTTCAAAACGCATCATCCATTAGAAAAAAAGTTCTGAAAATTCAAGTAGATTTTTCCCAGACTTAAGAATTATAGGTACCTATAGAATCTTGAATTTAATGGGTACAAAAAATAATTTGAAATATTTTAAAAAAAATGTCAACATTGTTCAAAACGTTTTTTTACTTTAAAAAAATATTCAAATAAACTAAAGTTTCAAAGTTTACACAAATTTCATCAAACTTCGATAAATTGCCATGAAAATTCTCAGCTTTTTAGACAGAAGTGGTAGAAAATTTTTTAGCACGCGGTTTTGTAGCCCATTAAATTTTACTACAATAATTTGCAAGTGTGAAGTACCTCCAAATTCCCAACCCTGTTGTTTCCAGGGACTTCCGTTAGAAGAATCCAATGACAATCCACCATATGGACGTGCCAGTTAAGCAAGAAGGTACTGCTAACACAACAACAATAAAAATTTAAAATTTCAGGGAAAATGTTGTACTTCTAACTTGCATATTATTATACTAAAATTTAATGGGCTACAAAACTGCGTACTCAAAAAATTTTTGGAATCTCTGCCGAAAAAGTTGAAAAATTTGATAGCAATTTTTCAAGGTTTGATGAACTTTTCGAAAACTTTAAAACTTTTGTATGAGTTTTTGAGCGGGAATTACCCTTATTGCTTTAAATATATGAAAACATTTATTTGAAACAATTTTTAATTTATAATTTATTTAATAATTTGGGAAAATTTTAAACAACGTGGTATCAGAACGGACAAGGCGACAGCTGTTTCGATTATACCTTTTTTAAATCTCTTCAAAGTCTTTTCTCCCGGGAGTGGAATTCGAACCCTGCAGTCCTACGATGGTTGAAGTGTTATAAACGCATTCAGCCACGTCATGCCTTAGTTAAATTTAAAACTTTTATTTATAATGTTTCTGTTATAGATTTAAATAAGCCTGTTAAATTTAAATAATGCTACTTCTAGGAACAACAATTGAACATGGAAGACTTCCCAAGGCAGTCGGTTCTATGTGCCGGAGCGACTCGGGATTTTTCCCGACCAAGGACTGTCATTTCAGTGTGACTCCATTTAATTTGTTTCGTCCCTCCCACAAATTGTCATCCTCCCAGCAGCTCCTTGCAGCAGGACTGCTACATATTCTCTTACTCCGGGAAGGTATCGAACCCAATCTGGCCAAGGACCAAGGACTGTCATTTCAGTGTGACTCCATTTAATTTGTTTCGTCCCTCCCACAAATTGTCATCCTCCCAGCAGCTCCTTGCAGCAGGACTGCTACATATTCTCTTACTCCGGGAAGGTATCGAACCCAATCCGGGTCCGTCTCCTGACCCCGGTCCTGAGAAATGGTTTTGCTGCATTTGCCAGAAAAGAATCTTTTTAGGACGGTCATACTCTGTTCAGTGTGTCTCGTGCAAGGGATGGTTGCATCGGACAGGTTGTTCTGGGCTTGATCCCAAAACCCGACGTCCACGTAACTTTTATAAATCTTTTGTGGCTCCTTGCTGCTCACGCCCAAGGGCGTCCCGTAGTCTACGCCTAAGCGCCCCTCCACTACCTTCCAGCAGCCTCGCTGCTCAGCAAGCCACAACAAGTACCCGCTCCTGCTCGCGCCTCACGGCGCCAACAACTCAAACAGCTGATACCACTCATAACTACTACCTTCGCAGTAGAGCTGGTAGCAATGCTGAGCATCAGCCCCTGCCCCCGTCTTCTTCTCCCCCCCTTTTCTGCCAGCAATCGTACAGGTCATGGAAACAGACTCTTAGTCCCTACCTCCGTTTGCACCGTCTGCCAGCACAGAATATATAGGTTTGCGACATCCGCTCAATGCAGCTCCTGCCTTGGGTGGTGCCACTTTCCTAAATGTTCTGGTCTCCGCGACGGCAACCCCTCGACGGGTTTCATCGCGCCATGTTTCCAGGTCGCAAACCCAAATCATCCGGGTACCCCAATGCTTGCCCAAGGACGCCCAGTCCCAGGGCCACAACAACAGTTGCGTCCTGGCTTTCCTCAACCCAGGCGTAGTCACCCGACACTTACTCCCAGACTGGCGACGTCTCCCCCTATGCACTTCAGAATTCTGCAGTTAAACTGTAATGGGCTAACTGGGAAGATTACGGAGATAGTCGATTTCATGAAGCGGAACAACATCCGCATTGCTGCGATTCAAGAGACTAAACTCACAGCAAGATCTGCATTGCAGACCTGCTCTGGGTATAATGTCCACAGGAAGGACCGCGAGAGCGGAAATGGAGGCGGCCTCGCGTTTATTATACACCACTCTGTGCAATATCATATATTTGATCCTGGCATCGACCGCAGGGACAATGTCTTAGAACGTCAAGGCCTATCTGTCCGGTCAGGCGATGCAAATCTAGAAATCATCAACATCTACATCCCTCCTGTCACCTGTTGCCCCAGTGGATACCGCCCTAAAATCGAGGCCTTACTCACTGGCAACAATCGCATTATCTTAGGCGATTTCAATGCCCATCACGACCTATGGCATTCAAACTTGCGGGCGGACAGTAGGGGTGAGATGTTGGCGGATCAAATAGAAGAAACGACGTTCTGCACAATAAACGGAGACGCCCCCACACGTATGGTAGGAAGCTGTCATAGCTCGCCAGATATCTCAATCGTGAGCGCAGAACTCGTAAACTGCGTCAACTGGCAGCCGATGGTAACATTGGGATCCGACCATCTGCCCATACTTATTTCGTTCGAGCGTACCGCAGACTTCATCGTCGCAGAAAAACGGACTTTCATTAACTTTATAAAAGGAAAGTGGGACGAATACAAATCCTTTACAGACAACAGCTTTGCTGCCCTCCCTATTCCAACTGATGCCCGCCAAGGGGAGCATATGGTCCGTATGGTCATTGAATCCGCCTCGGCTCGTTTCATTCCCGCCGGTAGAATTCCCGAAATTCGGTTCCACTTCTCGGCAGAGACGGCAAGTTTAGCGAGAGAACGCGACTTTAAAAGACAACTCGGTCCCGGCGACCCCCCAAATAAGGGATATAAATCAACGCATCCGATTGCTTGTAGATGAACACAAGCGGGCGGAATGGGAGGAGCATCTAAACGGCTGTAATCTCTCTGCCGGTGTAGGTAAGCTTTGGTCCACTGTAAAGTCCCTATCGAATCCGTCTAGGCACAATGACAAAGTTTCCATCGCCTTTGGCGACAAAATGCTGTCGGATGCGAAAAAATGCGCGAGAGCTTTCTGCCGACAACAGATAATGCATTCTACGGTCGACAAAAAAAGACGGAGGACCAACAGACACGCACGTAAACATTAGTTAAGCGCGTCACCAATTACCATCACCGCCAAAGAGGTTGAGGATGACATCGGTCTTGCTAAACCATCCAAAGCAGTGGGCCCAGACGGCATAGCCATGCCGATGCTTAAAAACCTAGGGAAAGAGGGTTTCAAATATTTAGCGCATGTCTTCAACCTGTCTCTCTCCACCTTTGCCATACCCGAGAAATGGAAAATGGCCAAGGTGGTCCCGCTACTAAAGCCTGGGAAACCAGCTAACGTAGGTGAGTCATATCGACCGATATCTCTCCTATCGCCAGTGGCAAAGACGCTTGAAGCCATTCTGATCCCTTATTTCCAAGCACATTTGCAGCTAGCCCCTCATCAGCATGGCTTCAGAAAACTCTATAGCACTACCTCCGCGCTAAATGTCATTAGCACCCAGATAAATTGCTGTTTGAATCAATACCCCCAACATAGAACAGTACTCGTAGCGCTAGACCTATCAAACGCCTTTGATACGGTCAACCATGGCTCATTACTGCAAGACCTGGAAGGGTCTACCCTTCCCCCATGTCTTAAAAGGTGGACCGCAAATTTTCTGGGTGGTCGGCAGGCATCGGCGCAATTCAGAAACGAAACATCAAAACCAAGGAGAATTAAACAAGGGGTGCCACAGGGTGGTGTCCTATCACCACTTTTGTTTAATTTCTACATATCTAAGCTACCTTCACCACCGGAAGGAGTCACAATCGTTTTCTACGCCGATGACTGCACAATAATGGCCACAGGCCCAGGCCCAGAGATCGATGAGCTATGCAATAAAATAAACGGCTATCTCCCTGATCTCTCCAGTTTTTCGCCTCGCGAAACCTGGCATTGTCACCGACTAAATCTTCCGCGACCTTATTTGCAACATGGACGCCCCAAATGTCGACCATATTGAACATCCACGTCGATGGCACTACGCTACCGACTGTCCTACACCCCAAAATTTTGGGTGTGACGTTTGATCAGGATCTACATTTTGGTGCGCACGCAACCGCAATTGTTCCGAGAATTCAGAGCCGTAATAAAATCCTCAAATCCCTTGCTGGCATTACCTGGGGAAAAGATAAAGAAACGCTCATAACCACATACAAAGCAATTAGCCAGCCGATTACGTGCTACACGTCACCCATATGGTCGCCAAGCCTAAAAACTACCCACTGGAAGAAACTACAGGCCTGCCAAAATACTGATCTCAGAATCGCCACGGGCTGCCTTCTTATGTCCCCAGAACACCATCTGCATAATGAGGCGAGAATACTCCCCATCAGGGAGAGAAATGAGATCCTAACCAAACAGTTCCTGTTGAATACCCAGAAACCTGGGCATCCCAACAGACATCTGATTGACGAACCAGCACCGCCTAGGGGCCTAAGGAGTCATCTCCGTAAGCATTTTGAGGAAATACGGCACCTGAGAACCCAGCCGTATGAAGCGAAAAAACACAAGCAGGTCCTTGGTGAACTCCATAGACAGGCGTCGGACCTTTATGTCGGGAATTGCCCGGTGAATCCAGTACTTGAAGAAAAATATCCAGAACTCGCAGAAGAGGAACGCATACTCCCCAGGGAAACGCGTGTCACTCTTGCTCAACTTCGTTCTGGATACTGTAACAGGCTAAACTCTTACCTATCCAGAATCAACCCCGACACACAAAATGTATGCCCCGCTTGCAATGTGTCCCCACATGACACCAACCATCTCTTTAATTTTAATGTGGAACCAACGCCTCTAACACCCCTTTCCTTATGATCCACCCCTGTTGAAACGGCAAGTTTCCTTGGACTCGCGTTAGAGGATATTGATGACAATTTATGATCGGTCGCGGCTATTAGGTAGGGCGAGCATTGCTACAACAACAACAACATGGAAGACGAAGGGGAATATTTTCATCTGGTCGTAGATGAAGATGACACTCTCAATGACCCAGCGTGTATGAAGGCGAATCGGAGACTCGGTGTACAACTCCGAGAACAGCAAAACAGACACCACGAAGGGGAGCGAAGAGGAAACGGAATGCAGGTTCACCAACAACACAAGCAAAATTTCTAAAGATTGCGGAAACACAAGCCGAGACACAAAAGGTATACACACGAAGGATAGATCTAGTTTTTCACTTTTAATTAGTCTTTCATTTTAATAGATGCTAGCAGAGTCCTCGCAGGCCCAGGCTGAGGCAATAAGCAGAATGGCAGCCGCAACTATAGAAATGGCAAACGCAATGATAGCAATTGGTGAGGGGATGAATCTGCAACTTTACTTTAAATGAGAATTAAAAAAATATTTTTGTCTTTAATAGTCATTTTTTGATTTTTAGTAACAAATATTTGTTCGATCATACGGCTTTCTTAAGACCGCTATTCGATGACATGAAAATCAAAAATCAAAGATGTACTACATATATATTTTCGGATAATTCTTTATTGACAACATAAAATTCACAAATCGAAAAATCAAAAACCGAAAACTGATATATCTTCCTCATTAACTAAAATGTTCTTTGGTTAATAAATAAAAATATTTAAGAATTATTTATATGTCTTCAAACTAATAGACTATTTTGATACATATTGTATATGTATGTGCATTAAGCTGGGTCGATTTATTAACCTATATCGCGCCATCGATTTTTCGATATTTTTTGGGCTCAGGAAGATAAGTTCCACTAAGCATACCCAAAAAAAATAATTTTCGAGCCTGCAAAATTTGAGTTTTTAACTTTTTTCTTTGATTTTTAAGGTTTTTTTATGACCTACTTAAAAAAGTTTAATTTGATTTTAAAATTTTCATGTATACCCTGTCCGACTCAAAATTGTCCACTAAAAACTTTGGCGATAACAGTTTTTTTGAAAAAAAAAAAAAAATACATAAAAATTATTTGGAGCCTTGAAAATGAAAAAAGTCGATTTCGACCAAAACAAGTCCCAAAAACCAAAAAAAAAAAAAAACTGCTAATGCCAACGTTTTCATCGCATAATTTTAAGTGAGATAGAAACTATGAGACAAATTCGTTTTCATCGGCAACACATTTGCACGTTTCTGAAGAAACCCTTAAAAAATGGCAAAAAAATAAATTTTTTCACCAAAACACTCCTGAAAAACCAAAAAATATTTTTTTTTTTCAAAAAAATGTTATCGCCAAAGTTTTTAGTGGACAATTTTGAGTCCGACAGGGTATACATGAAAATTTTAAAATGAAGTGAAAATTTTTTAAGTAGGTCATGAAAAAAACCTTAAAAATCAAAGAAAAAAGTCACAAAACTCAAATTTTGTAGGCTCGAAAATTATTTTGTTGGGTATGTTTAATGGAACTTTTTTTTCCTGAGCCCAAAACCTATCGAAAAATTGATGGCGCGATATGGGTTAACTTTCGTCCATGCAAATCAACCCAGCTTAATGTACATGCAATTTTTTATAAACTGAATTTGTAAGCCTTTGTTTTGATGAAATATCAGAAATAGATTTATTTATAGATCTAACTATTTTGATACATATTGTATATGTATGTACATTAGAGTGGTCCAAAAAGTAAAAGCTGTTTGCTTAACATCTCAAAAGCTTTGTTTAGGTCAAAAAAAAAATTTCCTCCAAAGCTCAGCTTCATATCTCAACCCTACACTGAGCTCAATTAATTTTTATTTTCCCATATAAATTACTATGTAAATATTTTTTTTTTTTTTTTCAAGTTTTTATACGATAAAACTACGTAAAATTTTTTTTCGGAATTTTCCATTAAATAAAATTAAATTTCTTACAAAAAAGTTAACCGTGGGCCTATAAAAAATTTATCAAAAAAGACGTTTTTTTGATGGAAAATTCTGAAAAAAAGTTTTTACGTAGTTTCTTCGTATAAAAACTTGAAAAAAAAAAAAAATATTTACATAGTAATTTATATGGGAAAATAAAAATTAATTGAGCTCAATGTAGGATTGAGATATCAAGCTGAACTTTGGAGGACATTTTTTTTTTACCTAAATGAAACTTTTAAGACAATAAGACTTGAAAATAATCAAAAATGTTTTTTTGGACCACTCTAATGTACATGCAATTTTTTATAAACTGAATTTGCAAGCCTTTGTTTTGATGAAATATGAATAAAATTTGTTATAGCTAAAATAACTAAAATAATTTTATTTAAGGGGTATATTGTCCATACAAAATTTTTAAACACTGAAAATTTCGAAAACACTTCATTTTTGTAACTTTTTCCATTTTTGTTTCAAATTCGACAGAATTTTCTTTTGCATCACAATATAGAGTAATACCCCTGACTGAAGCCGCACCGAGAATGTTCAACAGGGATAGGGATAGGAATAGTTGTAAGGATAGGGATGGAGGTAGGACACCTTTTTAAAAGAAATTTGCGATTAGCCGTTCTTGTATACGTTTTGCAATCGAGCTTGGAGCAACGACAACGGAAACGATTTCTGTTTCGATTTCGGGATCATAAACAACTCTTTCATCGAAATCGGTCTGTTGCTCACCCAAACGAATATTGTGCAATGTTGCGCACGCGTTTACTAGTTTTCACGCAAAGCCAGGTTCATAGATTAGTACTTTGGCGTGATAAGCACCGCCATGTACTTTTAAGGGCACCAAAAAGTCTCTCGACAGGATTACGTGCTTTACATAGCGCCTCATTGTAGCGAAACTTCGGTGTTCCTTCTGGCTGATTTGGCAAAGGTGTCATCAGCCAAGGCTCCAATGGATATCCAGAATCACCTGCAATTATTTTCTTTTGATATTACAACCCACATGGAATTGAAACACCTTACCTATCAAAAACATGTTGTGATTTCCAGATTCGTGTGACCGCTGCATTACCCTACGTGCTGCAGATGAGCTCCAAATAAACGAATCATGTCTTGCTCCTGGAAATTTGGCGTTCGCGTTTAAAATTTTAGGGCTGGGATCACATATCTGCAAGTTTAAAAAAAAGGCATAATTAATATAATTATTGTGTGCTATTTCCTTCCTACCATTTGCACGTTGATCGAATGGTATCCGTGGTGGTTGACGTAACTAGCTTCGTAATCTTTAGGACCCAAAATCAACACGTGACTGCAATCGATTGCACCGATAGTGCCCGGTACAAAGGGTGCAGGCGCTGATGCAAAAATTTCCTTTGCCGCCTGGCGCTCTGCTTGCGTCATAGGGAATTTCACATGTTGGGAAAACAAAGAATTGTTTATTGCGTCTGTCACACGGTATACGGAACGGCTTATTGACGTTTGGCTCATCGATATTCCCCATTGTTCCCCTACTGATCGTTGGTAGCATCCAGTGGCATAAAACCGTAACGCTGCTAGAACCTGCGAGTTATTTATACATTTATGCAAGTATACAAATAAGCCGATTTTTATAAGATTACCTGCTTTTCGGCTGATAACGCCGTTATCCTTTCTCCTTTTAACTGGCCACTTAACTGCGATATTATATTTTCAGTTAAGCTGGGACTTAATCGGTATAGTTTACGGAACTCCGATGGTGTCAAATCGAAAGGGTTATCAACTTCCCGAAGCCTGCGCCGGTCAACTGTAGGCACATTAACTTCCTCATTACGCAGATGCATTGCAACATATTCAAAAGCCATTAAATTTGTTTTTACCCACAAAAAACTGAAAACAACAAAAAATCTTTTTAATAACAACACAAACTGAAATGTCTTTAGCTTAGCCACGAAAATAAACAAAGCAAATCAGCTGATTGTGATTGTTGACAATAAACAAGGTCAAGTCTTGTTAAAGGTGCTACATAATCGCTTAACAACAAAAAAAGTTGTTAAGATGTAGAAACAACATGAAATGTTGTTTAAATTATTTACAGAATCGACCTACTGGATTATCTAATTTTGTTTGTGTCACTGTGCAGTAAATAATAATTTGCAAATAAAAGTTAAATAAAAATATAATTGTGTACTGTTTTTTTTATAGAAATTCTATGGAATTCGGGAGATACAAGATTCTTGTCACACATATATTTGACGCTTTCATGTGTATGTACATTAGGGTGGCCCTTATAAATCAATAAAGCCTGTTTTCGAGAGTCACTACTTTAAAAGGCAACACATTTGGTATACAACACGATTAAATTATTTTTTGTTGTACATAATACCTAAAGTCGATAACTGTATCTATAGCAAAAATACGCGTATAAACTTTGGCCTGAATTGGAAACAAGTAAAGGCAATGATCAAAGTTCTGTTTACCTTATGAAGTTTTTATTTTGTTTTATAAAATATTTTACAAGTTACTCATCGACGGATTGGGGGCGTGTTTCCTAATTCCCACCGACGCGTGATGAATTTATTATAGTTTTGTTATCGACGAGGTATATACAAGTCACCGATTTGTTATCGAAATTTTCGTTTAATAACTATAACCCTTATATGATGATTTATTGATTTTCTATTGACGGGTTATAGTTTTTTATCCATAAGTTATCAATTTATTATCCAAAATGTATGGATTATGTATCGAAAATTAACAAAAACATATGAAAAATTTACCGAATTATAATCGAAAGCATATAGATTTTTTATCGGGGTTTTACTAATTTTTTATCGAAGTGTAATCGATATGTTATCGAAAACTTATCAAATTGTTATAATAAAATTGTCGCTTTTTTTATGAAAAAGTAATTTTTGTATCAAAAATTTTCGAAAAAAATATTTATAATGAAAAATTAATCGATTTACTATCGAAAAATACTATTGATTATTTATTGAAAAGTTAACAACATGTTATCAGAAGGCTATCGGTTAGTTCTCGGAGTGTTAACAATTTTTATGAGTGTATTATAGATTTAATATCGAAAAGGTATCGATTTTTTATCGGTGTGTTACCAATATATTGGCGCCTTTTTACCGATACCTTTTTTTGAAACAATTGCTGAGCTTTAATAAAATATCGATGACATATATGTAACCAGTCGTTAACAAGCCGATGAGAGTCCAATAAAAATACGATAACGTGCTGATATCAAACCGATTACTCGACGACAATAATTCGCTATCTATAACAAGCCGATTGTGGAACAATACAATGATATTTTTGTTTTTTGTTTATAGTTTTCTCTAAAAAAATGCAAAACTAAAACAAACAAGTAAAGGTGTCTAAGTTCAGGTGTAACCGAACATTATATACTCAGCGTGAATTTTAATTGTGCATTTCAGTTCAGATAAATTACTTTTCTACATAACACGTGGCACCGCCCGTTTAAAACAAAAATGTCACCCCATTTCCTCTTACAGTAAAACTTGATATGTGAAATATTATTGATTCAAAACTATTTTTTGTTAAGCTGTAGCTTATTATTCTAGTCTACGACCCTTTTGAACTTGTTTTATGTATAAGTTGCCGTGGTCTTTAACACATCCCGTCCATTTTTATTTTAAATATTTTCAACTAGAGGGACATTTTTGTACCCAATTTTATTACGATCCGTTAATTTTTCTTCCAGTTATGGAAAATTGTTTAGCCATAAAAGGGCCGGTGCCACACCCATCTTAAAAATTTTGGTGTTTTCCAATTTAATGTTATAATTCAATTTGGAAGGTAAAATTCTATTGAAACAAAGATCTTTTTCGCAAGATATAGCTTATTATTTTCTTCTACGACCCTTTAAAAATCTTATATATAAAAGTGGGCGTGGTCTTTAACCGATCTCGTCCATTTTTTCTAGAAATATTTCCTGTTAAAGGGAAAATTTGTGTACACAATTTTATTACGATCTGTTAATTTTTCTTCGAGTTATGGCTACCGAAACATAGAGAATTGCTTAGTCATAATAGGGGCGGTGCCACGCCAATTTTTTAAAATTTTAAGTTTTTCCTAGTTATTGTTATATATCCACTTGGGAAATGAAATACCAATGATATAAAGATCTTTTTTTGCAAAGATGTAGCTTATTTTAGTCGTCCACGATCCTCTTAAAAATCTTTTGTGTAAAAGCGGGCGTGGTCCTTAACTGATTTCGTTAATTTTTCTTCAAAGCATTTCTTATAGTGACGGCAACCTCTCTGCCGAATTTAGTTACTGTAACGAATTTACTTGCAAATCTTCTTATTTGCAACCCTCTGCTAAGTTCGAATCACTAAACTGTTGAATAAATAACTCCAATATGTAATAATGCAAAATGGCCTTTATTAAAGTACTTCACAATAACACTCAAAATTTGCAACGAATAGCTTGCTTAATAACCAAACTGATTGATAGCCCAAATCAAACTGAATTCCAGCGCCCTACATTTGCTGCCTTTTATACTCTCTGATTTTAATGTTGCATCTACTAGGCGCTTCCCTTTCAAGAATCTTCTAGTCCATCAGCTCTCAAACTTCTCAGTGTAACTACAATTGCACGATTTTATAGCTTCTCATTGCATACTTTCAGGAGTATCTCAGATATATGCATGTGTTTGTGCATTGACTCTCCGCTGCTCGTATACGTACATGGTACGTATGTGTAGACGCAATTATTGTTTGGTTTATGTAGATACATAATGATTGAATTATTGATGTGAATTCACGTCACTGCTTAGCATTGGCTTAGAGTTGGCAGCACCCCTTAGTTTTGCTAATATTCTTAACACTGCCCTCCACCTAAGTCTGATCGTCCCGATCAGACAAATCTCTCGATCTAAACGCATCTAACCTCTCCAAATGTACCACTCTTCTATTTCGTGATTTCCCAATTGCTTGTATGCGGTAGACGACATCACTGATCGTCTTCACAACTCTGTACGGGCCTTCCCAACTGCACCGATATTTGGATGGAAAACCTTTCCGCCGGTAAGAGTTGTACAGCAGTAGCAAATCTCCCTACAAGAAACGTTCCGAATTTTTGTTCTCATTGTACCTGCGTTTCATTTTACTACTCATTATTCTTGATCGTTCCCTCGCACTCTGTTGTTTGGCCAATGAGCTTCTTCGCAGAGCTTGCATTTGACAGATTGCCTTTGCATCATCATTATCGTCTGGACGTTTCACAACAGGTAGTGCGCGCTGGCTTAAAACCACCCTTGCATTCTTTCTGGAAAATTCTTTCAGTCGTTTTAGTGCGTCCATTAGGGTTTGTCAATGCCAGTGTTTTTCTCGCAGGTACTTTTGATTTCGCTTTATTTGGCCCATTCGATCCATCAACCTTTGCTCGATCTACTTTCCTTGATTTTCGTGGTCTCTGTCGAATCTCCTCCACCAGCACTCGCTTACTGCTGAACCCTTTTTCCAACCTGAAGTTAAGTGGCATATCTTGGTTCTCATAACGCATCACCCTTCTCTGCATATCGATCTTGATGTCATGGTCAACCAAGAAATCCACTCGCAATATAACTTCATCAGCAATCTCCGCCACAACGAATTTGTGTAAAACCATGACCTTCCCAATTAAGACTTCACAGATCACTTCTCCCCGGACTTGGTTATACTCGCCAGTGACCGTACGCAACCTTGCTCCAGGTAATGACTTTACTCTCCTGTATACCAAATCAGATCGAATCAAGGAATGAGATGCGCCCGTATCTATAGTCAGTACACGTTCTTTACCATCCACATTCCCTCTGACGGTAAGACTGCTCGATTTTCTACCAATTTGCAACACAGATATCACAGGGCATTCAATAGCTGGATCTAGCTCTCGATCTCTACATCTTACTCGCTCTTGCTCATCTCCTCCAGCTTTGCGTTTACGGTCACCCACATTGTTGGAACTATTAGGACCAAGATCGCAATGACGTGCAATGTGACCGGGCTTTTCGCACTTGAAGCATTTGATAACTCTTACACTCCGCTTTTGCGATCCTTTCAGGGCCTCCAATATTGCGTATACCCACTCTGGCCTTTCTACTTCCACACGGCGTGCTTTGAAAACTGGCTTACATAGAAGCGACGCTGTTTCCTGAATCAGAGCTTGTGACACCGTTTCTGCGAATGTATGTTTTGGGTTTGCATATGCCGCTCGTTTCGTTTCTACGTCCCGTATGCCATTTATAAAACTCTGAATTTTTACCCTCTCGGTGTACTCCACGGGTGCGTCCGCATTTGCCAAATGTGCCAACCTTTCAACATCCGAGGCAAACTCCTGCAAAGTCTCATTCGCTCTTTGGTGACGGTTTTGCAACTCAATTTGGAATATCTGTTTTCTATGCTCGCTTCCATAACGTCTCTCGACAGCGGCCACCAATGCTTCATAGCTGTTCCGTTCGTACTCTGGAATAGTCTGTAAGATTTCGTCAGCTGGTCCTTTCAATGCTACGAAGAGTGCAGCAACTTTATCCTCAGCATTCCAGTTGCTTACTGTTGCGGTCTTCTCAAATTGTAGCATAAAGGCCTGGAAAGGAACAGAACCATCAAAGTATGGTGCTTTTACTTTGGATTACTCGTTGAAACTGCTGGGCGATTTAGTTGCAACTGCTCGATACGTCCTCTCAAAGCATCCACCTCGGTCTCGATTTTTTGTTCAAACTGTAAAATTTTTGTATCTTGCGCCTCCAACTTCGAGGAAATACGTCCTTCTTGGTCTTCCAGTTGAGCAGAGATCTGCGATGATATCTGTGCTGAAATTTGCGCCGACATTTCGGATATTCGTGCCACTTGTGCTTCAATCTTCGCTGTTATTTCAGATGACATTTCTGCAATACGTGTCTCCTGTGATTCTATCTTGTATGCCATATATGTCTTCTGTTCTTCCAGTTGAGTTTCCATCTTGGATGTAATCTGTGTCGACATTTCTGAAATACACGTCTCTTGTGCTTCCATCTTGGATGTTACTCTCGATGTTTGAGCAGATATTGCAGCCAATATCATGTTCAAGTCTGTGCTCGTAACTGTCTGCGATGTTTCGTTTTTCTCTTCAATTTTTGTTGTCTCGTCGACATCAAGATGAAAGAGATACTGTTCCACGTTAATTCCTTCTGCTTCCATTGCCTCTCGTAGTCGTGCCTGAAGTTCGAGATTAATGCCGGTTGTATTCAATCCACGGTTCTCCAACTCCTTCTTCAGTTGCTGGATCTTCAATTCACTGAACTTTGCCATGTCTTTGTTGTCCTCTGGAATTTATTCAACAATTCCTCTTCTGACACCAATTGTAACGAATTTACTTGCAAATTTTCTTATTTGCCCTTCTGCTAAGTTCGAATCACTAAACTGTTGAATAAATAACTCCAATATGTAATAATGTAAAACGGCCTTTATTAAAGTACTTCACAATAACACTCAAACTGTGCAACGAATTGCTTGCTTAATAACCAAACTGATTGATAGCTCAAATCAAACTGAATTCCAGCGCCTCTACATTTGCTGCCTTTTATACTCTCTGATTTCAACGTTGCATCTTCTAGGCGCTTCCATTTCCAGAATCCTCTAGTCCATCAGCTCTCAAACTTCTCAGTGTAACTACAATCGCATGATTTTATAGATTCTCATTGCATACTTTCAGGAGTATCTCAGATATATGCATGTGCTTGTGCATTGACTCTCCGCTGCTCGTATATGTACATGGTACGTATGTGTAGACGCACTTATTGTTTCGTTTACGTAGATACATAATAATTGAATTATTGATGTGAATTCACGTCACTGCTTAGCATTGGCTTAGAGAGAGCAGCACCCCTTAATTTTGCTAATATTCGTAACATTACGATAGATTTAACAATTTTTGATTTATGCTTAATAGAGCTTACGATTTCTTCTCGAACACAAGCGAGATTTTTGAGACCCGAGAAATCGAGAACTTGGCTTCTCACGAGATTCTCGTCTCTCGAAGTACTCGTAAATCTTGCGAGCTTCTCGACATTCTTACTTAATCGCTGTGTGGACGGTAATTATACACTTGGTTTTTTACTTGTGACTTTTTTGTTGATTATATTGCTTCAATGACATTTAACTCAAAACATATTTATTATACACACAATTTTGTTCGCAATATTTTATTTTTCAACGAGACACCAAGAACACGGTTTCTCGCGAGATTATCGAATCTCGAATTACTCGCAAGGCTCGCGAGTTTCTCGAATCTCGAATTACTCGTAATACTCGCGATCTTCTCAACTTTCAATTCAGTCGCTGCATTGGAAATATTCTATACATTTCGGGGTTTTTTAAAGAGAAATCGTAAGCTCTATATAAAGCAGCCAATGAGTCGATTAAGTTGGATGTCGAGAAGCTCGCGAGCCTTACGAGTAATTCGAGATTCGAGAATCTCCCAAGCCTTACGAGTAATTCGATATTCGAGAATATCGGGAGAAGGCGAGACTCGCGGGAAATCTCTTCTCGAACATGTACGTAAGCTCTAATGATTAATAATATGTGTAAAATTTATTTTATAGCAAGTGGGCGGTGCCACGCCCATTTAAAAAAATGTTTCCAAATTTTTATCGAGTGTCAATATCAGTCCACACGTCTAATTTTATCATTTTAGGTGTATTATTTACTAAATTATCAGGTTTTTTGCGTTTTCCAAAATGTTATATATATAAAAAGTAGACGTGGTTATCATCCGATTTCGCTCATTTTCTATACTAACTAGCTTAAAAGGGCGCATCCCTTGAAACTTGCTCTGTAGACGTCCCAATTAGACTGGGCGAAATTAAGCGAAGGCGAGAGGTGCACATGATGGAGGAAAAGCAGGCGTGGGTTCATGCGCGGGGCTGTAAAGTGTCGAAGATAATATACAAGTCTTACAAGCTTAGACTAACAAAATTGCTTCTATCATTTAAATTAGGCTTGGTCAGTGACAGCAGATGTAGGAAGTGCGGGTTGGAGGAGGAAAATATCGAGCACGTTCTTTGCTCGTGCCCTGCACTTGCCAGGCTTAGACTCCAGCTACTAGGAGTGATACAGCTGTCAGATCTAGAAGCAGCAAGTGGCTTAAATCCTAGGAAGCTTCTGGTGTTTGCCAAGAGGACGGAATTATTGTATAACATAGGTTCTGGTTTTTGATAGGGTTTTTCAGTTTGGTCGTTTAAACAAACTTCTGGTAACACTATGGACTTACTCATTCATTGTGAGGTCCTCATGGACCGGCCAGTTCAACCTAACCTAAGTAACCAAATTATTATGATTCTTGTAATTTTTTTTAACAAATAAACTTTTATATGTGAATCTATTCGCTTACAAAAAAACAACTTTTATTGGCTTCAATTAAAAATTGCTACAAAGCATGTGGGCTTAAGAAATCTTTTAATGTGACAACCTATATCTGTTATGACCCAATTTTGTTTCTGTAAAATTTCACAATATTCACGCATATCTCTCCTCTCCCTGTGCCCGTATAATGCACACAGCATTAAAAGCTTTTTGATTTGTACTTTTACTAAAATTGCTTTTTGACAAATCAAATTTATGTGCATAAAATAAAAAAACGCCAGCAAAAAAAAAGTTGTAATGCGTAAGCAACAATTTCATTGAGTTGTTTGACCATTAAATTTCCCAAAAGTGCAGCTACAGCACTTAACAGTGAAAATGGGCAAAAAGAAGTCAAAATTATTGTACTTATTGTATGTATGTAAGTGTGCTGCTTTTAATGTATATGTGCATGTGTATATTCATTGAGCAGGAGAAGAGTGTTAGAGGCGGAAACAAAGTAATTGCGTAATGCCCAAAATTTGTCGCCATGTTGGCGACGACTGCTTACAATTCCAATTGTGTTAACAACATAACACATAAACAAAAGTACTATATATGTACGTATATTCATATATGAATGTATGTATGCATGTATATGTGAATATTTGTACATGTGTCAGCACGCAACTGTAGTATAAGGATACACTAAGCAGATAATGCATTGCTACAACAACATGCAGTTAGAAATGACAACATAATTTGAAAGCAATTTTCTCACCAAAATGCATTGGAGAATTGAATTCGGCTTGAGTGTTTGCTAGATGCAGTTACGAGTAATGGCAAGTGCAGGAATGCTAATGCGGAGCAAAGAGTAAAGGCTAGCACAACTAAAGAAATAAATACTTAGCAGCTTAGAGAAAGAAATAAGAGTAATAAAAAATTACCAAGGAAGTGATACAAGTCAAATAGTCAGGAAGTAAGGGATAGTATGAGTTCGAATTGCAAGTGCTATTATATACCCCGTTGTTGTGTTTAGTATTATAATTATGGGTAAGAGGATGTTGGCCAAACACTAATATTTTTCTGAAATCTGGTAAGATGCCCGACCAGCCATTCTCATACAGGCCACTTTGTATGTTGTATTCGTAAGGAAAGATTTTCGAGCATATTATAAGTGAGCATCTGCAGCAGACTCTGGAAAGCACATATGGCTTGTCAAATAGTCAGCTTAGATTTCGAAAATCAAGATCCACGATTAATGCCATAGAAACAGCTATCATTGTAGGCCTTGAAGCCATAACCGGAGGCCAAAATAAACGGAAGCTCTGCGCGCGGATTACTTTGGATATTAGGAATGCTTTTATTACTGAAAATTTAATGCAGATAATGACAGCGCTATTAAAGTCTGGCATACCCGCTCTCCTGCTAAGAATAATTGCTAGTTATTTAAGCGATAGAGTACTGGCACTTATACAGGGATGAGGAACCAAAAAAGCACAACATCACCGACGGTGTACCTCAGGAATCTGTTCTAGGGCCAACGCTATTGAATACTATGTTTGATGTTGTGCTACAAATCGACTTTGGATGAGTGGATCAGTTAGTCCAAACCACAGGTGATTATCAAATAAATTCAAAGCCTTAGTTGAAATATTAAGGAGTATATTTTAACTTAAAACTAACTTTTGATGATACTTCAGGGGGGTGGGAGAAAGTTTATAGAGATAGAGGAGCCCTAATGCGAATAATGCCCACCACCGGCGGTCGAGAAGATGTTATCGAACTTATCAAGCTCGATAATATTATATGTAGCACCAGTTAGCAAATACTTCCATAAGGAATTAAGTTCATATTTTAACGGACATACATTTGTGGACTGCTGTAAATAAAATGGCGTTTATTGTGATGAATCGATTGACGCATGCCGAAAGGGAACGCTGAGAATTGCATTTAATTGTGCATTTGAAGCTGTGCCGAATAAATCGCCTCCACTCGTAATATTATGCCTAACGACGGTCTAAGAGGGTGTGTGTACATGAACGGGATTAGCTTGGTTTTGTTATGCAACTTAAGTGACTGTGCTGCTCTCTGGTGATTCGCGAATTGAAATCTACCTTAATGCCGTCATTAGCGACCCAATGCTTTTCGAAAATCACAAATAAAATGCATGTGATTCGTGTAGATATTACAGTTTCTTCCTACAATGACGGTAGAAGTGGGTAAAGAAAAACATCGCTGTCAACTCTATATCGTATGATGTAGAAAGCTCTGCAAAAAGCCTAACGGTTGAAGTGCTCCATAAACGAAAAAAGGGGCCTTTGGATAAGCCTGCACTGGATGTAATAAATTTGCAAAGTTCTTCCTACAACTAGGGAATATTATTGACAATGAGCTAGCACGGAAGACCGCTAAATTGACCGTCTTAAATAGGAACCTAATGCCATACCAGTCCTTGAATCCTTTTGTGCGGTGTTTGGACAGACTAAATCCCGATAAGGCTGAGACTAGAATGAATTGTATCAATAAACACCCCATTGACTCCTAAGCGGAGCTTGACTCTTATCGACAAGTTATGAAGTTATCGACAAATTTTTTTCTTACATTCGACGTAGAAATTAGTAGATATTTATGTCATACATTTGCGTAACTTGTTGCTCATCAGATAGTGATTTTTTTCGAACTGTTATCAGTATCTATAAGATTACAAACCAGTGCGCGCTTGTCAACTCTTTTACTGATAAAGCCCCGTTAACATAAAAACCCGAAAACACTTTGATAACAAACCCATAACTTGTCAACATCACACCAAGAGGACTTCAATAATAAACCGATAACTTATCGCGATAAAATGCCAATATCGAGTCTATAGCACGCAGATAACTCCTCGATGCCCCAAGTCCGTAATACTATGATGACAAGTTGAAATTTTATCGAAAAGGAACTAAAATCAATAAATTTTCGATAACAAACCAATAACTCATCGATTAGAGATCTATGGCCTATCGATGCAAACACAAAATTCATCGATATTAATTATTATTGATTGCAAATATATAACTCTTCTATAAAAAAAGGTTAACATCAGTAATTTTTTCGGGGCTCTTTCAATATATTTCAAGGACTCTATCAGAATATGTAGCTTTCGGGATCGTTCCGGGATTTTTGAACTCAGTTTCTTTGTTGATTTTGGAATAATAACGTATCCATTTTGGAACTTTTCGTGTCCATTTCACGCTTATCTCCGGTTAGCTGCAGAATTTTATTCTATGTTATTTTGGGACCATTTTGAACCGTTTCGGGATTGTTTTTGGAGCTATTTTGAGTTGAATAAGAGTCACAGGGAACCTTTTCAAAAGTGTTTTAAATTTTCTTTATCTCCATATTATTTGAAGTAGGTATCCAATATTTTTCAAAGAAATATCAAACAAAAAATGGTTTGTAGAGGTGGAAATGAAAGTCATAGTAGGAGAAGGAGCGAAAAAGGCGCTGGGAATGA
This sequence comes from Eurosta solidaginis, assembly GCF_040869045.1. Classification (NCBI taxonomy): domain Eukaryota; kingdom Metazoa; phylum Arthropoda; class Insecta; order Diptera; family Tephritidae; genus Eurosta; species Eurosta solidaginis. Next base: position 335,137,981 of record NC_090319.1, on the reverse strand, counting down.
GTGTAATGAAACAAAAATTTTATATTCGCTATATTTGCCTTATTGTTTTTCCGTATGTGAGGTTTTTCACGTGGAAAAGGTAGAACGAGTTAAAGTGCGAATGAAAGTCGGAGAAGAAGTGAAAAATTTTAAATTTGCTATATGAAGGTAAAATTTAACGGTAGAAGACCACGCAAAGATCGGCTGCAGCAAATCTTAGCAAACTGTATCAACTAGTTTACATTAGCGTAACAGATGAGAACGTCCCCTGCTGATGCACTTAGTGCTTTAGTGGGAATACGTTCCTTCCTTATTTTTATAGAGAAAGAGGCAACACTAGGCCCAGTAAGACTACAAAATATTTTGGAGCTGAAGCCAGGAATTATGATAGGGCATATTTAAGTGATAAGAAAATTCATAGGAAATCCCACATTACAACTGCGTGACGTATTGTCCCCTAAGCTCAGAATCTCACGGAACTTTGAAGTGTCCATTGTGGACAGGACGCACTAGGAAACAGGGAATTCTTATAATGACCCTGACTAAGAGGTCAGGTTCACGGATGGATCGAAATGCGATGACGGGAGAACGGGAGGTGCCATATATGGGCCGAACTTCAAGAAATCGATACCAATGGGATGCTACCAAACCATATTTCAGGCAGGAATCCATGCAACAAGCGGCCGTGCGTGTCTTGCGATCCTACGCAGTTACATCTAAGCTAGTGGATGACTGCATTGAAATCCTTAATGACCTGGGAGCCAAAAACCAGGTTTTGTATGGGTTTCCGGACATCAGGGACATGAATGTAATGAACATGCAGATTACATAGCAAAGCAGGGTGCTATAGGAGCATTCTATGGTTCAGAGCCCTTTTTTGGACTCACAAAAGCACACACCAGGGAAACCATAAGTAACTGGGAAACAAAACAATTCAGACGGCACTGGATTGACTGCCAGGTCAAAAACAGGACAAACTGTTTATACCTCCAGCAACAAAATTATTAGCCAAACTAATTAATCTAAGCAGGGAGGACCTAAGAACTCTCACTGGGCACTATACGGGACTCTGTGTTCTACGATATCACCTAAGTAAGTTAAATCTATCCGATACTCAAATTTGTCGGTTCTGTGAGCTGGAGGATGAAAAGCCGGTTCATAATATCTATGGCAAGGCAGAGACTCTTCCATCTAGGTGGTGTGACTATTAATTCCTGTGTGATATAGAGTAAAAAGTCTGAAGAGGTAATTAGATACATCAAAAGCCTTCACATACACAATTAGGCTGAAAGGTCATGCACAATAGATCAGCACAAAGGTCGCAGTGCTTCCAGGTCTAATAATAATAATAATAATCTGAAGAGACTAAACAATATTTGATATATAAATTCTATATACGGGGTTATTCAGGTAGAAGGGGTAGAGGGCTTGGAAGTGGGAGTGCAAACGTGAATGGTCGGGGAGTGAGAATGCGAGTGAAACAAATATTTTTACTTGCTATATCTTCGTAATTATTTGCAGGGGGAATGGAATTTTTGGCATCTGTGTAGATTCAATAAATATATTCTATAAAATTTAGGAGGGAAAGATAGAAGCCTTGTAAGTGGAGGCGGAAGTGAGATTGTTAATGAAACGAAAATTTAATTCTCAATACTTGTGTAATTTTTTGAAGGGGATATGCAATATTTGGTATATAGACGGCATATATATAGTGATTAAGGTGTAATAGGTAAAGGAAGTAGAAGAGAAAGTAAGAGTGGGAATGGGAATGAGAGTCGAAGTGTCAACGAAAGAAAGAATCAGAAAGAGAAGGGTGTGGAAATATAGGGAATAAGGAGAGGACAGAAGTAAGAATGAGCAACGGAGGAAAAAGTAGTAAAGCTCTAGTCTATTCGATGATGTAGAGAGTGATAAAGAGAAGGGAGTAGATTTTTCAAATATAAGGCAGGACAAGGTCTGCCGTGTACGGTTGCAATTTAAAATAAAGGTTGCAAAAATTATTTATTGACAGCTCGGTATAAAAAATAGTTGAGAGCATCAGGTATATGCAGTGTGTTACACTAGGATTTACTTGATCTATATGATGCAGCAACACAACATGTGTAAACTTATAAATATTATTATATAAATATGCACATGTGTGTATATACTGACATAAGCATATAAAATTCGTGCGTTTGTAATTTTGCAAAATTCAAATTTTCCCCAAATTTTTTGCGATAATTTCCCAAAAGAAACGATTAGCTTGCAACGAATTTGACACGCAAGCTTACACACACTATTAAAGCTTAGTGTTACTATGAGTATCTATTTTTTGGTTTTTGTTGTTGATTTTAAGTATTGTTGTTATTATTTGCTTGAAAAATTGTTGTGTGCTCTATATTCTATACTTGCACACATGCACATATTTTGTTGTTGTACAAATAGTCAATTTTATTGTTGGTTAGTTAGTTACACAAGTAAGTAAAGTATTGACTACTGGCCTTTGGGGCATGAAATGCAAATGTGGTAATGTAAAATTGCTGCAAATTGCAAGTGCATTAGTGTATTATAGTAATGTGTACATATTAGCTTATTGACTGATGCCACTGTAATACCAGTTGTATGCTCACATACACAAATACATATGTATACACATGTAAGTATAGATGTGAATACATAGTTGAGTAGTTAAGGAGCACTTGTGCCCTAACGACCAAAAAGAAAATTGGTTGTGGCAATAATTTTTTGATGCCTCCAAGGATACAAGATATTCATATGAATTTTGTGTTGAGTGAAATTACACTTGAGCCGTAAACGATTGTGTATGTGTGTTTGCAAATAACTAAAATATTTGTATGTGTGTGTGAAGTGCTGACTTTACATTTATGCTTTAAGCAGAAAGTTTTCTTAATACAGTAGTAGAAACTAGATTATCAGTAGAAACTATGCTTAATATAAAATTTCATGTAAACTTACTTACTTAGCTGCTAGTACTTCTCTTGACCTCTTTAGGAAGATAAATTCGTATTGAAAGTGATTGGAGTAAAGTAGAATGCAAATTGAAAAACTGAGAATAATTTCCAAAACAAAAAACACTGTATTCCAATTAACATTAGGTGTTTTGCATTTGGATTTGGTTTCTATTTGAAAAGAAATTAGAATAAAATAAAAAAATTTTAAGCACTTCCTTTATATAAACGGACAAACATCAGCGAAAATTTCTGCTTTTATAAAGACATAATCACACATAATATTGGAGATAGTAAGGCAATGTGGAAGCATTTGAAGAAAAGCATATGTATGTGCAAAGAAAATAACGGAATCAATAAAATATTGATAAACGACCAACTATATACTCAGGAGAATAAAATAGAACAGTCCCTCAATAACTATTTCATTGACAGAATAATCGAAATCAGCTCGAATATTCCAGTTAATAACAATAACGTAGAATTTTCGGCTGTTGAAAATACCACTCTTACTTTCAAATTTCAGAAGGTATCTGCAAGCGATATACTAGAAATAGTAAGTAAATTCAAAAATAAAATAGAGGGGAAAAAACTTATAACTGAAGGAGTCATAAGGGACTCTATAACAAACACGGGATACTTTTATGCTCAAATTGTAAATGAAAGTTTAGACAAAGGGGTAGTTCCTAACCTATGGAAAACTTCAATTGTGGTACCAATAGAGAAAGTCAAGAATACTATAAGATCTGAAAAGATAAGACCTATTAACAAGATAGCATATGAGGAAAAGATACTGGAAGCTGTAGTTAAGAACCAGCTAGTGAAGTACCTAGATGATAATAAAGTTATTATACCGCAGAAATCAGGCCATCGGAAAAAAACATTTTTGTGAAAGTGCCTTGAACCTTGTTTTAGCTAACTGGAAAGAAGATCTGAGCAGAAATAAACATATAATAGCTGTATTCCTAGACTTAAAACGTGCTTTTGAGACTATTGATCAAAATTTATTGCTAAAAAAACTATATAACATAGGTGTTACTGAAACGGAGCTAAAATGGTCCCAAGACTTTATCATGAAGAGAAGTCAAAGAACTGTAATTGGATCATCCCTGTCTGAAAAAAGAGAGGTGCCTGTTGGACTTCCGCAAGGGTCTGTCCTAGAACCTATATTATTTAATATCTATATTAATGATATAACCAATTCTCTAAAGTACTGTGATATTAAACTTTTTGCTGACGATTCATTGTTGATGCTTAGTTGAGATAATATCACTGAAATATATATATATAATTACAAGAAGACTTAAATAGAGTATATGATTGGTTATGCTCGAATAGATTGAGACTCAATATAAGCAAAACAAAATTTATGGTTATTTCAAGAAGGAATTTTCAAAACAATGAGTTACCACTTCTAAATATAAACAACGAAGCTATTGACAAAGTCAGTACTATCAAGTACTTAGGAATCAAAATCGATAATAAACGCAACTTTAGTGAACACATCAATTACGCGGTTGGGAAAATAGCCAAAAAGATATATTTCATGCAAAGAACCTGCAAGTACTTAAGTAGACGGTACAAGGTAATGGTTTACAGATCGATAATCGAACCTCACTTCATATATTGTCCAACATTATTCTTCATTATGAGAGATAACCAAATTTACAAATTGCAAAAGCAACAAAACCGAGCTATGCGATTTATTCTTAGGAAACGCTATGACACACCTATCAGAGATATGCCCGCCACTCTAAATTGGCTAAGCATTAAACAGGTACTGTTTTATCATACGATGAATTTTATTAGAAACATAATAGAAGGCAACTTGCCTGGTTATTTGAGAAGTAACATAAAATATGTAAAAAATGTTCATTCCATAAATACAAGAAGAAGAAATGATTTTACTCTACCTGCTTATAGAGCAGAAGCAGACAAATGTAATTTGTACTACAAAGGATTAAAATTCTACAATGAATTACCAAATGATGTTAAATCTAGTAACATAAGGGAATTTAAACACAAATTGTACAATTACTGTAGAACACTGCCATTCTAGTGCAAGATGTGCAAGCTTTCGAATCATCAATAGCATTGCATACATCCCGATTACTCTACGCTGTCACTAGGAATCTTTTCCACGTTCGAAAAAGTTCCCGAAGCTCATACTCCCTGCAGTCAAACCAACTAGTTGTATACTAGAAGAATACTAGTTTGCCAAAAATCCCAACTAGTATGAGTTCTGTCTTTTTTCTATATTAGCAACTGGTATTTTTAACACGGCGATGTCCTACGAAATATCAATTGCCAGCCTCTGCATCAGCATCATACCAATTGACAAACTAGTCATTATATACACCAATATCATACCAATTGACATACTAGTCTGTGTATTCAACATCAACATACCAGTTGACTATTCTATATTTGCATCAGCATCCTACTATTTAATGTACCAGTCTCAGTTGGGTTGAACAATTACTTGAAAATTGATAAATTAGGTCAAATTTATGTTATTCATAATATTTCATATATATGAAAAGTATGTATATATATACATATGTATATAACTTTAAAATTTATTACTTCAATACATTATACTTTGGAATAAATTTTAATAAAAATACGTACATATATATGAAAACTAAAAAGTAACGGAATAACACATGAATGTGACGCAATCTCAAGACGCAGGGCTAAGTTTATGGGTTCACCATGGCCAGAACATTCCCACATTAAATCCCTCAAGCCAAGAGAACTGTTAGGGTTCATCATGGAAGTCGGATGGGATGAGGTGCTGACCAATGGTCGCAGTGCAATCCTTAATAAATTATCTATCTATATAATGGAGAAGGAACGAACCAGTAGTGGTTGACTATGTCAAAACAAGCCAAGCTGCACTAGCGCCGTCCTGTTATGAGTGTTAATGGAGTTCAGAATGGTGGTAGTGATATGCACTTTACGGAAGTCATGCTGATGGCTGGATAACCGAACAATTGCATTTAATTGAGGGAATCATGACGGCTTTGAACGTTTTCGTTACTGACTAAAGGGATAATATCGGTAGATTCTGGCTGGGTTTCCGGTCTTTTTCTGTTATTCTGGAAAGGCATAGGCTTTTAACGACAAGTAGAAAGAATTTCCTAGGCTACTGATGCCCTCATGGCCAAGGTGTTTTGGCATCGGTATAGGTCTTCCGTCTGGGACTATTGATATGAAAGGCTTGACCTTTTCAATAACTTCTTTAACCTCTGTTGAGTTAACGGTGAGGGTTGACTCGGCATGCTTGTGTTTATGTGCCCGTTGATTTGGACGATATCTAGCATTGTCAACTAAAGTATGCATTGCAAATTGGCTACAGAAAGCGCTCGCGCATTCCCTCGAGCCGACAGACGAAATTCTAGTAAAATGAATTATTTAAATACTAATTAGTATTAATAACACCAAAAAGTTATAGTCAATGAACCATTCTAAGATTGACTAGTATGATAAACGCCACAAAATTCTACTCAATTAACTACTCATACACTAACTAGTATGAATAAACTCACAAAATTCTAGTCAATGAAAGTCAATGTTTGCTGACTACTTTGGCTTTTGACTGCAGGGCTGTAACGCATCACTCCTCCTAGTAAGTGCATCGCCGTTCAGATGTTGCCTTCGCACTTTAAATACGTTAACAGCGTCAGATACAACTGGCAAAATCCTTGCATTGGTGTCATTCGTCTGCTACCCATCTCTCACTCCATTTGTGTAGTCAATAGATGCAGATAAATAAATTTAATTAGATTATATATGAATTACTATATACAGATATAAGCTAGGGTTAGTATAAGCTGTAAGAAATAAATAAATAAAATTATATATATATAAACTTTGATTTTTAAATTTTGACATAGAAATTGTAAAAATATTTATGGGAAGTAAAAATATAAACGTGATATTTTCCAATGTAAAGCGCTTGTTATAGTGTTGCTCTTGTTGGAGCGCTTTACATTGGAAATGTTATATATCGTAAACACGCCAGAACACATTAGACTGAACTATAAAACTGACATTGACCATTCCGCTCACAACTATAAATATTTACTAACGAACAAACGACCAGTACCACACTCCACGTCACGGCAAAAGGACGTGTAAAATAATGTATGTGATATTTTTAATCAATTTTATTGTAAAGTTTTTGATTTTATTTATTATTAAAAATTTTTATGTTTGTAGTTCCCTGAGGACGGTTACCGTAGTGTAACCGAAATATATCGAAAAAAAAAACTATGTGTTTCATTTATTAAAAAGACCTTGAGCCAGCAGAATCACCAAACATTTACAAGAACACAAGTCGCAAAAAATCCTTAAGTATTCTTAATTTTTATTTTAGTTAGAAAAATATTTATTTATTTTATTTTTTTCTATTGGCTCATTCCATTTTGAGACACCCGGTCCGAGCAGGACATGATTTTTGATTTCGATGAAATTTTAATATGTTTTCCTTTGGTCAAAATAATGAAACACGTGTTTTTTTTTTTTGCCTAAAATTTTTTTTTTGTATTTTTCGACAATTGAATTCGATAAAATCAATATTTTATTCACCTATTTTTTCAACTGTCAATAACTTTGTCAAAAATTAACCGCGTCTAATGATTTTTCCTTTGAAATGTTCGTTATTACATTTACTTTTATATAAATGTATAAACGATAGCATACAGTTTAAAAATTTTATTTTTTATTATTTAGTAAAAATTAATGACTTTTTTTCAATAATTAATATTTCAAAAAACGGTTATTGTTTTTTGTTTAAACTTTTTCTGTATCGAGTGAGTAGTTCATGTTTCAAATTGGGTAAATATCCTTTAGCCAAAATTCGTTGTTTTCGAAATATGAATTTTGGAATAATCAACTTTTTTTTCGCCATACATTAATGCAATACATATCAGCATACAAGGCGATCAATGCCAAATGCTTAAAATTAATTAAAATATCACAAAATAACAACAAATGAATTTTTTCAATAATAAATGTGATATTCTAATTAATTTTAAGTATTTGGCATTGATCGCCTTGTATGCTGATATGTATTGCATTAATGTATGGCGAAAAAATTTTAATATTCAAAAATTCATATTTCGAAAACAATATAGATATTTACCCAAGTTGAAAAATAAACTGTTCACTTGATATAGAAAAAGTTTAAACAAAAAAAATTAGTTTTCTTGAAATATTATTTTTTGAAAAAAGTCATATATTTTTACTAAATACTAAAAAAAATATTTTTGTTAACTATGTAATATTGTTTATAAATTCATATAAAACCAAAAGTAATAGCGAACATTTCAAAGAAAAAATCATGAGAATTGGTTAATTTTTGACAAAGTTATTGACAGTTGAAATAATAGGTGAAGAAAATATCGATTCCATTTTATCGAACTCAATTGCCGATAAATCCGGAAAAAAAATTTTTTTTTGAGACAAAAAAAAAAAAAAACATGTGTTTCATTATTTTGAACAAAGAACAACATATTAAAATTTCATCGAAATCAAAAGCGTTATTGTGAATTTCAATAAATTCAAAAGTTCACAATAGCACAATTCCAATACTCTGTCAACTAAAATAAATAAATAAAAGCAGAACTAGTTATTAAATACAAATATTAAAAATAAAAGTATGACTACGACGGAATTGTGGTTTGATGATTCGTCAGATGAAGAGGAAAGCTTACTGGAGCTAGCCAGAAGAAGAAGACGGGTGAGGGATGCTTCAAATCCTTTGGGAATGAATTCCATCACGTAAGTGTAGCTTTCTAAATAAGTTGTTAAATTGTTGAAATTATAAGTTTTGTTTATAGATTTATGCAAAACTTCAGACTGTCCAAAGAAGAGTTCATGGACTTGTTGTTCAGTACAGATGAACTGCTGCACCAATGCACAAGGGCCAAGTCTATGCCTAATATTCTAAAATTGGCAAAAGTTCTCCGATTTTGCGCTCAGGGATCCTACCATTTGAGCATTGAAAACGAAAATGCACTCGTGCTTGCCCGCCCGACTGTGTCTGTGGTACTATCAGAGGTGTTGAATGGCTTGGAAAATTTTTTTTGTGAAAGATGGATAAAACTGAATTACGAGGAAGCTGAGCTGCATCACGCAAAGTTGCATTTCTATAAGGTGCAAGTTCTTTTTGCTATATGGGGATTTTGTTCCATAATTGAAACCAGTCTTTGAAGCTGTTGTTTTGTACTCACGAACTTGGACCTATATAAAATTAATTCAAAGAGTTTAAAATTACTACTAGGTAGTAAGAAAGTAGAATATAAATACAAAAAACTTACATTTTAAACAATTATTTTTCTATTCGATACAGAGATAAGGTGTCATAATACCAATTTCAAATTCGATTTTCGATGTTCGATAGCCAGCGAAGAGCGAAGATCGAATAATACTCATAATAGGGGCCTTTAATTTGTATATAGGTGATGTTTTTGCCTTCAGTTGCTTTGTGATTTCATTTATGTTAACCACACCACATACCTTGCTCACATATTAAGTACCAGAATACGCTTTCATTCTTAATTTGTATAGACAATAACACACACAACGTCTATGCTTACTCATTCTGTAATATGCCATACAGAACACACATATGTATAACAACATAACACTACGCCTGTATTCGACATGTATCCCCCATATAGCCTATCACTTACAAAGACTACGCTTACGCTTACACTTTACACTTACATTCAAGATTTCGTAATACGGTGTGCAAAGATGCTTACACTCCAAAAAAATTTCAATTCAATTCATATCATAAAAAAAATAAAAAGACTAATTAATAGGAGATGAAGCATTTAATGATACAAATTAGCTCTAAATTGTTAAATGAAATTTGTTGCTGTAGATCTTCAAGATACCAGAAAAGAAAAAGAGATCTGTTGGGTTATTTATGTTCACGATAAACCAACTTACATGATAACAAACGCATGAACCTTGAAAGAAAGAAATCACATGCAATTTCGCACATCTACAGCAATCTCCGTTGCCCGCAAACCACGTCACTGCCATACGCAAGCAATCACAACTCAATCACTGCACTCGGTAAATGTAATTCGAAAAATTGCATTTTTGAGCCGGAAGGGTTTGAAGTTGAAAATAAAAAATTCTATTAGAAACTGAACAAATGTGAAGTAGAAATTGGTAAACTACACACAGGGTAATAAAAAAAAGCAACAACAAATTGATGTTATAATTGTAAAATGCTGTATGTAGATGCAAGAACAATGCTAATGCATACACTTTTGCTATATTTGCAATGCCAAAATTGCAATAAAGCAATTGAAGTATAAAACAACATGAGAAATACCAAGAAACTCGATCAGAAAATGGTACGCAATTAAATACATACTATACAAATACAATATGAACATACATATACATATATATACATATGTATGTGTGTGTGTGCAATGCATACTGTGCATCACAAGATGTAAAAGAAACAAAGATTAATCAGCAGGAATTTATGCAATCACATATAAAATTCTCAATGCAATGGAATGCAAACTCGGAGAACAGCAAACGATTAATTGACTTCACAAAAACAACAATCTAAACTGTACTCTAATATTAAGCTCATACGAAATATTTTATAGAATTTGTAAATTCACGCAGTAAATATTCAAGTGCCGCATTGGGGAAATTTAAGTACATAGTAAATTTTAAGCAACTGCTAAGGTGCACTAGCTTCGTTCTAAAGGGGCTTTGTTTGGCAGTTTACATGAACTTTCAATTTTCATTACCTTGTTATAAGGTTGATGCCAAGATTTTGATTATAGTATGAGATATGCTATTAAAGAACAAATGCTCTATTCTTGTTCGTATATGGTGGGTTTAACAATAATTCGATAAATTAGTAGAATATTGATAAATTTTAGAATTTATTTTGAAATGTGTTTAGTATGAATACACATTCTATTTTGAAAAGCATTGACAAAAAAACAACTGAAAAAAAAAAAATTCATTTGAATAAAAGAGCAAACAACTTTAACAAATGAATGTATTGTGGCAGTTTTATACAAAATTGAATATGCAACTAAAAAAAAAAATAAATTATAACACATTTGATAGAGTTTGAGAATTCAGTTCTAAAAATTTGAAAAGAATATAACAATTAATTTTAAAATTTTTGATTTTATAAAAATAATTATGTACGGCTAATCTAGTACATTGATTTATAAGCAATAAATACAAACATATAAATTTTAAATCAAAATTAATTTAATAATAAAATATTACATTATTATTATTATATTAAATCACAAAAATTTAGATTTCGTTTAAATAAAATAAAAAATAAAACTAAAAAAATTTAGCTCATTTAATAAGAATAATAATTAACACTATTATCGCCTGTGATCGAAATTCGACCTATTTGTATTTTTTTCAATTTTCGATTCAGTCCAGTTGTATTTAAATAATAATAAACTAAGTTGAAATAAAAGAATATATAATAAAATCAAATAAGAAATAAAATAAGTTTGCATAAAAGACAATATAAAAATTTAATGTTATATTTTTGTAGCAAATTTATTATTTTTTTTTTTTTATAAGACGTACTTTATCTAAAATGAGAATTAAATCTGCAAATGCAAAAATATTTTCGGGGAAATTTTCCATTAATTGTTATAAATAATTTAGATAGTTTAACAAAAGTTAACTCAATATTTGTAATTTAATGTTTTTTTGAAAGCAACTAAAATAAAAAACAAAGAGTCTGTTAAATAAAGACCTATGCATTTACGTGTAAGTAAAACTTGTCCAAAAAAATAGGCCGGTTAAGTTATTACTTCTCTTTGAAGTTTTTTTGTGCGCTAACAATTATTTTAGACAAATTTTTTAAGGATTTTGGTACAGACCAATATAGGTAAGTGGCAACAATGGGGAACAATATTTTATTCGTACTGAAAATGAGCGAAGCAGTAGTTCTCTCACCGTTTGGCGTGTACAAATATATACATATGTAGAGATGAAACATTTGAACAATGCGACAATTGAGCATTTGGAGCTTTGTACTCAGGGGGTTTGTGAACATAATGCATCCTACAGATGGCAGTTTCGATAGTTGCACAGATTTTCGAAGTTACAAAATATTTTTTTATTAATTATAAACATATAGAGTCATATTTGTTAACAAAAATAGGCCTATGCACTGCGGCTGATCAATACGAATCGATTCATATGACTTTTATATGATTTTACGTATGCTAAGTATGCGAAATAGCCTGTGAATTGATTGTATGGAAATTTTATTAGGGTATTAATATATAGATAATAATACCATACAATTTAAAAAAAAATAATTTATCTTATACATAAAAGTTTGAAAACAAAACTAAGAAGGAAAAAACAAAGTTAAAAAAATTTAAAAATTCGTTTCGTGTTGATAATAAAAAAAAAAACTCCGGAAATAAAAAAAAATGCAGTGCAGCATCGACCTCTTCGTCCCCTTATTCTTTTGATGGGTTACCCACTAAAGACCAACATTCCGCATCCCGAGCATTTTGCGCACCTCACGTTATTGGGATAAGCAACCATCTTCCCGTTTCGCGAGGAAAATATTCCTCAAGTACCTGTGTACCATATCTTATCTGATATTTCTGCGGGTCATCTTATGCGTGACACTACCTGGGTATAAATCACCTTCGCGGCGTGAGTCGTTTATGAGCCCAATGCATAAGCAATTCAGATTTTCAACCTTGCCCATTCTGTGAAGATATTCCCGAAATTAGCCGTGGTCGCTTAAAAACTGTGTCACGACTAATTCGACCTCTCCAATTAGTTCCCTGGTACACTTGCCTGCAGCACTGTAGCTCCATTGCTTTAATCAGCGTCGGATAGATTTTTTTCGCACCTGCACAGCAGAAACATTCTGCATACTTCTCCTCGGAGAAGATAAATCCATTTCCTCTCCTCAGAGAGAGGATAAATCGGTATGGTTTCCGCAGTAACGAAAAATTGCTTCTGCGGAAACCGCGTGGTAAGCTGAGGCAATTGGTAGCGCCCATCTGCGTTGGACTGAGGTTATATCTCCTCGGTACTTTCAGAATTTCACTGCATCCGACCAAATTTCAGCACCGTATAAAAGTATAGAATCCAAAGCGGAAGCAAGCAGCTTTCTTTTACATAGCTTTGGTCTGTTTATGTTTGCCATTAATCGAGGTAGCCTATTATCTGCGTAGTTTTCTCGCAGTCTCCTCGAAACAGTGCCCAGAAAGTTAGCTTTCTATCTAGCCTCAACCCAAATTAATTCATGGAGATGCGTGTTTGTACTTTCCGTTTCCTAACTAAATTCCTAATTTCGTCTCTTCGCTGTCGCAAGCTGAAGTTTATGGTCACTAGTCCATCCTTTTACACTGCGCATTACTTGGTTAAATTTAAGCTGCACTTGCTCGCAGTTATGCGCTGTAATTAGGGCAGTCACGACGTCTGCGAAGGCGACCAGGAAAGTGATTTCTGGCATGTCCTCAACTTTTTCTGACTTTAATTTTTTTCGCATGTGATAAAAATCTTTTAAGTAGTCCCTGAATATGGAAAGTAGATAAGATAGTACCTTGATAGTGTGTTTTAGGGCGTCGAGCATGTTGTTCGACCTGATGGAGTTGAAGTCATTTTGCACGTCCAGCGTGACTAGTAAGACAATCGGACTTGTTTATGGTACGCCGTTTCGGATTTTTATCGCATTTGTGCTCTCGCCTATGGCGTATGTGGAGTAGCTTTTGCATAAGCCATGCTTCTGATAGGGCAGACCTCCTGCACCTTCAATGACTGTTATCAGTCGTTGTTTTCTTCCATAATTTTCGACGGGGGTGGGGTTTATATTGCCTTCGGGATAAGGAAAATTTGCGCTATCTTCCACCTTGTTGGAAAGGCCCAGGCTGCCACAAGCATCCAGTCTTACTGCTTCTGCTGTGTAGGGCGGCCCTTTCTCTGAACGGTTCCCCGTCGTGATCTTTTCCTCATCCATTTTTTGGTTTGGTGGGCGCAATTATCCCATTAATATTTTTTGCCCTTTTCTTACGCAGTTTCTCCAACAGCACATTTGTTTTTTGCATCTCTAAGCTCCTTTTCGTGGCAAAGATGTATTGCAGTCGCGGTTCAGGCTACGCACTGCCTTTATCGTAGTGTTCGCCCCATCGCTCTGCCGATTGTATATTTGGCAACTTCTTGTAGAATAGTGGAGAACTTTTTAGCATCAACCTTGGATGCATCCCTTCTTGTTTTCATACAGGGCGCTTTCACTGTATGACTTTGATCTAGGTCGTTAGGATGTGAAAATGTTGCTTAAAAACAACAACAACATAAACAGTGGTTCCAAAATCTTTCACAAGTATGAAACAACAACAACAGTCAAGATACAAATATAAAAAATCAAACTTCGCTTTGTGAAAATTATATCAAACTTAATCGAAAAATATTTAGTCCCCACCTATAAACTTTCTTTTATAAAATACTATAGATGCGAATATCTCCATGTAAACCCCCATACACTCTTTTATCGTACATCATTGTTCTTGTCCTTGCCTTGGGTACCTTCCTTAAGCAAATTATGCAAATAAGGATTTTTAATGTAAACATTTATTTTGCGAACACTTCAAAAAAGGATGCGGGTTGTCGCTGCAGGCTTCTCATTGTCTAACTACATACAGACACATCTACAGCCCGACAGGCTTCGCACACATATACATATTGTCATGCAAGCAGTCAGTCAATTACAAAGCCCAGCTGTCTCGTCTTGACTTGAGTCAGCCAACCATTAATTTTGTGTCTTTGCTTATCGGTCATAATCATTAGCGCGTCTGTCTAGTCGCCTTTCTAATTGTCTTAAAAATTTTTGCTTATAACAATTTTCATGAAAATTTGTGCCACTAAAAAATCGACCTTTTCTTAGGCGATAACGCTGCACAAACACATGCACACGTTTAAGTAAGCAGCTTTCGGCAAGGCATTTCCTTTTCATTTGATTATTTTTATACTCAGTTGAGCAGAGCTCACAGAGTATATTAAGTTTGATTGCATAACGGTTGGTTGTACAGGTATAAAGGAATCGAGATAGATATAGACTTCCATATATCAAAATCATCAGTATCGAAAAAAAATTCGATTGAGCCATGTCCGTCCGTCCATCCGTCTGTCCGTTAACACGATAACTTGAGTAAATTGTGAGGTATCCTGATGAAATTTGGTACGTAGGTTCCTGGGCACTCATCTCAGATCGCTATTTAAAATGAACGATATCGGACAATAGCCACGCCCACTTTTTCGATATCGAAAATTTCGAAAAATCAAAAAAGTGCGATAACTCATTACGAAATACGCATTAAGCGATGACACAGAATAGAAAACTAGTAAAATTTTGGACAATGGGCGTGGCACCGCCCACTTTTAAATGAAGGTAATTTAGAAGTTTTGCAAGCTGTAATTTGGCAGTCGTTAAAGATATCATAATGAAATTTGGCAGGAACGTTACTCTTATTACTTTATGTCTGCTTAATAAAAATTAGCAAAACCGGAGAACGACCACGCCCACTTTTAAAAAATTTTTTTTTTTTAATTCAAATTTTAAAAGAAAAGTTAATATCTTTACAGCATATAAGTAAATTATGCCAACATTCAACTCCAGTAAGGATATGGTGCAACAAAATACAAAAATAAAAGAAACTTTCAAAATGGGCGTGGCTCCGCCCTTTTGCATTTAATTTGTCTAGGATGCTTTTAATGCCATAAGTCGAACAAAAATTAACCAATCCTTGTGAAATTTGGTAGAGGCTTAGCTCCTAGGACGATAACTGTTTTCTGTGAAAAAGGGCGAAATCGGTTGAAGCCACGCCCATTTTTTATACACAGTCGACCGTCTGTCCTTCCTCTCGGCCTAAAACACGATAACTTGAGCAAAAATCGATATATCTTTACTAAACTCAGTTCACGTACTTATCTGAACTCACTTTGTATTAGTGAAAAAATGGCCGAAATCCGACTATGACCGCGCCCACTTTTTCGATATCGAAAATTACGAAAAATGAAAAAAATGCCATAATTATATACCAAATACGAAAAAAGGAATGAAACATGGTAATTGTATTGGTTTATTGACGCAAAATATACCTTTAGAAAAAACTTGGTAAAATGGGTGTGACACCTACCATATTAAGTAGAAGAAAATGAAAAAGTCCTGCAGGGCGAAATAAAAAGCCCTTGGAAACTTGGAAGGAATACTGTACGTGGTATTACATATATAAATAAATTAGCGGTACCCAACAGATGATGTTCTGGATCACCCTGGTCCACATTTTGGTAGATATCTCGAAAACGCCTTCACATATACAACTAAGGGCCACTCCCTTTTAAAACCCTCATTAATACCTTTAATTTGATACCCATATCATACAAACACATTCTAGAGTCACCCCTGGTCCACGTTTCTGGCGATATCTCGAAAAGGCGTCCCCATATAGAACTAAGGCCCACTCCTTTTTAAAATACTCATTAACACCTTTCATTTGATACCCATATCGTACAAAAAAATTCTAGAGTCACCCCTGGCACACCTTTATGGCGATATCTCGAAAAGGCGTCCACCTATAAAACTAAGGCCCACTCCCTTTTAAAATACTCATTAACACCTTTCCTTTGATACCCATATCGTACAAACAAATTCTAGAGTAACCCCTGGTCCACCTTTATGGCGATATCTCGAAAAGCGCCCACCTATAGAACTAAGGCCCACACACTTTTAAAATACTCATTAGCACCTTTCATTTGATATCCATATTGTACAAACGCATTATAACGATATTCCGAAATGCGTCCACCTATAGAACTTAGGCCCAATCCCTTTTAAAATACTCATTAACACCTTTCAGTTGATACTCATATAGTACAAGCAAATTCTAGAGTCACCCCTGGTCCACGTTTATGGCGATATCTCGAAAAGGCGTCCACATATAGAACTAAGGCCCACGCCCTCTTAAAATACTCATTAACACCTTTCATTTGATACTCATATCGTACAAACAAATTCTAGGTTCCGCCCTGGTCCACATTTATGGCGATATGCCTAAATGGCGTCCACCTATAGATCTATGGCCCACTTCCTCTTAAAATACTCTTTAGTACCTTCCATTTGATACACATGTCATACAAACACATTCCAGGGTTACCCTAGGTTCCTTTTAAAACATGGTGATTTCCCTTACTTTTTCTCCATAGCTCTCATCTGAGTATGTAATGTTTGGTTACACCCGAACTTAGCCTTCCTTACTTGTTTTTATTATTTCTTCTTTCTTTATTTCTATTCAGCTTCATCGTGAAATCGAGGCGGAAATGAAAAATAAACAGAGACAGTTGACATTTGGGTACAAATAGAAAAATAACACGTTATATTCCGCTTTTGTCATATCACCAGCTTCTGTAGATATCGTCTCTTCACATTTGTATCTACCGTGTAACAGCTACGCGTAAATCCTGTAAATCCACTCAAACCCAACTATTGTTCGGCATTAAATTCAGTGTGCCAGCTTTGGTTTAACGTTACACCCGCATTCCACATGATTCCCTTTCAAATGCAAGTAAAAATAGCAAAGAATTAAGAGAATTTGCTACATTGTTGCCAGTAGACAACTGGTAGACTGTTCTTACTTAGTTGAACAGGTGGTGATTGTAGGCCAAAGTCATTGCTTTGCTGTGTCGTTGTGTTGCGCACAGGGAGACACACAAATACATAGATGGTATAGATTGAGTGAATTAGCCATGTGTAAAAATGTTATACCAAAATTGGAACGAGGAATTAAAATTCATGTAGATTAGTAAAATTTATGAGGGGGAATTTCATTGGCCTCTTAAATTAGCAAGGATTCATAGGGTGTATAGACTTAAGTTGAAAAATAGTAATTAAAGTGGCACTTCTTATCGTTTTTTTTTCTTCATGCAATACACATAAGGCATAGAATATATTTTACTTTTTTTCTAAGTAAGAAATTGAGAACAAGACTCAAGTGACCCCAAGTCGTGATATGATAATTTATATTTACAATTGATATATTTTATGCCTAATGTGAGTACTTGCCATCGTATGGCCCAACCTTGCGGTGTGAAACACACAGCAGATCTAATTGCGTGATCAGCGGCCCAAAGAAGGCTCCATGTTCCCTGCTAACCACTTTAGTGTCTATCGTTGGTACCAAGCTTACTTGTAGTTAGTTTTGTTTATAATCACAAGGCCTTACCTTGGTAAGGTACAAGGTCTTTCTAAACCTTTACCATTTTATGGAATCCAAGCATAAATTATTCGCTACATTATGTTCAGATCTTTGGACCACCATCAAATATATTATACAATTGCACTATTAAAGTCTGTGAACAAATTTTTCTGAGCACTTAAAAAATAAATAAATGTAAGGCGCGATAACCTCCGAAGAAGTCTAAGGCGGAGCTTCTCTTCCAATTTGCGGCCGGACGGGATCTACATGTTTTAAGCCGACTCCGAACGGCATATGCAAGGTAGATGGGTTTTCACTGAGAGCTTTTCATGGCAGAAATACACCCGGAGCGCTTGCCAAACACAGCCGAGGGGCGAACCCGCTTAGAAAAATTTTCTTCTAATTTAAAAACCTTATTTCTAAAATTATGATGTTGCTTTGCCCGAGGTGCGAACCCAGGGCATATGGTGTAGTAGGCGGAGCACGCTACCATCACACCACGGTGGCCGCCAGGGGATGTGATTAAAACATTTTCGCGACATTGAATTGAAATTTCCGTTCGCTGTAGGATAGGGGCATTCCCCAATTACAAAGCACATTTACACAAAATCCGATGAAAAAGTTCAGCATAGTCTAACGTGGTTTCCAAGATGTAAAGAAAAAATGGGAGCCTTCATGGGACGCCTGGTAGGTGTGAAACATCAACATTATTTTATGGACGTTAAATGCTGAAGAGAAAAGATTGGGATGGGAACTAAATCTGGCATAGTGATAAAATAAAATGTTACAAGTTTTTTCAGAAGTGATCAGCAAATGACCCCGCGTGGATACTGCAGGAGTCTCAAAACTAATCTCCAAATGATCCGCAATGCAGTCGGCAGGACCCCGTGAGGGCCGCCAAAACGACCTCCTAACGTATCCGAAGTGATCCAAAAATGACCACAGGAGGTCTTCGAGAGAGTCACAAAAGTTATCCTGGAATGACACGCCAAGGTTATGTGGGAGTACCTAAAGTCATGCAGAAATTATCCCCAAATTTCCCCGGGTGGAACCACATGAAGTCACTAAAATCATTCCGAAATGACCACAAATGACACTGGGAGAACCTCGGGGGGTAAATTTAGTAAGTGCGGGTTTTAAATGTACACTTTTTGTTCCAATAATTTGTACGAAAGAAATATCTGCATTTCAAAATACACACTTACTAAATACATCCCTTAGGTAGTCCCCAAAATCACCTCGAAATGGTCCCCAAATGATCACCAAATGACCTCGGGAGAACCCTGGCTTAACGCAGGGTTGCGACGCGTCTCCATTATAAAATCTGTGCTCACGGTGTGGGGTAAACCAGAATGTAAGCGTTAGTGTTAGCTAAGCATAGGCGTAGTCTTTGAAAGTAGTTTTCTATATGGGAAAATGCAGAATGTGATCAGAAGAAGGGTGATATCGAAATTGTATTGAGTTGTTTGCGGTCTATTATAAATGGGTTATGTTTGTTATCGGTGGGTTAAGGGTGTCTCATCCATTTCCTATCGACGGGTTATCGGTTTTACAAATTGTGCTATCGACGTGGGCAGACCAGTTATCGGTTCATTGTTGTATTATAACTTTGTTGTCGACGAGTTATTGGTGGGCTATCAAGGGCATTGATTTTTTATCCAAAAACTTTTGATTATGAGTTGGCTTGATGTTTCGATTAATACAGAATATAAGGGTAAGTGAAGCCGCTATACTGAAGCGTTAGGAAAGGAAACTAAGGAAAAGAAAGGGAGATTACGACCTTTTATCCGCGAGATACTGGTTTATTATCGAGGTATGTTTTACTATCGAAAAGCTTTCGAAAATCTTCTTTTTGTTATCAAAAATCTATAGATTTTTTATAGCAGAAGTCGCAAATTATCAAATTTCTTATCGAGAACTTATGGATTTGTTATCGATGTACTTGTCGATTTGTTATCTGAGTGTTACCAAGTTAATATCATAAATTTGTCGATTTGTTATGTATTTCTTATAGAGGCGTTACCGATTTGTCAATGATTTGTTATGGAAAAGTTAACGATTTGTTATAAAAACTCTTTCGATTTGTTATCGAAATATATTTATATATTTCTAAAAGGTTTTCGATTTGTTAGCAATTTTCTCTGTTTCAATTAGTTAGCGGCGCGTTATCGATTTATTAACGATTGTTTCAATATAAAATCGATAATAACCGGCGATAACAAAGTAATAACAAACCGAATACACGGTAGTAATAATAAAAAAATAAATAAATGTAAGGCACGATAACCTCCGAAAAGATCTAAGGCCGAGCTTCTCTTCCAATTTGCGTCGTGCTCCTTTTGATTTTCCCTACAAATTGGCCGGACGGGTCCTACATGTTTTATGCCGACTCCGAACGGCATATGCAAGGCAGATGAGTTTTCACTGAGAGCTTTTCATGGCAGAAATACACTCGGAGCGCTTGCCAAACACTGCCGAGGGGCGACCCCGCTTAGAAAAATTTTCTTCTAATTGAAAAACCTTATTTCTAAAATTTTGATGTTGCTTTGCACGGGGTGCGAACCCAGGTCATACGGTGTGGCAGGCTGAGCACGCTACCATCACACCACGGTGGCCGCAAGTAATAATAAGCTTTCTATAATAAGCCGACGAAGCTCTTCTCATAAATTGATTCTAGTAGAGCTAGCTCTGTTGTGGTTTAACTTCAATACCTGGGCAAACTCTTGTCAACTTAAAACATTTTAGCTTCTAATCATCAAATGAAACTTCACGAGTAGTACCTTCTACAAACAACATTTTTTATCTCAAAAATTTATCGGTCTATTTTCGAAAATATTAGAATCGGTTACATATCGAAAAAATATCGATAAACATCCAAAAGGTTATCGTATTGTCATTGAAAAATTATCGATTTGATGTCGACGATCTAGCGATATTTTACTGTCGGCTCCAGTGTAACCTATTGGATCATTTTTGCGATTTCCTTAATGGCTTCTGCTGGGCTAAATTGCGGAAATTCTTCAGGTGTGCTTGTGTGGAATTACTATATTCCTTTATTTTGCTGGTAAGAAAGAGTGCTTTTACTATTTTATCTATTTCAGCTGCATCTAGCTCAGGTGTCGTACTAATTTATATCGTGGTACTTTTTTATATCAAAGGCGCCAAGGGACCCTGCTGACAATTTCTCAAAGCTCCTCCCTTTTCCGACTTTTTCTGGTAGTAATAACGTTCATAAAGTTTTCTTTTTCTTGTATGTCTCTGCTTCGACAGTGGCTTGTCCTAAGCGTCTGGTCGTTGTATACATTCGCCTTAAGCGTAAGCAGTATCGTCTTATCTCTGCTGTTTCTTCTGTCCACTAGTAAGGCGATTTTTTACGCGTTTAACGCCCTTTTCATGGTTTGATGAGACGAAATTGTTTAGCGGATATGTGTCGATGGCGACAAAAGGGCTGTAGTAATTATCTTTTCCATGTTCCATGTAATGTTGCTTCTAATTGTGTAAGCCTGGGCGCTTTTTGTGATGATCGCTGCCAGTAAAGTCTTCAAGCACTTTTCCCTCTTGTTTGGCTCCAGATATGCTCTATTGTGTCTTCGCTTCTGATCTCCTGAGCGGGCCAGAGCCTATGGCTGTTAGTCCAAGCCTAGCCGCTATATTCCATACCCGTCTTTCTCTTTGATTAGTCGTTGACATTTGTGCTAAACTTAAAGTCTCATACTGCGATTACCACTCCATCCATTTCTCAGGCCGTGTCTTCAATATATTCAAGCTTTTTTTTGAAACTCCAGTACGCTATCGCTGGAGTTCTGGTAGCAGCTGAATACTGCAGCGTGCTGATATTGGGCCCACACCTAGACGGCTCCGCTTCCTTTCGAAGTATGAAAAGACCTTCTTTCAAACAGGAACCTGGCTGATTATCTTATCTGAAAATTTCATTCATTACCCTTAGTACTACTGGTATATTAAATGAATTAGGTTTATATTCATATTCATGTTCATTCGTCACTATCATTGCCGGACTTGCCTAGATATTAGCATCGATAATGTCATAGTGTCAACTTGGGCGCCGGTTTTTTGATGTTGCAAATGTCAAAAGTTTTTGCCAACAATGTGACACGCACAATAGGCCACCGATTCAAAAGCCACATACAAAATACCAGCAAAACCACGTCGTTGCACATAAATAGTGAAAGGCAACATTACCTGAATGGGAGCAGAACAACGGACAGTTAACAACAACAACGAACCAACTACATTACCGATTGTTCGTAGAAAGCGCAAAAAAGAAAAAAAAAGATTACCGCTGCCAAGCATTTGTTGGCAATGGTGTCACATTTTTAGGCACAAAAAGCGGTGTGCCATTCTAGTTGCTGTTGTGGTCGCGTGAATGAGTTGTAATACATTTTCTAGTTACCAACTCACACATATACTTACACACTATCTATACAAACGTATATTGCTCAAAGAAATGAAAGCGATGTGCTAAATTGTTGTTGCTTTGTATCGCATTTTGCTTTGCGGAACCACGTGTTGGTCGTTCATTTAACGATACAACTGAACAACAACAGTAAAAACGAAACAAGCACATGGAGGATTTGTGCTCTCGTCATGCAGACGATATTTATTCTCTCAAACTGCTTTCTATTGTATTGCTGTATCGTAATCGGTGTTGCCGCTGCGATTTTTATATTTTTTGCACTCCTTGAGAGCCTATGTACGTGTATGTCACGCGTTGTATCGCTGCGCTGTTTCGAGTTGTTGTTATTTTAGCAGCTGAGTGTTATTAATGAATAAACAAGATGTAAACAAAAAACAGTGCAGGTTATGTAAGAATTTTTTGATAGGGTTTTCTTAAAAATTTATTTAAGTTGACAATTTTTTTTAGCAAGTTTTTAAAACTTTTAAGTCGAAATACGCCATTTTATTTTATATTATGTAAACAATGTATATACTATTTCTATGTGTCATATAAGCACCTCCCATTTAATGTATATAAAACAGCTTTATATATTTTTGTTACACAAACTCCGCCTCTGGTGCGCGCGCTGGTAATCGAGTTGTTATTGTTGGACTCACACAAATGTGTGAATGTATGTGTGCATTCATATTTCACTCTTGAATTTGTAATGCTTGAATTTTCTCTCCTTTATACGAGCGTATTTGCTGAGAGCTCGTGACTACCACGAATGTTACAAATAAATAGTAAGGCACTGTTGGAACTAAATAGAATAGAGTTTTGGTATTTGTAGTATCAAAATTTTTGTTTATAAAAACTGAACGATAAAAATGGTATAACTAGGTTAGGTTAGGTTAAAGTGGCCACCTCCGCTGCCCAAGTGGAGACTCACTTACGCCGGTTGTGGCCCGATGTGACACCACGAAGGAGCCCTCGTTTGAACTCTGTAGAACGTGGCTCATATACCCATGAAGCTAAACCAGCGCGTTTGCTTAATATAGCGCAGCATTTCGTTTAATTTGCAGAATCTAGTTCCGCAAAGCACATTATGAAATGTCTGTGGAGACATCGGCGCCCTGGTCTTCGGCAGGGCAGAACAATGGCATATATAACGCTCTACGCTTTGTATCCCTTCCTCTTAGCAGCAGCTGCCGCAGAAGTCCGTTTATTGCAGGCCCATAAGAGCACCATGATATTACTAATCAAAAATTCCAATTTTACTTATCAAGCTCTGTTGAGTGCACCTACAAATATTCCACACAATACTATACAAGTGTCTGTTATTGTGTATAAACGAAATAGCAACAAAAAGGCATTACCAAGAGGTAATTTACAAAGTTTACAGCGCAGCATTTATGGGGTGAGTTGACGTATGAGTTCTGGAGATTTTAAAAAGCTAGCTGAGGAAGAAGTGAAATTTAGAAACCTTTTTATAATACATATCAATAATAAAAAAAAAAAAATATAAAGCAATATGAGTCTGTCTCGCTAATTAAACAAAAAAAAAAAAATAAGTAAATTAAAAACCCCGCTTTATTTCGAATTATTTCTCTTTCTGAAAGCTTAAATATTTCTAAGCTGTAGAGAAGTTTGCAGGTTACTCTGCTGAACAAAATATTATAATTTTGTATTATGATGTAGAATGACATTATTTAACCTAACATGCCATCTAGGAATTAGTGAACATTTCGTAAGACAACAAACGTATCTGGGTTTGAAAGGTTTGACAGCTGTGAGTTTATTGAATAATAGGATTTTATTTAAGTGGATATCAAAAATGCCTAACACATCATAATTTCTGCTTTCGAAGAAAAAGTATTGTCTAAAAAATATCCCCAGTGTGGAACTGGCGCCCAACTCAGGACCGGTCTTGCATTACTTCAGGTTAATGTTCCGTATTTGTTATATTATAAGGGTTAGGTGTTAACTCTGTGTCGGGTACCACTTTCGTTTTCTTCTGAGCTATAACATTTTCGACATTCGACTCCTTGAACGAACATTTTTCAGCTCTGTCTTCATCACGAGCAATTAAAAAGTCTGCAATCACCAGCATAATCATCTGCATCCACCGAGAATAACGCCCGCAAGTTTTACCAAAGCGTTCGGCGATAGACAGAACGTTTTAAGTCCAGGACAAACTACTGGTGGAACAAAAATGGCTACCTTGTAACCGATATCCATAGAGATTAGATTATGGAAGGTACACTCATCCAAAATGAAGACAACGCTGTATCGCCTACGAATGGGAACCCGATTCCGCAATCGATGATGGAACTAATATTATAATAACAAAGGTCCTATCAAGCGTAATGTGCGAAAGAATGAAACCACCGTGATCTAGCTGATTGGATCTTATCAGTACAGCCTTAGGCCTAGCAACCCTGGCAACGACAAGACTGTCACTATGCGTCAAAAGTCCCGCTAAGAAAGTATATTTATCGGAACCCGCCTATGGCAGCTGAAGAAGAGGGCGGTCTCCACTCCGCTGGAAGGATTAAATGGAAAACGATTTAGATCCCCTTGATATTACCAATCCGCCTAGTTGGACGGCCATAAGCGTTTAAATAGTTAAGCGCTAATTAAGTAAGTATTACTTTCCTACTGGCACATTACGTATTCTCGAATTACCAGAGCCCTAGAACAACCGTATGGAGCATATTGAATGAAAACGTGAGAGAGCATGTAAACAGAGCGCATCATAAATATTTTTCAACGATTATATAGCAATTTTGTAAGATATATCCTCATTACAGTAATCTCTCTCTCTCGCTATGTCAGATGTGAAACCAACAAAACCCATACGTAAATGCTAGGTCGTAGCACCGTTAGCACCACAATTGGTCATATTAGCACCACTTATTGTTGCACTGTGGAATTTGCTCTAAAAAAACACATCAAAGTGATAAGTATATATGTATATATGTGTGTATGTGTATGTGGCAAGCTAAATTTGAGTCGCATGAGTATTATTTCGTGCTCGTTTGCATGCTGCGCTCTAAAGTTGGTGGACACATTTTTGACTTGATGTAACGAAAAATTAGCATATCAGCTGTCGGTGGATGTCGCATTGTTATTCATATTGTTGGCGCTGTGGGCCAAAGCATAATACATATTTATGTATGTAAGTACATATTTATGAAGCACAGTTGGGCTTTCGCGTGGAAATCACATAGAAATTATATAAATATAACATCAGAGAAAAAGGCTGCCATAAGTAAATAAATGTAAAGCGCAATAAACTCCGAACAGATTTTAGGCCAAGCTTCTCTTCCGATTTGCATCGTGCTCCCTTTTAAATTTTATGTAAAAATTGGCGGAACGGGACCTACTTGTTTTATGCCGACCCCGAAAGGCATCTGCAAGGCAGACGAGTTTTAACTTAAAGCTTTTTATGGGAAAAATGTATCGGAGTGCTTTGCCTGACACTGCCGAGCGGGCGACCCCGCTTAGAAAAATTTTCTCCTATTTGAAAAAACTCGTTTCTAAAATGTGTGTGTTTGCTTTGCCCGGGGCGTGAACTCGGGAGCGTAGTAGGCGGAGCTCACTACCACCACACCACGGCGACCGCCATAAGTAATTTAGCAAAAAAATGAATTGGAAAAGACAAAAAGTACTAACATAACCCGACTTATGTCTAGAACAAACTCCAGTATTATAATTTATAATACGAAAAGGTAACCCAGTTCATTTACAAAATCCGGAATAATCAATGTTATTGACTTATACACTACAAAATTGTATAACAATACCTCCTGGGAGTAGACATAACCCTCCTAAGACTCTTTGAAAAAAAATATTTTCGTAACATTTTATAGCAAGGCTACTTTGGATACTATGGAAAGACCTAATGCTATTTGATCAGCGAGACGGGCTCCTATTGCTTTATAAAATTTTCTTTTTGTTATTGGTACTAGAGAATTCTAACAACATTCACACAGGGTGAAGATTACTAGGATATCTTTCTGAATTTCCCTTCATCATGAGCTAGCTCTTTGGATGCTGAGTTTTGAAATCAAGTTCACCCAAATTAATACTGGTGTTAAAACAGATGCCTCTACACCCGTAGCCATCACATCAGAGTGCTCCGCCTACCAATCCGTATGCCCTGGGTTCACACCCCGGGCAAAGCAACATCAAAATTTTAGAAATAAGATTTTTCAATTAGAAGAAAATTTTTCTAAGCGGGGTCGCCCCTCGGCAGTGTTTGGCAAACGCTCCGAGTGTATTTCTGCCATGAAAAGCTCTCAGTGAAAACTCATCTGCCTTGCAGATGCCGTTCGGAGTGGGCATAAAACATGTAGGTCCCGTCCGGTTAATTTGTAGGGAAAATAGAGAGGAGCACGACGCAAATTGGAAGAGAAGCTCGGTCTTAAATCTCTTCGGAGGTTATCGCGCCTTATATTTATTTCTATTTATTAAAGAAAGTAAAAGTTTAAGAAAACTTATCAAAAAATTAAAATTTTGGACTTTGGCTTAAGAACTGGAAACAGAAAGTTTGGGAAATAAGGAACTACCTACAAGTTTATTTGTAATGAAAAAAATACGCTTTGAAAAAAAAAATATTTTTGAATTGATGTTTCAAGAAATTTTTTTTAATATATTATCTTTTGAAGCATAGCCTTGATCAAAGAGAAAAAATAGTATTAACCAAGAGCTACGTAAAAAAATTTTGTACATGTGGACGAATAATCCCGATGTTAGTTACAAAAAGTTGACCAAAATCACAGGATCATCTTAAAACATGGCCCGAAAAACGGTTTTGCACTTCAGCAAGGGTGCCTTATTGAGAACATGCCAAGAAGTGGTCGCCCAAAACAATCAGCCGACGTTAAGTTAGAAACTAAGGTTTTTTCCCTTATTAGGGGAAACCGATTATTGTCGAAAGAGATGTTGCCCAAATAGCACAGAATTGGTACTAAAACGTACAAACAGACGTCAAAAAGCATTTCTTTACATGAAAGCTCTATGAGACTGTATTGCCAAAGAACATTTTTTGTGTGATTATGGATGACGAAAAGTATCTAAAAATGGATTTAAGACGAAGCTACGTTACTCAGTTCTACCGCTTGCAATCTGCAGATGGCATTCCTTATAAGAAAAAAACTATCCAAATAGAAAAGTTTTGCAAAAAGGTTCTGATTTGCAAAATTTTTTTATGAATGCGGGCATAAATCCCCGTAGTTCTTTACGATGGCACCATCAACACAGAAATTTGCGTGAAAGAGTGTCTTAAAAAATTTATTCTGGAATTCCTACGTCTGTGCTTGGCTTAAGCACACTACGCTTGTCTCACTCCAAACTTGTTTCGAAGTTAACAATAAACATAATTTTAGCAAGAACTTGAATCCGCTCAAAGGGCACCATTGCATGGGTGAAAAGATTCAAGGGGTTGTGTAGCGCAATTCTCTAAAAGTTTTGTCAGCGCAATATATAGCTTCGCCAACCCAATTGTCAAACTCACCTACCCGTTGCGAATTCTGTTTCATTAAAAGCCGAGGCTCTGGCGACCCCGACCTCCTGATGGATCTAGGGGATGGAAGGGCGGTACGTGTAGCGCAATTCTCTCAAGGGGTTGCAGTGCAATATATAGCTTCGCCAACCTAATTGTCAACCTCACCTACCCGTGGCGAATCTTGTTTCATTTACAGCCGTGGCTCTGGCGACCCCGAACTCCTGATGGATCTAAGGGATGGGAGGGCAGTATGGCCTAGAAGGTTGCATGTGGTCATACAAAATCGTTCCCGAGATGGTAAGGCTAGTAAGTTTATGGTGCTTGTTACTGGAAAGTACCGAATCTGCATCAATCAACGGACCATCAACATCGATAACACTCCCCAAGGCCTACGGGGAGTGTCCTTATCGCTATAACAACAACAACAATAGTATCATTATCACAATACTTGATGACAGGTATCTCCTAAAATTTCGGCCATACTGACTGTAACGAATAAATTGATAAAATGTCTCTACCGGTGATTGATATAAGTAAAAATTTATTTCCATACTAACAAAAAACAAATAAGGATGGGACTGTCTTCGGCTGTGCAGAAGACTTCATACCTTCCATGAATGGGGCCGAACAATAACCTTATCCCGTTCGTAATCTCCAAATAATCGGATGTATAAGATAAGAAAAATATAGTGAACAGATGTACATACCTAAACGAGTTTTAAGATAAATATAAAATAAAAAATGGCAAGAAACCCCCTAATCTGAACGATCGGTTGTATGGGATATATATTATATATTAACTCCGATTAAACGATTTTTACAGGAAATCTTCTATGATATATTGGAATAAATATCACCAAGTTTAACGTTTTTATATTGGAAATTAAAGGAGAAATTGCCAAAAATCTTTCTATCTGAACGATCGGTTGTATGGGATATATACTATATATAGCTCCGATTAAAGTGATTTTTTCAGGATATCTTCTACGATATATTAGAATATATATCACCGAGGTTCACGTTTATACTTTCTAAATTGCGGCAGGAATGACAAAAATCGCCTTATCTGAACGATCGGTTGTATGGGAGATATATGTTATAGTGGTCCGAACCTGCCGTATCCGAAAAATGTCTAATATAATATCAAAATACTTCCTTGTGCCAAATTTCATTGAGATATCTCAAAATTTGAGGGACTAGTTTGCGTTAAAACAGACGGACGGACGGACAGACGGACATGGCTATATTAACTCAGTTCGTCGCCCTGATCAATTTGGTATACTTAATGGTGAGTCTATCTTCTATATTTCTCAACGTTACAAACATCGGACCAAAGTTAATATACCATTTCATGTTCATGAAAGGTATAAAAAAGTACAAACAAAGTAACACATAGCGCTTTATGGGCGTTAAAATCCACTCCTAGCCAAGCTTTTAGGTTTAGTTTGCGTTATCGGTGCAAATAAGAAAAATAAAAATATTTTGCATTCTTCTAAATGTCCACTTATATGAAATTTAGAAATGATGAAATAATAATTAATTAATATTTCTATGTACATACATATGTTTGTTATTAATACGTATTGTTTATGCAGTCCTGATGATGACTTCAGACTGAGGTCGAAATATTGACATTAAATTAAATAAAAACAAAATAAAAGTGTTTTATTTATCCGGCCTTGAGCTCAACAATAACAACAACTTGATGAAATACTGTTTAAATTATTCGCTAATGACAGAACTTTTTCAACAAATTTTAATAAAAACTATTAAGAAATATCAACAATATATACAGGTTATTGAATTTTACTGCAGATTATATAGAAAACAGTGAAATCGGAAAAACTATTTCGAAACAGCCTTTCAATGTAGTTATTATGAGGCACTGTGCGGCGCTCTACCACCGATATGCGGCTTCTTACAATGGTTCACACTTTCTTGTATTATTCTAAGAGCGCCAAATGTTACGTATACGCCACGCCGGTCTAACCATCTGCAATGCATCTCAGCACAGCTCAATTCATTTTAGTTTACTTCAGTGCAACTCTAGAACACCGGTATATATTTATATATGTACATATTTGCGTGCCAATTGTGGGCGGTCTTTTTGTCTGAAATATATTTTATTTTCTCATATTTTTGCTCTGCATTTTGATTTGCTTGTTTTTTTCGTATGTACCCTCTTTGACATTCCTCTGGGTTTTAATACCCTATTTTCGCTCTTTGACAACATCAACAGTTCAGGGAATAAGTGGCGATAACTACAGGTATTTTTTTTTATGAAACGAGCGTGTGTGTGTGTGTGTGATGGTGTTATACAAAAGTATAAACGCATTGGTTATGAAGTTAAACAAATGAATATTTGTGCCGCAAAGTACTTAGGTAATGTCATACTGAGCTTCACAATATTGTGTGTTTATTGTGTCTAGAGTTTTTTTCCGTCTTTCTTCTATTATCTCTGTTTTTAACACTCATTGCTTGGCTAGTGAGCCTGTAAATGGTCTGTTTTGAACACAATGTTATCATATCTATATTTAGTTATTACACTTTCTATATACAATGTAAGCATATGCATGTGTGTTTGTGTGCATTTCATCTCACGTTTCATGTAGTTGTGTACGTGCGTGTGAATATTCTTACAAACAGCTGCATTTGTGCGCTTAGCCAAGCATTTGTCAGCAACATTCAGTATTAAATCGTCGATTCAAGGCAGCTCAATTGCGCTCAGATTTTTACGTATATAGGCTTCGGACTAATAAGTGATATATACCGTGCTAACATATCTAAAAACGTGTTCTAACGATACAAAACGTTATTAAAAAAATCTGAACAAAATAAAAGAAGAGCGCAGTACGCGTTCGTTTCCTAAGACAACCCAGTATGTATTGTACTCATTTGTGTTTTGCTGTTTTGTTTATAAAAAATTTTGAAATAGCGATTTTATTAGTGTTAATTGTATAGTTACCGTTATTGTTGTTGGTCACCCATTAATGTGTTTTTTTTTTTTGTTTACTTGGCTGTTTACCATTGTTTCGTATCAGCGTTAACATGTGTTAAGTGTTTATGTATTTGTGAGAGTATGAGTGTTGTGATCTCTTTCCACTACAGCAAGTTTTCGTTTGTTTATATTTTTGACTCCTCATCATCATCTTGACAGCTGGCTATGTGCATTTTGTTTACAATTTTATAAGATATTGTTACTGTTCTTCAATGTATAAAATTTTATATTGTGCTAGTGTCTGCCGGTGAGTTTGTGAAGGAGATACACAGTGATATGATAAAAACATCTAGAATGTTTTAGTTGGTCATACTAAGTATTCCCAAGATGGTTCGGCTAGTACTCTAATGGTGCTTGTTGACGGAACGTACTGGATCTGCTTCCGCCAGCGGACCAATCAATATCGACAACACCCCCACATTTTTTTTTTTGAAGGTTTTTGCGCAATATAATATTAAGCAAGTAAGGAAGTCTAAGTTCGTGTGAAACCGAACATTACATACCCAGCTGTACTCTTGAAATGCTGTTGTTGTTTGTTTTGTGTGCTTAATAGTGTTACAAGGCTGCGCAATAATACATATACATATGGTTCTATTCTGAAATAATCTTTCTTCGAGTTATGGCTACCGAAACATAGAAAATTGGTTAGTTATAAAAGGCGCGGTGCCACGCCAATTTTTTAAAATTTGAAGTTTTTCCTCTTTATTGTTATAAATCCACTTGGGAAATGAAAGATATAGCTTATTTTATACGTCCAATACCGTTGATTTTATCACAAGTGGGCGGTGCCATGCATGGTTATCATCCGATTTTGCTCATTTTCAATACCAACCTATTCTGGGTCCAGATAAGCTCGTGTACCAAATTTAGTGCAAATACCTCAACAGTTACTCAAGTTATCGTGTTAACGGGCAGACGGACGGAGGGACAGACGGATGTATGGGCGGATATGGCTCAATCAAATTTTTTTTCGATACTGATGATTTTGATATATGGAAGTCTATATCTACTTTATACCTATACCACCAACCGTTATCCAATCAAAGTTATAATACCCTGTGTAAAAGTACAGTTGGGTATGCAAATTTACCTCAGAACAAGCAAGTAAGGGAGGCTAAGTTCGGGTGTAACCGAACATTACATACTCGGTTGAGAGCTATGGAGACAAAATAAGGGAAAATCACCATGTACGAAAATGAGCCTAGGGTAACCCTGGAATGTATTTTTATGACATGGGAATGGAAGGTATTAAATAGTATTTTAAGAGGGAGTGGGCGACAGTTCTATAGGTGGACGCCATTTAGGGATATCGCCATAAAGGTGGACCAGGGGTGACTTTAGAATTTGCTTGTACAATATGGGTATCAAAAGAAAGGTGTTAATGAGTATTTTAAAAAGGAGAGGGCCGTAGTCCTATAAGTGGACGACTTTTCGAGATATCGCCATAAAGGTGGACCAGGGGTGACTCTAGAATTTGTTTGTACGATACGGGTATCAAATAAAAGGTGTTAAAGTGTATTTTAAAAAGGAGGTGGAAGCCTTTTCGAGATATCTCCATAAAGGTGGACCAGGGGTGATTCTAGAATGCGTTTGTACGATATGGGTATCAAATGAAAGGTGTTAATGAGTATTTTAAAAAGGAGAGGGCCTTAGTTCTATAAGTGGACGCCTTTTCGAGATATCGCCATAAAGGTGGACCAGGGGTGACTCTAGAATTTGTTTGTACGATATGGGTATCAAACAAAAGGTGTTAATGAGTATTTTAAAAAGGAGGTGGACGCCTTTTCGAGATATCGCCATAAAGGTGGACCAGGGGTGACTATAGAATTTGTTTGTACGATATGGGTATCAAAAGAAAGGTGTTAATGAGTATTTTAAAAAGGAGAGGGCCGTAGTCCTATAAGTGGACGACTTTTCGAGATATCGCCATAAAGGTGGACCAGGGGTGACTCTAGAATTTGTTTGTACGATACGGGTATCAAATAAAAGGTGTTAATGTGTATTTTAAAAAGGAGGTGGAAGCCTTTTCGAGATATCTCCATAAAGGTGGACCAGGGGTGATTCTAGAATGCGTTTGTACGATATGGGTATCAAATGAAAGGTGTTAATGAGTATTTTAAAAAGGAGAGGGCCTTAGTTCTATAAGTGGACGCCTTTTCGAGATATCGCCATAAAGGTGGACCAGGGGTGACTCTAGAATTTGTTTATACGATATGGGTATCAAACAAAAGGTGTTAATGAGTATTTTAAAAAGGAGGTGGACGCCTTTTCGAGATATCGCCATAAAGGTGGACCAGGGGTGACTCTAGAATGCGTCTGTACAATATGGGTATCAAACGAAAGGTGCTAATGAGTATTTTAAAAGGGACTGGACCTTAGTTCTATGGGTGGACGCCTTTTCGAGATATCGCCATAAAGGTGGACCAGTGGTGACTCTAGAATTTGTTTGTACGATATGGGTATCAAATAAAAGGTGTTAATGAGTATTTTAAAAGGGAGTGGGCCTTAGTTCTATAGGTGGACGCCTTTTCGAGATATCGCCATAAAGGTGGACCAGGGGTGACTATAGAATTTGTTTGTACGATATGGGTATCAAAAGAAAGGTGTTAATGAGTATTTTAAAAAGGAGAGCGCCGTAGTCCTATAAGTGGACGACTTTTCGAGATATCGCCATAAAGGTGGACCAGGGGTGACTCTAGAATTTGTTTGTACGATACGGGTATCAAATAAAAGGTGTTAATGTGTATTTTAAAAAGGAGGTGGAAGCCTTTTCGAGATATCTCCATAAAGGTGGACCAGGGGTGATTCTAGAATGCGTTTGTACGATATGGGTATCAAATGAAAGGTGTTAATGAGTATTTTAAAAAGGAGAGGGCCTTAGTTCTATAAGTGGACGCCTTTTCGAGATATCGCCATAAAGGTGGACCAGGGGTGACTCTAGAATTTGTTTGTACGATATGGGTATCAAACAAAAGGTGTTAATGAGTATTTTAAAAAGGAGGTGGACGCCTTTTCGAGATATCGCCATAAAGGTGGACCAGGGGTGACTCTAGAATGCGTCTGTACAATATGGGTATCAAACGAAAGGTGTTAATGAGTATTTTAAAAGGGACTGGACCTTAGTTCTATGGGTGGACGCCTTTTCGAGATATCGCCATAAAGGTGGACCAGTGGTGACTCTAGAATTTGTTTGTACGATATGGGTATCAAATAAAAGGTGTTAATGAGTATTTTAAAAAGGAGGTGGACGCCTTTTCGAGATATCTCCATAAAGGTGGACCAGGGGTGACTCTGGAATGCGTCTGTACAATATGGGTATCAAACGAAAGGTGTTAATGAGTATTTTAAAAGGGACTGGACCTTAGTTCTATGGGTGGACGCCTTTTCGAGATATCGCCATAAAGGTGGACCAGGGGTGACTCTAGAATTTGTTTGTATAATATGGGTATCAAATGAAAGGTGTTAATGAGTATCTTAAAAGGGAGTGGGCCTTAGTTCTATAGGTGAGCGGCTTTTCGAGATATCGCCATAAAGGTGGACCAGGGGTGACTCTATAATGTCTTTGTACGATATCGGTGTCAAATAAAAGGTATTAATGGGGGTTTTAAAAGGGAAAGGTTGTAGTTGTATATGTGAAGGCGTTTTCGAGATATCAACCAAAATGTGGTCAGGGTGACCCAGAAGATCATCTGTCGGGTACCGCTAATTTATTTATATATGTAATACCACGAACAATATTCCTGCCAATATTCCAAAGGCTTTTGATTTCGCCCTGCAGAAATTTTTCATTTTCTTCTACTTAATATGGTAGGTGTCCCACCCATTTTACAAAGTTTTTATACTCAGTTGAGCAGAGCAATTTTGGACAATGGGCGTGGCACCGCCCACTTTTAAAAGAAGGTAATTTAAAATTTTTGCAAGCTGTAATCTGTCAGTCGTTGAAGTTATCATGATGAAATTTGGCAGGGACGTTACCCCTATTACTATATGTGCGCCTAATAAAAATTAGAAAAATCGGAATCGGCGTGGTGCCCACTTTAAAAAAAAAATTTTTTAAAGTAAAATTTTAACAAAAAATTTAATATCTTTACAGTATATAAGTAATTTATGTCAACATTCAACTCCAGTAATGATGAGGTGCAACAAAATACAAAAATATAAGAAAATTTCAAAATGGGCGTGGCTCCGCCCTTTTTTATTTAATTTGTCTAGAAAACTTTTAACGCCATAAGTCGAACAAAAATTAACCAATCCATTTGAAATTTGGTACGGGCATAGATTTTATAACGTTTAATGTTTTCTGTGAAAATGGGCGGAATCGGTTGATGTCTAGCCCAGTTTTTATACACAGTCGTCCGTCTGTCCTTCCGCATGGCCTTTAACACGATAACTTGAGCAAAAATCGATATATCTTTAATGAACTTAGTTCACGTGCTTACTTGAACTCACTTTATCTTGGTATGAAAAATGAACGAAATCCGACTATGACCACGCCCACTTTTTCGATATCGAAACTTACGAAAAATGAAAAAAATGCCATAATTCTATACCAAATACGAAAAAAGGGATGAAACATGGTAAGGTAATTGGATTGTTTTATTGACGTGAAATATAACTTTAGAAAAAACTTTATAAAGTGGTTGTGACACCTATCATATCATGTAGAAGAAAATGAAAAAGTTCTGCAGGGCGAAATAAAAAACCCTTAAAACCTTGGCAGGTATTACATATATAAATAAATTAGCGGTATCCAACAGATAATGTTCTGGGTCACCCTGGCCCACATGGTTGATATCTGGAAAACGCCTTCACATATACAACTACCACCACTCCCTTTTAAAACTCTCATTAACACCTTTCATTTGATACCCATATCGTACAAACGCACTCTAGGGTCACCCCTGGTCCACCTTTATGGCGATATCTCGAAAAGGCGACCACCTATAGAACTAAGGATTACTCCCTTTTAAAATACTCATTAACACCTTTCTTTTGATACCCATATTGTACAAACGAATTTTAGGGTAACCCCTGGTCCACCTTTATGGCGATATCTCGAAACCGCGTCCACCTATTGAACTAAGGATTACTCCCTTTTAAAATACTCATTAACACCTTTCATTTGATACCTATATCGTACAAACGCACTTTAGAGTCACCCCTGGTCCACCTTTATGGCGATATCTCGTAAATGCGACCACCTATACAACAACCACCACTCCCTTTTAAAACCCTCATTAATACCTTTAATTTGATACCCATATCGTAAAAACACATTCTAGAGTCACCCCTGGTCCACCTTTGTGGCGATATTTCGAAACGGCGTCTACCTATAGAACTAAGGCGCACTCCCTTTTAAAATACTCATTAACACCTTTCGTTTGATGCCCATATTGTACAAACAAATTCTAGGGTAACCCCTGGTCCACCGTTATGGCGATATCTCGAAACGGCGTCCACCTATGGAACTAAGGATTACTCCCTTTTAAAATACTCATTAACACCTTTCTTTTGATACCCATATTGTACAAACGCAGTCTAGAGTCAACCCTGATCCACCTTTATGGCTATATCCCTAAATGGCGTCCACCTATAGAACTATGGCCCACTCCCTCATAAAATACTCTTTAATGCTTTTCATTTGATACGCATATCATACAAACACATTCCAGGGTTTCCATCGGATCATTTTCCTACATGGTTATTTTCCCTTATGTTGTCACCATAGCTCTCAACTGAGTATGTAATGTTCGGTTATACCCGAACTTAACCTTCCTTACTTGTTTTCTATAATTATATTTTGCGTCAATAAACCAATCCAATTACCATGTTTCATCCCTTTTTTCGTTATTGGTATAGAATTATGACATTTTTTTCATTTTTCGTAATTTTCGATATCAAAAAAGTGGGCGTGTTCATAGTCGGATTTCGGCCATTTTTTATACCAATACAAAGTGAGTTCATATAAGTACGCGAACTAAGTTTAGTAAAGATATATCGATTTTTCTCAAGTTATCGTCTTAACGGCCGAGCGGAAGGGCAGACGGTCGACTGTGTATAAAAACTGGGCGTGGCTTCAACCGATTTCGCCCTTTTTCACAGAAAACAGTTACCGTCCTAGAATCTAAGCCCATACCAAATTTCACAAGCATTGGTGAATTTTTTTTCGTCTTATGGCATTAAAAGTATCCTAGACAAATCAAATGAAAAAGGGCGGAGCCACACCCATTTTGAAATTTTCTTTTATTTTTGTATTTTGTTGCACCATATCATTACTGGAGTTGAATGTTGACATAATTTACTTATATAGTGTAAAGATATTAACTTTTTTTTTTAAATTTGAATTTAAAAAAAAAAAATTTTAAAGTGGGCGTGGTCGTTCTCCGATTTTGCTAATTTTTAGTAAGCGTATATATATTAATAGGAGTAACGCTCCTTCCAAATTTCATCATGATATCTTCAACGGCTGCCATATTACAGCTTGCAAAATTTTAAATTACCTTCTTTTAAGAGTTGGCGGTGCCATGCCCATTGTCCAAAGTTTCACTAATTTTCTATTATTCGTCATAAGTCCAACTCACCTACCAATTTTCATCGCTTAATCCGTATTTGGTAATGAATTATCGAACTTTTTCGAAATCTTCGATATCGAAAAAGTGGGCGTGGTTATTGTCCGATATGGTTCATTTTAAATGGCGATCTGAGATGAGTGTCCAGGAACCTACATACCAAATTTCATCAAGATACCTCAAAATTTACTCAAGTTATCGTGTTAACGGACAGACGGACGGACGGACGGACGGACATGGCTCAATCAAATTTTTTTTTCGATACTGATGATTTTGATATATGGAGGTCTATACCTATCTAGATTCCTTTATACCTGTACAACCAACCGTTATCCAATCAAAGTTAATATGCTCTGTGAGCTCTGCTCAACTGAGTATAAAAAGAGTAAAAAAAAAACAAAGTAAAATATTCAAATTTGTTTTTTGTTTGGGAAACACATAAATAAGCATGGGTGCAGCTGAGAAATTGTTTTTCACGGCGGAAAATCATCAATAATGTTTAATGGTTTCCTATAACTGGTAGGCGTTTTTATCATACCATTTCTATTGTCACCATTGATGTCTCTAAACGGAAACCCCTATCATGGGGATACTTCCCCTGACCCCATAGCTTTTCATGCATCAAGCTTTAGGTAAAATTTTTAGAACGAATTGTCCTCCACTAGTCGGATACTCTATAGGTTGGACGCGGACAGTTATTTGCTATAATACGAAATGGACTTATTTTGTTTTGTTGAGATGAAAACCCTTAACTGAGTGGACTTGAATCTCTTATCGGCGAACCCTGAGTCCTATTTTCATAACAAATCAAGACGAAACCTTTCTTGAACGGACGTGAATTCCTCGTAAGTGAACAAAATTAGCGATTGAATATCAATCTGTACGCTTGCAAAACTTCCTACTTGTTGGGGACATATTTGCCAATGAATAAGGGGGCTAGCAGAATAAAATCAATTTCGTTCTCAATTTAAGAAGTATCATAGTCTGTATGGTGACCGCCGTGGGGTCGTGGTAGCGCGTTCCGCCCACCACAACGAAAATCGTAGGTTCAACTCGCGGTCAAAGCAAATTCAAAAATTTAACTAGAAAAAAAAAAAGTTTTTCTAAGCGGGGTCACCCTTCTACACTCCTATTGTATTTCTGCCATGAAAAGCTCCTCAGTAAAAATGTATCTGCTTAGCAAGTGTCGTTCGGAATGTAGGTCCCATCCCGCCAATTTGTAGGAAATTTAAAATGAGCACGACGCAAATTGAAAGAGAACCTCGGCCTAAAATCCCTTCAGAGTTTATAGCGCCTTGCATTTATGTATTTTCATAGTCTGTGACACTACCTGTACAACTTTTTTGTAAATTAAAAATAAAGCTTCAAGGTAGCCTGCAGCTATGGTAGGGTAAACTGGCCGGATAATAAAAACCTCTCATAGACTTAATGTATACATAGTGTTAAAAGATTGCGGTTGGCGACCTAACGGAAACCCCAATTAGGAGCCTGGACTTATGGTATAGAATACCACCGTCCACTTGGTAAATACTAAACATTTTTTTAAAACCAAGCTGAATTGCTGCCTCCAGATCTGGCAACTCCGCCTCCCTAATAGCTGATATTTATACCTCGCGAGCGCAGACCACGAACACATAACGTCCTCATCCGTTTCTTCCTGCAGCTTGCACTTCTTACATCTGCTGTTACTGACGAGTTGTAACTTGAAAGCATGTGACGCCAGAACGCAATGCTTATTTAGTACGCCCATCGTGAATCTTGAATTTTTCCTCTTCAGATATATGAGCAAGAGGGTGAGCGCTGGCCAGGCCATGTTATGCTAATGAAAGATGATGCTCCGGCCTAGAAATTGTGTCTATTGGAACCCGCCAATGGACGCAGAGGGAGAGGGCGGCCCGACTCCGCTTGAAGGACCAGGTGGAACATGATTTAAACTCCCTTGGTGTGACCAATTGGCGCCGGTTGGCGGAGAGAAAAAGCAACTGTACGCCTTGTTGGAAGGCCATAACCGTTCAGACGGTTAAGCGCATAGTGGAGAATGGCATGCCATGCTACTGTTGGTGTAGTTTTAAGAGCTTCCGTTATGCTTAGCCTGATCAACCGCGACCTAAGTTCTGCTTATTCGAAAAAGAGAAAAAGAAGCGAAAAAGACAGGTTTGATGGTGGAGGAGAACAAAATGAATTACCTGCTGTTTCCGAGCAAAGATTCAGTGGATTTGCGCCTTGGTACACCACTGTCGGCAGCCATAATTTCGAAATAGTATAAGATACGATTACATTTACCTCACAAAAAACATCAACATAACAACGTCAGCCTTGAAATCCAGCGTATAACTGGTTTTGCCAATCGGATCTGCCGGCCTGAATATGATGCAGAAGCGTGGACCATGACAACAGAAATGACACTGGGAGTATTCGAGAGGCAAGCTTTTCGAAAGATTTACTGACGTCTACACGTTGGCGACGGCGAGTGCCGAAGAAGGTTTCATGATAAGCTGTACGCAGACATTAACATAGTCAAGCGAATTAAATCGCAACGGTTATGCTGGCTAAGCGCTGTAAAGCGAATGAGAGATGATGCTCCGGCTAAGAAAGTATTTTTATAGGAACTTGCTTACGAAAGCAGAGGAAGAGGGTAGCCCCAACTATACTGGAAGAACCAGGTGAAAAAGACTTAGATTCTTTTGGTGTGTCCACTTGGTGCCAGTTAACATAGTCATTGAAACGATTAAGCGCCAAATAACTCCAAATTGGAAAAAAGAAGCGGAATAGATGGGCCTGATGGTGAATGAGTACAATACCAATTACCTGCTATAGTGTTAACTACTTTGTACTCTTTACTTTAATTTTTAAATTAATTTTTAATTGAGTTTTCGTGTTAACTTAAAAATTTTTGAATAACTTTAAACAAGAAAATTCTAATTAGTATGAAAATATTTAAACTCAAAAATAAACAAAAATAAATTTTTAAAAATAAAATAAATATTTGGTTTATTACCGAATCTGCTGTCATCAAGCAAAGAGTCAGCGCATTTGCGCCGTGGAAACCACGCTACTGTTACGCGCTAATTGTTTCGAAATGGTAAAATACTTTTTATACCTTTCATGAAAATGAAATGGTATATTAATTTCGTCACGAAACCGAAAATTGTAAGTCCTTAAAGGAAAATAGATAGACCCACCATTAAGTATACCGAAATAATCAGGTTGAAGAGCTGAGTTGATTTAGCCATGTCCGTCTGTCCGTCTGTCTGTCTGTCCGTCTGTCCGTCTGTCCGTCTGTCTGTTTGTATGCAAACTAGTCCCTAAATTTTTGAGATGTCTTGATAAAATTTGGTGAGCGGGTGTATTTGGGTGTCCCATTAGACATTTGTCGGAACCGACCGAATCGGAGCACTATAGCATATATCCTCCATATAACCGATTTTTCAGAAAAAGAGGATTTTTGTAATATCTTACCCAATTTAACAGATTGAAGCTTCAAACTTCACCATATACTTTCGTATATTGCACGTATTGTTGCCTGAAAAAATTGATGAGATCGGTCGTATATATATAGTATATATCCCCCACAACCGATTGCTCAGATAAGGAACTTTTCGTAATTACTGCCCTATTTTAAGAGCTAGAGGCTTCATATTTCAACGAATACTTACGTATATAGCATATATTGTTGTCTGAAAAAATCATAAAGATCGGTGGTATATATATTATATACTTCATATAAACTCTAATTTTTGCCCCCCTTTTACGGCTAGAAGCTTCAAAATTCATCAAATTTCATCAAGCTAGAAGCTTCAAAATTCATCAGATTTCATCAAATAGTTACGCTTACGTCATATATTGTTGAAATACGTGATTCGTAGTCATAGTTTTTACACGCAGACCACAAAAAACCTGAAACTTTGGATCCTCACAAAAAGTACCTAATTATTTTTTATTTTATATTATCTTAAAAATCGTTAAGGTATGTAGATCTGTTCACTATATATTTCTTATCTTATACATCCGATTATTCGGAGATTACGAGCAGGATAAGATTATTGTTCAGCCCCATTCATGAAAGGTATGAAGTCTTCTGCACAGCCGAAGACAGTCCCGTTCTTACTTGTTTTATATAGAAACCAGCATTTAAACAAACAACATCGTCAGCTCGGAATTCCAGAGAAGATTCACCGTCTTCAATAGAGAGTAAAGTCCTCTCTCGGTAAACGGAAATCGTGCTCTACAAGTCACTTATCGTACCCTTTTTGCTACACGGTGCAGAAGCATGCACCCTGAGCATGTTCCAAGGAAAAATTTATGGAATTCTACGCGTTGGTGATGGCAAGTACCGAATAAGGATTAGTGATGTTCTGTACGAGCTTTACGCAGAATTCAACATAGACCAGCCAAGTAAAACGAAGCGGCTGGTTAGGCCATGTTATACTGAGTGAGTATTTTTATGAAAGACCAGATGGAAAATTATTTAAGTACTCTTTGTGTGTTAACTTGGCGCCAGTTAACCTAGAAGAAGGAACTGTCGCTCCTTGTTGGACGGGCATAACCACTTAAACGGTTAAGCTCCAATTATGTAAGTTAGTAAGTAAAATTTGCTAATCATTGATAATCTACATACCCCAAAGTTGTTTGTTACACGTACTTGTTTGCGTGGCTGCCTAACCAACAAGGACTTACTTACTTACTTACTTACTTAATTGGCGCTTAACCGTTTAAACGGTTATGGCCGTCCAACAAGGCGCGCCATTCGCTCCATCGCCCCGCCAACCGGCGCCAATTGGTCACACCAAAGGAATTTAAATCGTTTTCCACCTGGTTCTTCCAACGGAGTGGGGGCCGCCCTCTACCTTTGCTTCCATACGCGTGTTCCGATAAAAAAAACTTTCTTGGCCGGAGGGTCGTTTTTAATCGCATAACATGGCCTAGCCAGCGCAGCCGCTGCATTTTAATTCGCTGGACTATGTTGATGTCTGCGTATAGTTCGTACAGCTCATCATTAAATCTTCTTCGGTACTCGTCATCGCCAACGCGTAGAGGTCCATAAATCTTTCGCAGAAATATTCTCTCGAACACTCCCAGAGCCGCTTCATCTGCTGTTGTCATGGTCTGTACCATATAACGGGACGGGTACGGTAAGTGACTTGTAGTTTATGATTTTCGTTTGCCGAGAGAGGACTTTACTTTTCATTTGCCTACCTAGTCCAAAGTAGCATTTATTGGTAAGAGTGATTCTTCGCTGGATTTTAGAGCTGATGTTGTTGCTAGTGTTTATGCTGGTTCCCAAATAAACGAAGTCTTTACTATTTTGAAATTATGGCTGCCAACAGTAGCGTCGTTGCGAAGGCATATATGCTCCTCGATGACAGCAGGTACTTCGTTTTGTCCTCATTCACCATCAAACCAATTTTTACCGCTTCTTTTTCCAGTTTGGAGTAAGCAGAACTAACGGCGCGGGCGTTTATGCCGATGATATCAATGTCATCAGCATATGCCAGTAATTGCACGCTTTTGTAAAATATTGTTCCAGAGCGGTTAAGTCCTGAAGCTATTATAATTTTCACCAGCATCACATGAAAGAAATCGCACGATAGGTGGTCACCCTGTCTGAAACCTCGTATAGTTTCAAACGGCTCGGAGAGGTCCTTCCCAATTCTTACTAATCTGATGGTGTTGCCCAACGTCATTTTGCACAGCCGTATAAGTTTTGCGGGGAATTCAGACATGCGGCATATAGGTAGCTCCTTTTCGTGCTGTTGAAGGCGGCTTTAAAATCCACGAAGAGGTGATGTGTGTCGATGCTTTTTTCACAGTTTTTTCCAAGATTTTGCGCATTGTGAAAAGCCGATCTATAGTAGGTTTACCAGCTCTGAAGCTGCACTGATAAGGTCCAATCAGTTAGTTCATGGTGGGCTTCAATATTTCGCACAACACTCTTGACAGGACTTTATATGCGATATTAAGAAGGCTGGTTTCGCGATAGTTGGTGCAGTTTGCAGTATCCCCCTTCTTGTGGACTGGGCAAAGAACAATTAGATTCTAACCGCCGGACATGCACGCGTCCGCCCATATTGTGTGAAGAAGCTGCGCCTTACCAACTCCTCGCCGCTGTATTTAAATAGGTCCGCAGGCAATCCGTCAGCGCCTGCGGCCTTGTTGTTGGTTATTGCTATTCTGACTACGTCATAATCAGGGGGGGGGCATTTATTCAATCATCATTGATTTCGGGATCGGGTTCATCATCTCTGTGCGGTAAATCGTTGTCTCCATTTAGGAGAGCGGAGAAGTGTTCCCTCCATAATCTAAGTACTCTCTGGACATCAGTTACAAGGTCGCCGTTTTCGTTCTTACAGGAGTTTGCCCGGCCTTAAAACCTTCCATTTGTCGCCGAATTTTTTGGTCAAATTTTTGGGCGTTATTCCTGGTGGCTAGCAGCTCAAGCTCCTCGCACTCACGCCTTTCTGCCTCTGATTTTTCCTTCTTCAAAAGGCGTCTCGCTTCCTTTTTTAACTCGCGGTAGCGCTCACAAACTCCTCTTATTGCGCTCGCTTTTAACGTAGCCATGTAGGCAGCGTCATTTCTTTCGGCTGCAACGTGGCATTCTTCATCGTACCAGTTGTTTTTCTGTGGTCAACGGTAACCAATTTTTTCCTCTGCGGTGGTACGTAATGCTTTGGAGTTATGCTCCCACTGCTCCTGTATTCCTTCAGGCTGAGTTTTGCTCTCAGGGAGCAGGTGTGAGAGTCGAGTTGCGAAATCATTGGCAATCTGTTTCGATTTCAGCCTTTCGGGGTTTAGCTTTCCTTGTGTTTTTGTCCCTTGGTGTGTATTTTGGCTGCGACGAGATAATGGTCCGAGGCGCGCACACATCTAAAAGACTAGAGGGATGCCGTCCGTTTATCACAATGATCGATCTGATTGCGAGTATTTCGATCAGGGGAAACCATGTAGCTTAATATATCTTTTTATGCAGGAACCTCTTGCTGTATATGACCATGCTTCGAGCACCGGCAAAGTCAATCAGCCTCAGTCCGTTAGGAGAATTTTCATTGTGTTGGCTGAACTTTCCGACTGTAGGGCCAAAAACATCTTCTTTCCCCACCCTGGTGTTAAAGTCGCCAAGCACGACTTTTATATCACGGCGGGGGCAGCGCTCGTATTTGCGTTCAAATTGTTCATAAAAAGCGTCTTCCAACTCATCGTCTTTCTCCTTTGTCGGCGCATGGGCGCAG
This sequence comes from Eurosta solidaginis, assembly GCF_040869045.1. Classification (NCBI taxonomy): domain Eukaryota; kingdom Metazoa; phylum Arthropoda; class Insecta; order Diptera; family Tephritidae; genus Eurosta; species Eurosta solidaginis. Next base: position 335,093,102 of record NC_090319.1, on the reverse strand, counting down.
ATGAATGATATATTAAAAAATTTGCTATTATTCAGATAGCGGCGAGACGTTAGTCCACAGGCGTGAAAGCCAGAACTTGGCGACAAAGTCTCTCTCCCACCACGAATCCGACGCCTAAACTGCGCTTATTTGTATAGCCACTCTAATTAATGTTAGAATTTTTAATCTACTTTCTTCCTTCCTTCGTCCAACGCATTTCTTGGATGGCGGTGATGTCAGATTTTGCTTTGACGAGGACATCAACCAGTCGGACATCTGCACCAATCCTATTCAGGGAGCGGACCTTCCAGGTGTATGCCCTCAACTCACTGTCCTTCAAACGTTTGCCATGGTCGTCATCAATAGAGAGTGTTCTTTTTATCCGTGGATTGTTTTTGCTTTTCATTGGAGTATGGTTTGACGTGGCGGGTCCGAAGCCCAGCGCACATCCCGCTCAGCGGGGGTAAAAGTATTACTTGCACGTTTATATAGCGAGCCGCTTGCTCCAAGACAGACGCCCGCTTGCAGCCGCACCTAGTGATGAACAGACGCTGCCGATGGGAGATCCCCTGTCTAGCCCTTAAGCCGATTATATCAGAATGGCCTAGCCAGGTTGTCGCCTTCTTACATTAGCTACCCAGAGGATACTTTCCGCAAGCGACCGGAAGTAGTGAGCTGCTTGAACCGCATGCAAAAGAATCGCCCTGGTAATTCCCAGGTGAATGGCGGTCATAAGCTTTCCCCACTTTCGTGGACTTCTACACACGGCTCCATCCTCCAAACTAGGACCCCATAGTAAATTGTGGGCTTGAAAGTTGCTGTAAATACCCAATGAGAGAGTTGGAGTCTTAGGGCCCTCGTGCGTCTTAGCATCCTCTTGCCTGCATACAGTACCACAAGGGACTTCGTCGCTCTCTCTTCCATATGAAGTTTTTACGACAACTTAGTATCTGGTATAATTCCTAGATATTTTGTGCTAAACTTTGCGGAAACAATGGAAATTGTGCACCATATTAAAACTTTTTCATGTAGTTAATAACATTTACAAAATAATGTGATAAACGTGAGTTTTATCACAACGAAATATTAAATTTCACAAAACAGGTATCCAAAAAGCTAGACAGAAGGGAAAATTCGCCGGCCAAAAACATGTGGGTGCCCGCACTTAACACTTCAAACAAAACCTATGAAAAGACCTTTGAGCTAGCGACAATCTGTTGCAGGCTAGGTCTTTTTTTGTGAGTTGGGGCAAAGGTAACCACGGTCAAAAGCTGCTATAGCTTTTTTCGTGTGTACAAGTGAGAGATTTACGGTAAGGCAAACAAAAAAGTGTCAAAAATTGTTGACCAAAAAACATACGGCAATTATTCAGCACAATTGAAGATGAAGTGCGGCAAATGAACAACAACATTACATTCCAAATCAACTACAATAAAAACAATGAGGCATTAAGCCAGAATAAAAGGATAACAACAATAAATAATTGGATGAAGTATGTGTAGTAATTGTGTTGAAAAAGGGCAAAACCAACGCCACGTAATCATTCAAAAGCAGAGTTTTTGATATGGATGTGTGTGTATGTACGGCTGCTTAAATTTTATATTTACGTATCCAATATACGAATGCTATATACTACATATATATGTATGTTTTTGTAGGCAAATATTTATATTTGCACTGTTTGGCCACTCTTTTGCAATGCTGTCCAGTAAAAAGTAATTTGAACATTTGAAATGTCTGATGCAGGGTAACCGATTGCCGCCGACGGACTCTGTAAACGGTTGGTTTTGCTGCTATTTGTCTGCAGTCATCAGCAACACTGCTACCGCCATTGTGGCATGCAGCAGCACTACTTGGAACCCGTATCTGTACAAACTCGTACATTATATTGCGCTTATAGCCGTTAGTGCCAAATTTTCCGACATCTTTTATCAAGGCATTTTCGGGATTTGCCATGTCTATCTCGATATTAGTCCCGATTTGTAAGTTTTCTATACTTTTATTTAAATTACTTACATTGTCGATACATTTTGTTGCTGAGCACTTGTAATGTCGCTTTAAGTATAATCACCACCGCACATTGATATAATTACCACTACATACGGCCTCACAGTATGCACAGACAAAATGCAAGTAATCACTTGCAAGCACTTCATTTGCGCGACAGTCGCCTAACCACGAGTGCGCAAACTTCTGAAACTGTTTATAATAAATTTTATTTAAGTAGAAACGAATTGTATTTGAAAGGGCATCTAGGTGCGTCCTATGGTTGTTGTTGTAGAAGCAGTGCTTCGCCCATCCAATAGGTGTGACCAATCACAAATTGTCATCAGTGTCCTCTAACAGGAGTCCAAGGAAACTTAACATAATGAGAGGGGCGCGTGCTATGGTAAGGTTCGTTAGTACCGCAAACACTGCTTGAGCAGATATAATTCCTTTATCTTGCTTGGATTCGCCACTACTCTTTCGAATGTCCAGAGATTGAGTGTGAAGGAACCTAGTTCCTACATCCTTCTTCTTTTAGACACAGGTAGGTCCACCATCAAGTGCCCAAGTGGCCATGATGCCAAATAAATAAATAAATATTGGGTACACATCAACTGATCTACCGATTTATCAGCTGCGACTCGCCGCACAACCTGCACCCGAAGTGGGTGGTACAAGCTAAAGGAAACTGCGCGTGTCGGGGGAGTTTTAGTGGGCAACCAATCAAAGGAGGAGGGTCTCGAAGTGAGGCTTGGAAAATCCTAATCTATGCATAAATCATTTTCCTCTTCCACGAAGCTGATCACCACCTTCCCAAACGATATATCGGAAAAAGTTAAAGGGCATTTGTAAAGGAAATAATTTTGCTTTTGTAATGATCTTTATTCATTTCACGTTGCTCACAGACTAAACTTACGACTAAACTTCAAGTAATTGAGCAGTGCTCCAAATGTGATTTTATGTATATATTCCAGTGAGTACGAGCCTACAGTATATAGTATAAGAGAGAGCATAGTTAATAGTTACACTGTATGTGTTTTCTGGTATACCTATGTGTACACTCATGTTAAATATATTGCTGTCCAATACATTACAGCTTTCAAGCACAATGAAACCTTTTCTCCGTGGCGAGGTTAGGTAAGGTCAGGATAAACTAGCTGGCCCGTGAAGACCTCGGATAGACTGGCTGATTCCGTTGTGTTACCAGAAGTTTGTGTATCGAGTAAACTGAAAACTCCTTTCAGAAACCAGTACCGGTGATATAATATAACTACTTCTCTTGGCAAACACTGGAAGCTTTCAAGGAAATATGCAACTTACTGCTTCAGGAACTGACAGCTGTGCCATTTCTTATAGCTGTAGTCTAAGACTTTCGAGCTCCGGATACGAGCACAAATCGTGCTCTATCGTTTTCTCCTTCAAACCCCACTTCCTACATCTACTATCACTGACAAGGCCTTATTTAAAAGCATGTAACGCCTGAAGGCAGTATGCAGTAGGAATATCCATCATAAGCCCACTCCTGTGTGTAATGTTAATCCCCTCGGTGCATTGTTAAGACTACTTTGTAAGTCTTAAGTTATAAAACCTGCACATGATCTTTTACAGTTTGCAGCCTCGTCTTGATTCCACGTTTGTTCTGTTTGATAGATTATGCTCTACTTTGGTCTTCTTATAATCACTCCCAATCTGACTAGAACGTCTACCATAAAAGCTTCGACGGATGCGCTCTGTTCAGCTTGCTCACCCGCACACTAACACAATTTTATGCGTTGTGCTATGAGAGATTACTGCTTTAATTTCAGCTTGACTCTCAGTATAAAAATTGACGAGGCTGCTGATTAAGCCATTTTTCCAGTATTCCTTTAGCTTTAGCCACGGCTACTTCTTCCGCCTGAAAAAACCCCACAGTGATATAGTAGATTGAAGGATTTCTTTATTTGCAGATTAGTGCAATTTCGCGCAGACCCTACCCTCTTTCCGTTACCTTGGAATCATCGCTATACGCGTGTATCATCTCGTCTGCCGTTTGAGTGAACTTGCGCCAACCTTCCACCTCTATTTTGGCTTTAAAAAGTCCATAAAAAAGCGGGTAGGGAACTAGGTAGGTCCAATATTTGACGCATTGTATGCGCTCTAACGCTATGTTCTTCATCACCAGGCCTCTAGATGAAATGTGCAGAATTGCATTAGTGCAGTCGTTGGGTTTGTTTTGAGAGATCCTGTTGTGCTAAGCATGGCTGGCTTTAATACCCACTACAATTTTTTATAGAACCTTCTTTTTTATGTGGCCGTCCACTAAACATGGGCTCCTTGGTAACGGATAGGATTTACAATCGCTGGAAATAGTCAATTATAGGGAGGGGGTTATAGACCTCACGTACAACCCAGTATTCTTTTACATGCATATTTGACTTTATGTAGATATCTATTAGCCTCTTAAAGGGTTTGAACAGAATTAATGTTAAGCTAATTGGTCTCTATTCTTCGCGATACATATGACTGATCTTTTCCGCTTTGGTAAAAAGACGGAGGAATCAACTATCTATACCTCACGATAAATATTGATAAAGAAGCCAAAAGATTTAACTGTGACATATATAGAAAGCTAACGTCCACTTACACAATAATACATAATACCTCAAAGCACCCCCAGAAGCATAAAAATGCAGGATTAATTCATTTGATACATAGACGTGAAACAACACCTCTTACACAAGAGGCATATAAGAGAGAACTTGAGGTCATATATAACATCGCTGCAAAAAACGAATATAAAAAAGCACTAGTAGATGGGCTCAGAAGGACAAATGGAGAACCAAAAGAAATAACGAAAAGGAAAATAATAGCTGGACGACTATGACATATACTGGAAAAGCAACATATAAATTGGCAAACTTCTTAAAAAAAATACAACATTAACATAGCATTAAAACATCGAACAACCTAGGGCGAAAACTAATAACTAGCACTAACTCAGAGGATACGTTCAGCAGCCACTGCGTATACAAGCTTACCTGCGCATGCCAACATAGTTACATAGGACAAGCAGGGCGGTAAATAAGAACGAGGTTCAGAGAACATATTAGAGATTTCAACAAAAAAATACGGAATCCATACATTATAACAGAGTATAACTTCGCGAATCACATGGTTGAGAATGAATGTTCCCCAGCAAGCATCAATAAAACAGTTAGGGTTCTTCACATACAAGCAAACAGCCGATGTCTCAACGTACTCGAAAACATGGAAATCTACAAACAGAAAACATTCGACGGTAGAATAATAAACGAACAGATAAACACAATTTCTGACACAATATTAGAGCCTTTAAAGCAGGTTTACAAAAAACAAAGTAATCACATAGGTATAACAGACAAACACACAACAACTTATAAACCCAAAACAATTAACGCACCAAAACAACATACCCACAAAGAAGTACAAACGACTAAAATTACGAATTTTGACCTGCCTCAGTCAGCCACACAAATTCGATCAGTAAAAACCACCCTCGGTTCTGAATGAACACACAGCACATACACATATCTAAATATACACAAGCATAATTCTAACAATACCTGCTCATGTACCTACGAACTATAAATACAGGAAAGACGACAACAACAGATCAGAACGAAAATCGATACTGACGATGGCACAACGCCGAAACCGGTTTGTCTCAAAACCAAATTTGACAAGGCATGACGGAAAATCCTTCCAATATACATCAATCATCCACCCTGTCGGAATATCAACAAAACAAAATAAGTCTATTATTTGTGAACTACAAAAGACACGGTTCTCTCATGCTCAGCGACTTTAACACAAGGTTGGGAAATAAAAGCATTTTTTGTCCTGCAGTCGAAGAGATGAGCCTTATAAATCTTCAAAACATGCTGTGCAATTCTCAGCAATAAAACAGGAAAGCTAGGAAAATAATTGCAAATCCCGAAATTCCAATATTACCTACTCACAATCCATGAATTTTTGGGACTTCGTAAAGCATGTGATTTCTGCAGCTTTAAATCACCCCCTCTTGTTTGCTTTTCCTTGTTTTTTTTTGCTGTCGTAACAAACAATTTTTCGGTGATAAAATATTTAAATTTAATTAAGGGCAACGGACAGTGCCAAAGCTAGCAAAACTTACCCATTTGTTGATGGCTTAAGGGTTGATGTTTGTAAGTGAATACAAGCTGGGGGAGGGTGGCATAGTTAGCTGCTCTTAAAGTGGTATTATTTTTCCCATATATACATATGTAAGTATTTGTCCTGCTTGGATTTATGGCGATTTTTGTGATTTGAAACTTTTGTTGTTTTAGCCACTTTTTGTTTACCTTTTAGTTTGCGCATAATTTTTGTTTTATACGAAAACAAATTTTAATTTAAATTCTTACTTTGAGAAAATTCTCTTTGATATTTTGCCTTTAATTCTTTAAATATTTAACTGATGCCTTTTGTATACTGAAATTGTTGTAATTGTTTGGTAGCACAAGGAAAACCGTTGAAAGAAATTTACAAAACCTTGAATTTTTGATAAAGGTATTCGTGATTTATTACACCCACAATGGTATGGAGGTAGCGTGTTCCTTACAAAGCCGGCGGCTCCATCTTCAAGTTCCGGAAAAAGTAACATTGAAATTCTTTAGAAAAAAGCTGTCCCGCTCCCTACAAGTAGTCATCTGTCTTGCACAGGTATGGAAAATGAAGCTCCGCACGTTTTAGTAAAAAATCAGAAGTAAAATACTTCAAGTCGGAAGATAATATCGGTACGTTTTTTTAGAGCTATACTGTGCCAAGTTTTTGATGTTAAAATGTTTTTGATCATGGTATCTGGAAACAGTGTGTGAACGCTACCGCGAGCTGAAAAGGGAAGCGAGACGCCTTTTCAGGAAGAAAAAAGCAGAGGCAGAAAAGCGTGAGTGCAAGGAGCTTGATTGAGATCCTAGCGACGACAGACGGAAGGTTTTAAGTCCGGGGCAAACTTTTGTAAGAATGAAAACAGCGACCTAAATGGAGACAGCGATGTACCGCACGGTAATGAAGAATCCGACCCCGCAATCGATAATGATGGAATAAATGTCCCCCACCCGATTATGACGAAGTCAGAATAGCAATAACCAGATAAAAAAGCAAGAAGGCCGCGGGCGCACGCATCAGCACCTTCGAAAAATATGGTCGGAAGAGTGCATGCCCGACGATTGGAATCTAATGGTGATTTCTTTTCTACACGAAAATGTCGCCACTTTCAAGAGCAAACATTTTTAAGATTCTCACTTCGCCCTATGAAATTGTAGCCACCTAAAATATTCAGTGCCACCCTGCATGACTTGAAAAGAACAAAAATTGTAACCATTTTTACAAAAAAATTCAGTTCGTGTGATTGTTCGCTGTCAACTGTGATCGCAAATTGCCTTTGAGTGAGGCATGATGCGACACATACGTACATATATAGCATTCGCCTCAGCTTCGCATTCGCTTCAGCTACGTATGATTCATCAGCTAATTGACAGGGCTGTTTTCTGCACCGTAAATGGCAACCAGGGCAAGTAATGTTGCATTTTTGGCCATTTTTAGGGGTAGGTTGTTGAGAAAAGATAATGATGCCCTCTATTGAGGCTAAGCTGATTTTACAACAGAACACAACTTTCTGAAGTGCTGGCATAGAGGCCACATTTTCGTGTAGAAAAGAAAACACCATAAGTGTAATTTGCCCAGTCCATAAGAAGGGGGATACTGCAAATTGCACCAACTATCGCGGAATCAGACTTTTTAATATAAGGTCCTGTCAAGTATATTGTGCGAAAGATTGAAGCCCACAGTGAATCAGCTGATAAGATATGATCAGTGCGGCTTCACCCTGGTAAATCTACCATCGACTATATTTTCGCGACAGCACGAAATGTAGCTGCCTATATGCGCTAATTCTGAATTTCGTTTTACCAAAGCTGTGCAAAATGATGTTAAGCAACATGATCAGCTCAGTCAGAATTGGGAAGAAACTCTCAGTGCCGTTCGAAACTAAATAAGGTTTTCACAAGGTGACCACCTATCATGCGATTTCCTTAATTTGATGCTGGGGAAAATTATATTACTAATAATAATAGTTAACTAATTAGTAACTTAACCGCTCTGGGACAATATTCTATAAAAGCAAGCAATTACTGGCGTATGCTGATGGAATTTAGGCGGATTTTTTCAGTAACACTCAGGCGGCTATCAAATATCTTGTCCCTTACTCGTGCAACTCTGAACTAACACAAAATTGTCGCCGTTATCTTAAAGATAACCGGGTACACCTTACATGGGTCCCGGAACAAAGAGTTTGATTAGAAATGAAGAAAGTGTTCTTTGACTTGAAAAGGTTTCTTTTGAAATAAAGAAGCTTAAGCTAATTTGAAAACGCTTAATTTGATTCAAAAAAAGCTTCATTTCACTTTAGATTTTATTTGTAAAGAAATAAGTTTATTTTTTTATGAAAAAGTTTTATTTAATTAAAATAAGTTTTATTTGATATGAAAAAAGTTTTATTTAAAATAAAAAGACTTAAAGTGATTTGAAAAAATTAAATTTGATTTAAAACAGTTTTTTTTTAAGTTTTATTTGATTTAAGAGAAGCTGCATTTAATTTGAACAAAAATTTTATTTAGTTAAGTTTGAATTGATTTTCAAAAAGTTTAATTTCAGCAGACATTCCCGCATCGTAAGTGCCAGCGAACAATCACTCTTGCTAATTAACACTACTTTGGACAGAAAAGGCAATTGAAAAGTTAAGTCCTCTCTCAGAAAACAAATATCATGCTCTACAAGTCACTTATCGCAGCCGTCCTTCTATATGGTGCAGAAACATGGACCGTCGAAAGGACCTCAACGCGTGCGAGATGCCGAGTACCGAAGAAGATTTAATTATGAGCTGTACGAGCTTTACGCAGATATCAACATAGTCCAAGGAATTGAAATCCAGTGGATGCGCTGGCTAGGTCATGTTATGCCGCTTCGGCTAAGAAAGTATTTTTATCGGAACCCGCTTATGGAAGCAGAGGAAAAGGCGGTCCCCACTCCGCTGGAAGGATCAGGTTAAAAATGATTCAAACTGCCTTGGTGTAAGTTGGCAGGGCGAAGAAGGGACTGAAGCGCCTTGCTAAAAGGCTATAACCGTCTACGATAAGTTTTACAGCACCTCAAGTATATCTTGAAGATCTTGCTTGATTATACAAATTTGGACTTTACAATGGCTGACTTACTCAAAAAAAGTCTAAAATCTGTAAGATTAGTGGTTCCCGTGTACGCAGGAAACCATTTCTAGTTCTACTTTATGTTTGCGACTGCATAGTTGCAAAGGTTATCTGAAAACTCGAGTAAAATAAAAGTTTTGTATTCTACATTTTATATATTGGCAATTGGGGTTTTTATTGTGTTAACAGTGCTTCGCGCCATTGAATATGGACGACAACTCACAAGTTTTCATCAAAGTTCTCTAACAGAAGCCCGTGGAAACTAGAAATTTCAACAGGAGTGGACCACAGGGAAGTTTCTGTTAGAGGCGTAGGTTCCGCATTAAAATTGAAAAGATGATTGGAGTCATGTGGGAACCCATCGCATGCCGGACATACATAACCTATGTCGGGGTTGATTCTAGGCAAGTAAATCAGTTACAGTATTCAGAACAAGGTTGGTGACTCGTGTCTCTTTTGGTAGTGTGCTTCCTACTTCTGGAAGGGTAGGAAAGTGTATGTATAACGGAGTTTACCAGGCGTGACCTACCGAAGGCGTTTTCTGATTTTATTTCATTCAGCAATTTAGTGGTAGTAAGGCCTAGGGCCTCCCTATGCATGGCTGGATAAAGCTATGTGTCCGTCTGTTTGCGCGACATCAGTCCTTGTCTATTGGGGTGACATCGCGTTTGTGGTTATGTGCCCATCTATTTGCACGATATCTGTCCTTGTCTATTGAAGGATGTATAACAAGTTGTCGACAAAAAGCACTCGCGATGAATATTTTATCAAGGATTTGACGGTTGATCAAAATTTACCGAAATCAGTATAGAGGTTGCTGTTCTATTGATCCTCTTTCTATTTGGCACGTATGTATTCATCTACGAGCCGCATAATATCCAAGTTGAGATTTCTAGGGACGAGTTGTCCCGCTAGGTCCCGTTCTTTTGCTGGGTTTGCAGCTTCAGGTGGGTAATGAGGTATGTTTTTAGGTATGTTATCACCTGGGCTAGAAAGTGCAGAAGCTGAAGCGATGACTTTGCGACACACTAAGTCTCGTATATAAATATACAAATGTATCTTAATTCCTATCTAATGTGCTAAAGGCATTCCAGAAGTTCCCTTTCTGCAATCTTTGTATTGCTTTCTAAAAATAATTAAAAAAAAATAAATAAATGTAAGGCGCAATAACCTCCGAAGAGATTTAAGGCCGAGCTTCTCTTCCAATTTGCGTCGTGCTCCTCTTGATTTTCCCTACAAATTGGCCGGACGGTACCTACATGTTTTATGCCGACTCCGAACGGCATCTGCAAGGCAGATGAGTTTTCACTGAGAGCTTTTCATGGCAGAAATACACTAGGAGTGCTTGCCAAACACTGCCGAGGGGCGACCCCGCTTAGAAAAATTGTCTTCTAATTTAAAAACCTTATTTCTAAAATTTTGATGTTGCTTTGCCCGGGGTGCGAACCCAGGGCATACGGTGTGGTAGGCGGAGCACGCTACCATCACACCACGGTGGCCGCCGTAATTATTTCAGTAAATATTTTATTTACTATTTCCTGAAACTTGTAAAAAGTACTCCACTGAGTTCTCACTTACTTAAAAAAATACTACATAAATAAATAAGGTAAATAATTTCATGACTTTTTCTTTTGGGAGACTTGTTTTTTAAATTGGAGTACCATGTCGTACAAGTTTGCTAAACAAACAATATACAATGTGGTAAAAGTTTTCGAAACAGCCTACAGGGTATTTTCTGCACACATTCCACTTTCTGCCCTCTATATTATGTGCTCTACAATTACTATCACTGACAATTACTTCCGCTCTTTACAATCAATATTCCCCCACATTTTCAACGTAACCGACAGATTTCGGAATGTTTGTTTACCAAAGTTTTCATTTGTGCATTGTTGTTGTTTATTGTTCAATACTTATACATCCATCGCTTGTTGCATTCGCTGTAACGATATGCTCATCAATATACATGTGCCTGTATAGACATTAGGGGGTATAAAACAAATTAACTTATTTTTAAGAAAAATGGATTAAGGCTTAGAGCAGCGCCGTTTTCTTTTTAACATCTAAATTACATGGGCTTTATTTTTTATTTAAATAGTTAATTCGCTATAACGAATAAAGGTTGAAATGAAACTTTTTTTCAAGTCAAATTAAATTAAACGTTTTTAAAATGAAATGAAACCTTCATCAAATAAAATTTTTTCCATTTCAAATTGAACATTTTTAAAATAATTGGAAACTATTTTCAATTCAAATTAAACTTTTGTTGAGAAAAAAAATTTAGAACTTATAAAACGTTTTTTAAATCAAACTTAACTATTTTTAAAACAAATAAAACTTTTCACAAATCAAATTAAACTTTTATGATTTCAAATGAAACTTTTTTCAAATCAAAATATACTTTTATATGGTGAAATTAAACTTTTTGAAAATCAATTCAAACTTAACTTTTTCAAGTCAAATTATAATTTTTTCAAATTAAATGCAGCTTCTCTTAAATCATATAAAACTTAAAAAAAAAAACATGTAAGGACGGGACTGTGCCGAAGATTTCATACCTTACATGAATGGGGCTGAACAATAATCTTATCCCGTTCTTAATCTCCAGATAGACGGATATATAAGATAAGAAATATATAGTGAACAGATGTACACACCTAAACGATTTTTAAGATAAATATAAAATAAAAAATAGGTAGGTATTTTGTGTGAGGATGCAAAGTTTCAGGTTTTTTGTGTTCTGCGTGTAAAAACTATGACTACGAATCACGTATTTCAAAAATATATGTCGTAAACGTAACTATTTGATGAAATCTGATAAATTTTGAAGCTTTTAGCGGTAAAAAAGGGGAAAAATGAAAGTTTATATGGGGTATATAATATATATACCACCGATCCCAATGACTTTTTCAGACAAAAATATATGCTATAACCGTAAGAATTTGGTGAAGTTTGAAGCTCCTGTCTGTTAAAATGGGGCAGAAATTGCGCAAAGTTTCTTATCTGAATAATCGGTTATATGAGATATATACTATATGTACGATCGATCTCATAAATTTTTTCAGACAACAATATATGCTATACATGTAAGCATTTGGTGAAGTTTGAAGCTTCAATCTGTTAAATTGAGGAAGATATGACAAAAATCCTCTTTTACTGGAAAATGCTATAGTGGTCCGATATGGAGGGTTCCGACAAATGTCTAATCGGACACCCAAATACACCCGCTCACCAAATTTTATCAAGATATCTCAAAAATTGAGGGACTAGTTTGCATACAAACAGACACACGGACAGACGGACATGTCTAAATCAATTCAGCTCTTCATCCTGATTATTTCGGTATACTTAATGGTGGGTCTATCTATTTTCCTTTAAGGACTTACAATTTGGGGTTTCGTGACGAAATTAATATACCATTTCATTACTTTATGTGAGGATGCAAAGCTTCACGTTTTTTGTGGTCTGCATGTAAAAACTATGACTACGAATCACGTATTTCAAAAATATATGACGTAGACGTAACTACTTGATGAAATTTGATGAATTTTGAAGCTTCTAGCCGTAAAAAAGGGGCAAAAATGACAGTTTATATGGGGTATATAATATATATACCACCGATCCCTATGATTTTTTCAGACAACAATATATTCTATAACCGTAAGCATTTGGTGAAATTTGAAGCTTCTATCTGTTAAAATGGGGCTGAAATTGCAAAAAAATATATAAATATATACATATGCATATATATTGGGCCGGGTCGATTTGTGGGGAGACAAAAAAATCGCCCATTGCTCTGTGAAAATCATACTCTAGGGATTAAAATAAGAAACTTTGCCGAAGGAACCATACCTCTAAAACGAATTCTGATCTCCCCCCCCCCCCCCCTTTGGGTCGTAGGGGCAAATTTTGAAAAATCCCACTTTGAAATGCCTATGTTTTTTCTTCTTGGAGTTTATTTTTCTCTTTAGAACTTTATTTAGTCAGAACACAAGTGAATGAAAAAATGAATTTAACTTAGTAATAGAAAAGAAATTTAAAAAAAATATTAGAAATTAGCGTTTTTACAACTCCCTTTTAAAACCAAGGCATCACTGATGCATTTGCATGTCGTAAACGTAGTTGTGTGTGTTTTTTATTCAACCGTTTTAAAAAATGAAGGCATCACTGTGACACAATTGCAGATCGTAAAATTGCTTGTGTTGTTTTTTTTAAGCCACCACAAGACACAGCAGGTAGAATTGAAATTGCCCCTACCCAAAAGTTCGACCAAAAGGGGGGGGGGCATCAGAATTCGTTTTAGAGGTATATTTCCTTCGGCAAAGTTTCTTATTTGGATCCCTAGAATACGATTTTCACAGAGCAATGAGCGATTTTTAAATCGACCCTCCCTGATATATATATATACTATATATACCACCGATCTTTATGATTTTTTCAGACAACAATATATGTTATATTCGTAAGCATTCCTTGAAATTTGAAGCCTCTAGCTCTTAAAATTGGGCTGTAATAACGAAAAGTTTCTTATCTGAACAATCGGTTGTGGGGGATATATACTATATATACTATATATACGACCGATATCATCAATTTTTTCAGACAACAAAATGTGCAATATACGAAAGTACTTATTTGGTGAAGGTTGAAGCTTCAATTTGTTAAATTGAGGAAGATATGACAAAAATCTTCTTTTTCTGAAAAATCGGTGTATGGAGGGTATATGCTATAGAGGTCCGATCCGGCCGGTTCCGACAAATGTCTAATCGGACACCAAAATACACCCGCTCACCAAATTTTATCAAGATATCTCAAAAATTGAGGGACTAGTTTGCATACAAACAGACAGACGAACAGACGGGCATGGCTAAATCAACTCAGCTCTTCATCCTTATTATTTCGGTATACTTAATGGTGTGTCTATCTATTTTCCTTTAAGGACTTACAATTTTGGGTTTCGTGACAAAATTAAATACCATTTAATTTTCATGAAAGGTATAAAAATAAAAACTCGTTTAAATCAAATTTAACTTTTTCAAATCACTTTAAGCTTTTTATTTTAAATACAACTTTTTTCATATCAAATAAAACTTCTTTTAATTAAATAATATTTCATATAAAACTAAACTTATTTCTTTACAAATAAAACTTATTACAAATGAAATGAAACCTTTTTTCAAATCAAATGAAGCTTTTTTCGAATCAAATTAAGCTTTTTCAAATTAACTTAGGCTTCTTTATTTCAAAAGAAACCTTTTCAACTCAAATAACACTTTCTTTATTTCTAACCAAAATCTTTGTTCCAGGACCCATGTAAGGTGTACTCGGTTCTCTTTAAGAGAACGGCGATAGTTTTGTGTTAGTTCAGAGTTGCACGATTAAGGGACAAGAGATTTGATAGCCGCCTCTGTTACTGAAAACAAAGATTTCGTTGCCTTATATTGTGTGTCCCTATCCCAACTGCGACTTTCATAATGGCTCATATTTCTACTTGGAAAACACCACAAAGGTGTGTGTCCTTTGAAAATACTCCTCCTCGCCTCAGCCGTTTAGCTTAGAACCGTTGGTGTACATTTACATGATGCCGTCAATAGAAAGGCTCCTTACCAACACCGTCCAACCATCCAGGCTTGAAACTTTTACCAAAAGTTGTTTTCCGCAACGGATATGGTCGCAGAGCCATCTGTGCTGTATTCAACATCATCATACATCAAAACTGTACTCTTTTGGTATGCTAGAGTGTCCTATTGTGTTGGTGTTCCAATTGGACAACTTTCTTAAACGCAGGGCTGATGTAGCAGCAAGATAAAAGGATAGGATTTCAATAATAATCTGAAGAGCTTCGCTAGACGGTGTTCTTAGAGTACCAATCATAATATACCAGTAAACTATATGCATAGAGCGTATCGCTAAATAACGAGTTAACCGTTGGGCTCCATAGAGGCGGGAAATAACACCACCCTGAACTGTGCCGATTGCCACATATCAAGTTATATGAAGGTTACCCTGTGAATAAATTTTTCCCAGTCCCACCAGGTGCCTCTCAATATCCATATTCGTTGGGCCGTTGTTGACGGCATCTGGGCTTAGGTTTTTGAATTCTCTATCAATTCCTGGGAAGGTCACAAGAAAAAAATAATTTTCGATCAGGAATTTTATAGGCGTGTACTACACACTGTGTAGTCCTTTGGCTAGTAATGAGAAGCTTTACCTGCCTTAGGACTGCAGATGGCCGTGGAACTTCACCATGCACACGTAATATAGTTTAGCGCCAAACAAGTAGCATTAATGTGAGGCAACCAATTAGCTGATATCCTTAAAGAGTAAAAGGTTTGAAGCATTTGAACTGCCAACATAATGTAAAGATCAATACCGTTGATGTGGACCTTTTTGAAGGCAAGTACGGTACGTCTCTAACATCTCATTTTGAAGTTTTCAGTTTGAGTTCTCAGTGGACCTCATAATGGACTGATTAACGAAGAAGTCTAACCCTACTTCAATATAACTCTGATCTGAGAAGGATTGTTCCCCAAGAACATGACAGTTCCATACCTACAATGCAAGCTACTAGGTTAGTTCGCTGTTAGAAAGTAATCGAAAAGTGACGCACCACGAGTGTTGATATCGAGACTACCACACTGGACGAGGTGTGCGTTTCCATCGTTCCGATGAGTGGGTGGCCCTTGCTATGATCGGCCACTAATTCCTTTACTATGCTTTGCGGAGGAGGCTCCTCTGAGTCGTAAGGCATGTACACGTAATCCAGTGTTAGGTTTGAGTCTCCGTTTCAGAATTTACCAAAATACAGATTCTAACTTTTCTCTTACTGTAGCTCGAATGGGCCCGAAAAGAATGGCCGCCCAAATACTTGAGCTGTTAACTCAGGATACTTGGGTAAGAATCACACCAACATGACTTGTGAAAGGCGTCTGTACATCAAAAATTTGGGTTTAGTGTTTTTTCTTATACACTCTAATGTACATACGCTTAAATTGAGTAAATTTGAATGGCAGTCGAGCCTAGTGGTTCAGGAAGTATGAGACATTACTGAAAAATTTGCAATGAGCTTGAAAACAAGTTGAAATCTACTCGAACACGTCGACGAATTGTTTCAACCAGTGTTTTAACAATTGCATTGCGGCTAGTTGTTGAGTGTTTTGGCATTGCTGTTGTTGCTGGTGATGTTAATTTCATAGTTATTGTGTTGACTGTTGTTCTTGTTTTGCGGTTGTTTATATGCTTCTATTGTTGTAGTTGTTCACAACATATGCCATGTGCCAGCATTTGTAGCTTACCACGAAATGTTGCTCGCTGTTGCACGACGAATTACGTTGCCAACAAATGCGTTCCAATGCGTCTTATCGCAAAAAATTGTTTCTTCCATTCTTGCAATTTGGTTTTGTTTGTCAGTAAAATGGTATCAATTTTTTTTGTTTTTTGATTTTTGTTTACATTCAGTTGAGTATTTTGTTTGGGGTGATAGCAAGTATATTTAGGGTGTATGCTTTTGTTGTTATGTATGTATATGTGTATGCGTGAAGAGACATCATCGTAGGTACTTTAAATTAAAATTCACTCAACTGAGAAATTGGTTTCCCGTTACTTGGTAAACTTTTCAATGAACACAAGCTTTACTGTAGCATCTCTCAACAAATTGGTAGCAGAAAGAATACAAGTAGCTATTTTAAATATCTATTGTTTTTTTCTATCTTTATTGTAAGAAATATGCTATTTAGGTGGTGATGGTTTCGAGCATCATTTTATGGTATGATGTTTTTTGAAGTGACACATTGCAATTATCACATGATGATGTGGTGATATAATTATAAAATGACTTAGTTTTAAATATAATTCTAAGCTCTGGTAGATAAAATAATTTTAAGGAAATTAAGCAGAAAAAAAATTGAATATTTGATTAGTTAAATAGAGTAAATGGATTTCAAAATACCTAAAGAATCAATACTTTTAAACGATCTTACTTAGAGATGACTATTCAGATAAATTACGAACTGAACGAGAAAAACTCCCATCATGGAGCGGTGCTCCTTTCACTCTACCTGTCAAAAGCTCCAGTCAGCCACGGCACGCTACTCCAAGTCATAGAAATTTCAGCCCTTCTCTCCTGTCTTAAAAGATGGACCAACAATTATCTGCATGGTCAACAAACGGAAAAGGAAGCAGGCCTGTCAAAATGCTGCACGCAGAACTGCCACGAAACGTCTTCCTATGATCCATGAACACCATCTTCCCAGTGAGAAAAAAGAGCTCAAAATTTTAGACCAGCGATGGGCTAAACGGCTCGTATGAGCCTTTTGCCCATACGGGCACGCTTTGCACATTTAAGTGCTAGGTGAGGGACGATCAAATGCAGGTATGTGGGGCGAAGAACACACGAAGAGAATAATATACAAACACACATAACATAGATAAAGAGAGAGTATTTGGCTTTATACATATCTGGAAAATAGAGCTTCCACCGCTCTTATTATGTTCAAATTATTTAGCGTTTTAGGATAAACTAGCCTTTACCGACGGCTTCGCTCGCACTAAAGGCCACAAATATGTAATGTCGCTTTTGTGGTTCACAACTCGAACTGAATTTTCAGTTGTAATTTTAATAGTTCCTTTATGATTCAAATTATAAACAAAGCAACTTTTAAAATTAGAAAAATGGTCGCCGTAAATTAAACACATGCAACACATGCTCCAACAATTTTTGCAGTGCGGATGTAACGATATATGTATGTGAGTTGAAGAAATTTGAAAATTCCTCCATAATTTGAAATTAAAAATGAAAAGCAGTTATGTTTATAATAAAACTGGTAAAATTAGTCGTTGTTTATGCGAATGGTCCCTTTTTTATTTGTAAACTGATACATTTCTTTCTAGGCTCACGGCAACACTGCCAAAAAGTCTGAAAAGAGTTTCGTTTTCCCACGATTGTATATGAAACCTGCATTAGTACGTTTTTCTACTACTACTTCCTCTAATGCTACTACTTTAAAAATACTTTTTTAAATACTTTTATGTATATATTGCAAAATGAATCGGCTTGCATATAATTAAATGTATGTGAATGCGAAATGAATGTCAATAATGCGCTGCTTAACATAAAGTCGACTTCAGTCTATGGTTTTTCCGTTTATGGTGTTTCTTGTCAAAAAATTTATGTTTTTGTTTTCGTACTATTGCAACACAGTTTGGGAATTAGTTCTCGAGGTTGAGAGAGAATATTTTCATTTCAGTTTTTTAGTGTTTCCGCAACCTTCTTGCTATTGTAAAGGTCTACAAGTAGGATATGTAGCAGCACGCACATACACAGCCATGCTCACCTGAAAAAATGCTTGTTCTTGTTCGTTTTTTTTGTGAATGCTATTTCGCATTGTTTAACTTCTTAGGTCCAAAAAAAAGTGTAGTAGCTGCTAACGAAAACTGCATAAAATTTTTATTGTTATATTACAAAGAAATATTCTTACTTACTTTCAAACGAGCACTTAATTACATCTCTCTTTAAAATCCATATGTTTTGGACAATTTTAATTAACAAATTGTGATACTTAGTTACCGGGGACGATTGCTAAAACACGACCAAAACCGTCGGGAGAGGTATTAATAGACGCATTTTGCCTTCCCTCCAATAATTCGAACACTTTTTCGCTTTTGGACTATTCATAACAGGGCAAAACGCGCCTTTTCATTACTCCTTCCACATTTTTGGACGGGTTATTGCAGTCGACCTCGGTTTCAAACTGTTTTTCGCGGATAACTTTTGAACGGGTTGAAAAACTTAGCACCCATGTTTGTATTCTTAATGCTGGAATAACTACGCGTCCTCAGATACCCCAATTCAAGACTTTTGTATAATTTTCTGTAGGACCCATTTAGGTGCACTGCATTTTCATAATAAATTCGTTCAGAAAAATTTACCATCACAGCAACCCATATCTGATATTCCGCTCCTTTTGTTGTTTCCCTGCGTCGCTTTCCACGACAGCAACCTCGGTAATTTTGACAATTCGTTCAGTGTCCATATTCCACGCAGGTTCCACTGAGTTCCACAATAGTTTGACACTGACCGAAGTATCAAACGGCAGTGTGTTAGAAAGAGAAAAGAATTGTTTCCTTCTCATACATATCATACTTGTAAACATGTACTATGCTTCCTGTGATGAATATGGTTTGAGACGAAGCGTACTGTATTTTCAATGTATTTTTTTACTCCCCTAACACCCCAAAATACACAAAAGTCTCACAAAGCACTCGCTGGAACTGAAACTGATTTAGAAGTCGAAAATAGGCCTAACCCTGTTTTAGATCATAACGAAATGCTGAGCAGACAGTTTTTGTTTAGTTGCAAAATCCACGCAGAAACTGCAAAAAACCTAAAAATTTCGAAAAATCGAAAAAGTGCGATAATTCTTTACGAAATACGCATTAAGCAATGAAACTTGGTGGGTGAGTTGAGCTTATGACACAGAATAGAAAATTAGTAAAATTTTGGACAATGGGCGTGGCACCGCCCACTTTTAAATGAAGGTAATTTAGAAGTTTTGCAAGCTGTAATTTGGCAGTCGTTGAAGATATCATTATGAAATTTGGCAAGAACGTTACTCTTATTACTTTATGTCTGCTTAATAAAAATTAGCAAAATCGGAAAACGACCACGCCCACTTTTTAAAAAAATTTTTTTTTAATTTCAAATTTTAAAAGAAAAGTTAATATCTTTACAGCATATAAGTAAATTATGCCAACATTCAACTCCAGTAATGACATGGTGCAACAAAATACAAAAATAAAAGAAAATTTCAAAATGGGCGTGGCTCCGCCCTTTTTCATTTAATTTGTCTAGGATGCTTTTAATGCCATAAGTCGAACAAAAATTAACCAATCCTTGTGAAATTTGGTAGAGGCTTAGCTTTTAGGACGATAACTGGTTTCTGTGAAAAAGTGCGAAATCGGTTGAAGCCACGCCCAGTTTTTATACATAGTCGACCGTCTGTCCTTCTGCTCGGCCGTTAACACGATAACTTGAGCAAAAATCGATATATCTTTACTAAACTCAGTTCAGGTATTTATCTGAACTCACTTTGTATTGGTGTAAAAAATGGCCGAAATCCGACTATGACCACGCCCACTTTTTCGATATCGAAAATTACGAAAAATGAAAAAAATGCCACAATTATATACCAAATACGAAAAAGGGATGAAACATGGTAATTGTATTGGTCTATTGACGCAAAATATAACCTTAGAAAAAAACTTGCTAAAATGGGTGTGACACGTACCATATTAAGTAGAAGAAAATGAAAAAGTTTTGCAGGGCGAAATCAAAAGCCCTTGGAATCTTGGAAGGAATACTGTACGTGGTATTACATATATAAGTGAATTAGCGGTACCCGACAGATGATGTTCTGGATCACCCTGGTCCACATTTTAGTAGATATCTCGAAAACGCCTTCACATATACAACTAAGGGCCACTCCCTTTTAAAACCCTCATTAATACCTTTAATTTGATACCCATATCGTATAAACACATTCTAGAGTCACCCCTGGTCCACGTTTATGGCGATATCTCGAAAAGGCGTCCACATATAGAACTAAGGCCCACTCCTTTTTAAAATACTCATTAACACCTTTCATTTGATACCCATATCGTACAAATAAATTCTAGAGTCACCCCTGGTGCACCTTTATGTCGATATCTCGAAAAGGCGTCCACCTATAGAACTAAGACCCACGCCCTTTTAAAATACTCATTAACGACTTTCATTTGATACCCATATTGTACAAACGCATTCTAGAGTCACCCCTGGTCCACGTTTATGGCGATATCCCGAAAAGGCGTCCACCCATAGAACAAAGGCCCACTCCCTTTTAAAACACTTATTACACTTTTCGTTTGATACCCATATTGTACAAACGCATTCTAGAGTCAACCCAGGTCCACTTTTATAACGATATTCCGAAAAGGCGTCCACCTATAGAACTAAGGCCCATATAGTACAAACAAATTCTCGAGTCAGGCCTGGTCCACCTTTATGGCGATATCCCTAAATGGCGTCCATCTATAGATCTATGGCCCACTTCCTCTTAAAATACTCTTTAATATCTTCCATTTGATACACATGTCATACAAACAAATTCCAGGGTTACCCTAGGTTCCTTTTACAACAAGGTGATTTCCCTTACTTTGTCTCCACAGCTCTCAACTGAGTATGTAATGGTCGGTTACACCCGAACTTAGCCTTCCTTACTTGTTTTTAAATAACTTTTGAACAGTTAGAAAGAGTTAAATTTCGCAACTAGTTTCTTATAACTGGCAGTGATGCCCATCCGTTGATGCTACTTTCGATCATATCCGACAAATTTTCGACATGAACAATAAATCGCCTAAACGTAACGCGGCGGACTCCGCCTTCGCTGCGCCAATATTTTTGACATTCGGCGGCGGCGTGCGAAAAACTTCAAAAATCGGCGGCGGCGGCGGCGTATATATCTACTACCAAGGGAGACAGTCACGCTGTTGTTACTTCATTCTGGATACTGTAATAAGCTAAACTTACTTGAACAGAATTAACCCCGTCATATGTAGTGTATGTCCTGCATCGATGTGTCCCCACATAATACCAGCCCTCTTTTTAATGGAACCTAAACCTCTGACAGCAACTACACATCCCTGTTGAAACTGCTAGTTTTTTCGTACTTCCGTTAGAGGAATTTTTTGTGAATTTGTGAGTGATCACACACATTGAACGGGTCGTAGTACTGCTAACACAACAACAACAATAAAAAAGAGAGTATACAGAAGCTGACAACCAATATTAGAAGGAAATTTACTTAAATAGTCATTTAGTTTACAATGTTCACCTTCAAACATATTTGGTACTCCGTCTTCATCTCTAACAAGTAAGTAGAATGAGGCGTTTGCTTTGCTAAAAGCAATTCAATTACTCCGTCGAACTGACTTATAGAATGAGGTGCCGACCTGGCCCTTCATATATAGAACGAGGATCTGACCTGACCTACATATGTGATGAAGCTTGCAACTTATGTGTAACCAACCCCCTCCCATAAGTCCTGGTTCAGACCGTAGACCAACATGTGAGCTAAATTGGCTCGCATTATGCCTTAAGGATGCACGTTACCGTGTTTCAAGAATTTTCCTGCGGAATATTGGTGCTAGAATTTCATCCATCGCAAAAGGCGGTTGTTTTATTAAATTAGCTCAATAACTCCACTTGACTGGCAGATAGAAAAAGAGTGACGCCTTTACAAGGGATACTTATTGCTTGTGTGAACGACGTGCCTCAAACGTTTACGTTATTTCTTCCGTTGTTCGCCACTCAGGCCAAATACAGATGTGTTGCTTTAATAGATACAAACTGTGCTTTGCGCTGGACTTTCATACAGCATGTTCCGCTGAATAATACCCCTAGAAAAGCTATCGCTACAAAAGTGAAAACCGAAATGGGTCTTCGCAACTCCTCTATTAACATCGACACACTTATTCCTCTTATTTCGCTGGTGATACAGTGACTCTCAAATGACGACGTTGCTCGCCCTGTTGTTAAGCTATTCTACATGCTGTAGTATCGGCGAATAGTCGTTGCCATCTTATACCCCTTGTTCTCTTCACGTTCTCGTCGCTTTTTACTACGGTCGTAGTAAATTTAATCTGCAACATTATCCAACCTCAACTACTCAGACGGTTGCATACTGATAAGACAGGCTACCTCGCTCTCTCGCTTCCCACTCTGTAGGTACCGAAAGTTGCTAAGATTTCAAATTATGGTGTGTTTATTCCATATAATATTTTTTTTAGTCAGTGGGGGTTTGTGTGACTCATACTTGGCAATCGACAGTTTTCGACAAAATCCACCTATTTATATGGCGACTCTCAAGCCATTGCCCAACCTACACATAGTAGGTGTGAGGACGCTAGAAAGCTCAGGGGAAGAGTTAACTAGCCCCACCCATACTTCATTTTTATATGTCGAGACTCAACGTATTACACGGATTAGTTGCCGCATCCTGCACCTTGATTTTCATTATGTTTTTAGTACACGAACGAGCAGGTAAGAGTCAGGATTGAGCAATAGCGATATGATATGATCGTTTTATTGCGTGATAAAGCTTTCATACGAAGAGAAGTTAAAACGATTGATGTAACACTTTTATGTAACGATGTAGACATATTATGATAAAAATATGTCATGAAGTTACAATGATATAAATATGTGTTGGAGAATGGGATAATTTGAAAAAGAATTTAAATTTTTGGAAATTTAAAAAAAAAATCACATTATACCAGGATCACGTGATGATTTTATTTAAAAAAATATTGTGAAAATATCGATTGAAACAAAAATAGAATATCGTATAGCTTTCTCAGTATATGCGAAATTGTAAAATTATCCACATACCGAAATGTAGTACGTTTCTCTTCTTTTTTCAGGACCATTGCATAAGCAAGTTGCCTCAAAATAGCGAGTTCTTGTTCGAACGTCACTTATCAGAAAGACATATAATAAATATCCAAATGTCATATACTTCTCAGAGTTGGAGTAATTATAAAGAGCGAAGGGTCTCTTCAATCACTGATGCAGTTCGGAAAAATCCAGCACCTTATCCCGTACTAACACGCTCTGAAAATAGTGGCATGGCTGCAGAGCAAAAGGCAACAACTCGCAGTAAGGCCAAAGAGGTCATGCAACAACATCAACAAAGTAATATTCAAGCACAAACACAAAAATCACAAATACAAGAGGAGCGCTACGAGCAAGCGGGCATGCTATCATCACAACAAAACTCATTGCAGTGGCAACATCAACAACAACTACAATATTTTCATCAACAGCAACAACAAAGCCCAGAATATCCACAACAGCAACAAACACAACACCCCCAACTGCAACAACAACAAACAACTCAGCAACAACAAACACCACCTCAGTTATCCCAAAATGCTTCCACCATGCGTGATCAATACCCGCTTCCAGTTACTGCTACAAAAACAATACCAACAACATATCTTCCAATGCCTCGTGCTTTCAATGTGCCGCCACCACCCATTCCACCACAGCTGCCGTTATTACCCGTTGCCACAGCGCAAATGCCTTTCGTTTCGATCCCGAACAAACAAACTGATAACAAAATATCGGCCACGGTTACATCTTTAAACACAGCTACATCGAAAACTATTACCTCGACAGCTTCGTATACGTCTGTTTATAGCTCTGGAAATTGGGGTAATGGCACACCCAATACAACTGCCACATCAAACTCTTCCCAATTGCCTATTAATTGTTCGGCACCAGTAATACAGCCACCAAAAAATATGGCTACTGATAACCAAATGTATTCAATGCAATTTAATACTCAAAGGAGTAATAGCTTCCAAAGTTCCACAACGGCTCCATCAGCGACTACCATCACAGGCTCAACTTATGGCGGAGCTTTTCTACCAACACCTAATACGGCAGCTGCTACTGCATATCCCTTAACACTTTCTGCACCTCTATTACCAACATCTTCCACAGGCGTTGTTGCATATCCTTCCATGACTTCTGCAGCTCTTCTACCAAATTCTACCATACCCTATTCTACTGTACCATATTTCTCAACAACTACTGCACCACTTCCATCTAAACCATATTCGACAAGCCCTGCTCCACCACTTCCATCAACACCATATCCATCAGCGGTAGATACATCAAATTCTTGTTCTGCCATACCACTTCCATTAGACTCATCTAAGCCACAATCAAGTGGCAACCCAAAATTAGATAAAAAGGGGAGTGAGAATATTCAGAACTCTGCCGTTGATAGTACAGTGCCAACAAATCGCTTACCGCGGCCTAGAAACTTTAAATTTTCACTCAAACGTACCGCAGAAGGCACAGCCATCAAAGTGATCACAATTAGAAATCTGGAAAAGAAGAAGAACGCTGTGCCACCGCTACGCGTAATTGCAGCTCGTGCAATAAGAAGATATCGTAGGGTAAGTATTTTTGTGATTATTTTCTAATTACTGTGTGCATATGAATAGTGATATGAGTTGGAAGTTTCACGAATAGCTGAGATTTAACATGTTTGATTTTTAATGTTGGTGTACATATGTATTTCCTTATATATCAGTACCCAGATTTATCGTTCTTCTTCGAGTTATGGTATTAATAAATCTTGAGCTCTATGAGATGATGTATTGATATAATGATGTGCTGAATTGATAGTGATATGATAGTCTGTTATGATGTTATGATATGAACACCTGATTGTTTAGTTGGGGTTTCTAATGAAAACATACATACATGAAGATCTCTAAACACTACCTAAGATTTGTGATTTCACATACTACATAGTATATCAGGACGACAGCATAATAATATTATATATTATCGTCGAAAAACTTGGTAAAAAAATTTCCGAAATACTTTTTTATGTTTTATTTAATTTTTTTCTGCTGTGTTTCATCATTATATATCATTCGGAAACATTATAAAAAACTTTTTTCGAATAGCTACTGCCAACAATAAAACCATGTGATGGGATCACATGACATCGCGATGCTATAGTTAAGCAATGAAACGATTTCAGGTTGATATGCTGACATTATGATTTAAAGTGAAAAGACAGATGATTTAGGAGGATTTATTTTTTAATACAAAGAACATGACTAAAATACATGAAAATCTTATATAATGTGAATGCCATTACAGAGTTGATATAGTGACATAATAAAATGATATGAAGATACGAAGAAAAAGTGGCAGTATTAGTAAATATTAAGTAAGTTATTTTTCTTAAGATTTGAGTCTATTACTTAATAAACTTTTAAATAATAAACTTTAAAAATTCTGTGTGATATTATGACATCAAGTCATGAACATTCGATGCGATACATAGAAATGTGACACACAATTATTATACGATGATATCGAAGCTAGTGCAAAATATTTGGCATAAAATTAACCAAAGATATATAGTGTTGTGGTAATTAATTGTGTGATCGCAAGGTTGCATAATTGTATGATCTCTTTTAAGTATATTCACATTGAGAAAGTATAAGTAGATCATATCGACTGATTAGGAGTATCACCCTATCTCGGCTGCCGCCTCTAAAAAAGGCGCTCTTCATCCGAATGTTGAGATTGGCCAATCATAACATAAATTCTGAATTGGAGCGTTATAAGAACGTTTTATTGGATGGAATGATTTCGAAATGGAAGCCAAGTTAGGGTGATATTGCACTCAGCAATCGACGTATTGACACGGTCAATTAATGACCTGATAGCCTGATATGGTAATATGATATAATATCATCCTCTAATAAGGTATCTTGATCAACCGTATAGGAAGGTTAAAACATCAATAGTGCAAATGTGACTTGACCACAGGTTTATATTTTTTTATTATGATATAACTGTTTAAAGCAGAAATATGATGTGGTAGTTATCAAATTTATAAGCATTTTTAGTTTGATATTTTTGAGATTTTTGGCCTTTTGATAATAATGATTATATGATGTGACGACATCAGTTTATGGAGATGTAGTGTGATGCTCCAAAATATGTTACGAAATTATGATACGATGGTAGCTAGCGCAGTTGAAAATATTTGTGATATAATGAAATTGTAGCATAACTAAAAACAATGTTTATAGTTATAAAAGGTTATGTGATTGGGAGGCTACATAATAACATAGGAAAGAAAAATGCGATCATAAAGTGGGACGTTCAACTAATGATATTATAGTATGATGATGTCATAACACATTACGATTCCATGATATCATGTGACAGCAGATCATATGGTATAACGTTATAACAAAATGACGTAGAAGAAGCGAACGCTCATCAGTTCATGATGATGTAATGTGATACTTCGAAATATATTGCGAAATAATATGATGGTAGCTATCGAAGCTCAACGTATTTGCGACATAATGGAATTTTAACATACATAAAACAAATATATATATTAATATGTTATGTGATTGGAAGACTGTATGACGTTATAAGAAAATTACGTAGAGACAGAAGCGAACGCTCATAAGTTCATGATGATGTAATGTGATACTTCGAAATATGTTGCGAAATAACATGAAATTGTAACATATATAAAATAAATATATATATATATATATATAAATATGTTATGTGATTGGAAGCCAGCATGAGTCAGTCAACTAATGTTATGTATGATGATGTCATATTATGATACTATGGTATTTTGTGATAGCAGATCATATGATATAACGTTAATACAAAATGCCCTACACTCAGAGAAAAAATCGTTTTAAAACGAACAAAACAAGTTCAAAATTAAGAGCATGCGTTGACAAAAGTCTGTTAAGTACGTTTTTTCTTAACTTGTGACCGATGGGCTTGTTTTAAGAACAGTTTTTCCAAGCACACCGTTCGTATTTTATGACCAGTTTGTATTGATGTGTGAAACTTCTGTGCTCATTTCAAGCACTACTTGGGCTTGATTTAGGATTTTTCATTCTCACCCTTCGAGAAAGATTTGGAGTCGATTTAACATTTTTCGGTCTCAATTTAAGAACGGTTCGTGCTTGATCTTTGGTGGCAGGGGAAAGTATTTTTTTAAATATATTTATTTATTTTTTATCAATAATAATTTTTTTGTCATAAATAAAAATATTTATAACAAAAAAATTGTTATTAAAATTCAAAAGATTAAGAAAAAATGCATAATAAGCATTTTCTCATACATTTCTCTTATTGAGAAATTATTCTTATTTGAAGATGTAATCTGCATATATACTTAAAACATTTCATAACAAGTTTGAGAATTACCTGTGCATATGTGAGTGGAACTGAACGAAAAATAAGAGTTAAAAAAAATAGAACATAAAAAAATTGTTTTAAAAAAATTCAGAGTTTGGGGGTGATCGAACTCGCACCACACGATCGCAAGCGCAACATCATAGCCGCTGGGCCACTACAACTGCTTGATAGCTGGTGCCAAATGTTGTATTTAACATTGTAGTGCACACGAATTTTCCGTTTTTTTTTTCTTGGGCTTAATTTAAGTACATCGTTCTCATTAATAGAACATTTGTTCATATTTTAAGACCAGCCGTTCACTTTTAAAGAAAATGGTATCAGTTCAAGAACAAGGATGTTGTTTTAAGAACAGGTCGTTCGTTTTTCAAGAACAAAAAAGTAAGAACATCAAAAGCTTGAATTGAGTCCGGTGGTGCTGGATTTTAGAACGGCGTTTTTCTCTCAGTGTATATACAGGTCACATACACAAGCATATTAAATACACACTTTTTTCCATGCAAATACGCAACTATTATTTTAACATTTTTATTCACATAACAATAAAGGCTACTGCTACTATTATAATAGGTTATGTGATTGAAAGGCTGCATAATATCTAGTAAAGGAAAGGAAAATGCAATCTTACAGTAAGACGTCAACTAATGATAGCATGATGATGTCATATCACATTATGATACTACGATATCATGTGGTACCAAACCATATAAAATTTCATTTAAAAAAAAATGCTGTAGGAACAAGAAGCGAATACTTCAATGTAGCTATATGCGTACATATGTATATAGGTCACATACACAAGCATATTAAATAAAATTTTTTTCCATAGTAAGTACGCAGCTATTATTTTCACATTTTTATTCACGTAACAATAAATGTTACTACATATTTTATTCTAAGCAAAAGCTAAGAAAAAAAAAGAAAAGCAAATTTAACACAAATAAACGTGTACAAGAAATTCATTTAAAATGCAACAGTTTGCAATCTGCATAATTTGTTGTTATTGCATGTAACAAGAGGTGTTTGTTACTCAACGACATTGCAACACCTACAGCACACGCTCAAAAACTGTGTGTTAGCAACATTTTATGTAATACATTGGACTAACAGGACGACGATGACAACATTGTCGAATAATATGAAAATGCATGAGAACGGATAAGAATGAGAAAACAAGTTAATGCATATCCAAGTAAGATCATCAATACAACTTTTTTACGAACGCGTCAAGGTGACGCCATGCATGGTAGAGTGGCGCAAAGTATAAGAGGTATCAAGGGTTAACTATACACACGTGTACATGCATACACTCAAAACACATAAAGCTAACGTGGCATTAGTACTGTCCAATGCATTGCATTGACCATTGCAATGGTCAGTAGAGACCTAAGATTCGTATGAGTATGTGCGCCTAAATAACGCGAAGGTTGAAAATGTGTTGTAAATATTCTACACTGTGAGTAGTTTATTTCTAGTTGTTGTATTTTTAGTTACTATTATTTCTGTTTTTAATTTTTTGAGCAATTTGTCTTTTTATTTCACCCTGGTCCATCGCAGTAAGCCCAATGAATTTTGCATTTCATATGAGTGTAGACAAGTATGGCTGACAGCGATGTTCGTTGTTGACGCTAAAAATTTAGTAAGCGACACTAAGCTGGACAGAAAGAGCATAACGAAGTAGAAAAAGAAAGTAGCAAAAAAAAAAAAAAACCTAAGCAACAAGAAGCTAAGTAACATAGCATGTTTTAGAAGATGCCGTTAGTCTACAAATGCTCTTCCACACCATAATGGCAGCCTTTGCTTTGAAATTAAAAAGCTCAGCTTGGCACTTTTCTTGTAAAATTTTGCAATATTTTTTCATTTGCCAGTGAAAAAACATGGTAGTTGTAAATGGATGCGGCGGTTGAAATAGTGCTACAACTCATATAGAAAACTTTAGTATGCTTTGCCGCGCTTTGACTAAACAAGATATCTGGAGATTTATAGAAAAGCTACATTGGTCCTTTTTAGTTCGTTTTTTTGAAAAATTTTACTTAGCTTGTAGTGCTGAGCTGCTGCCTACTCGTGTGTACTAAGCATTTGCACAGTAAGCAGTTGAAAAGGGAGTTTTTAATAACAAATAGCGAGAGGAAGACTATAAACCCGAGTATTGTTTAACAAGAAAATGACATTGGAGACTGCTGTAGCAACAGTGCTTATAGCGTTAGACTTATCGAACGATTTCGACATCGTCAATCACAGCATGCTACTGCAAGACTTGGAAGGATTCCTCTCAGTCTCACCCCTGCAAGATAGGGGTCAATAATATACCCGCGGTAGGTATATCCATAATACCAAGTAGCAAACTGACGTCATCATATTAGTAACGAAATAAAAGGCTAACCAATCCTGGTGGTGATTACTTGAAAGAGAGTAGAGTGGACGCTGTGTACCACCTGCGAGATCCTAGAATTGTCTTTAAAAACTTTACCGCGGAGTGTAGGATTAGCCAGTTGCAATCTGATGCAATGTATCGTACGATGCTTGAATTCAGGTTTGAAATTCCCACCTTGTAGTTTTGGATCAATCGTGGGGGTTGTGGTTTCATATCGTATTTTGGATTCTTTCGGGTTGTCCTTAATACGACGAATTCACCTTCGGGTAAGTTGACAATAAAGCATACTTAATGAAGCTATGCAGTCAAAGACTCTTCTGCGGAAGGTCAAGGAAACAGTTGATCAGATCCTAAAATTGTGAATGTTGAGAATTAATAGCAGTATAAAATTTTTGGTAAATAAAGCGCAACAAAAATTGGTAGAATAAATAAAACAAAATAGAATTTAGCTGAAAAAAAGTTGATATATCTGGTAGTATTAAAGTAGCATAAATGGTCTATCGTTGTGGATAAATATTGATAATTGTAAAAGTGGGTTAGTGTGCACCATTATTTTTGAAATTTTTGAAACTTTGTTAGACCAAGTCGACCACATCATCTCTCCCCCAGCGGGTTAGGGGGTCAGAATATACCCACGGTAGGTATGCCTGTCGTAAGAGGCGACTATCAGATTCAAGAGGCTGTGTAGCGCAACCTTTCAGGTTGACAGCGCAATATAAAGCTTCTCCAAACCCAATTGTCAACCTCACCTATCTGCGGCGAATCCTGTTTCACTAACAAAAGAGGCTCTGGCGTCCCCTATCTCCTCATGGAACTTGCGGGTGGGGAGGGAGGGATGGCCTGAAGGTTTATTGTGGCCATATAAATCGTTCCCGAGATGGTCGGGCTAGCACCTTAATGGTGCTGTGTTACCGGAGCGTACCGCATCTGTATCCGGCAAAGGACCATCACATCGATAACACTCCCCAAAGCCTTCGGGGAGCAACCTTATCGCTACAGCAACAACAACAACCACAACATCTGATACTTGAGCGAATCTGCCCCAGCTTCCTCACCCCAACCGTGGATCCGCCACTGCATACATATATCAAAAGCGACACTTAACTTAAAAATTAATTAAGCGAATAAGCAATAAGTAAAGTAGTTTTAGGTATTAGCCTTATAAATTCCTTCTTCTAAAATTTTTTCCAAATATGAATTGATATTTTTTATGAATATCTATCTATCTATTCGTGAATATATTTGTATGCATACAAATAAGTTGAAGTGCACTTGGTATTGTGGCTTCATACTCGAGGGCTTAAGTAGTTTTTTTTTATCAAAAACTACAAATGCAAACACAAAAAAAAAAATGCAAAAGAAACAAAAATAAAACTTTTTCAGCACATTTAAATGTTAAATCTTTCATAAAATATAACCTATTTTTATGCTTACAAATGAAAGCAAGCGTTTGAAAGCTCCCTAATACCCAGTAGGAATTTAAGAATAATATCTAATTATCAAATAAACATTTTTGGGAAGACAAAACTAGTAAAATCAAAAAATTAGGTTCGTTGTTCTTGAAACAGCAGTTACTCAGTACGACTGATCGCATTATGGTGAGTTCAACAGAGTTTTTTGTCAAGTCGACAACTTTTATAGTCATTTTAACAGAAAAAGCAGTTGGTCTCAAGTTCAAAATATTCTGTAAGAATTAAAGAAAAATTAAAAGAACTGACTTCATTGGTCATTTCAACAGCGAACAACTTACAATATTATGCAAATGCATCAGCTAATTTTAAAGAGAGACTTACTTTCATGGCGCTCACTTCTATGTTCTTATGACTATCTTGCCACAGAAATCTTTGCAATATCAACAGCCATTGTTATGCTTAAACAGTTTTCATTATTATTTTAGCTGTAAGATCAAAATTGTTAGCGTGGTGCTGCTTTTTTATTTGTATTTTTTTTTAACAGAGCTTTGGTTTAGATTTGATAAACTCTTTTTTTATTGATCTGACTGTTAAACCAGTTAATTTAGAATCCACAATTTGTGCGAAGTTTATTTAACAGCTATTTGCGACGGTTGAAAATTGATAGACATTTCGGTTGAATTGATTAATTCGGTTAATTTTACAAGTTCTTTTTTTTATTTCAGTGTGCAGTTCTGAAAAATGGCTGAGCTAATGGCTAATGGTACTCCTTTACTTATTCAGAGGGAAATATTTTATGAAATTAACACACAAACCTAGGGGGAAGCTGGAAAGAATCAATGGGTGTCATTATTTCCAGAAAAGAAAACGCCATTCAAAACCCAACTTTCGTTAAAAATAAAAATATATATATGGGAATATGAAATAGGTTTAAGTTTCCTGCATACCTGCTTATTTAGAAAGGAAGTTTCAAATTCACCTACACGCCAACAAAAACTAGCGTTAACCGCAAGCTTTATATGCAAAAACAACAAACAAAAGATAAGTCTACATACGAGGTGAATAGGAAGGTAGCCAACATGTTTAAAAAGCTCTGCATATCATTCATAGATACATATATATTTATATTATTCCCATTGTAAACCCGAGATGTGTGTATGTAGGCGTAAATATTGTATGTATGCGTAAGTATATGCTTAAGTGTTCATGAATGAATAACAGAAGTTATTATGATTGTCCGACCAACAAACTTCATATCCATTCGCTTAACTACCGGATATGTTGCATTACCAAGTCGTTGATACTTAGGAAAGTGCTTCGTACCGTAACCAGGGTGCATAACGGTTATACTGACATACATTAGAAGAAATAAAATTTTTTTCTTTCAGGCAAAATATTTAAAAAACCTCAAAAATGTCAAATAACCTTCTTGGAATGAAACAAGTAAAGAAGTCTAAAATTAATATTAAGCCTCGATGCATTGCGCGACTTTTATTTAAATACTTATATTGTACTTGATCTTTCATCCTGCAAAGGAAGGTATAGGATGTTAATGTAATTAAGTAACTGTTGCTGTTGTAGCGATGAAGACACTCCCCTTGAGTCTTGAGCAGTGTTATAGATTTTGATGGTCTTCTCGGATATAGATCCGGTACGTTCCGGTAACAAGCACCATTAAAGTAAAAGCCCGACCATCTCGTGAATGACTTAATATGACAACATTGAATCTTCTAGGTCATCGTGCCTCTGACTCCGTAGTTCGATGAGGAACTTCAGTTGCTAAAGAAACAGGATTCGATACGCGTAGGTGTGGTCGACAATTAGGTAGAAAAAGCTAATGATTGTGCTCGCTTTCTCTTGAAAAGGTTGCGCTACAAAACCCAAAGAACCATTTATGTGCTTTGGTCGCCATTTATGACAGGCATATGTTCTGCGGATATATTTTAGGCTCTCTAATCCGTTGGGCTATATTTCCTCTTTAGGCTTCTAATTCCATATAACTAAGGGAGTAAGAGTAGCACTGCTTAGATGAGAGAGTATTTGCCGGAGCGACGCATTCGAAGAGAATGTCAACCAGGGCCTCATCCTTCAGCTACCGAAAGCGAAAGGTGATATCGAAGACTACAGTGTCCCGTATAGAGAAAGTTCGTTCGCAAGTCTACTTAGCTTAATAAGTTTGGCTGATACTCTCGTTGCTGGGAGTATAAGCATTTTTCTCTGTCTTTGGCCGTAATATTCAATGCAGTGTTATCTGTACTGTTTGTTTCCCAGTTACTTATGGTTTCCCTAATGTGTGCCCTTTTGAGTCCACAGAAGGTATCTGAAGCAAGAAATGCTGCTATATCACTCTGCTTGGCTAGGTAGTCCCCATGTTCCTCCTGCCCGGAAACACATCCTAACAAAACCTTTCATCCACTAGCTTAGAAGTAATTTTGCAAGAAAGGAAGGCACGCACGCAAGGCTGCTTGGCTGTATAATATAATGAGGGTACTCCTCGAGGATAAGCTCCTTTGTAGACATTTTCTACCATAATATATACAAGTCAAAAAATAGTTTTTATAATTTTGGTTCACATAAAGGAATGCTTTGATAGTTTGTCGAAGTACGAATATATTCATTTCGAAGTTATGATATTTTCTTTTTCCTAAACATTTATTCACAACTCATGAGAGAATTCAACAATTTTTTTTTTACTAAACATTTATTCATAACTCATGACAGAATTCAACAAATTTTTTTTCATATTGAGCTTTGTAGTAATAGGGTGCTCTTTTCTCTATGATTTTTCTCCTTTAAATATGCTAACGGACGCAGCAGACATTGTTCTTGTCGAAACTTGGTCTATCCACATGACTTTTAATAAGAAGTTTTTACATCTTGCTGCCCTCTCTCCCTATTCCCATTCATTGCAGCGTCATCCCCTTTTCTCCTCACCGCCTTAATTTTCTTATTATTTACCTGGCTCCTACCACAACTATTTTCTATCTTTCTACATGTCGTTCTACCTGTTGGTTATTTTTTTGATCTCTTCTCCCTTTATTTTATTCTGTAGCCATATTTCCTTTACCTCCTGCTCTCCCCCTCTTTCTGTACCCTCAGATACAACCGTAACTGTTGTTTACTATCCACTGAAATAATGTCGTAGATAACTCATCAGAGCCCTGTAGCGAATCGCACTAGTAACGAATTAAAGCAGCGCTACATCACCATGAGAAGCCACTAGTTCTAATTCTGTTCAACGGAGACTTTTAACTTTGTGATGTCCTAGGAAATGAAAATTGTCCCACTTAGCAAAAGTTTTGAACGAGTTCTTAGCTGAATGGTTCTGACATGATCTTTGCCCTTGATTAATTTAATTTCTTATATCTCAGATTTAAGCGCTATTGGTACAAGTGTGGCTACCAATTGTCCCTCTCCCCCTCTAAAAATTATTTCACGTGATACCGAAATCATTAATTTCACCTGGTCAAGCTTTAAAATACAAAGCCTTCTGAGCGGAGCGTTCTGTGCGGAGTTATTACATTCAATAGGAATTTGGCGCCTTTTTAGTAACACGTAATTAAATGTTTTACTGCTAATGTTTGCTAATAAAAGTTCTTATTAATGGCATTTAGAGTTTTAGCGGCATTTCAAGTTCCTTTCAATATTTTCGATCCCTGGCCATAACACCACATAACAATACAGTTGTTTTTCTTATAGTCTGCACTCATACTCTTACGCATAACAAAAAAAGCATACGCCAAATCATAAAAACGTTTATCTTGTGCCCTTTGGTGTTATAGAATATTTTGGTTTACGGAATTGAATTGGTCACAAACCAATGGTCAACATGACTTAAAAGCACTTAAGCTCGAGCCGTATACTTAAGAGTTTTCTTATTGTTATAGTGAAATTGAAATACATATGTACATATGTATGTGCATGTATAGTTGCAAATACCTTCAATTTAATAAAGATTGAGAGAGTATACAAATAGGTTTGGGAATACCCCGCAGTGAACCATACAACTATTCAACAAAAAAAGGACACCTTTATGTATACATTTTTTTTTTATAATACTGAATATACAAAACAAAGATCATCAAAAAAGGACACCCTAAAGTAGGATTTGAGCCGAAATTTCCCTATATTAACTTCTTTCTTGCTTCATTGTCTTGATACAACAAGAAAACACAAAATATTTTTCGGTCCATATGTAGATTTCGATGTAGTATGTAATTTGGTTTGGCGATTGCTTAATCGATTTACATTCACACTTTGATTTTGTCTGTCTAGTTTTAATTTCGCTTTTGTTTCCCGTTCCGCCTCTAGTTATAGTTTTGATTTCGAGGTTTCTTTCTCTTCCAATTTGCCTCTTGATTCTTTTAATTTTTCATAAAAATTGGCGGGAGGGGACTTATTAGTTTTATACCGACTCCGAATGGCATCTGCAAGGCAGAAGAGTTTTCACTGAGTGCTTGCCAAACACTGCCGAGAGTGACCCCACCTACAACAATTTTCTTCTAATTGAAAACCCTTGTTTCTAAAATATTGATGTTGCTTTGCCCAGATCGTTAGCCCGGGATCTTCGGTGTGATAGGCGGAGTACGCTACCATCACACCACGGTTCATACTTTGGTTCTAATTTCAATCCTAGTTACGTTTCGTATTCCGGTCTTATTGCCATATTTTGCAATTTTTTTTTAGTTTTTATCTGTGAACAAATCATTTTATCAATTTAAATCATTTTAAACGGTTCTACGCGTTTCGTGATTCTTTCACCTTGTTCAAGGAGCCTGGCTTTATTTTTTGAAAACTTAGCAAACGATATTGCAAAAATTCATATCGATTCTTATTTTTGTGCTTACATTACATTAAGGTTAGGTAAGGTTGCACTGGCCGTCCAATAAATATCTCACATAGACAGAATGTGTCCATAGCGTAACCAGAATTTGTTTGAAGGCTAAACAGGGAAATTCCAAGTTTGTACCATGACTTACGTCATAAAGTAGTTACGTCCTTTTTTCAAATACTTAAAGTTTTCTGGGATCTAGATGCTTGACTCCGCGAGTGTTGAACACGAATACAGAAGGCACTCAACCCTTTTATGCTGCAGCTCGCACTTCATACACCTGCTGTTACTGACGAGGCCTTATTTGTAAAATTGTGACAAAAGAAGGCGGTGTATAGTTAGAATGACCATTGTGAACATAAAGTATTTTCTATTTAGAGATATAAGGAAACTGGTGAATCTAACGAGGCAGGACTTGCGAATGATCTCAGAAATTTTGTAGCCCCATGCTTCTGTCTACATCTTCCCGACTTGATGTATCATATGCAACTCCTGCCTAGTTTTGTTTACTCTCAAATGCATTCGGACATATACCCTCGATTCAGTATCCTTTTCCAATGGCCATTTTGTTAAGTCCTGTCCCTTCATTACTCTGGTGTAAAAATATTATATTTAATAGAATAATGCTTCATTCATGCTTAATACATTTGCATATCTTTTTAACTCTATAGGGTTTTGAGCATAGAAGGCGTCAAACTAATAGGCCTGTAGTCTTTCGGGTGCAGATGACTGGTTCGCCCGATTTTGCTATGAAGACTACGCCAGCCGTTCTCCAAGATTGCTGTTCAGTTTTGTGCAACCCTCAAAGATATGTTAGGCCTTTATATAATCATTGCACCTGTTATCTGCAACATAGCAGTAAATATCCCATCTATACTCGGCGATTTGAACTTTACAAAAGTTTTTATCACCCATTCGAATTGGGTATTTGTTGCCAAACCTGGCACTGCTCGCTTCCGGAGTGTTGATGTTGTTGAACAACTCTTTTGTATCATCTCCTGAAGAGATGTGTGCGCTAAGTAGCGTCTTATAGGACAATGAACATGGTTACTTTGTTGGGATGGTTATTGTACAGTAAAATAAGACATTTAGGATGCAAGTCACCTCGTGTTTTTGGTAGCTGACATGGTTTGTCATATTACGAATTTTATTAATTTTTCAGAATAGAATCGCAAGTTATTTTCGAAATATATTTTGAAGTAATGTAAGACTGGTTTATTACTGAAAGTAGCTTTACAATTGATATCTTATGGGGTGTTCCTTATAACCAAGGGATATTTACTATAATTTTTGGGCTAGGTATGTAAAAGCACAATTTGTGTGCTTCACTACTTCGTTTATGCATATTTAAATAAGTGACATCCACATATAATTCTACGTTGCGTATCCATGTAAAATGAAGCAAAGCAAATGAGTAAATTTATTTCATCTCCTTTTTAAATTGCATCTTTATTTTCTCTGATGAGCTATCTCAAAATAAACAACAAAAAATTTTTCCATATAATACATAGTTAAAGTGTACAATGTTGGGCACCAAAACCCTCATCATAAACAAGTGGATAATAGTTAGCAGTTTTATTAATTCTACATACTTGCAACAACAATGAAGAGTATTATACAAAAAACGGTTATAAGTAAAAGACGAGTAGTAAAAGGCAGGAACAGATTTTGTAAGCATTTAGAAATAATAAAAGATACCATTATGAAGGCTTTGTTAAGCTTCAAAATATTTAATGTGGAAATAGTCGTAAAATTAGCTTATTGCAAAAGGAAAATAAGAAAAATTCGATTTTAAATTTAAAATACGCGGATGCGCTAACGGAAAGAGATAGAAGGGAAAAGGCGGTAGATAAAAATACTCTATGGAACATTAGATAATGTCGTAGCATAGACGTAGTGTGTAGTTTTGGTACGTTATAATAAAGATTGAGAGCGTAAATAAATTTACAAAACTATAGAGTTATGTGGGAGCAAGGTAAATTGTGGAGTTGGTTTTAGCGAAATCATTTAAGAACTTAAGAAAACACATCACATATATATATATATAAATGAAAGTCTCTCAACATATACACAATTTTTATGCAGGCAAGTGCACGAAGAGATGTATATTTTATTGTTGTGTTGGAAACAAGGGGAAAGCTTCTGACCGCCATTCACCTGGGAATGGCTAGAGCGATTCTTTTGCATGCGGTTAAAGTAGCTCACTACTTTCGGTCGCTTGCAGCCCAGTATCCTCTGGGTAGCCAATATAGGATGCTTAGAGGTGAGTTAATTTGAGAAGGCGACAACCTGCCTAGGCCACTCTGACATAATCGGTTTAAGGGCTAGCCGGTGGATCTGCCATCGGCAACGTCTGTTCACCACAAAGTGCGGCTGCAAGCGGCCGTATGTCTTGGAGCAAGCAGCTCGCTATATAAATGTGCAAATAATATTTTCACTCCCACTGAGTGGGTTGTGGGCTGGGCTTGGGACCCGCCATATCAAACCATACTCCAATGAAAAGCAACAATAAGCCTCGGAAAAATGAACATTCTCTATTGATGACGACCATGGCAAACGTTTGAAGGACAATGAATTGAGGGCATGCACCTGGAACGTCCGCTCCCTGAATGGGATTGGTGCAGATGCCCGGCTGATTGATGTCCTCGTCAAAGCAAAATTTGACATCACCGCCATCCAAGAAATGCTCTGGACGCGGCAAGGACGAAAGAAGATTCAAAATTGTGACACCTACTGGAGTAGCCATTCAAATAAGCGCAGTTTCTGCGTCGGATTCGTGGTGGGAGAGAGACTTTGTCGCCATTTTCTGGCGTTCACGCCTGTGGACGAGCGTCTCGCCGCTATCCGAATAAAAGCAAAATTTTCTAATATATTATTCATCTGCGCCCATGAGCCGACAGAGGAGAAAGACGATGAGGTGAAAAACGCTTTTTATGAACAATTATAATGCACACACGAGCGCTGCCCCGCCATGATGTGCTTGGCGATTTTAAAGCCGGGTGGGCAAAAAAGGTGTTTTTGGATCTACAGTCGGAAAGTTCAGCCTACACAATGAAACTTCTTCTAACGGACTGAGGCTGATTGACTTTGCCGGTGCTCGAAATATGGTCATATCCAGCACGAGTTTCATGCGTAAAAAGATACATCAAGCTACGTGGCTTCCCCCGATCGATATACTCGCGATCAGATCGATCACGTTGTGATAGAAGGACGGCATACCTCCAGTGTTTTAGATGTGCGCATGATCCGAGGACCTAGCATCGACTAGGACCATTATCTCGTTGCAGCCAAAGTGGGAGAATATCTCCAAAGCACTTCGTAATGCCGCCTAGGAAAAAATTGGTTACCGGCGGCAACGGAAAAACAACTGGTACGATGAAGAATGCCGCGTTGCAACCGAAAGAAAAGACGCTGTCTACATGGCTACGATAAAAGCGAGCGCAACAAGAGGAGTGCGTCAATGTTGCCGCGAGTTAAAAAGGGAAGCGAGACGCCTTTTCAGGAAGAAAAAACATAGGCAGAAAGGCGTGAGTGCGAGGAGCTTGAGCTGCTAGCCACCAGGAAAAACGCCCAAAAATTTTACCAAAAAATTCGGCGACAGACGCAAGGTCTTAAGACCGGGGGAAACTGCGACTTTGTAAGTGATATCCAAACAGTACTTCGATTATGGAGGGAACACTTCTCTGCTCTCTTATATGGAGGCAACGATTTACCGCACAGAGATGAAGAACCCGTCCCCGCAATGGATGATGATGGAATAAATGTCGCCCACCTGATTATGACGAAGTCAGAATAGCAATAACCAGTTTGAAAAACAACTAGGCCGCGGGCGCTGATGGGTTGCCTGCAGAGTTATTCAAATACGGCAGCGAGGAGTTGGTAAGGCGCATGCATCAGCTTCTTCGCAAAATATGGGCGGACGAGAGCATGCCCGATGATTGGAATCTAAGTGTTCTTTGCCCTGTCCACAAGAAGGGGGATACTGCAAACCTACTACCGTGGAATCAGCCTTCTTAATATTGCATATAAACTCCTGGGAAGTGCATTGTTCGAAAGATTAAAGCCCACCGTGAATCAGCTGATTGGACCTTATCAGTGCGGCTTCAGATCTGGTAAATCTACCATTGACCAGATTTTCACAATGCGCCAAATCTTGGAAAAAGCCGCGAAAAAGAATCGACACACATCACCTCTTCGTCATATGCCCCTATGTCTGAATTTGGTTTCCCGCAAAACTTATGCGGCTGTGCAAAATGACGTTGAGCAACGCCATCAGCTCCGTCAGAATTGGGAAGACCTCTCTGAGCCGCTCGAAACTAAACGAAGAAGCGAAGAATCACCCTTGCCAACAAATGCTACTTTGGACTATGTGGGCAATTAAAAATTAAATTCCTCTCTCGGCAAACGAAAATCATACTCTACAAGTCAAGTACCGTAAACCCGTCCTGCTATATGGGGTAAAAGTATGAACCATGAGAATAGCAGATGAACCGCTCTGGGAGTTTTCGAGAGAAAAGTTCTTCGAAAGAATTATGAACCTCTATGCATTGGCGATGGCGAGTATCGAAGAAGCTTTAACGATGAACTGTATGAGCTATACGGCAGACATCAACATAGTCCAGCGAATTAAAACACAGCGGCTGCGCTGGCTAGGCCATGTTATGCGAATGAAAGATAACGGTGCGGCCAAGAGAGTGTTTCTATCGGAACCCGCCTATGGAAGCAGAGGTAGAGGGCGGCCCCCACTCCGTTGAAAGGACCAGGTGGAAAACTATTTAAACTCCCTTGGTGTGACCAATTGGTGCCGGTTGGCAGAGAGAAGGAGCTACTGGCGCGCCTTGTTGGACGGCCATAACCGTT
The DNA here is from genome assembly GCF_040869045.1 of Eurosta solidaginis. NCBI lineage: Eukaryota > Metazoa > Arthropoda > Insecta > Diptera > Tephritidae > Eurosta > Eurosta solidaginis. The sequence continues at coordinate 335,051,617 of NC_090319.1, read as the reverse complement.
TAAACGGTTAAGCGCCAATTAAGTAAGTAAGTAAGTTGGAAACAAAGCGTAAAAGCATATGCTTGATCTTTATTACTAATACAAAAGGTGTGTTGGATTAGGTTTTCAGGTTTAAGTTGAATTTTTTTAGTTTTTAGGGGTTTGTTGATCTTTGTAATTATTTGGTAAGATTAATGTGAAATAATAAGGTGCAAAAAAAAATATAAATAATGAAATAAAATAAAACAAAAGAAAATAAAATAATAAAAAAAAGGTAAAACAAAACAAAAGTAAAATAAAATAAAAGAAACTAAATTAGTGTAAAATAAATAAAGATAAAATAAAAAAAAAAAATAAATAAAAAAAATATAAAACAAAATGGTAAAATAAAATAAAATAAAGCAAAACAAAACAAAATAAAATAAATAAAATAAAATAGAATAAATAAACTAAAATAAAGCTACGCATATACTTCCAAAACCAACACAGCCCCCTCTTTGAAACGATATGCAAGGCGGATTTGAAATATTCCCCACTAAACCTGCATGATGTTACGACGCACGAGCTCCCCTCCGATCGATATCACATACAGTCTCTGATACAAGAGTTGAAAATAAAAGCTATTCATGGAAGACACGCCTATGTTCTGGAACATGCAAAGTGGACAAATCAGCATCCAATGAGTGGTTAAGTCACTCTGGTATTTACGCCGAAACCGAGGGGTTCATGCTGGAAATCCAAGACCAGGTTATTGCAACAAGAAATCACTGCTAATATGTAATGCAAGCTCCTATTGAAAATGATAATTTTGGCCGTTCCCAAAGACATCCCGAAACAATTCACCACATAACCGGTGCATGTGTTACATTGGCGGCTACCGAGTATTTAACAAGGCACAACCAGTTAGCAAATATCGTCGTACATCAAACACTAGCTCTGCGTTATGATCTAAATACAGCGGAATGCCCATACTACATCGTACCATGCCACATAACCGACCTGATATAACGATCGTAAATAAGCAGGAGAATCAGGCTTACGTAATAGACATAGGTGTGTCAAATACACACAACCTACAGGAGTGCTATGTGGAGAAGCTCAGAAAATAGCAACGTCTGGCACACGAAATTAAGGAGATGTGGAAACCACACAGAGTCGACATAACTCCCATTATAATATCCTCAATTGGAGTTATCCCAAAATCGCTAAACTGTAGCCTTGAGAAACTTCAACTCACCGAAAAGCGACGAGCGAAAAAGAAGGCTGTGATTTTATCGACAAGCTCTATAGTTAGGAAAATCTTAAGCATATACAAATCTACGATGATTTATATAAATTTAAAAACCTGATACAATTGTAGTTATTTATAGAAAATCTTACCAATAGCTATATAACCAAACCAATGTAACTAGTTAATAGAATTAAATAGCACAAAATACTTGTTGTTTATAACCGATATTTAATGTAAACCCTCAAAGGAGAGAATTTTAAGTAAAGAAAAAAATAAAATAAAATAAAATAAAATAAAATGAAAATAAAATAAAATAAAATAAAGTAAAATAATAAAAAATAAAATGATATGCAATAAATTAAAATAAAATAAAATGAAATAAAATAAAATAAAATAAAATAAAATAAAATAAAATAATATAAAAATAAAATAAAATAAAATAGAAAAAAAATAAAATAAAATAATATAAAATAAAATAAAATAAGATAAAACAAAACAAGATAAAATAAAATAAAACAAACTGAATTAGTGTAAAACAAATAAAGATAAAATAAAATAAAATAAAATAAAGCTAAACAAAACAAAATAAAATAAAGTAGAATAAAATATTATAAAATAAAATAAAATAAAATAAAACAAAACAAAATAAAATAAAATAAAATAAATTAAAATAAAATAAAATTAAATAAAATACAATAAAATAAAATACAATAAAAAACCATAACAAAAAAATAAAATAATATAAAATAAAACAAAATAAAATAAAATAAAAAAAATAAAATAAAAAAAACAAAATAAAATAAAATTAAACAAAATAAAAAATAAAATAAAACGAAAGAAAATAAAATAAAATAAATTAAATTAAAATCAAGTAAAATAATATAAAATAAAATAAAAAATATATAATAAAATGATATTAAATAAATTAAGATAAAATAAAATAAAATAAAACAAAACAGAATGAAATAAAATAAAATAATATAAAATAAAATAAAGTAAAATATAAAATTGTGTTCGTTGGAAGCGTCCAAAAATAATCGTCAAATACATGAGGATGAAAACAACAAAATACCACTAAAAATTATGAAAAATAATTGCTGAATTGTTTCGTGAGCAAAATGAGGGGAATATAAGCAGGGTTATGCTAAATTGAACCAGCCTAGACTGAGTGAGTGCGTATTGTTACCAGAAGTTTGTTTACCGACCAAACTAAAAAAACCGGGACCTATGTCATAAAAAACCAACGCACACTTAGCAAATTCTATAAGGTTTCTAAGACATATGTCACTTGCTGCTTCTAGATCTGACAGCTGTGTCGCTCTTTATAGCTGGAGTCTTAGCCTGGCAAGCGTAGGTCACGACCACAAAACATGCTTGATCGTTTCCTCCTACAACTCGTACTTACCAAATTTGCTATCACTCACCAATACTAATTTAAAGGCATGTGATGCCAGAAGGCAGTGTCCAGTCAGAATACCTACCATCAGTCTACATTCTCGCTTTTTAATGATCGGAGTAACTTTGCTAGTGTTTCTATCGGAACCCGCCTATGGAAGAAGAGGTAGAGGGCGGCCCCATTCCGTTAGAAGGACCAGGTGGAAGACGATTTAAACTCCCTTGGTGTGACCAATTGGCGCCGGTTGGCGGAGCGAAGTCGCGACTGGCGCGCCTTGTTGGACGGCCATAACCGTTTAGACGGTTAAGCGCCAGTTAAGTAAGTAAGTAAGTAACTTTGCTATTCTAAGGTTGTAAGACCTACACAAGATCGTCGACACTTTGCAGCCCCGCCTTTGTCCTTTCTAACTGGGACGTCTACAGAACAAACTTCCAGGGATCCGCCCATTTTAGCGAGTTCATACACTTTTTCATTCGCATCCGTGCACCGTTTGCGATACATAGCGAGCCCCTCTTACAAGTTTTAAACTATAAACAATTGACCAAATAAAATTTAGAATTAACATTTTCTTAAATATAAAAAAGAAATTTCGATTCTTTCTCAATGTTACTCAGAATGTGGAACTCACTCCATTCCATCATACCATGAGAAAAGACGTTGATGCAGCAAAAAGTAGTCGTCAGCTTCTAAATGATTTATACTTCATATTTACGGTCCTTTTTTATTTGAAGCAGTCTGCTGTTACGGGCGTGGTTGTTTGAAACAGCTATACTTTTTTCCATTACTCGGACATTCGTACGTATGCCTTTTAGCATCTTAACAGATTTTTGTTAACACTTTCCCATTACAACATGTCATTTGTTAATGCCCTGCGGTATGACGAATTTTTAACTTTGCTTGACAGCTTAGCAGTTCGATTTTTTTTCTGCTACGCATTCGCATTGGCAGTAGCTTTCTTGCCATTTTCATTCATTTTTTGTTTTTTTTTTTTTTGCCTAAAATATTATTTCTCCCCTAGAGTCCTTTTTAGACACATTTTTCGTCTATTTTGCTTTCCCTTATTTTTCTTGTTGTGCTTCTTCATTTAATCCCACATTGACAATATCCTTCGGCATTTACCGAATATCATTTGGTTGCCAATGTCAGCGGTCACGTTCATTGCTTAGGGATTTGCTTGTTGCTGTGAAGTGGGGATGAGACAAGCTACCGGAAATGGATAACTCTACTTGACATTTGTGAATGTTCAGCCACATATTATGTCATCCCTATTGCTCTGACTTCTATTTTGTGTAGTGGTAAGGGTTTTAATTGGTCATATGTAAAAAACCTTTGCTTCTGAATGTAAGCGGTAGTTAAGTGTAAGTGTAAGCGTAAGCGTAATGTTTGGAAGCAGCGCGCATTATGAACTTAGCGTTCTTGCTCTGCTATAGACAATTTAACGGTTTGTTATTCAAAATAATTGTCGTCGACGATTTAACGGTTTGTTATCTATTTATTATCCGTTCATTGTCGGAGAGCTATTAAATAAATAAATGTAAGGCGCGATAACCTCCGAAGAGATCTAAGGCCGAGCTTCTCTTCCAATTTGCGTCATGCTCCTCTTGATTTTCCCTACAAATTGGCCGGACGGGACCTACATGTTTTATGCCGACTCCGAACGGCATCTGCAAGGCAGATGAGTTTTCACTGAGAGCTTTTCATGGCAGAAATACACCCGGAGCGCTTGCCAAACACTGCCGAGGGGCGACCCCGCTTAGAAAAGTTGTCTCCTAATTGAAAAACCTTATTTCTAAAATTTTGATGTTGCTTTGCCCGGGAGTTGAACCCAGGGCATACGGTGTGATAGGCGGAGCACGCTACCATCACACCACGGTGGCCGCAAGTTATCAAATTACTACAATTACAATTAGGCATCACGACTTACGCTACTAAATAACCCCATCTGCTTGAAGAATACAAAAAATTTTCTATAAACAAGCTTAATTACTGCCTCGAGATCTCGCAATTGTGCCGCCTCTAGTAGCTGAAGTTGTAAACTCGCATGATTGGGATGTCTAGCACCGATTCATTGAGTGTTGCCCCTCCTTTACCCACTCATTGACCCTTTCTTTAGCTTCTATCACCTTATGACCGGGAAGTCAGTATAGATGTATGATCTAGCCTGCTTCTTTGCATTGCACAACACTTATTGATGTAGTGCTATTGGATATGTATATTGAAATTACTTTCCTTTTATCCTTTGTCAAATTTGGTTTCTAGACAAACCAGCTTTGGCATTGTGCCATCATTTTTCTGATCTCTTGTTGTCGTTTGTATTGTACTTAATGTTCCTGGGTACACATGAATAGGTATTGTATTGTTTGTTTATGTGTTCATTCAGAGCCGAGGGTGGTTTTTACTGATCGACTTTTGTGGTTGACTGCGGCAGGTAGAAGGCAGTAGTTCTAGTCGTTTGACCTTCTTGGAGTATTTGTTTTTTTGTTGCGTTTATTGTTTTGTGTTTAGTTTTTGGTATGTGTTTGTCTTTCGTACCTGTCTGATTACTTTGTTTCTTGTAAACAAATTTTAAAAGTTCAAATATTGTGTAAGAAATTATTTTTGTCTGTTCGTTTATTAATCTACCTTCGAGTGTTTTCTGATTCTCCGTGTTTTTTCGTAACCTTTGATGTGTTCTCTGTTTTTTTTATTGGTGTAGCGTTAGGGATACTCCCCGAAGGCCTTGGGAAGTGATATCGATATTGATGGCCCTTTGTCGGATATAAATACGGTACGCTCCTAAAGCACTGTTAAGGTACCACATCGACCACCTCGGTTTTCTATGATCATATGTAAACTTCCTTCTTGAAAGACCCTGCTGTTATTTGGCAGACTCTCGGATCGACCTAATTCTGGATCGACGCAGTAAACAGCGTCTCTATTGTGGCCCCAAAATATTTTTTAATACATGCGCAAGACTCATAAGTCCATTCGCCCTAAATTTAATAGCGTTGTGCTACTACGGCCATATGCATTACCAAGCTGCGCCATGGTATTTTATTGTGTGGCCGTCCACCAAACTTTGATCCGGTAATAAAGTATGGGCTTGCTAATTGCCATAAATTCCCAATATGAGGGTTTCGGCAACGGGCTCAGCGTACAGCCTCACATCCTCTTATATGCATACAGTCCCACGGAGGTTTTCTTAGCTTTCCTAGTAAGTAATACTAGTCTTGTAAGTAATACTAGATCGGGTTTTTCCACGTTGACGGTTAACGCGACTCTAATAGCCCAAACATGTACATTACGCCGCGCTTGATCCATTAGAGGGCTGATTGCTGGAACTTAAATTTTTTTATATATTTTTTTTTTTTTTCGAATTGTATTACAAACCTTCATTTCTCCTTTTCATTTTTGCTCTAGTTGGACAGAAATTTAGAATGTCTTAATATATTTGGAGAAACTTAGATAAAACGGTCTGCATTGAAAGAAAATGCCAATACCAAAAATGCATTTATATCTTTTTTTTAAGCTCTAAAAGCTTTATACAAACATAGACTTCAAATTACATATGCTTTTAAAAATTCATAAAAAGAATTTCTAAAATATAAGAAAAAATGTTTGCTGATGAACCTGATGAGTTTTTGTATAATCTTGAATTATATGTTAGTATTCAAGTGCACACAAATATTTTCAAATCTACCCTAAAGGACAGTCAGTAAGTTGAGATGAAAATGTTTGGTTCAGAACAAGATCTAAAGTACCAAATAAGTACTAGTTTGATTGAGACTAGATTTTCTCTAGTTCAAAAATCGTTAGTATGCCTTTTCATATTCAACATACATTTGATAGCCTACAAAAAATCCCTCTGCTGGCTTTGAAGAGCTTCGACGATAAGTATGCTTTCCTTTTCTACACTTTAAAACCATTCAAAATGACCTTCCCAATGTAGTATGTAGAACTCCGGTCTGGTCCGGAAACAACATAATAGAATAAGTAAAATAATAAGCTCTTAACTCAAAAATTGTATACTAGTTCGGAACTATGAAGAATTTGTTAATAGACTAAAGAAAAGCTTTCGAAATGGGGACAATTTACACCGCCATGCTAAATTCACCAGTCGAAAGCAAGCAAAATTCATAGAAGGCGAATAAGTAGTGATTCCGAATGTATTAGAAGTGCACCAGTTATGAACCAGACATTTTCTCTTCAGTGTATAGATACAAACATAATCTGTACACACTTAAACATTTTCGTATGCAAAATATTTTGTTTTTTATTTCCTTTTATACATTTTTAATAAGTACATTTCATGTTATCTTTGCATTTTACATTACATGATTAGATTTATTATTCCATTGTAAGTAAAGATATTTTTTTATACTTAGCATGCTTAGCACACAGAGTATATTAATTTAGATTGGATAACGGTTGGTTGTACAGGTATAAAGGAATCGAGATAGATATAGACTTCCATATATCAAAAGCATCAATGTCGAAAAAAAAATTTGATTTAGCCATGTCCGTCCGTCTATCCTTTAACGAGCTTATCTGCACCCAGAATATATTGGTATTAGTATATTTTATATATATAGGCAGGGAAATTGACGCACTGTCCAAGAAATTCATCCAGTATGAAAACTTATTTAAGTCTTTCAAATATCCGGATGACTTAACTAACGTAAACCAACATAGAAATTGTAATGCCTCCTCAAGTGCACCGACACTCAATGCCGTTGCTGAAGTTCCTCCACCCGTAGTTACAGCACCCCCAACTATCGAATTAATAAATCTGGCATCTCCAAATCCCTTACCAGCTCAGCCATCTTCATCCAAGGTTTCTTTAACAAAACCTAAAAAATATTCTGCAAAAGATAATCAAGATCCACAAAACCCTTCTACGGAATCCGAACCGCCGTCTAACAATCTTATTGCTGTCCCTATTAAAAAATCTGTTTTTGTGTCAAGATTTGATAAAGACACCACAGAAGAGGACCTAAAGTCGTACATCATCGCTAAGCTTAAATTTGAAAACGTGACAGTTCGAAAATTCAATTTTAACTAAAAAAAAATAAATGTAAGGCGCGATAACCTCCGAAGAGATCTAAGGCCGAGCTTCTCTTCCAATTTGCGTCGTGCTCCTCTTGATTTTCCCTACAAATTGGCCGGACGGGACCTACATGTTTTATGCCGACTCCGAACGGCATCTGCAAAGCAAATGAGTTTTCACTGAGAGCTTTTCATGGCAGAAATACACCCGGAGTGCTTGCCAAACACTGCCGAGGGGCGACCCCGCTTAGAAAAATTTTCTTCTAATTGAAAAATCTTATTTCTAAAATTTTGATGTTGCTTTGCCCGGGAGTTGAACCCAGGGCATACGGTGTGATAGGCGGAGCACGCTACCCATCACACCACGGTGGCCGCCCATCAATTTTAACTATCCCAGGGATATTTTGTCTTTTAGGATTGATGTATCCGCACAACATTTTGATACTATATTAAATAATTCTTTTTGGCCGCCCGGTGCTTTTGTGCGGGAATTCAAGCGTAGGCGTAATACTAATATTTCAAATCTTGCTACACTTCCACATAACAATATTGCATCAAAAAACTGAATGTTAAATCGGTCCAAAATTCGTTTTATCAAAATGTTAGAGGTTTAAACACTAAACTAACTGAATTGTATTTGAAATCGTTTAACTGCAATTACAACATTATCGCTTTAACTGAAACTTGGCTAAAACCTCATGTATTTAATTCAGAGATTCTTTGCCATGATTACCAAATATACAGAAATGACCGCTTGAACAGAATTGGAGGTGGAGTTTTGCTTGCGGTACATTCTTCTGTACCTTCAGCTGAGGTTAATTTACCCATTATTGATTCTACAGAATTCAAATGCATTAGAATCAATCTCGGAATGGGTTGTGTCTATATCGCGGTCTGCTATATCCCACCATCTCCTGATCCTTCGGTGTATATGGATCATATTTCCCTGCTCAAAATTGTTAATTCATTGATGAAGCCCATTGATTCGATGATAGTCCTGGGTGACTTTAATATCCCGCATGTATTATGGACCATATCTGATCAGAATATTGTACCTATTTCTTCTAACCTGTCCAACAACGAATTTTTAGCCGAAATAACTGAACTTTGCCTTAAACAGATAAATATAATTCCTAACGTGTTCGGGAGGACCCTTGATTTGGTATTTGTCGATGATACATCAAAATATACTCTAAGCCGGGGTGAACCTCTTACTGTACCTGAAGACCCTTACCATCCTTCCCTGGAAATAGCATACGAATTCGAAAGAAATTCTCCGAGTAGCATTGCTACTAAATACGACTCTAGTTTCAGATTTCAATTCGCGAAGGCTAATTTTAGTAAACTTAATCAAACTTTATCTACAGTGGCTTGGGCCAAATATGGTGTTGATATTGACAAATATGTTTCTGACTTTTATACCACCATTTACGGTATTTTGGAAAAACACGTACCTAAGCGAAAACGTGTGTCTACCGAATCAGTCCAAATATGGTTCACTAAAGAGCTGAAGTCCTTAAAAAACAGAAAATCTCGCTTCTTCAAATTATACAAAAGGTCGGGCTCTCACTCCGATTACTTGCATTACTCTATTTTGCGTCATAAATATTTTGAATTAAGCAAAAATTGCTATAATACGTACATCTGTAAGATGAAAAGGAAAATAACTTGCAATCCGAAAGCTTTCTATAATTTCGTGAACTCTAAACGTAGGGTTAAAGGGTTTCCCTCTGCTCTAAAATACCAGGGTGATTTGTCTAGCGACGATCAAGATATTGCTAACTTCTTTGCACAATTTTTCAAGTCCAACTATTCCAATGAATTTAATACTTTTTCAAATGAATATCCATTTCAGCTTAACTCACTTAACACCATTAATATTCCAGAAATATATCCGGATGAAGTTTTTTCATATTTAACGTCTTTGAAAGAATCTTACAAGTACGGTCCTGATTTAATTCCCACTTGTTTTCTTAAAAAATGCGCTGAGCACATTTATCAGCCTCTAACTGATTTATTCAATATGTCCCTAAAAAGTGGATTCTTTCCTTCTGCTTGGAAGGAATCTTTTCTCATACCCCTTCACAAAAGTGGTATTAGGTCGTGTGTAGAGGACAATCGAGGAATAGCAAAGTTGTCGGCCATCCCAAAGTTGTTTGAAGCTATCGTTACCAATCAGCTAACATTTTCCATTTCTACTTTGATTGCAAAACCGCAACACGGATTCTGTAAAGGCAAATCTACCATTACTAATCTACTTGAGTTCACAACTCATGTTTCTAAGGGATTTAGAGAAAATCTTCACACAGATGTTATTTATACTGATTTCAGTAAAGCATTTGACAAAGTATGCCACTCCTTACTTATCTACAAGCTGGATGGGCTTGGCTTCCAACCTGGTCTCACCCAGTGGATCTCGTCGTATCTCTGCGGTCGAACGCAAAAAGTTATTTTTAAAAATACTTTTTCAAATGTCATCGATGTTCCCTCTGGCGTCCCACAAGGCAGCCACCTTGGTCCAATTCTGTTCTTGCTATTTATTAATGATATCTGTACCACTATAAAATATTCCAAAATCTTAATGTATGCTGATGATGTAAAACTTTTTAGGTCTTATGGGTCTATCGAAGAACGTCCCTTGCTTCAAGGGGATTTAAACTGCCTAGTTACTTGGTGCAACGTAAATTCAATGCCGCCGAACCTCACTAAATGCAAATTCATGTGCCTATCTCGAAGATCTTTACCAGCAGCCTCTTACGTAATTAATAATTTTTGTCTTCTATCAGTAAACTATTTTGAGGACTTGGCAGTCACGATAGATGCTAAACTTAGTTTGAACCTTCATATTAATGCTACTGTCAATAAGGCTAGAGGTGTTCTTTCATACGTGAGACGGTGGTCCAAAGAATTTAGTGACCCTTATGTAACTAAAGCCCTTTTCATCACCTTAGTTAGACCGATACTAGAATACGGATCTATAGTCTGGAATCCACAATATCGAGTTCATGCAGATAGACTTGAATCAATACAAAAGCAATTTCTACTTTTCTCTTTAAGGAATTTTCAGTGGGACTCTGCATATATCGTTCCACCTTATACTAGTCGGTTAAAGCTTATCAATCTTCCAACTCTTGCAAGTCGTAGAGAAATCCTAGGCGTTATATTTATTGCTAAACTCCTGAATGGACTGATTTCTAGTCTAATTCTTTTGAACGAAGTAAATTTCAACGTCCCATCACGGGTGTCAAGACATTACAAACCTCTTCTTTTGAGGCAGTGTAGAACCAATTTCGAATTAAAGGAATCTTTTCGGTGTTTGTGTCATGATTTTAACACTCATTCTAATTCATTTATCATAAAGAAAACTGTCTTATCCTATCTTAACTCTTAACAAAAAAAAAAAAAAAATCAAATAAATTAAAAATGTTCACTTATTTAACAATGTAGTATATATATGTATAATTTCTATGTAATTTCTAACTGTTATGTATAGTACTCAGCTGATGATTTTTATTCTGTAGCTGAGCAGTTTTAGATCTCGACGCTTAACAAACCTCCGCCTATCAACAACTCGGCAATAACAAATCCGTGCGTCATGCGGATGCGCCCCACGCGCCGGTCGGGCGGGCTTTGGAGGGTTTAATCCGTTGGGTATTATTATTATTATTATTATTATAACATTTTGTAAAATACAAAAACCCAGATTATTTAGTAAATAATACACCTAGAATGTTGAAATTTGACATGTGGACTGATATTGTTGTACTTGAAAAAAATTAAAAAAAAAAAAAAAATTTAAATGGCCGTGGCACCGCCTACCTGTGATAAAATAACTTTTGCAAATATTATTAATTATAAATCAAAAATCGTTAAACCAATCGTAACAAAATTCGGCAGAGAGGTTGCCTTTACTAGGAATGCTTTGAAGAAAACCTAACGAAATCGATTAAGGACCATTTATAAAAAAGATTTTTAAAAGAGTCGTGGATGAACAAATTAAGTTACATCGTTGCAAAAAAAAGCTTTGTATCAATGGTATTTCATTTTCCAAGAGGATTTACAACATAATCTAAATAGGAAAAACTTCAAATTTTAAAAAATGGGCGTTGCACCGCTCCTTTTATGACTAAGCAATTTTCTATATTTCGGGAGCCATAACTCGAAGACAAATTCACAATCGTAATGAAATTGTGTACACATATTTTCCTTATAGCAGAAAATATTTCTAGTAAAAATGGACGGGATCGGTTAAAGACCACGGCAGCTTAGATATAAAACAAGTTTAAAAGTATCGTATACTAGAATAATAAGCTATAACTTGGCGAAAAATAGTTCTGAATCAATGATATTTCACTTATCAAGTTTTATTTTAAGAGGAAAAGGGGAGTTTTTTTGTTTTGTACAGGCGGAGCCACTTGTTATGTAGAAAAGTAATTTATCTGAAATGAAATGTGCAATGGAAACTCACGCTTAGTATATAATGTTAGGTTACACCCGAACTTAGACACCTTTACTTTTGTTTTCTCTTTTAAATAGCTAAAATGCAAAATGATTTATATATTTATGAAAACAAATACGTAAATAGGTGAATTATTCAAAAGAAATATATAAATTTAATGAAAGTGAAAACTTATTAGCGACACAATAAAATATTACTTGAAGAAAGTAGATTTTAAAGAAAATAATAACAAGTTATCGCACTGTGAGACACCAAAAACACCTGGGAAGTGATACAATTTTTCTAGTAGATCTTGAAGATCTAAGAATGACTGCTTACAAGATTTTCCCCAGACACTTCCAATATTGTGAGTTACTGGTAAAAACCCGGTTTTTCGTACCTTTGGACACTTAGGCCCACCTGCAGAATGGGAAGTTAACTTTTTCACTCAGAGTTAAGCTGTCATGAGGGTTTAGTCCCATACATATTTGAATTTTTTTTAAACTAACTCTGAGCTAAAAAACAACTTGCCGTTCTGCAACTGGGCCTTACGGGCCTATAACTTTGTTGGTTATAAACAGATTTTCAGTTTATTTGCGCGATTTATAAGAAGTGATTACGACCCCTTCAGCGATATACATATCTACTGCAAATTTTAACACAGCTGTGAAAATTTCCCCAATGAACCAATTTTTCCTACTTTTGTATCAAAACTGCTCGAACGTATGTTTATTTGGCAACTTTTGTCTAATATAATTGGAACTTATGTAGTTATCAGCCAATTTTAAGCCTTTTGACAGTTTTTGTTGGACAAAACGTTGTTCTTTAAATGATATTCACACTTTTTAGGATATGTTATAAACTTTGTGTATATTTACGCAACAAACCAATTAGAAAAAAAGTATAGTTTGTTGGGTGCATACACACACATCCACACATATTCTAAAGAATGTGTATGTCATTTTAAGAAATGATCCGTTGAGAACTGCATCAGTTAGTTATATTAGACAAAAATTGCTAAGAAAACGTTTCTAAATCGTTTTGATAGAATTAAACTTTTTTATCAAATTTTGTTTCATGAAAATTTGAATAACTCAGTCAGTTTTCGAATTTAGTGTCCAGGATACGAAAAACCCCTTTTTACCCGTAACTCATGATTTTGGAGGTAACCGGGTTTATATGCAATCATCTCTAGATTTTCAAGATCTACAAGAAAAATGGCATCGCTTCCCAGGTATTTTGACGCTTGCCCTTTTTAACACTGTATTATATGCTCAGGATAAGAAAATTGTATATAAGATATATAATTTTACGTGAATACCTACCAATGATGGCTGTTTAAGTGACTTAAACTATGAACATTTTTCGTTCGCTTGTTTCATTAGACATTGAATAGTGCAGGATAATTTTCATACAACTGGGAGGCTAGGGTCTCGAGATATAGCCCAAAGCATGGACCCGGATTCACCTAGAATGTGGTTTTACATTATTGGTATCAAATTGAAGCTGTTGATGTGTGCTATAACACAGAGTAAGTTTTACACCGCTGAGTGACTAGCGTCTCGAGATATAGGCCAAAACACGGACCCGGATACCCCTAGAATGTTTGTGTATTATGAATATCAAATGAAAGCTGTTGCTGAGAGCTCTAAAGTTCATTGTGATATTCGATTTATTCGTATCAACCTGGCAGAACTGATAAATATGCATGCGAAGCCGAAATAAAGACAAGAATTAATAATACCCACATATTCGATTTGCCTGTAATTTCGTATATAAATTTGCCTATATTAGTATTTACGATGATTTTCTCCGGGAAGTATACCAGAGACGGACTGGGACTTGGATTAGGACTAGGACTGGGACTGGGACTGAGACTCGGAGTGGGACTGGGACTGAGACTCGGAATGGGACTGGATCAAAATACTACCCTCTGGAACTGGCAATAAGAGATGAAGAAGAAGGAGAAAAACTTGAGAGAAGAGAAAAGAGAGAAGGAGACTGAGAAAGAGATAGAATGAGACGAAGATGGTGGTGAAGCGAAAAAGACGGAGGGAGGAGTGAATAAAAAGATTAGGAACAAGTGTAGAGGGGTAGGGCAGAGTTAGACGGCAAAAGCTTATTAAAATGTATGCAGGTAGGCCAAATTTAGGGCAGAACAACGTCTGCCGGGTCTGCTAGTAATAATATAATAACAAAAAAACTATTCGCCCGTCGAATCACCAAAGCTTAGACATGGTCCTTCGAGCCAGATAACTGGTTCGTATGGAAATTTCGCTAGACGACTAAGCCGTCTTGGCGGGTGAGTATGTTTAAGTGACTTAAACTACGAACATTTTTCGTTCATTTGTTTCATTAGCCATTGAGTGTGCTTGTAATTCTCAACTGGTTAGTGAAATATTCTTAAGACATAGTTTAATTATTTTATCCCAAAGCGGGGTTTTTCAAAGCAAAACAAGATGGCTCAACCCGTAGCCAATACCTTGGAGCTCCCAGTGCTCGCCCCCAATGAATAAATACAAGGTGTAACAGGTGCATATCGACCTCCCTCTCTAAAAATAATAACATAACATACAGTCTACAAAAATAATTCGCCTGTCGAATCACCAGAGCTTAGCTCAAAGCAAAACGATTCTTATTTTATGAGAATCACCAACCCAAGGAAAAAACTTCACACTCCGTTCGTTCCAAGAGATTGATCAGTAGTACGCTCTTTCAATCAACCTTGTTGAAAAACAAGGTCTACATAAATCTTTGTAATTTTATGGGTATTGACCACCGGATACTCGGAAACTTCACCGCACGTACCATCACGTATGCTGCGTCACTCTCAAATTAAACATTATATCAATTTCTTACACTTGGGCTCTCATAAGATATAAGTTAAAATCCCACAATAACAATACAGGTAATAAAGAATGTAATCACAACCTTTTCTAACATATGGACCAGTAATCTCTTAAAGCTTCCAAAACACAAAATATCTTTACTCTTAGGTACTACACTACACTACTACTACACACCGTTTAAGCGTAACCTAAAGCAGTTTCAAACATCTCAAATGGAAGTGTGAGCACTTAAACACTTCATTCTTCCCCACTTTTTCAATTATACAAATAAGCAAAATCACCTGTTTGACACCGTTCAACCCCACATTGTAACATACACAATTTGGGCAAATGATCAACCGTTTCTCTGACCTTCAATGAAGATTCAGCTGCAAAAAATTGAAAAATAACCCAAAATAAATGAAATTACCGCTTTATGCTTGATAACAAAGCCGCCAAGGAAAATATTTATTGTCAACTTACAGAATAAACAGACGGTTTAAATTTTAGTGATGCATCATCAAAAGAAAGCATTATTGCCAAATTTTTCTAAAGTGAATTCTCCTTGCTACAGCCACCGCGAAACTCCCCGTGAGGGGCCATTGCCACAAACTGGAGATGAGATCTGTTAAAAGTATGCATTTCTTGTAACCAGATTACAACTTGGCTTCCTGCTTCCCGCCGCATCAGTATTATGGACTACGCTGCGTTTCGCAAGAGGTAACTCGGGTTACATCTCGCTACCTTTAAGTAAACGTATCTTACTCTGAACTGCGTACCCATATGTTAGTCGCCTTTCATGACAGGTATAAGAAACTCATATGTATTAGCTCACTTTATTGAACGTCCAATATACTACAACAGCTCCATAATTAGCATTATTTTCATCACCATAAAATTTCTCGCCGCCGTTTATTAATTCGCCGAAATTCCTTAGTCTTTCCCTATAACATTTCAATATTCTGCTGTTAACAGTCGCTGGTATAGCTTGAGAAAAGTAAAATCGAATCCGACGACATTATCATTTTTACATGAGGGTGCGTCGCTTTTTATAGAAGAGACGTTTCTATTAAGCTGTTGGTCAAAAGTATCTTAGTTACATTGTACAAATTTGTAGGGTGAGCGGAAGTCTCATTACACAAGCATATTTCAATAATAATAGGTAAGCGACCGCCGTGGTGTTGTGGTAGAGTACTCCGCCTACCACACCAAGGGTCCTGTGTTCAACTACCGGACAAAGTAACATCAAAATTCAGAAAAAAATTAGAAATAGTTTTTCTAATTGAGGTCGTCCCTATGAAGTGATTTGGAAAATACTCTGAGTGTATTTCCGACATCTGCCTTGCCGATGCTGTCCGTAGTCGACATAAAACTTATAAGTCCCATTTACCTCATTCACTTATTTATTTCAGGGTAGTTTTCGCGGATAGTTACATATTTATTTCTTGTCTCTGTGCCTCATGGTTGCTTATTTACAAGAAAATTGAAAAAAAAAAGTGCAAATTCGTCTAACGAAAATTAAAATAAAGTTTATATATTGGTTTCGTTCCAGTAAAAAATTTGATTTTAAAGTGCTCCAGAAAAGACGTATTCAATTAAATTTATAATCCAACCTGCAGAGTGTTTCCCGGAAAGGTCAAATGGAATTTTCACAAAAAAACCTTTTAATTTTTATTTTAAATTTGCTTTAAATTCAATTTGTTTTGATACCGTTTTAAGCGGCCAAAAGGTAAGCTGACCTTACATGCGCTAATCTAATGTAATGTCAACACGACTAAAGTCAAAGCTAAGAGGTGGACTCACAGTGAGTATTGGAAACTTGCAGTACTCGATTTAGTTCCTCAGCTCGAAAAGGACAAATTTCTAATAGCCGCATTACAACGATTTCGTTAAAGTGACTGTGGTAGGGCCGAGTGAGCTATACAATTAGCTGGTATGTCCCTTATGCATTTCTTTCCGCTTTACAAATTGCGAAAAGTTATTAAATTTATTGGAAATATCTATATAAAAATAAATATAAGGCGTGATAACCTCCGAAGAGATTTTAGAAATATCTATATAAAGACGCAAAATCACTTCCAAAAGGTTTAAAGATGTTGCGGAGTTTTCCAGGATTTAATCCGATACGTCTGGTACTATCTCACCTACCTAGTACGATTTCTTTGACCACTCAAACTTTCAGACTTGTGAAGTTTAGTCACCTCTTACGATACGCATGTTTGTCGCGGAATAATCTCCTCAGTCCCCTAACCCATTGGGATAAAGTATATTATTAACATGCCTTACAAACGGTTCAACGCTTATGCTTATATTGACTTAACTGTTATATATCTACTTGTATGTGGCTGGTGAAATTTTAAGTAAGTTTATCATAAATTTTATAAATAAATAGATGTAAGGCACGATAACCTCCGAAGAGATCTAAGGCCGAGCTTCTCTTCCAATTTGCGTCGTGCTCCTCTTGATTTTTCCCTACAAATTGGCCGGACGGGACCTACATGTTTTATGCCGACTCCGAACGGCATCTGCAAGGCAGATGAGTTTTCACTGAGAGCTTTTCATGGCGGAAATACAATCGGAGCGCTTGCCAGACACTGCCGAGGGGCGACCCCGCTTAGAAAAATTTTCTTCTTATTGAAAAATCTTATTTCTAAAATTTTGATGTTGCTTTGCCCGGGAGTTGAACCCAGGGCATACGGTGTGATAGGCGGAGCACGCTACCATCACACCACGGTGGCCGCCAAATAAATTTTATACTTTTGTTTTAACTAACTCAAATCGTTTTGGGTAGAGTAAACGAAGATAAAATTCTTTTTTCTCTGTGAATCTGTGTTCTGGCAATTTACACTTAGGATACAGACACATATTCATGCGAAAAAGGGATCATATCAAGCATTTATATTATATAATATTTCTTTTATGGGTCTCAGAAAACAATTCAGAGATTGAGAGATGAAAAGTGTCATATCCCTATCCTGTCACGAAACTAAAGGTTGCATTGTTAGTTTTATTCCACGGAAAAAGGGTCTTTCAACTTAAGCAAGCAGTCCTTATAACATTTTTAATGAATAGAGCCAAGTCTTTTGACAACGATAGCATATTTGATAAGATTATGATATGACATATTATTTCTTTCTTAGTTGCAATCGTTTCTTAAGCATTTGTAAAAATTCGATCCTTCAACAGCGTCTACTAAAGTTTGAAGCTGTTAACTATTAAAAAATATTACTAAAAATCACTTTTAGTGTGATGAACCATCTAAGATAGATGCGGTAAGAAAAAGTTTAAAAATACACACCTTAATATAGATACCTACTTGCCTTCTTTCTGGTAACATTAAACATTACAGTTGCATGACTTCTGCAAAGTACCACACTCACACATAAGTAGTCCATGAATGATATTCTGCAATGTCTCAAGCATAATTCGATTGCTATACATAGCTGGCACCAAATTTGCTAAGTCAGTGCTTTAGTTGGGATTTTTTATGTATGAATGGACAAACATACATTTTTATGTGCTACCTTCTGCTGTGCTGTTAACTTAATCTACGCTGTAGACACTAGATGGCGTTGGTATTCATTATCAGTTGCTTATAGAATATATAGACGGTGAGTCTGAGTCAGGAATCAAATTGTATGTGTAGGTGAAAATATTTTTGTGTTAGTTAAACGGGCATGAGTCTGGCATGACGCGTTTAAAGCAAATGTGTTTGATATAATCGCTGAGTACAGATATGAGTCGCGAGTCTGAAGCACACATGTATTGTAGATATATATGTAAGTTTACTTCTGTGCTCAACTCTATTTTCGTCTTCAATTTTCTATTCTTGTTAATATAGGGGCTCAATTAATTAATAATGTGTGCGTCTGAGTAACGATGTACACATATATACATACATGTTATGGCAATTGTAGATATTATGCTATATAGGGTATATATCTAAAACTTAAATGCATGGTTAATGTGTGGTATAGATATATACCAATTAAATTATATTGTATGGAGTGCTGGAGAATTTATAAGCGTAAGTATTGGTATGAGGTATGGAGTAATAAAGAGCGTTAGAGAAATGGTCGCTATACTGTAACGTTTTGAGGGAACAATATACGTGGAGAGTTGATATGAGCGACATCACACGGCAACTCAAGGCAAACACGTCATATACTTATAAATTAAAGCCTCTTAGCATATACACCATTTTCATGCATGCCAGTATACTAAGAGATGTATGCACTGCTGTTTTGTTGGAAATAAAGAGCCAGGGAGTGTTTACAGAAATAAAGTAAACTAAATAAAAATAGAGTAAAATAAATATAAAAGAAATAAAATAAAATACAATCTAATTAAATAGAATAAAATAAAATAAAACAAAGTAAAATAATATAAAATATAATATAACAAAGTAAAATAAAATAAAGCAAAATGAAATGAGTAAAAATTAAATAGAGGTAAAAATCTAAAATAAAATAAAATAAAGTAAAACAATATAAAATAAAATAAAATAAAGCAAAATTAAATGGATAAAAATTAAATGAAGGTAAAAATCTAAAATCAAATAATATAAAATAAGATCGAATAGAATAAAATAAAATAAAATAAAATAAAATAAAATAAGCATTTGTTATTGAGAATTTTTGACTTATCATCGAAAAATAATCTATTTATTTACCAATTTTTTACCAATTGCTGATCAGAAATTTATCGATTACTTATCGTTGCCCGCTTGCCAGAAGCATGAATGTGCCAAAATGAAAATGTTATTAAATCGAGTCTCAAAATTTATTGCTCCCTTAAAATTAGAAGTATTACTTTTTAATGTAAAAATGCATCAATAAATTAAACTCAACATATGCTCTTTGAACTGAGATAACTGTTTTGCTCGCATCCCTTTTATTCTCCGAGATTTCGCACATTAATTTTTTTAGCACAACATAAGTTCTAAAAACTGATCTAATTTTTTGTTAACACAGCTATACAAAAAAATTCAAAGTAGTCAGATCAAGTAATGCGGCTCATGTTTTCTCTGACTTTTTATTCGCTAAGTCCGAATACGCTATAAAAACTGTCCCAACTCGTCATGGTATGGCCTTAACTTCAAAAGACATAAAAAAATGCCTGCAGGCAAATTCCGTTGGCGGATTCGGGTTCAGAGCATCACAATACTTGGGAAAACATCCGTGGCTGTTACTCATAGAAAGTATGTAAATGAAAGAAGTTACACATTAAATTAAATTTCATATACACTAATGTGTTTTTATCTAAGATATTATTGCAAACTTAGAACTAGTTCTCATTTTTGGAATCAGAATCTTCTGAAATGTTGGGTTCGGGTAAAGCGTCACGTACATCACTGTTGCCCTTTAGATTTTTATAAAAAGAATGATATTCTTTTAGTATAACCAGTTTTTCGTACATTTTTCTCAAGTGTTTTAGTTTTGGCTCGGTGATAGGTAACGGCTTCGAATAAACCGGTTTGCCTTCACTTAAAAAACGACGACCTTTTTTTCGGATAGCGTTGTTATAGCACAGTAATTATCAGCAAAGTAGTGCCGAACACTATTTTTTTTAATTATTATAGAAATAATTAAATATTTAAAATAATTAAAATTATTAGTAAATATGAGTACGAATGTGTGATATTTTTACATTTTTTCAAAAATTGTTGAGCCATATCAACAAATATGTCATACAAACAGGAACAGCATTTCTTTGGTGCTAGCCCGAAACATGAATGTGCCACATTCATTTTTCTGGCACAAATTTATGTGATTGAATTTTACATTTACGAAAACGGCAATGCAAGTTATTGAAGTTTCCATGGGAGGTAGGAAGCTGTAAAGTTAAGTAGACCTTAAAGAATCTAAAGGGTAATCCAACGAAGCTTCTAACACAAAATCGCAAAATTTGCACATTCATGCTTCTGGCTAGCATGCGACGTTATTATTATCGATATGTTATAAAAAAGTTATCAGTTTGTTTTGGGAAGCTTTTAGATACGTTAACAGATGTTACCAATTCATAATCAGCGTGCTAAAGAAAAGTTGTCGACTTCGTTGTCAAAAATGTATCAATTTGTTATCGAAAACCTATAGATTTCTTATAGGAGTAATACCAATTTGTTATCGGAATTTTAACGATTTATTAACGAAGATTCATCGGTTTGTTATGTAACAGCAACCTATAAAGCTTCTATCTCCCAGCGGGTTAGGGGTCTTAGAATATACCAGCGGCAGGAATGCCTGTCGTAAGAGGCGACTAAGATACCAAATTTATTCAAGGGGTTGTGTCGCGCATCCTTTTCAATGTGTTGCCAGCGCAAAATATAACTTCCCCAACCCAATCGTCAACCTCACTTACACGGGCCGAATCCTGTTACTTTAACAACTGAGGCTCTGCCGACCCCAAGTTCCTCATGGATCTAGTGGGTGGGAGGGCGGTATGGCCTTGAAGGTTTCATGCGGTCATACTAAATCGTCCCCGAGATGGTCGGGCTGGTGCACTAAGAGTGCTTGTTACCGGAACGTAGCGGATCTGCATTCGGCAAAGGACCATCGATATCGATAACACTCCCCAAGGCCTTCGGAGAGTGTTTTTTATCGCTACAACAGCAACAACATAAATTTTCAAAATATATACTTATTTATATATATAAATGTGTAACCCTCCGATAACACACCGACAAGAAACGGAAAAGACAGTGACAAATCAATAGCACTCTAACAACAAATCGAAAACTCAATAATAATAACTTGCTCTCTATAATGAACCAATAGTTAAACAATAATTTGTGGTATCAGTTTTTGTTTCCGGTAAATTTACTTCTGTTGGGGTTTAACTTCAACCCCTGGACGAGCTCTAGTTAACTTAAAAAAATGAGTTTGCAGACGTAAACCTGTATGTTTACACATCAAACTTCCCGAGTACTTGGTACTCACGCCTTTTTTGTAATTAGAATGTGAAACAAATGTCAAATGTCTATCCCGAGATATGAGAAAATAATATATATATTTTTCTTCAAGAAAAAATTTAAATTTAAAATTTTAAAGACATTTGTGGCTTTATTTATAAGTTATGGTGCTATACATGCAAACTGTGCAATATATTCCACAATCTGGCAATATACGACAAATTTTCGATTGGGGAAATAGTCGTATATGCATTTAAGTTTTACACTTTAAGCTGAAATGGTCTCATAAATTTTATTCAGTGCAGTTTAATCCATAAATTTTGCTGAATATATTTGCATTAAAATGCATTCAAATGTAAAAATTATATATCCAATAGCATTCCACTTGAAATGTGCTATGAATGCACATCTAAGTATTTGCATACCTAAGTAAAATTCCTTGATTTTTTCCTTTTAGTGATTTGTGATTTTTCAATTTTCAGATAAAGATTTGAAATGTGAAATGCTTAGTTAAATGGTAGTTTTTATTTCTTACTAGCAATATCAATTTATAGTAGATATCTTTTAATAAATACCTACAGCAACGAACAGAACAAAAGCAGTTGCCACTTTTGTCAAATTTCATCAAGTAAGTTTTATTATTTTCGATTTAGTACATAACTGAGACTGTGCAAAACTAATCTAAAAATATTTTCGAAGAACATCGAAAGTTCTAATGAAATTAACAGAAATTTCGAACTTTTTATTTGGAGTTCTCAGAATTTCTCTGAGTATGCAGTTTTGTTGTCAAATCAATTCTGAAAAAAACCACCAGAGAGGTCACTTGACCAGAAGCAATCACTCTCGGGCTTTTTGAGAAGAGTTTTGTCGGGTTTTTGTCGGTAAAAACATCTACCGACAAGTTATAGTTTTATTTTCGTTTTGTTATTGAGAGCGAACTATTATCGCCAAGTTTTCCTTTTTAATGGCAGCTTGCCAGTGATTTGTTATCAGCTTATCATTGTCTTCTTATTGGTTTTTATTCGGTCTGTTATCGATGGGTAGCATTTGTGTCATAGAAAAGTTAAGTTTTATCGCAAGATTTTTCATAAAAGCAACCGATGAGATTAATTTATTATCTTTTATCGACTTAATAACAGATAATAATAATTATAATAATCTAATATTTACAGAAGTTTCTTTAAACTATTTTTTAATTCAACAAATTGCATCAGCAGTTTTATTATTTTGTATTATTATATATAAATAGTTTAATAATACAAAATAATTATATTTTTAATAAATTAATTTTAATTAATTCTTTACTATTAGAAGCTCCTTCAATGTTGGTCGCCTTGTCGTGGCGAAGGGGCTTAAGTATCATGTTGGAATCTCCTCTGCGGAGGGGTCCCAATACGAGGCGAACTAAGAGGAAAGCCCAATATGTCCTACAGCGTCAAGGGCGTGTTCAGAAGAACGCATCAGTTGTCGCTGCAGGAGATGTGATGATTGCCGCACCAACAACAACAAGCCAAGCTGTTGAGGTACCCATGCCGATGGCTGTGTGGTCAGCGGGTTTATATTGAAAGGCTGATCGCGAACGGTCCCCTCCGATGCCCGGGCAAGGTCGGTTGTATAGGTACCTTACACCCGGTATGCTGGCTCTGCCAGGGGTTGACTAATCATTCCATGCAAACTCGTGGGAACTGTATGTCTAAAATAAATAAATAAATAAATAATAAAAAGGAAGTGTTCTGGGAACTCTCTGTGAAGACGATCTTCTGGCTAGCAGCCACGAGAGCGTCAAAGACGTCGGCCAGGGTACCAGCCATAGTACCCCTGTCGCACCCAGCCAAATCAATATCTAAACATAAGATAGAAAGGGGAGCACACCAGCCAAAGTGGCTCCCAAGAGGCCGAAGAAGTCCTCAGGCACTCTGCTGAAAGCTAGGTATCTGAGGTCTCTCTTCATCCTCAAGAAGATAGCCAGGAATGAGGAAATAGGTGAAGCTCACGAGCGGGATGCCGAAGATAAGGTGTGGTGCGAGGCAATGGTCAAGGAGTACGAGAACGCCCTCGCGCACAAGCCCGCAGTAAAGCCCCAAACAAGCAACCAACAACCAAAAACAGTCGGCGAAGCGCAACCGATCACAAGAGGTGAACGAGCGCGACGTCAAGAAGAGGAGGTACTCCAGGCAGACTCAATGTGCTTCTACCAATGCTGCGGCATCGGACAGACTCACTTACAGAGAGGTGGTCAGGGACCACCTCCAAGTGGCTCTGGTCGATGCTGAGAGCAATGGCGGGAGGGAAGTTCTGGCGGCTTGGAGCTCCATCGAGGGACGGCTTTCGGAGATGGTCGTCGAGCACCTGATAGAGGTACAAACCCCAGTTCCCGCCTTCAATTGCGAGGAGGTATGCCGCGGCTGCGGGGTAATCAAATGCGCGGATGGGTTCTCAAAGGAGTTTCTTGAGAGATGCGTTGTTAAAATTGCCAAGTATTTGATAGCCTTACGTTAAAGGTCATCCCAGTTTCGGAGATTCCCAGGAGGCCCCGGGACCCACAATGCCAAAGCTGAAACTGGATGCACAAACATAATACAGTGACTAAAGCTCCAGAACTCGGACGTCCCGAAGGACGCATAGGCTCTGATCAAGGCAGAGCAACAACAAAAAAATAGCCAGTTCGTGCTACTGCTGATCAGCGGCGAGTCCCTGGGGGCACTCGGGCGAAGGGGAAACAGCCTGAAATTTGGCCTGAGGGAGGCCAAAGTGAAGATTTCTCGGCGGCAATGGCACCAGACAATAATCTGTAGGAAATCGACGACGCCCACAAACTCCTGGGGGAACTCAATCTGGCGGAGCTGTGTGAGGATGGGTCGTCCATCCTCGGAAGGCGAGCAGGCGAGTCTCAACCCAGTGATCAGGGCGGCTCAAATTAACCTGCAGCACTCAAAATTCGCCTCGGATAACCTGCTGGTCCTTCTCAGGGAGGAGGACATCGACGTCTGCCTAGTGCAGGAACCATGGGTCTGGCGGTCACAGGTTATGGGCCTAAACACCCGAAACTATTACCTCTTTTACATACATGGAGAAGGTAAACCGAAGGCTTGTATCCTCATTAGGAATACAATCAATGCTTTCTTTTTACATAATTTCAGTAGTTACGACGTTGCTGTGGTCAAGGTCGAGTCAAGAAGCAACCGAAGCATAAGGGTAGCCTCGGCTTATATGACCCGCGATCGGCCTTAGGTTAAATCCCGAAAAGATGGACCTGCTTCTCTTCACGAGGAAGTAAAAGCCACCTGCCTTCGGACTACCATCCTTAAACGGCCAGCAACTAACCCTGTAATCGAGTAGCAAGTATCTGGGACTAACAATTGACTGCAAGTTGAATTGGAAAGTATGCATCGAAGAGTACGGAAGGCCTGCATCGCCCTCTATGCCTGCAAATCAATGTTTGGTAAGAAATGGGGACTCAAGCCAAGCATGGTACTTTGGATGTACGAGGCGGTGGTGCGACCGGTGCTTACCTATGGTTCAATAGCCTGGTGGGAAGCTCTAAGTAAGAGCTGTAATCTCACCAGCCTGCAAAAAGTCCAGCGCACCGCGTGTGTTGGTGCCATAGGGGCCGGACGCACTTGCTCCACTGTTGATTTAGACCCAATTTTGCACCTGCTTCCGATCGACTTGAGTATACTTGGTACATCGTCACAAACCGCACTGAGACTCAGGTAGTCTGGATGTTGGAAGGATACTCAGCGAGGGCATAGTATTATCCTAAAGAAACTTCCGGATGGTACATGTAGTACGGAGACAGATTATTACCCTCGCAAACTGAAGTTTGAGTACGGTTGCAATACCGCCGTTCCATGCAGGAACGAGTGGAAGAGAAACCCGGGCATAAGGGTCGACGACATTCAAATCTACATTGACGGCTCCAAGATGGAATCGGGAGTGGTGGCCGGAGTCTACTCTGAGTCGATAGTGGCTTATAACGCAAATACCTGTCTTTGTAGACCTAACTCCAGGGTGTCAAACACGGATCTACTGCATGATCAATGGCCCAACTATCCTATTCTGAGTCAAGCAGAAATCCTTGCGATTTGGCAAGCCTGCATACCACTCGAGGACTTGAATGTAGCTGGTAAAGTTTGCATCCTGTCGGATAGACATGCAGCGATAAAAGCGCTTTCCTCTCCAGACATTAAGTTATAATTAGTGCGGGCTTGTAAGCGACTCATATCCCAGTTATCCACCAATCTAGAACTATACGGTATCTGTGTCCCGGGTCATAGAGGGATAGCGGGCAACGAGAAGGCCGACGAGCTGACACGCAGGGGCTCATCTGAGATGAACGAGGAAATAACCACTGTCGAAGGAGGCATACCCTTAGCAGTAGCCAAGGGGAATATCCAAAGCTTCTACTTGAAGAAAGCACAAACAAAGTAGAAAACATTACCACCTGTGCAATATCAAAATCCATTTCGCCAAACTATGATGGAAAGAGGACGAAAAGTATTCTGAACAAATCCAGGGCCAACACACGCAAACGGATAGCAGTCTGCACCGGTCATAGGGCAGTAAGTACGCATGCGGGAAAGGTGGGCATTCCGTATAATGACTACTGCAGAAACAGCAAAGATCCAAATGCCAGGGAGACAGTAGAATACTTTATGTGTAAATGCCCGGCTCTAGCTAGAGCCCGAATAAGGTTCCTTGGAATCCCGTTTCTAGAAGACCTCAGAGGTTTATCTGTGATAGCAGTCCCGAATATTATTAATTTTATCAACAAATCTGGCTAGTTTTATTGCATTGAACGTAACATTGCGTAGGTTTTTAGACGAGTTACATGGCATCAAAACGGCTTTCAATAGCTACTTGGGCGACCAGGGTCACAGCCATTTCACCTACCTACCTACCTCACTATTAGAAAGAGGTGCAGCTCTTTCCATTTTTGATTTCCAACAATCATAGAAAGATTAACATGAAATAATAATTTATTTTGGCAAAAAATTGCCCCATAATATTAATCTATTGTTTAATTGAAAAAACTGTGTTATCGAAAATTGAAGTTTTATCGGTATCTCTTTCAGAAAAACCGATGAGTCATGGTTTACAAATCGATGAAAAAATTTTTAACACTCTGATAAGAAATCGATAACATTAAGATATTTATTCGATACATTTTTATTACAAAATCGACAAATTGTCTGTAATGAATAGATAACACGTCGATAGCTAATGGGTAACACTCCGATAACAAATGTATAAGTTTTCAAGAACCATATCATCTAATTATGGTAACATATCAATAACTTTTCCGTAAGTAGTTCCTTACTTTCCGATAACAAATCGAAAACTTTCCCATAAGACTTCTATAGGAAATTGGTAACAAATGGATACGATTTTGATATCATACCGATAAATTTTGCGCTGAAAAATTGATTGAATTTATTTGATAATATTTTATTATATATTTTTATATTTTATCATAGGTGTTTAATTAGCGAGCTTTGCTCATATTGCTTTATACAATGGTTTTTGTAATTGATATTAGAGAAAAATTGTAAGTTTACAAACGGCGATTGTTTCTGAATTTCACTCTTTCATCAACTAGCTTTTCGGGAGCTGAGCGTTGAACTCGAATCTCCAACATTCATATCAGTGCAAGCCTTTAGCTGCTAAGCCATATAAATGTCCCGTTGTTCGCTGTACAATTGGTCTCTAAGGATTGCCTTTTTGTTTATATTCCTTTTGATCACTACGTAGGCACATACACTCTGTATGTAGTTTATTCCTAATGGTGTGGATATGATTTTTAGGGGTGCTTTTTTGAAAGCTTAGTTACAGTATTTGTTTTTAATACTTCCGCTGTTACTATTAAATCAATATGATCATATGTATTTAATTAGCGAGCTTTGCTCATATTGCTTTATACAATGGGCCTACATGGTGATCAAAAGGAATATAAATAAAAAGGCAACTCTTAGAGACCAATTGTACAGCGAACAACGGGACATTCATATGGCTCAGCAGCTAAAGGCATCAGCCTTTGCACTGATATGAATGTTGGCGATTCGAATTCAATTCTCAGCTCCCGAAAAGCTAGCTGATGAAGGAGTGAAATTCAGAAACATGTAACCATAGCCGTTTGTAAACTTACAATTTTTCTCTAATATCAACTTTTATATTTTATTTTATTTCGTATTATTTTTTTTATTATTATTTGATGCAATTTAATATTATTTAGTTTTTGTCTGTTATTTTTATGTTATTTGCCTTTATTTTATTCTATTTTTTGTTTTATTTTATTTTATTTAAATTTATTTGATTTTATTCCATTTTGTTTTTTTTCATTTTATTTTGTTTAGGTTAATAAATTTTTATTTTATATTCTTTAATTTAATTAAAATTTATTTATGTAAATTCAATTTAATTTTATAAAATTTTTTTATTCTACATAAACTAACTTAATTTTATTTAATTCATTTAATAATTTGGGAAAAATTTAAACAACGTGATATCAGAACGGACAAGGCTACAGCTGTTTCGATTATACCTTGTAAACCTCTTCAAAGCCTTTTCTCCCGGGAGTGGGATTTGAACCCGCACTCCTACGATGTTTGAAGTGTTACAAACACATTCAGCCACGTCATACCTTAGTTGTTGTAAATCTTATCGTAATTGCCTTCTTTGCATATTTTCTTTATTCACAGTCCACACTTCGTCTGCCATCATGTGCTAAAGTTATGCGTTGGTAAGGCGGTTTCAAAGAAACTTGGTGTTGTTGCTTTTGTTTTATTTATTAATTTAATTTTATATTATTATGTTTTATTTTATTATATTTATTTTAATTTAATTTTATTTTTTTATATTATTTTATTTTGTTCTGTTTAATTTAATTTAATTTAATTTAACTTTATTTTTAATTTTTGGTTTAAGTTAATTTTAGTTAATTTTTTTATTCTCTTTATTTTATTTTAATTAACTTTATTAAAATTTTTTTATTTGAGTTCATTTTATTGCCTTTCATTTTATTTTATTATATTGTAACGAAAGTTAGCAGCACTGAGCGATGCTATCATCTCTAAGCCGATGCTCAGCAGTGACGTGAATTTACATCCATAGATGAATCATTATGTATCTACATAAACGAAACAATAATTGCGTCTACACATATGTAGCATGTACGAGCAGCGGAGAGCCAATGCAAAAACACATGCATATATCTGAGATACTCCTATAAGTACGCTATGAGAAAAACTATAAAATTGTGCAATTGTAGTTACAGCTGAGAAGTTTGAGAGCTGCTCGGCTATTTGATTCTGGAAGTGCCTAGCATATGCGAAGTTTGAAATCAAAGAGTATAAAAGGCGGCAATTGTAGAGGTGCTGGAATTCAGTTTGATTTGAGTTGTCAAGCAGTTTCGACTAAGACGTTATCTAGCGAGCAAGAGCAGTATTATTTTGAATAGTAGAGTTTCATTTGAGTTATCAATCAGTTTGGTTATTAAGCAAGCTATTCGGTACACAGTTTGAGTGTTATTGTGAAGTACTTTAATAAAGGCCATTTTGGATTATTACAAATTGGAGTTATTTATTCAACAGTTTAGTGATTCGAACTTAGCAGAGAATTTGAAATAAGAGGATTTGCAAGTAAATTCGTTACAATATTTTATTTTACTTTATTTTATTTTAGTTTATTTTATTTTATTATTATTGGCAAGATTGATTCTTCGCTGGATTTCAGTGCTGATGTTGTTGCTAGTGTTGATGCTGATTCCCAAATAAACGAAGTCTTTACTATTTCGAAATTATGGCTGCCAACAGTAGGGTGGTTGCCAATTTTACTTGATTTAATTTAATTTAATTTAATTTAATTTAATTTATTTAATTTAAATTAATTTAATATAATTTAATTTAATTTAATATAATATAATTTAATTTAATATAATCTAATTTAATTTAATTTAATTTAATTAATTTAATGTAATTTAATTTAATTTAATTTTACTTTATTTTATTTTATTTTATATTATTTCGTTTTATTTTATTTTAATTATTATTATTATTTTTTCTTTTATATTGCATTCTTATGGTTTATGTTAATCCAAGCAAAACCTTACAAAGATGTCATACCCAACAAAATGCCATAAAATATAAATCTCAACTTAAACCTGAATACGTGTTTTGTTGTTTTGCTTTTGAAATTACTTTCCGGCTCATCAATAGAAGCATTTAATTGACGATATTTGATGAAAATTATCACTGTTTTTTTTCTGATTGCTCTGTACATATACATAATCAAATGCACGTATGTATTGCTGTCGCATTTTACAAAATGAGTAGGAAAAATGTTTGTGATTAGATGTTATACTAAATAAATAATGTTGGGATGAGAGGCAAAACACATTTAAAAGGTTAATAGCTAGGACCTTTTTAAAATTATTCATAATATTTATAAGTCTAGCTATGATGAATTTTTAAAATCACAAAATTTTATGTACATAAATACGCGCTCAACGGACGTGTTAGATAAAACCACAGCAAGAAAAAAATATTATAAATTGCACTACATACCACAATATAACATTCGTGCAGCTTAAACTCATTTAAGATACTTCAGACTACTGAGCCGACATATTTCAATTCACTTTTTACACATACAAACACTTCTAAGTTGTTACTCGACAAGCTAAATTTTCTGTGCAAGTTTTCGCATAAGCAACAGGAAATGGAAGGATATGGTGCGAAAATGTGGGCGCTTTGCTTAGATGGGCTCAGCAAATGATGAGTGCAATGGCGTAAAGGAATTTGTTGTATAAATATTTGTGGATGTATGTACATATGCATTTATGGACATGTTTGCATGTCTGCATGTATGGCAAGAAAATCTGCAGCGAAAGTGCTGTCAAGTGGTACGCGCTTGTGAAATGTACAAATACGGAAAGCAGCTTAAAGCTCGGCACTGCATGAATGCAACCACATACAGTGGAAGCGATTTACGCGCGCCAAGTGACAAGTTATGTAGCGCATACGCAATTGGCAACATATTTTAGCTTAAAAAACTTATGTTACATACATACATACATATTTATCTACTTACGAATATGCACTTATCACAGCAAAAAAATACACAAGTGACAACAGCACGAAAACTGATGGGCGCAGGAGCAGCAAAATAACGGGGTACAGGAAGAGCTGTAGCACAAAAAGTCAAGTTTTTTTTCATGCTACGAAAAATTGAATTGATTTTTATTTTTTTATTTTTTTGCTTTTGTGCAATATACGAAAAGTTCCTTTTCGGGAATTCTTGCTTGTTACGCCATATTTTTCTATTCTTGACAATGAAGGTTTATAATTCTTTGGAGTTTTTGGCAGTTTTAACGCATTTTTCGTGACAATTTTAGTTTCTTTTGTTTTCCAAATTTTTTTTCTCTCCTCGCCTCTCTTTTATTTTATTCTAATATTTTTTGTATTGTGTCTTTTGAGAAGCAAAGCAATCAGTGTTGCATGGTTGGTTGCAATTGTTGTGACATTTGGGGATTTCATTGTTTGACATTTGCCTCGAAATTGCAATTGTCAATTGCATTTAATTCCCTTTCTATTAAATTCGTTTAGCGGTTTTGACCTTAGATTTATTGACAGCAGTTAAGATAGTTTGAACTTCGAAGATAATATTAGTGATATGAGTAACCTTTTTCTTTTTTGTTTTAAAAACAGTCGCAGAATGTGTTGCTGAGCGCAAAACTCCAGAACGGTTAGACTAATTTCGCTAATTCCTTTTTTTAGAATATTGCTTGTAGTACTAGTATGGTTTTACGGAGAAAAAAAAATTATAAAAATTGTCTAAAAGCCAAACTTTTCTATACTCCCATACAAAAGATTCGTAATCTATACATAACAAGTAGGGAAGGTTAAGTTCGGGTGTAACCGAACATTACATATTCAGTTGAGAGCTATGGTGACAAGATAATGGAAAATAACCATGTAGAAAAATGAACCAGGGGAAACCCTGGAATGTGTTTGTATGACATGTGTATCAAATGAAAGGCATTGAAGAGTATTTTATGTGGGAGTGGGTCATAGTTCTATAGGTGGGCGCCATTTAGGGATATCGCCATAAAGGTGGATCAGGGTTGATTCTAGAATTTGTTTATGTGATATGGGTATCAAATGAAAGGTGTTAATGAGTATTTTAAAAGGCAGTAATCCTTAGTTCCATAGGTGAACGCCGTTTCGAGATATCTCCATAAAGGTGGACCAGGGGTGACCCTAGAATTTGTTTGTACGATATGGGTATCAAACGAAAGGTGTTAATGAGTATTTTAAAAGGGAGTGGGCCTTACTTCTATAGGTGGACGTGGTTTCGAAATACCGCCATAAAGGTGGACCAGAGGTGACTGTAGAATGTGTTTGTACCATATGGGTATCAAATTAAAGGTATTAATGATGGTTTTAAAAGGGAGTGGTGGTAGTTGTATATGTGAAGGCGTTTTCCAGATATCGACCAAAATGTGGACCAGGGTGACCCAGAACATCGTCTGTTGAATACCGCTAATTTATTTGTATATGTAATACCTGCCAAGATTTCAAGTGTCTTTTATTTCGCCCTGCAGGACTTTTTCATTTTCTTCTACTTAATATGGTAGGTGTCGCAACCATTTTACAAAGTTTTTTCTAAAGTTATATTTCGCGTCAATAAACCAATCCAATTACAACGTGTCATCCCTTTTTTCGTATTTGGTATAGAATTATGGCATTTTTTTCATTTTTCGTAGTTTTCGATATCGAAAAAGTGGGCGTGGTCACAGTCGGATTTCGTTCATTTTTTATACCAAGATAACGTGAGTTCAGATAAGTACGTGAACTAAGTACAGTAAAGATATGTCGATTTGTGCTCAAGTTATCGTGCTAACGGCCATGCGGAAGGACAGATGGACGACTGTGTATAAAAATTCGGCGTGGCTTCAACCGATTTCGCCCATTTTCACAGAAAACAGCGTCATAAAATCTACGCCCCTACCAAATTTCAAAAGGATTGGTAAATTTTTATTCGACTTATGGCATTAAAATTATCCTAGACAAACTAAATGAAAAAGGGCGGAGCCACGCCCATTTTGATATTTTCTTTTATTTTTGTATTTTGTTGTACCATATCATTACTGGAGTTGAATGTTGACATAATTTACTTATAGACTGTAAGGATATTAAATGTTTTGTTAAAATTTTACTTAAAAATTTTTTTTTTCTTAAAGTGGGCATGGTTGTTCTCCGATTTTGCTAATTTTTATTAAGCATACATAAAGTAACAGGAGTAACGTTCCTGCCAAATTTCATCATGATATCTTCAACGACTGCCAAATTACAGCTTGCAAAATTTTAAATTACCTTCTTTTAAAAGTTGGCGGAGCCACGCCCATTGTCCAAAATTTTACTAATTTTCTATTCTGCGTCATAATTTCAACTCACCTACCAAGTTTCATCGCTTAATCCATATTTGGTAATGAATTATCGCACTTTTTCGATTTTTCGAAATTTTCGATATCGAAAAAGTGGGCGTGGTTGTAGTCCGATATAGTTAATTTTAAATAGCGATCTGAGATGAGTGCCCAGGAACCTACATACCAAATTTCATCAAGATACCTCAAAAATTTACTCAAGTTATCGTGTTAACGGGCGGACGGATGGACATGGCTCAATCAAATTTTTTTTCGATCCTGATGATTTTGATATATGGAAGTCTATATCTATCTCGATTCCTTTATACCTGTGCAACCAATCGTTATCCAATCAAACTTAATATACTCTGTGAGCTCTGCTTAACTGAGTATAAAAATAAATTTGTGTGCGTTCGAACGTTCAAAGCTGGAAAACGGCTAAACTGATTTTTTTTTAAATCTAATTCAGGGATCTTTTGCGAAATTTTTTTTTAACCTTAATTGAAAAATATTTTAGCAAATACTCCAAAACGGGTTGGCTGATTTCAATAACTTTTTCTTTCCTTTATTCAATCGGACTAAGCGTTCATTTATGATAACACAAAATATTGAAATGCAACAATCTTTTAATATTATAACTGCTTCGTTTTTATACGTGCCAACACCCCTTTTCGTATATGCAAAATTTCTCTATTTCGTATATACTAAGAAGTGATATTAATTTAAAATGTTCCTATTTATGCAGTGCTGTCGCTCACATAATTTTATTTGTACCAAAAAAAACGGACCAAAATGCTTTTCAGAGTACCAAACTAATTGATTCCCAGTTGTAAATTTAATATGTATAAATTTCGTGTCACGATGTTTTTCGTGATGGATTCCTAAGCCACTTAACCGGCTTCAATCAGACTGGCACACAGTATGCAGTTCCTGTGAAGTTTCTTTCCGGGAAGAGGACCAGGAACCGATCTATTCGCACAAATTCTATTCACTGTTCGATTTGCCTGAAATTTGGTATATAGGTAGCCCTTTGCCTAGATTAGTATTTACGATATTTTTTTTCCAGGAATAGGAACCGATCTTATCGAACAAGCTCTGATCTTGATTAGATTAACCTGAAATTGGACATACAAGTAGACATTTACCTAGATTAGTATGTATGCATTTTTTTCGGGAAATGGAGCAGAGACCTTGGGACTGGGACTTGCCCTTGGGGTTGGACTGGGATGGTGAAAAACAAGAATAACCAGGGAGAAGAGAAAAGAGGGAAGGAGAAAGAGACGGAGTTATATGAAGATAGAGAGATATAAATAGATGGAACGGAAAAAAGTGTGGGAAAAGAAGGAGAGGGGAAAAAGAAAAAGCAGGAAAAGGGGTAGATGAGAAGGGAGAGTAAGAAGAGTAAGAGGCAAAAACTGCTTAAAAGTTATGCATATAGACCAAAGTTATGGCAGAGCAACGTAAGAGGAATGAAGTGGAAGAGGAATTAAGTGGAAGGAGAAGGAAAAATGGAGGAAGCGAAAGGGGGAAGATATGGTGTAGAGACTGGGATCAAACATAGAGGCGAGGAGGGAGAGGCAGGAATTTGCAGAAGCTACAACGTGACAATTCAATTATCTACCTAAATATGACTTATATACATATAAAGATAAAGCTGATTTTAAAGATTGTACATGTGTTAGTGTCAAATAGTTTCATAGTGTAAAAATATTTCATAAGGAATTGAGGGAGTTGATGTGGAATTTGGAGAGGCAGCGGTACTGGGATTGTGCCTAGGAGTGGAAATGATAATGGGAATTGGAGTGAGTAGGAATGGGAGTCGAAATTGAAATAGGAGTAGCCGGCTCGGAAATGGGAAGAAGATAAATGGAATAAAAAGGACAAGAATAGGATGAAAAATTTGAAAATAAATTAAAAGAAAATGGGTAAGAGAGTGAATAAGGAAGCGAGGCTCACTCTTTAAATGAAGAAAAATTAAATTTTTGGGCAGAACTTAGTATGGAAATAAATATGGATTAAATAAAGTTTATACGGTGTCTCCCATTCGCAATTTTCCCTCTTCTTCGCGATTGAGCTTCCATTTACTTATCGAATTAGTATTTATAACAAATATCAACAAATGAAATTCATTATTTTTAATTCATTATTTGAAAAGTCACGCGACAAAGACAATTATGACTTCAGTTTGATTGACATCTTTAGGGAGTGTGAAAGATTCTAGCTCCCATACCATTCTGGAGCCATCGGTGTAGATTAGTATGTCGTTATTACCTGGAACCGTGCTCGTCTTCCAATCATACCAATTTGGAATGATAGTTTAACTATTGTAATCTACTCATATTAGAAAGCACTCTAGTAATTGATAATATCATAAATCGTATACGCTTTTATTAGAAATATCTGAACGAAAATTTTTTTGTAAGTTTTTTGTTAGTTATATTAAAAATATACTCAATACAAGATCTTTAAAATAAACTCGATTTAAAGATACGATAAAAGGTTATGGTCGACTAAGGCAAGGATATGCCGTTTGGTATTTCTCAATTCAAGGGCATTGGATACGAAAACTGGAGCTTCCGCCTCAAAATGTATTTGGATTCAATTGACGTATTGGAAGCTGTGATTGGTGAAGCTCCAAGCAACGACAACGCGGATGAGATGGCAAAATTCTAGGAAAAGTGCAAACGAACGAAATCAATATTACTTGGCTGTATTTCAGATGATTATTTAGAATATGTAAAGGACAAATATACGGCAAGGGATATTTTTGCAGGCGCTGGAAAATGTTTTTGCTTCGAAGTCAGTTTCAAATCAACATTAATCCGGAAGCTGTTAGCTCTATTAAAATTGTCAGAAGATGGTATGTTGAAGGACCAGATAGCTGGAGCCATTCTATCTCAAAATGATTTAGTATCGCAGCTCTTCATTACACTTCCAAATAGTTTTGATCCACTAGTAACGGCGTTAGAAAACATGAAAAAAATGAGCCAACTCTTCAGACTGTGAAATAACGATTACTTGCAGAAGAGCGTAAGAGGTTAGATGGAGAAGAAGTTAGTGAAGGTAAAGCATAAAATCCAGCCGAATTTGCAACAAAGCAAGGCAAAAGCTGTAAATTTAATGGCGGCAGCCAAATTAGAGGAAAAGCTATATGTATTTCAGATCTATGTGAGTAATGGTAGAGCCAATTTATGTACATCTGAAGAAAGTAAACTCTGGCATAGAAGACTTGGTCATATAAATCAGCAAACTCTTGAAGATATGGTAAGGAATGGCGCTGTTATAGGTATTCAAACAGCAAAGTCGTTTGGGCAATGCGATGATAGCACAAGGGAAAACAATCTACGGAAAGTTTTGATGGAAAGAGGGAACAGAGTCAAAGATCACTGGAAAAATTCATAGTGACGTCTGTTGTCCTATTACTCCAATTACGTATGATGGTTATAGATATTTTGTTTCATTTATAGACGACCTTGCAAAAATCGCGAGTACTCCATGCACACATGTATGATTTCAATCGTTAAAAACGAGCAATGATCGGCTTACAGTATGTTGGTGTAGAAACATGAGTTCGTCCATTGCTGCATTACAGTGGAGTATAATGGTAAGTACTCCAGTGGACCACATGATCCAACGATTTTTGCAGGGGTTACATACATTTTACCATGATTCATTCAATTCGAAGGAAATTTGAGGTATTCTATAAATTTAAGGAATACGAGGCACTAGTAACAGCTAAGTTTAACACTAAAATTTCAGTATTAAGATGTGATAATCCCCACATCATTCATCGGATCAGATAAAATTTTGTCAACAAAAAGGTATTCAAATTGAAGATACAGTGGCATACACACCTCTACAAAATGGTGTCGCGGAACGGATTAACAGAAGTTTAGTTGAAAAGATCCGTACCCTGCTTATTGAAGCAAATTGCACAAAGCTTTTATGGGGGGAAACTGCGTTAACTTCTACTTACTTAAATAATCGAAGCGCAACACAAGCTTTGAATAATAAAATGACCCCTGCAGATTTGTGGTATAGACAAAAGCCTAACTTGGAGAAGCAGCTGGTTTTTGGATGTAAATCATATGCGTGGACTACGGAGCAAAGGAGAAGTAAACTTGATTAGAAAAGTTGTGATCAAAATACCCGAAAGACATTTATTGCAAGAGATGTTAAGTTTAATGAATTTGTATATCCATTTCAGATTTCTGAAGCAGAATCTCCACAGCTACTGCCAATATGTATTAATGGACAAGAAGGGGAACAGATATAAGATATATCAACTAATGCAAAGGACCATGTCAATCCTGAAGAAAAATTGTCAGATGAAGTGAATGACGAGGTTGAAAATGAAGAAGAAGGAATTGAAGAAGATACATCATTCCAGCCAAGACGTAGTGAGCGTTTGGCACAAAAAGTTATTAATTATTTTAGTTACAATACTGTATTAATGGCAGATGATGTTCCTACTGCATTTCATGAGATTCATAAAAGAATTGACTATAAAAAGTGGATGGGTGCGACTGAAGAAGAACTCCAATCGATGACTAAAAATAAGGTATGGAAGATAGTAAAAAGGCCAGCTGTGGTCAAGCCATAAAAGTCTAAATGGGTTTTTCGTATAAAGGAAGATGAAAACGGAAATCCTTCACGGTACAAAGCACGTTTAATGGTAAAAGGTTTTTTACAAAAATATGGCATTGATTATGAAGAGACTTTTGCCTCAGTTGCAAAATTATCAACTATTCGGACTGTTTTAGTAGTAGGTGTTCAAAATTACTTTCATTTTCATCAATTGGATGTGAAGACAGCATTTCTACATGGAACGTTAAAAGAAGATATTTATATGGAAGTTCCAGAAGGGATGAAAGTAAATAGCGATGAAGTGTGCACGATGCAGAAATCGCTATATGGTCTTAAACAAAGTTCTCGTTGCTGGAATGAACATATTAACAAGTTTTTATTAGAAATAGATTTCAAAAGATCCAAGCATGACTATTGGTTGTATATTAAAATTAATGGGAAAACCATTATTTATTCATTATTATATGTTGATGACCTACTTATTGCCGGAAATGATTTAACAGCTATTTAAAATTTAAAACAACTTTCAGGTAAATTTGAGATGTCAGATTGTGGTGAGCTCAAGCATTTTTTGGGAACGAAGATCGACTAAAATTACTCCAAAGGACGTTTTAAGTTATCACAGGAATCTAATATTGATAAAATATTGCACAAATTTTGTATGGAGGAATGCAACTCAACAAGAACTCCTGCAGAAAAAGGTCTTCAGATTTGGAATCCAATAGGGGAACAACA
Organism: Eurosta solidaginis; assembly: GCF_040869045.1. Classification (NCBI taxonomy): domain Eukaryota; kingdom Metazoa; phylum Arthropoda; class Insecta; order Diptera; family Tephritidae; genus Eurosta; species Eurosta solidaginis. Next base: position 335,013,066 of record NC_090319.1, on the reverse strand, counting down.
AAACAACCATATCGGGAGTTACTCTGCAGCTTATTGTATCTTATGTTGTCTGTTCGTCCCGATGTATGTTACTGAGTTGGTTATATGAGTTGTTTTCAAAGCAGTCCAACCGAATCTCATTGGAAAGCATTAAAGAGTGTAATACCAGATTTTAAAATGAAGAATAAATATCTTTATTGGAACAAAATTAAACGTGTGCGATATATACTATTTGAGTGCTTCAAGAAATCTGAATCTTAAAAATTTTCATCAATGACAAATCGAGTTTCAAATTAAATAATATTCAAGGTCAACAAAATTCGTAGAAATATAACAAGACAAGTACATATATCGAAAGGCTGTAATATAATAAATTAACCTATATTCGGCCGTCCTGATAATATACTCGACCCGAGTATCTGTATGGTTACCTTAACCATCATTTTCTTCTTCATTACTGCGAAACTCGTCCTCATCATCATCAGAGCTCCACTGTTTCATTGACTCAGCATCAGTATAAGTTTGTTCAGATCTTTCGGCATCTCCTGTATGTCCAACCAAATATCTGTCGTTTCGTAGGCATTTCGTAACATGATAAGGGCCAAGAAACTTATGCTTAAATTTCAGCCCTGGCCCTTGCTGTGTGCGTTTTATAGCAACTCTATCACCCTCGCGATATTGATGAGCTTTCTTACTTTTCTTGTCAAAACCTCGTTTATTTTCTGCTTTAAGACGTAATATGTTTTCATGCGCCTGAAGTCGTATGACACTCCTCTCTTTATCAAAATCATGTATGCATTCATTTTCTAATAACTCCATTAATTTTGGATCATCATTGAAATATGTTTCAACACCGAACATAAGTTTAAAAGGAGTTGTTCCGGTACTTCGATGTGTACTCGTATTAATCAGCTTTTGAGCTCTTGTCAAGATATTTATACCATTCGTGTGGCTTTGATGCAGATAACTTTGTGAGAAGTGGAATCAATGCGCTTTTCACCCTTTCTTTTTTTTTTCTTTACCTCTAGGCATACCAGTTGTTGTTAATATATGCTGAATCTTTTCTTCTGAGCAATACATAGCAAATTCCTTTGACGTAAATGCTGTGCCTCTATCACTAACAATGCGCCTAGGATTTTTTTGAAAATGTTTGCTTGACGATGCAACTTCTCAACTACCTCTACTGATGTAGTAGACTTGGTAGCATAAAGCCAAAAAAATTTTGTAAACGCATCAGCTTTTATTTGTTTGTTACTAATGCCTTTTTCAGCTATGGATAACCGTCTTGCTTTTTGATATATAGGTTCATCATCCTTAAGTATAAGTCCCATTTTAATCTTTGTTTCAATTGATTTCTTCGGTGTATAGTTGTCAAACAATTTCTGTACTTCGTTTTTTACATCACCTTCCTTAATGTGAGATAAATCATTTTTCCAGTCTTCTATTCCATCTAGTGCATTTATCTGTAATATTTTATTAATTTCATAATGTTCATCTGGATTGAAAGAGATTGAACCTTTATTTAAATGAAAATTTCTTTGCTCCAGGAAGTCAATACAATTAGAAGCTTATACCGTGAAATGCTATCTGAAATTACACGTACTACAATGGGAAAGCTATACTTATCTATAATAATGCATGCTTCGAATTCACCAATTACAGTGTGAGAAGGAGAGCCAAATCCAGAAAACCGCACTCCACAGTTATGTAATATCGGTGACCTAATTTTTGTATACTGGTGGTGGGACATTAACGTTAAATCACTACCAATATCCAGAAGCGCATCGATTTTTTCTCCACCCATTTCTACCAACTTCAAACAACGCTTACCCGTATTAGAAATAAAAAAATAAATAAGTGTAAGGCGCGATAACCTCCGAAGAGATCTAAGGCCGAGCTTCTCTTCCAATTTGCGTCGTGCTCCTCTTGATTTTCCCTACAAATTGGCCGGACGGGACCTACATGTTTTATGCCGACTCCGAACGGCATCTGCAAGGCAGATGAGTTTTCACTGAGAGCTTTTCATGGCAGAAATACACCCGGAGCGCTTGCCAAACACTGCCGAGGGCGACCCCGATTAGAAAGATTTTCTTCTAATTGAAAAACCTTATTTATAAAATTTTGATGTTGCTTTGCCCGGGGTGCGAACCCAGGGCATACGGTGTGATAGGCGGAGCATGCTACCATCACACCATGGTGGCCGCCGTATTACACACTACAAAATTAGTCTGTTTGTCATAAGTTGCTTCTTTTGGACATTCTGATGCGATATGTCCATACGTACTACATTTAAACAGCTTCGTCCTTGTGTTTTTGTTGAACACATTGCACTTACATGTTCCTTCTCGCCACAGTTAAAACAAATCTTTTTAACTACTCTCTGTTGTACGCAACTATCATTTGATAATCTTTTAACAACGGAAGATTCGCTAAAGCAAATTTTTTCGAATGCTTCTATTAAGTTTTCTTTTGTTTGAAATTGTTGCATCTTTGCTTGATTGCACAACAAAAGATCAGGAATTCCCTCAATTAAATGCTCCACCAAATCGGAATCTTCGACAGCTATTTTGTTACCCATAATAATTTTGTCATGAGCATACTCCCTAAATGGTTCACCCTTTCACCAGATTCGATTTTCAAATTCTTTCTGCTGTTCAATCTTGCTCATCTTTGGTCTATACATTCGCTCTATCTCCAACATCAAATTATCAAACGTCATCTCCATATGTTCTGCTTTTCAATGTAGCTGCTCAAATGCCTTTTTCTTCAATTTGATCGCTCTTAAAACCTTAGCTTCAACATCACTGTTTTGTGTGCTATTTTGATTAAATTTAACTGCTTCTTCCACACATTAAAATTACCAGGTGTTCCATCAAATTCACTTATGAGCTCAGAAACGGTCTTGAGACTGATGTTCGATGTTGTACATGTATTATTTTCTACTCCTCCGCCAATATTAACATTCATTTCACTACTGCGTCCTACATTTTCTCGTAATAATTCAACTTCACGCATAGCTAAATCCAGCTCCTGTTGCATTAGCTCTTTCTCACGTCTTGCTAGTTCCATCTCATGTTGATGCCTTCGTAATAATATCTCATACTCCCATCTCTCCAGTTGCAATTCACTGCCGTCACGTGTTCCGTCAGCATTGTTATCTTCAAGTATTTCACAACCAGTGACTCCTCTTCGTCGTCCATTGCTTACTTTGTTTAACTGATTACAGTGCATGCCAACTGCTAATGCAGCATCTTCCCCTTCTGTATCGTCATTCACACAGCTACCACATGAATCATACTCCATAAGTCGCGCATTAATTCAGCCTTTGTACCACCGACTTCGAACCCCAAATCTCTTGCCTTTCCTCGTATTTGCTGCACAGACCAATCATTTGCACTCATCTTTCTGAGATTTCAATCCAGTCCTCTCGTTATTTATATGAATACGACACACGGACGAGCCCCCAAATGTAATACCAGATTTTAAAATGAAAAATAAATTTCTTTATTGGTACAAAATTAAACGTGTGCGATGTATACAATTTGAGTGCTTCAAGAAATCTGAATCTTAAAAATTTTCATCAATGACAAATCGAATTTCAAATTAAATAATATTCAAGGTAAACATAATTCATAGAAATATAACAAGACTAGTATATCGTAGTAATCGTAGTAATATAATAAATTAACCTAAAAGAGGATACTTCGGTACATCAAAGGAACCAAAAATCTTAAGTTGTGTTTTAAAAGAAGTAAAGATGATGACGTGCTTATTGGTTATTGTGATGCTGATTGGGCATCAGACATTAACGATAGAAAGTCGGTGAGCGGATATATATTTAAAGTTTTTGGGAACTGTGTTGCATGGTCTAGTAAGAAACAAACTACAGTAGCTAAATCGTCGAGTGAAGCAGAATACATCGCACTTAGTGCCGCTGTATCTGAAGCAATATGGCTGAAAGTAATTTTAAATGTTATGAGTGTTATGGACAAAAGGAAAGCAGTACAAATTTTCGAAGACAATCAAGGTTGTATTTTTATGGCAAAAAACACTGAATCAAAACATTCAAAACATATTGATGTTAAACATCATTTCGCAAAGGACTATGGAGCTGAGGGTTGCTGGATATCGTGCCCATTCGCACAGAAAAACAGATTGCTGATATTTTTACAAAATCTCTTGGACATGCACGTTTAGAAGACTTAAGATTGGAACTACAATTATTAGATTAAAAGGGGGTATTGTAATCTATTCATGTTAGAAAACACTCTAGTAATTGATAGTATCATAAATCGTATAAGCTTTTATTATAAATGCCTGAACGAAAATTTTTTTGTAAGTTTTTTTGTTATAAAAAAAAAAAATATGCTCAATACAAAATCTTTAAAATAATCTCGATTTAAAAATACGATAAAATTAACACCATTTCCAAACTGCATTTTGTGGACATAATAATTTATATTGGAATTCAAAGTTGACGACGGAAGTACAATAAAGAAGTGCGTATTCTCCCAGCACTCATATTTCCTGAGTTTCAGTGGAGTTTGTGTCAATGTGCATAATAAGAGCTTGTGGAAGCAATTTCAAGATGAAGACTTAAGCCGCCTTGGATCTGGTGCGGCAGACTCCTGTGGTACCAACGCACGTAGTACGCTGAAATTTCTGTAGGGTTGCGAGATTGTAGTTCACACTAAAAGATTCCCACCACACTATAGAGCCATAGGGCAGCAATAGTCGCATCATTGCCTCATACAGCCATACACCGTTTTTAGCTTAAGGCCCCATTTCTTACCGAACATCGCCTTGCAGGCTTAGAAAGCCATGTACGTCGTCCGTACCCTTTGTTGATACACGCTTTTCAGTTGAGTTTAAAACCAATTGTCAGTCCCAGATATTTGATAATACTTGGTAGGGTTAATTGCTGGCGGTTTAGCATAAGTAGTTTAAAGATTGATTTTTTTTTTTGTAGTAGATCCGTCTTCTCCGGATTTAGTTTAAGACAACATCACTGTGTCCATCATCTTCATTTTGCTTACGATATTGGTCCCAAAATATAGATCGTCACATCTTTAGCGTACGCTACAGTCTTCACGCCGTTTGTGGTGAATTTTTCTAGAATATCGTTGCTTAAAAAGAGCCATATCATAGGTGAGATGGTGCCCCACCTTGTAGTATGCCTACATATTTGCTTACAAGTTCTCGCTCCAACCAGCTCAGCTGATATCTAGCGGTTAAGCAGAATAGACGAGATCTAATTCCTTACTGGTTCCGCCCATACCCCTGCCCAACTGATGGCTGATTCTATCGCGGCCAGAGTAAATTTTTTATGCGTAAAAGATTTCTCAACTATTCGCACCACCTCATGTTGCGCTGTCTATGGATTTCTCCCCGAGGTCTGCATGTTGGCGGTGAAAAGAGGAGTACCAGCAAGAAATTCTCTTACGTTTATATCAAGCAGTCTGGTATGAAACGTACTAGCTGACAGTTATTTCACTTAATTTTTGATTGTTTTCTATGTACATTTTCTTATTACTTATTAATTACCCTGATAAAAGTTAACATCTATTAGTTTGTATTATTGTTTGCTTATTTATGCAGTTACTCCGCTTCCGAATCAAGTCATGTTATTTATTTCCCTTTTGTACAGTTGCTTGTTGATTGTTTGACACTAATTGATTTATGTGGCATTTAAGTAAATTAAGTGTGCTTATTTTTTATGCTAACACAAATGTTGATTAATAAGATTATTTCAGTGGGTCAAATAAATATAAATAGTCTCGGAGATTGCGTAATTGCTTATCAGTTTATGTCTCACAAGTATAAGAAATTATAAAGTAAATCATTTCTGTTTCTATTGATTTTACGAATAATGTTTGAGGAACATCACTTAATCTGACGCCTTTTCTTGCTGCGCATAAACAAATTTAAAAAATTATAGCAACGACAAATGCTTTACATATGGTTGCGAATTTTTGAGAATTCGCGATAACAACTTGCCTTCTGTTCGAATCACTGAGCTGTTGAATAAATAAACTTAAACCGTCACTGTTTCAAAATGTTTTCTATTTACAGCACTACAATGGTAGCAGAACTTCAAAATTGAAATTATTTACGTACTTCACTAACAACGCTTTAAAATCAATCTCATTGACTATAACTGTGCCGATTTGATACTCTCAGTTGCTTCGTCCCCTATGTCTCACAGAACCTTGTCTTTTTGCGAACAGTTTACTCGATTAGTTGCTTGTTCATTTCTCTTTATTCCTGCTGCATATCATATTCACAGTTGCCTTCATTGTATATGTGTGAGTATTGTTGTCTACGCTCTTTGTTGCTGTGTAAATGTGTGAGTACTATCGTCTACATGCGTCCATAGCTATTTGTTCTCTCATCTTCCTACATTGCTGTTGTGATTGCCATTGTTCAGCGTTTATTTAATAGCGCCATGGTGACTTATCTATACTGCTAATATTCACCACAATACTTTTATTAAGGCTCTTTCGACATATTTTTTTGATCAGCATTATGTATACGTAATTTAGTTCATCCTACAGCAGCAAAAGGAAAAAGAGCAACGGCAATTTTTATAACATTTCTTAAACTAAACTCGTTTTTCGATACTGTAACTGTGCAGACCAATCTCAAAAACTTTATCGAGTAACTCAATAATTCTTAAAATTGTTACGAATTTTTGCATTTTTTTAGAGTTTTGTAACTCAATCAATTATAGTCTGACAACGTACAATTAATGTGACCCCCAAATTCGCATTGCTTTTTGGCCATTTTTTTTCGGAAGGGTGTTTTAGATTTTCATCCATACAAAGTGTAAAACATATAGAAAACGTTTGAAGGTTTTCTGATGGTAAATTGATTTGCAATGCGTTATCTAAAAGTACTGCTTTCAGACCGAGATAATTGGCTGTATTTGCACCTGCTCATATAAAAAGATGCCAATGAAATACAAAACAACCACCAAGAGATTTGATGAAAATGTGACCAAATTGTAGAAAAACTGGTGTCCGATATGAGGTAATTATAGCGAAGAATATTGCACTGTACTAGTGCTTAAAATGCATACAACTATGAGATCTGCCACTGCCAATATATAAAAGTAATGCTGGTGGTGACTTTAACGCCAGTATAGGCTCTAGGAAGATACCTCACCCAAAGAATTGAGGACAATCAGTTTTTTTCAACACCCGAAACATTGTCTATCTCCCCTGTCATGTCTTCCGATCCAACCACGTTGCCCATGTTGCAACAGGTGGAACATATATTTTCGGAAAAGACCTCGGAACTTCAAAAGGAGGAAAACACATTTATTATAGTTATTACAGTGGCGAATATTAGCAGTTTCGATACGTCACTTTGCATCTTTTAATAAATACTGGACTATATGTACAGCAAGCTATATGCACACGCGTGCACATAGAAAGCAACAGAGAATATTTCTCACATACGTAAACAGCAGCTAAGAGAGAAGATGATAATTCAAGCACATGTACACAGAAATAAAAAATCCACCATGAGATGCAGAGTCGAGATATTAATAAGTATATTTCGGGACGACTGTTCGCAAAAAGTTTTTAACCCTGGAAGAAAAAGGTGAACGAGAGAAACTAAGAGTATAAAAGCAGCACAGCACAAGTTATGATGAACCAGTTTGATTCGAAACGTTGTAAATAAAGAACATTTACTCTACTGAATAGCTCAGATATTTATTCGACAGTTCAGCGCAGCCAACAACAAGAGAAGATGCAGCGTAACCTAAAATTTTATAAGATTTGTTACATTATTTTAAACATCTAACTTAAGTGTTTTCAGCTGGCTTGAGGTCCAGAAAATGTGTAAATAAAAGCTATTTTTTCCGTTTCTTACCAATATATTTCGATTACATACGGTAATCATCTGCAGAGTAAATTCGCTCCACGCCAAGCACTACAGACGTGCCCACGAATTTACCCTGCAGATGATCACCGTATGTAATCGAAATATATTGGTAGGAAACGGATAAAAGTAGCGTTTTATTTATGTATTTTCTGAACCTCAAGCCAGCTAAAAACACTTAAATTAGTAAAAAGGTCGCAAAACCTTATAATTAAACATCTTACCTTAATTGTGTGTCAAGAACATTCAAATTTCTATTATTTTGTTGCATAAACGTAACGAAAAGAAAGAATGCTCCCTGCTGCGTCTCCCTGCATACCTTTCTCTCTATGATGAACCCTCTCCACTACGCTGCTACAGTTCTGTTGCAGATAAGTTTGGTAATGAATACAAACAGAACCCCCTCGACTTCTTAACCAACCGGAGTTCTAATCCGAATCCTAAGGCGATACATGAGAGTTTCTGCTGGCTTTTGAAATGACGATAACCCTGATCGTGTTCCAAGGCTTAGGAAAATAGCTAAGCTTAAGGCAGTTAGTGTTAATGGTTGACAACCAGTGGCAGTAAATCCCTAAAGAACTTTGAAGTTACGCAGGAAAGGTGTCGTCCGGGCAGGGTTATTTATAATACTTGAACGAATTGATGGCCCAAGAAATTTGACATAGCCAACAAGCGCCGGCAGATATATAATTTGTCGTTTTCTTCTCATTAAATTGAGGCCTAATTTTTGACTAGACAAAAAATAAAAAAAAAAAATTGCATCCGTATTATTTTGGGATTTTTCAATTTATTTAAAAAGAAAAAAACAATTTCAGTAGTGCATGGATTTGTTCTCTTTTTACATACAAAACAAATATTTTTAATACTTGTTTTTGTCCATAAGCTGAATTTTATTTGCTGCTTCATAGAAAACGTGGCTGCTGCCAGCAAAGTCATTGAGTTAGGTTTTTCCCAGTCACATATATATATGTATCTATGTGCTAAAATTTATGTAATATATCCTATGCATGAAATATATTACAAAAACTTTGCATACTCTTAAGCGACATAGATATAAAAGAAAATACCAATCTAGTGAAGAATAAAGCCAATCGTCACAGACACTTTGTAGAACTAATAAATTCATTCAAATTGATATAAGAAAATTGCATCTGAAAGTTTTATGAGGCAATAAAAGTGCAATGCAGGCATAATACATGTGTATTTGTAAATACACATGCACACATACATACAATAAATAAATATCAACAAAATATATGAGAACAAAGGAAATTGGTGAAAAATATGTGTAAAAGTTATAAAACACTGCACTTACAAGACAGGCAGGCAGGCAGAAAAATAGTAAGACAGATATTGAGGTAAGCAGGTGGCTGGCAGCAAGCAGGCAACCAACAAACAAATAAACAAAGAAAACCAAATGAGTTGACATAAAAGACAGAGCAAAATAACTGTGGGTGTTTGTGCGAAACTGCGTTTATGCATGCGGTATGGGCATTTAATGTTGTTGTTGTTGGGTTTCTTGCTGCATATTTGAGTCATTTGTACAACGGTATGTAAAATAAGGTAATTTGAATATTGGCTGCATTTGTTTTTCGGTTCATTGCTTACTGTGTGTACGAATACGAACGAGTTTTGTAGGAGCTGTACATGGCGTATACGCAACATTCATAACAAACATTAAAATGTTTGTGCATGTTGCACACAAATGCGTGTGTGCGTGTATGTGTGTGTGTAAACTTGCACATTGCAATGACGGTGACATAAAAGGAATTCGTGTCTTCACTAACGTATACGATAGTAACGACAATTCATACGTTCCAACTTACATATCTACCTTAGCTTTGATTATGCATCGATATACCGCGCGCACATCTATGAGCAGTAAGACTCGTCATTTCTAGCAGGTGAGATTGTATGGCAGCTGAAATTCTTGTACAGTAGCAATGAGTGCAATGAATTCAGTTGGAAATTATGAGTGTTGGAATGTTGCATTCTTCTTCTTTTTCGAAACAGTATAGCATAAATTGTGCAATAACTAAAATTTTACATCTTCAAATGCCAAATATCTAGGAGTTTGTACAATGCACGCATGACATTTGTATGTGTCCTTTATTGAAATTTGTATGCATTTTCAAAAAATTCATTTGTACCTTTCTCCAAATGTTTACTTTTATTGGATTGCTTCACAACCTATCAATGACTACAAAAACAATCTCTATCCTTTTCATACTTCTTTTCTTTCTGAATTAGCCTTGCTTAACGTACATAACTTTGCTGCCTAGCGGTGTTGTCCATATCATTATTCATTTACAGTTTTCTCGAAAAATATATTGCTTTACCTTTTCATCGTTCTTTGTTTGTTTGCATCTGCACAATGTCATCTTGTCATCAACAGTGGTCTATGGTTTTCTTGGTAGTATTTTTTTCGTGTCAATGTTATATATCATGCGTAAGAAATTAATAGGAAATTTTCCGTTTATATGCAAATCAATTTATTGCTTTTGTTATATTACCTTCTAGTTTTATCTCCTTTTGTTTGATTTTTGCTATTCATGTACCAAGTGCAACTAATTGCTGTATGTACAAGGATTATTTGCTTACTGGTTAAGTGATTATTGAAGTATATATATGTGTTGTGTTGTACTACTTGCGGTTCCACTGCTGGCACCTTAGCTTTTTGCTGCCTCTAAATCTGATAGTTGCATTATTCCAAATATATGGAATCTTAGTCTGACAAGTGCAGGCATGAGCACAAACCGTGCTCGATCAAAACTTTCTAAGACCGGCCATATGTATGATTTAACTGCATCCTGAAGATTTATTTGCGCGCTCCTGGATTGAGTAATAATGCAATTATTTTTTTTTCAAATTGAAGTATGAGAAGTTTTTAGAAAAACTGAAAAATTGAAGGTAAAAAGGCCTTAGTACCAAGTACTCGTGAAATTCGATTTGCAAACATAAAGGCATACGTCTAGAAACAAATTTTTTAATAGATTTAAGTAAAACCACAACACAGATAACTTTACCAGAAACAAATAGTTTTGGTCGTTTTGAGCAGAGCTTCGTCGGTTGCTTATCTATCACAACCGATACGAACAAGTTATCGTCTTACTATCGGTTTATTTTTGATAGCGAATTATTGTCGTTAGATTGTCTTCTTATTGGTGTTTTATCGTTTTGTGTTGAGAGGTTGCACATTTGTCATCGGTTTTATATTGAGGTTTTCTAGGTATTTGCTTAAAAAAACCGATGAGTCGTATTTTACAAATCGATAACATGAAGAAATAAATAACATTCCGATTTGTTATCGATAGATTTCTTATCGATATATAATCCAAACATTTTTCTTATCGGAACCGATAACCTTTCTGTCTTCGAATGTGCCAAAAAGTTCATAAATTTCCCTTTCATGAACAGATCTGAATAATAATCTTATCCCATTCGTAATATCCAAATAATCGGCTGCAAAAGATAAGAAATATATAGTGAACAGATTTACTTACCTAAGCAAATTTAAGATATATATAAACTAAAAAATTGGTAGGTATTTTGCGTGAGGATACAAAGTTTCACGTTTTTAGTGGTCTGCATGAAATAGCTATGACAACGAATCTCTTATCTGAACAATATATTTCATAAACATAAGTATTTGATGAAATTTGAACCTTCTAGCCGTTAAAACGTGGCAGAAATGCGAGTTTATATGGGGTATATAATATATATACCACCAATATCGATGATTTTTACAGACAACAATATATGCTTTAGACGTAAGCGTCTGGTGAAATCTGAAGTTCTAGCTGTTAAAATGGTGTAGAAATTAAGAAAAGCTTCTTATCTGAGAACTCGATTTTTGGTGGCTTATGCTATATACATACATATATGACCGATCTCTTCGAATTTTTCACATAGGTAGGTACTTTGTGTGAGGATGCAAAGTTTCACGTTTTTGTGGTCTGCATGAAATAGGTATGACCATTAATCACTAAACTCAACAATATATGACGTAAAAGTATGTATTTGATCAAATTTGAAACTTCTAGCCCTTAAAAAGTGGCAGAAATGAGAGTTTACATGGGGTATGTCATATATATCTGCTAATCTCTATATTTTTTCACACAAAAATATATGCTACAGACGTAAGCATTTGGTGAAATTTTAAGCTTCTAGCTGTTTAAATGGTGTAGAAATTGCGAAAAGTTTCTTATCTGAACAATCGGTTGTAGGGGCATATGCTACATATACCACCGATCTCTTCGAAGAATTTTTCAAACAAAAATATCTGCTATATACGAAAAGTATATAGGGAAATTTGAAGGTGCTCTCAGAACAATTGGTTTTATGGGATATATAGTATATATACCACCGATCTATACAATGTAAGCATTCGGCGAAATTTGAAGTCTCTACAAAAAAAAAAAAAAAAAAAAAAAAAAAAAACAAATGGGTCCCTGCTTATAAATTCCTGAAAAGAAATAATTTCAACTTAAGCCTGAATACCTTTTTTATATCAGCAACAAAAAATTCACATTTACTGATGTGTTCTCTGGCACTTTATTTCTAACGAAACAGTAGTGTATATATTCCTTCGCGCTGATGCATACAACTTTGATGTACGTGTAGGGGACGTGCTGTATGATTTCGGCTATATGAAGTCTTCAAGTATATTGTCATAGTGTAGTGACCACTGCTACTACACTTAAACTTTTACGCTTAAACAGTATCCAGTAATCTATACAATATAATTGTATTGGTATATATCAATACCACACACTATGCAATTTACATGCAATATTCATTACACATAGCATAACACTTATATTTCCGCTTATGCTTACGCTTGCATTGAAGGCTCCCCCTAGCCTGTGCAAAGATGCTTACACATCATGAAAAGCTTCTCTAAGACTTGTTACCCTGAATTTTAAATAACCAAGGTGAACAGAAAATTCGCTGGGATCAATGCTGTAAGCGTAATTTTCACTAACATGGCACGGTGAGTTTTAAAAAATTTAATTTTTTTTTCTATTTCGTTACAATCAAATTACTCTTCACTCTTCGCATTCGTGCTGCTTATTTACATGAGACAAATAACTGCGCTAAAATCTTTTTTTTTTCTTCTATGTTGTTCCTTTTTGATTTTGTTAAACTTTTGATATAAATTTAATAAAATATAGCAAGGATACCCATTAAAAAAAAATGTGTTTACTATTGCGAATTCTAGAAAAAAAAAATTTTAAAAAATTGAATTTGTTTGTAAATGGCAACGCCACGAGTGCTAGGCAAATCACTTATAAATGCAAATTTGAAAATGATTTTATTCGAAAAGTTTTACTTGTACATGGCCTAAGATTAGGAAAAATAAAAAATGTTATCGTTTTTGTTTTAATAGCTAAGTATTACATTTGTGCAGACTTGCGAACTGTATTTCATCTAAAGACTTTTTAAAAGATTTTGGTTTGTATATTTTTTTGTGCGATTGTATTTAAACATATATATACAAATAACTTTTTATATATCCAAGAGGAAAGCGAGAAATTTGTAAATTTGTGCTTAAAAATTTTACTGTGAATAGAATCACACTCACCAAAAAGTTAAGTAAGTTACGACTTACGTGATTAAAAAAGTCATTAGGATATTTTCCGTTGGTTTTAAATCCGGCGAGAATTCCAATTAAAACATTTCAAGAGAAAATTTCTTCGAAATATTTACGAACCCCTACATCTTATAGACGGCTAGACGGATAAGAAGGTATTCTTATCGGAACTTGCATACGATGATTCCCACTCCCCTAGAAGGACCTCGTGGAAAACGATTTAAATTTTTTTGGTGTTACCAGTTGGCGAGAGGTAGCCCAGAGAAAGTGACTGCGGCGACTTGTTGGGGGGCCAAATCCGTTTTAACGGTTAATCCTCTGATATATTGTGACATCTAGCCAGACGAGAAGGCTTTATTTTCGTGAATAACTTTACTACTTCCCAACCGATCATGAAAAGCTTTAGTGAATTTTTAAGCTTATAGCCTGTCTTTATAATAATTTGGAAATCGATATTTTTTCTTTTTATTTTATCTTTTTTTTTTGTACCAAAGTTGACTATGTCACATTTTAGTGTTGTCGTCTGGCTAGATGACCATATTTTTAAGCCTATAAGACCTCAAATTTCGTATTCATTTCAAAATTTATCAATAAAATACAAACTTATTTCTGGGTAATCACACTGTGAGACGAATTTTCTTCAGAATATAAAAATATTTGTGGATAAAGTTCAAAGTGTCAAATTTCTTCTGGAAATACGAAAACGCTAAGATGTGTTGAATTTGTTCACCGCTAATCGGAGGGTTAAGCACAAATTAACTAAATAAGTAAGAATGGAATTATAAGTCCGGGCAAAACCAGATATTATCTACCTAATTCAGTGTACTCATGAATATATTGAGGATACTTACATACTTAGTTAATTGACGCTTAACCGTTTAAACCGTTATGTTCATCCAATAAGTGGCATCAGTTGCTTCTTTGCTCTGCCAACTGGCTCGTTTTCCACCTGATACTTCCAGCAGAGTGGGGGCCATCCTCTTCCTCTGCTTTTATAGGCGTGTTCCGAAAAAAATACTTTCCTAGTCGGAGCGTCATCTTCCATTCGCGTAACATGGCCTAGGCAGCATAGCCACTGCGTACTAATTCGCTGGACTATACTGATGTCTGTGTAAAGCTCGTACAGCTCATCATTAAATCTTCTTCAGTACTCGCCTTCGCCAATGCGTAGAGGTCCATAAATCTTTCAAAGAACTTTTCTCTCGAACACTCCCAGAGTCGCTCTATCTGATGTTACCATGGTCCATGCTTCTGCGCCATATAGCAGAACGGGTACGATTAGTGACCTGTAGAGCATGTTCAATTTCCTACCTAATCAGAAGTAGCATTTATTAGCAATAGTGATTCTTCGCAGGATTTCAGAGCTGCTATTGTTGCTTATATATGTGAATGCTGATTCTCAAGTAAATCAAGTTTTTTACTTTTTCGATATTAGTGTGTTTACCAAGGCGCAAATGTGCTGACTTTTTACTCAATGACAGAAGGTACTTAGTTTTGTCCTTATTCACCATCAAACACATATTTACCGTTTCTTTTTCCAGTTTGGAGTAAGCATAACTTAAGGCGTGGATGTTCAGTTCGATGAGAGAGTGAGGCTGCGACTGGGAGTAGAAGAGCTTTAAAATAATACTATACAAAGCACCAATGTGTCGTGGATTTAAAATGGCTTACCAAAATGTTATACAAGCAATATACCGAACTAATGCTGTTCGAATAGGAAGTGCTTATAGGACGGCGTCCGATTATGCGATCCTTGTTTTATCCTGGAAAGTCCCAGCTAGTCTGCTTTTAATTGAACTGGCTAATCTGTATGTAATTGAAATCGAGTGATTTTAAATATAGCGCAATGTTGCCAGGGGAAGCCTTGAAAACTTACCTATTATCTCCTACAGATATTAAGTTGGCGCAGCGGTTTTAAATAGCATTTACATAAGCGCGGGATAGGGGGGATCCTTTCTGACCACATTGTTCAACGCAGAACAAGAAATCTTTTATTGCCCTAGTTTTGACTCTCTGTACACCGTGTTTTTGGGTAGGAAACTTCCATAACGAATTTAGTTGCACTCCTATGTAAAGACGCCAACATTGGCACAGTTATAGGCCCGTCAATCACTTTTGTAAACTTATCATAACGTCTGTTATGTTGAATGAGTTCAGGTAGATAGTCGAATTGCATTAATCTGACCACATGCAGGTAATATGATTGAAAAGCTTTACTTGAATTAAACTGCGTGCAAATGAGGACAGACGACCACGTGCATGCAATCATACAAACAATATGTCTCAAATATTACAAAGGAAGCACTGAGAAAATGCGTGTAAGAATTCAACATCAAGTGACAATCGCGTAAGAACGAGTAAAAACAAACAATGCTACAAATGTATTGTGCTTAAAACAAGCGTACAATTTTTAATTTCATTTCATCATACACTTCAACATGCATACATATGTACATAAGCCACAACAAAAGAAGAAAGCGAAAAGGAAAAGTTAAAAGGGGAAATACGTAAATACATAATACTCGCAAAAGAGACGGCAATGCAAAGTTACATGTAGGCATTCACCTTAAATACCTTTCATTATGCAAACTGTAGACAAAAGCCACAATGTGCCAAAGTTTATGCATTAGAGTGACTGATAATCTGAAAAAATAATTTAAAAACTGTTTAAGTTAAACGGTTTTATTAACAAAAAATACTTGCATTAAGTAATAGTAATACGAAAAGCTTGAAAATAATTAGGTATGTCCCATGTACTAGTCATCACACTTCTCATAATTCACGGGCGTTGACCATAAAATTAGATAAAGGCATTGCACGCGTCAAATTTCTATTGATAGTCATAAGCAAGACCAACTGCACCTTAATCCGGTTATGCTACGCCTCACATTTTTAGAAATTTCACGCTGCTAAAGCTTTTATTTAATTGTCTGATCAACGCCTTAGATATATGAGGAGTGTGATGACTCGTACACCTAGGACCTACCTAATTATTTTCTAGCTTTTTGTATTATTATTACTTAATGTAAGTATTGTTTTCAATTAAACCGTTTGACTTAAACAATTTTTTTTAATTATTTTATTTTCTAGTTTTTAGTCTTTATTTAATGGCCTATTATTTCTCATTCTGTTTATATCATTTAGTGACTCATTATTACAAGGACACTTTCCTGACAATTTCTTACAATTTAAGTCTTCAATGCATAATCCTTGCAAAGATCTTACTCGACTCGGTGCCACGAAAGCTTGTCCTTTCTCGAACTCCAAAGTATTTTGATGTCACTTCTAGCGGACTGTATGTAATATTTGTTCCAAATATGAGCCAAATCAGGCCACAATACGATTCTTGGAAATATTTCAATCCATGCCCCACCTATCAGGGTTTTTTATCTTATTATTGAGCTATCATCGGGTTCTGAACTATATTCCAAGTTTCAAGCTTGTAGCTTATCGGGAAGTTACTTAAATTTTAATTACAAAATTCATTCACAACGGCCTGTCAAGTCAAGCTAAATAAAACCGTTAAAAATATAGAGGCGTGACTACCAAATACCCGTGGATTGTGATGTGTGAACATACAGGTTTCCGTCGAGAAACATTTTGATGAGTAGTCTTTGCTCTCGGTATGGTGGATCCTGAATTTAAGCGTAAGAAGTTAGTAAGCGTAAGCGTAGTCTTTGTAAGAGGTTTGCCATAAAGGGGATACATGTAGAATATAAGTTTAGGTATAGTGTGTGGTATTGGTGTCTATCGGAGTGTTACCAATTTGTTATGGAAAAGTTATTGTTTATGTTATCAAAAACGTACCGCTTTGTCATCGAAAACTTATCGATTTATTATCGGAGAATTACCAGAATATTATCGGCTTGTTATAGATTCCTTTTCATCGCCTTGTTATACTACAGATACATATAAAACTTGGACAAAAAAAAAATCGATGAAAATTGTGTATTCTTTCTATGACAAGCCGATAAGAAACCAATACCAAACCGGTTACTCGGCAATGATAAGCCGACAAAAAAATCCCAACGAGTTGTTACACTCAAAAAAAAATTTATAATAAAGGCGATGCCATCTAGGCATTAGTGAGCAATTTTTGCTTATCTTTTTTTCGTCATCTATGATCATATGTTATTGACATTTTCGAAATATTAGTTTGATACTTGTATTTGTCAAGTTAATAGACTACATACAAATATAATGCGTTTTATAATCAATCTAGTATTAAATGTTATCATAATGAAACTAGGAAATTTATACAGTTATCATTTTGATACATTTTGAGGACGAAACAAATATTTTCCATGGGAAAATCAATAGTCAAGATACAAAATTGATACTTTTAATTATACTCTTTATAATATTGTCACGGATATTAGCATCACTAAGCTATACCATCCATCACTAAGGCAATGCTAAGCGATATTTACGTCAATAATCAAATCATGTATACACATATATAAGGCAGCCGATGCATTTACTTATACGCCTATGTGTGCGCGAGAGACTGTAAACTACAAACATTCAAAGCAATAATTCAATTATTATGTCCACATATATGTAGGTACACGCAGCTGAGAAGCAAGGCATATGCAGACATCTTATTAGAGATGCTCCTAAATGTAGGCAATTATAATTGTGGAAGTGTCGCTCCCACATACAAGCATGGGGTATGAGAGAAGCTATAAAATCGTGCAATTTTAGTTATAGCTGAGAAGTTTGAGAGCTCGTGGACAATGCTAGTAGATTCTAGAAGATGCGAACGAGGAAACCAGAGAGTATAAAAGGCCGCAGATGTAGAGGCGCTGAAATTCAGTTTGATTTGAGTTGTCAAGCAGTTACGACTAAGACGATATCTAGCGAGCAATAGCAGTATTATTTTGAAAGTCAGTTTTCTTTAAGCTATCAGTTTGGTTATTAAGCTATTCGTTGCACAATTGGAGTGTTATTGTGAAGTATTTTAATAAAGGCCGTTTTTCCGTTATTCAATATTGGAGTTATTTATTCAACAGTTTAGCGATACGAACCTAGCATAAGGGCAAATAAGAGGATTTGCAGAAAATTCGTTACAATATTTATCGTTGCATTGATACCACGAAAATGATACCGTTTATAGTTTCATTTTTGCAAATCGTGTATTTTTTTTTAGTGTACCAATAAGAAGTTGACAAAGCAACTCTCAAAAAGTATATGCTAAAAGAATATTGTAATATACTACAGCGCACAGTTTTGTAAAAATGTATGTAGGCATGTTTCCTGACATTTCATCTATATATGTACATAGCATATTGCACGCATGACCCTCATTACTATAAATGTTGAGGTTTTAATCAAAATTTAATTTAACGAAGCGGTTGGTATCATTATGTTCTTCATTTTTCCTTCACATCTTTTGTACCCATTTTTACTTATGTAAATTAATTTAATCCGCTTTCATAAATATGCCTTTGTTTTAACTGTAGATATTTAGCGGAGTTTTTTTACTCAGCTTTTGGTGTGCCTTTGAAAATTATTTGGCATAATAGTTGAGGTGAAATACTTTTTATTAATTGCGAAAATTAAAGCACCTTTATACTTTTCAAATTAATCGCTTGGTTACGCCTAGCTGCCAGAGTATTATACCTTAGTTCGTATACTTAATGGACGCTTGCAGAGGCATCTCGCAGCAAGGAACAAAAAAGTAGAATATTAATATATGTCTAGACCGTTTCTTTCTCCGCTCGATGGTTTCTACAACTAATTGCGAAATTCTTTAAACAAAATGTAATAAAGAAATTTTGAATTAAAATCACTTGGCGTTAAGCCAGGTAGGTAATTGGGAAATGTAAATAATAGTTCATTGGCTTAAATGGCACCAGAGGGTGTGTAATGCTGCCTTCAGAGGCATCACAATCCCGCATTCAACTCGTTCCCACTGCATACGGTCCCACTGTAATAGTGATCAGCAGGGCAATCCAATATGCAGAAAATAAATAAATCTAAATTGATGCTTGAAAATATGCATTTAAGCTCCTTATGATCCGCAAACTATGCTTTTATATTCCGAATATGAGTGAAAAATATTATATTGGAAATCGCTGTAAATTCTGCAAATGGCTTCCAATGTCCCTGCGGTTTTAATATTTGTGAAGTAAGCCAACACGGAATACAAATCTGGAAAAAACTGTACAGAATATTTAATGAACGTGAAATATTCTGAAGGAAGCACTTCCTCGTCGCTTGGTGTCTCCTCTTGATGGTTTGCACTGGTCGGCCAGATCACCCCATTTTATCCGACCCAGACCTTTCTTCCTTACTTCTTATTATTTTTTTTTTTCTGAGGTCGGGGCTTATGTGAATAAGAACCTCAGACTTTTGAATCCCTTAAAATAATTATTCCACAGGTATGATAGGTCATGTCGCCTAAGTTCTATGATGGGTGATGAATCACCACAAAGCGGGCGTTCAACTCTGGCGACTACCATTTGGCCCGTGTAATTTTCTTGGCTTTGAGGAATAAATTATAATAGATGAAATGAAGCCATTCATAAGTCGAACCAAAGCTTTCATTAAAAATATTAAGGCGAAGTGTCAACATCTGAGTCCCAATTTGCAAATTCGGCAAAGAGGCTAAAAAATTAAAGAGAAATATTCATTTATGATAAAATATATAAAAACATGCTATATAAATTATAGCTCAAATATCATATTTTTTTGTGAAATGTATGTATATTTTTTGGCGACCACCGTGGTGTGATGGTAGCGTGCTCCGCCTACCACACCGTATGCCCCAGGTTCACACCCGGGCAAAGCAACATCAGAATTTTAGAAATAAGGTTTTTCAATTAGAAGAAAATTTGCCTAAGCGGGGTCCCCCCTCGGCAGTGTTTGGCAAGCGCTCCGGGTGTATTTCTGCAATGAAAAGCTCTCAGTGAAAACTCATCTGCCTTGCAGATGCCGTTCGGAGTCGGCATAACACATGTAGGTCCCGTCCGGCCAGTTCTTAGGGAAAATCAAGAGGAGCACGACGCAAATTGGAAGAGAAGCTCGGCCTTAGCTCTCTTCGGAGGTTATCGCTCCTTACATTTATTTATTTAATTATGTATATTTGATTGGGTTAATGGTTGCGAGTCACAATAAAAACATGCTTTTGCATACTTTGGGTTGCCCTGGTGATCAGCAAGGGAACGGGAATAAACAGACATAATGCAAGCGATAACTTGCAAGCATTTCATTCGCGTGACAAAAGCCTGACCGCAATTGCGCAATATTCTCAAACGTTTTAAAATTACTTATATTTAAGGAGAAACAATTTGAGATTAATCAAGTCTGTACCGCAAAAATTTTGCTTAAGTAGATGTAATACCCTAATTTCGCACAGACTTCCAAATTTAAATTAGTAGGTGATCTTGGTCGCTCTCTAGTTTGTGGTGTGTCTGGTAATTGGGAATGAAGGAGCTTACTTCCTACCTCCCCTTTCTTCCTGACATATATGAGTCCATCGGCACCATACCTACGTCAACAGGCTACCATCTAAATAACCTGGGAATATTTTTACCAATCTGTCATCTGTAACGCCTTGGCTATCGATTCCACCAACCCTAAATTTTCCGTAATCGATTTCACCAAACTTCACTTGCTCGGTAATTTATCCACTGGCGTCCATCGCTTTGAAAGCTGCAACTTGCCGTGTATGCATTTCACCAAAAACGGGTTGCTTGGAAATCGATCAACCGATTCGTCATAAGCGCCTAGCTGACTAGCGAATCCTATCCACCGACATTTACCAATCCACCGACTTGTCATTTGCGACTCGCCGGGTATCGATTCCACCAATCACTGGTTGCTTTGGAGATTATCCTCCGATTTGTTATCGCCGATTCACCAATCCTATCTACTGGCATTTATCAATCCACTGAGTCCTCATCTATGACTCGCCGGGTATCATGGGGCGAAGCACTGTTATCATAACAACAAACTATTCGAAAAGAAAGTGAACTAAATAGCCTTAAGTAAAATAAATAAATATAAAATATATGTAAAGCGCGATAACCTCCGAAGAGATCTAAGGCCGAGCTTCTCTTCCAATTTGCGTCGTGCTCCTCTTGATTTTTCCCTACAAATTGGCCGGACGGGACCTACATGTTTTATGCCGACTCCGAACGGCATCTGCAAGGCAGATGAGTTTTCACTGAGAGCTTTTCATGGCAGAAACACACTCGAAGTGCTTGCCTAATACTGCGGAGGGGCGACACCGCTTAGAAAAGTTTTCTTGTAATTGAATAAACTTGTTTTCTAAAATTTTGAAGCTGCTCCGCCTTAGGCGTGAAATCAGGATCCTCGACGTGGTAGGCAGAGCACGCTATCATCACAGCACGGCGGCCTTAAATTGCTTTCAAAATATATGGTGCTGATTTAAAATGATTGATGGGCCTCATTGGATTTCCGGCTTGTGGATATTTGGTAGCGAAATCAGTGGAAGAGCCGCAGGGTTTACTTGGACCAGTCTATATGCCATGTCAGAATCTACTATATTTGTTGCATTTCTTATAACAAAGTTAGAACACAGGTACAACGGACCAACACATAAAAATAAATAACATCAAAAAAAAAAAAAAACACGCACCAAAGCAACAAACCCACAATTTTTCTCGACACCAAATTTGACAAGGTATCCAATATACATCTTTTGTCCACCCTGTCGGAAAATCAACAAAACAAAATAAGTCTATAATATTCCCACTCAGTCAACCTCGCCTACCCATGGCCAATTCTCTTAATTTAACAGCAAAGGCTCTGGCGACCCCAAGCTCCTCAAGGATCTAGGGGGTGGAAGGTCGGTATGACCTAGAAGGTTTCATGTGGTCATAATAAATCGTTCAATAGATGGTCGTGCTGGTGCCGTAATGGTGCTTGTTGCCGAATCTTTATCCGGCAGGGGACCATCAACATCGATAACACTCCACAACGCCTACAAAGAGTGTCCTTATCGCTACAAGAACAACAAAAAGTCAGTACTGATCTTCACTTCCTCTGTTATAAAACACGGGTGTCGTTAGGAATCCTTTTTTAGGCGAAGTGTCTATAATTTATAAATAAGCAAACAAATTTAAGAAAACAACACTATTCGTGCTGTATTTTTTTAATAATGCCCTCTATTATGTTCTCATACCTCTAGTATATTCTCATACCATCAATTCATGAATTTTTATTTCCTTCGAATATCCAACAAAAGCTCTACTGTACGAAGTCCAACCAGCACCTGTCCCCAGTTACTAAACTGAGTAACTATATATGTATTTACTTAGAAATCTAACATGCTTACGAACCCAATATATTTTATTACAATTCTTATTTGTAGAATTTCTGTGGTTAACCACAGATGTACTATTCTCCCTTAATAACTAACTGCCTTTGTCCCAAGGTAGCTATTTATGTAAGGCTTTAATTGCGCCGCTGTCACATTGGCAATGATGCTTTCTGCAATTGAGGAAAAATGTCCTCATTTTATATATATATATTTTTTTTTCATATTTTTAGCATGTGCATAATGGGCGCATTGCTTTGCTGCTCCACGAAATTTATTTAATTTTGTTTTTTTTTTTTTTTTTCATTTTTGTTGCCATATAAAAGTTTCACCCAAAATGAGCTTTGTCGAGTAAGGCACGCCTTTTAATAAACTCAAATAATGTGCACATTAACTAAATTCATTTGCTGTTGTGAATTGTCTCGTGAGCTTCTATAGTCGCCTTAACATTGCCGTTATAAATAGTGTACGTGTGTGTGTGTATGTGTGTGTGTGTGCGTCTCTGAGAATAAATTGGTATTTGTGCGTATGACAAATTCATACAAATACGTACACACCTCTTCATATGTACGTGTTCGTGCTAAACTTCTTTTCGCAGACAAACGAGCAGGCGTTTGGCGGGGTGGTGGCGATTATTGGGGGTAGTCGTTGATGTTTGGTCAGTGTAGTTATTTGACCTAGAACGTTCAAATATATTTGCTTATTTTCCTGCTTTAATTTAGTTTTTCTTTTGTCGTTTATATATTTATATGTATATCAGTTTTCGTTGTCTCAATTTCTTTTTCACATAGTTTAATGTTTGTTTGTAATTTGAAAATTTTACTTTGCGCATTCCCTCATTTCGAGTGAAAATTGTTTATTGAGCAATTTGGATTTTGTCTGTTGCATGCTTTAGCAGTAATTTGTTTAACTTTTCTTGGATTTTTTATACTCAGTTGAGCAGAGCTCACAGAGTATATTAAGGTTGATTGGATAACGGTTGGTTGTACATATATAAAGGAATCGAGATAGATATAGACTTCCATATATCAAAATAATCAGGATCGAAAAAAAATTTGATTGAGCCATGTCTGTCCCTCCGTCCGTTAACACGATAACTTGAGTAAATTTTGAGATATCTTGATGAAATTTGGTATGTAGGTTCCTGAGTACTCATCTCAGATCGCTATTTAAAATGAACGATATCGGACTAGAACCACGCCCACTTTTTCGATATCGAAAATTTCGAAAAACCGAAAAAGTGCGATAATTCATTACAAAAGACAGATAAAGCGACGAAACTTGGTAGATGAGTTCAGCATATGACGCAGAATAGAAAATTAGTAAAATTTTGAACAGTGGGCGTGGCACCGCCCACTTTTAAAAGAAGGTAATTTAAAATATTTGCAAGCTGTAATTTGGCAGTCGTTGAAGATATCATGATGAAATTTGGCAGGAGCGTTACTCCTATTACTATATGTACGCTTAATAAAAACTAGCAAAATTGGAGAAGGACCACGCCCACTTTTAGAAAAAAATTTTTTTAAAGTAAAATTTTAACAAAAAATTTAATATCTTTACAGTATATAAGTAAATTATGTCAACATTCAACTCCAGTAATGATATGGTGCAACAAAATACAAAATAAAAGAAAATTTCAAAATGGGCGTGGCTCCGCCCTTTTTCATCTAGTTTGTCTAGGATACTTTTAACGCCATAAGTTGAACAAAAATTAACCAATCCTTTTTAAATTTGGTAGGGGCATAGATTTTGTGACGTTAACTGTTTTCTGTGTAAATGGGCGAAATCAGTTGGCGCCACGCCCATTTTTTATACACAGTCGTCCGTCTGTCCTTCCGCATGGCCGCTAACACGATAAGCTGAGCAAAAATCGACATATCTTTAATGAACTTAGTTCACGTGCTTACTTGAACTCACTTTATCTTGGTATGAAAAATGAACGAAATGCGACTATGACCACGCCCACTTTTTCGATATCGGAAATTACGAAAAATGAAAAAAATGCCAAAATTCTATACCAAATTCGAAAAAAGGGATGAAACATGGTAAGGAAATTGGATTGTTTTATTGACGCGAAATATAACTTTAGAAAAAACTTTATAAAATGGTTGTGACACCTACCATATTAAGTAGAAGAAACTGAAAAAGTTCTGCAGGGCGAAATAAAAAGCCCTTAAAATCTTGGCAGGTATTACATATATAAATAAATTAGCGGTATACAACAGATGATGTTCTGGGTCACCCTGGTCCACATCTTGGTCGATATCTGGAAAAGGCCTTCACATATAAAACTACCATCACTCGTTATACTCATTAACACCTTTCATTTGATACCCATATCGTACAAACGCATTCTAGAGTAAACCCTGATCCACCTTTATGGCTATATCCCTAAATGGCGTCCACCTATAGAACTATGGCCAACTCCCTCATAAAATACTCTTTAATGCCTTTAATTTGATACAAATGTCATACAAACACATTCCAGGGTTTCCTTCGGTTCATTTTCCTACATGGTTATTTTTCCTTATGTTGTCACCATAGCTCTCAACTGAGTATGTAATGTTCGGTTACACCCGAAATTAACCTTCCTTACTTGTTTTTATTCTATTTATGCTCTCCAGTCTATTATATTTATTGTGTCACAAACAGCTGCTAAAGAGATATGCGTATATATAAAAATATTTTGATTGCTACCCAGCGGGCAAGATTTAATTGGTTTGGATATTTTTTATTTGTACAGTTGTTATGGAAGTTCATTATGATAAACTTTTGCACGCTGTTTGGCACATTGCATTAAATTTTCATTTGCCCATCGTCGATTTCCTCTGGAAGCCGTCTGCCCCATTTATATCCATTTCGGAACCTTTCCTTTCTTTTTCTCTCCACTCAATACAGTTTGTCTCAGGGACATTTAGTTGCCTTATGGATGCCAACGAATCGTGACACCCCTGGGAACGTACTGTTGTTGGTGTTGTTGTTGTATTAACGATAAAGATACTCCCCGAAGCTTTTGGTCCTTTGCCGAAAATAGCACCGGTACGTTCCGGTAAGGAAGTACCACTAAGGAACTAGCCCGACCACCTCGGGAACGACTAATATGACCACATTAAACCATCAAGGGCATAATGCCCCCTCCCCATCCCCTAGTTCCATGAGGTTTCCCCTCATTTAGGTGAGGTTGACAATTGGGTTGCGAAGGCTCTGAAGCTATATAGCTTTGTATTGCGCTTATCCATTCCTTGAATTGCAGGAAAGTAAAAATCGACTTCCTTACTTATGTAGTGTTTTCCAGGTGGAGATATATGCCAAAGAAATGGCAGACAGACTGCTCTAGGACAGTATTTTGCTATATGCTCAAGAAAGGGCAGCCAGACTGCTCTAGGGCAGTATTTTACTACTATCGTAGAGCAGAATGGCTACCCTTTATTTGGCATATACCTCCGCCTAGAAGACACTGCATGAGTCAGGAAGTCGATTTTTGATTTACCTGGAAATGTTTTGAATACTTTCCATTAAAACCCCCGTTTTTTATTTTCGCGCCGTCTTCGTTTCAATTCCCTTACACTGTCTAGCCCTTTGTCCCATTCCTTTCTTGAAGAATTAGATTATGGAGGGAACACTCCTCTGCTCTCCTAAATCGAGGCAGCGGTTCACAGCGCAGAGATGAGTGATGGAATATATGGCCCCCCGGCCGATTATGACGAAGTTAGAATAGCAATAACCATGTTGAAAAACAACAAGGCTATGGGTGCTGATGGATTGCCTGCGGAGCTATTCAAGTCGGCGGCGAGAAGTTGGTTAGGCGCATGCAGCAGCTTCTTCGCAAAATATGTGCGGACGATGTCATGCCCAACGATTGGAATCTAAGTGTTCTTTGCGCAGTCCACAGGAAGGGGGATAATGCAAACTGCAGCAAATATCGCGGAATCAGCCTTCTTAATACCGTATATAAGGCCCTGTCAAGTGTATTTTGCGAAAATTGAAGCGTACCGTGAACCGGCTGATTGGATATTATCAGTGCGGCTTCAGACCTGGTAAATCTACCATCGACCAGATTTTCGCAAAGCGCCAAATCATGGAAAAAACCCGTGAAAAGAGAATCGACGCACATCACTTCTTCGTCGATTTTAAAGCCGTCTTCGATAGCACGAAAAGGAGCTGACTATATGCCGCTATATCTGAATTTGGTTTCCCCGCAAAACTTATACGGCTGTGCAAAATGACGTTGAGCAACACCATCAGCTCAGTCAGATTGGGAAGGACCTCTCCGAGCCGTTTGAAACTAAACGAGTTTTCAGACAGGGCGACCCCCTATCGTGCGATTTCGGAAAAATTGGCAAAAATCAATTTGCGCAACTGATAAAGGAAATGAGCGTTGATCGTGCTATAATCAGCGAGAAATACCAACTGAAAGACGCCGGTTGCTGGCTAGATGACCGCATTGAAACGGTTGCGCCCTGTTTCCTCCTGGAATCGTGGCTTTTCATACTAGAAAGGCAAGCGGAACCGGCTACGTTTGGGCCCGATACCAGCACGCCGTAATAATGAAATGCTCGTCACATCAACGATACTGGAATTACAACAAAAGCTTGACGATATCGAGGAAACGGCCTAGAAATGAACCAAGCGATAACCCTACCAGGCGACTTTAACTTGGCAGCTGTTGAATGGGAAATGTCAACGACTAACACAAGGGGAACACGGGACTGGAAACTTACATTCTCATCAACCACTTTTAGGAGACCGGTCTGCGAAGAAACAATATTGGATATCGCGTTGGTGTCAGAGAGCATATCTGGAGACATATAAGAGTGAAAAGTTTTCGAATAATTTACTGGCAGCGATCACCATTATATAGCTTTCCTAGCTGGGCCATAACAAGCGCCTAGGTTGGACAAAATTAGAAGCAGCTGCAGGTGAATATGGCAAAGCTATACACTGAAGCACTAATTGTTGCCATCGTCACATACCCGCTAAAAAATCCTGTCAAACCAAATGCTGAAGAGCGTGTACAAGCCACTATGCTTGGAATGAGAGAGGAATGCCAATGCTACCAAATAAAAAGCGAAACTGCTAACACTTAAGACGAGTATGTAGAAGGGCCAGATGCTTAGGACAAGCTGCTGTAGAAGCATAGTCATACAAAAAAGAGAAAATGCAAGTGAGAAGATGTCAACAGAGACCCCTGGGGCATGGGTTATAAAATAGTGCTAAAAAAGATGTGGGCCGGGATGCCGACAAAAAGGATAGTCAGTGGAAATGGATTAAATAGTAAAACAAATTTCCCCAGCCACAAAATAATGGAAGATGGGTATTTATCTGCCATTTACTTCAGCAGAATTACAACTTACGTTAAAAAGATATATATATATAATAACGCTCCAAGGCCAGATGAAATTCCAGAAATAGATATTAAGGAAATCGTAAAAATACGCCAAGAAATTATGTTGAATATAAACATAGCATGTCTAAAGAATGAAAAGGTAGCAGTGGGTGTTATTTGGTAACGGCAAAAGAGACCCCAATTCGCCGTCATCATATGTGCCGTTATACTCGCGCGACACAGCGAAAACCTTTTTGAAATGCTTTTAAAATCGCACACGACGTAGAACAAGCAGGAGGACAACCACCTAGGCAGCACATACCGATATAAGTTAGCCTTGAAACCTACTCCAGAAATATAACATCAATGAAGCTTCGACTATCTAGCAATAAGGTTAGATTCCCGACAAAAAAATTGAGCTCAAATTTAATACGCGATATAAAAGGCATCTAAACAGCTATCGTTAGCAAACATCGTAGGACAAACAGAAAGCAAAATAAAGCTCCTGATGTACATTACCCTATCCACGTTGCTGTACGGCTCCGAAGTGTGGGCGAACAGACTTTGTAAGAAGAATTATTGTAAGCTTCTAACAGCTGTAAAGCGAACAGCAGCTCTGAGAGTTTCTTACACTTATTGCACTGTTTAGGTACTTCAAACTTATTCTTCGAATGCTCGTAATGTAGTCAGAACCAATTAGTGCTCGAGGAAAGAGTCCGCCAAACCGCTATCGATAGTATTACAGCAAAAATGGTGAGCAGCCCAGAAGAGTGCCAGCAAATCACAAACTTTGTAGAAACCAATCAGAGCAAAAAAGTAGGACCTGTGCGCAGGAGCAACAGAAGTATCTTAAAAAAAACGAGAAATATTCAACGCCACCCTGAGGTTATGCGTAAGCGGTACTGGGGTGGGGCACGATTCCAAATGGGGTGGGTTTTAGTCCACGGACATAAGGTGACGGCATCAGTTATGGTGCATTAGGCATTTTACACCACAAACCCGTAAAAGAATAAAGTAGCTACAAATTCAGGAAACTTTGGATATTAAATTCGAAATTTCGTAAAGTTTTCTCAATTTTTGGAATTTTAACGAAACTCTTTATGAAGCTATTTTGCACCGTTTTTAAATAAAAAAATTTGTATTTATTCATAAACTATCGAAAATAGACAAATAAGGAAGGTTAAGTTCGGGTGTAACCGAACATTGCATACTCAGGTGAGAGCTATGGTGACAAACTAAGGGAAAATAACCATGTAAGAAAATGAACGGAGGGAAACCCTTGAATGTGTTTGTATGACATGGATACCAAATGGAAGGTATTAAAGATTATTTAAAGAGGAAGTGGACCATAGTTCTATAGATGGACGCCATTTAGGGATATCGCCATAAAGGTGGATCAGGGTTGATTCTAGAAAGTGTTTGTGAAATATGGGTATCAAACGAAAGGTGTTAATGAGTATTTTAAAAGGGAGTGGGCCTTAGTTCTATAGGTGTACGCCTTTTCGAGGTATTGCAATAAAGGTGGACCAGGGGTGACTCTAGACTTTGTTTGTACGATATGGGTCTCAAATTAAAGGTGTTAATGAGAGCTTTAAAAGGGAGTGGTGGTAGTTGTATATGTGAAGGCGTTTTCCAGATATCTACCAAAATGTGGACCAGGGTGACCCAGAACATCATCTGATGGATACCGCTAATTTATTTATATACGTAACACCTGCCAAGATTTCAAGGGTTTTTTATTTCATTTTCTTCTACTTAATATGGTAGGTATCACAACCATTTTACAAATATTTTCCTAAGTTATATTTCGCGTCAATAAACCAATCCAATTACCTTACCATGTTTCATCCCTTTTTTCGTATTTGGTATAGAATTATGGCATTTTTTTCATTTTTCGTAATTTTCGATATGGAAAAAGTGGGCGTGGTCATAGTCGGATTTCGTTCATTTTTCATACCAAGATAAAGTGGGTCCAGATAAGTACGTGAACTAAGTTCAGTAAAGATATGTCGATTTCTGCTCAGGTTATCGTGCTAACGGCCATGCGGAAGGACAGACGGACGACTGTGTATAAAAGCTGGGCGTGGCATCAACCGATTTCGCTCATTTTCACAGAAAACAGTTAACGTTACAAAATCTATGCCACTACCAAATTTCAAAAAGATTGGTTAATTTTTGTTCGACTTATGGCGTTAAAAGTATCCTAGACAAATTAAATGAAAAAGGGCGGAGCCACGCCCATTTTGAAATTTTCTTTTATTTTGGTATTTTGTTGCACCATATCATTACTGGAATTGAATGTTGACATAATTTACTTATATACTGTAAAGATATTAAATTTTTTCTTAAAATTTTACTTAAAAAAAAATTTTTTTTTAAAGTGGGCGTGGTCCTCCTATTTTGCTAATTTTTATTAAGCGTACATATAGTAATAGGGGTAACGTTCCTGCTGAATTTCATCACGATATCTTCAACCACTGCTAAATTACAGCCTGCAAAATTTTAAATTACCTTCTTTTAAAAGTGGGCGGTGCCACTCCCATTGTCCAAAAGTTTACTAATTTTCTATTCTGCGTCATCAGTTCAACTCACCTACCAAATTTCATCGCTTTATCGGTCTTTGGTAATGAATTATTGCACTTTTTCTGTTTTTCGAAATTTTCGATATCGAAAAAGTGGGCGTGGTTATAGTCCGATATCGTTAATTTTAAATAGTGATCTGAGATGAGTGCTCAGGAACCTACGTACCAAATTTCATCAAGATACCTCAAAATTTACTCAAGTTATCGTGTTAACGGGCGGACGGACGGACGGACATGGCTCAATCAAATTTTTTTTCGATCCTGATTATTTTGATATATGGAAGTCTATATCTATCTCGATTTCTTTATACCTGTACAACCAACCGTTATCCAATCAAACTTAATATACTCTGTGAGCTCTGCTCAACTGAGTATAAAAAGAAGAACATAATTGACGAAATTAGATGAAAATTGCTTTCGCTCTTTCTGTGCGCTGCTTTATCCATTTCATGTTCAAGAAAAAAAAATTAACAAAGCAGTTATGCAAGTGGATAATGCACATACACTACTTCTACGTTATTTGAATACGTGGCAAAAAAATGTTAATATTACCAGTTTTATTATAACAACAAAGTAATTTTCTGTAGAGACACTGGATAGCAAGGCGCACTGTGGCACAATCCTGACAGCTTTTTTTTTTTTTGCCACATCTTAAACAAAGTAAGCAAGTAAATTACGCACTTTGCTTCGTGATAAAGCGTTTCGGTGATCTGTCACAGTTTTACCATTTATAATTTAATGCAAAATAAAATCTTATGAGTATTGCGTTTCTTGGTTAATAAAGTAATCTCACCTTTTGTTGATAAGAAAAAAAAAAAACAAGGAAAATGTGGCATGATAAACTTTTTATTCATTGGGTGGGTGGACAATGGAATTAAATACAATTCACGTTTACTATGCACACCATATAACCATCTTATTATGCATGAATGAACACACACACCCATACATACATATATACGTTAGCAAACGCACACATTTGCACGGTCAATTCTCCTGATGACCGTAACGAAGTTTAATGTTTCAATTAGAAATTGCGTTGCACCATTTTACTTACATATAAATTTTTTCTTTCATTTGTAAATATAAACAATACGTTCTTATGCATATCTACATACATTTGTATATATGTGTGTATGTACGTATATTAAACGTCATACTAAAGGTGTATTTCTTTTTGTTTATTACGTTTTTTCTTGCCAATGTTGGAACGAGAATTGAGGAACGGTATATGATCAAAGTCGCTCGGGCGTGTAAATCACATTTACTATTTATGACCCCATGTAAATGAAACTATGTACGTGTTTGCATTTGTATGCATGTGTGTGTTTATTTGCACTTCAATCCAACATTCCTTCGCTTATTTTGTTCATATTTTTGTATACCCTGTAGTATAAAAATAGTCAAGCAATGATAGCATTAATCCGCACAAATTGGTGACACTTTTGAGCACATTTTATGATTTCCGAAGATCTGTTAGATAGGCGTGAGTACCAAGTACCCATGAAGTACCCATGAAGATCTCTCCGATCTTGAAGTACAACCAAAGCAGTGGTTGAGTTTACAAAACACAAAAAATTTCGGGATATTTGAGAAAAGATTCGTCGGGTATGTGCTATCGCTACAACAACAAACACAAGTGATTATTGTTTTAATACTGGCTTGTTATCGAAAGCGAAATTAGCGCCAAGTTATTGGTTTGTTTTCGTTGAGTCATCAGCTGTTTTTTGTTTCTTATCGGCTTGTTGTCATAATTGCAGATGTGTCATTGATTTCATTTTAAAGTTTCATCGCATCATCTTCACAACAACCATCGTCTATAACAAATTTATACCTCGATAGAGAACCGATATCAAGTCTCTAACTTACCGATTACAAATCGATAGCGTTTTGATTAAATATCGATACATTTTCTTTATAAAGCTGGTAACCCCTCGATAACAAATACATAAAGCTTTGACTGTAAAACGATAATTTTTTAATAACATATACATAACTTTTCGATGAATAGTCGAAACTTTTTGTTACCAACCAAAATATTTTCGAAAATATATCGATTACTCTTCCCTAACTTTTATTTCTTACACTCCGATAACAAATTGTTTACACTCCAACAAACTAACGGTAATTTTCAATAAGAAAATGTTATGCTTATATGAATGAGAATAAGTTGAAGATTACTGTTGTACTCCTTAAAGATGATTAAGTGAGCACCTTACTTACTTAAATGGCGCTTAACCGTTTAAACGATTATGACCGTCCAACAAGGCGCACCAGTTGCTTCGTCGCTTGGTTAACTGGCTCCCATTGGTCACACTAAGGGAATTTTAATCCTTTTCCAGCTGGTCCTTCCAGCGAAGTGGGGCCGCTGTCTTCCTCTGCTTCTGTAGGTGGTTTCATTAGCATAATTTGGCCTATCCAGCTTAGTGATTGTGCTTTAGTTCGCTGGATTATGTAGAAGTCTGCTCGTACAGCACATTATTAAGTATTTTACGAAACTTGCCGTCGCGAACACATACAGTGCAGTAAGTCTTTCGAAAAACATTTCTATCGAACACTGCCAGAGCCGCTCGATCTGATATTGTCATGTTCCGTGCTTCTGCAGTATAAAGCAGGAAAGGGACAGATAAATGACTTGAAGAGCATGATTTTCGTTTGCCGTGAGAGGAATTTTTTTTTCAACAGCCTAATTAGCCCAGAGTAGCATTTATTGGTAAGAAGGATTCTTAGCTGGATTTCTGCGTTGATGTGGTGTTTGTTAATGCTGCTTCCCAATTAAACGAAGTCTTTTACTTTTTCAGAATTATGGCTGCCAAACCCTTCTTTTTCGCTTTTCTTTTCCAGTTTGGAGTAAGCAGAACTTTCGGCACGACCGTTTGGACTGATGATATCAATATTGTCAGCATACTCTAGTAATTTCACGCATTTAATGAATATTGATCCAGAGTAGTAAAGTTCTGCAACTAGTATAATTTTCTCCAGCATCAATTTAAAGACGCCGCACGATAGGAGGTCCTCCGTCCAAAATCCCGTTTAGTTTTGCACGTCAGAAGGAGGTCATGCTCAATTGTGACAATTTTGATGTTGTTGCTCAACGTCATTTTGCAAACTAATTTTTTGAAAACTAAAACAAACGGACTGAAGGCAGCAAATGCCCGCTCTAACGAGGGTGACTACAAAACCGTTGTTGAGGTATTTTGTGCCGTTTTGTAATGGTCGTTTCGTGGCATTGCGAAAAAAATCTGATACGTGGTAGATATACTGTGAAGATAGCTGTGAAGCCGCAATCAAAAGGTCCCAATAGTTGGAAGGCTCACTTTTCGCCAGTTAGTGCAGTTTTTCGCCATATTTGAATATCTTCACAGGTTATGCATCATCAGATCGTGGACCCTGGATCAATTTATTTCCTGTGTGCCTCATTGCAGTCTTAATTTAAGGAAACGGAGAGTGTTTAATCCATAATATTAGCACTCATTTGTATGATTTGTCAAGTCGTCGTTTTCTATACAGCCCTATTTTTTGTGAAATTTGGTGTCGTCAGAGCTGCGTCTGCTCCATAAACAGTATTCGCTATGTATAGGTGAGGTTTAACATGGGCTGGAAACCCAGTAAAAGGGTTGCGCTACACAAATCGCCAAAAACACTCATATCTAACACCTAATATTGATATCTGTCCTTCCTTTATTTCTATCTTCCCATTTACTAATTTTCGCGATAAAGACACTCCTCGGAGATTTTGGGGGAGTGTTAACGGTGTTGCTGTTCCTTTGTCGGATAAAGATCTAGCACGGTTTGGTAACACGGTATAAGCCGGTTCATCTCGGGAACGATTTATTATGACCACATTGCACCTTTTAGGCTTGGTATCATTATTGCTGTAAAAAGGGTGATTTGCATTTTCAAACAATTAGTACTATTGACTATATATTATTCACTTCATTCCTAATTTACATAGTTGACTTTTGACTTCTCCTCACAACAGTTACTCTGCTAACCATATAAAGGGTATTTATATATGCCTGCGTGTGTGTGTGTGTTCCTTGTATCCATTTCGTTACAAATATAGTGTAAATTGTAAATGTTTCATTGCTTTCTTTCATTACCCTTATTCTTATTTGTTTTAATTTCTAGAAAGGAAAATTTCCCACAAACATTCCGTTCCTCGATGTTATTCTACGCCACAACATCAAGTGGAGTGAAGCGTTGACAGCGCGAGCAAATAGTAATGCTGTTGGTGGTGCTGATGGTGCTAAGGATACCGTTGCTGTTGATAGTAAAAAACCTGGCCCAACGGATTATGTTAGTATTGCAAGAAGCGAACAGCCTTTAATAGGAAGTAAGTATGCTATGTTAATTTATTTGCACCTTAAGTAGGGTTATATGCACATATACGTATATATTTACATGTATATGTATTTATACTACTTATATACAAACGCATATGTATGTGCACAACATATACATGATGTTAATGTTTCAGAACTTTTTTAATATGCAAAAATACTTAAGCGAAGATACATTTCCCTGTTGATGTTGATGGCGGTAAATATTCATCTATGGCCGTTTGTTGTTTTACAAACAAATATTTGTTTTTTTAAAACATGGAAAACGTTTTTGAGCCAGTTTTTTTGCATATATATGCAGTGTATGTATATATTTTAGTAGTATAACGGATTCAATGAGTGAATGTTATTATTGTATTTTTTGGCCTTCTACACTTCCCTGAACGCTTCCGTTCACCAGAGAAAAAATCTCGCTGTTAGGGCTCGCAGCTCTCGGAGGGATGACCGAAAGTTGATAATAGACACGTTTCATCGCCAACAGTTTTTCCCTCAACAAATGTCCTGGCTTACATGGCGTTACCAAATGGTCCTCTGGCTATAAAAGGTGTATATAGCGTTTATCACCCTGACCTATAATCACAAAGCTGTAGAAAAATAAAATGAGTCTGTCTGTCCAAGAGAGGTAGATTGTGGTTTCCGTTTTGATTTCAGTTTTATTCCATGCCCAGTTGTGGAGACAGTTCCGGTTTTGGATTAAATTTCAGTTTCGTTTCCGATTTTGCTCCTGGTTTATATTTAGCCTTCGATTGCGGTTTAAGTTCGAATATCGGTTTGGCGTCCGGTTCCGCTTTCGTCTCCGGTAAAAATTCCTGTTTTGGTTCTAGTTGCTGTTTCGGGTCCGGTTTCGAAGCCAGTTGCGTTTGTAGTTTAGATTCCGTACTAGTTTCCAAGTTTCGGTTCTGGTTGATGTTCCGGTTTCGGCTAAGATTCCGCTGTCGGTCTCATTTCCAGTTTCGCTTCCGGTTTAAATTTCGGTACATGTTCCGGAATCTGTTCCGGTTTTGGTTCCATAAAAGTTTCGGTACCTGTTAATATTCCGGTTTCTTTTTCGGTTCCGTTTTCGTTTGCGGCTAAAATTTCGGTTTCAGCGCCTGTTAAGGTTTCGGTTCTGGAGTCACTTCCATTTTTGATTCCGGTTTCGTATGCGGTGCCTGTTAAGAATCCGGTTTCCCTTTTCGTTTCGGCACCAATTACTGAGGCGGTTGCGGTTCCGGTTTCAGATGCAGTTTTGGTTTTGATTCCGGTTTCGTTGTATGCTTAGGTTTCGGTGTCAGTTTTCATTTTTCGGAAACAGTTTCATGTGTGATTCCCGTTTCGGTTGCTGTGCCTGGTTTCCAGTTTCTGTTTCGTTTCCGTTTCCGGTTTAACAGCCAGTTCCGATTGATTCAGTTTTCGGTTGCCGTGCCTCCTAAGGTTACGGTTTCTGTTTTGGTTTCGGAACCACTTCCGGTTTTGATTCCGGTTTCGGTTGCGGAACTTGTTTTCTAGTTTATGTCTCGTTTCCGGTTCCGGTTTTAGATTCAGTTCTGGTTGATGCCGGCTTCGGTTTAGATCCTGGTTTAAGTTCCGGTTTCGATTTCTTTTTTCTTTCGGTTTTGGTCTTTTTTGGTCCGGTTTGGCTTCGGTTCCTGTTTCCATTCCGGTTTTGATTTTGGTTTCGATACCTGTTTTGGTTTCCTAACTTTCCTTTTATTTTCTTGTCTTTCATTCCCTCTCCATAGGTAAATTAACTATCATGTTCTTCATTATCTTATCAGATTTATACTGCTTTCTCCTTACTTTTTATCTCCATTAATACTAATTTCTTGCTAGTCCTCAATTTTTTTTTCGGACTTCATTAATTATACTCAGTTGAGCAGAGCTCACAGAGTATATTAACTTTGATTGGATAACGGTTGGTTGTACAGGTATAAAGGAATCGAGATAGATATAGACTTCCATATATCAAAATCATCAGTATCGAAAAAAAAATTGATTAAGCCATGTCCGTCCGTCCGTCCGTCTGTCCGTTAACACGATAACTTGAGTAAATTTTGAGATATCTTGGCGAAATTTGGTATGTGGATTCCTGGGCGCTCATCTCAGATCGATGTTTAAAATTAACGATATCGGACTATAACCACGCCCACTTTTTCGATATCGAAAATTTCGAAAAATCAAAAAATTGCAATAATTCATTACCAAAGAGGGATAAAGCGATGAAACTTGGTAGGTGCGTTGAACATATGGCGCAAAATAGAAAATAAGTAAAATTTTGGACAATGGGCGTGGCACCGCCCACTTTTAAAAGAAGGTAATTTAGAAGTTTTGCAAGCTGTAATTTGGCAGTCGTTGAAGATATCATGATGAAATTTGGCAGGAACGTTAGTCCTATTACTATATATATGCTCAACAAAAATTAGCAAAATCGGAGAAAGACCACGCCCACTTTTAAAAAAATTTTTTTAAGTGAAATTTTTACAAAAAATTTAACATCTTTACAGTATATAAGTAAATTATGGCAACATTCAACTCCAGTAATGATATGGTGCAACAAAAACCAAAAATAAAAGAAAATTTCAAAATGGGCGTGGCTCCGCCCTTTTTCATTTGATTTGTCTAGGATACATTTAATGCCATAAGTCGAACAAAAATTAACCAATACTTTTGAAATTTAGTAGGGGCATAGATTTTATGAAGCTAACTGTTTTTTGTGAAAACGGGCGAAATCGGTGGATGCCACGCCCAGTTTTTATACACAGTCGTTCGTCTGTCCTTCCTCATGGCCCTTAACACGATAACTTGAGCAAAAATTGACATATCTTTAATGAACTTAGTTCACGTACTTATCTGAACTCACTTTATCTTGGTATGAAAAATGAACAAAATCCGACTATGACCACGCCCACTTTTTCGATATCGAAAATTACGAAAAATGAGAAAAATGCCATAATTCTATACCAAATACGAAAAAAGGAATGAAACATGGTAAGCTAATTGGATTGTTTTATTGACGCGAAATATAACTTTAGAAAAAACTTTATAAAATGGTTGTGACACCTACCATATTAAGTAGAAGAAAATGAAAAAGTTCTGCAGGGCGAAATAAAAAACCCTTATAATCTTGACAGGTATTACATATACAAATAAATTAGCGGTATCCAACAGATGATGTTTTGGGTTACACTGGTCCACATTTTGGTCGACATCTGGATACATATATCACATATACAACCACCACCACTCCCTTTAAAAACTCTCATTAATACCTTTAATTTGATACCCATATCATACAAACACATTCTAGAGTCACCCCTGGTCCACCTTTATGGCGATATCTCGAAAAGGCGTCCACCTATAGAACTAAGGTCCACTCCCTTTTAAAATACTCATTAATATCTTTCGTTTGATAGCCATATTGTACAAACGCATTCTAGAGTCATCCCTGGTCCACCTTTATAACGATATCCCGAAAAGGCGTTCACCTATAGAACTAAGGCCCACTCACTTTTAAAATACTCATTAACACCTTTTATTTGATGCCCATATCGTACAAACAAATTCTAGAGTCACCCCTGGTCCACCTTTATGGCAATATCTCGAAAAGGCGTCGACCCATAGAACTAAGGCCCACTTCCTTTTAAAATACTCATTAACGCCTTTCATTTGATACCCATATCGTACAAACAAATTCTAGAGTCACCCCTGGTCCACCTTTATGGCAATATCTCGAAAAGGCGTCCACCCATAGAACTAAGGCGCACCAACTTTTAAAATACTCATTAACGCCTTTCATTTGATACCCATATCGTACAAATTAATTCTAGAGTCACCCCTGGTCCACGTTTATGGCAATATCTCGAAAAGGCGTCCACCCATAGAACTAAGGCCCACTCCCTTTTAAAATACTCATTAACGCCTTTCATTTGATACCCATATCGTACAAACTAATTCTAGATTCACCCCTGGTCCACCTTTATAAATATATCCCGAAAAGGCGTTCACCTATAGAACTAAGGCCCACTCACTTTTAAAATACTTATTAACACCTTTTATTTGATGCCCATATCGTACAAACAAATTCTAGAGTCACCCCTGGTCCACCTTTATGGCAATATCTCGAAAACCCGTCAACCCATAGAACTAAGGCCCACTCCCTTTTAAAACACCCATTAATACCTTTCGTTTGATACCCTTATTGTACAAACGCATGGTCCACCTTTATAACGATATACCGAAAATGCGTCCACCTATAGAACTAAGTCCCACTCCCTTTTAAAATACTCATTAGCACCTTTCATTTGACACCCTTATCGTACAAACAAATTCTAGAGTCACCCCTGGTCCACCTTTATGGCAATATCTCGAAAAGGCGTCCACCCATAGAACTAAGGCCCACTCCCTTTTAAAATACTCATTAACGCCTTTCGTTTGATACACATATCGTACAAACAAATTCTAGAGTCACCCCTGGTCCACCTTTATGGCAATATCTCGAAAAGGCGTCCACCCATAGAACTAAGGCCCACTCCCTTTTAAAATACTCATTAGCGCCTTTCATTTGATACACATATCGTACAAACAAATTCTAGAGTCACCCCTGGTCCACCTTTATGGCAATATCTCGAAAAGGCGTCCACCCATAGAACTAAGGCGCACCAACTTTTAAAATACTCATTAACGCCTTTCATTTGATTCCCGTATCGTACAAACAAATTCTAGAGTCACCGCTGGTCCACGTTTATGGCAATATCTCGAAAAGGCGTCCACCCATAGAACTAAGGCCCACTCCCTTTTAAAATACTCATTAGCGCCTTTCATTTGATACACATATCGTACAAACAAATTCTAGAGTCACCCCTGGTCCACCTTTATGGCAATATCTCGAAAAGGCGTCCACCCATAGAACTAAGGCGCACCAACTTTTAAAATACTCATTAACGCCTTTCATTTGATTCCCGTATCGTACAAACAAATTCTAGAGTCACCGCTGGTCCACGTTTATGGCAATATCTCGAAAAGGCGTCCACCCATAGAACTAAGGCCCACTCACTTTTAAAATACTCATTAACGCCTTTCGTTTGATACACATATCGTACAAACAAATTCTAGAGTCACCCCTGGTCCACCTTTATGGCAATATCTCGAAAAGGCGTCCACCCATAGAACTAAGGCGCACCAACTTTTAAAATACTCATTAACGCCTTTCATTTGATTCCCGTATCGTACAAACAAATTCTAGAGTCACCGCTGGTCCACGTTTATGGCAATATCTCGAAAAGGCGTCCACCCATAGAACTAAGGCCCACTCCCTTTTAAAATACTCATTAACGCCTTTCATTTGATACCCATATCGTACAAACAAATTATAGAGTCACCCCTGGTCCACCTTTATGGCAATATCTCGAAAAGGCGTCCACCCATAGAACTAAGGCCCACTCCCTTTTAAAATACTCATTAACGCCTTTCATTTGATACCCATATCGTACAAACAAATTCTAGAGTCACCCCTGGTCCACCTTTATGGCAATATCTCGAAAAGGCGTCCACCCATAGAACTAAGGCCCACTCCCTTTTAAAATACTCATTAACGCCTTTCGTTTGATACCCATATCGTACAAACAAATTCTAGAGTCACCCCTGGTCCACGTTTATGGCAATATCTCGAAAAGGCGTCCACCCATAGAACTAAGGCCCACTCCCTTTTAAAATACTCATTAACGCCTTTCGTTTGATACCCATATCGTACAAACAAATTCTAGAGTCACCCCTGGTCCACGTTTATGGCAATATCTCGAAAAGGCGTCCACCCATAGAACTAAGGCCCACTCCCTTTTAAAATACTCATTAACGCCTTTCGTTTGATACCCATATCGTACAAACAAATTCTAGAGTCACCCCTGGTCCACGTTTATGGCAATATCTCGAAAAGGCGTCCACCCATAGAACTAAGGCCCACTCCCTTTTAAAATACTCATTAACGCCTTTCGTTTGATACCCATATCGTACAAACAAATTCTAGAGTCACCCCTGGTCCACCTTTATGGCAATATCTCGAAAAGGCGTCCACCCATAGAACTAAGGCCCACTCCCTTTTAAAATACTCATTAACGCCTTTCGTTTGATACCCATATCGTACAAACAAATTCTAGAGTCACCCCTGGTCCACGTTTATGGCAATATCTCGAAAAGGCGTCCACCCATAGAACTAAGGCCCACTCCCTTTTAAAATACTCATTAACGCCTTTCATTTGATGCCAATATCGTACAAACTAATTCTAGAATCAGCCCTGCTCCACCTTTATGGCGATATCTCGAAAAGGTGTCCACCTATAAAACTATGGTCCACTTCCTCTTAAAATACTCTTTGATACCTTTCATTTGATACGCATGTCATACAAACACATTCCAGGGTTACCCGAGGTTCATTTTCCTACATGGTGATTTTCCTTATTTTGTCTCCATAGCTCTCAACTGAGTATGTAATGTTCGGTTACACTCGAACTTAGCCTTCCTTACTTGTTTTATTTAACTGATTAACTGGCCCATTGCGCTTATATCTACTCAATAATTTATAATTTTCCTGCATTTTTCTTTCAATAACTTTAACACTTAAATACTGAATTCCCTCAGTAGCGTATTCAAAGAAAGTATATTAATCAAAATTAGTAACTCTGATTACTGAGAAACCCTTGTCCTCTTCATCGAAAGAGAATATACATCTTTCATTCAGATGTTCCTTTTACAAGTTTCGAAATATGCGGTAATGTGATAACTCTAAACTCGGGTTCGAAGATTTTTTACTCTATCTCTCTCATCACGTACTCAATTCTCAAAACAATAAAAAATACAACGTTTAAACTGTTTTTAAAGTGCAGATCAAATCAAGGTTAAACAAACACATTTCCCAGCGCTATCAATGGTTTGAATGCATGTGTCTGCAAAACTTTAAACTGATTGCCCTTTCTTATATACAATGAGGGCACAATGGTGCTTTGGAATGAACAACCCTGGTTATAGTCAAGGATGCTAAAAAATAATAATATCAGATGCGATCTTACGGAAAGTATTTATAACCGAACTACAATGAATTTCCTTCCCTCTTTTAGAAACTTCGACAATAATTAATTAAACAAAGGCCTCAAAGTGCATTTTTGTCCAATCGTTAAACTAAATTTATTTCCATTTCCTGCAAGGGATGATGAAAGGTGTGAAGCTTTGAATTTTGCTTAAATGTCAAAAAATGTCAAAGGTATGCTTGTCTTCTGTTTCGGCTATAATTCATTTAACCGAAATCAAAGAAAATTAAATTTTTGATAGTTGCTTTGTTATTAGGTGCAAAATTTTTTGCAACGAAAGCAAAAGGAAATGAAAAGGATATTTTGTGGGTTTATGTGCCTTTCAAATCAACGAATCAATACCATGCATTAAGTTTCTAGTAATATTTGTAAAGATTTAGTAATAAAAGCTTATAAATCTATTGAAATAAACCACCTAGTATATGGCGTGAAATCAGAGATATTTACAGATATTTAAGATGAGAGAACCGTTGAAAACATGTGAAAAACTACAAGCTTCCTGGGACTTCCGTTATAGGTAGTCGCACCTATTGGATGGGGCGCACCACTGTTACAACAACAATAACAGAGGACCATTGAGGATGCATTCTTGTTGGAGCCTCGATACTTAACTATGATATTGCTCTGTAGAAACTTACTGAATTGACGTCTTACCATTTAAACGGTTATTACAGCACAACAAAGCATGCTATTCGCTTCTTCGCTGGGAACTTAAATCATGGTCCTTCCATTGAAGTGC
This sequence comes from Eurosta solidaginis, assembly GCF_040869045.1. Classification (NCBI taxonomy): domain Eukaryota; kingdom Metazoa; phylum Arthropoda; class Insecta; order Diptera; family Tephritidae; genus Eurosta; species Eurosta solidaginis. The sequence continues at coordinate 334,970,273 of NC_090319.1, read as the reverse complement.
GGTTCAGATACAAATACTATCCTATCTGGAGCGCCTTCGTCCATTCGCATAATATAGTCTAGCCAGCGTAGCCCCTGTGTTTCAAATGGCTGGATTATGTTGATATCTGCACAATGCTAGCACATCATTAAATCTTTTTCGTTTCTCGTCTTCACAAACGCGTATCATCGGTTTTTTTGTAGGGCACGTATGGGTAGGTTAGACGACGATAAAAAGTTTCTAATGTTCTGCTGAGAAATGGATATCTTTTCGATATAAAATCGATACATTTTCGATAAAAAGTACAATTTTTTTTATAATACGAGTATATCTATAAATTTTCTATTTTCAATGGAATCTATAATTTCCAATAATTTATTCCCCAATTTATTAAAGACACTTATGCTTACACTTACTAAACGCTTGCAATCTGAATTACCACACACACCATAAAATATTAAGCTAACACATCAGAAATGTATCTGTTGCTAGAAAAAAGCCTAAAGTAGAATTTAAATTTAGAACTTTATTTACTTTATCACTCAAGTCGCTACGGTAGCTCCATGTAAGGGGTGATGGAACAAAAGACTATATTTCTATACGAGATTCCTTTGAAAACACGTCGTTTTGTTTAATCACCCCTGATGTAAGAATTTGTGCTATTACTGCGATTTTTGTTGTTGCTACTGCTTTTGTTGTCACCATTTCAGTACAATCAAAACTGTCACAAAAAATTTCGAATAATTTTTCAAAGCGACAGGCGTTTCACGTGCGACAAAAACAAATTCATTGACAAAATTGACAATTTCTTACTTATGTATATACATACAGTGGTGAAGTGAGGGGAAGGGTGTGGGTAAGGGGGCATCTTGCTATGGGCGCTACTAAGAGGGGGCGCCAAAGGGTCCGCAAAGCGGAAATTTTTGGATAATTTGTATTTTTATTAGAACTGATTTCTGGAAAAAAGTTTCTATACTAAAAATGCATGCATATATCCGGAACACCTGCACAGGCTGTGGAATAATTAAAAGCATATATTTTTTTTCTGAAGTTCAACGTTAGGATGAAAAAAACCGAGAATTGGATAGAGATGTTGATCTTTCCGCAGAATGTGATATTTCTTGCATTATGAAAAGTATTCTCGATTGTCACCCACAAGAAATACACGAATAAATTACCTTATTATACTCAGCGTGCTTTGCATAAAGAGTATATTAACTTTGATTGGATAACGGTTGGTTGTACAGGTATAAAGGAATCGAGATAGATATAGACTTCCATATATCAAAATCATCAGTATCGAAAAAAAATTTGATTGAGCAATGTCCGTCCGTCCGTCTGTCCGTTAACCGATGACTTGAGTAAATTTTGAGGTATATTGATGAAATTTCATTCGAAGGTTCCTGGGCACTAATCTCAGATCGCTATATAAAATGAGCGATATCGGACTATAACCACGCCCACTTTTTCGATTTCGAAAATTTCGAAAAACTGAAAAAATGCGATAATTCAATACCAAAGACGAATAAAGCGATAAAACTTGGTTGGTTGAACTTACTACGCAGAATAGAAAATTAGCAAAATCTTGGACAATTGGCGTGGCATCGCCCACTTTTAAAAGAAGGTAATTTAAAAGTTTTGCAAGCTGCAATTTGGCAGTCGTTGGAGATATCATGATGAAATTTGAAATAAAAAAAAAAATTTAAAAGTCAAATTTTAACAAAAAATTTAATATGTTTATGGTATATAAGTAAATTTTGTCAACATTCAACTCCAGTAATGATATGGTGCAACAAAATACAAAAATAAAAGAAAATTTCAAAATGGGCGTCGCTCCGCCCTTTTTCATTTAATTTGTCTAGAATACTTTTAATGCCATAAGTCGAACAAAAATTTACCAGTCCTTGTGAAATTTGGTAGGGGCATAGATTCTATGGCGATAACTGTTTGTTGTGAAAATGGGCGAAATCGGTTGAAGCCGCGCCCAGTTTTAATACACAGTCCCCCGTCTGTCCTTCCTCTCGGCCGTTAACACGATAACTTGAGCAAAAATCGATATATCTTCGCTAAACTTAGTTCACGTACTTATATGAACTCACTTTGTCTTGGTGTAAAAAACGGCCGAAATCCGACCATGACCACGCCCACTGTTTTGATATCGCAAATTACGAAAAATAAAAAAATGCTATAATTCTATACCAAATATAAGAAAAGGGATGAAACATGGTAATTGGATTGGTATATTGACGCAAAATATAACTTTAGAAAAAAACTTTGTAAAATGGGTGTGAGACCTACAATATTAAGTAGAAGAAAATGAAAAAGTTCTGCAGGCCGAAATCAAAAGCCCTTGGAATCTTGGCAGGAATTCTGTTCGAGGCATTACATATATAAATAAATTGGCGGTACCCGACAGATGATGTTGTGGGTCACCCTGGTCCACATTTTGGTCGATACCTCGAAAACGCCTTCACATATACAACTACCTCCACTCCATTTTAAAAGCCTCAATAATACCTTTAATTTGATACCCATATCGTACAAACACATTATATAGCCACCCCTGGTCCACATTTATAGCGATATCTCGAAAAGGCGTCCACCCATAGCACTAAGGCCCACTCCCTTTTAAAATACTCATTAACACCTTTCATTTGATACCCATATCGTACAAACGCATTCTAGAGTCACCCCTGGTCCACCTTTTTGGTGATATCTCGAAAAGTCGTCCACCTATAGAACTAAAAATCACTCCTTTTTAAATAATCATTAACACCTTTCATTTCATACCCATATCGTACAAACGCATTCTAGAGTCACCCCTGGTCCACCTTTATGGCGATATCTCGAAAAGGCCCACCCCATTTTAAAATACTCATTAGCACCATTCATTTGATACCCATATCGTACAAACGCATTCTAGAGTCGCCCCTGGTCACCTTTATCGCGATATCTCGAAAAGACGTCCACCTATAGAACTAAGGCCCAATCACTTTTAAAATACTCATTAACACTTTTCATTTGATACGCATATCATACAAACACATTCCAGGGTTACCCTAGGTTCATTTTCCTAGATGGTGATTTTCCCTTATTTTGTCTCCAAATCTCTCAGCTGAGTATGTAATGTTCGGTTACACCCGAACTTAGCCTTAATTACTTGTTTTAAATTTGGATTTCTCTTGGAAATTTGTTAATCAAGGATAATAACGACTTAGAAAGAAATCGTATGAATTTGGTTGAATTTTTTAATACAGATTTCGATGGAACAGAACTTTTTATCGAAACATTGCAAAATATGACTTCGCAGTAGAAAAGGCATTGAACCTAAAACTCCGTTAGAATTACTTATTTTGTAATCTCGTATGGAGAAGATATTTTTCCAAACTTGTGAGTGACACTGCAAATACTCTTGACTATTTCAGTAAAAAAACATTTTGCCCCGGGCCCAAGAAAACTTCAATACACCACGGTATACATTAGGCCGGGTCGATTTGTGGGGAGGCAAAAAAAGCTTTGCTGAAGGAACCATACCTCTAAAGCGAATTCTGATGTCCCCCAAATTGGGTCGAACTTTTGTGTAGGGGCAAATTTTGAAAAATCCCACTTTTACCCATTTAGAGTGCTCCAATCGAGTCCTAATGTATGACCGACCCCCACTAACTTTGGAAGCCCGACCCACCGATGCCAGTGGCACACCCCCTGGAAACCCCTGGGGATTAACCATACAAACATTTCAAAAAATGACCGTTTTTGCACTTTACATGAAAAAATCAGCGAAATGCCTATGTTTTTTCTTTTTGGAGTTTATTTTTCTCTTTAGAAATTTATTTAGTCAGAACATATGTAAATGAAAAAATGAATTTAACTTAGTAGTAGAAAAGAAATTTAAAAAAATTATTAGAAATTAGCGTTTTTACAACCCTTTTAAAACCAAGGCATCACTGTGATGCATTTGCATCTCGTAAACATAGTTGTGTGAGTTTTTTATTCAACAGTTTTAAAAAATGAAGGTATCACTGTGACACAATTGCAGATCGTAAAATTGCTTGTGTTGTTTTTTTTAAGTCACCACAAAACACAGCAGGTAGACCTTATATAACGCAACAGTTTTTGTGAATGCATTAAATCGTTGTGAAGAACTCAAAGTGTGAAGTGCTAATTTCAGATAAAAAAATATTAAAAAAAAAAAAAATAAGTGAAGTGACCATACCAAATCCAAAAGTTTATAATGATTCACCATCCTCTACACCGCAAGATGAAGCAACTACGTCAACAACTATCGAAAACCCAATGAGTCATATATAATGTAATATAATGTTACTGTTTTTTGTGTGTCTACTGATTAAACTGATCTTAATTTACCAACCCATCTGGATCTTGAGATATTATTTTAACTTAACCAAACGTGCTAAACAGAACAAAATAAGTTTTCCCATAAATCATTCACTATTCAAGTACAAGATAAATTGATTGAATTTGGGAAAAACTTGGTATGGAAATAATGCAGAAAAAAAGTGTATTTAATAAATTGAATAAATTGCTTGACAAGTATCAAGAGCAAATCAAGAGAAGAAACAAAACCCAACAATTTACAGAGTATGTAAAATCTCTGGAAACAATTTTTTACATTGGAACATGTAAATGCGATTTGAAGGCAGCTCCATGTGCATGCGGCTGGGTTCCCGAACGCCTCAAAGAGTTCATGCACGATCAACATTATCAGAGAAGACTAACAATGGATGCATTTATGATGGAAACTGAAGAGCAAGGAGCAACGTCTATGTCATCAATGCCAACATACCAAGATCCCGATGATTCAACATACGCACCGCCACCGGTTCAAGAAGATATGGATAGAAGCACAAGTTCACAATACACAGAGAGATACGATTGTTTTAACTTTGCCTTGGTATGTGACAGATTTGGTGCGCCTGACAGAGTAGCATCAGCATTGTGAACTGCTCTTTTGCAATATTTTAAAATTAAAGATAAGCATGGGAAACCTCTCATCATGGGCAAATCGAAAGTTCGCAGAGAAAAAGAGAAATGCAGACAAGAAGTGCTTCGCAAACGGTTAGGTGATACCAATTTGTTAGCGTTTTCATTCGATGGCAGTAAAGATGATACTTTAACGATAGATAAAATTGATAAGAAATATCATACTAGGATGGTAAAAGAACCTCATCTTGTTATTTTGAGAGAACCCAATTCTGAATTGATTAGTTACGTAAGACTGGAACATGAAACCGCTGAATACAAAACAACCAAATCAAATGGTTTTTTCAACGATAAAAATATATCACTGGATACATTAATTGGAATATGCACTGACGGTGAGCCAACAAACACTGGCCCACACGGTGGAATTATACGACGATTCGAATTGCTGTTAAAAAGACCATTTTGCATTGGTTCGTTTGCCTTCTACACTTCAACGAAATTCCGTTTCGGCATTTGTTTGAAGCTTTGGATAAACCAACCAGCACTGGACCAAGATCGGCAACCGGAAAACTGAGCCGCCAAATCGAAACTAGTGAAACTCTTCCGGTAAGTTATTGCTATCACTCATTTATTATAATTGTCAACAATTTTTAATTATTTTATTATTATATATTTTCAGGTGGTGGACGGTTTCCAGAAAATTGAGTTGCAAAATATGGCCCCTGCTCCAGAAAAAATTGAATTTTCCACCGATTCGAAGTACTTATACGACATGGCCCATGCAATTTCTAGCGGCGTGGTTCCGGTGGATCTGGCTAACATCAAACCAGGGAAATTTGTACATTCTCGGTGGCTCACCAAGGCCGCTAGATTATTGCGATTATATGTGACAACGGAAAATCCAGATGCAAATTTAAGAATTCTGGTTGAATTTATAATTAAACGTTATGTACCAATGTACTTCAATATCTGTCGTGTACGGCAGTGCATTATTTTTGAAGTTAATTGGTTGGTCACGATTTCTAGAACCTCGTTTACGCAAATTTGTCAATCAAGTAATTATAGATAATTCATATTTTGCACATTCGGAAAATATCTTGTTATCAATGTTGTTTGATGATAGCAAAGAAAAGCGCGACTGTGGCATCAAGAAAATTCTACACTATCGAACCGATGTTGACGAGCCAATGGAACTTAGAGTTTATAAAAAACCAGATATAAACTTTAATTGCACAAGTTATACGGAAATGATTTGAATGATATAAATATTGTATTTGAACCACCATTCACGTGAAGCATTCCGTACGATATATTGAAAGAATATTTAAACCAAGATGATCCACCGTTTAATGATCCAAAAATTCCATCACACATACAAGGAACGGAACGACATGTTCAATTGCTAGCTAGCATTTCCAAACGGGTTATACCGGGAAATGTAGAGGCTGTTATGGCGACGACATTAGACAGCCGTGCGAAATTGCCCAGACTTGAAAGTAAAAAATACTTCAAACAAAAATTTTTTTTAGTTTCTTTTCTATAACTCACTTAAATAAATTTTTTCATTTACATATGTTCTGACTAAATAAATTTCTTAAGAGAAAAAATAGTTATTATTATAAATAAATAATAAATATTATTATAAACAAATAAATAAAAATAAGGAAAAAACATAGCCATTTAGCTGATTTTTTCATGTAAAGTGCAAAACCGGCGATTTTTTGAAATGTTTGTATGGTGAACCCCCAGGGGGGTTCCAGGGTGTGTGCCACTGGCATCAGTGGGTCGGGCCTCCAAAGTTAGTGGGGGTCGGTCATACATTTGAACTCGATTGGAGCACTCTAAATGGGATTTTTCAAAATTTGCCCCTACCCAAAATTTCGACCCAAATCGGGGGACACTAGAGTTCGTTTTAGAGTTATGGTTCCTTCGGCAAAGTTATTATTATCTTATTTTGATCCCTAGAATACGATTTTCACAGAGCAATGAGCGATTTTTAAATCGACACGCCCTAGTATACATATATATAAAAACCTTCAAAATACATTTGAATTTCAAGTATATTTTTAACTTTACTAGTATGTATACGTTGGCTTATTTAAGATACATACCCTTAAACTATTCCTGACAGCCAACTCAGCTTACAATTTTATTTTTCATTGATTGCAACAAATTTTTTTCTAAAGATTTTGATTTTGATTTTCCCGAGCCTTGGACCCAGAAACTTCTTTTAAATATGCGTATCACGCTACGATCACACCGCGTCAACTGCCACAATATCCAAATATCCATTAGAAGTACAATAGAGTGTAGCAAAACTGCCTGTTCTAGTATTAATACTATTATGTAAATGAGTGCTTGTTAAGGAAATCAGATGTGCAATTAATATGTGTCCATACTTTGCAATTACACATTTTAAGCCATTGTACTTCATTTCCTTTACTCGCTTTTTCTTTTTTACATATTAACATATAAACATATGCATATGTGTGCAAATACATTCCATGCTCAACTTTCACTTTCAAATCATACATTTTTATCACAACAAGTCAAAAGGTTTTGATTTATTTAACTATTAAACACACAAACTGTATAACTTTTTTCCATATTTGCATTTCGTTTGCGTGCAAATGCAATTCCACCCAAAGTGGCATTACATCATCTGATTTCACGCAATTTGCATACATATGTACGTTTAATAATGCGACCGCATACATTTGCCAGTTATTACCCATGAGTCAAGTAAACCAGATTTCTTTTGTTATGGATGTACTTACTATGGGGGTTGTACCGGTTTTTAACAGCATTCCCTGTACAATTTTTTGATGGCGTACTACGTACACCGGGCTTAGACCCCACCTATAAGGAGCGTAAGAACTACTCGATCTAGGAACAGCAAATAGGATATGTACAAAAGAGCAAGGACGCTGTAATTTTGTAACATAGGTCCTGGTTTCTGACAGAGTTTTGATCATTGAATAAATTTCTCATAACACCATAGACAAATTCAGTCTAAGTAAGGTTCTTTAAACCATGTAGTTCAATCCTGCGCAAACTTTTCTGAGGAACATTTATCCTGGGTTGTAACAAGCAATCATTCACATATACTAACGTATGTATAAGTAGATATGTAAGTGTTTCTTAATATTCATGCTTAAGCGTGCAATGCCTAAAATTTTTTTGCGTTCGCCTCACACATTTGCAACAAAATTTTAAAACAAGCGGCTGCTTAGAACAGAGTAAAAATATAAATAACTGCAAACGTACGCGTGTAGGTAAATAAAAGGAGGAATATATTATACAGCAAATTTGATTTAAGTTAAACAGTAAGGTGTGTTTCCTTTCCGAGCCCCCATCTCATTCAAGCCACGCATACCAATGTGTTTGTACCCATCTATATAAAAATTGTATAGAAAGGATGCGCCCTTATTTTAAATATAAATTGATCAGATTCGAAAACAAAGTCAAAATTCGAATCTGTAGAGAAAACCTAAGTAAAATAGCGCATGCAAAACCTAGGCGAAGAAACTTTCATTCCTTCTGGGACTAAGCTTAAACCTGCTTCGCCGTATATCGCGACAAGGTTGCTTTTTTGGGAAGCGAGTTTGAAACTCCAACTAGCTAAACAGTTTAATCATGGGAGAACCACACAGGTGGTGGAAGTTTGTCAGCTAATTGGTATTTTTTTCAGCTGCTTTGACATTCATACTTCTGGCACAGTACCGTTTTGACACTCAACCAGAGAAATACAAAAACAAAATACATGACATGTGTGTATTTATTTGTATGTATGTCACTCTGCCGCCACGCTTATTTTGTTATTTTCGTTGATCTACACATTCGTATATATATTTCATTTGCTCGTTCACAATAGTGCCCTTTTTTTGGTATACTGTTTCTTAGGCGATTTCATCTCAAACCGCTTAGCCAACTGAGCTAACTTACTCTGTGTTGCTGCATTCTATGCAATTCGCTAATGCTAAGTATGCATTTTATTTTCACTAGCTTGAAAAAAAGCGGCTATTATTATTTTGTATTATGATAGGTTCTAGGATGTTAGCACCCCATTTCTAGAATTTTATAAAAAAAACATATGCCAAATAATAGGTCATAATTGGTCAGCCGGTTTCAGTAGTTGGTCAGCATTAGAAAAAATTTGTTGGAAATTTTAAAATTTTCATGATCTGGTGTGGGATGTTAGTACAACATCGTTGGATTTTCGAATCGAGAGGTATGCCAAATAATTGGGCACTAATTGGTCAGCGGGTCCGGCTAATTGGTCAGCCATAGACAATTTTTTATGGCCATTTAAAGTTTTCCAAATTAAAAACAATTTTCCTGTCTAGACACCTTTTATACATAAATGCTCAAAAAAAAAAAAAATCGGGCAGCAGGTTTCGTTAATTGGTCAGCCATAGGAACTTTTTAATTAATTTTTAAGTTTTTCTTGTTATCGAAAATGTTATCGGCTAGGACGTTTGCACCCCATCAGTGGGTTTTCAAATCGAAAATTATGCTAAACAATTGGTCACATTGTAGCCGATAACACTTTCGATAACAAGAAAATCTTAAAAGTTTACATAACTAACAAGTAAGGAAGGTTAAGTTCGGGTGGAACCGAACATTACATACTCAGTTGAGAGCTATGGTGGCAACTTAATAATAACCATATAATAATCATGTAGGAAAATTAACCGAGGGAAACCCTGGAATGTATGTATGACATGTGTATCAAATGAAAGGTATTAAAGAGTATTTTAAGAGGGAGTGGGCCATAGTTCTATAGGTGGACGCCATTTAGGGATATCGCCATAAAGGTGGATCAGGGTTGACTCTAGAATTTGTTTGTACGATATGGGTATCAAAATAAAGGTATTAATGAGGGTTTTAAAAGGGAGTGGTGGTAGTTGTATACGTGAAGCCGTTTTCCAGATATCGACCAAAATGTGGACCATGGTGAACCAGAACATCATCTGTTGGATACCGCTAATTTATTTATATATAATACCATGAACAGTATTCCTGCAAAGATTTCAAGGGTTTTTTATTTCGCGCTGCAGAACTTTTTCATTTCATTCTACTTAATATGGTAAGTGTCACATCCATTTTACAAAGTTTTTTTCTAAAGTTATATTTTGCGTCAATAAACTAATCCAAATACTATGTTTCATCCCTTTTTTCTTATTTGGTATAGAATTATGGCATTTGTTTCGTTTTTCGTAATTTTCGATATCGAAAAAATGGGCGTGGTCATAATTCGATTTCGGTCGTTTTTTATACCAATACAAAGTGAGTTCAAATAAGTACGTGAACTGAGTTTAGTAAAGATAAATCGACTTTTGCCCAAGTTATCGTGTTAACGGCCAAGCGGAAGGACAGACGATCGACTGTGTATAAGAACTGGGCGTGGCTTCAACCGATTTCGCCCTTTTTCAGAGAAATAAGTTGTCGTCCCAGAATCTAAGCCTCTACCAAATTTCACAAGGATTGGTAAATTTTTGTTCGATTTATGGCATTAAAAGTATCCTAGACAAATTAAACTAAAAAGAGCGGAGCCACGCCCATTTTGAAATTTTCTTTTATTTTTGCATTTTGTTGCACCATATCATTACTGGAGTTGAATGTTGACATAATTTACTTATATACTGCAAAGATATTAAATTTTTTGTTAAAATTTGACTTAAAAAAAATTTTTTTTAAAAGTGTGCGTGGTCGTTCTCCGATTTTGGATTAAGCATACATATAGTAATAGGAGTAACGTTGCTGCCAAATTTTATCATGATATCTTCAACGACTGCCAAATTACAGTTTGCAAAACTTTTAAATTACCTTCTTTTAAAAGTGGGCGGTACCACGGCCTTTGTCCAAAATTTTACTAATTTTATATTCTGCGTCATAAGTTCAACTCACCTACCAAGTTTCATCGCTTTATTCGTCTTTGGTAATGAATTATCACACTTTTTTTGTTTTTCGAAATTTTCGATATCGAAAAAGTGGGCGTGGTTATAGTCCGATATCGGTTATTTTAAATAGCGATCTGAGATGAGTGCTCAGGAACCTACATACCAAATTTCATCAAGATACCTAAAAATTTACTCAAGTTATCGGGTTAACGGGCGGACGGACGGACGGACGGACGGACGGACGGACATGGCTCAATCAAATTTTTTTTCGATCCTGATGATTTTGATATATGGAAGTCTATATCTATCTCGATTCCTTTATACCTGTACAACCAACCGTTATCCTATCAAAGTTAATATACTCTGTGAGCTCTGCTCAACTGAGTATAAAAAGTTCCTATGGCTGACTAATTAACGAAACCTGCTGACCAATTATGACCAATTAGTGACCAACTATTTGGCTTTTTTTTATAAAATTGCAGAAATGGGGCGCTAACATCCCAGAGTACCTGATAAATTATTTTTAAGACTTAATCAAGCAGCCCAAATTTTAAATCAAGCAGTTCTACACGGCGTATGAGCGACATATCACTTTCTATCTATCTTCTAATAATTAATTGCCGTAAAAAGCTAACTAACTGTTGCTTATTTTGCAGCATTTCGGAAAGTAACTAGCAACTAGTTAATTAAGAAAACAAGGTTTCCACTTTAGTTCAAAAATGATCCTTTACAACCCCATTTGGTCTGCAGGTCCTTTTTTTTTTTGTCCCAATTTTGGTCCTTTTTAGGCATGATTTTGGTGATTTTCTTTCTTTTTCATAGTGGTATAAAATGCAAAACGCTACCAAAAAAATCTGTCACTTCAGTGGAATTCCATCCACGAAAATTGTGCAATCAATAAAATGTAGCAGGATAATGACATTTCAACTAGGTAAGGTTGGGAGTGGCCAGCGCCGCTGCTCAATCGGAGATTAACGTAAGTCATAGTGGCTCTTTGTCATACCAACCCTTCTGTAGAACGTGGGTATTTTACATATGAAGCTAAAACCAGCGCGTTTGCCTAATGTAGTGCAGTATTTCGTTGATATTTGCGGTTTCTAGCTCCGCAGCGCACCCAAAGACATCGGTACCTGGTCTTCGTAAGGCTGAGAAAATTTCATAAATAATGCTACACATTTTTATCTGTTCCTCGTCCCTTCAGTTGCGGCATAAGTTATTTATCTGCAGGCACATATGAGCCCCATGGGCGCCCATAGGACCTTGACCTGTTAGTATACCCACCAATGGGCTAATAGAGAGGCATTTTACCTAAAAATTAATTAGGCGAGCTATTAAAAAGAAAATTTTGGATCTTGTAGCAAACACATTGTCGTTCGTTGTTGATGAAACACGAACTCATCAGGGAATATATCTTGATGGAAAGATATTTCGATCGGTTATTAAACAGTTTTCGTGATAGATTTGTGTCACTATGTAGTAGAGATTAAGGAACTGGCTTGGCAGGGCTCTCCTTTGCCACTACGATGGCTGACAAATTAAATGAAAACTTAATCAAAGAATAATATTAGTTTATTTTCTATAGAGTGTACTTACTCGCTTAATTTATATTGAAGCATACCAAGAGATACTGAGATTTCATCTCAATGGCCTTAATGTATTTCGGGACTATTATGATGCTAAGCCGCTTTAGAGCTATAAGTATAAAGCTGGATCGTTTCTTTTTTTAAGGAATGAATAATAATAATAATAATAATAATAATAATAATAATAATAATAATAACAATAATAATAAACCCAACGGATAATACCCCCCAAAGCCCGCCCGACCGACACGAGGGCGCATCCGCGTGAGGCACGGATTTGTTTTTGTTTTTGCCGAGTTTTTGATAGGCGGAGGTTTGTTAAGCGTCGAGATCTAAAACTGCTCAGCTACAGAATAAAAATCATCAGCTGAGTATTATATACATATCAGTTGAAAATCATACATATAGTAAATTGTTAAATAAGTTAACGATTTAGCATATAAAGATTTTTTTTTTTTTTATTTTTTTAATTTTTTTTAGTTTGTTACGAGTTAAGATAAGATAGGGCAGTTTTCCTTATAGTAAAAAGTGAATCCGTTATATCAAATGAATTCGAATGAGAGATAAAATCATTACATAAACACCGGAAAGGTTCATTTAATTCGAAATTAGTTCTGCACTGCCTCATAAGAAGAGGTTTGTAATGTCTTGATGCTTGTGATGGGACATTGAAATTTACTTCGTTCAAAAGAAAGGGGCTAGAAATTAGCCCATTCAGTAGTTTCGCCATAAATAATACGCCTAGCATTTCTGTACGACTAGCGAGAGTTGGAAAATTGATAAGCTTTGAACGACTGGTATAAGGTGGAAGAATATATGCAGAGTCACAATGAAAATTCCTTAAAGAAAAAAGTAAAATTTGCTTCTGTATTGACTCAAGCCTATCTGCGTGAACTTGATATCGCGGATTCTAGACTGCTGATCCGAATTCTAGTATCGGTCTAACTAATGTGATAAAAAGGGCTTTGGTTACATAAGGGTCACTAAATTCTTTAGATCATCTCTTCACGAATGATAGAACACCTCTAGCCTTATTGGCAGTAGTCATAATATGAGGGTTGAAACTAAGTTTAGCATCCATCGGAGTACGAGTCAATAAAATAATTTACTGATACAAGACAAAAATTATCAATTACGTAAGAGACTGCTGGAAAAGATCTCCGAAAGATGCACATGAACTTACATTTATTGATGTTCAGCAATTAAGCAGTTTAAATCCGCTTGAAGCAAGGAACGTTCTTCAATAGATCCATAAGATCTAAAAAGTTTTATATCATCAGCATACATTAAAATTTTGGAATATTTTATTATGGTACAGATATCATTAATAAATAGCAAGAACAGAATTGGACCGAGATGACTGCCCTGTGGGACGCCAGAGGGAAAAGTAATGACATCAGAAGAGTATTTTTAAAAATTACTTGTTGCGTTCTACCGCAGAGATACGAGGATATCCGCTAAGTGAGACCAGGTTGGAAGCCAAGTCGATCCAGCTTGTGGATAAGCAATGAATGGGAAACTTTGTCAAATGCTTTACTGAAATCGAACAATCGATTTTCTTTAAAATCGTTCGATTTTTTACACCTTAAATTTCTGATCATCCTTCTATAACTATAGCTAAAATTTCATATTTATTAATAAAAACGTGCAGAAAATATATTTTTTGTAATATCTTCTTATAAATTTAGCCAAATGCGCCAAACATTCACAGTTCAAATACACAATTTTTTAGATTTTCAGAAAGCTCGGCTTAGTGGCTTTGAGTGAAAGGGGAAAGATGAAGAAATTTTATTATCAATACTAATTTGGCGCTTAACCGTCTAGGAGATTTTGGCGTTGCGTAACAAATCAGACGCTGTTTCAACATAACTGACACCAATTGCGACTACCATGGGACATCCAGTCTTCTTGTCCGAAGTCTCCCCCTTGGCTCGTTTCCAAAAACGGGTGCTGGTACGAACACTTTCTGTGCCAGGGCATCTTCATGCGCTCCCATAACATGACTTACCAGTTGGCATCGCGGAGAGGACCATACATTGTCGGCAGGACTTTTCTATCCAATCGACTCGTGACTTGGTCCATGATTCCGCCCCATACATCAGGGCAGCTATATTGAGAGATTTATTGAGGGTTACTGACAAGAGTTGTTCTTGAATTCAAAGCTAACAATGCAGAGAAAAAGGAAGTATTATATTTCAGTGTCGAATACACTAATAATCCTACTCTAAAGATAGGAATAAGTGACGAACAAACTTTTTTTCAGTACAAAAAATTTGAATCTCTAAAAAATCAACAACATAACGTTTGGTTGGTGAAAAACTTAGATTAATTTTAGAAACGTAAAAATCGAATAGTAGTAGTGATTTATTTGTTTTCTTTCAACTAGTAATTACAAAAGTAAAGCAAAATGAATTAAACTATAAATATATAAAAATAAATAAAGATTCCAGATAATAACAATAAATGTTGTGTGTCTTAATATCACTTATAACTAACAACTCATTTATGAAAATTCGTTGACAATAAGTTCTCTATACTTAAGGCAATTTCTTGTATAAACAAAGAGTGAATTATAGTTATAACCCTTAAGGATATTTACCACCTTCTGTAGATCTAAAACTTTCTCAACAAAACAATTAAACCGTATTTCTTTATATGTAGGACATATCCCAATGAAGTGATTGGTATACATAGAACAGTTTTTGGAAAAAAAAAATTTAAAACATCGAGCAATAGGATTTAGCAAGCCACGCGTTGCTCTGAAAATCAGACCTATGGCGTATGCAGAATACTCATCGTTAACCCTCGGCGACTGACGTGGTATTCTGACAGACACCAATAAACAATAGATTTTGCGCCGTTATTTTACATACTTCTCCTCACGCTCTCTCTTTGCTTTCATATTGCATACTCGTGCGTAAGTTAGTGTGTTGAAAGCGATGGAAGGGAGCACATTCGTTGTTTTGAGCGAAAAAGTGTCTACAAGTCAACCACGTCAGTTTTAAGGTAGGTGCCTGGGAGACAACCACCTCAGTATTTAAGTCATAATTTTTTAGCGTCCGCGTCAATGAAGTTGTTTCGATATCTAATATTTCTAGTTTATTTTTTTCTGATGGATTACTCAGGCATTAATGATCGCCCTCACTGTTCTAGGAGAACTTCTTCAAGCCTAACTATGAAATGCATATCGGCATGTTTGACATGAAATATCTTTTTATTTAACTGCTGAATTTTTCTCTTTTTTGAAAGGTTGATGAACTTTACTGAACAATAAAATAAGTAAACGCTTTTGTTGAAAAAATATAATATGGAATATATTATTGTTGTTTTTATATATACATACATTTTTCAGGGTCAATTTGAACCATGTAAATAAATACCATTTAAAATGAATTGACTTTTTGAATTATAAAAAAAAATACAATAAATAAAAAGGTTCACTTTGGAACTTAAAACAGGAATGCTTTCAAAATGTTTGCAAAATCAGACGAGAAAATATAAGCTACCGTAATGGTGTCTGGTGGACTACCACGTCAGTGGAATAGGAAACTTAATTCACGTCAGTTGCTGAGGGTTAAAATAGGTAGAGTACATAGGGAGCAAGTCAGAGTAAAGATCATGAGAAGACTGAAAAGAACTATCGGCATAGTCTGCAAACTCTTTTTGAATAAATTTCTCTAGTAAAATTGGTATGCTCATATTAAGCGATGCGGAAGAAAAGTCAGACAGGGGCACCACGTCGACACTTTTATAAACGTTTCTCCACTTTCTGACCCAGTACGACCCTTGTCTCCCCTGCTACAACTCGGGGCAGTCTATTTGTTGGAAAACTTAAACAGCGCGCAATATAAAGCATGTGAATGCGTAAGGTGTGACTGAATAACGACGATAAACCTGATTCAAGATGTAACAAAGTTTGTTGTATTAGCTGGAAAAAAAATTAAATTTTTTTAAAAGAAGCGAAGAAGTTTCTCTACGCATTCAAACTTATCAACACCCCAAACTTTCGCACCATAAAACATAATGGACCTACATGCTGCCTCGAAAATTTTCATATTATTTGATATAAAAATGCGAGGGTTATTTATGTATTTTGACCAGGTAGCATTTATCGCTGTTTTACCCTCAGCTAGTTTTGCCTCGAGGTGTTTTGTAAATAATTGTTTGTAATTCAAGAGAACTCCCAGATACTTGTAGTCATTTACAATCTCAATAAACTCGCTACCATAAGACCAACGAAAGGAAGGACAACTGCTATATTCCCTGAACACTAATATTTTAGATTTGGTCAGGTTAACTCTCAAACTCCACTGCGTACTATACACGTAAAGCTCATTTATCATTTTTTGTAAGACAGTGGCAGAGTCAGCTAAAAGATCGTTCTTTTCGTCGGTGTACGTACGTACTTTTACTGTTGTGTCAGCAACCTTTACACCGCCGGAGAGACTGCCGCTTAAATCGTTGATGTATAAAGAGAACAGAGTTGGACTCAGCAAACAACCTTGCCGTACACCGTGATTAATAGTAAAGAGATCTGAAAGCACTTCATCCATCCATACCTGACTGGTTGTTTACTCATAAATGGAGCGCAAAACCTCTATAATGTGCCTGGAGAGGCCGAGCTGTGATAACTTATAGAAAAGCATATTCCGTGGAACTGTGTCAGAAGCACATGAAAAATCAACAAAAAGGGCGAAAGTTTTCTTCTTCGCACCAAAATTTAACTGAACTATACTAATTAAATTAAACAAGTTGTCCATTGTAGAATAGCCTTTATGGAAACCCGCCTGGAATTCAGAAATTATATTGTTACAATCAAGCCAAGCATTGATGCAGCTCAGAAGCAAACCATCGAAAATTTTGTATATTGAATCAAGCAGTGATAGACCCCTGTAATTGGATGGAAGATAGGGATTACCCTTTTTGAAAAGGGCAACTATGATAGAGTTACGAAACGATTGAGGAATTTGCTTCTTTAAAAATATTATGTTGAACAAAGCAAGAAGCTCAGTTAAGAGACACTCTGGTGCATACTTGTAAAACTCATAACAGCTACGATCTTGACCGGGAACCTTGTTGTCTTTTAAATATTTTAGGACTAGCTGCAGCTGTAGCTCGAATAGCTACAAGTGCATTGTATTTTTGTTTGTGATGTTTGAACTAAAAACTCCTACTGGTTGTGTGCACTATACTTAATAAAATTTTTATATAGAAAGCCATGGAAACATTCTAGCACTCTTGCCCGTATATCACGTATGTCCGGTGCTAGATCCCAACATCCGTCAACTCGCCATTTTAAGATATCTTTTGTGGCAACTTACTGTAAACTCCCAAGGCGTCCCGTAATCTGTGCTTTATCGCCCTCCTACTATTTGCTAGTAGCTCCGCTACTTAGAAAGCTACAGCAAGTTCTCTCTGTTGCTCGCATCTCACGGCACCAACAGCTTACACGGCCGCTCCTACCTAAAACTACATTATCCGTAGCAGAGTAGGTAGCAATGCCGAGCATCAGCCCCTGTCACCCTCTTCTCCCCCTCTTTCACAAATAGATCAGGGAAACAGAATTTTAGTCCCACGTGTACAAAGACTTAACTGGCCCAAAGTCATGCCGTGTTGCCATATCATCCATTGCTATTATGAAATTGAGAAACATTAATTCCAAATAATTTTAAGTCAGAAAATAAATATTAAATACCATTTTTTTTAATATGAGAAATTTCATGTGGTATTTCGGATAAAATTTTAGAACTCAGCAAATTCTAAAGAATTGCAAAAAAATATTTTTTTAATTTTTCATTCAACGATTACCTCTCATCATTGATTGTGGTGTACGTTGTGTGTAATAGCAACAAGTTTTTTATGTAATGAGCTTAAAAACAATTAAATATTTCCATTATTATGACCATACAAAAGTCAATTAACACTTGATATCTTTTGCAACAAAATTTTTTTCTTCACACTTAACTTCTGGTCAATTTACCACTTTAATAGCTCAATTGCCTATTACGTTAGTAAAAAATATAGCTTTAAGTATGTAGCTAAGGATAAATGATGTAGAAGATTCTAACGCTAAGGATGCACGAAAACAAAAGAATTTAAGTTAATTATCTCAATGCAGCCAGAAACAATGAAAGATAAAGTAAATGCGATTAAGCGTAAATGAATCAAGCATGAAAAATTTAAAGGGACTATTTCCCTAAAAGTAACAAAGTAGTCGATCATAGGAACAAATGATAAGTATATTTTTATTAAATATATCGTCGCTTTTCTCACAAAAACAATTATGTGTTTTTCAGTAACTTTTCAGGAGATCAAAAAAATTTATTTCTGGTGTCCATTTGCAAAATTTTGCAAATGTCGTATTTTTGAAATATTTTATAAAAATTATGTTATTGATGCGTGAAGTAAAAAATCATGTTTTTTAACCCATTACGACATGATAAATATTTGCGCCGTTTTATAGCGCATAGCTGCTTTCAAACACGATTCAAATTTGCTTCTGGTGGTAGGGAAATGTATTAAATTTTTGCCGTATTTCCTAATAATGCTTACGGAGATGACCCCTTAAGCCATTGGGAGGTGTAGCTTCCTCAATCAGATGTCTGTTCGGGTGTCCAGGTTTCTGGGTATTCAACAGAAACTGTTTGTTTAGCATTTCATTTCTCTCCCTAATGGGCAGTACTCTCGCCTAATTGTGTACGTGGTGTTCTGGGGACATAAGAAGAAAGCCCATAGCGGTTCTGAGGGCAGAATTTTGGCAGGCCTGTATTTTCTTCCAGTCAGTATAACCTTTAGGCTTGGCGACCATATCGGGAACGCGTAGCATGCAATCGGCCGGCCAATTGCTTTGTAAGTAGTAATGAGCGTTTGTTTCTCTTTACCCCAAGTGCTGCCGGCAAGAGATTTTAGGATTTTATTACGGCTCTGGATTTTCAATGCAATTGCGGTTGCATACTATTCAAAATGTAGAGCCCCATCGAACGTCACACCCAAGATTAAGGCAGTCGGTAGCGTGATGCCGATATCGGGATCAAATAGATTATATTACACTGAGTGGTGGGTGACTTTCGCTAGCGAGACCGCCTCCATTTCCGCTCTCGCGATCTTTTCTGTGGACTATATATCCAGAGCAGGTATGCAGAGCAGATCTTTCTACCTATTTGGTATCTTGGACCGCAGAAATTCGGATGTTATGCCGTTTCATTAAATCAACTATCTCCGTGATCTTCCCTGCACTGCAGAATTCTGAAGTGTAACGGGTAAGTGATATGTGATTACGCCTGAGTTGAGGGAGGCCAAGACGCAATTTCTGTTGTGGCCCTGGCACTGGACGTCCCTGGGTAAGCATTTGGGTGCCTGGTGTAGTTGGGTTTGCGGCCTTATAGCATGGCGAGATGAAACCGTTTGGGGGTTGCTGTCGCTGAGACCAGAACATCTAGGAAAGTGGCATTGTCCAGGGCTGGAGCCGCATTGGCCAGATGTCGAAAACATATATATGTGCTGGCAAATGGTGGTAGGGACTAAGAGTCTGTTTTCCAGACCTACTCGAATGCTAGTTTCGAGCAGAGGGTGAGAAGAAAACGGGGCTGAGGATGATGCTCGGCATTGCCACCGAATCTACTACGGAGATTGTACTTATGAGTAGGAGCTGCCGTATGAGCTGGTGGTTCCGTAGGGTGCGAGCAGCAGCGGACACTTTTTGTGGCTTGCTGAGCAGTGGGGCTGCAAGAAGGTAGTGGGGGCACTAAGACACAGACTGCGGGACGCCCTTGGGCGTGAACAGTAAGGAGCCGAGCCACAAAATATTTATAAAAGTTACGACGATGTCGGGTTTTGAGAAAAATTTTAAACAAGTAATTACATAACCGTTTTTCAGATTACTTCTACTACTGCAAGCACATAGCTGTTTTCGATCATTTCTAAACCAAAAGAGATATAAAAAAACGGCATATGCAGAAATTTGGGCTCTATATAGTGATAATAAAATATGCAATAAAAAACGAAATTGAGCTAGAGTGACGCGCGTTTCCATAGGGAGACTGCTTTTCTCTTTTGTTAGTTCTGGGTATTTTTCTTTAGTACCGCATTTGCCGGCAAATTCCTGGCATAGATGTCCCACGCCTGTTTGGGGATATCGCTTAGGACCTACTTGTGCTTTTTTGCTTCATACGGCTGTATTCTCAGGTGCCGTATTTCCTCATAATGCTTACGGAGATGACCCATTAATCCCCTTGGAAGCGTAGCTTCATCAATCAGATGTCTGTTGGGATGCCCAGGCTTCTGGGTATTCAACAGAAACTGTTTGTTTAACATTTCATTTCTCTCCCTATTAGGGAGTACTCTCGCCTCATTTTGTAGGTGGTATTCTGGGGACATAAATGTATAGCTCGAACCGGTTCTGATTGAAGTATTTTGGCAGGCTTGTATTTTCTTCCAGTGAGTAACCTTTAGGCTTGGCGACCATATCGGGAACGCGTAGATATTTAAGGATTTTATTACGGCCCTGAATTTTCGGTACAAACACTGTTGCATGCTTTCCAAAATATAGATCCTGATCGAACGTCAGACCCAAGATTTTATGGTGCAAAACAGTCGGTAGCGTGATTCCATTGACGTGGATGTTCAATACGGTCAACACTTGGCGCGTTGTAAATTAGGTGAAGAAACTGGAGAGATCAGGGGAATAGGTGTTTATTTTATCATAAAGCTCATCGATCTGTGGGCCTGGTTCTCTGGCTATTATTGTGCAGTCATCGGCGTGGGAAACGATAGTGACTCCTTCTGGTGGTGCAGGCAGCTTTGATATGTAGAAGTTAAACAAGATTGGGGATAGGACACCACACTGTGGCACCTCTTGTTTAATTATTCTTGGTTTGGATGTTATGCTCCTGAATTGCACCGATGCTTACCGACCAGAAAGATAGTTTGCCGTAGTTGACCGTATCGAAAACTTTTGCCAAGACAAAGAGTACTATCCCATGGTGAAAGTTTTGATTTAGTCCGATTTATCTGTGTGTTAATGGCGTTTAGCGCGGTGGTAGGGCTATGTAATTTTGCTATGCCTATTCACGTCGGTGTCCTTATTAGGTTTTTGCTTTTTTTTAATACTGTAACGAATTTTGTGCAATCACGCTTATTTGCAACCTTATACTAATGTTAAAATCACTAAACTGTTGAATAAATAACTCCAATATTAAATAATGCAAAATGAACTTTATTAAAGTACTTCGCAATAACACTGAAACTTCACAACCAATAGATTGCTTAAATCAAACTGGTTCGTCGTGCCTCAGCTGGCGCTCTTTTATACTCTGTGCTGTGTCGCTTGCACACTTCTAGGAGTTTCTATTTCTAGAATCTACTGCTTATTTATCAGCTATAAACTTATCAGCTTAACTGCAGATGCACGCCTATAGCTTCTCACATAGTCCATGCGTATGTATATGTGAGTGATATTTGCACAAATGATTGCATACTTTTGGGAGTATCTCAGATATATGCATGTGTTTGTGCGTTACTCTCCGCTGCTTGTATGGAAATATGGGTAGATATAATGATTGATTTGTTGATGTGCATACAATTCTCGGCTTAGTATCGGCTTAGAGATGATAGTATCCCTTAGTGGTGCTAATATTCGTCACAATACATTTTTTAAACTTAAACGCAGGAAAAAACACTAAGCAGAAATAATTTTTAAAAATATAGGTTTATAAATATACTGTCTTGAAAAGATCAAATGATCATCATCATCATTAACTGACGCCAAGCGATTTTAGAGCGTTTCGTAACAAGTCATATCAGCTATCCCTGTTTCACGATAACTTAAAACAATTGAGAGAACCAAGGGAGTCAAGTCTTCCTCTACGTGCCTCTTCCAACTTAGTAAATGTCTCTCATATGCTCTTCTCTCCTCCTCATCGATACTGCCGTGTCGACTAAAATACTTGGCCGGGGTGTCTTCGTCGAACAATTTTTATTTTTTTCTATTTTTGATCTTAGATTTAATCCTCTGTTGATATGTAAAAGGCGCAAAATATTATGAGCTCAAGACTTACTTCTTAATAAATTATTATGTTTTTTGTAACCTGCATATAACCGTGATATAAAACTTACGTACGCTGCCAGAATTTTACCTTTGTTGCAGGCATGCAATTGCTTTTAAAGCTTAGATGATATTTAAGAAAAAATACCTGTATATTAGTAACAATGCATATATGCGTAACTATAAGGCTATTATTAAAAAATTGAATTAGTGTAATAAATTCAAAGACAAGTTTTTCCGCACGTGTTCAAACTAAAGGGAAAGGTGTGCTCAATTTCACCTTGCTTCTTTGGCTATTTAGCCTAAATTTTACTTATCCTCTTAGTAAAAAGTGCCCTAGCTCCGCATTTAACTCGAGATGGCTCAAACATTTCACGAACGAACAGAATTAGTTGATTGTTTCTCGTTGAAGAAGTCGCAGAAAGAAACCGATTTAGCGCCATTTCGATAGTTGTAAGTCTTCGTTCATTTTGTAGGGTGAAGCTTCTTCTTCTTGATACTGGTTGCTGTATCGAGGGTTTCTGGCATCAACACTCTTGAAATGCCTTCTGTGTACCTCTAATACCTCGCGGCCCATACCAAGCGCTAACTCTCTATGTCTCTTGGTTTCATCGCTAATTCCAAGCGCTAAACAATTACTAATTCTGCATGTTACTGTAGGAGACCTCTCTTATTTACTCGGTCTGTACTCCCGTTTTACGTTCCTCTCTTTTGGTTAACCTCCATTACCGAGCTCGTGGAATTTCCGCTAAATTTCCTAGTTCCAGGTATCACTTCAAGCGGTGTCTTATCCCGCTTGTGACTCTATTTTCTCCTTCCTCTCTTTTATGAAATAAAAATATAGGGAGGGTTGAACTACAGAAAAGTATACCATCGGGCTGCAATTTCTGCAATACACAATTCTTGGTCACCTTAATCCCACAAAAACACTATGAATGGAATGCTCTAACGCTCTCATACAATAGTAAGGAGCTATGGAGTTCGGCTGGTTTTTCACAGAAGATTCGTGTTTCGAGTTCGAGTTTCTGCGTAAGGTTTGGTTTTTTGCATATGGTTTTAAACTTTGGTTTATACTGATTTTGTTTTTTATTTTACATGTTTTTATAAAAAAAAACAAGTAAGGAAGGCTAAGTTCGGGTGTAACCGAACATTACATACTCAGCTGAGAGCTTAGCTGCTTTGGTTTGGTAGGGTTTCGTAGAGGGTTTATAAGTGGTTTTTAATTCCAAATCACATACGTTTGGGATATATGGACCAAATTGTAGACCAACGGTGACGTTTTTTGAAAAGCTTTTCCTTCATCCTTTGTCAAATAAGAGAAAATCACCATGTAGGAAAATGAGCGTAGGGTAACCCTGAAATGTGTTTGTATGACATGGGTATCAAATAAAAGGTATTAACGAGTATTTTAAATGGGAGTGTGCCTTTGTTCTATAGGTCTTTTCGAGATATCGCCATAAAAGTGGACCAGGGGTGACTCTAGAATGTGTTTGTACGATATGGGTATCAAATTAAAGGTATTAATGATGGTTTTAAAAGAAAGTTGCCCTAGGTTTAATATGTGAAGGCGCTTTCGAGATATCGGCCAAAAAGTGGACCAGGGTGACCTAGAACATCATCTGTCGGGTATAGAATTCTATATCTATCTCGATTAGTTTATGCCGTTACGGGTCACCGTTACGCGAACAAATAAATATACTCTGTGGGCTCTGCTCAGCTGAGTATAAAAACCAAAATTAGTTTTTTTAAGCAAACCCATGAAAACTGCAAAAGACCTTGCACAGCATGCGAAGTTCTTGTTTTAACTTATCATACCGACCGCACTGAAAGAAACTGCGTGTGCGTTTTTCCATTTTGACATACCTACAATAAATAAGCGATCTCAGTATTATTCAAGGGTTTGTTGAGAAACTGTAAAATTTTCATAGTTCATTTAAGTAAGGATAAGAGAAAGTATAACCTTACCAAACATATTCGAAAAGTGTGGAAAGATATTTTGCTATAACAATTATAACAGTAAAAGAAATTCAACACGTCCGGCAAGATTTTCGATAACAGCAAATAACCCAATATTAGTTAAGACTACAACCGTTCAATTCTCGAAACATTATTCGGGTATTCGAAAGACTAGTCAACATATTGGCTCTACGAAATCAAATACGCTGTTGCTCACAACCAATACGAGCACACAGTTTTCATTGCATGCTTTGTATTCTATGGGAACTCGGCTGGCCGAAAATGCGAAGATGTACGAATAGGAGAAACGCTGAAATAATTTTTTTGCATTTTCGAAACGAGCAACTGCGCTTGCCTGAGAATATTTTAAATATTTCAGAAGCGTAAGAGAGCTTTTCGAAGATTGAAAGACAGAGAGATAGAGAGAGTAACAATGAGAAACTTTGCTTACACAAACGAAGTCCAAGTGAAAGAGTTTTGTGCTCGTTGCATATTAGTGGAAATATGCACTAACGAATGAAATTTGATTGCGAGAAATAGCGCCGAACGCTTTCAGCGACGACTGCTATGCCGCTTACGACAATTTATGCAACTCGCTAAATTGTGTGTTGTGTTTTAAGGATTATGCCGCTTACTATGATGATGACCACGACGAAGTCAAATACCATCGCTGCTACCAATGCAACGAGTATAAAATTTTCGAAAACGATGTTTGCGAATACTGTCGACGACAACTATAGTATACGTTGACAGAGACCAACTAGCAGCTGGTAACGGCGACGTTTTGTCCTCGAGAATTTGAGTATTTGTGAACGCGACGTCGAAGTTTCGCATTCAGTTTGAATTCTGTCCTCACAAAGAAAGGATATTCGTTACATTGTCGTTCAGTTGTTATTATAATTTTTGATAAGAAGCAGCATTTGGAAGTAAAGTCTCATAATAGAAAAATACTTACATATATATATGTAGTTATCTCAAGAGAGAAAAGGCAGTACAAGCAAAGAAAAATAGCCAGAGCGAAAAAAGGAAATAAAAATAAAAGTTTAAAAAAAAAAATTTATAAAAGTAATATAATAGTTTTGAAAAAAACTGCGTAAATAATTGTTATTAAACAACTAAATTAAAGCGCTTACCATTATTTTGAAAAAAACAAAAAAATATATAATACTTCATTGTAAACAAAACTCAATAATAACGCAAAAACTAAATTGAATACAAATCAAAAAGTTAAATCAAATTTGTTTAATAAAAAAGGCGCATAAATAGTGAAATAAAGTTATCGTAAAGAAGTTTGCAAAAAACAAAATTTTGTTTTGAAAATCGTTAAAAAGTGAAAACGTGTATTCGAAGTTAGAAAAATAACTAAAAATCAAATAAAGGTAGATAATATATATTTCTTTGTCTAAGCCGAATACATTGCTTTGAAAATATTTCTTTGTTCTGGAAAAAGTAGCTGGCAGTATGTGTATAGTGTAGTTGAATAAGACAAGCTATTTGCTGACAGGTAGAAGAAGAAAAATTTGACAAGTGGAACTTACTCTTTATAATACAAATTAGTTCTCTTTTTGTGAGTTTTCTTGTTTTATAAAGATATAGTAGCATTTTTAAAAAAATTCTTTTCAACGAGCTTAAAATATTTCCCACAATTTGCATTAAGAATATTTATACTATATCTTTACCTTATTGTGTATAAAAGGAATAACACCAATAAGCAAATGCTCAAGACAAAATGCAAAGTGTGCAACGGGGCATTCATATGGCTGAGTGTATAGAGGTACATGCCTTTATATCAGTATGAAGTATGAATATTTGGAAACTTCTAGTTCAAAACTCAGCACTCGATGATGAAGAAGTGAAATTGATTAAGAAGTGAAATTCAGAAACATGTCCCATTAATATCAATGTGTTCAAATTTTGTAACATTTATTTAATTTTTGTTTTTAATAATCAAACTTGATAATACTTTAATAAATGATTAAGGATGTCACACAATGCTTGAAGCATTGTTTTTAATATGAGGAGTCTTCATATGATTACCTTATCTTTATTTGAACCCCATTGCGATACCCCTTACCATCTCCAAACAAAACCAAAATTTATACATGTTATATTTCTGTTATATGCTTTATCATCTTAAGTAGTGAGATTGGAAAGAAATCTTTAATCTAATTTAAAAGGATTACGCTGTTAAAGCCAATGTGGTTTTTTTATCCGCAAAGACACATTTTTCAATAACTTTTTTATTAAATTTATGTATTTTCATTATAAATGTAAAAAAAAAAATTACAAAAACAACAAACGGAAAAACTGAAGCTAATTCACATGCGTTGATAGCCTAATGTTTGCGGTGTTAAATATTTGAACTCGAGTTCGAATTTCACTTTGGGGAATATAATTTCTTATTTAAAAATACAAAGATATCTTAATAGATCTTTTGGTAGGGTCAAAATAGTTATAATATCAGCCAGTATGTTTAATTCCTTTCAGTTTTTCATATAAGAAATTATTATGCATTACGTCAGAAACTCATTAAATTTTACAAATGAATAGACGACTGAATCAAAGATCATTATGATTTTTAAAAGAAAGTTTATTTTTTGAATATTATGAAAATATTTATTTGTATTAAGAAAGTGAAATTCTTTTGATTTGTCTCTTTGAAACACGACCATGAGCGATATTGTGTAAGAGAAATTGAAATATATGGGTTTAGATATTAAAATTTATAAGTTAATAGCTTTTTTCTAGTGCTTAGATATTAAAAAGAGATATTAGAAAAAGAGTTTCTTGTACCAAAAACCCTTTCAAAATCATATGCGCGTTAATATTCCGCAATAAATAAACAATTTTTAATCTACGCATTCAAATGCCATGTGAGAAAATTTGTGCGCTTCTTGTGCATTCAGAACCACAACTTGTTCACCACATATCTCTTTTAAATACTTTCAACTGACGAATTTAATATGGCGTTGTCCTAGGCTGTGGAAACTGTCACCGCTGCATTACCTTTACTCTAATACCGAACAAGATAAATATTTCCACTTTAGAACTGGTTGTTTATTGGCACTTTTTCGTTAGTTCCGAACTAGTGAACAATTTTAGAATTTAGGTATAATAGTTTTCTTGGTACTATTTCGTTGGTTCCGAACCAGAACGAAATTCTACATGTTGCTTCTAATAAATAAGTAAATTCAAGGCACGATAAACATCAAAGGAATTTTGGGCCGAGCTTCTTTTGGTACGATACCATCGTCTTTTTCGGAAGTTCGAAACCGGTGGGAAAATATGGGCGACAAATGCATATCTACTCATATTGTTGTTTTAGCGATAAATATACTCCCTGAAGATTGTAGTAAGACTTACCGATGTTTGCGGTCCTTTATGTGATATATTCTCTGTATTTTCCTATAACAAGTACAATTAAGGTACTAGCTCGACCATCTTTGGAACGATTAAATTTAACCATGTTGAACTTTCTTGGTTATCCCGTCCCCAACCCCCTTATTCCATGAAGAACTTAGGGACGCCAGAGCCGCGCTTGCTCAATATGTGCATGATTCATGCATATTTGCTACAGGATTCGCCTGCCGTAAGTGATGGTGAGAATTTGGTTGTGGAAGCTATGAATATCGTTTATGAATGCCTTGAATCCTAACTCATAGCCAAAGCTCCTTAAAACAGGTAGCAGTTTTTTCTCAAATATATATTAAATATAGAATATAAAAATCAAACCTTAACAATTTTTATTTTTTTAAAAGATTCAAGTCAATAAAAAGGAGAAGAAATGACGAAAACCCTCTTTTCCGAAAAATCTGTTGCATGGGTGATGCGGTCGGTTTCCGGTTACGATGGTTCCTTATGAACGATTAATTGGACACCCAATAATACCTGCTCATCGAAGTTTATCAAGATATACCAAAAGTTGTGAGACTAGGTTACGTTTAAACAAACATAAGGAAAGACTGACATACAGACAGAATGGCTCGTCTAAATCAACACACCTAGTCACATTGATTGTTTCGGTATACTAATTTGTGTTCATTTAAGGACTGACAGTTTTGAAACTCATGGCAAACTTGATATACCATATCACTTTAATTAAATAACTAAATTGTTACGTGTACGTACCCGTACCCGCCTTTTCATGGGGTACATATGGGGTATTCCATCCCATTTCGACCAATTTTGAACCCGACCCCTTTAGAATTGGCTGAAAGCTTTTCTTCTTTTTCTAGCTTACGAAAGACGTTTTTCAGAATTTTTTGAAATTTTTTCATCCAACTCCATAAAAGTTATGAATTAAAAAAAAACACCGTTTTTGTTTTCAAAATGCTATAACTTTTTCAAAAATTTACCGTTTGGGATGTTTTTTTTTTTAATTGGTTTGTAAATGTCCTTTTCGGAAAAATTACAAAAAAAATTTTTAAAGTTTTTTTTTGTAATTTTTCGAGATTTTTCGAATGTCGCCATTTTTTTGTTCTCATAAAAAACCTCAATCAATTCTGCAATCATCCCCACTAATCCCGGAGTCGGCCGATTATTTTTTTTTTTTATTTGATTGAAAAAAAAAAACTTTAAAATTTTTTTTTGTATTTTTTCCAAAAAGTACATTTAAAAACAAAGTAAAAAAAGATCCCAAACGGTCAATTTTTGAAAAAGTTATAGCGATTTAGTCTTGTTTTTGTTATTTTTATCGTTATTACCATCTTTAGAATGGAGACGATTCATGGAATTCGAATAATCGCCGTAGTATTGCTTTTGAAAAATGTACTTATTGCCTTGTACTAACTAAAATAATTGCCAAGATATACCGGCTATTTAAGTTAAGAGCAGAGAAATAAAATTTTATATTTAGCGCAATTTAACTTCGAAGAGATTTGGCCGAGCTTCTTGTCTCATTTAATTTTTCCTACAACGGGACGGGACTTAAACATTTTATACTGACTCTTAACGGTGATAAATATAAGGCGCGATAAACTCCGAAGAGATTTAAGGCCGAGTTTCTCTTCAAATTTGCGTCGTGCTCCTTAAAATTGTGTCTACAAATGGGCGGGACGGGACCCACTTGCCGACTTCTAACGACATCTGCAATGCAGATGAGCTTTCACTGAGAGGTTTTCATGGCAGAAATATACTCGGAGTGTGCTTGTCAAACACTGCCGCGGGGCGACCCCCCTTAGTCTTCTAATTGAAAAACCTTGTTTATAAAATTTTTATGTTGCTTCGCTCGGGGTGTGAACCCAAGATATTCGGTGTGGTAGGCGGAGCACGCTACCATCACACCACGGTGGCCGCAATTTTCACTGAAAAGTATTCAACACAGAACTACACATGTTGTTTCTAATTGGCACCACTTTTTTTAAATTTCCGATGCTGCTTTACCTCGGACTTGAACCCAGGACCTTCGACGTGATAGACGAAGCACTTTACCACCACACCATGGCACCAGCAAACCTATCCATACCACCTAGTAAGACAGGTCGGACTATATATATCCATACCACCTGATATACATATATGGCACTCGTGCGTATACGAAACATTTGTGACCCGATCTATGAAAAGGTGGCTTATGACTCAAAAAAAATTACAACTACTAAGGAACTGAAGAAATGCATTGTTTATAATTGCTGTTTCTCGCAATTTCTTTTTTGAGTCATAAGCCACGTTTTCATAGGCCGGGTCACATTTCTTTTGTTATTTATTTGGTACAAAAGCGAAGAGTTTTATATGAGAGTTTCCACCGAGTCAGACTCCTCTGAGCTAATAAACAATCTCCATTTTGCATAATCGAAAAACGTTACATACGTTTACGTTTACGTATGTATGTATACTCCATTATTATACTCAGTTGAGCAGAGCTCACAGAGTATATTAACTTTGATTGGATAACGGTTGGTTGTACAGGTATAAAGGAATCGAGATAGATATAGACTTCCATATATCAAAATAATCAGTATCGAAAAACAATTCGATTGAGCCATATCCGTCCGTCCGTCCGTCCGTCTGTCCGTTAACACGATAACTTGAGTAAAATTTTAGGTATCTTGATGAAATTTGGTATGTAGGTTCCTGGGCACTCATCTCAGATCGCTATTTAAAATGAACGATATCGGACAATAACCACGCCCACTTTTTCGATATCGAAAATTTCGAAAAATCGAAAAAGTGCGATAATTCATTACCAAATACGGATTAAGCGATGAAACTTGGTAGGTGAGTTAAACTTATGAGGCAGAATAGAAAACTAGTAAAATTTTGGACAATGGGCGTGGCACCGCCCACTTTTAAAAGAAGGTAATTTAGAAGTTTTGCAAGCTGTAATTTGGCAGTCGTTGAAGATATCATGATGAAATTTGGCAGGAACGTTACTCCTATTACTATATGTACGCTTAATAAAAATTAGCAAAATCGGAGAAAGACCACGCCCACTTTTAAAAATTTTTTTTTTAAATTCAAATTTTGAAAGAAAAGTTAATAACTTTACAGTTTATAAGTAAATTATGTCAACATTCAACTCCAGTAATGATATGGTGCAACAAAATACAAAAATAAAAGAAAATTTCAAAATGGGCGTGGCTCCGACCTTTTTCATTTAATTTGTCTAGGATACTTTTAATGCCATAAGTCGAACAAAAATATACCAATCCTTGTGAAATTTGGTAGAGGCTTAGATTCTAAGATGATAACTGTTTTCTGTGAAAAAGGGCGAAATCGGTTGAAGCCACGCCCAATTTTTATACACAGTCGGCCGTCTGTCCTTCCGCTCGGCCGTTAACACGATAACTTGAGCAAAAATCGATATATCTTTACTAAACTCAGTTCGCGTACTTATCTGAACTCACTTTGTATTGGTATAAAAAATTGTTGAAATCCGAATATGACCACGCCCACTTTTTCGATATCGAAAATTACGAAAAATGAAAAAAATGCCATAATTATATACCACATACAAAAAAAGGGATGAAACATGGTAATTGTATTGGTCTGTTGACGAAAAATATAAGTCAGACAAAAACTTGGTAAAATTGGTGTGACATCTACCATATTAAGTAGAAGAAAATGAAAAAGTTTTGCAGGGCGAAATCAAAAGCCCTTGGAGTCTTGGAAGGAATACTGTTCGTGGTATTACATATGTATAAAAATTAGCGGTACCCGACAGATGATGTTCTGGATCACCCTGATCCACATTTTGGTCGATGTCTCGAAAACGCCTAAGGGCCACTCCCTTTTAAAACCCTCAATAATACCTTTAATTTGATACCCATGTCGTACAATCACTTTCTAAAGTCACCCCTGGTCCACGTTTATGGCGATATCTCGAAAAGGCGTCCACGTATGGAACTAAGGCCCCTTCCTTTTTAAAATACTCGTTAACACCTTTAATTTGATACCCACATCGTACAAAAAAATCCTAGAGTTACCCCTGTTCCACCTTTATGGCGATATCTCGAAAAGACGTCCACCTATATAACTAAGGCCCACGCCCTTTTAAAATACTCATTAACACCTTTCATTTGAAACCCATATTGTAGAAACAAATTCTAGAGTCACCCCTGGTCCACCTTTATGGCGATATCTCGAAAAGGCGTCCACCTATAGAACTAAGGCCCACGCCCTTTTAAAATACTCATTAACACCTTTCGTTTGAAACCCATATTGTACAAACGCATTATAGAGTCAACCCTGGCCAACTTTTATAACGATATTCCGAAAAGGCGCCCACCTATAGAACTAAGGCCCACTCCCTTTTAAAATACTCATTAACACCTCTCACTTGATACCCATATAGTAGAAACAAATTCTAGAGTCACCCCTGGTCCACCTTTATGGCGATATCTCGAAAAGGCGTCCACCTATAGAACTAAGGCCCACGCACTTTTAAAATACTCATTAACACCTTTCATTTGATACCCATATCGTACAAACAAATTCTAGAGTCACCCCTGGTCCACCTTTACGGCGATATCCCGAAAAGGCGTCCACCCATAGAACTAAGGCCCACTCCCTTTTAAAATACTCATTAACACCTTTCGTTTGAAACCCATATTGTACAAACGCATTCTAGAGTCAACCCTGGCCAACTTTTATAACGATATTCCGAAAAGGCGTCCACCTATAGAACTAAGGCCCACTCCCTTTTAAAATACTCATTAGCGCCTTTCATTTGATACCCATATAGTACAAACAAATTCTAGAGTCACCCCTGGTCCACCTCTATGCCGATATCTCGAAAAGGCGTCCGCATGTAGAACTAAGGCCCACGCCTTCTTATAATACTCATTAACACCTTTCATTTGATACCCATATCGTACAAACAAATTCTAGGGTCAGTCCTGGTCCACCTTTATGGTAATATCCCTAAATGGCGTCCATTTATAGAACTATGGCCCACTTCCTCTTAAAATACTTTTTAATACCTTCCATTTGATACACGTGTCATACAAACACATTCCAGGGTTACCCTAGGTTCTTTTTACAACATGGTGATTTTCCCTTACTTTGTCTCCACAGCTCTCAGCTGAGTATGTAATGTTCGGTTACACCCGAACTCAGCCTTCCTTACTTGTTTTTAACTTTTTTTTTACTTTTGTATATTCTGATGAAGTCGTAAGCTCGATTCAAAATTGATAACAAGATAATTTTAATAATGTTTAAAATCGTAATCGTGCAATTTTACAAATTTGACCCTCATTGGCACACATCAAATTGAGCTGCAATGAACTCGTCTTAAGTTTTTTGCTATTTTGAAAAAAGTTTCCAAATCCGGGGAAGTGTGTGCGACCTTAAGAGAAATGATGTCGCAATCGTTACCGAAATAGGTTTATTAACATGAGATCTGAAATTTCTGCAAAGCTAAATTTTTGCTTCAACTGAAGCAACATCTTGTTTTTACGTAAACAACATTTCAATAAGAAAAGCTTAGCGGTTTAATTTATTTTAAACTTTTTACACGTATGAAGGCACTTTACTTAATATGATTTTTTTTAAATCAAGGAGCAAGTGGGACAAATAGAGCCAAGTCCTTTGATTTTAATAGTTTTTATCAATTTTCTATTTAAGTCCGCACCAGAGAGTGGACCATATAGTATAGTGGTGCTGTCACCAGTCTAACGAAGCGTAGGTGACAGTGGGTGGCCTTATACGCATGCCAAACTTACCACAACGATTCGGGCGTGCCTTTTGGTGTCTCTTGAACATCACATTTAACAGCGGAGCTAGTGTTTTAGTGAGGTAGACCAATATTATGCTTAGCAAGCTATTCGTTTTCTCATGATACCTTTTTTGTAGAGTTTGAGACAGTTATTAAACTGCAATAACTAATACATGATATTTATGATCTTTGAATGCTATTCATTCAAGGGCGCTCTCTTGACCTAACTTATGTTTCCAAATACGAATCTACACCAGGTGTTGGCAAATCTAAGTCAACCAAATTCGTTGTGCAGTAGATTATCAAGTGAAAAGAAAACTGGAATAAATTTTTATTCACCAACAGTTTGCTGAACGAAGGTATTGCTTGGAAGTTATGAAGAAGAAGCAATCAGCTCCATTTTTTACTGAATTCGCCTTGATTATTTCCAAAGACCTTAGCACTGTGTTTTGAAAAAAAAAAAAAAAAAAACTATTAAAAATTGTGCTGAAAATAAGTCAAAAGAAATAAAAATGAAAATTAATTCCAGTAATGAGCAGTGAGCCCAGACTACTCCAAAATGTGCTTACAAAATCAACTGCTCGAACACTAAGTTCCACTAGCACAAGGCCCAATTCTTAGCTCGAAGTTAATCTCGCATGAGATGTTAAACTCAAACATTATTTTTTTGCAAATTTTTTAAATTAATTCTAAGCTACAGAAATAGCTTGCCGCCCTGCAAGTTGGCCTTAGAGACTTAATTTACTTGAAAGAAAATATTGTTTGGATTTTAGTAGTAGACCATTTGATTATGCTGACACCCTCAAAATTTTTGGATTATTTACATTTCTCAAAACAAACAAAATTTTATAAAAGCTGTTTATATGTAATCAAAATAAAGTCAACAAGAAAATTTAAAAGTTTTGACATTTCAATTTCTATCATTCACATTATTTCGTACACCAATTTCCATTTATACTAGACAAAATAAAATTAAAATAAAGTTGAAAAATTTACTTCTATTTTTGAATATCTGCAAGAGGCATATAAAGCAATTAAATTTAATTTTTGACAGTAAATAAAGTTATACAAATATTTGTTACACAGAAGATTCTGCTTTAATTTCCGCTTTTATATACATGCATAAATACGAATGTATGCAGTAATGTTCATAATTTTAGATTTTGTTGCGTTGCATGTAAATGAAATCGATTTTCTCAGCTGTTGACATACTTATGTATGTATGTTTACATATGTATGTATGTATAAACACATAAACACGCAGTCGTAGAAATTATATACACTCATACACGCCCAGTCAGCTTCCGACGAGTTTAAGTTGGTTACTTATACTTAAAACAGCGACTATATATTTATGTATTCTTTTTACTTCAAAATACATATGTACATACATATATAAGTGCATTTATTATATATATTATGTATGCATATAAAAACAATATGTAATATAATTTCTGGCATATAATGTAGATTTACTTTTTTTTAGTTTCATCTCTTGTTTTTAGACGATCTTAAAACGTTCGTAATATCAGCCACAGCGTGGTGCAAGTAAAAACGGAAAAGTCGTTAAAATGTTTTTTTTGTGTGTAAATCAAGTGCATATTAAGGGGAGAGTTCCAAAAAAATATTTATGTACTTATATCATTATATATACAATGCCAACAAAAGTAAAGAAAAAGAAAACGTAGCTGTGAAAATTAAGTTGGGAGTATAGTTCTTTTGTTTTTGTTATTTTTTTGCAATTTTTTTTTTTATTGTGATCAGGGCCGCAAAGAGCCGAGCCGGGTGCCTGGGACAGTTCGCGTTCACGGGCCCCCCTAAAAAATAAACTCAATCCAGTAAAAAACTAACATAACATACATACATTTTTCAATTAACATTTTCAGTTTTATTTCATATAAAATAAGATTTACTGGAGCATTTACTAAATGAAATGTTAGATTTCATTGTTGGATTGCTGAGCTTGAATCAGCCTTGGAAAACCTTTCGCGCTTTTTGATCTGCGTATATGGAAATTACCGATTCATAACTAATACTGCGAGCAAAGCTGGACTCCAACGCCAATGTTCCAAGGCTTGTCAAGCGATTTTGGCTCATAGTAGAACGTAAACAATTTTTCACGCGAGACAATAAACTAAAATAATGCTCCCCTTCAGCCACACTGACTGGAAGTGTGCAAAATATTCTTAATGCTATACAGATGTTAGGAAATAATACTTCCATCTTCTAGTCATGAAATTTGTTCAGAAGTTGAAATGGTAGCAGCGAATCACATCCCAAATTTGCTTAGTGGATGGCTATGTGATGAATGATTTCATATATCAGATACGTAGAAATATCGACGCCATAAATCATGCAGAATGCCGCTGCCTTTCTCGGAGCTCTTTTTCCGTCAGATCCTGATACTTCCACAAAAAACTAAATTTAAGCGCAATGTCATTTACGGCTTCGAAACATCTTGTCATGTTACAAATCAAGCAGTCTAAAAGAACATAAAAAATTTGCTGTTGAATTGAGTTTCGGAATCACACTCAGGTGATTCGCCAGGTAATTCATCGAATTGGCGCTTTCTTATCTTCCTTCTTTTCTCTGCGAAGGTATTCACAACTCCTATACTCCCTGCGAGAACCTTACATTCTTGAAATATGATCGACCTTTCATCCCTGAACTTCTTCAACTCATCAATGCCCTATGTAAGCTTATCCACGGCATACTCATATGTTTGCACAAATTTGTGCTTCGCAAAACCAGTCAAGTGTACTAATTTTTTCAAATTAAAGCCCTAGTTTATTATCAGCCTGTATTTACAGATGTCGCTGGCTTTTTACAAAAATGAAAAAGCAATACGGCCAAACCGATAGGGGCATAGTTATAATCGAAATAAAATGTGATTTTAAGTTAGTTGAAGCAGTTTTGACAGATATCGCTTATAAAATTGTGTCAAAAACGTTTATCTAACTTAAAATTACATTTTATTTCGACTATGACTATGCCCCAGAGTATTTGATTGGATGCTTATGACTTTAGTTTAGTGATTTTCAATTTTAAAACAATTTTTTGTAGCAACAAAATATGTTTGTATCTATGAAATCCTAGTTAGAGTACTGTCAATACAGCTTTGCCGTGCCGGGCCCTCAAAAACTTGCCGGGCCCGGGGCAATTGCCCTGGCAAGATATATATTTCGTTGGAGAATTTCATGCAAATTCTCCATGTTTTTTGGCTAAGCAAATTCCAGCTGTTGCCGTATCTACAAATTATCTAGATAATAAAAAACCAATGTTGCCGCACAAAAAAGCATACCCTAACGCCGGCCTTATACTCTTACTGAAAAACTGCTCTGTAGTTTAACTGAAGTTTAAATTTGACTCGAGTTTAAGAAAACTCAGTTTAAGCTTGGCTCAACCAACTACTATAAAAACGGGCCAAAGTGTTTTCCTTGGACAGTTTCAACTTAATTGAAGTACACTTGACTTAACAAATTGGATTAGCTCAATGTAAAGCTATAGAGTAATCACGTCGAAATTAGACCTATGCGACGCCAAAGAATCTGTAAACAGAGGAATTCCGCAGGTTGGGGTATTTACACCAACGTTGTGGACACTGTTCTTCATGAAGATGACATTTCAGTCATCATAACTAGTATGTATCATCAGCTCTCTAATGGGTCATGTGCTTCGGGATGTACTCGCCTCGGCATTTGTAGTCCGGTTAACCGCAAACGCGGAAAAGCTAATATACTATTATTTGTTAGGAAATATGCGGTCCATTATTGGACTAAACCTAAGCTTGAAGAGGTACCGCAAAAAGAAGAATGTTGCATAGTAAGTTGTCTCGCAAACTCCGTGTGGAAGAGTGAGCGAACAAAACGTACGCGGCAGTGTTTGTATGCTGGATGAATTAATGAATGATGGAGTCTATCGCCTTCACTCTACCATTGGGTATTTACGGCAATTGTCAAGTAAGTAATTTACTGGGGTGTTCTTGTTGATGGACGGCCACACGAAATAATACGTATACCAAAAAACTAGAGAAAGTATGCAGATTATCACTGATTAGCATAGCGGGAGCCCTAAAAACTTCCTAGACAGCAGCATCTGCTATTTTCCATATCCTACCTGCAGACCTCCATTACCAGAATTATAGTGCAAGCAACTGCAGCAAGGCTAGGGGACTCCGGACGCTATAGCAGTATATCAATATTAAATATGGAGCAAAAAAATATCTAGTCCCGAGCCTGAGCTACGAAAGAGATCTTGAGACCACAACAGAACCGGAGGGTTGGCGAAAAATTGCGGAGATGGCAGAGCATACATACATACATACAGAATTGGGAGAAATCAAAATAAGACAAAAGTTACATAAGATCCATCAAGATGGAAAGACGTAATAGAAGCGCGAGGCTGCAAAATTTCCAGATTAATTTACAAATCCTATGGTATAAAATTTATATATTTGCTCATATATCTAAAGAGATAAGACTTAAAACTCATTATGTGCATATTAACTGGGCCCGTATTACGTTTTACGATCAGTGATAGAAACTTAATTTTTAAATTACAATAGATCTTAATCGGTCGATCGGATTAATGACATATGTGAACTAGCGACGAATAGTAAAGGTTAGATCCACAACACATTCTAGTTTTTAGAAATAGTTTGACAGTTGCATAGTTACCTTTTGAGGGAAAATGATTTTCAGTCATGGTAAAGCATAGTACGAATACTGCAATATGCTTTCTGTTGTCATATGCTTATAAAATAGGTGCATTTAGTAAAAGCACATGTAGGAAGTGCGTGCCGCAGGAGGAAATGTTTGAGAATGAATTGTTTAATTTCATTGAAAAATAACGGCCGATTTGTTGAATATTGCATAGTGAGTTTAAATATTTTATTGTGCACAATCTGTTAAGCGGCCGCCGCGGTGTGATGGTAGAATGCTCCGCCTGATACACCGAGGATCCTGGGTTCACGCCCCGGGTACGGGCAAAACAACATCCAAAATTTTAGAAACTAGTTTTTTCAATTAGAAGAAATTTTTTCTAGGCGGGGTCACCCGTCGGCATTGTTTGGCAAGCACTCCGAGTGTATATCTGCCATGAAAAGCTCTCAGTGAAAACTCATTTGCCTTGCAGATGCCGTTCGAAATCGGGATAAAAGAAGTAGGTTCTGTCCCACCAATTTGTTGGAAAACTCAAAAGGAGCAAGACGCACGTCGGAAGCGAAGCTTTCTCTCTCTTCGGAGATTATCGCGTCTTACATTTATCTATTTATTTTATCAAGCCTGTCTGCTTGATAAATCTGGCAACATATTACTCTAGCTGATATATGGGCTACTTTAAAATATTATAAATCATAAGCTAACTTCTTACAGAACTTACCGCAGATTGGATGAATCTACGTTAAAATGTATACCCTTTCGCGGACACTTTGTTAAGCTAAATATCTATCAAAACTAATCTCAAGTAAGTAAGCGAAATTTCAAGATCCTGTATTATTGGAAGACATTCACATTCGATCACATTTTGATGGTTAGTAGAGATACCAAGTTTTTCGAGTGGGAATACTTGAAGTGAGAAAACTTGAAGAAAACGATATTATGGCAATGAACTTCCTGATATCTGGCACGTTTTCAGAATAGTTTTTATACCTTTCATGAACATGAAATGGTATATTAACTTTGGTCCGATGTTTGTAACGTTGAGAAATATAGAAGATAGACTCACCACTAAGTATACCGAATTGATCAGAGCGACGAACTGAGTCGATATAGTCATGTCCGTCTATCCGTCCGTCTGTCCGTCCGTCTGTCTGTTTGAACGCAAACTATTCCCTCAAATTTTGAGATATCTCAATGAAATTCGGCACAAGGATGCATTTTTGTATTATATTAGACATTTGTCGGATCCGGTAGGAGCGGACCACTATAACATATATCTCCCATACAACGGATCGTTAGATAAGAAGATTTTTGGCCATTTCTCCCTTAATTTCCAATATAAAAATGTTAAACTTGGTGATATTTATTCTAATATATCATAGACGATTTCATGAAAAAATCATTTCGATCGGAACTATATATAATATATATCCCACACAATCGATCGTTCAGATAAGGGGGTTTTTGCCATTTTTATTTTATATTTATCTTAAAAGTCGCTTAGGTATTTACATCTGATCACTATATATTTCCTATCTTATACATCCTATTATTTGGAGATAACGAACGAGATAAGATTATTGTTCAGCCCCATTCATGAAAGGTATGAAGACTTCGGGACAGCCGAAGACAGTCCCGTCCTTACTTGTTTTTTTTTTTTTTAATTCCGTATCAGCAGTTTGTCAGTAACAGAAAAAAAATTTTGTTTAAAAAACTAAAAAACACGCAAATATGGTGCCATTTTTGTATTTCCAATCCACTTAGATATTTGATGTTGCACCATAGCGCAGAAGTTCGTATCTCCGCTATTAAGCACAACTCGATTTGTAGCGAGTTATTTGACCACTGCAGCGAGTCTTCAATAATTGCGGCTAGATGGGTCTAGCTCTCCTTTGCGCCCCTATCCTAGAGAGCTACAAGCAAGCATACATAAAAGTGAAGCTAATATAAGCGCATTTAAAGATATCCCAGCCTTCTTTAATCCAGCCAGAAAAATGTTCAGGCATATTGTTTAATATTATAGTTTATAACACATCAAATCTTTTAGTATATCTAAATACTTTAAAATCAGAAAAATATTGATTGGAAGAAAAACTATAAGTATTGTTCTGTGATAAGCGAAGGTCAAGAATATACGAGAAATTTATTTAAAAGCCAAAAACAAACAGTCAAAATTACCAGAAAAAAACATTTCAAAGAAATCAAAATTTTAAATTAACATCCCATTAAAAAAAAACACACACAACTAAGTGCGCGGCTAGAAAAAAAAAAACCCTGTAAGTTTCAATGTGCTAAGCAAGTTGTTTAAACCTTCAAATCATCAAAAAACTTACAAATTTTGTAAAACTGAACCAACGCAGAGTTCGAAAAACATAAAAAAAAAAAAATTATTAAAAAAAAAATACAACCGCATAAAAATAAAGGTTGCATAAGCAAATAAAAACGCGTATTAAAATTAAATACCCACCTAATATTAAATTTTGTTTCGTAAACATGTTGGCGATGCCGACTCTCATGATGCCAGCTACAGCTCAAATGACGATCAGCAGTCAACCATTGTCGGTGAGTGCGCCGCATGCTAAGCCCTATGAAACTAAATTGCTTACCATACATCCATCGCACATGCAGCAAACGCATAATCAGAATAGCGCAAGCAAACAACAACAACAGGTCGCACAACAGCAAGCAGCTGCTGCCGCACAGCAAATGTCGGTAGCCAATCAGCAGGCTGTCGTACAGCAACAACAACAACAACAGCAGCAACAGCAAGCCGTTCAGGTAGCACATCAGCAACAACAAGCTGCTGCTGCCGTAGCACAACAACAACAGCAACAAGCTGCTGCAGCTGCAGTAGCTCAACATCATCAACAACAAGCTGCAGCCGCTGCTGCAGCAGCTGCTTGTGTTGCACAGCAGCAGGCATGTGTTGCTGCACAACAGCAACAACAACAATATCAGATACATTCGCAACAGCAATCGCCGCAGCAAATGGTGAGCAGCAGTTCACCAAAACAGGGTAAGTCGCAACAAAACATAAATAAACATAATAAAACTACATTATTTGTACTATGTTATGTGTGTTGGGAAAAAAATAAGTCACTAAGTTAGAAATTCTTTTATAATGATCAAATTTTGATAGCAGCTTAAATGTGCCTTGTATGGGCTCTCACCGCTTGCTTAGTTCTATAGCGTACTTTGTTTAGTATTAGCCTGTAGTTAGCTTTGACTAGAAAATTAAGTCCTTGATACCGTGAAGACATAGAAGATACACCTTAGGTTAAGTTGAATAGACCGGTCAATGAAAATGTCACATAGACTGAATGCGTCCATAGTGTTGCCAGAATTTTTTTTGGCGAAAAACCCCAATCAGGCACCAGGAATTATGTTGTCGAATAGATCCAATCTCTACACTCTACTGTCTCTTTTGATTTCTCCCAAATGAATTAGAACGTCTACCGTGTAATAATCGAGTGCTGCAGCCTTCCTAGCTAAATCATTAGCCTTTTTCTTACCTTCTATCCCTTGATGAGCGGGAAACCAGTTTAGGTGTATGGCACGGGAGATGTTTGCTTTATTCACCGCCTAACTATTAATATTGTGAAGAATATTAGTGACACTAAATGATACTCACATCACTAGTCTGATGCTAAGTAAATGAAGCCA
The DNA here is from genome assembly GCF_040869045.1 of Eurosta solidaginis. Taxonomy (NCBI): domain Eukaryota; kingdom Metazoa; phylum Arthropoda; class Insecta; order Diptera; family Tephritidae; genus Eurosta; species Eurosta solidaginis. The sequence goes on along the minus strand of NC_090319.1, from coordinate 334,928,391 downwards.
CAACAACAATAAAGCAGGCAATCACTTGAACGAACATAAACGAATCAATTATTATGTCTACATATATGTACGTACACGCAGCGGAGAGGAGACGCACAAACACATGCATATATCTTATCGGAGATGCTCCCAAAAGTTGGCAATTATCTGTGGAGGTGTCACTTACATATACACGCTCATATTAGAAGCTATACTCGTGCATCTGTAGTTATAATTTTATAGTAGTAACTAAGTAAATTCTGAAAACGCCTAGAAGTATGAAACGAGGAAATCGAAGAGTATAAAAGGCAGCAACAGTAAAGGCACGATAATCAGTTTGATTTAAGCAAGCTATTGGTTGTGAAGTATCAGTGTTATTGTGAAGTTTTTTAACCCTCATTCGGCCGACGATTTTTATAACTCATTTTGGCCGACGCATTCACCCCGGTAAATGAAAGTACAGCTAAAAACAGAAGACAAATTTCAGAAAAAATTGGTGTTAAATGAAAATGGGCATCTGGCAAAATGTGATGCGGAAACCAGCTTTCGCTTGCATGGTAAATACAATATTTAGGGCGGCAACCTGGGCAGGCCACATCTTCTAATTTAGGTGAAAAAATTTTGCTTGAGTTGGTGTAACCGTGGACGAAAAATTGGACGAAATGTTACCACGGACAACTTCTTCACTTCGTTGCACCTTGCCTATGAGCTAAAGAACATCAAGCTCAGTTTAGTTGGCACTGTTCGTAAAAACAAGCGCTTCATTACCAGAGAGCTGCAGTTTGTTAAGTCTTCGCCTTTGGTTGAATATAAGTTTGCGTTCCGCAATGAAACTGTCCTCCTGAGTTACAAAGCCAAAGCCTCTACCTTGCACAATAATGCATCAATCGGTTCTGCATCAAACAAATCTGAAATAATTCTCGATTACAAACGTACGAAAGGTGGTGTCGATGCAATGGATCAAATATTCGGAATTTACGCATGCAAAAGAAAGTCGCATCAGCTCTATTTTTCAATATGTTGGATGTAATGGCATTAGGTGGACATATTATTCATAGGGATAATTATGTAAAGAGTCCTGTTAGTATCAGCCGCCGAACTTATCTAAAAGAACTTTCTTGTGAATTGGTCACTGAGGCTATCAATCTGCGAGCATCATACCCCCGAATCCTGCAGCATTATCACGTACGTACCGCTATGGAGGATGTTCTGAATACCCGTTTATCTCTGCTCTTTGCATCGGAATAGAAAATTGAGCAACGTGACGAAACGGGTCGAATGAGAATCAAAAGCAAATGTCAAGCTTGTCAACAAATGAATAAAAGACAACGAAACTCACGAAAAGTTTGCTTAGTTTGTAAAAAGCCAATGTGCCAGGAGCATATTCAGCCCATATCAAATATGTTCAGTGCAGCGAATAAAGTTTCTATTTTTTATAAAACTCTGTTCACATAAACGATCATATACCAATAGTATTTTCTTATGTACACGTCTTGCTTGTAATTGGTATTTACTCGTGGTTACAAAGGTGATTACGTCGGCCAAAAAAGAAATAAAAGTTTTCAACCCGTTACAGTTGTCTATGACTAAAATTATAAAACCTTATTTTGTGTTTTTTCTACTGAAACTTCATTAACTTAGGATGTTATGGAAAATGAGTTAAAAAAATTTATTAAAATTATGTTTTTTTTTGGGAAGAATATTAAATAGTCACCCCGGTGACGCGTCGCTCGCACTAGGGTTAATAAAGGCCATTTTGCATTATTGAATATTAGAGTTATTTATTCAACAGTCTAGCGATACGAACGTTATTAGAAGGTTGCAAATAAGCGGAATTGAACTAAATTGGTTACTATATATATATTGACGCGACTGGAGCTTAAGCACGATTTCTCCAGAATTGCTGCTGTACCATCACACAATTTCCACCTGAAAGACACTGCAGTAGGATCTACTTATTTCTGAATCAACATAGTCTACAGCAGATCCCTCTTCTTCCAATAATTTGGAACCATCCGTAAACGTGTACAGTATGCTTTGCCCTTTCCGTATCCTTACGCCAGCTGCATGTTTTTATATATAGTCCTACCAGACCATTCAGCTGAAATATCTGTATTCCTTCTACTAGGAATTGATTCTCTCAGGTAACGCGCTCGAAAAGTACCGATTCCTAATAGTGCAGATTCTACTATTGGGCTCATTTTCCTCATTTTCTTTGTAGTTCAAGTTGGAGAAGTGCTTAATTCCATGTTAGGTGGAGATATGAGTAATAGAAATTTGCAGCCATCACATCAGTATCGTTTCTATTAATATCCTTGTTAAATTTCTTACTATATATGAGAATTGAAAACAAACGCTAAGTGCGTTTTACCTCCCAAGTGATTAAGTCCGTTCCGCTCTTCTAACACGCGTCGTGCGCTTGATAGCTTTTCTTAAAACTTGGCGGATCCTACATGTTTTGGTAATAACTTACAACAGGGGTTGACTGTTTATAAGCATTCAAAAATATTGGGATATGTGTCAAACGACGCGCCTTGACTTAAGTATTAATTATCCGAAGGTGGAAAGCAAAATTTAAAATATATTTTCGAAAATTTGTGATTCATTGTATTTTGGTTCAGAACAGATTTTTGTATTGGTAGCCTTCGGCGGCGCTGGTGGGGGACGAAATTGAAATTTGGTGCAAAGTGCGTTTGTACACAATTTTTCTCCCCATTTACAACAAAATTACAGCAACCACATTAAAATTTTCAATGTATACTACAAATATCTTCTGTCAGAGTTAAATTTTTTGTTGTGCGTTTTGGATTATTAATACAGGGGGCAAGGCAGATTATTTGATTTCTCTCCCGATATTTTTTGACACAAATGAACAGTCGACCGACCCCTGTTGTAATTATTACCCACGTTTTAAGTCAATTTCGAGCGTCCTCTTCAGTGAGAAGTTTTTCAGTGCAGAATGTCGGTTGGCCACGCTAAGAAAAACGCTTCTTAAGCATTTTAACGCTATTTTTCTCGGGACTTGTATCCAGGAACTTTTGTGTGGTCTTGCAATTTGTCCTGAAAGGCATTCGCTCAATCAGATGGTTGCATAGAAAAAAGTGTTACAAATTGTGTTTCTCAATAGGTTCAAAATTTAAAAATGTAATCTCATAGCGATCGCATTCTTTTGTCTAACCTTCGTTGTTAGAGAGATAATCTTAAAGTTTAAATTGAAGAATGCAATGTAACAGATGCAATCCGATTTCTATTTGTTTGAGGTGTCGTAAGCATAGTGCTGATAAGCTCGCATATCTCTTTGAGCAAGTTTCCTTTTAAAAAATTTAGCATTTTACAAATTCACCTTCATTTAGTATCAATGATTAAAAGGAATTTCAAATAGCATGTACATATTTCGAACATAAATTCTAACTATGCATGAAAAAAAAAAAAAATCATACACCAAACTAAAATTGCAGATTAAAAATCTGTAAGAAATTCACGTACAACCAATGTTTGTTAAATCAACTGAAGCCAAAATGCCTTTTACGCCAAACTTAACAACACAAAAATCTCATATGCAGTCACAAAGCTGACGAATGCTTGATTATTTGCAACGGTAAACCCAAAAGTGGTGGCCTACAATACCAGCAGAAGTATTAACGAACTGAAGAGCTGAAACGCTATAGACTGTGGCAAACTAAATATAAGAAGGAATATTTACTTGTAAAATCACCCACATCAAGTAAGCAAACCAACATACACACACTACCATATACATATAAACAAATTCCTACACACCAACATGCATACAATCACAGACAAATTTAAAGGAATTTTCATGTAGCGTTTGGGCTAAGAGTAACTGTATTTGGATTGCCTGACATGTCGAAAAGTAAACGAAAATCAATTTTCGATTTTCAGATGCTATTGATTTTGGGAAGCTGATTTTGTTGGTTTTGGCATTAACGTTGAAATAGCATTAATGGTTAGAAAAAGCAGAATCAATTCTAGGAAGTTTTATGATTGCTTAACTCTGGCCGGTTGCTTGTTTGGTTGTTTGAACTTAACGAAAGACAAACGAAAACATTACGGATAAAAGAAATAATACAAATATCACAAAGTAAGTGAAAGCAAGAAGATCTGAAGACAAAAATTGTAAGAAGTACAAAAAAAAAATTAAAAAAAAAAAATTAACCAACAAAAACAGTGTAAAAGTTTAAAGAACTGAGCTTGTTATAAGACAGTGAAGCTAAGAAAGAAGAAGAAGCATGACCGCATATGTTGTATATTATAACAATCAAACCAGTAAAAGTATAGCATTTGGGTATAAGTGAAAGCCAGTCAATAGCAGACAAGCCAAGTCAAGTCCATTGGAGTGCCAGATCGGCCCAAACTATGTCAGATGCATTTAAGATGATGAAATACATGAGGGTCGGATTAGTAGCTTGCTGGCTAGGAATGCTATTAGGTATAAAATTGATAGAAAATGCTAAAAATAAAAAAGAAATACAAAGAAAAAAATTTGGCATAGAATGAGAATTTGATTGAAAGAGGCCAAATATATAGAAAGGTGGTGCAAGTTGTGTCTAATGGGTGGGTTTGAATTTCATTTGTCTAGGCACGGATTTCTTTTATCTTATTTGCCCCAAATTTTTTTTTCTTATCAACTCAATACAATGTTGACCGAATTTAATATTATGCTCAGGTATACTTGATTGATGCTTAACGGTAATTTAATTTGAAGTTCAATGGGATTTGTCAGCCATTGAACGAATTTTAAGGACACAGTTGTCGATGTGTGCGTGTTTGTGTGATTTTTTAAATCAGCTAGCTTCCTGCTTGTAGAATCATTTTAGTATTTAATGGCAGACTAATTTCTTATATACACTGGAGGAAGCTGGTGAAGTATTTCAGGCTATTTCTTACAACTCTTTAACGGTATTGTTAAGAATGTATAAATTCTTGATTAATTTGATTGATTGGTTCGTCCAACTGTGCTGTCAAATAATTCACTTAAAAACGCTATATAATGAAGAGGTTTCTGTTCACTTCAATAGCGGAAGTAGAACTTAAAAATTTGTGCTATTCCTGAACTTCACTTATAATTGGTTAAAATTAAACTGACTCCGATTGCTTGAATTGCACCGCTTATATACCTTTGAATTGCTTGATCCTTATTTCCATCAGGGTCTACACCTTTCGGCTTTCCGAAGAACCGTCTTGAGTTAATTGCGCTTGTTGATATTTTGTACTGGTACATAAACCGTTGCTCAGTATTTCAGTATTTATATATCAGCGGCTTAGTGATGTGACGAACTTGCTAATATTTGCCACAGAATTATTAAGTAGTAAGTAAGTAATTATTAAGTTTCGAAGAAGTAGCTGGTTTAAAATAAGTTACCGGTTTCAAAACAGTAGCCAGTTTAAAATAAGTAACCGGTTTCAAAACAGTAGCCGGTATCAAAAAAGTAGCCGGATTAAAATAAGTAACCGGTTTCAAAAAGTATCCGGTTTAAAATAAGTAACCGGTTTCAAAAAATATCCGGTTTAAAATTAGTAGCCGGTTTCAAAAAAGTAACCGTTTTCAAAAACGAACTGGTTTCAAAAAACAAACCGGCTTCAAAAAAGTAACCGCTTTCAAAAAAGTAACCAGTTTGGAAAAAGTACTGCCTAAGGGAAGCGGTTTTAAAACAAGTAACCGATTTCAAAAACGTAACTGGTTCCAAAAAAATTACTGGTTCCAAAAAAATTACTGGTTCCAAAAAATTTTCTGGTTCCAAAAAATGAACTGGTTCCAGAAAAGTTGCTGATTCCAGAAAAGTAGCTGGTTCAATAAAAGTAACTTGTTCCAAATAGAAAACTTATTTTCAAAAAGTAACCTGTTTCAAAAAAGTAACCGGTTTCAGAAATTAATCGGTCTCAAAAAGATAAAAAAAATTTAATAAAATGTAAAGCGCGGTAATAAAAGAACAGATTTTAGGCCGAGTTTCGCTTCTAATTTGGTCGTGCTGCTTTTTAATTTTTCCCTCAAATTGTTGTGATGGGACCTTCGTGTTTTGTGCCGAGTCCTAACGGCCGCTGCAAGACATATGAGTTTTAAGGTAGAAGGTTTCCATGGCATAAGTACAATCGGAGCGCTTGAAAAATCACTGCCCAGGGGCGACCCCGCTTAGAGAAACTTTCTTCTGATTGAAAAAATGTATTTCTAAATTTTTGAAATTCCTTTTCGGCGTCAAAAAGTAACCGGTTTCAAAGAAGTAACCGATTTCAATAAGGTAACTAGTTTCAAAAAGTAACCAGTTCAAAAAAGTAGCCGGTTACAAATGGTTGCTGGTTTCATAAAAGTAACTGTTTCAAAAAGAGTAACCGGTTTTAAAATAAAACGATTTTTCGCGAGACGAAACGAATACAAACAAGTAAAGGTGTCTAAGTTCGGATGTAACCGAGCATTATATACTCCATGTGAGCTTCAATTGTACATTTCATTTCAGATAAATTGCTTTTTTGCATAACATGTGGCACCGCCAATCTCCGACTTCTTCTTACAGTAAAACTTGATAAGTGTAATATCATTGATTCAAAACTATTTTTTTCTAAGTTATAGCTTATTATTCTAGTCTACGACCCTTTTAAACTTATTTTATATCTAAGCTGCCGTGGTCTTTAACCGATTCCGTCCATTTTTAGTAAAACTGTTTTCTATTATAGGGAAAATTTGTGTACCCAATTTTATTACGATCCGTTAATTTTTCTTCAATTTATGGCTCACGAATCGTGGAAAATTGCTTAGCCATAAAAGGGGCGGTGCCACGCCCATTTGTTTAAATTTGAAGTTTTTCCTATTTGTTGTTACAAGTCCACTTGGGAAATGAAATACCATTGATATAATGCTCTTTTTTGCAAAGATATAGCTTACCTTATTCGTCCACGACCCTTTTAAAAATCTTTTATATAAAAGTGGGCGTGGTAATTAACCGATTTCGTAAATTTTTCTTCAAAGCATTCCTTATAGTAAGGGCAACCTTTCTGCCGAATTCTGTTACGATAGCTTTAACGATTTTTGATTTATGATTAATAATATTTGTAAAATTGGTTTTATCACAAGTGGGTGGTGCTACGCCCATTTAAAAATTTTTATCAAGAAATTCAATATCAGTCCACACGTCAGATTTCAACAATTTAGGTGTACTATTTACTGAATAATCAGCTTTTTTGTGTTTTCCAAAATGTTATATATATAAAAATTGGGCGTGGTTATAATCCGATTTTGCTCATTTTTCAATAAAAATCTATTCTGGGTCCAGATAAATTCGTGTACAAAATTTGATGAAGATATCTCAATATTTACTCAAGATATCGTGTTAACGGACAGACGGACGGACGGACGGACATGGCTCAAACAAATTTTTTTTCGGCACTGATGGTTTTAATATATGGAAGTCTATATCTATCTCGATTACTTTATACCTGTACAACCAAACGTTATCCAATGAAAGTTAATATACTCTGTGTGCAAACCACGCTGAGTATAAAAATTCCACTGAAAGTGACACAAGGCGAAACCGAAATTTTCGTTTTGAATAAAGAGAAACATTGAAGATGACACGTGCCACAAACCGGTAAGTCTCCGAACCAAACTTTTTCTGATTGAAAATGGCACAACGCTGTGCACGGTTTGTGTTCAACGAAAATTTCATTCAAAAGAACAAAGGTCACTGAAGATAACTGAAGTCTCAAAGCAGTTAGATTCCAAACCAAATTTGACAAAGGATGAAAAAAAAAAAATTCGGAAAATCAGCAAAAAAATTAATTCATATCTTCCTTTGTCGTCGCCCCAGATAAAGTGACCTATTTTTCTAGGTGCAGATTTCCTTGTAAATTTTATTGGAGAAACAAGAGGTTTATGTATAACTTAGTTCAAGATTTATAAAAGTGACAGATGAAAAGTCAAGAAAAACTAGCATTTTCTATCAGTTCTGATTGTAAGTTTTAACGAAATCTGAGCGAAAATGTACTGCTACTAAAATTTCCCAATGACTAGAAAATGCTGTGTTTTTGCGAAAGTCGTATATGTTTTCTCTTTTTACAATGCTACTATTCCAGTACCTTCTTCTAACCCTTCAAGTTCTTATTTTGCCAATTTACTTACAATAATGCTATTCTACTTACATTCTCCTTGAATGGTTTTGCTTGAGTGCTTGCATAAAATTTAGCATAATATGTATCGTTTTGCTTGCTTTCTGATGCTTGATGTGATTGCACTTGAAATTGAAACGGAATTTGTTTGTCTAGAAATATATTTACTTATCAGAAAATAAACATGTAGGTCTAAACTTAAAATGGACAAATATCATTTTGTTTCGGGTGTAAGCTTGCCAATTTAAAAAAAAAAAAAAACAAAAACTAACATGATTTAATAGAAATATTCAAATTGTTTATAGCTGGCATGGAAAATAAACTCAATTTGATTTTGCTTTGCTTTGTCCATCATCATCATCATCATCATCCTCCACAACTCCTATTGGAGCATAGGGCCTCGACCACCGACCAGTCGAGGCCCTATGCTTTGTCCATAGGTACCATATAAATGGCTTGCATTTTGGTAGTCACGCTTGTGCTGTAAATACGTAACTGAAGGTGTTTTAAGAAATACACTTAGCTGGCTTCCATTCTAAGTCAAAAGTATCTATGTATGTATGTGTGTGTAAAAAAACTCGTGCAAATTTCACATTACTTATATCAGTTTGCTGACCTCATTCACTTGCCCAAGCTTTAGTATCTTAAACAAACATATGCTGGGTTTTCACATACAGATTTGTATTTACCTATTTATGCGAGTAACCAATAAAATCTTCAAGTATTAAAATGCATTCAAAAGAAATAACACGAAATATACAATATTTAAACATAAGTACAAAAACTGTTAGTTTTCAAATACACTTGTGCAGTAATTTGTTGTCAACCAACTATTGAACATTGAGTATTGTCCAAAGATGTTGTTTGACAAAAAGTGGTAAAACAAAAAATTTCAGTTTCATAAAATATTGCAATTGTTAGAGATTTTCCATGCCGATTCATCCTTCTGGTGTATTTTACATAATTTAAATTTTCATATATTTTTTTAAGGTAAGCAAAAGTTTAAAAAAATTTTTTCTCAACCAATAGGCAGAAAAAATTTTTCCAGCGGGTTATGGGGCTTAGAATATGTCAGCATGCTTGTCGTAAGAGGTGATTAGAATATCCTATTGATTGCAACCCAATTGCCAATCTCACCTACTTGTATCAACTCCTTCTTATTTTGCAGCCGAATTTCTGGCGGTCCCAAGTTCCTCAGGGAGCTAGGAGGTGGGGGCGGAATGACCAGAATGTGGTCAATCGTTCCCGAGATAGTCGAGCTACACCTTAATGGTACTTGTTATTGCAACGTATCGGATCTATACCTTTTTTGGATTCTCTTGGTTGCCTTATTCATGTATATTAAATTCAGAAATCATATAATGCTGCTATTAGCTCAATGGTTTAACGGTTTAAACAAACTTTTTAAAATTTTTAAGAAATATCTAATATCAGAAATATATACAATTTCTTCCGCAGGCTGTATTGCAAACAGAGAAATCGGAAAAAAATCTTAGAAATATCCATTCAATAAGCTTCGCAGCCATTGTATAGCGCCTTTTGTCCAAAACTACGCCTAGAAATTGGGCCTTATATGCCAGGCTTAGGCGCACCCCATTTAGTTCTGGTAGGTTTATCGATAGTATTTTGTATCGTTTGGTATATAAGACAAGCTCAACTTTGTCGGATAAAGTTTGAGGGAACTTGCTTCTGTAAGCAATCGCTAGGTGATAAGCATATGCCACAGCCTTCCCGCTCCCCTAACTAGTATCTCTTGATAGCGAGTTTACCGCTAGGTTCCATATTAGAGGAGAAAGGAAACCATCCTGGGGTGTGCCCCTTGCGACAAAGCGCATTATATAGACCTTCCCCAAATACATATACATATATGTTCATATAATATCAGAAATTTAAATTACTCATACGCCCAGGTGTACGCTTAAAACCTGTAAGCTCTTATATACATGTAAATATATAAGCATGCGCTAAGCTCTAGATTTTTGTACAGACGTGCACTCAATATTGCAGAGCTTTTAAAAACCAATTTACTATGCGTTATTAAATATTAATTAAACAAATATATAATATATATTTTGCATGTATATTTAAGTCTAGTAGAGTAATTTTAAAGCCGGACTGATCAAAAGCATGTGTTGGTACATTTTTTTGTTTTTCAAATAAGCCTTAATAAACAATTTTTATTTATTTATTTATTATTATTTTAATTTTTTATCTTATTTTATAAAAACCGGAAATATTTTCCAGTTTGCTGAAAGTTTATGTCATTGCCTTAAATATGCACATTTAGTTATGTCACCAGCCCACAAACAAAAAAAAAAAAAAAAAAAAAAAAAAAACAACCACTAGTAACACGAATTTGCTAAAAAAATGCATTAATTAATAGCAAAATATGTTAAATTCATATACGCCTAGCCTAACGCAGTATTGCATTGACATGCATTAGCCTGAATGATTGTTATGAGCATTCCATGGAAAATCGTATATTTTCGACAATTTTCAAATTAATCTCTTTATTAATTTTCAAAACCAATATATATTTTAAATGTATCCGACCTCAAAGAACAGAAAAATAATTTAAAATAAGAATATTTCAATGAAAACAAGTAAGGTCGGGACTGTAAAACTTTATAACCTTCACGAATGGGGCTGAACAATAAACCCATCCCATTGGTAATATCCAAATAATCGGCTGTATAAGATATTGTAACGAATTTACTTCAAATCCACTTATTTAAAAAATTCTGCTAAGTTCGAATCACTAAATTGTTGAATAAATAACTCCACTATTTAATAATGCAAAATTGCCTTTATTAAAGTACTTCACAGTAACACTTATACTCCGCAGATACCCTGCAGTCAAAAGCCAAAGTAGTCAGCAAACATTCTAGTTCATTGACTACAATTTTGTGGGGTTATTCATACTAGTTAGTTTGCGAGAAGTTATTTGACTAGAATTTTGTGGTACTCATCATACTAGTCAGTTTTAGAGTGCTTCATTGACTACGATTTTGTGGTGCTAATTGTTAGTATTTGAATAATTTATTCGACTAGAATTTCGTCTGTCGGACTCGAGGAAATGCGCGAGCGCCAGTTTGCAATCCATACTTCAGTTGACAATGCTAGATATCGTCCAAATCAACGGGCACATAAACACAAGCATGACGAGTCGACCCTCACCGTTACCTCAACAGAGGTTAAAGAAGATATCGAAAACGCCAAGCCTTCCATATCAATAGTCCCAGACGGATAACCTATGCCGATGCCAAAACACCTTGGACATGAGGGCATCAGCAGCCTAGCACATTTTTTCTACTTGGCGTTAAAAGCCTTTGCCATTCCAGAATACCGGAGAATGGCAAGGATAAAACCACTACCAAAGACCGGAAACCCAGCCAGTACCTAACGATATTATGCCTTTGGTCAGTAACGAAAACATTTGAAGCCGTTACGATTCCCTCAATTAAATGAAATTCTTCGGTTATCCAGCCATCAGCATGACTTCCGTAAAGTACATATCACTACAACCGTCCTGAACTCCATTAACACTAATCGTAGGACGGTTCTAGTGTAGCTTGGCCTGTTTTGACGTAGTCAACCACGAATGGTTCGTCCTTCTCCGTTAGATAGATAGATAATTTATTGAAGATTGCACGCGACCATTGGTCTATTGTGCCCTCACCTCCTTCACAGCACATCATCCAAGAAGACTTCATTTATGAACCCTAGCCGTTCCGTTGGCTTGAGGGATTTAATGTTGGGAATGTTCTGGCCATGGTGAGCCCATAAACTTAGCCCTGTGTCTTGAGATTGCGTCACAGGATATGGTCCGCCGGCTCCGCTGATCGATCACAAAATCGGCATGTGTTATTCCGTTACTTTTTAGGTTTTATATATATGTACGTATTTTTATCAAAATTTAATCCAAAGTATAATGTATTGAAGTGATAAATTTTAAAGTGATATATGTATGTATATTAACTTAGGTCGATTTGTATGGACGAAAGTTAACCAATATCGCAGCATTGATTTTTCGATAGGATTTGTGCTCAAGAAAAAAAGTTCCACTACGAATACCCAAAAAAATAATTTTCCAGCCTACGAAAAAAATAATGGCGAAAGGGTAAATTTTTCGATCAAAACACTCAAACACCCAAAACCCAAAAAATATTATTTTTTTTTTTTTCAAAAAGCTGTTGTTAAAATCAATGGCGCGATAGCGGTTGATAAATTGACCCAGTCTAATATACATACTTTTTATATATATGAAATATAATGAATAAAATGAATTTGAGGTAATTTATCAATTTCCAAGTAATTTTTCAACCCAACTAGGACTAGTGTATTAACTAGTAGCATGATGATGCAAAAATCGACTAGTATGTCAACTGGTATTACAATGATGCATAGACTGAGTATTATGCCAACTGGTATGTTGATATTGAATACACTGACTAGTATGTCAATTGGTATGATATTGGTGTATATAATAACTAGTATGCCATCTCGTATAATGCTGGCGCAAACGCTGAATAGTATGTTAATTGGTATGACCCTGATGATTATGATGACTAGTATGGCATCTGGTACGATGTTGATTTATATAATGACTAGTTTGCCGATTGGTATGATGCTGATGCAGAGACTGGCAATTGATATTTCGTAGGACATCGCCATGTTAAAAATACCAGTTGCTAATATGAAAAAATTACAGAACTCATACTAGTTGGGATTTTTGGCAAACTAGTATTCATCTAGTTGGTTTGACTGCAGGTTAATAGATTGCTTAAATCAAACTGACGGATAGCTTAAATAAAACTGACTTTTTGTGATTCTACTGTCGCGCCTTTTATACTTTTTGATTTCTCGTTGCATACATCCAGGCTTTTCCATTCTAGAAATTACTAGTTAGTTATCAGCTAAAAAAGCACCAGCCACAACTACGTTTATAACTTCTCATGTGAGCAATACTTGCACAAATTATTACCCTCTCTTGTGAGCACCTTAGATAAGATATATGCATGTGTTTGTGCGTTGCTTCTCCGCTGCTCGTATGAATATGTGTGTAGATATAATGATTGAATTATTGATGTGCATACAAATTACTCTTTAGCATCTGCTTAGAGATGGCAATACCCCTTAGTGTTGCTAATATTCGTAAAAATATGGAATTTTTATATAGTGAACAGTTGTACATACCTAAGCGATTTTTAAGACACATATAAAAGAAAAATAAAACAAAAAGTTTTTTATCTGAAAAATCGGTTGTATGAGATATATACTATATATACGACCAATCTAAAAAAATTTTGCAGACACCAACGGATGCTCTATACGCAACCTTTTGGTGAAATTTGAAGTCTCAAGCTCTTAAAAGGGGGCACTAATTACGAATTGCTTGTTATCTGAACAATCGATTGTGGGGGATAAAAAAAAAAAATAAATGTAAGGCGCGATAACCTCCGAAGAGATCTAAGGCCAAGCTTCTCTTCCAATATGCGTCGCGCTCCTCTTGCTTTTCCCTACAAATTGGCCGGACGGGACCTACATGTTTTATGCTGACTCCGAACGGCATCTGCATGGCAGATGAGTTTTCACTGAGAGCTTTTCATTACAGAAATACACTCGGAGCGCTTGCCAAACACTGCCGAGGGGTAACCCCGCTTAGAACAATTTTCTTCTAATTGAAAAACCTTATTTCTAAAATTTTGATGTTGCTTTGCCTGGGGTGCGAACCCAGGGATTACAGTGTGGTAGGCGGAGCACGCTACCATCACACCACGGTGGCCGGTTGTGGGGGATATATGCTATATATACGACCGATCTCCTCCATTTTTTCAGAAAACAATATGTGCTATACGCAAGCATATGGTGAAGTTTAAAGCTTTAATCTGATAAATTTAGGAAGATATGACAAAAATCCTCCTTTTTTATGAAGGATATATGATATATTGGTCCGATCCTTCCAGTTCCGACAAATATCTAATCGGATACACAAATATACCCGCTCACAAAATTGTTTCAAGATATCTCAAAAATTGCATACAAAGAGACTGACGGACGGACGGACATGGCCAAATCAACTCAGCTCTTCATCTTTATCATTTCGGTATACTTATTGGTGCGTTTATATATTTATTTTCAGATTCGTGACGAAGTTAATATACTATTTCATTTTCATGAAAAGTATAAAAAGGTATAAAAAACTCAACTTAAATTAACGCCAGCCATAGTTTTATTAGCAATCATTTCATAATTGCTGTATACTAAACAGCTAAAATAAAGGCTGACTTCTTATTCATAGATATGGACTAAGTCTGCATAAGGACTATGTCAGTTCTGCGTAATATAAGAAAATTTGAGTAAATTCACTTGGTGTAGATTAATTTTCCTACACCGGGTATGAGAATTCCCAAAGTTAATAACTGATTCACATACGTGCTCCGCAAAAAAAACATTTTTTTTTTCTAATAAATTTAATGTCAGTACTACCAAATGAATTTCCCTGTTTTTTTTTTTTTTTTTTTTAAATATTATTAATTTGGTTAAATTCCACCTGACCTAGAAATTTCAAAAAGTAACTGAAAGTAAACAAAAAACAATAACATTATCAGTGGCTTGCAACAGATAGCGCAACGCTGGTTTAATAAAGTTGATAAAGAGGAATAGAAGTAGCGATTTACCAGTCAAAGTACCGCTGTATAGCCAAATACCGCAGCATGCCTAAAGCGTACTGATGATGAAGATTCAGCCACCTTCGAAATAGATCCATCTGCGTAGCTATGTCAAGTCTCCCGTGATAGAGCAAAAATATGTCACTGTTTTTTTGAACATTGCGTGAAATTAAGGATTTGCGTAGAAAGCTTCATTCATGAAAGGAGTGAAGTCTTTGGCGCAGCCGCATACAGTCCCGTCCTTACTTTATTTCTTCTTACTTTTTAGATTCCTTCTTAGTCTCACTCCCACTTCTAGTTCCACTTACACCTCCACCGCCCTCAACCTCATTCCAATTTCCTATCCTTCTCTACCTCTCTCACTAAAATTTGGCATATAAAATATTGAGTATCAATTGAAAATATTAAATACCTACCTCTTTCTGCACCTCTCCATTTTAGAGCCCTATGTTTCTTTCCTATCATCCCCCTTTATTTTTGCGAATTTGTCTCTTTTATTCTTCTCCTTCCTCGTATTTTGAAGTTCCTAATTTTTGCCTCGCGATTTCTACATATCCCACTACCCCCATTTTTCTTCTCTGTTACCATTTCCATCTTTCGCTTCTCTTTATTACCCTCCTCAATTCCCTCTTCTATCTCTTATTTTACTTTATTTTCTTATGAGCTTGCTCTTCTTTTAAGCCACGGCCACTCATTAAAATATCCTATTTGATACCTAAGTTGTGGAAACACACGCCCGCTTCACTCTGGTATGCATTTAAGTCTATATCTCAGAATTGGGTTCAGATATGCAGCAAAATAATAAATTTCAAACAAATTGCAAGTTATTACATAACATGGATCCTGGGCCACTTTCCGGAAAAAAATATTTCATGTAGTCTACCCTAATACCAAAATTGCATGCTATTGATTTGCCATTAATTATACAGTTTTTGCTAAAAATTTCACCACACAACCACATAAGTACGCTCTTTGAGTGTAAAACTGGCAAGAAATATTTAAAAACATAAAAAAAAAAACAAAAATTAAACCTTCAAATGCAAGTAGTGGTACGTGCCGAAAATAATTAAGGATGCTTTGTTAAATTTAAGAAAAAAATGTAACTTAGTAGTCAAGTTTATTTGGATCAAACGTTAGTTTCTTCTATAGGAACAAGCATATTGGACCAATATTTTGTTCCTTCAAGATGGCATATGCATATTTCGATTGACACCAATACCATTTACCTTTTTCGAAAACAAACATTTGCTGCCAATTTAGAATCACACAAAGGTAGTAAGCAGGAATAACCCGGGATTACTTTGCTAACTTTTTGGACCTATTCCATGATTATTACACCATTTCGTTGCGATCTGTCATGTGAAACTGAAAAGAGGCGCGACTATGTTGAGCGGCGTAAGAACTATTAGTTTCACTTTAAAACTCCCTCTGAATCTAGCAAATCAAGAATTTCCTACTTGCAACATTAGCAGAAGCATTTGCACTTTCGAAGTATTATAAAAATGCAACATATTTATAAAACACGTATGAAGAGTGTAACACGTGCATGCATTTGGAAACTTTGATCATAGCTTGCAATTTATTCGTGGTCACCATACTGTGATGGCTAGAGTTGTTGTCTTGCACAAAAAAGCTTTGAAGCTATCTTTACGGCGAAATTTAGAAGTTTTACACCTTTAACCAAAGTAACATATGAATATGACATCATCATCATAAATTGGCGCTAAGCTGTTTTGGCCGTTTTGTAACAAATCAGCCAGCTATCTCTGTTTAATAATAAGTGACGCTGATTTGGAGCTCCAAGAGAGGTAAAGTCGTCCGCCGCTTGCATATTACATCTCAGTCGAATTTTCTCTTTCCTCTGCTTCAAAACTGCGGTGTCTACTGAAATACTCTCTTGACTGGATCGACTTCATCCATTTTGATAATATGACCTTTCTATCGAAGCCTTTGGGTTTTTACTCTCTGCACTACTGTCATATCTACATCAAGCTCATACAGCTCAACCTTATACCTCCTTTGATACTCGCCTTCAGCAACACACACAGGATCATACATCTTTGGGAGAACTTTTCTCTCGAACATTCCAAGATCTATCTCATCTTATTTCGACACCGTCCATGATTCCGAGCCATAAATCAGGAGAGGTATGATAAGCAACTTGTAGAGAGGACATTACATTTCAATAGCCTAATCAGTTCAAAGCAGCGCTTGTTGGCAAGAGCTATTCTCCGTTCGTTTGCTAAGCTACAATTGTTTTGTTGTTAATGTTTGTTCCCAAATAGATGAAATCTTTCACAGTCTTGAATTGATATAATACACATATAATATATAATATACAGGAATGTTATCTGAAGCTTTGTTTGATTTTTAATGGCTCAAAAGGTCCTTGCCAATTTAAATGGAGACCGTGGTGTTACCGAAAGTCATTTGGCAGAGGCTTATTAACTGTGCAGGGTGCAGGGAACTCAAGTTCAGACATCGCGGCATACAAATAACTTTTTTCGCGCTGGCAAAGCCTACTTTGAAGTAAACGAAAAAATGGTGAGTGTCGTTTTTCTTATCGTTAGTCCTCTCCAGGTTTGGCGCATCGAGAAGATAAGGTCGATAGTAGATTTTCCACGGCTTCAGTCTTTTGCAAAGTACGCTAAATAGAACGGTAAACGCGATATTAAGCAGTCTGATCTGCGGTAATTGGTGCAGTTTTCGGTATCTTCCTTCCTGTGGATTCGGCAGAGTACGCTTACGTTAAAAACTGGCGGCATGCACTGAATCGACCATGTTTTAAGAGCTCGACGGGTATTTCGTCATTACCAGGCATCTTGTGATTTTTTAGATGCGATATTGCCATTCTCGCATCGTCATAGTCGTTTGCCTGAACTTGTTTTCCATAACCGGCGATTGGGGTACCGGGTTCGTCTTCTGCTTTGCTAGCGAACGATGTGGAAAAGTGCAAGAGCATACACGGCCAAGTTTTTTAGCTCTCTAAGTAACACAACCAAAAAAGAATCGTTATAAATCGAAGGATGCTTATTACGAATAACCATGCCTTTTCCAAACCTTAATTTATAATAGCGTTGAGCATAAAAAAATATCTAAAAAAATTTGCAATTAAATGATAAAGCGACTCTCTCTTATTTAGCGCTGCTATCAAAGCATGCCGTGGTAAAAAAACTAAGTAGTCATAAACTACAAGTTGAAGCAAGCAGACACATAAATTTTAAATTAGAACAAAAAAGAGAAACCGTAGAACAAAAAAAAAAAAAAAAAAATGAAAAAAATATCTTACTAACCACATCATAAAAAATGAACAATGACAGGTTAATAGCAAATAAATGAAATTCCATAAGAAAAAGTACACAAAAACGTCAATGAAGTATAAGACCCATGGCTCATGACAGATTTGTGTGTATGGTCGTGTCGGAAAAAGCGATGTCTAACAGGGGCCAATAGCAATAACGTCGATGACCAACGGGACATAACGATAATGGAAACAGTGCAACAAAAGCGACAGAGCAATAATGACAGCGCGTGAAAAGTAGTGAGATGAGAGTATGAGCGAAAAACGAAGAAATAAATTATAGTTTGCAAAAGCAGGCGACGAAACGAAACAATAAACAACAATAAGGTCAAGCACAAATACAGAAGAAAACACACACACACACATACAAAGTAACGCGAAAATACGTAAATGCAACGCTAACATAAAAATGTAGTGAGAAAGAAAGAAAAAAATTGGCTGCTTTTAGCCATGCCAATTGATATATGGCTTTCAATTTGAGAAAAAACTCACCAACAAAAGAAGCGAAAAAAAATTATGAACTGAAAAAAATAAAGAATGAAAAATTGTAACAACGCTTTAATGCTGCAAGTGGCAAGTAAATATAAATAGCAGCAAGAAATACAGCGATACTAACATCCAAGATAGCACATGAAGGTGATACGACAGCTAGAGCGGAAGAATGCAACCAAATGTGAGTAGAGTAGTAGTAGAGTAGAGAGAAAACAAAGTGTGCGAGAAAGAGAAGTGTATACATATTGGCAACAAACAAAAAAATCACACACGTTGGCGTGAAAAAAGGACATGCTTTTGCAGATAAGCGCGCACACACACCTATATAAATTGAACAAAGTTAATTGAAAGTGGGCGAATTGTGTAAGAGGCATCATGGTAAAGTGTTAAAACAAAGCGGTGTAGCGTCATGAATAGCGCAACAGGAATTGTTCTCTAATACATACATGCATACCAACGTATATCCGCACATACAGTACGGTCGGAAAGTATTAGAATGAGATAAAAAAATTTGTTTTTTTTTCAGTTTATCGTATTATTTATTAAAATATTATTCACATATTTGCAGTAGTTTTGTACATTCAACGTAGTTCTATGATCCGAAGAATTTTACTGAAAGTTACATCAAAATTTATAAGAAAACAATAAGTATGTTACTTTAAGCGCTTTTCTTGAAAATTTCCACGTTTTGCTTTAATGACTGCAGCGCATAATTTCAATACCCTTTCGATGAGTTTTTGAAGTGTTTGATGCGGAATTTTATTCAACGCTTCATTTAAATAATACCAGAAGTTAGGAAGGCTTGTTGGATTTAGCTCTCTCACACGTTGATCCAACTCTTTCCACAATAGCTCGTTGGGATTTAAATCGGGTGATTTTGATGGCCAATCCATTGTATCAAGGTCACCTGCGTCTGTTTTTCGTTCTAAATAAGAAGTGCATACAATATTTTTAATATGTTTCTGATCGTTATCTTGTTCGTACATGAATCGACGAAAAATAAAATTAATGCCAGATGGTATTGCATGGAGTTGGAGTATCCTGTGATACTGCTCTTTTTTCATAACTCATTAAATTTTTTTTAGTTGACCAACGCACAACCCCAAACCATCACTGAGACATCGCCATGTTTCACAGTTGGCACAATGAAATCCGCTTGGAATCTTTCATTGACGTTTCAGCGAATATATTGACGCCTATGGCTACCGAAAAGTTTGAATTTTGATTCGTCGGACCATAAGAATGATTTCCACTGATCAACCTTCCAGTCAATATATTCTTTAGCGAACTTCAGTCCTTTCTGTTTATTGGCCATAGAAGTGGATTTCTGAAAGCAAGGCGTCTAATCGTACCTTCTGCTTTAAGCCGGCCTTTGACTGTCGTGAGCGATATTGGTGAATCCAAGTCTTTATAGATTTCAGCACGAATTTATGATGCAGATTTCTGTCGGTTGGCTTTACTTATTGCATATATTTTGTTGTCGTTTCTTTGATTTGTCTTTCTTGGTCGCCCAGATCGTTTTCTGTTAGTATTTTGTTCAGTTTCCCGATATCTTCTAATGGTCGTATGAACTGAACACAGAGATATTTGCAAAAGTTTGGCTATTTCTCGATGTTTTTTCCCTATTTTTCCCAAAATAATTATTTGGGCTCGTATTTTGACGTATATTTCCTTTCGCTTGACCATTTTCAATCTGGAAAAATACAATTCTGGAACTATTTCATCATCAACATCTTTCTTGTTCTAATACTTTCCGACTGTACTGTAGCTGCATGCTTGTGCGCCTTTTGTTATATACACACATATTGATATCATACATCACCGATCAAAGTTTTGTATTGTGTATAGTTAAGTTCGTATTTGAATGTGTTCATTGAAAAGCAACGGTGGAAGTTGTCGCTGCAGCATATTCAGGTCTATATTGTAGACACAAGGAACATTCAACCATATCCCTACATATCTCTATGTACACGTATGCACCACCTCCACAATTGTGCTGCTGTAGGCACACTTAATGGCCAAGATAATGATAATGACATATCGCACAACGGACATTGCGAGTATGTATAAAACAACAAATAAGTGAGTAAGAAAATCGTTGGGAGCACCGAAGCTAAAAAGATTTTTTATCCCATAGCGAATTTCTGTAAGAACGAAAACGTTGACTTGGTAACCGATGTCAAGAGAGTGCTTTGGTTATATAGGGAACAGTTATGAAATTCAAAGGGAAAATGATAAACCCGACCCCCTAAGCAATGATGATGGAATTAATGTTCTCAGACTCGACTATGACAAAGTTAGAAGAGCAATAATCAGATTTAAAAATAACTTAGCCGCGGGCGCTTATGGATTGCCTGCGGAGCTATACAAAAATGGCGGCGCGGGATGATATGACCTATGCATTAACCTCTATGCAAAACACGGCCCAATAAGGGCATGTACGACGATTAAAATCATAATATTATTTGCCAGTATCCTACAAACTGCGCCAGCTATTAAGAAAAGAGCTTTTTTAATGTCGCATATAAAGGCCTGTCAAGCGTATTGTTTGACAGATTGAAGCTCACTCTGAATCGGCTGATTGGACCTAATCAGTGGCCTTTCAGACCTGTTTAATTTACAATAGACTAGTTTTAGACTGTGCTCCAAATCTTAAAAAAAAAAAAACACGAAAAAAAGGATTGAAATATGTACATCACATATTCGTCGATTCTAAAGCCGCCGTCGACAGTATAGAGAGGAGCTACCTATATGCCACTATGTCTGAATTAGGTTTTCCTGCAAAACTTATAAGGCTATTAAAAATGATGTTGAGCTACAACACCAACTCATTCAGATTGGTAAACGAATTTCCCAAAGCCGTTCCAAACTAAATAAGATTTCAGACAGGGTGACCATCTATCGTGCGATTACTTTAATTTAATGCTGGAGAAAATGATACCAGCTGAACGTGAAATTACGAGCGTACGCTGACGACATTGATATCATCAGCCTGAACGTCCGAGCCATAAGTTCTACTAAATCGAAACTGGAAAAAGAAATGGAAACTGTGAATTTGATGGTAAGTCTAAACAAAACGAGACGCCAGCTGAAAGGAAAAAATGGAAAACGATTTAAATTCCCTAGTTGTTATCAATTAGTGGGACTTAGCTCAAGAAAGAAGTGACTGGTTGGTCTGCCAAATGGTTTAAATGGTTAAGCGTCAATTATGTTAGTAAGTGAGGTCAATTTAACCACGCTTTCGTCAAGAGAATAGCTAGAGGCATTGGTTCCATATTGCAATTTAAAAGATAGTTGGTGTTTTGTGGGGACAAACATTGATTATATCAGTTTCTTTATCAACCACGTGTCCTTCTGGTAAATATTTTTCCTCAAATTCGTGTTTCGGATATTGGACTCTGAGAATCTGGTTAGGAGGGCATTTATTGGCATATGAGTCATCTGGTTCGATACCCTGAAATAGTACTTCCGAAAGTGACTTCTTATGTCCCTGCGATTCTGAGCCTGTTAATACATATTTTTGTTTGTTTCTTGGTTTTTCTCCTTTAAAGAGAGTGTTCTGACTTCTTTCTTTTGATAAACGGGACCTGAACTTGACTAATGCCTGCCGAACATTCAAAAAAAAACGTAGGAAGGTACGGTTTAACTGGCCGTAGACTCTGCAAGGTCTTAGAGTAACGTGCTGTGATTGACTGCTTCAGAAGATTTAGATAGGTCTAGTGTTGGATAAGTGATTTATGGTGGAGTGCGTGATTTAATATGTTATGCATTTGCGCGTTAATGGCATTTAGTGCGCCGGTCATGCTATGTTATTTTCGAAGCCCTGGTGTTGTTACGCCAGTCATAGGTTTGGGTTGAAATAGAGAAGCAGGATAGCTTTAAATGTCATGGCTTTAGCAAGAGAAGAAACATTGGGTAATGTTATACTGTTTTCACA
The DNA here is from genome assembly GCF_040869045.1 of Eurosta solidaginis. Classification (NCBI taxonomy): domain Eukaryota; kingdom Metazoa; phylum Arthropoda; class Insecta; order Diptera; family Tephritidae; genus Eurosta; species Eurosta solidaginis. Next base: position 334,905,893 of record NC_090319.1, on the reverse strand, counting down.
CAGACAGCTTATTGAATAATAAAGGCAGTTTTCTACATGAAGACGCTTATTGAGCTTAATCTTCCCTACAAAACTCGAATCTATTATTATTTCGTTAGTTAGCTATTCGAATGCCTAATGAAGTCAAAAGCACAATGCAACTCTGTTGGCAGCGTTCCGCTTCCCTTTCCGCTTCTTAGTTTTCAAAGCAAATGTCATTGTCTGCATGGCGGAATGATACAAGGTGGCCGCATCGAACAGCTCATTATAACCTTTTTTATTTGATTTGATACATCAACTACCGGCGCAGTACGATTTGACATTTGTCCATCGAATTTACAAGTACATGGAATTTTTTTTGTTTTTAGGTATGTCACCATGCTCTCACCTTGTATCGTTCCGCCATGATTGTCTGTCTCATCCTTCATACTAATCGAGCAGTTACTTCTGTGTGAAAGCAAAAAACTTACGATTTTATTAGCAGGTGATATGAGATCATTAAGTTTCTGTGTGAAAACAGTATTAATCTTTTTCGTTAGCTGATACCTACTTTTTAATGGCAGTGAGTAAGAGTGACATTTCTAGCAATCATAACGAATACACATTTGATCTTCATTGCATAGAACTGCAGAAGTATGTCAATTACGGCAAAAATAGCTTTTAAATCTGGAGGGCCCCAGGCTTTTAAGAAAAACAGTATATTTTATACTTTGTCATGTATGGTAGGAAAGAGCAAAAATATCTCTCTTATTGCCATTAACATTCCATTCACTGGAACAAAAGATCCAGCTACTTTATTTTATCGTGGTATTTTGCTTTCACGTATTAAATTAATTCTACGTAAAAATGCCAAAATTGGAAGTGAAAGAGTACAAATATATAGTAACGTAGAAAATAATCTGAATATACGTATATAATCCGACATGTCCGCACCAACTTCTATCAAAAGAAAATGCTACGAAAAAATCTAAGTTCGCATGGCACACGTGGCAACAAAATAAGGCTTAAAAAGTATATCCATCAAAAATGTCCAAATTTGTTTTCATCGTCATTGTCGTCTTGCAGAAACTAATATAGTCTGATGACTCCTAAGGAATTAAGGGATGTACCAGAGATTGAATTTAACGGTTAACAAGAAAAAATTAATTCGGTTGAACACAAGTAAATACCAATATTCACGAAAAAAGAAGTTTCTAATTGAGATATTTGATGTGTTTAAATTTCTTCGGTCTTTCTAACTGAAATTTTTTTATTTTGCAAATGCTTTTACTCCTTCACTAAGTTTTTGATGACACTGAGATTGTTCAACTGTTATTTTGCGACCGAATCACGTTTTTATAATGGTAAATCTCACCTCTAGATTATTAGAATGAACATCATGTAAACTTAACATTAGGATATTACAAGGGCCGGAAAATAACTGTTAATCAAAAATTTAACCCAGAACCATACTACGTGCCCACAGTGTATATATCAGATCGTGGAGGCACTATTGCTAGAACCTAGTTGACATCACTTCTGTACTAATGGAATCATTTCGATACGTTTTGATAGTAATGTTGGGTTCGTCGCGGGACTATTTTGAAATCCTTTCGGGATTGTTTTGGATTTTTTCGATAAATGCTATCTCCAGATAATTTTGTGAATACATCTGGGAACTTTTTGGGACTATTTTGTGATTATACTGAGAGTAGTTTGGGATCGTTATGAGCTCATATTGAAATAATTCCGCAGCCACTTCGAAATAATTTTGGAATTAAATTAGCAACTTTGTATTTCAAGATAATTTTGGAATGATTTACCAGAATTCGAAAAAACATGATATCGACTTATTAACGATATCAACCCCTACTGAAGATTTATCAGTATATTGATTATTAATTTTCGACGTGTTGTCGGCATATAGAAAATTTATAGATTTGTTTCATATTTTTTAAATGTAAAATAAATAATTTTTTTATAACAAAACGTTATTTTTTGTTTGTGTCAGTTGAATCATCGTAGGAGTGCGGATTCGAATCCAACTGCCGGAAGAAAAGGCTTTGAAGAGATTTTTACCAAATTATTAAAATAAATAAAATTAAGGGGCCATAACCTCCGAAGAGATTTTAGGCCGAGTTTTTCTTCCAATTTGCGTCGTGATCCTTTTAATTTTTCCTACAAATTGGTGGGATGGGACCTACTTGTTTTATCTCGACTCCGGGCGGCATTTTCAAGGCAGGTGAGGTTTCACTGAGTACTTTTCATGGCACAAATATACTCGTAGAGCTTGCCAAACACTGCCGAGGGGCGACCCCGCTTAGAAAAAATATCTTTTAACTGAAAATACTTGTACCTAAAATTTTGATGTTACTTTGCCCGCGGCGTGAACCCAGGATCTTCGGTATGGTAGGCGTAGCACGCTACCATCACAACACGGCGGGCGGTCGAAGTAATATTAAAAAAAAATTGAAAACCGATATTTATTTTTAATAACTTGTTAAATTTTTCGACCTCAATCTGAAATCATCTTCAGGATCAACGATCAGGCACAGCCAAGAGTTCCTGAAGATGATCTCAGATTGAGGTCGAAATATCAATCAATTATTAAACAAATCTATTTATTGAAACATAAAAATATTTTATTTTTATTTATGCATGGCCTTGAGCTCGAAAAATTGAATAATTTAAATATTGAAGGCCGAAAAATAACAAATAAATAAGTTTGTTTTTGATAGGTAATCAAAAACCTAATTATCTCGATAAAAATCGATAAATTTCCAAAATATATCCATAAATATCGATAGCTTTTCCAAAACGTATCGATATTGTTTCAATTACTTTTCTACGTTAAACCGATAGGTAATCGAAAGCGTATGCTATCTATAACAAATGTATAACTCTTCGATAACCAATTGCTAACTCGCCTATACCGGGTTAACAAGCAGATACATTTTAAAAATAAATGCATAACACACGATTGAATTTTCGATAACAATCCGAGAACTCATCAATAATGGTTGTTACCATTACCTTTACATTTCTTTACTTTTCTTCCTTTTCCCTTCATTTCCTTTCCTTTCCTTTCCTTTCATACTCTTTCCTTTCCTTTCCTTTCTCTTCCTTTCCTTTCCTTTCCTTTCCTTTCCTTTCCTTTCCTTTTATTTCCTCTCCTTTCCTTTCCTTTCCTTTCCTCTGCTTTACTGTCCTTCCGTTTTTGAGTGCTCATTTAATAAATGTTTTAATTGAAAATATCGGTTTCGGGAACTCCTATTTGCGATCTCTGATATTCCTACGTATTAACAAACATTTTTCAAACAGATAACACTTGACCGGTATTTATCTGCAAAGTCCCTCGCTCATTTCCAGGAGCTCGTCATACAAATTTGCCATTTTTGGTTGGCCATCTTTTCAAGTTGACTCTCTTTGAAAAAAACAAAGAGGAGAAGAAGAAATGGCTGTAAGAAAGAAAATAATAAATTAAAAAAAAAAAATGAACCTAAGCAAAAACAAAGAAAATCCAAGTAACATTGTTAGGAATTCACATCAATTGACAACTGCAGCAGCATTACTACAACATATTTAACACATGTATAATACTATGGTAGTTGTACATACATTGTATATGTATATATATGTAAAAATGTATGTAAATAAATCTAGCGCTTATACTAATCTTCTTTCTTTCGCATGTGCACAGTGTGGATGCGCACATGGTTACACATCATACATTGCATTGTTGTCGCTGTACGACATGTGGTATGAGTGACATCACATTGATGACGATGATGGTGCGATGCTGCTCTATAACATATTGTTACGAATATTAGCAAAACTAAGGAGTGCTGCCAGCTCTAAGCCGATCTAAGCAGTGACGTGAATGCACATCAATAATTCAATCATTATGTATCTACATAAACGAATCAATAATTGCGTCTACACATATGTACACATTCCGACGAGCAACATTTACATACAAGGCAGCGAGAGATGAGATGTCACACACCGATGAATTTACTTATACGCTTATGTGTGTGCGGGAGACTGTAAACTACAAACACATGCATATACCTTATCTGAGTTGTCACAAGAGAGAGCAATAATTTGTGCACGTAGTTGTGGCTGGCGATTTTGTAGCCGAAACAACTAGTAACTTCTGGAAATCGAAGAGCCTAGAAGTATGCAGCGTAAACTATAAAAGCGGCGCCAGCGAGTAAGAAGGAATTCAGTTTGATTTGAATTGTCAAGCAGTTACGAGTAAGACGATATCTAGCGAGCAATAGCACTATTATTTTGAAAGTCAGTTTCCTTTAAGATATCAGTTTGGTTATTAAGCTATTCGTTGCACAGTTTGAGTGTTATTGTGAAGTACTTAATAAAGGCCATTTTTCCATCATTCAATATTGGAGTTATTTATTCAACAGTTTAGTGATTCGAACTTAGCAGAGGATTGCAAATAAGAGGATTTGCAAATAAAAATTCGTTACAATTGGTGTCAGAAGAGGAATTGTTGAATAAATTCCAGAGGACAACAAGGACATGGCAAAGTTAAGTGAATTGAAGATCCCGCAACTGAAGAAGGAGTTGGAGAACCGTGGATTGAATACAACTGGCATTAAACTCGAACTTCAGGCACGACTACGAGAGGCAATGGAATTAGAAGGAATTGATGTGGAAGAGTATGTCTTTCATCTTGATGGCGAGGAGACAACAAAAATTGAAGAGAAAAACGAATCATCACAGACAATTACCAGCACAGACTTGAACATGATATTGGCTGCAATAACTGCTCAAACATCGACAGTAACATCTAAGATGGAAGCGCAAGAGGCACGTATAACAGAAATGTCATCACAAATATCCACCAACATGTCATCACAACTGGAAGAACAGAAAACGTATATGTCATCACAGATGGAAGAACAGAAGACGTATATGATATCCCAACTGGAATCGCAGGAAACCCGTATAACATCACAATTGGAAGAGCAAAAGGCATATATGGCATCCCAGCTGGAAACACATGAGACACGTATTTCAGAAATGTCGACACAGATTACATCAATGATGGAAACACAACTGAAAGAGCAAGAGGCGCGTATATCATCAAAACTCGAAGCGCGTATGGACGAGAAAATAACGCAGTTTGAAGAAAAATTCGAGGCAGAGGTGGATGCATTGAGAGGTCGTATACAGGAATTGCAACTTAATCGGCCGACTGCTTCAGCGAGCAATACGAAGGTAAAAACTCCATCTTTTGACGGTTCTCTTCCTTTCCAGGTCTTCAAGCTACAGTTTGAGAAGACCGCAGCAGTGAACAACTGGAATGCGGAAGATAAAGTTGCTGCACTATTCGTGGCATTGAAGGGGCCAGCAGCGGAAATTCTACAGACGATTCCCGAAGGAGAGCGCACCCGTGGAATACACCGAGAGGGTAAAAATCCAGAGTTTTATAAATGGCATACGAGACGTGGAAACGAAGCGAGCTACATACGCGAACCCAAAACTGACATTTGCTGAAACGGTATCACATGCATTCACGTCACTGCTTAGATCGGCTTAGAGCTGGCAGCACTCCTTAGTTTTGCTAATATTCGTAACAATATGTATATGCGTACATACATTTATGTGTAGAGAAGTTATGTAGACGAGCAGCAGTTTACCATTTTTATAATCATCCAACTTTTAGAATGGTTTGAAAAGCATAGAATGACAATGACAATGATGTCGAAAATAGCAGTTAACAGCATAGGGCGAAACAACAACGGAAGTAAATTTTTTCATTAACCAACAAAAGCTATATTTAGTACACATGTGTGTATGTACATGCAGGAGAATGTGTGTCAAATTGGCAGTGAGGCAATGAGGCAACAGCAGACAGCGTATTATAATTAAAAAAAAAAAACACATTTTTGCTAGAACTATAACGTAAATATGTATGTATGTGCGCTTGGTTAGTAATAGCATACGTATGATATGAGCGCATAGGTTTCGGCGTATGTAAGGTAATAAGAATTTGGCTGAACGAGAGAATAGGACATACTAGCATACGTGAGCTTAAATGTTTTCACTTATATATGCATTCACTACACATTTGCAGTGTAAATGTCATAATGCACGGAATTGAGCACAATTATGTGACAACGATAGTATTGGGTTATGGCCTTCAAGATTACTTGACTGGGATTTGCAATTAGGAACGTAGATTTTTTGCAAATTGCAGAATATTATAATTACTTCTTATAAAAGACAAGCATATAGTTTACGCGCGGAAGTTGAAGGTCTCTGAAAAATTAAAAGCATTTAGATTTACTGCCATAAATAGCAGGAGAAATTTTGGTGAGGTTCCATTTGCCTTAAATATATATTGTGATGTATATTAATACGCGAAATATGGAGCGAAAGTGTTGAGTTTGTAGTGGGAAAGAATTTTCGCCGCCAAGTACCGTCATTTACGGTGTGAATGAACGTTTCCCTGCGATCCGCATTAAACTGAAGTTTTTCAGTATCTCGTTTATATGTGCTTACGCAGCTAGAGACGATGCGGATGACAAGGACTCCTATAAAAAAAACTAGGAAGGCACACGACGGCTCCGCCATAATAATAGAATCATGCTTTGGCGACTTTAACATCAGTGAAGGCAAGGAAAGGATCTTTGGTCCTTCTGTAATGTATCCTCAACAATGTAACATCTTCCAAAAGGTTGAGGCTGAAAGACTTCGCCGCGGCTCAAATTATGGTCATCTACAATACCAGATTCCAGCAATAAAAGAAACACCAACCTACGTGGCTATCTACTAACACGAAACCAAATCGATCACGTAGTGATCGACGGCACACATAGTACCAGTATCCTAGATGTACTCACTTGTTGATGTCCAAATATTTACTCGGCAAAGAAAGTGCTCGTAGTATCACAAGGAAGATGTGCGTTCGCAAAACTTCACAGTAAACAAACAGCTTGAGATAGCTAAACCGAAAACTTAATTCGTGAAAATTCTACCAAAAAATTTGACGGATAACGCAAGATTCAAGACTTTTTATTCATTTAAGTTAGTGCTTTCATTATTATTTCAAAGAGACTCATAAAATTTTGGAAATCTTAATTTTTAATAATTTGCTAAAATTTTATATATTGTTACAAATCTAATGAAGTTCTTGATTGTTTTGCACTTCTTGTTATTTATTGAATAGCTGAACACTCAAATTAATACTCATATGTTCAATATAATAAAGTAATTTTTATAACACTACTATGGTAGTTGTACTTCACAATTATATTACGCGCGTACTTCACCGACAGTATTTTAAACTCATTTGGATGACTATTTCCCAGCATTCGCTGCTAATCTGTTTCTCCGTTCTGTATCTCGTATTGAATTTGGCTAAATCTGAGTTCATATGCGCTCTTTATAGGGGTGTACATCCCTGCATATCATATTCTTTGTTGCCTTCTATGTATAGATATGTATTTATATGCTTGAGAAATATGCGCTTTTCATCGCTGTGTACATGTATGTGTGGCCAATTTCTATTTCATCCAATTTCCTTGCTGCTGTTGTGGTACAGAATTTATTACTAGAGGCATAGTGACGTATCGAAACTGCTAAAATTCGTCACTATGTATATTTTTCTTTACTTTTGTTTTTCTATGCAAAATCGAAAAGTTCAAAATATATCTTCAAGAATCAGAAATAGTTTTGAGACACGCTATTGAAAGAGTGCAATATCTAGTTAGATATTAAATTACCCTGTATATCCCTTCAGATAATTTTTTTATGAACAACGTTCCTATCTCCAACATTTTGGTGCTGCATCCAAAATTATTCAGAAACACACATACATATATATAACAGCTTTTTCTTAGTGCCATCTATTTAAATAAGTAACCGAAAGGAGCGATAACCTCCGAAGAGATTTTAGGCCGAACTTCTCTTCCTATTTGCGTCGTGATCCTATTAATTTTTCCTACAAAATGGTGGGACGTGACCTACTTGTTTTATGCCGACTCCAAACGGCATCTGCAAGGCAGAAGAGTTTTCACTGAGCGCTTTTCATTGCAGGAATACACTGTGCTTGTCAAACACTGCCGAGGGGCTGCCCCGATTAGAGACATTTACTTTTAATTGAAAAAACTTGTTTCTAAAATTTTGATGTGGCTTTGACATGTGCGTGAACCCAGGATCTTCGGTGTGGTAGGCAGAGCATGCTACCTTGACACCACGGCGGCCGCCACCTACATAACTTTTAATACAAGTAACCTCCGTCAGCTTATACAAATATGTGCTTAAAAGTTAGATATATATACGCATACATTTACAAAATAAGTGGTCTTTATCTTTCAAAGAAGAGCACACGATTTGCCTTCAAGGCTATGTTGTTTAAATACGAATAGCATCACAAAGCGTAAAAATCGTATGAACATACAAACATATATTTTATTTGTATTCTACTGTCGTTAATGTCACTGGGGTCATACTGGGAGATCAGCGTGACCATCCTGGTTAGTGCTCCCATCTCTCTAACGTATATACATACATACATACACATACTCGTACATAGATTTTGGCTTGCACTTTAAAAGTTTTGCGGTGAATTTTATAAAGCACGAGTCCTTAAATTTTTTTCATGCGGTTTTGCTGGTTTAAACTTAAGTTTGAGTTTGATTAAATTTCACAGCTGTGCGTAAATATTTTTTTCAGTGCTTTATTATTTTCTGAGAATGAATTAGTTTTAAAAGCTAACCACTGGTTCAAAATTAAACCACCTTTTAATCGTTGTCAAAAAGTAGCAAAAAAAATTATAAAATGAAAAAATGGCGAAGAAACTTTAAAATGTATCCAATTGAGGCCACTTTAAGTTGATTAGTGAATAAGTAATTTTTTAATGCATTTCATTGCCACGAAAATCGATTATCAAAAATATCATATAAAGACAAATATAACCAGTTCATTATAAGATTATTTTCAAAAAAGGAAAAAAATTAAGGCAATTTTTCTCACCAATTTTTTTGAAAAAGTTTGCCAATAATCTGAGTTTTTACTGCACTCAGAGCTGTGCCAATTGTATGATTTTTTTTTTGCATACCGAAAAACCCTTAACTTCTACATCAAAAATTGATAAATTTCTGATTATAAACCGATAAAATTTTGGAAGCAAATCAAAAGCTTATCAATAATATATCGATAACCAAATTGGGAACACATCGATAACGAATAATTAACTTATCGAGATAAAACTGATAACTTTTTGATAATATAACGAAAACTTGTCTACAAATAATCGATACATTTTTGGTAAATTTTTGATAAGAAATCGATAACTTTTCAATAAAATTTCGATAACAATTCGGTAACACGCCGATCAGCGATACCAGATCGATAATTTTTCTAAAACACACCAATATTTTTTTTATAAATGACCGATAGCTTTGGGATAGTAAATCGATACATCTCTGATAGTAAATCCATACATTTTTGAGAAAATATCGATTATTTTTCGATAATATATCAACAAATTTTCGATCCTAATTCGGGAAACTTCGCTAAAAAATCATTTTCTTTTCGATAGCAAATCGATAATATTTGGTAGTATAATGATATTATGAATGAATTGTCGATAAAGTTTGGATAACAAATCGATTACTTTCAGAAACATACCGCTTTGTTTTTTTATAACATTACTATGAAACAAATAATTTTCTATTCCAACGCGATACTATTTTGGTAAAATAACGTTATTTTCTATAAATAATAAATTACTTTCGATAATAATTTTCTAACTTTTCAATAGTATATCGATAAATTTTCGATAACAAGTCGGCAACACTCCGACAAGAAATCTATAACTTTTCAATACCAAATCGATAACATTTTGGTAATACAATGAACAGTTTTCTACTAATGATCGATAACTTTTTGAAACTATTTTTAATACCAAATGCATAACAGTTCGGTAATATATCGACAATTTTTGACAACAAATACCTTACTTTTTATTAAAATATTGATTAATTTTCGGTATGAAATTGGTAATACTCCGACAACAAATCGAAAACTTTCTGTTAAAAACTCGATAAATATTTTATAATAAATCGATATACTTTCAAAAATATACCACTACCTTTTCGATAACAAATCGACAAAAAATTATAAATTTTCGATAGCAAATCAAACACTCGTAAAAAATCTGCAAGAAATCAATAAAAACCCATAGCATTTATTATCGATGACAAATGTATTATTACTCTTCAATCAAAAATCGATCACTCTATACCTCGCTTTTAACATGCCGATAACTGGATATAAAATCAAGAGAAAAGTTCTTCGAAAGATTTACAGACTTTCACGTGTTGCCGATGGCGATAACCGAAGAAGCTGTACGAACTTTACGCAAACATCAACATAATCCAGCGAAATAAAACGCATCGGCTACACTGGCTAGACCTTATTATGGAATGAACCCACCTATGAAAGTAGAGGAAGGGGATGGTCACTACTACGCAGGAAGGACAAGAAAATAAACGATTTAAATTTCCTTGCTGTGAGCAGTTGGCATCAGTTAGCAGAGCAATGAAGCGACTGGCGCGCTAAGTTGGACGGTCGTTACCGTTTAAATGGTCAAGCGCGAAATGCCTAAATAAATATGAACTCGATAAGTCGACGAACAGAAATGAGTAGTACGCCTATAATGTGACAATTACGATCTTTATCAAAACAAACCGTTAAAACTTTGATAAAAAGTTGATAAACCACCGTCCGGTTTCAGTTTTTGTTTCTCATATTTCGCCGCCTTTCCCTACTCCTTTTTTGTTTTCTTGTCATTCCTTTTCCATTATCGGACTTTAGTTTAGAAAAAAATTTGGTGGAATAGTGTCTGCGACTATAACTACTAAAAACCCTCCATGATCGGCGCTTGTCAAATTGATGGTTGTTTGCGAATTGTTGATATCTCCCTCAGAGGCACAGTACTACTTTTTGATTACAATTATCAATTTAGCGATTTCTCCGAAAACTGCATTCTCAGACCAAGATCAGTTGCTGCAAACAGGAATTTGTAAACTTCATTAGCCACCTTATTATTTTAGGGATAGGGCACTCCCCGATGGTTTTGGGGTTGGATGCTTATGGTCCTTGTCGGCCATATACATAGGTCCAGAACGCTCCGGTAACAAGCGCCGACCTAAATTCATTCCTAATTGTTTCTTATTTACTTATGTGCCAAACATAGTCTTCGGTTGCGATAACCAGCGCCGTGCAGGTGCCACCTTTTCCCTATGTCAATGTATTTTTGGTCAGTTGATGATTCCAAAAACTAAAGCAGTATGTAAAATAGCAAAAGAGGTAACATGCGCAAATAAACAACAAATAATCACAATAGCGTTATTTAACCTTAAAATAAAAAAAGCATGTGCACTATAATAGCCATAATGCTACAATAAGGAAATAACTAAAAAACTGTACATTTTGACAAACAAATTTCTAAAAAAATTTGTTTGATTTAACACAACAATTTTTAACTTAAAGTAAATTTTTGTTATTACTATTCTTGTCCTCTGCACTGAGTAGTCATAAAGTAGTGTAATAATTTTTAAATTGCTTTGTGAATTTTTTCTGTTATTTACATAAATGAAGTTTTTTTTAGTTTTTCGGTGTCCCTTTCGACCATCAGTGTTGACTTTTACTGGAAACCGACGGTTTGTTTAGCTATTTTATTTCTTACATTGTGGGAATTCACTTTGTCTTGCAACGTGCACAAATTGCACGGATTGTCTATATCCTCATTCTCGACATCCTACCATTGGATCTATCTGGTTATCTAGCGGCGGTAACGTCAGCCCTGCGTCTAAGAGAGTTGTCGTGTTGGAACAACAAGACCACAGGACACACAAGTATACTAAACAAATACCGTATTCTCCCTCCTAGCACGGATCGCTGTGCGACCATAACAGTTACGGAAACCAATTTTAAGATAAACATCTCCAACAGGAATGAGTGGACGGAGTCGGATAAGTGCCTTGCTAGTGACAGCAGCATTTCTGTATACACGGACGGTTCCAAGCTAAACGGTAGAGTTGGAGGTGGAGTATACTCAAGGGACCTTAACCTCCAGCTCTCCCTCAGACTACCCGACCACTGCAGTGTATTCAAGGCAGAGGTTGCAGCCATAATGGAAGCCGCAGCTAGGATAGGGACACACACCGCCGGAAAAGAAATTTTTATTTTCAGCGTCAGCCAAACTGCCATAAAATCTCTTGGCTCCTACTCGTTCAATTCGGAACTAGCGCTAAACTGTCGCCGATCTCTTCAAGAGATGGCTCAACAGAACCGTGTATACCTCACGTGGGTCCCTGGAAATAGGGACATCGAGGGAAACTGGAGTGCAGATGAACTCGCAAGGCAGGGTACAACTAGGCAGGTTCTTCCTGTCCAAGAACGCTTAGGTATGCCCCTGTCCACACGCAAGCTAATGCTAAAAGAGCACACCCACCGTCAAGCCGACAAAAGAAGGCTACAAACACCGGGATGTCGAACATCGAATGAAACCTGGCCTAAATGGGATCCTAAAAGATCCCGACACGTGCACAACCTAAGAAGGGATACAATTTCCACATTAGTGGGGGCACTAACTGGTCACTGCCTCATAGATAGGCATGCAGAAAGGTTAGGGCCCTATCGTCGATGCTGTAGGAGTTATAAAGAGGACGAGGAGGAGGAAACGGTGGTTCACCTCATTTGCAACTGCCCAGTACTAAGCGGATCACGGCAGCGCTTTCTGGTGCTCCATTTCTTGATAATCTGTGCAAGGTTGTGGAGCACGACGTCAAGAACCTGGTAGCTTACATCAGGTCCTCAAAATGTTTCGAAGAGGAAAGTTCAAGTTTCGTGGTATCACAGCGGGCCTAATACTACAGGCCTAAATTTGCCTTCGGGCAGCCACGTTAGCCTAACCTAACCTTACATCCTTATCAAACTGGTGGTAGGTAACCACATTACCTACATGAAGATTAGCAAAAAACGCGGTGTTTTCGTTGAAATGTCACGAACAAAGTTTTTGATAACGTTAAAATATAGTTAAGTTGTGTTTATTATATCAAGATAATATTTTTCTATCTTTGGAATTTACCATATATGTAATACTCCTATATTGCTAATAGAAAATGCTCGCAATGAGTTTTGAATTCGAAATCAAAATAAGACAGCCTACAAAATTTTTGTGATTTTAGCAGGAAAAGTGTGACAAGAAAAAAATTTAAATTTAGGTACATTCGATAATTGAATACAAAAACAAAAACAATTAAACAGCAATATATCGGCGCTCTGATGTTTGGGAGTGTACCTAACCTTTGTAGCAATATAGGATTACTACATACATATATGGAATTGACGAATTTTATGCCATATTTCCCCAATGGTGAATTAGCTACCCGCGATATGACGCTTTACTGTTTCCCACTATTCCTTTTGTTGGCGATTCTCTTTAGTTACAAGTTCTCTGGTTGAAGTATGGTTGATTTACATTTCCTTCCTTTTGATGCACGAAAATATACATTGCTTTGAGCGTTCTATAAATTGTATGGATTGCGTTAATTTTTTTGTGCGAGTCCATGCGTTCCATGCAATGCGTTCAACGTTTGCAAGACAACGCGAATACCTCTAATATGTTGCTTATAATTTTTCCACATATCAGGTTTTTCCAACGCAGTTATTGTTGCTTTTTATTTTCTTTTTAAACTCAGCTGAGCAGAGCTCACAGGGTATATTAACTTTGTTCGCATAACGGTAATCCGTAACGGCATAAACTAATCGAGATAGATATAGACTTCTATATACCAAAATGGTCTGGGCGAAAAAAGAAATTCATTTAGCCATGTCCGTTCGTCCGTCCGTGCGTCCTTCCGTCCGTCCGTCTGTCCGTAAACACGATAACTTAAGTAACTTTTGTAAAATTTGAGGTATCTTAATGAAATTTGGTACGTAAGTTCCTGGGCGCTCATCTCAGATCGCTATTTAAAATGAATGAAATCGGAAAATAACCACGCCCCCTTTTTCGATATCGAAAATTTCGAAAAACAGAGAAAGTACGATAATTCATTACCAAAGTCGGCTTAGGCGATGAACCTTGGTAGGTGGGTTGACCTTATGATGCAGAATAAAAAATTAGTAAGATTTTGGACAATGGGCGTGGCACCGCCCACTTTTAAAAGAAGGTAATTTCAAAGTTTCGCATGCTGTAATTTGGCAGTCGTTGAAGATATCGTGATGAAATTTGGCAAGAACGTTACTCCTATTACTATATGTGTGCTAAGTAAAAATTTGCAAAATCGGATTACGAACACGACCACCTTAAAAAAAAATTTTTTAAGTCAAATTTTAACAAAAAATGTAATATCTTTACAGTATATAAGTAAATTATATCAACATTCAACTCCAGTAATGATATGGTGCAACAAAATACAAAAATAAAGAAAATTTCAGAATGGGCGAGGCTCCGCCCTTTTTCATTTAATTCGTCTAGAATACCTTTAATCCCATAAATCGAACAAAAATTTACCAAACCTTGTGAAATGTGATGGGGGCATAGATTTTTTGATGCTACCTCTTTTCTGTGAAAATGGGAGAAATCGGCTGAAGCTACGCCCAGTTTTTATACACAGTCGACCGTCTGTCCTTCCGCTCGGCCGTCAACACGATAACTTGAGCAAAAATCGATATATCTTTACTAAACTTAGTTCACGTAATTATCTGAACTCACTTTGTATTGGTATAAAAAATGGATGAAATCCGACTATGACCACGCCCACTTTTTCGATATCGAAAATTACGAAAAATGAAAGCAATGCCATAATTCTATACCAAATATGAAAAAAGAGATGAAACATGGTAATTGGATAGATATATTGACGCAAAATATAACTTTAGAAAAAACTTTGTAAAATGGGTGTGACACCTACCATATTAAGTAGAAGAAAATGAAAAAGTTCTCCAGGGCGAAATCACAGGCCCTTGGAATCTTGGCAGAAATACTGTTCATGGTATTACATATATAAATAAATAATCGGTACCCGACATATGATGTTCTGGGTCGCACTGGACCACATTTTGTTCGATATCTCGAAAATGCCTTCACGTATACAACTTAAGGTCACTCCTTTTTAAAACCCTCATTAATACCTTTAATTTAATACCCATATCGTACAACACACAATATAGAGTCCCCCCTGGTCCACAGTTACGGCGATATCCTGAAATGGCATTCACCTATAGAACTATGACCCCCTCCCTTTCAAAATACTCTTTAATATCTTCCATTTGATACCCATGCCATACAAACACATTCCAGAGTTACCCTAGGTTAATTTTGCTAAATGGTGAATTTCCCTTATTTCGTCTCCAAAGCTAACAGCTGAGTATGTAATGTTCGGTTATACCCGAACTTAGCCTTCCTTACTTGTTGTTATTCACTTTTATTATCCCAATTGCTTTTGTGGTCCTGCAAATTCGGTCCTTGCTATTTTTTGTTTGTTTTGTTGTACGTGTCGTCATAGCTTACCATTGTCAACTTTGGTGTTGTGGTTGGTGGTTTTGGTTAAACGTTGTTATAAATAGCAGAAAAGATGTATCAGCAGCAGTTTTTTGTAGCTTTTGTCTGCTATTTTTGTGTTATATTCATCCTGTCGTAACTTTTATCATGCTCGCCATCAACGTGACTGTCAACTCGCTGACAAATTTGTGTATCTAGCATTGTTGTAATTATTCTTATTTTTTCACTCTTTTTAATTCCGTTGCTGCGCTAAGCTGTAAACTTAGTAGGGAGGTCTTGCAAAGGTATCAAACCGGTTTAAAATAAACTTTCCGGTTTCACTTTGGTTTTGTCTTCTTCTTCTTCTTAGCGTAGCAATCATGTTGCCAGATATTGATTCCGTAAAAACAGCAAAAACACTAAACCTTCTAGGTATCAAATTATCTCCCTCATTGAGGAAACTACGAACACTAGAACCTCGCCTTCTAAACAAACGGAATTCGCCTTAGAAATTCTTCCCGTAAATTGTACAATAAATTTTCTTAACATTTTAAATATTTTTCTTAAAAAAGGAGAAAATTGTGTGAAAACGATTTAAATATAAATTTTGTCAGGGCGGTAAATTTCCTGTCGAGATGGTCATCGCTGCAGTCGAGTGCTTTTATTATTCAGCTTTTATTATAAAATAATTATTATTGCTACTAGGCCTTGATGCGCTGCGACCTTAATTTGGATCTATTGCGCTTGACCTTTCAATCGTTTACTTAATTTGATGTATTTAAGTACCACTTCCAGTTTTTCACGTCATATCACAAAGATATTAAGACACACGCCGCCTAGTTGGGAGGGTCTCTGCCTAGCCAGGGCGACGAAATCCCACAGAATGTGAACCCATTTTTCATCCTACAGCTCATAAAAGCAACTGATTTGTGGGTCGGATAGATAAAACTTACAATCGAAGATTAGAGTACCCCTATAATACCCAGTGAGGGCTCAAAAGTCTTCTCAGCTCAGATTAATGAGATTTGCTGATACATTCGTTGCGCTGTCTTACAATCCAGTGTTGCCTGAACTGATTTCTTTACCAGTAACTAATGGTTTTCTTAGAGTGTGCCTTTGTGAGTTCACAGAAGAGCTCTGGATCAAGGAATTCTGCAATAGCATTATTCTTGGCTTAGTGGCCTGCATGTTTATTACCTTCTTGTCCCGTATGGCCGGGAGCCCATCCTAGCAAAACCGTGTTTTTATTTCCTAGTCCATTAATGACTTCTATGCATTCATTTACTAGCTTAGAAATAACTCTGTAAGACTGCAAGGCGTGCAAGTCTGCCTGGCTATCTGATGTAATGAGGATACTTCTCGAGGATTAGCCCCTCCGTAAAAATTGTCTAGCGTAAGCTTCTATCATCAAATTTTGATTCAACCGTGAACCAGACCGCTGAGTCAAATTCCTTCTTACCCAAAGAGATCTGCGCTGAATGGATACCTTAGAATTTCGTAAGGTTCTGAGCGTTAAGGCCATTGCACCACATAATTACAATATGGAATTTACTATGAATTTTCTTATTACTTTTATACGCCATGTTTCATTCCTTTGGTTCAGAGATATTTTGAAATATAAGTTATGCAATTTTTGTCTCATTCTCTCTTATAACAGGAAAGAGAATGACTCTCACTAAGGCACTAAGTGTATCACAAACTGACATTCTCATCACTCCCGCAATACAAACAGTCGATACAGTTTGCTTAATTCTGCTCTTGTTTGTTCTTTCGCATTCTTCGGCTCCCACATTAAGGAAGTATTGGTGATTATTGGCTTTTCAACTGTATTAAATGTCCAGTAGATTATTTTGGGATATATCCAAAATGTTTTGCCATAGAGTGGAGGGTAGTCGAAGAAAGCTTCTTTCTCTTGATAACAAGAAAAATTTGGTGGGATTGATAGACGTGCCTTTGGCACGGTCTCACTTTTCAATGATGCGCAGCGCTTCTGTGGATATTGTTTCCTCGTGAATTCCTGTAACGCAGATTACTAAGACATTGCTAAGACAGCCCTGTGTTCCCAACCATTGATTTTCAGTAACTAAATGGGGTCATTTATGACTACCGTTTCATTGGACTAACTCGCTCATTTAAATATTGTGAGAAATTTTTAATCAAATTTCCTTATTTCATTGAGCCACTTGAGGGCTGACAATAAAGTATTCTTGATTGAAAAAATTGAAGAGCAATTTTTCCTGAAATTATTGAAAGGAGATAAGTAAGAAATTCTTGTTTATTGAATAAAAATTGTCCTCAATTTAAGGAAATTTTTTTTTTTGGAAATGTTTTTCTCATTTAAGCATAGTGTTTTTTTTTGGTAGGGTTGCAAATTGTGTTTGAGAATGGTGCATGCGCTATACAACTTTTTGAATCCAGTTGCGGTTTTGTAAATTGTTGCTATTTCGACTGTAGGAAATACAGTCCGCTGCAGTGAAAAACTTAAAGTTTTGGTTACTTTTTTGTCTCAGAACAAGGCTAAACGCCCTGTCTTCTATAAATTTATATCCCAACTCAGAATTACATTCATTCATTTCGTTTCGTAAAATGTGCGTTTTGGCGATAGCTGACGCCAGTCGGGAGCAACAAAGGAGTTCAAGTTCAACTGTATCTCCCAACACATTGGAGGTCTCTACTATCTTCTGCTTCCAAACTGCGGTATAGACTGTTGTTTTCCTTCCTTTGCATAACATGTCCTAGCCAGCAAAGCCATTGCGTTTTTATTAGCTGCACTATTTCCAAATCAGTACTTGTTAAAATTCTTCTGAGGTATGGCAATTTTGAAAAGATTTCTAATGAATAAAGTTCTTAAAACAAGTTATGTTATAGAGTTTTTTGTTCAAATTTTGGATATGATAGAACATTTTTAGAGACGCAGCCAAGCTTGTATTTATTTCGGTTTTCTCTCTATGTCTTCGGTTTTGGTCGTTTTTCATTTCCGTTTCACTCTTTGCCTCCTACACAATGAATTTTCATTTTTAAATAATTTAACTCATATTAGAGAAGAACGTTCTAGCGGGGAGAATATAAAATATCATCCTTTTATACTTAAAACAGATTTGCTCTGACTGTGAAAACCCATTACTTATACCAGCACAGACCTACTTAATATGTATACATATTTGTATATAATATCTTGTCATAATTCTTTTTAACTGAAGTCATATGCTTTGCAATTTAAGCCTATTTGCCAGTGAATTGAAATTTAAAATGTGCACAGCATGAATAAATTTACTTTCTTTTAAGACTTAAAGGAAATAATTATCACAGCAAGAGTCTTTGAAATTTACCCACGCATACACTTATAAAAATGTATGTTTGTATGTGCATAATATATGATATTTGTATTTATTTACACCGTGTGAACGCTTAAAATGGAAGTGTATATTACATGTTATGATTTCGACATATCTATATATTTTAACGACAATTTGTGCTATATTTAAGCTAGGCAAGTCTTAGAAAGCTTCATGGACTTGGAAAGTGGATGGTGTTGTTTCATAATATAGGTTCTGGTTTTTGCTGTTAAGACTTTTCTTCACTTATACAACATCGATGTTGTGCATCTCTCTGCTGCATACTGGTATTAATATCTTCGGATATGTTAAATACTTCGGTCTATAGTTCAGATTTCACGAAACCTATAAAACGATATTAGCTCCTATGCACTAAAAAATTCACTATACATTGTAGAATATTTAGTCCAACTAGGCCAGCGAAAAAATCAGGTGACAAAATTGCACGTGACCCATTTATATATAAACTAGAGTACCCCGCAGACTTTGTGCTGCCCGAAAATTGGTGTGCATACATTTCAGAAGTCAGCCCCGCTTCACACTTTCTATTACATTCATATCAACAACTTTGTCTTCCATTTTACTTTTTATTCTTGTCTATCCTTTATTTCAATTATCTTTCCATTTTCAAAGCATGTTGTGATAGTTTTCCAAGTCACTCCACCGAATCGATTTTTTCCTTTTCACTGAGTCGAAGTGCTGTTGATTTGTTGATGTAGCAATAAAGACACTCCTCGAAGGGTTTGAGGAATGTTATCGATGTTGACGGTCCTTTGCTGGATATAGATTCGGTATGTTGTAGCTACAAACACTATTGAGGTACAAGCCCGACAATTTCAGTAACAATTTAATATGACCACATTGAACCTTCTAGGCCATACCAGAGCCTAGGTTGTTAAAAAACAGGATTCGCCACAGGTAAGTGAAATTAACAATTGGGTTGAAGAAGCTATAAATTACGCTGACAACCTTTGAGGGTTGCGCTACACAAACTCTTGATATATTTCGATATTTTGGTATTTTCTTACGACAGACATACCTGCCGTGGATATAATCTAAGCTTACTAACACGCTGAGTTTATTTGTCCTTACATCGAAAGTTCAATCAGAATGCATTACCGCACTAGAGAGTTTCATAACTCGAAAACATTTATTCCAGCCTCCGCAAGATGCATCAAATCCAGAGATTACTAAGTTCCGTCCATGTTTATCAGATTAAAATTCTCAAAAACTACTGCAATTGTAAGATGCATTAGATTGTAGACTAAATTACAATATACATCCTGCTTGCAAATCGGAAAGTAGTTTGTATTGATTTATAGAAGGCACTGAAGTTGAGAATAAAATGGTGCTGCTTGTAAACTCAAACCAAATCCCAGCAGAAAAAAAAAAACAAATTTGGTTTGGTCATATATGTAGAATACAATCCGCATTGTTGTGCCGGTAGCATGCTCGCCTACCACACCAACGGTTCCAGATTCACGGCCCAGCGAAATCTACATCAAAATCTTCAGAAAACTTTGCTTTCAATTAGAAAAATAAAAAATAAAACATTAACAAAACATTAATAAAAAGTGTTTAAGTTAAACGGTTTTATTGAAAAAAATACTTACATGAAGTAATATAACAATAAAAGCTAGAAAATAATTATGTAGGTCCCAGGTACTAGTCATCACACTCCTCATCAATCTAGGGCATTAATTAGACAATTAAATAAAATCGCTGGGCGCGTGAGATTTCTAAAACTTTGAGGCGTAGCATAACCTGATTAAGGTTCAGTTGGTTTTACTTATGACTATCAGTAAACATTTTACGCGTCCCAGGCTTTTTAATTGTCTGATCAACGCCTTTTATTGATGAGGAGTATGATGACTAGTACCTGGGACCTACCTAATTATTTTCTAGCTTTTAGTATTATTATTAAATCATGTAAGTAATTGTTTTCAATAAAATCGTTTCACTTAAAATTGTTTTTTATTATTTTATTTTCTAGTTTCTAGTCTTTATTTAATGACCTATTATTTCGCATTCTATTTAGTTCATTTAGTGACTCATTATTACAAGGAGTCTTTCCTGACAATTTGTTACAATCTAAGTACTCAATAAAAAATCCTTCTAAAGACTTTACTCAATTCTGCGCCACGTATGCTTGTCCCTCCTCGATGATGTCACTTCTACCGGACTGTATGTAAAAATTTTGCAAATGTGAGCAAAATAGGATATCATTTAGGTCGCTTTCTATTCATGTATGTATTATGTGTTCCAAATATGGGCCAAATCGGACCACAAATAAATTTTTTTTAAATATTTCTATCATTGCGCCACCTAGCGGTGATTTTTTTCACAGGCCGTTTTCTATTCATGTATGTATAATGTGTTCCAAGTATGAACCAAATCGGACCACGAATACGATTTTTATACTCAGCTGAGCAGAGCTCACAGAGTATATTAATTCTGTTTGAATTACGGTAATCCGTAACGGCATAAACTAATCAAGATAGATATAGACTTCTATATATCAAAATGATCTTGGGGAAAAAAGAAATTCATTTAGCCATGCCCGTCCGTCCGACTCTCCGTTAACACGATAACTTGAGTAAATTTTGAGGTATCTTATTGAAATTTGACACGTAAGTTCCTGGGCACTCCTCCCAAAAAATGCGATAATTCCTTACCAAAGACGGATAAAGAGATGACACTTGGTGGATGGGTTCAACTTATGACGTAGAATAGAAAGTTAGTACAATTTGGGACAGTAGGTGTGTTACCGCCCACTTTTAAAAGAAGGTAATTTAAAAGTTTGGCAAGCTGTAATTGGGCAGTCGTTTAAGATATCATGATGTAATTCGGCAGGAACGTTACCCCTATTACTGTGAAATTTGGTAAGGGCATAGCCTCTGAATGGGCGGAATTGGTTTGAAGCCACGCCCAGTTTTTATACACAGTCGGCCGTCTGTCCTTCCGCTCGGCCGTTAATACGATAACTTGAGCAAAATTGGATATATCTTTACTAAACTTAGTTCACGTACTTATCTGAACTCACTTTACCTTGGAATTAAAAATGCGAAATCCGACTATGACCACGCTCACTTTTTCGATATCGAAAATTTCGAAAAATGAAAAAAATGGTATAAGTTTTACCAAATACGAAAAAAGGGACGAAGCATTTTGATTGGATTGTTTTTTTGACGCAAAATATAACCTTAGAAAAAACTTTGTAAAATGGGTATGACACCTACCATATTAAGTAGAAGAAAATGAAAAAAGTTCTGCAGGGCGAAATCAAAATCCCTTGGAATCGTGGCAGGAATACTGATCGTGATATTACATATATAAATAAATTAGCGATACCCGACAGAATATGTTCTGGTCACCCTGGTCCACATTTTGGTCGATATCTTGAAAATGTCTTTACATATACAACTAAGGGCCCCCCCATTTTAAAACTTTCGTTAATACCTTTAATTTGATACCCATATTCGTACAAGCACATTATAGATTCCCTGGTCCACCTTTATGGCGATGTCTCGAAAAAGCGTCCACGTGTAGAACTAAGACCCACTCGCTTTTAAAATACTCTTCACCTTTCATTTGATACGCATATCATACAAACACATTCCAGGGTTACCCTAGGTTCATTTTCCTATATGGTGATTGCCCCTTATTTGGCAAAGGATGAAGGAAAATTGTTCCAAAAAACGTCACCCTTGGTCTAAAATTTGATCGATATTTCCCAAACGTATGTGATTAAGAATCAAAAACCATTTATAAACCATCTACGAAACCAACAAAGGGCGGGTCGATTTAAAAATCGCTCATTGCTCTGTGAAAATCGTATTCTAGGAATCAAAATAAGAAACTTTGCCGAAGGAACCACAATTATAAAACGAATTCTGAGGTCCCCCCCTGCCCCCAGGGGCAATTTCAATTCTACCTGCTGTATCTTGTGGTGGCTTAAAAAAAAACAACACAAGCAATTTTACGATCTGCAATTGTGTCACAGTGATACCTTCATTTTTTAAAACGGTTGAATAAAAAACCCACACAACTATGTTTGCGACATTCAAATGCAACACAGTGATGCCTTTGTTTTAAAAGAGGGTTGTAAAAACGCAAATTTTTAATAATGTTTTTTAATTTCTTTTCTATTACTAAGTTAAATTCATTTTTTCATTTACATATGTTCTGACTAAATAAATTTCTAAAGAGAAAAATAAACTCCAAAAAGAAAAAACATAGGCATTTCCAAGTGGGATTTTTCAAAATTTGCAAGTTATTATTTTGATCCCTAGAATATGATTTACACAGAGCAATGGGCGAATTTTTTGCCTCCCTACAAATCGACCCGGCCTAGTGTCATAATATTCGGTTACACCCGAACTTAGCCTTCCTTACTTGTTTGAAATATTTCGATCCATGCCCCTCCTATCGGAGGTTTTTTTCTTATTATTGCATTGTCAGTGGGTTCTGAACTATATACCAAGTTTCAAGCTTGTAGCTTATCGGGAAGTTACTTAAAGTTTAATTACAAAATTTGTTCACAACGGCCAGCCGGCCTGTCAAGTCAAGCTAAATAAAA
This sequence comes from Eurosta solidaginis, assembly GCF_040869045.1. Taxonomy (NCBI): domain Eukaryota; kingdom Metazoa; phylum Arthropoda; class Insecta; order Diptera; family Tephritidae; genus Eurosta; species Eurosta solidaginis. The sequence goes on along the minus strand of NC_090319.1, from coordinate 334,882,498 downwards.
CCGTTTAAAAACTTCTAAGTTTGGTCGCCTCTCGGAATTGGTTTGGAGAGCACTCTCTGTGTATTTCTGTCATGAAAAACTTCTCTGTAAAAAATTCGTCTATCTGCATTTGATTTCGGGGATATAGAGCGATTTGTATTTACATAATTTAAATAATAATATTTTTTATGCACACGTATGGCATAAGACTAACAATTTCAAATGATTATATCCTCGGTTTATCTAAATCCACATCATTACCTTTGAAAAATTATACCAATTAAAAATGCACAATTCAGAAAGCGAATGGAACTTTACTGTACAAACCATGTTTAAAAAATTACCACAAGAAAGATATTTTCCTTTACATATTAATAATAATAATAATCTGAAATAACCAAAGCTATGCAGGGAGTAGCAGGAGCTAAATAAAAATCATTTATATAGGTTTAACCTATACACGAAGACATGCATTTACCCACAACTTTGAGATAAGGGGGACTCATTAAAGCATATAAATTTATAAGGTGTAAAATTGTGTCCATTTACACATGCTGTTATATGAACGCACCTAGCAATATTCTTGATAAACTTAATTGTCAATCAGTTGTATTATTGCCAAAAAAATGCTTGGTTGCTATATAAATTAAAAAATGCCAAGATTAATTGAAAAACCAAAACTAAAACATCTTTACTAAGAAATTCTTGTAAATGACTTGCTGATGTCGGAGATTTCTGTTGGAATTACGGCAATTATGTTTGCAAGGTTGCATTCATTTGAGTTTAGCGCGTTTACACAATGAAATGTGCGCGTAAATTTATACAAATTATGTAAATAATTTTTCTTACAAAATTTGACAGCTCGTTTACGCACTAGATAAATGTATACGTTTACACAATTTATAAGGCATTTATAAGGTTAAATGAGTCCCCCTATAAGTAGATATAATTACTGATACACACACATACATACTTTCTTATTTCAACAATTTCACACGAGCACCTCGCATTACACATACATATTGTAAAATCTCTCTACATCTGACTGTGTGGGTTTAAAAAGATCAAAAAATCAGAAATAAAAAATTATTAAAGGCAAAACTTTATGCGCGCCCTTACAGTAATAGAGCTGATGAATTGAGATAGAACAAATGTTTTGACTATGCTATGCTAGTGCTCTTCCTGTGAAAACTTGTGGCTGCCGTTATGCGATAACTCAGCAAAAAAAAAAAACAAAAAAAAAAAAAAAAAGAGATAACAACAAATGAAAATTATCGTTACTGTGCTTTATATTATACAACAACAAACAGCAAATATAACTTTGTGTAAAATTTGTATCAACACACATTGAGTGCCATATATCCACACACACATACATCAACACAAAACCGTTGTGTTCATAGGAATATTGAATAACACGCCATACACACATGCTCACATACATGCATATGTAAGTTATAATGTTGTATTAGCAGCTTAAATCAAAAATTCATATAGTGATTTGTTTTGTTGTTGTAACATACAGCAGCGAAAAGAAAAACAGCAATGAAAGTTATTTTTTTTTGGAAATTTCGTCATTTAAACTTGTATTAAAGTTTAATTTATAAAGTAGAGCTCGGACTGCTCGGTTAATAGACTAACTGAACAACTGTTGTTATTGTACCGAAAAAAACGCTCCCCGAAGGTTTTGCGAAGTGTTATCGAAGTTGATTGTCCTATGCCGGATATAGAACCGGTACTTTCCGGTAGCAAGCAACATTAAGGTACAAACCCGACTATCTTGGCAATTATCAACAAATAAAAATGAGCACATGCAATCTATTATATGCAATCTCGCCCCCACTATCTTATTCCATGAAGAACTTGGTGTCGGCAGAGTCTCAGCTGCTGAAGAAAGGGCCTTCGTCTCGGGTAGGTGAGGTCTACAATTGGGATGAAGAAGCTATAAATTGCGCTGACAACTCCTTGAAAATGTCACGTTACACAACCGATTGAATCATGTAGGTATTTCAGTCAACCCTTACGATAGGGATACCTGCTGTTGGTTTATTCTAAATCTTCTAACTCGCTGGCAGCTAATGCGATTTTAACGCTAAATGCCTACCGCGGTTTAATTCTCCTACTAAAAGCTATCTTATCTACCGTCAAGTTAAATAAATGACATAATTTTTGAAGACTCCTTGCAAGGAGTTCAAATTAAAGCATTGTAGCTTGTACGCTCGTTTTCCCAATGTCAAAAGCTACTTTGGAGTATACAAAGATAGAGGTATGCTGATACTCTTACGAGAGGTTTCTCCAAAATAACGCTGTTGCAAAGATCTGGTCGACTTATGCGTTCTGAGGCCACACTCGTAGGGGCCAACTAGTTCGTTGCCTTTGGTCTTTAGCAGAATATTGACGCTAGCGTCACTTTAAAAGAACGCACTTGAAAATTGTGAATTTCTCTCATTCAAAAATTTAAATAACATAATATTTAGTTCACAACGGAATTGATTTTAGTAAATTGAAAAGAAATTAAATTTGAACAAAAAGTAATGGCTGCAAAGAAATGAATTGAAAACGCCAAAAAAATGTAAGTTTTTTAATTCCTTTTGCGCGAATTTGTTTCTGATATTCTTTCATATATAAAAATAAAACCATGCACACTTTATATGTAGAAGAAAATTCTGCACTTTGATTGAAGAACCCAGCCAACATTTTTAGAAAATATCGATCAAAAAATATTCAAATATCATACACCAAAGAGTTCTGTGAAGCCGGATGTGAAGAAATGGTTGGGAACATCTTCGGTTACGAGCAGTATTTACATTATTTCTTGTCGTGAAGAATATATTTTGTATAAAAAATACAATTTTAATATATATTTTCTGAACTTAGTGGTTGAAAAAATGTGTGTATTTGAAAAAAATAAGATCTTCAATGAAAAGTAAAATTTTAACAAGTATAAAATTGATTACTCAGTCAACAAAAATAGTCAGAGAAGATTCAGAAAGCTGAATGAAAAATTATTAAAAATTTTTGATCACCTAAAGTAAACACATTTGATTCAAATATGATTCCTAAATATGACTGAAAAACTATATTCAGTTTTTGATCATCACTGACCGGAATCGTATTCATTCCGGCAATACAATCTTATGGGTCAGGCATCGCGCTGATTGGAATCCGGTGTATTCCAACAACACAGGTCATGTTAGTTTTTTATGCCTTGTGATGGTGTATCCTCATTACACTACTCTTAGCACTGCCGGATTCCCATGACATGCTGATAGGAATCCACTGCATTCCGAAATCATGCTGAGCGGAATCTGATGCATTCCGCCAATATAAGATCTCGGTATAAGATCTTATTTCTGCTCATATTTTTTATTATTATTATATTCTGAAATTAAAGTGTAATGTTCAATAATATATCTTTGTTTGTAATGTAACATTGCTGAAATCTCGATATATCTTAAATTTAAACTTTTGGGTTGTATATTTATATATATTTTGTATTATGCAGTCGACCATAGTTTGTCGACCATAGGTTTGTTCGGCTGACAAATTTTTTGACAATTGTAGCCATTTGGCTCCCAAATTGAATTTGCATCCATTAACTGTGTCCCCTCTTTGCGATTTTTCGAAAAATATTAGTATTGCAAGTAGGAAGCAATCAGTTTACAAATACACGATAAGTACTGAACTGCTAATCTGAACATAAGTTAATTTATGAAAAGTACGGACACCAAAGAATGTACACTTTCGTAAACCTATGTACATACGAAACCTAAACCGATTAGAAATTCATGGTTCAACGCCAAAAACTCTACTAGTATATCGATTCACGTAAAAATGTCATAAGTAAATAATGGAGATGCTATAACGAAATGTACTTATTGAGCCTGTTTACTTATTCATTCCGTATTTTCGAAACATTCATCTGCATTTAAGAATTTGTGGAATCGGTTTATTTTTTAAATATTATGTATATACTTATTCGGACCTCATGAGGTAGTATCAAACGAAAATGGTTCGAATATTCTAAATTAACGGTTTATCCGGAACAATTCCACGTATACTTAACGCAAAATTGCTTTCCGAAATTTAAGAATAAAAAGGTGAACACCCCTTGTGTAGCAGGACCGCTTAGCTTAACTCTTCTGTCAAATTCTAGGCCGGAATATAAATCCTAGGACAATAAGCATTTTTATTTTATTTTTTTGCGTCAGTTCATTGCGGCTGGTGAGTCGGCTGCCAGTTCAAAGTCTTCCTATCCCAAAATACTTTTAAAAAATTTTCTATTCAGGATTTTTCACAAAAACGACCTATATCGGAATTAGGTCGAAGATCGCCTTATCCAAGAATGCTTTTCATTAACTCCCTCTTATGTCAAAATGCAATGAACTTATGCTCAGATAGGGAGTTTTTGAAGCATATTTTGATATAGTGTATTTTTGAATAAAATTCTGAAGTACGGCATTCTTCAAACAAATTCTGAAAGAATGACCAAACCAAAATAACTCATTATCAATTCGCGAAATATTTAATAGAAAATTAATTATTTCCCCCAAAACCTGTTGGCATTTATAAATTTATTATCACTACTAATATACTACTAAGTGTACTTTTCTATTACAATTTTCGCTGAAGGGGATAGAACTATTCCCCATTTTCCTTACTTCGTAAAAGCAACCCGTCCAAATTTGTATACCTTTCATGAACATGAAGTGGTATACTAACTTTGGTCCGACGTTTATAACGTTGAGAAATATAGAAGATAGACTCACCATTAAGTATACCGTATTGATCAGGGCGACGAACTGAGTTGATAAAGCCATGTCCGTCCGTCTGTCTTTTTAAACGCAAACTAGTTTCTTAAATTTTGAGATATCTCAATGAAATTTGGCACAAAGATATATTTTCGTATTATATTAGATATTTGTCGGATCCGCTAGGATCCGAGCACTATAACACATATCTCCCATACAACCAATCGTACAGATAAGACGATTTTGGTCATTCCTGCCGCAATGTAGAAAGTATAAAAGTGAAACTCGGTGATATATATTCTAATATATCATATAAGATATCCTGAAAAAATCACTTTGATCGGAGCTATAAAGAGTTATATCCCATACAACCGATCGTTCAGATAAAAAGATTTTTGGCCATTTCTCCCTTAATTTAGAAAGTATAAACGTGAAACTCGGTGATATATATTCTAATATATCATAGAAGATTTCATAAAAAAATAATTTCGATCGGAGCTATATATAATACCTATCCCATACAATCGATCGTTCAGATAGAAAGATTTTTGGCCATTTCTCCCTTAGTTTCCAATATAAAAACGTGAAACTTGGTGATATATATTCTAACATATCATAGAAGATTTCCTGTAAAAAGCATTTCGATCGGAGCTATATATATCCCAAACAAACGATCGTTCAGATCCATTTTTTATTTTTGTATTTATCTTAAAAATCGTTTAGGTACGTACATCTTTTCACTATATATTTCTTATCTTATACATCCGATTATTTGGAGATTACGAACGGGATAAGATTACTGTTCAGCCCCATTCATGAAAGGTATGAAATCTTCGGCACAACCGAAGACAGTCTCGTCCTTACTTGTTTTAATTTGGGAGTGTTAAAACTCTGTCATCATTGAAGAACAAATCTCTAGTAATTGAGTCATAATCCTCTAAAAAAATCAGAGAACTCTAAATAAAAATTTCAAATTAATCGTAAAATATTTTGGAGTCTTTATATTTTTTACATACATTATCTTTTTTGATATTGGTTTGCATTATTTTCGTAACAAAATTCATAGAACTTTAATATATGTTATTATAAATTATAGAAAATAAAAAAGAAGAATTTATTTGTCCATATTTAATAAAAATTTTCACTGCTATTTTCGGGTTCGCTGCTGCATACGTATAAATGAGCTACATTTCATACAAATACTAGCGGCTATAATAAAGTCGGCAGCTTTTGTCGATTTTCCGGCACTCGCTTAATGCCGCTTCACTTAGTTATTATACATATGTGTGTTTGCATGCAAATATGTATACACACCATCACACATATACTCCATAGCCATTGTGTCTGTCTATCTGGCAGTTAGTGTCGGTGTAATCAGTAGCAGCATGCAAAAATTAATTTATAATAAGTTTCCTGCTTTCCGGTTTATGCTACAAGTTAACACAAGCACACATATCTACAAACAAACATGTGTATACACACAAACATATGTATATGTACATATGTAAAAGTTGTTAAAATAAATGGCAGCAAAGTTCGCGTATCAAGCCCACTTTTACAAACTTTTTTAAGCGCTAAAGCTAACAGACACATGTATCAATATATCAGTGTCGATGCAGTTGAATATGCTATTTTTCGTTTTAATACTCGTAATAGTACATTTGTCTATTAGAGCTACTTTGTTGTGGATGTTTTAAAGTGTGTGTGTGTCTGTGGTTGTTCAAAGGCGAAAAAATTTGTTTACTGTTCCGAAGTTTAATGCTTTGTTCAAGCCCCAAATTTGTGAAACGGTATAGAGATTCGTATGAAAAAAGACATTTCTAGAGGTTTCCATTTTTAACGTTGTCTCATTAGCGGTTAAGACCTTCTTTAAAGAGCTTAGGTAATTTGCTGGACAACCTGCTCAGATACAGTCATACTCTATGAAATAGGGCCAAGCACAGTATTCATTATATAAATGAAAAAATCACGACGTACATTTCAAATCCATGATATGCAACTATCTTTTCTCATGGTATGGGCGAATCTAGATAGTAAGTATAAAGTAAGTATATATGTAAACGTGTAAATCTGGTCTTTGGTAGCTATAGTAGTTATATAGTATACTACTTAAATATAGTATATAAAAAGTAAATGGTATGCTATAAGGGTGAATACATAATGTAATCGTAAAAGTATCCAGTCAGTAGACTGTCGCTTAAGGTGGGAACAATGTACGTGATAGAACTGATAAAAGCGAAATCAGACAACAAAAGAAGCAAGTCAAGGAAAGGAAATTAAGGTATCGACGAGCTATCGAATTGTTATAGTTATGTTATCGACGAGATATGTACGATGTATTAATTTTTTTTCGAAGTGCTATAAATTTGCTCAGTCTATGTGAGGTTTTTATTGACCGGCCAATACAACCTACAAATTTATCCTCAATAAGAAAGGTTTTTGACAAATTGACGATTTTTTGTTAGAGAATTATCTGTTTCTTATTGCAGATTTAACGATTTTCATTTATCTAAACTTTATCGATTTTTTAGGAAAATCTATCGATATAACATCAAAAAGTTATCAATTTGTTATGGAAGTGTTATATATTTTTTATAGAAGAATAAACCATTCGTTATGGCACGGCGGCCACCGTGGTGTGATGGTAGCGTGCTCCGCCTGCCACACCGCATGCCCTGGGTTCACACCCCGGGTAAAGCAACATCAAAATTTTAGAAATAAGGTTTTTCAATTAGAAGAAAAATGTTTCTAAGCGGGGTCGCCCCTCGGCAGTGTTTGGCAAGCGCTCCGGGTGTATTTCTGCCATGAAAAGCTCTCAGTGAAAACTCATCTGCATTGCAGATGCCGTTCTGAGTCGGCATAAAACATGTAGGTCCCGTCCGGTCAATTTGTAGGGAAAATCAAGAGGAGCACGACGCAAATTGGAAGAGAAGCTCGGCCTTAGATCTGTTCGGAGGTTATCGCGCCTTACATTTATTTATTTTTTTATGGCACGGTTATCGATTGGTTACCGAAAAGCTTTTGATACGTTATCAAAAAGTTATCGATTTGATATCGACAAGTTGTCCCTTGTTCATCGAAAAGTTATTGAAATGTTGTAGAAAAAAACTTCTCTGTTACAGAAAAGTTTTCGAAGTATCACCAATTTGTTACCGGGATGTTTTTGATTTTTAAGCAAAAAGTTATTGTAGTGGAAAGTTCTGACAAAATATCTAGGAATCACTCTAGACAGTAAGTTGTCGTGGAAGCTCAACGTGAAGGAGAGAGTGAAACCCCCTCAACGGCACTTTATGCATGTTAAAGGATGCTGGTGTGCAGCTATGGGTAAAGCCTATCCTACGCTATGGAGATTGGAGGGGGTATGTAGGTAATGAATGCTTATCATTACGGGAGTCCTGAAAGCAAAGCCGACAGCTGCACTGCCTACCAATTTGCACACTCCATATCTATATGTAGGAAGGGAATTAGGATTAGTCATATTAAAATATAGTTGGCAACACATAAAATAGTCCAATTAAGGGTTAATCAGAAAGTAGCCGAAAAAATGAACGAAGCGTCGTTATAGACAAAATGAAATAATTTAAAAAAATTTTTAAGTTAAACGGTTTTATTAAAAACAATAATTACATGAAGTAATAATAATACTAAAAGCTAGAAAATAATTAGGTAAGTCCTAGGTACTAGTCATCACACTCCTCGTCAATTTAGGTCGTTGATCAAAACAAAAGCGATGGGCGCGTGTAATTTCTAAAAATGTGAGGCGTAGTATAACCTGATTAAGGTTCAGTTGGTCTTTTATATGACTATCAATAGAAATTTTACGCGTCCAACGCTTTTATTTAATTGTCTGATCAACGCCCTTTATTGATGGGGAGTATGATGACTAGTACCTAGGACCCACCTAACTATTTTCAAGCTTTTCGTATTATTATTACTTCATGTAAGTATTGTTTTCAATAAAACCGTTTAACTAAAATTTTTTTTTTTTAATTATTTTATTTTCAAGTTTTTAGTCTTTATTTTATTACTTATTATTTCTCATTATATTTAGTTCATTTAGTGACTCATTACTACTAGGACCCTTTCCTGACAATTTGTTACAATCTAAGTCCTCAATAATCCTTCCAAAGATTTTACTTGACTCTGCGCAACGTGTGCTTGTCCCTCCTCCAACTCCAAAATATTTTGTTGTCACTTCTACCGGACTGTATGTAATATTTGTTCCAAGTATGGACCAAATCGAACCACAAATACGATTTTTTGAATATCTCGATCTTTGCGCCATCTAGCGGCGATTTTTTTCTCTTTTTTTTTTCATTGTCATCGGGGTCTGAACTATATTCCAAGTTTCCAGCTTGTAGCTTATCGCGAAGTTACTTAAATTTCAATTACAAAATTCATTCACAACGGCCGTGCATGCGACCGTGCGGCCTGCCTGCCAAGTCAAGCGAAATAAAACCGTTTAAAAAGGAATATCGGTTGTCTTTCAAAAAGTTTTATTTTAACTTAAGCTTAAATACTTATTAAAATGAACTTAAATTTAAAACGCAATAGAAATGAATAAAATTTGTGAAAATATAATTACTTTTAATGAAAGCGGCAGTGTTTTGATTACCACAAATGGGGGCCTGTCCGGGAAATGTGCACGCGTTCATGAATAAACGTGTAGACAATTTTTTCTAATGCGCATAAAGTAAACCCGTAAAGATTATCATGCACTAGCGTGAAAAACTAACACAAATAAAGTCAGTGGGTAGTGTAAAATAGTTTCAAGAAAAACTAAAAAAACACAGAAAATGCGTAGACACGCATTCAGCATCGATTTAGGTTCTCCAACGGACTGCGCAGTAACGTTCTTAAAACTTTTCACAAATTTGGGTGCTCTGTTGGACTGCGCAGCGTCGAGAAAAAGCATCAGAGGATCGCAAATAAGTGTTCGCGAAAACGAAGTTGAAAAGAGAAATGCAAAGTGTTCCTTAAGCGAAACGGAAAGTGTTTAACAAAAACCGAATGAACGTTGATGTGGTGGGAATCCCGAAAAGAGACATAAATAAGTCCAACAGTTAAAGAACATGATAGAGTACATACATAGTTCGCTTGCTTAAGGGAGAAAAACAACTTCACAAACCAGTGGTCTTCTTGGATATGACCGTGGTCTTCTTGGATATGACAGTGTTGTAACACAAATATGCTAAACAGAAACAATAATTAGTCCATCTAGAAATGCCACATTCCAATGTACTTATACAAATTTTGCTTTTACGAAATGAGTGAAACAAAAAGATTAACCACATCATCGTATGAATCCAAACAGTATGAAAAGAAAAAACAAAAACAAGTAAGGACGGGCTATGCCGAAGACTTCATACCTTTCATGAATGTGGCTGAACAATAACCTTATCCCGTTCGTAATCTCCAAATAATCAGATATATAAGATAAGAAATATATAGTGAACAGACGTACATACCTATACAATTTTAAGATAAATATAAAATAAAAAATGGCAAAAAACGCCCTTATCAGAACGATCGGTTGTATGGGATATATATTATATATAGCTCCGATCGAAATGATTTTTTTATGAAACCTTCTATGATATATTAGAATAAATATCACTAAGTTTAACGTTTTTATATTGGAAATTAAGGGAGAAATTGCCAAAAATCTTTCTATCTGAACGATCGGTTGTATTTTATATATACTATACATAGCTGCGATCAATGTGATTTTTCTAGAAAATCTTCTATGATATATTAAAATTTATATCACCGAGTTTCACGTTTATACTTTCCAAATTAAGGGAGAAATGGCCAAAAATCTTCTTATCTAACTATCCGTTGTATGGGAGATATATGCTATAGTGGTCCGATCCTACCGGATCCGACAAATGTCTAATATAATACAAAAATACATCCTTGTGCCAAATCTCATTGAGATATCTCAAAATTTAAGAAACTAGTTTGCGTTCAAACAGACAGACGGACGGACAAACGGACATAGCTATATCAACTCAGTTCGTCGCCCTGATCAATTCGGTATACTTAATGGTGAGTCTATCTTCAATATTTCTCAACGTTACAAACATCGGACCAAAGTTAATATACCATTTCATGTTCGTGAAAGGTACAAAAAGCAACAAACAAATGAAAATTAAATAAGACGAAGTGCCACAGCAGCAGAGGAGAGAAAAGAAAACGGTCAGGAAGAAGCAGAGAAGCAGTGGTATATTTATATATATATTATTCTTATTTTTATTTTGAAAATTTTTACATTTGGATGATCAATTTCATATGTCTGTATATGTTTCTGGTTTTGGAAAATAATTTTGATTATATTAAAGTAATGTCCCGTATGTTTGTATAGTTGTATAAGCACTACAACTAACAAGAGAATTTTCAGTTTGTGTCAGTAACCGCGGTTTTGTTTACAGCCGGTTAAAATAAATGCATTATCAACGTAAAATCTGACTAAAGAAGTATCGCAAACTTTCATTTTTGTCTATAAGTTCGCTAAATTGTTGTTGAAATTGCAATATGGATACAGATACCATAAAACCAATGACAGCAGAAATGTTGAAGGAAAAGCTAAAGGAGCTTAGGTTAAGTGTAACGGGTATGAAAAAAGAACTGCAGTTGCATTTGCTGCACCACCTAATATTTGAGGGCGAGAGAGTGGAAGACGGGGTATTAAGCGCAGGTGAAATAGGAAATTAAGTTTATGGCGATACCGTAAATATTCTTGGTGGGCAAAGGGCACTGTTCACGCTACGGGCTATAGAGGATAGTGTGTCGTAATTTTCGGGTGATGGTACACGTGGGGTGAACAATTTTGTGAATGAGTTTGAAGAAGTTGATGACAGGGTAAGTTGGAATGGCCTACAGAAGTTTGTTTACGCTAAGCAGTTACTAAAAGGTGCTGCAAAATTATTTGCTTGATGACTCCAAGGAAACAGAGATTGGAGTGGTTTGAAAGAAGCTCTGGTTGAAGAGTTTGGGGAAAAGCTGTGCGCCTAAGAGGTTCACCGTACGCTAAGAACCAGACGAAAGCAGGCAAGGGAAAGCCTTCACGAATATCTGTATGCGCTCGTAGAGATAGGGAAGCCAATAAAACTCGATGAGAGGAGTGTAGTTGAGTATTTCGTGGAGGGACTACTAGATACGTGGCTAAACAAAGCAATGCTGTATCAAGCGAAAAGCCTGATGCGGCTTCGTGACTCGGATCAGCTTGAGCGTAGACCATATGTCTAAATAAGTATAGCGTAATCAATTAAGAGACGAACAGACTACCTCGTTCGTATCTGCCCTTCGAAGGGGATCCCAGAGCCCAAGGTGGGTGGTTGGCACAAGAGTGGCCTAGTGGCGGTCGAGGCAATACATATGCACATCGGTGTTTCCAGATAAATGGAAGGAATAGGGCTTACTGCACTGTACTGATCAGCAAAAAACAAATCCTATAAGTCGCAAAATTACTGTAGTGTTTTTGAAGGGAAATAGTAGATGTAACCAAAGCATTAAAAACGTAGGAAGAAAATAGCCTAAACTGCAGACACTTCAACTTGTATATTGACAACCAAGCAGCAATTAAGGCGATAGTTTCGCATAGCGTCAAAAATTATGGAAGGGTTTAAGCAATCCCTGGAAATAATATGCATAGGAAGAAGCATGTATTTGTATTGGGCCCCATGGCATGTGGGAATAGCCTCTATTAAAAGGGCGCATCACTCAAAGCTTGCTCCGTAACCGTGCCAATTGCGGAGAAGGTGGGAGTTGCACTTGATCGAGCAAGCGAAAAGACGTGGGCACATACTCAGGGCTGTAAAGTATCGAAAATCATTTAGGTCTAACAACCTAAGACTAACACAATTACTCCTATCATTGAAAAAAAAGTTAACTAATGGCATGTGTTCTGATATCACATACCTTCCAATTGGATTTGGTTAATGATGGCAGATGATGGAAGTGCGGGTTGGAGAAGGAAACGATTGAGCGCGGCTTCTTTTCGTGCCCTGTGCTTGTTATGCTAAGATTACACCTATTAGTAGTGATAAAGCTATCAGTTAAAGCAGCAGCTAGTGTCATAAAGCTTCTAGTATTTGTCAAGAAGACGAAATTACCTTATAACTTTGGGACTGGTTTGTGATTGAGTTTTTCAGTATGGCTGTTAAACAAACTTCTAGTAGCACTATGGATTCATTCGCACTATGTGAGGTCCTCGTTGACTGTTAAGTTCAACCTAGCCTAATCTAGGCAGATTTGAAAGATGTGGCTATACCATAGACATGTATTACTTTTAAAATATTTTCCCCAAAAAGGAAAGGTTTCGTTAAAGAATTTGGACTACAAATCTGCAAAGTCAAAAAATTTAAATAAAAAGATCAAAATTTTCCTTAAGTTTTTCAAGTTTTATAGGATTTTTCCTTTAAATAACAAAAATAAAAGCAGAGCAAATAAAAAAATTTAATTTGATAAAATTTTCACCATTTTTTTTAAGTGCGTTGTTTCGCTATCAACTTTTGTATAAAATGAAAGTAAAATAGAAGTAAAACAAAATAAGGTTCATCTTAGTGCTCATTAAAAAGCCTTATCTGCTTCTTTGATTTATACCATCAGCATTGTGAACATTTTGCAAAATGTACCTTAAATTAATTAAAACCCGACCTAAAGTTTTATTTAATTTAGAGACATTACATATATATGTGTGTATGTGTGGCACTTAGGTGCAATACATATAATCTAATCCCTTCAAATATTATTAGAGCGCTCATAAATTTGGAATCTAAAATGAGTCCGAAATATGTAAAAAAATATGAGCCACAGAAATATGATCATAAAGGAGCCTTAAATGACTCTGATATGATGAACAATTTGAGCCATTTGGCAAAATGCTCAGCAAACAAAGCAACTTCAGAAGATAGATTCATATTTTTATTTGGAAAAGTATTCATTCAAATTAAATTTGAATATAATAACGTTTTTTTCTGTTCCCTTTCTAAATTTGTAAAAACCCTTTGCTTTCATAAACGCTACACCTAATCAATTCGTAATTATCCGCATGCTAACATTGTGTGTAAGTATCATGGACAACAAATTGCCTCCAGCAAGGCTTCCCAATATGCCTCATTTTTAAACAGATTTATTTAACTTGACTTGACAGGCCGGGTGGCTGCACGGCCGTTGTGAACGAATTTTGTAATTAAAATTTAAGAACTTCCCGATAAGCTACAAGCTTGAAACTTGGAATATAGTTCAGAACCCGATGACAATGTAATAATAAGAAAAAAATCCGATAGGTGGCGCATGGATCGGAATATTTCAAAAAATCATATGTGTGGTCCGATTTGGCTCATATTTGGAACACACATTACATACAGGAATAGAAAGCGACGTATGAAAAAAATCACCAGGTGGCGCAAGAATAGAGATATTTAAAAAAATCGTGTTTTTGGTCCGATTTGGATAATATTTGGAACACACATTACATACTGAAATAGAAATCACGACATGAAAAAAAAAATCACGCTAGTTGTGGCAAGAATCGAGGTATTAAAAATACTCGTATTTGTGTCGGATTTGGCTCACATGTGGAACAAATATTCCATACAGTCCGGTAGAAATGATATCAAAATATTTTTGGAGTTCGGGGAGGGACAAGCATACGTGACGCCGAGTAGAGTAGAGTCTTTCGAAGGACTATGTATAGAGGACTTAGATTGTAACAAATTGTCAGGAAAAAGTCCGCGTAATAATGAGTCACTAATGAAAGAAACTTTACCGAAGGAACCATACCTCTAAAACGAATTCTGATGTCCCCCCGGGTAGGGGTAAATTTTGAAAAATTTGACCCTTTTAGAGTGCTCCAATCGAGTCCAAATGTATTACCGACCCCCAATAACTTTGGGGGCCCGACCCACCGATGCCAGTAGCACAATTTTAGTAACTTGTTATCACTTTATCCTTTACGCCTGTAAATAAAATTTATGTATTTTAGAATACAAAGAGCAGACAACAGAAGAATTGAAAATCACAATCAGACATGAAATGGGACGAAAAAAAAAACATACAAAAACACTGAAAAAGAGTCTAAATTTTCCACCCCCACAAATTGTGGCGTATCTACAGGCACCTACATAATTTTCAAGTATCTATCAATTAGAAGTTGAGCAAGAAAATGAATAAAAAATAGCAAACAAATAGAAATTACAATTACAAAGTTCTATTGCAACATTGTTGCATCTTTGCAAACTTGAAAATGTGCAGGCAAAAATTTCGTATCAGAATGAAATTGTATAACGTAAAGAGAAAGCTTCTTTAACGATCGATTGTAAAGTGTGGGAAAGTATAAAATTAAAATACAAGAAAAAAAAATAGATATAAAAAAGGTTATTATGAAACTAAAATGAAAAATTGTTGCAAGTCGTGTTAGAACACGAGGCTTAAAATGATAAAAGCAAGTAGTTAAAAAGAACAACAATAGGGCATCAAGAAAATGATTTGAAATATTTTGTATATATAACAACTGGTAAATATATATGTATGTATATTAATAAGTTGCAAAAACAAAATGTGAACAGCTGCATCTAACCTTCTTCAAAATATATTTCCCATCATAAAAAATACGAAAAAATGGATAGCTGGCAGTGGAGCAAAGCGAATCGGCGTTTTTCGTTTGTACACAAACAAAAGTAGTGAGTTGCCGAGCAAGCTAACAACCACCAACCACCACCAAACCAGTGCAAGTACTACAACAAAAACTAGACTAAAAAGCTTTATGAAGTCTTCGGCTGTAACTAAGTTCTTATACCATATATGAATATTGTTATTGTTTTTTTGTGAGTGATGTATAAGAAAACGCATTAATATGTGTTTTATGCATGTAATGTTAATTAATATATGTCTTATGTACATGTGTTTATTACTGAACTCTTGCTAAATGACTGGACCGACTTTGATGAAAGTTAGCGTGTGTGCTCGAAGGGATTTTAGGATGCTTTAGATTCATAAATAATTTTTCTGGGTAGTGAACCAAAGGCCGATCTATTTCAAAAAATTTAGTTTATGGTGCAATTTGCAATTTGGTACCGGTTTACCTCTTTATCGAGCTTAATATTTGAAAGACTATTCTTTCCAGGAAGTGAACCACTGGTCGCCCTATTGAAAAGAGTCGTATGTATGGCATTATTTGCTTTAAATTTAGTACAGGTGTTCCTTCATGTTCCTTTTTGAAGAGTTTAATATTTGGACCCTTTTCTCCGGAAAGTAGACCAGGACGGTGCGATTTGTTTAAAATTTATTATTTAGGCAATTTTAAGCTTCTCAAAGTATCGCAGATGATTTGTAAGTGGGATGTGGTTTCATATGTGAACTAATTTTCCAGACCAAAATGTTGACCCGAGTGGTTCCATAATGTTTTGTCACAGAAAATAAAATAAACGAAAGGCGTTATAACCTCCGAAGATATTTTAGGTCAGGTCTCTTCCAATTTGCGCCGTGCTCCTTTTTGTTTATTTATTTTAAAAATTGGCGTAACGGGACCTATATGCTTTACGTCGTATTCGAACGGCATCTGCAAGGCAGACAAATTTTTCACTGAGAAGCTTTTCATGGCAGAAATAGGATGTATTATTGAGGGTTTCTATAGGGGCTGGGGGTTAAGAAGAGGACAAAAAGATAAAGAGAGGGTTATACAAAATACATGGCCTCAAAACGAGAAAACTAAAATTAGAGGAGTTCGAATTGGAGGTGGCGAAAAAGAAAAGATAACAGGAAAGAAACTGGTGAGCGGAGGAGGAAGAGGAAAGAAAGTGGGAGTAGGAAATGAAGATAAAATTAACAACTTTCTCCAGGGAAATGCTGGGTGGAGAGAAGCCTGAAGTAGGGACGGGTATAATTAAATTAGAAGTATATTGTGAAACAGGAATTAGGTGGGAGTAGCAGAGAGAAAATCGCGAAAGTGAAAAGGGGTTTCCCCCATATGAAGAAGAGACAGGGATGACATATGGAAAGGTGTAGGGAGAGGCAAAATTGTCCTTTTTTTTTTTGCAGAACCTTTAATATTATAAACACAGAGAAATATTATCGGGAAGAAGAACGTCTAAATTTTCTGTATATATCTTATATGTAAAGATACATTCGATTAAAAAAAAAAATACCAGCGTTAGTTTCATATGGCTTCGTATTGGTTTATAAAAACAATGATAATGAAATCGGCCGGTTATATAAAGCAGGTATTCCATAATGGGTATAGGGGTTCCATATATGAGGAATTTGAGGTGAGAAAAGTAGATGGAGTAGTCGCAGGAGTGAAAATGCCTAAAAACGCTATGAATGGATAAGATAAGGAGCGATCGAAAGTGTCAGCGGGAAAGCATATTAAGCCATTTTGGCTAACGAAATTATATCATAAATATACTTTATTTGGGGAACTGAATAAATATTCTAACTCGTTTCGCTCCTAGGGGCTTAGTCTTAGTCTGGGAAACCTACCATTTATAGAAATCAATTAATTCTCGACAATAAGAATGTTGTTTTTTTTTTTGATTGTAATTATATTAAGATTTTGAGGGCGTATCGTTACCCTTATGTACATAAACGCATAGCATGAATGGGTCTTGTTAAATATACAGCAGCTAACATGAAAAAAATAGTGGAAGTTTCAATAAAACTTCGTCAATTTAGTTTTAATTTTCATTTTCGACATATTCAACAACTTCAATGAATTTTTGAACTGAAGCTGTGCAAACCAATCTCAAAAATGTATTCGAAAAAATTATACGAAAATTTCCTAACAAAATATCAGTTATAGGTCTTTCAAAATTGGCATTGATTTTTGACAATTATTTTTCGAAGGGTGTTTTAAATTGTGGTTTATCATTCAGAAAATAAAATAAAACTGCCTGACGTAGTTTCAGCCACAGCACCCTTTCTTGATAATCTACGCTAGCTCGTATAGTATTACACCGAGGACTTGGTAACCTTTATCAGGTTCTGAAAATATTTCGAAAGATAGATAATGGTATATTTGTGTGCTATCACGAAGGGCCTTCCGACATGGGTCTTTCTGTGTCTTCGCTGTAACCCCTTTAACCTAACCTATCTCAACCGTTGCAATTATCCGCCTCATAATCTTTGATGAAAAATTGGAAACACACGCTGAACTAATCAATAACTTTTCGATAATAAATTGACAACATTTTTTAAATAAATCGATTACTTAATGAAAGCAAATCGATAACTTTTCGATAAAAAATCTATACATTTTTGATAACTTATCGAGCACTTTACAATAGTATATTGGTAACATTTTGATAACAAATATATTATTTTTGGATTACTTTCTCTTAACATATCGATAAAGATAATACAAATTGATAACTTCGATAATAAGTCGATAGCTTGTTTGCACCTCGTCGATAACACACTTATAACAAACATTTACTTTGCTTTCCTTGCCTTGCCTTGCATTGTTCGCACATTATGCTGTACTGCCTTTTAAGAATTTTAATGTCAATAAAATTCTGCGATTACAAGTCACTCATTAACTAAAATATTACTCATTCAGAATTCACAATGAAAGATTAAACAAGAGCTTAAATTTGAAGTTTATTTGAAAAATCTTAAATTTCCCGCCTTTTTGCTTTTCTTACATTCTTTATTTCCCCATATAGCATACAAGTTACAGATACTACGCTTTTGCTTACCCTATCTAAAGTTTACACTCTGTTACTCCCCCATACCGTGACCATCAAAAAAAAGGCTGAATCCTTCTTGCTAGGAATCCGAAAAAAGGAGACATTTAATGTCATCATATGTACTATGCGGGCGAAAAAACAATCAATCAATTGAGTAAAATTATTGTACAATTTAATGAATGGTATACATAAACGACTAACAACACTACAATGCAACAATAATGTTAAACATTTCTACGCTAGTTATATGCAACTACAATGCACACTTTTATATAGAAACATTGTTGCACCCATATGCATTTCCTTTCGTAATAGCTATGACGAGTATGCGTGAAAGCCACAGTCACATCTGCCAGTCAACCACCCGCTTTTAAAAGGAATATGCGTGGTACTCTGGCTACTCGCTAACGACATTCAACGATGTTACTTAGTATTCACTTTGTAATTTTTTGTAATGTATGTATGTATTTTCAATTTACTTACGTGTGTGTGGAATTTCATTCATTTTGCCGGTAATGGTGGTAGGTGGGCGTTTGTTATACTATGTACCTTTACATATGTATGAAACTAACAATAATAAAAATAACTCTACATTCTGAATTGAAATAGTTGGAAAGTATATGCGTGTATGTTTGTATATGTGTGACGGAAGCTGGTAACTACGATGTTCTATTGATATACACGAACCATAGACGATGTTAAAATTGCACGACCGATGTGCATCAGGTTGTATGAGAAAAGCAATGATAAGAGAAATGGCATCTACCACTCGTTAAGAGTTCATTGAGAAAAAAAAAAAATAAATAAATAAATAAAAAAAGGAAAGTATAAGAAAAATAAAAGGAGGACAGACTGTTAGAATGCAAACTAGCACACCTGCTATAATTAAGGTTAAATTGTTAGGAAAATTCTCACAAACGGAATGAATAATAGATTGAATTTAATATAAACAAGTAAGGAAGGCTAAGTTCGGGTGTAACCGAACATAACATACTCAGTAGAGAGCTATGGAGGACAAAATAAGGAAAATCAATCTGGGGTAACCCTGGAATGTGGTTGTATAACATGTGTATCAAATGAAAGGTATTAAAGAGTATTTTAAGAGAGAGTAGGCCATAGTTCTATGGATGAACGCCATTTAGGGATATCGCCATAAAGGTAGACCAGGGCTGACTCTAGAATTTGTTTGTACGATATGGGTATCAAATGAAAGGTGTTACTGAGCATTTTAAGAGGGAGTGGGCCTTAGGTCTATCGGTGGACGCCTTTTCGAGATGTCCCCATTAAGGTGACCAGGGGTGATTCTATAATGTGTTTGTACGATATGGGTATCAAATGAAAGCTGTTAATGTGTATTTTGAAAAGGAGTGATCCTTAGTTCCATAGGGGTGTTCCACCAGGGGTGTCTGTACGATATGTGCATCAAACGAAAGGTGTTACTGAGCATTTTAAGAGGAGTGGGCATTAGGTCTATAGGTGGACGCCTTTCGAGATATCGCCATTAGGGTGGGCCAGGGGTGACTCTAGAATGTTTGTACGATATGGGTATCAAACGAAAGGTGTTACTGAGCATTTTAAGAGGGAGTGGGCATTAGTCTATAGGTGACGCCTTTTCGAGATATCGCCATTAGGGCGGGCCAGGGGTGACTCTAGAATGTGTTTGTACGATATGGGTATCAAATGAAAGGTGGTAATGAGTATTTTAAAAGGGAGTAATCCTTAGTTCTATAGGTGGACGCCTTTTCGAGATATCGCCATAAAGCTGACCAAGGTGACTCTAGAATGTTTGTACGGTTATGGGTATCAAACGAAAGGTGTTACTGAGCATTTTAAGAGGGAGTGGGCATTAGGTCTATAGGTGGACGCCTTTTCGAGATATCGCCATTAGGGTGGGCCAGGGTGACTCTAGAATGTGTTTGTACGATATGGGTATCAAATGAAAAGGTGGTAATGAGTATTTTAAAAGGGAGTAATCCTTAGTTCTATAGGTGGACGCCTTTCGAGATATCGCCATTAGGGTGGGCCAGGTGTGACTCTAGAATGTTTGTACGATATGGGTATCAAACGAAAGGTGTTACTGAGCATTTTAAGAGGAGTGGGCATTAGGTCTATAGGTGGACGCCTTTTCGAGATATCGCCATTAGGGTGGGGACAGGGGTGACTCTAGAATGTTTGTACGATATGGGTATCAAACGAAAGGTGTTACTGAGCATTTTAAGAGGGAGTGGACATTAGGTCTATAGGTGGACGCCTTTTCGAGATATCGCCATTAGGGTGGGCCAGGGTGACTCTAGAATGTTTGTACGATATGGGTATCAAACGAAAGGTGTTACTGAGCATTTTAAGAGGGAGTGGACATTAGGTCTAATAGGTGGACGCCTTTTCGAGATATCGCCATTAGGGTGGCCAGGGTGACTCTAGAATGTGTTTTGTACGATATGGGTATAAAATGAAAGGTGGTAATGAGTATTTTAAAAGGGAGTAATCCTTAGTTCTATAGGTGGACGCCTTTTCGAAATATCGCCATTAAGGGTGGGCCAGGTGTGACTCTAGAATGTTTTGTACGATATGGGTATCAAACGAAAGCTGTTACTGAGCATTTTAAGAGGGAGTGGGCATTAGGTCTATAGGTGGACGCCTTTTCGAGATATCGCCATTAGGTGGGCAGGGGTGACTCTAGAATGTTTGTACGATATGGGTATCAAACGAAAGGTGTTACTGAGCATTTTAAGAGGGAGTGGACACTAGGTCTATAGGTGGACGCCTTTTCGAGATATCGCCATTAGGGTGGGCCAGGGGTGACTCTAGAATGTTTGTACGATATGGGTATCAAACGAAAGGTGTTACTGAGCATTTTAAGAGGGAGGGGGCATTAGGTCTATAGGTGGACGCCTTTTCGAGATATCGCCATTAGGGTGGGACAGGGGTGACTCTGGTATGTTTTTGTACGATATGGATATCAAATTAAAGGTATTAATGAGGGTTTTAAAAGCGAGTGGCCCTTAGATGTATATGTGAAGGCGTTCTCGCGATATCGACCAAAATGTGGACCAGGTGATCCAGAAAATCATCTGTCGGGTACTGCTAATTTATTTATATATGCAATACCACTAACAGTATTCCTGCCAAGATTCCAAGGGCTGTTGATTTCGCCTTGTAGAACTTTTTCATTTTCTTCTACTTAATATGGTAGGTGTCACACCCATTTTACAAAGGTTTTTCCAAAGTTATATTTTGCGTCAATAAACCAATCCAGTTACCATGTTTCATCCCTTTTTTCGTGTTTGGTATAGAATTATGGCATTTTTTTCATTTTTCGTAATTTTCGATATCGATAAAGTGGGCGTGGTTATGGTCAGATTTCGCCCATTTTTTATACCAAGAAAAAGTGAGCTCAGGTAAGTACGTGGGATAAGTTTAGTAAAGATATATCGGATTTTGCTCAAGTTATTGTGTTAATGGCCGAGCGGAAGGACAGACGGTGGACTGTGTATAAAAACTGGGCGTGGCTTCCACCGATTTCGCCCATTTTCACAGAGAACAGTTACCGTCATAGAATCTATGCTCCTGCCAAATTTGAGAAGGATTGGTAAATTTTTGTTCGACTTATGGCAATAAAAGTATTCTAGACAAACTAAATGAAAATGGGCGGAGCCACGCCCATTTTCAAATTTTCTTTTATTTTTGTATTTTGTTGCATCATATCATTACTGGAGTTGAATTTTGACTTAATTTACTTATATACAGTAAAGATATTAAATTTTTTGTTAAAATTTGAATTTAAAAAAATTTTTTTTTAAAAAGTGGGCGTGTTCTTCATCCAATTTTGCTAATTTTTATTTAGCACATATAGAGTAATAGTAGTAACGTTCCTGCCAAATTTCATCATGATATCTTCAACGACTGCCAAATTACAGCTTGCAAAACTTTTAAATTACCTTCTTGTAAAAGTGGGCGGTGCCACGCCCATTGTCCAAAATCTTACTAATTTTCTATTCTGCGTCATAAGTTCAACCCATCTACCAAGTTTCGTCGCTTTATCTGTCTTTTGTAATGAGTTATCGCACTTTTTCGGTTTTTCGAAATTTTCGATATCGAAAAAGTGGGCGTGGTTATAGTCCGATATCGTTCATTTTAAATAGCGATCTGAAATGAGTGCTCAGGAACCTACATACCAAATTTCATCAAGATACCTCAAAATTTACTCAAGTTATCGTGTTAACGGGCGGACGGACGGACGGACGGACGGACGGACGGACATGGCTCAATCAAATTTTTTTTCGATCCTGATTATTTTGATATATGGAAGTCTATATCTATCTCGATTCCTTTATATATGTACAACCAACCGTTATCCAATCAAACTTAATATACACTGTGAGCTCTGCTCAACTGAGTATAAAAACTCTGTTCGTACATAAATATACAAAGCGGCTGCGGTAATTACTGAACTAACAGAAATTCCCAGGTTCAAGTAAGTGAACAACAAACAACAACAACAACGAAGGATGAGTTAATAGTTCGCTTTAATACCTTCGCCAGATAGGATAGGTTAACTTGAGTGATAAGCACCCTGGCAATGCAAATTCACCTGGAGAGCTTGAATATCACAAGAGATAACGGCGACGTAAGCTATAGATAATTGAAAAATATTTGCCTTACAACTACGTAAGTTGCTTCGAATTGGACCATTTTCGACCCTAGATAGAGTCATTCAGAAATCCCTGTGAGCCCAGACTGAAACACTTTTGCAGTCTTTTGACTTCATGATTATACTTTTTCGTCCAGCATGCAGTTTTCAGCTATAGAATCAATCAGCATTGAAAAATTTGAGGTCCAACTATGCACGGGTGATCAGAAGAGCTCCGAATTATAAACTAACGGGCCTTAACTAAATGATCAACTTCAAACTCTCTATAGCTATCAAGGTGATGAAATTTCTTTTTTCTTGAACGTTGTGGTAATGGGATACTGCTTTATCCAAGGACCAATACAAAGTTTTATAGCTACAAAACTTCAGCAACCCAATTGACAACCTCACCTACGTGAGGGGAATCCTGTTATAAATATGAATATATTATACACATATTAAGCAGGCGAGGCTCTGGCGAACCCAAATTCCTCATGGAACTAGGGGGCGAGGAATTTGAGACTTTATGTCGTCATACTAATCGTTTCCGAGATGGTCGGGCTAGTAGCTTGATGGTGCTTTGTTGCGGGAACGTAACGGATATACATATATCCGACAAAGGACCATCCAAATCAATATCCTAAAGCCTTCGGGGAGTGTCTTTATCGTTCCTACAACAAGAACAGCAACAACCTTGATTATAGTTAGAGGTTAACGCAAGCGAAGTCTTGCGCTCTCATACTACCCTCTATCGCATCCGAGTCGAGCTCACTTTTTTAATAGCCGCTTGGTTGTCTTAGTGGATGTTGAATTCTCAGGACTGTTAGCGTACAACTTAAACATGCTGCTAGATCCTGACGAAAAATACCCCTATAAAATGATCTGTTTTGTATGCTATAAAGACAAAGTGATTAAGAATGAAGGAATGTCCGAAGTGATAAAGCCCGTATTCTCTGCTACCAACCACAGCCACAAGGCCCACAATATCTATCGAAAATATGTTCCGCATGACCTTAAATGTCAAGAAAAGTGTTGTTCTAAGAAGGTCGCTAGTACCAGCAGCAGTACTCGTTGTAACTACTGATACTAATGTGAGGACCCAAATCCACCGGCTTTGGAGCCCACACATTCGAACCTACAAATATTTATCAAAACTCATTAAAACGTGTATAAATCCTACTTGAATTACAATGAATTTATACATATAGCATGTAAAATGTACAAAAACTGAATTATATGAACTAAATTTACACATAAAAAAATAATCATTTTTGAATTACCCTAATATACATGTAAACATTCATGACAACATCTAATTTCTTCGTTTAAATAATTGTCTCTGCCCGCATACGGTAAATATTTTGGTTGAACATTATAATTTCCACAGATAACCCATAACCGGCTGGAATTTCAAATAATGCTGGGATTACAGCAATGCAATAAGCAACGCACATAAGCTCCCATTGCAAGAACACCAAAAACATACAAACATACGTATACCAAGCTATTGCGACCAAGCACAACAGGCATTAAAGCGAACCGTCGGGCGGACATCGCAAAAAGAGAAACGAAAAAATGCAATGTACTAGGAACGGTCACGTTAGCATACCAACAACACAGCGTGGGTACTAGACACAAGTTACCTACGAAGGGCAACCAACTCGTCGACAACAACAAGACCCAATAAGCAAGCAGCAGAGGGAAAACAAAAATAACTATGCTAGCTAACTGGAGATGCGTACCAACGAACTCACATGTTAGGGGGGGCAGTACAAGAGGCATTTTTACATACGCAATTTGGAGATAAATACTTATAATGCGATATATGGGTAGAATAAGACAGTTAAATGTAAGATACCTTAAGTAAATACATATGTATAATAAGTAAAATTTATTGTAGGATAACTGTCCACCTGCGCGTGGATAAGTATAAAAGGGCGACAAATTTCGCGAATTGAGACAGTAGCCAGCTAGGTATAGTAGCCTGCTAACGCCTTGTTTAGCGGTGAATGGGACTCCTGGGATTTTTCCATCTCACGAGTTCTTTATTTTAGCAACTTTGGGGGTTTTTCCAACCCCATCGTTAGAGGGATTGTGGTGGTTTTTCCACCTCCGCAACCTTCAGAAAGAGCAGGGTATTCTTAAGCTATATACTCGGTGGGGGTTTTACCAACTCCACCGACTGGGAGGAAGTGGTGGTTCTCCACCTCCACTTTCGTTACGAAGTAGTCTGAGATTTTTAGTTTAAGCGTAGTCCCGGTGGGGGTTTTCCCAACCCCATCGGCGTAGAACCGACGGTGGTTTCCCACCTCCGTCGCCATAGTTTCAAGGGTAGTTTGAATATTTCGGAATAAAGAGTTTATAACGTTTCTTTTTAACAACAAAACGGGATCTTTCTCTTTAAAAGGAGACGATAGGGATTCTTCTCTAATTCCACAGGGATCCTGGACGGACTGAGCATACCCCGGCGCAAGGAAAAGTCCGTCACAAATGGCGCCCGAGCAGGGACACTGAATACATAGAGTCACATGGCAAACAGATAACCACACAGAGGATTTCGAGACACAAACCACAGAGGATTTCGAGATACAAAACATCCACAGGAAAGGCACGGAGAGAAAGCAAAATACCTAGCAGGCATGGTGAAGGTAACTTGGGTGTATTACCTCAATCGTGAGGAACTTCTCAAATACGCATCCGAGTTTGGGCTGGAGGACAGCGGAACGGTGGAAGAGCTACGCAAGCGCCTAGCAGGCTTCATCCAGACGAAAGGTACCGACACAAGATTCCAAGAACGATTCACAGAATTAGCCCTACAGCACGTCCGACCAGTAATCACGGTAAGACCACCAACTCCGATAGAAAACGCCGAGCAAACATCGCCAGGCGGCAACACACAGGAAACTGTCAACGAAACAACCAGGCACGAAGAGGGTTCACAAACACCGCCATACGCGATGTACCAACCAGCATCACAAACAAATATAATGGACCGAGTACGTAAGTGGGGTCTGAAATATGACGGTGGTAAGGACCCGCTATGTTTTATTGAACGGGTGGAGGAGATGGCCGACAGTTACGAAGTTGGTCGCGATTCCATCCCACGAGCGCTACCTGAGTTGCTGAAGGACAAGGCCTTGGTGTGGTACCGGAACAACAACAGGCAGTGGCAAGAGTGGGAAGCTTTCAAGAAGGACTTTCTAAAATTTTTCCTGAGCTCGAGGTATTTCGAGAAGCTAGATGACGAGATCCGTCAGCGTATGCAGCGCGCAGGTGAGCAGTTTAAGGATTACGTTTTATCGTTACAGGCACTCATGCGTCACGCTGACTACAACGGCGAGCAGAAGCTGAACCGGATTTACAGAAATTGTCGACGAGAGTACCAACTTTACATCAAACGGAGCGAGTTCACCAACTTAGAGGAACTGGTAAGCATGGCCGAGGATTACGAAAACATCTTACCGGAGAAGGAATCGCTAAGGCCGGCGGCGAAACCTTTTGTGCCGCGACGGCCAACCGAGCATTATCAATATATACACGAAGATGAGAAGCAAGGAGATCGGAGAACGGAGGCGCAACGACAAGCGAGCACGCCAGAGCATGCGACGACACCACGCCAAGGGCCCATCGATCCACGGAACGCATGCAGGCGATGCGGGGAAAGCGGACACTACGCACATGGGTGTCGAAACGAACGAAGAGATTTCTGCTGGCAGTGTGGCCGAGTAGGTATACTAACGCGTGACTGCTGCCGTGGACAGCAGGGAAACGGGCAGAGACCCCATTGGTATCGAGGGGTGGCGTCTCAACAAACCCAACCTCGTACTCATTAAGTACATTTAGGCAGACCCAAGGGCGAATCTTGGCTGCAGTAACCCTGGATGGAGAGGAAGTCATGGCGTCAGTAGATACGGGGGCGACACGAAGTTTCATCAGCGAGAAGACAGCGGCGAAAATAGACGCACGGAAGCTCAAGAAGATACATACACGAGTGGTGGTGGGCGATGGTAGCGTAGCATGGATAGCGGAGGCAGTGGACGCAGAGGTAAAACTGGGGGATCAAGTGCATCAGAGTGAGTTGTTAGTTCTGCCTGGGTTAGTCGACAGCGTGGTGATCGGGACAGATTATCTGGCAAAGGCTAAATTTGAGCTGAGGTGTGGCAACGAAACAATGACGTTACGAGCAGAAGAGAGAGCGCAGGAGATGGTGACGTGTACAACCATGATGGAGGACGAAGGTAGCGCAAGTATCGAGAAAGACGTGAGGAGTGACGTTGCGGTGAGTACGTTTCTAAAGCGCGAATTACAGATTTTCGAAGAGATGACAGGAGTATCCAACATTGCCACGCATGAAATAGTGATGCGAGATGACCGTCCAATCAAACAGCGGTATTTCCCTAAGAACCCAAAGATGCAGGAGATCATAAACAAGGAGGTAGACGAGCTAATAGAGAAGGGATGCATCGAACCATCCCACAGCCCACACAGTGCACCAATAGTTCTAGCCCGGAAGAAGAACGGCAAATGGAGACTCTGCGTTGACTATCGGCAGCTCAACGCTCGCTCAGTACCAGATGCGTACCCACTCCCAAGAATACAGCATATCTTAGATAGGCTACGTAGCGCGCGTTTTATCAGCAGTCTGGACCTCAAAAATGGTTATTGGCAAATCCCGATGGAAGAAGATAGCAAGAAGTATACAGCATTTACCGTACCCGGCCGAGGGTTGTATCAATGGAAAGTGATGCCGTTCGGTCTACATTCCGCCCCGGCTACGTTTCAGCGAGCACTCGACCGTGTTATTGGCCCAGAGTTGGAACCAAATGCGTTTGCCTACCTGGATGATATCATCATCACCAGCAAAACTTTGGAAGAGCATATAAAGCACCTAGGAGAGGTATTTCGGCGGCTACGGAGGGCGAATCTGAAGATCAACCCAGAGAAATGTGAGTTTTTTAAGAAAAGTTTGAAATATCTAGGCCACGTCGTCAGCGAGGAAGGAATACACACGGATCCCGACAAAGTTGCGGCTATCAAGGAGCTGACGCCACCACACAACATACGAGAGTTAAGGCGATTTCTGGGGATAGTTTCTTGGTACCGGAGGTTCGTACCCGACTTTTCACAAGTTGCGCACACACTGACGTCAATGTTGAAGAAGGGAAGTAGGTGGAAATGGTCCGAAGAACAACAGGTGGCATTCGAAGCGTTGAAGAATGCACTAATACAAGCACCAGCACTAGCTTGCCCAGATTTTACGAAAAGATTTCGATTACAGACAGACGCGAGCGATTATGGTCTCGGAGCAGTTCTCACACAGGGGTTGGATGACGAAGAGCGAGTAATAGCGTATGCTAGCCGCCGGCTGAATAAAGCCGAGACGAACTACTCACCAACTGAGAAGGAATGTTTAGCAATCGTGTGGGCAATAAGGAAAATGAGACCGTATTTAGAAGGGTACAATTTCACGGTTATCACCGATCACCTGGCTTTGAAATGGTTGAACGCGATCGAAAGTCCATCAGGCCGGATCGCTCGATGGGCGCTCGAGTTACAGCAGTATTCGTTCGACGTGCAGTATAGGAAGGGCAAGATGAACGTGGTCGCAGATGCACTGTCGAGGCAGCCACTGGAGGAACAGCTGGGTAGCCTTACGACACATGAAGAAAGTTTGAGTTGCAAGTGGTACACGTCAAAGATGGCTGAAGTAACGAGAACACCAGAGAAGTTTCCCGAATACGTCATAGAGGAAGGAAGACTATACAGACGAATTGGAAGTCAAATGGATGGTGAGGATGCGGTACCGTGGAAGTTATGCGTACCGAAATCGGAGAGGCGAAGAGTGCTTAACGAGATTCACGACACACCAAGTGCGGGGCACATGGGGATACGGAAATCCATCGCGCGTGCAATGATGCGGTATTACTGGCCTGGGATGTTCAGGGACGTACGGAAGTACGTGCAACAATGCCACGCATGCCAAGTCTACAAACCCAGCCAGCAACAAGCTGCAGGTAAGATGCTAACGCAGATTTCAGATGAACCTTTTGCTACCGTTTGTGCAGATTTCGTTGGACCACTCCCTCGTTCGAAGCATGGTAATACGATGGCATTAGTTTTCGTGGATAAATTCTCGAAATGGGTAGAGATCATAGCAATACGGAAGGCGACGACGGAGAATGTGATCAGAGGTATGAGGGAGAGGATTTTGGCCCGATTTGGCGCGCCAAAAATTCTAATCACAGACAATGGAGCACAGTTCACAAGCAGGAATTTCAAGAAGTTTTTACAAGAAGCTGGCATAAAGCACCAGCTAACGGCACCGTACACACCGCAAGAGAACCCGACGGAGAGAGCGAATCGTAACATCAAGAGGATGATAGCACAATTCACTGGGAAGGAGCATAAGACATGGGATGAGTTGTTGCCAGAGATGACACTAGCACTGAATACGAGCGTATGCGAGTCAACAGGCTACAGTCCAGCATTCGTGGTACAGGGTAGGGAACCGAGGATCCCCAACGCCCTCTACGATGAGCAAATACTTGGCACAGGCGAGGAGAAGGTGGCTCTCAGCGAAAAGATGGCGAAAATGCGAGAGGTATATCAGATGGCACGTTGTAGACAACAGAAAGCTTCAGCGGAGCAGGCAAGGCATTATAATTTACGTAGGAGACAATGGCAACCGGCGGTGGGCGACTTGGTACTAGTAAAAGAGCATCAGCTGTCCAAAGCAGTGGACAATTTCGCAGCAAAGTTAGCACCAAGATACAGTGGGCCTCATCGTGTAACGAACTTCGTATCGCCCGTAATCGTCGAGCTAGACAAGGTGCATAACGGCAAAAGGAGGACGGCACACATAAGCGAGCTAAAAGCATACCATCAAGCGACAGTCGAAGAAGAAGCAAGTCCAGAAACAGAAAGAAGAATACGTTCACCCCGCGAACGTGGTAAGTCAAAAGCGCCCCGCCAAGCCCCGAATGGGGGCTTCACCGAAGTTCCCATCGGGGAACAAAGGGGACGACCGACGACGATAGCAACAACACAACGCGCACCATCATCAGCAACGTGTAGTAGAACCCCGAACCAACGTTCCACCGAGATATCCATCGAGGAACACACAGAGCAACTGGCCGTAGTAAGAGCAACGCCACGCGCGTCAACATCGCAAACAGTCCAGGTCACGGAAGAAGATCAGACGGATTACAGCACGGTAGCGACGTGTGGTTCACTAGCACTCACCAATTCAGGTGCAAATGGTTTCGGAATCGAACGCGCAGACATAATCAACAACCAACAGGTGGTAGATGAAGACCGGAGTGGGTGGCACACAGCACGAGCGCAAGCCCCAACCCTAGACAACGGGATCCTGACGACGATGAACTACGTCAACCACATAGCCAGCCAATGCTATAACCTGGTGACGGAATTCTGCATAACATTTCATTTTAGAACAAGACCCAGATCACGAGAGATTACCCTATAAATAACGCAAGTATTGACCGCTACGAGAAATTGAATTTTACAATGGTGACAGTAAGTCACATTACGGCAGGTGAGGAGAGAGCGTGAGGACCCAAATCCATCGGCCTTGGGGCCACACACGCAAAACCACATTTTTCAAATTTTACAATACATATACGTATAACTTTGAATTTACATTCGTATATTGGTACATCATCATTCCGCAGCAGTAGGACCACATATACAGCGAAAGCCAAAGCACATAAAGAGATCCAAATATCCTGCAACAACAAGACAACGTACCCAGGAAATTATGATGAGCGCTGCCGGGAATAATACCGTTAGACGATCCGCGAGGACTCCTATAAAAAGGGAGCACAACACCGAAAATAAATCAAAAGTTTCCAAACATGGACAAAAGCGACAACGCGAGTTATACCACCGAGAGTGCTAAGGACGGTTCACTCCGTATCAAAATCCGGCGGGACCTAAGCCAGCAAAACCACCATACGACGGGCCCAGTGCCACTAGAAGAGGAGGAAGTTGCCTACGACGGCGAGACCGACAGTCAGGGCACGGAAACGTTCGGGTATCTCAGGGGCGGCGAGGGCGGCCCGATACTTAGCCCGAGGTACGAGACGGTGTCGGAGTGCGAGTCGGCAGGGTCGCTCGTCGACATGGGTAACGAGATCCAGAGCCCGACATACAGTACTGAGTACGGATATGAACCCGAGGAGCGTGCCGTGGTCCGGGACTCTACCCCAATTCCCATTTCCTCAGACAGCGAGGAAGAAGGCGACGAACCACCACCGAAGCAACAGGGCGAGCTTTCCATACGCCAAACCGACGAAGAGGTACAAGGCCGGGGGTTTGTCGAATACCAGCGGCACATCACCCTCCGCATGCGGATATACGACGCCAACGCAAGCACGGAACCCCCGACCAAGTGGAGGATCTTGGAGGCGGTAATGGGACCACCAACGAACGCCAACAACGACGACGAAGTATTTAGCCGTTTGACCAACGAGGTCAACGGCAGCCTCAACGACGACGACGAAGTATTTAGCCGTTTGACCAACGAGGTCAACGGCAGCCTCAACGACGACAACGAAATATTTAGCCGTTTGACCAACGAGGTCAACGGCAGCCTCAACGACAGCGACGTACTAAGTCTCAACGCGAGTGATGACAACATAGGCGAAGGTGAGGATGTGCTCACAGAAATCGAGAGGTGGCTCGAAAAGACAACAGCGGAGGCGACCGAGACATGGGCCAACCGAACCGGAATCGAACCCCTCCCCGAGGAATTAGCGAGAGACATCAGGGAGCACGTACATGTAGTACGGACGAAGCGGCGGAAGAGAACGTTCCATCGGAACATAGACGGCCACACGTATCGAGTGAGAATCACTAGGACCGGCCTGGTAACGGTAACCCTGCTTACGGCAGGTGAGGGGAGAGTGTGAGGACCCAAATCCACCGGCTTTGGAGCCCACACATTCGAACCTACAAATATTTATCAAAACTCATTAAAACGTGTATAAATCCTACTTGAATTACAATGAATTTATACATATAGCATGTAAAATGTACAAAAACTGAATTATATGAACTAAATTTACACATAAAAAAATAATCATTTTTGAATTACCCTAATATACATGTAAACATTCATGACAACATCTAATTTCTTCGTTTAAATAATTGTCTCTGCCCGCATACGGTAAATATTTTGGTTGAACATTATAATTTCCACAGATAACCCATAACCGGCTGGAATTTCAAATAATGCTGGGATTACAGCAATGCAATAAGCAACGCACATAAGCTCCCATTGCAAGAACACCAAAAACATACAAACATACGTATACCAAGCTATTGCGACCAAGCACAACAGGCATTAAAGCGAACCGTCGGGGCGGACATCGCAAAAAGAGAAACGAAAAAATGCAATGTACTAGGAACGGTCACGTTAGCATACCAACAACACAGCGTGGGTACTAGACACAAGTTACCTACGAAGGGCAACCAACTCGTCGACAACAACAAGACCCAATAAGCAAGCAGCAGAGGGAAAACAAAAATAACTATGCTAGCTAACTGGAGATGCGTACCAACGAACTCACATGTTAGGGGGGGCAGTACAAGAGGCATTTTTACATACGCAATTTGGAGATAAATACTTATAATGCGATATATGGGTAGAATAAGACAGTTAAATGTAAGATACCTTAAGTAAATACATATGTATAATAAGTAAAATTTATTGTAGGATAACTGTCCACCTGCGCGTGGATAAGTATAAAAGGGCGACAAATTTCGCGAATTGAGACAGTAGCCAGCTAGGTATAGTAGCCTGCTAACGCCTTGTTTAGCGGTGAATGGGACTCCTGGGATTTTTCCATCTCACGAGTTCTTTATTTTAGCAACTTTGGGGGTTTTTCCAACCCCATCGTTAGAGGGATTGTGGTGGTTTTTCCACCTCCGCAACCTTCAGAAAGAGCAGGGTATTCTTAAGCTATATACTCGGTGGGGGTTTTACCAACTCCACCGACTGGGAGGAAGTGGTGGTTCTCCACCTCCACTTTCGTTACGAAGTAGTCTGAGATTTTTAGTTTAAGCGTAGTCCCGGTGGGGGTTTTCCCAACCCCATCGGCGTAGAACCGACGGTGGTTTCCCACCTCCGTCGCCATAGTTTCAAGGGTAGTTTGAATATTTCGGAATAAAGAGTTTATAACGTTTCTTTTTAACAACAAAACGGGATCTTTCTCTTTAAAAGGAGACGATAGGGATTCTTCTCTAATTCCACAGGGATCCTGGACGGACTGAGCATACCCCGGCGCAAGGAAAAGTCCGTCACACTAAGACAGTAATAATCCCCATGTTTAGTGGCTTCCACCAGATAACCAGATCATTACCTGATAGAACAGGATCAGGTTGATGACCATTTGCTACGGCCAGTGTACCAACATTTCTAAAAGTCCCCGGTGGCAGCACAATACCCCAAGGGTTGCTATGTCATCTGCTAGACAACCGCCGGGCCGATAGTAAGTTCTGGCTCTAGTAGAAGCTCGATTACAATAACAAACTAAAGAAGAGGAATAAGAGGACACCATGTAGATACCAAAGCTCTTCAGGAGTTCGTTAACAAGTCCTTCTGGAGCATCCTCGTCGGATATGCTAATCAGAGCATCTTCGATGACTGAAGCTGGCCATTGTTAAACGCTGCTTCGGTATTTGCAAAGGCACCCGGATCAAATTATTTGTGCTACAGGGGCAAGCCTATCTGAATTACGTTAAGAGAACGATTGGTATCTTTAAGTGATAAGTGCCTTTAAAATGAAGGTTACCTTGTCTGTGTTCCCAGACTTAGGTTTGTAGCCCCCTTTAAGGAGATTAGTGTATATAATGACCAAAAGCCATCAATTATATCTTTCAGGCATCCTAAAGAGGCAACTTTCTTAGAGATTTCACTGCAGTCTTCCACAAACATCTTTTAGAAATTTGGTTATCATTTTTATACATCGCTATATGCACCTTGTAGAGCTCGCAGCTATTCGATGCTCTCCGTTCATCGAAAACTCTTACCAAAAGGGAGGCTTGCACTTCTCCTCATATGTTTTCATAGGGCAGAAATATCAAAAGGCCCTTTTGTATACCGGTGCAAAGTTTTTTGCCCTTGCCATAGTACTTAGTTGTGGAGAAATCTGTACTTGCGGCAGGCGTTGCACGAAATATCTCCTCCAACTTTCTGCAAAACATATCCCATTTAGTTCGTTATCGATATATTACCAGAACATAATTAATTTAAAAAATAATAAATATATCGGATAAATAGTTAAAGATAGTTAAAAAATCTCCATATCCGACCTACCACCTTAATATACACCCGTGTGAGTTCCATAATTACATCAAAAATCTTTATCTGCAATTTAGGTCAATTAATACTCAACTCACATGGCATCCGAACTTATAAGGGCATTTAAAATGGTACAAATGATCCGGTAGATTTCTCTTCGCATTGCTTCGGTTGTTATTTCACCCTGGAGGGAGATCTTAATGCCACAATAGAGGTGGAGGTTGGCGAAAGGGTGCTCAAATGGCGGACGGGGCGATATCTGTGTACACAGGTCACAGATGGTTGCAAAGTAGTGGAAGGAGTAGAGTCTGCGACATACTGTGGTAATCCGGAAATACAGAGATCCTAAAAGCTGCCGGATTACAGTAGAAACCTTGGAAGAGAATAGCTTAAGCTGCAACAGAGTTAGCTTTTATATTGCAGCAATTGAGGCAATATTCATGCATAGTACAGCATTTAATGCGTGTTAGAGTGTAAGCAGTCTCGGAGATAATCGAGAGAGGAAGAAACATACATCTATATTGGGTCCCAGGACATATGGGAATAGATGGGAATGAAAAAGCAGATGAACTAGCTAAACAAGGCACGTCCTTTGAGCGGCGTCACAATTAGATTGAGCGAGGTTAATAGAAGGCGAGAGGTGCACATGATCGAGCAGACGGGAAAGGCGTGAATTAAAGCACGGGGCTGTAAAGTGTCGAATATAATGCGTAGGTATACAACCTTAGACTAACAAAGGTGCTTCTATCAATAAAAAGAGAGGACTGTAGACTCATCACGGGAATTCTGACTAGACACTGCCTTCTGGCGTTACATGCCTTTAAATTAGGCTTGGTCAGTGATAGCAGATGTAGGAGGTGCGGGTTGGAGGAGGAAGCGATCGAACACGTTTTGTTCTCGGACCCTGCGCTTGGCAGGCTAAGACTCCAGCTACTAGGAGTGATACAGCTGTCAGATCTAGAAGCAGCAAGTGGCTTAAGTCCTAGAAAATGTCTAGCCTTTGCCAAGAGGATGGAGTTATTTTATACTATAGGTCGTGGTTTTGATAGGGTTTTTCAGTTTGATGGTTAAAACAAACTTCTGGTGACACCACGGACTCACGCAGTCTATGTGAGGTCCTCAGAAGTGTTTTCAAATCTATATCGGAGGGTTAGTGGTTTGCTACCGATGAGTTAACGGTTGGTTAATAATTGTTTTGGACGTGTTATGAAGTTCTTATCGACAAGTTATCGGTTATTTATAGATGTAATATCGACAAGGTATAGACGAGTTATCGATTCGTTATCGAAATGTTATACATTTTCTATCGTTAGCAAAGTCAGCAAATTAGAAACTAGTTCTTTAGTTATGAATTGTCTGTTTGTTATCGAAATGAATTATCGAAAATTAGTCAGTTTACTATAAAAAATTATCAATTGTTAATCAAAAATCTATCTTATGTTATCAAGTAGTTAACAATTTGTTATCGAAACGCTATTAGTTTTTTGTTGGAAAGTTATCAGTTTATTTTTAAAAAGCTGTAGGGTTATCAATCTATTTTCAAAAAATATCGATTATTAGTAGAAAACGTATTGATTTTTTATCGCAAATTTATCGATGTGCTATCCCAAAGTAATCGATTTGCGATCGAAAAGTTACCGGTTTGTTATAAAAAAGTTATCGACTTCTCATAAAAGTGTTACAAATTTGTTATCGGCTGATATTTTATGCTAAAAAATATTGAATATTAAGCAAAAAATCCGATTGAGATATTTTATGCATGGACGAAAACATACAAACATATACATCAACATACATACATACGTACATACATCTGTGCCAACTTGTATAATTACAATTCATCACTTAACCTCTCTATGAACTTTTTTTGTGCTTCTACAATTTGTAAACTGCATATTTTGTGACTCCCCTCTAAGCTTGCTTCTGCCACTATCCTCTTTTGTTTATCTCGTTTGTGGGTGTCAAAAGTTATGATATAAGTTTTATTCATGAATGCATTTGCTACGCACTCAGCCATTGCAATCGTGAGTATGCTCCACTACAAGAACAATAAATGTGCGGTAGCTAAAATGACTCATAACCAAAAAGAAACACCCAAAATGTTATCTCTATACTACTTTTGTATGACTTATAACTGAAACAACGGAAGCAGTTGCCGCAAATACAAACAAAGATACTCATCCTTTTAGTAAGCATAAACATGCATGTATGTATGTATGTACACTAAGGCGGGTCGATTTAAAAATCGCTCATTGCTCTGTGAA
This sequence comes from Eurosta solidaginis, assembly GCF_040869045.1. Lineage (NCBI taxonomy): Eukaryota > Metazoa > Arthropoda > Insecta > Diptera > Tephritidae > Eurosta > Eurosta solidaginis. The sequence goes on along the minus strand of NC_090319.1, from coordinate 334,845,863 downwards.
AATCATATTCTAGGGATTAAAATAAGAAACTTTGCCGAAGAAACTATACCTCTAAAACAAATTCTGATTTCTTCCCCCCCCCCACCTCTGCTGTGTATTGTGGTGGCTTAAAAAAAAACGACACAAGCAATTTTACGATCTGCAATTGTGTCACAGTGATACCTTCATTCTTCAAAACGGTTGAATAAAAAACCCACACAACTATGTTTACGACATGCAAATGCATCACAGTGATGCCTTGGTTTTAAAACGGGGTTGTAAAAACGCAAATTTCTAATAATTTTTTTTAATTTCTTTTCTATTACTAAGTTAAACTCATTTTTTCATTTACATATGTTCTGACTAAATAAATTTCTAAAGAGAAAAATTAACTCCAAAAAGAAAAAAATAGGCATATCAAAGTGGGATTTTTCAAAATTTGCCCCTACGACCCAAAGGGGGGGGGGGGGGGGGACATCAGATTTCGTTTTAGAGGTATGGTTCCTTCAGCAAAGTTTCTTATTTTGATCCCTAGAATATGATTTTCACAGAGAAATGGGCGATTTTTTTGCTTCCCACAAATCGACCGGCCTAATGTACACGCAGAAAGATGACTGGTGTTGCCATAGTGGAAAGAAAGTCCCTGTTTACTCTCGAGTGCACATATGGCGTATGAGTGACATTTATTTGCGTAGTAAATTAAATTTTGTCATTGCCACTATGAATGTTTTGGTATGTTGGCTATGTAAGTATGTAAGTATATAGAGGCATATAGTTTTGCAATATCATCAAGCTTATTTTGACGCAGTTTGGTCTGATAGAAAGAACACAAAATTTGTTTGTTCCAATGCAATCAGATAAGAAACTTCCAAAAATAAGAAAATATTAAAGTCAAAGAAGGGTGGATTTCAAATATAAAAGAGAGTTTACGTTGAGAAAATTAATTTTTAAGTTCTAGTTCTGGTTATCGCAAAAGCAGAGAAACCTACACATACTTTTGAATCAATTTTACAGCTAATCGCGTTATCGGTAGATTCGGAGGACAAAAAAAAACATATGAAAAGATGACGGTATTGAAGATTCACCCAATGCGAGTCACATCCATTAGAAGTTAACAATAAATACAATTTTCTCAGACAGTTCTTGTTATAAAGCAGTCCCCACATGACTTATTAACTCTCCAGTAAGCCGATAGTGGTGGTGATTTAAAGTTGCTGTTGTTATAACAGTGGTTTTCCTCATCCAACTGATGCGTTATGTCATGGATATCTCAAACAGAAACTTAAGGAAATTGACTGTTTGGCTGTGTTCTTGTACACAGAAACTCTTCATAATGCCAATACTAAGACTTTCTCTAATTTTAGTTGGAGGAAATTTTATCAAAAAGTTGTTTCTATGGATGCTAAACTTCATAAAAATTTTACAGAAATCGCCTCTTGATATTCAGATTTCGTAACAAGACATCCCGTTGCGGCTCTGCATGCAATATTTGGAGCGCGCCAACAGCTTCTTTTAGTGGCTGACCAACTGGTTTTTAAGTTATTTGCAGTTTTTTGTTTATTCTTGGTACAAGCGCTTCCAGCGGGAGACTTGAGGATTTAATTGCAGCTAAGCAATTTAAAGTCAGTTGCGGTTGCACGTACATGGATTTTACGTCAAATATTTTTGGTTTTCTCACAGTAGGTGGCGCAATGCCACAAAGATGACGCGGAAGCAATGATGCCATCATGTGCTTCGCCCATATCGTGAACAGACACAGACTGTAATGTAACTAAGCCCTCATCACCCTCTTGGTAGTACTGCAGTGGAAATAAACTTTGCCTATAGCGCGATGCATTTCTCCCTTAAGGGGCCTTATTCGGGAGGGTCGGCAAAATAGCGCTCCTTTTGCTCTCCTTTAGCTTTTAATTTTTCTTTCACTTTTTCTTTTCACTTCCCTTTTACCTTTCCTTTTATTTTATCTTTTTCTTTTCCTATTATTTTTTTGTTCTATTTTCTTTTCACTTACCTGTAACGTTTTTTCAAACCTTTTCTTTCCTTTTCCTATCTCTTTCCCTTGAATTTTCCATTTTCTTTTCACTTTCCCTTTCGATTTTCCTTTTCTTTTTTAATTTTTCCGTTCCTCATTCCCTTTGCTTTTTCCTTACCTCTCCTTTTTTCACGTGTCATTATACTGTAAATGTCACTTCCTGTTCCTTTCCCTCTATTTCCCTTTCCTTTTTCCCTACCTTTCGCTATCCATTTCCTTCTCCCTTATTATTCTTATTTACCTTTCATTTTTGTCACCTTTTTTCACCTTTCCATTCATTTCCCATTCTACCTTCTTTTTCATATCTCTTTCCCATTTCTCTTTCTAGTTCGCTTTTGTTTTTCTAACCTTCATGGAAACTTCTACTTATAAAATAAAATTTATTAAATTCTTCTCTGTTTAGACCAGCAATTGAGATGTCAGCATTTATACGTAATTACGAAAGGTTACGTTGAACTGGCCGTTCAAAAAAGACTTCGCGTAGCCGGGATTTATCTATACTGTTACCAGAATTTGTTTGAAGACCAAACAAAAAAAAAAAAAAAACGCCAATTAGGTGCAATGACTTACGTTAAAGAACAACTCCGTCCTCTTGACAAATACTAGAATTTTCTAGTCTTTTCAATGCTTCTTTGTATTCCACAACACTTCTTGATTAGGTACTGTTTGAGTACTGCTTCCTCCGGAATTTCTGATTTTTCTTCATCATGAAGAATGCAGTGCTACTGTTGCGGGTGTTTTCGTGGCTGCCGTTAGGCTTATCATTGATAATCTGCAAACCCCGCAATTACGAAAATGGTGTTTAAAATAATTGAAACATTCCGTAATACCATTTTATTGTTGCAGATACATACAGAATTTTTAATGAGCTGCTAAGACTATTTAATATAATCAGAAACAAACTAAAATATGCCTGTGAACCTTTTCGCATGTTAATTTAAGACCTGCTTTACTTGCTGTGCTCAACCAGCGGTATCAGAAAGGACCCCTCTTATCATCACATAGCTATAGATAATCTGCCCTTCAACAGAAGCAGACAACTCTATTTTTGTCTATCCATAACCACATAACCTTAAACAACACTATATGAATAGATAAAAATATGTTTTACGTATTACTTATCTTAATAAATTAAATATGTAAAACCGTCTTCGATAATAAAAAAAAATACTAAAATTACTTCATCAATCACTCAAACGCCATGCCGACAGCATATAAAAAAAAAAAATAAAACACACAAATCTCACAAATTTTTTTTCATTTATATGCTCCACAAGTTATGCGTTTATCACTCGTATGCAGGTCAAAACGGCTTAAGTTTTCAAAATATTTGGGAATTTTGCACCAGAAAAAATATAAGAAAAAGACATTATTCTTAGAGCGGATACAAAATTGTGCTAGTTGCAGCAGCACTTTCAACAACTTTTCACAATAATTCTCAAACGTAATGCGCGTAAAACCTACAATACAAACCAGCAGCTACAATAACAACAAAAAAAAAATTATTTAAATAAGCCTTTTTGGTTCATTTGGAAAGAGCTTTTCATGGTTGTGCGGGCAAGTAGAACACAAAGACTAGAAGCCAAATTCTCAGTCATCCATTCTTCCGCCTTCATATCTTTTGGGCTTCCACCTAGAGCATACTGACGTGGTCTAGAAGAATGATTACAATAAGCTCTGAGCTAACTAAAGCGTCAGTATTAATTTTTGTCTGCAACCAATATACTACAAAATTTCTAATGTTCTGCTATTTAAATAATTATTAAATGTATAAATGTGTGCGTGTTTTGCACAACTTAATGATAAAGCAGCTAAACTTTCATTGTTTGTTACTCGTATTTATATTATAAAGTTCAATTTCAAATTAAAATTAAGCTTACTAAAAAAAACATATAAACATGTCTAGAAATGCATTATCTGAACTGTTATGTTTTCCACTTATTAATGGTTTCCCTATTTTGTACCTTTTTGAGTCCACAAAAGGGCTCTGAACAACAGAATACTTCTACGGCGCCTTGCTTGGCTAGGTGGTCTGCATGTTCATTACCTTCATGTCCCTTATGCCCGACAACCCATCTTTACAATACCTTGTTCATGTAGGACCCTTATGTATTCCTCCACATGACTGCAGCCAATGCGAGTCAACCTAACTGCCAGAAATAATGACGTTATTCCCCGAGAATAAGCCCCTTCGTAAACATTCTCTAACGCAAACTACTATTGTAGGAATTTCTGCCAGAAAAATATTGGGGTAACATCTCATTTTTATCGACTTCTTGAAATTCGGCACATAGGTGCTAGTTACAGTTTTCCGTCATCAAATTTTGATCCATCCGTGAACCAGACATCTTAGTGAGAGTAGGTATATGGAATCCCTTTTTTCCCCAGATTCTGAGCGTGGGGGTGATTGCATCACGTAGTTGCAATACTGAATTTCCTAGGAATTTCTAATTACTCCTATACTTCTGTATGTCATATTACCGTTCTTTAGCTCATCACAGCCTTATTACCAATACATACAAGTCGATGCGATTTGCTTAATTTTGCTATTGCTTGTTCTTTGCGGCGTATTTGGCTACAAATCTTAGGAGGCTTAACAAATGTACCCTTTTGGAAGATATCATTTATGAAAATCTACTTTCAATTTCGGCTTCATAAAAATCCCTTTTTTGACACGCTTTTATTAGCTTGGCTTGTACCTATCTATGTATGTATGTAACGGAATCTTTGAGCTTAATTTTCTCCCGTTTCTAGAAGTCTGATTAATTTGAAGCTTTGCATACGTATCAAGGACCGATTACAATGCATTAATGTAATGGTGTGGTAACATAAGGTCAACGGCCATAAGGTCAATTGGCCTTATTACCACTTTCAATGGCCATAAGTTGGATTGAAACTTTGCACACGTATCAAGGCTCGATGACAATGCATTAATGTGCTGGTGTGGTGACATAAGGTCAACGGCCATAAGGTCAATTGGCCTTATTACCACTTTGAATGGCCATAGGTTTGGTTGAAACTTTGCACACGTATCAAGGCTCGATGACAATGCAATAATGTGATGGTGAGGTGACATAAGGTTAACAGACATAAGGTCAATTGAACTTATTGGGGTGGCCAAAGATTTGAAACCTTCCACATAAAGCGAAAAACTCATTCCTTTATTAATGATAGAAGTGGATGCATGCACATCTACGAAAGAGCATACTGGAACCCTTTTTAACACGCTTTTATTAGCTTGGCCTGTATCTATCTATGTATCCATGTATGTATGTCACGGAATCTGGAGTGGAGCCGAGAGCCCCGGTAATGCAGAGCTCCGAACTCCGTTGCACCTTTTGAAGCATTTTAAGGTACGTAATTTTAGCTAGTGTAGCTAGTAGGTCACCTTAGGGGAGAATGCGTAGGAGGTGAAAGTTGCCCTCTTGCAGGTGAACAGCTCTTCTGCTACCTTCTTGGATCGCTCCACTATATGGTCACTCCATAATAGCTTCCTATCCAGAATGACTCCCAAATACTTGACTTGATCGCTAAACGGTAAGAACGTACCCCCAATTCTTGGCGGTGTAAGATTTGGTACTTTGTTCCTCCTCGTGAATAGGACAAGCTCGGTTTTATCCGGGTTGACTTCCAAATTTGTGGCTGTGACCCAGTGCGAAATTTTGGATAATGCCCTTCCATTAGGTTGCAGAGAGTTTGCGGAAATTTCCCCCGCGGTGATGCAGATGTCATCTGCATACGCGATCACTTGGTGACCTTCTGCCTCCATGAGGCGTAGTAGTTGGTTGACGGTAACCACCCAAAGTAGCGGAGAGAGAATGCCGCCCTGCGGAGTGCATCTGCCGACCGGTCTGCGGATCATGCATACACCTAGCTCAGGTTTTATCTGTCTACGCCTAAGCAGATTGTATGTAAACTTCACCAGGCACGCGTCAACCCCCAGATCGGCCAGCGGGAACATTGTTGAAGGCACCCGCTATATCTAGAAATGCCACCAGTGTGTATTCTTTGAGGTCAAGTGGACTTTCGATAACGGATACCAGTGAGTGCAAGGCCGTGTCCTTTGACCTACCTTTAGTATGGGCATGTTGAGCTTGCGAAAGAAGCGATGGCTCAATCCTCCTCCTGATGTAGTCCTCTAGGAGCCTTTCGAGTGCTTTTTGCAGAAAATAAGATAAGCTTATAGGTCTGTAATCATTTGGTTTAGAGTGGGAAGTTTTCCCTGCCTTGGGGATAAAGACCACGTTGAGTTCTCTCCACGATACTGGTACGAAATTTAGCTTAAGAAAACCTATAAACATCCCTTTTATCCAGGACCTTATAAGTTCGGCAGTATACTGTAGCAGATCCGGAAAAATTCCATCCGGCCCCGGCGATTTATAGCGCTTGAAGTTCTGTAAAGCGCGATCAATCCTTTTATCATCTGTGACCCTCCGCTAACAATATTTGAAGACACGCCCGTGCTTGCTGGGAAGTGTGTATCCATAAGCAAGTTTATGGTTTCAGCGCTGGAGTCCGTCCAGTGCCCATCCGGCTTTTGGACGTAACTTAGCTGAGTTGGAGATTTCGATAGCACCTTCCTTAAGCGGGAAGCCGCGGATGTGGATTCAATCCTGCCGCAGAAATTCCTCCAGGAGGATCGCTTTTCATTTCCGATTGCTTTTTTATATATATTTATTTTCGTTTTATAAGCAGCCCATGAGGATATGTGTCCGTCATGCTTTGCTTTATTAAAGGCCGTCCTACATGATTTCTAAGCTTATCAAGATCGGACGACCACCATGGTGGTTTGTGAGTTGTGGCAACTATCTGAGAGGAAAGATATAAAATGTAGTCAAATGCACCCCACGCTTTTTACTGTGAATTAAATTATTCTGTTAATAACTCAAATTTTATTATAATTTTATTTGGAGGTGATTAACTATAAATGGTTGTTTTACCTTCTACTGCTGTTATATAAACTCTTTTTAATTGAAAATTATTTTCTATTTTTTAGTTCGGTTAGCTATAAAAGCGTGTTTTTTTAGTTTTTTTAAACTATTGTTTATTTCCACACTGGAATGGTTCTGACCTGGTAAAAGCCACAAGAGCAGTTTGTTGAGGATTGATAGACAATCCTTTGGTATGACACCAACTCTCTATGCATGCGATTGTGTTTTGTTTCCTAAAAAAATATATATATACGATTTCTTTACACTGCCCTTCGCAAACACATGTGCACCAATAAGTAGCTTATACGCCGTGTACGCCAACTTTCGAAATGCATTTATATTCAAAATCGCTGTATTTTAACTATATGACACATTAACGTAACAAGTAAGAGGAATTTAACATTAGCGTCAGTCTTAGACCCTTAAGAGATCAGTTGAGGCTCTTGCCCGAATAATTGTACGCTATTTTGGGAGTACTTTGGGATTTTTGTTTAGAACGAATTTGGTACTATTTCATATCAATATGGGATCTTTTTGTAATGATGTTGGTATTACTTCGTGATCAGTGTTGACATCTGCGGGGTTATCTCGATTCTAATTTGAGTTTGCTTCTTGGTGTTCTACGAAATATTTCGGTAAAATGGTGGAATTTCCAAGCTATAGTTGAAATTAATCTTTTTATTATGAACAATATTCCTTAGAAAAACATACTAGGGCGAATATTAGCATCACTATCCTGTTAGTAAATAATCACAACAAAAAAAAAAAAACAAGCAAGCAGCACTCTTATGTACATGTACACATTAAGGCAATCAACACTTACGTACATAGCAGGCGACGAATAATATCTCACATACACAAATGTAGTAATCAATTAAGAGAAGAAGTAGTTACTCATACATGTAGGAAATGGAAACTAAAATACTTTGTATAACTTTTACTTTGTTATGTGGTTAAATATTGAAAAGATTTTAAGTAAGCAGATAAAAGATTGTTATGAATGTTTATGAATGTAACAGATTTTTTTCAGTTCAATTCAGAATACCGAAATAGAAATATCTAATTAAATTAAATAAATTGTTAAAATCTGTTTGACTAACAATAAATTTAAAACATTTAAACTAAAAGCATGTTCTAAATCCTTGAACCTACATACATATACACGCATATAGATAATTAACAAGCAGGAGATTCAACAGTTATAGAAGGTGAAACGGCTAGATCTTAGGAGAAATATGCAGACGAGACAACAGAGAGTATAAAAGCAGCGCAAGCTGAGGAATGACTAATCAGTTTGATTTAAACAGGATTTTTCGAAGTACATCATATTGAAGTATAATTGTACTACTCTCAAAGTAGTCTAAATAAAGACCGTTTTGCAATAATGAATATTGGAGTTATTCATTCGACAGTTCAGCGATTTGAACGTTAGCAGAAGGTGCATAATTATCAGAAATCCCCAGAATTCGTTACAATACATTGCGCGATATACCTCCAGACTTAAGCCGAACCAAACTAACGTCAGAATTACAATCAAATTTTAAAACCATTCATGCAAGTGGTCGATATATAAGGATATGTACGTGTGTATACACATGCATTTATGTATGTGTTTCAAGTAATTTTAACTTCACATTTTGTTAGCTTACATTGTTGCTGCCTTTACTTTAAATGCATTCGTCGTTTGACTTGTTTTTGTTGCACTTATGCTATTGCCCTCTAAACTTTGAACTCGCGTATATAAACGAATATTTTAACACATTCGTATGAATATTATAATGAACATAAACGCGTACTCGTATTGGTTTGTGCGCATACAAAACTTTAGTTTTTCCCCATCATTGTTGTCAACATAAGTGACATTGTGGTTTCGCTCGTGCCACCAACGTCAGCTTTACACATTTGAAAATAGAGCAAACAAAAACTCGAAGAAACTTTTTTTAACGCATACTTAAATTGGAACTGCATGTTCGTGGGTTTAATATAAAATTATATAATATTAAAGGTATTGGGTTGCCTTAGAGTTGGTAAGGCGCATAAACCAAGCTGTTTGGAAAATATGGTCGGACGAGTGAATGCTTGATGCTTGGTATCAAAGTGTTCGTTGTTCAGTTCACAGGAAGGGTGATCCCGCTAACTGCGCGAAATCAGCCTTCTTAATATCGCATACAAGTTCTTGTCAAGTGTCAAGAATCGGCTGATTGGACCTTATCAGTTCGGCTTCAAACCTGGTAAATTAACCATCGACCAGATTTTCACTATGTTAATCCCAAGTGCATGGTTTGTTTTAAATTGAAAGATTGCGCTCCACCTTTCTAGTTTATATCCCAAAATTCTTTTACAAGAGCTATTGGTAAAGTTTTTTTTAGTAAAAATTCATCAAAACTATGTCTGTATTAAAGGAAAAATTGCCTTCTTTTTTTGTCCATTTATAAAGGTAGTCCTTAAAATTTTTATACTCAGTTGAGCAGAGCTCACAGAGTATATTAACTTTGATTGGATAACGGTTGGTTGTACAGGTATAAAGAAATCGAGATAGATATAGACTTCCATATATCAAAATCATCAGTATCGAAGAAAAATTTGATTGAGCCATGTCCGTCCGTCCGCCCGTCCGCCCGTCTGCCCGTTAACACGATAACGTGAGTAAATTTTGAGGTATCTAGATTAAATTTGGTATGTAGATTCCAGGGCACTCATCTCAGATCGCTATTTAAAATGAACGATATCGGACTATAACCACGCCCACTTTTTCGATATCGAAAATTTCGAAAAACAGAAAAAATGCGATAATTCATTGGCAAAGGCGGATAAAGCGATGAAACTTGGTGGATGGGTTGATGTTATGACTCAGAATAGAAAATTAGTAAGATTTTTGACAATGGGCGTGGCACCGCCCACTTTAACAAGAAGGTAATTTAAAAGTTTTACAAGCCGTAATTTGGCAGTCGTTGAAGATATCATGATGAAATTTAGCAGGAACGTTACTACTATTACTGTATATGTGCTAAATAAAAATTAGCAAAATTGGATGAAGAACACGCCCACTTTTTAAACAAAATTTTTTTTTAATTCAAATTTTAACAAAAAATTTAATATTTTTACTGTATATAAGTAAATTAGGTAAAAATTCAACTGCAGTAATGATATGATGCAACAAAATACAAAAATAAAAGAAAATTTCAAAATGGGCGTGGCTCCGCCCATTTTCATTTAGTTTTTCTAGAATACTTTTAATGCCATAAGTCGAACAAAAATTTACCAATCCTACTTAAATTTGGTAGGGGCATAGATTCTATGACGGTAACTGCTTTCTATGAAAATGGGCGAAATCGGTTGAAACCACGCCCAGTTTTTATACACAGTCCACCGTCTGCCCTTCAGCTCGGCGGTTAACACAATAACTTGAGCAAAAACCGATATATCTTTACTAAACTTAGTCCACGTACTTATCTAAACTCACTTTATCTTGGTATAAAAAATGGCCGAAATCCGATCATAACGACGCCCACTTTATCGATATCGAAAATTACGAAAAATGAAAAAAATGCCATAATTCTATACCAAATACGAAAAGAGGGATGAAACATGGTAATTGGATTGGTTTATTGACGCAAAATATAACTTTGGAAAAAACTTTGTAAAATGGGTGTGGCACCTACCGTATTAAGTAGAAGAAAATGAAAAAGTTCTACAAGGCGAAATCAACAGCCCTTGGAATCTTGGCAGGAATACTGTTAGTGGTATTGCATATATAAATAAATTAGCAGTACCCGAGAGAAGATTTTCTGGATCACCTGGTCCACATTTTGGTCGATATCGCGAAAACGCCTTCACATATACTTCTAAGGGCCACTCGCTTTTAAAACCCTCATTAATACCTTTAATTTGATATCCATATCGTACAAACACATTCCAGAGTCACCCCTGGCCCACCCTAATGGCGATATCTCGAAAAGGCGTCCACCTATAGACCTAATGCCCACTCCCTCTTAAAATGCTCAGTAACACCTTTCGTTTTATACCCATATCGTACAAACATTCTAGAGCCACCCTTGGTCCAACTTTATGGCGATATCTCGAAAAGGCGTCCACCTATAGAACTAAGGATTACTCCCTTTTAAAATACTCATTACCACCTTTCATTTGATACCCATATCATACAAACACATTCTAGAGTCACCCTGGTCCATCTATGGCCTACTCTCTTTTAAAATACTTTTTAATACCTTCCATTTGATACACATGTCATACAACCACATTCCATGGTTACCCTAGGTTCATTTTCCTACCTGGTGATTTTCCTTATTTTGTCTCCATAGCTCTCAACTGAGTATGTAATGTTCGGTTACACCCGAACTTAGCATTCCTTACTTGTTTATCATCTTTTTACTTTCATTTTTTTAGTACTGCCTACAAAAAGGCAATTGCAACTTTGATTTGTAATTTAAGTAATTCCTAAGTGAAAATTCTTATCTTTATTTATTTGTTCAAAATAACTACCCGTTCTTTGGCGTTGCTCGGACGTACTACGTCTATATCTATATTCGGCTTAGGTGACTGTAGAAAGATGTATGTGTGCTACATACAAATCTGTGAATTATTGTAGCTGTTCCATATTCTTGTTATTGGTGGAGCGGGTGAGTTGAATAAAGAGGATGAATATGGTGAACGATTCATGTTGGCGATTATTTTCATAATTGTCGAAGCCGGATAGTGCAACGCAATCGTTGTTGGTGAACATGATCACAATTGTTGAGGAAGTAAGTTCAGCACAATTGATGATGTGGTGAATTTTCATTACTGGTGAATGTGAATCATAACAAGAGAATTCCACCTTGTTTGTCAGCTACTTAATTTGCACAACTGAAAATCGTGGTAAATTCGCATACGCCTGAAAGTCTAAAAGAATCGTGGTGAAAGTCAAGTACGCCTAAATGTATGCAAGGACGTGCATAGAGTTGGGCCTTCAGCGAGGCGGAATTCTACAACGCATGCAGCACTCAGGAGTCTAGCCATGAAGGTATGGACTAATCTTCTAAATAGTTGGAGTTGCGCATTACGTAGCTCAAATTTTTTGACCAAACATTGCAGTGCAACCGAGTTCTAAACTATATTTCAGGTTTCAAGTCTCTAGATATCCAGGAAGTTTATTAAAAATCGATTGCAAAATTCTCAATTTAAAACTAGTTTTCGCAATATCTCAACCCATGCGCCACCTAGCGGAATTTGTTTTATAAAATATTGCATTGTCACCGGGTTCTGACTTACGGCCCAAGTTTTATGTCTTTAGTTCATCGGGAAGTTACTCGAAAATCGATCGCAATATTCACCCCGATTTTTAAAGATTTGCAGTTATCTTGACTAGCGCGCCTCCTAGCGGAACTTTGTTAAGTTTTATTGTTACCAGACCTCTAACGAAGTCCCAAGTTTGAAGCCTCTAGTTAACCGGGAAGATAGTCAAAAATGGATTGAAAGATTTCCAAATTAAAATTTGCTTTCTTACTATCTCGATCCGCGTGGCACCTAGCGAATTTTTTTTATCAAATGTTGCATTGCTACCGGGTTCTGACCCACGGCCTAAGTTTCAAGTCTCCAGCTCACCGGCAAGTTACTCAAAAATCGATCGCAAAATATCCCTCGTTTTTCAGGGATTTGTAGTTATCTCAATTACCACGCCACCTAGCGGAACTTTGGTTTCTATAAATTGTATTGTCACCGCGTCTCGAACTACGTGCTAAGTTTCAAGTCTCTAGGTCGCCGGGAAGTTAGTTAAAAATGGATTGAAAAATTCCCAAATCAAAATTAATTTTCTTAATATCACGATCCATGCGCCACCTAGTGAATATTTTTGGATCAAATATTGCATTGTCGCAGGGCTCTGACTGAGGCCCAAGTTCCTAGTCTCTAGCTCACCGGGAAGTTACTTAAAAATCGGTCGCAAGATTCCCTGCATTTTTTGAGGGATTTTCGTTTATTTCGATTCGTCTGCCACCTGGCGGCATTTTGTTTCCCCCGAAATGTAGTGCCATCGACTCGCAAGCAATGTGCTAAGTTTCAAATCTCTGGGTCACCGAGAAGTTAGTTAAAAGTCGATCGCAAAATTTCCATTTCAAAATAAATTTTGTGTATATCTCGATCCGTGCGCTACCTAGCGGATTTTTTTTCACTTGCATTGTAATGTCCTCCAGATCTGAACTATATTCTAGGTATCAAGTGTCTAGCTCAATTAGAAGTTACCGAAAAAGACTTTTCCGTGGGTCAAAAATTCGTTTGGAAATGAGGGGACAAACATGAAAAGGACTTAATGTAAAGATAGCAAAAAAGTATAAAAAACAAGAAATGCTACTTTGGACTGGGTAGGTAATTGAAAAGAAAACTGCTCTCTCTTGGCGAATGAAAATCGTGCCTGCCCTGCCAAATGGTGCAGGAGCATAGACTATGATAACATCAGATGAGGCGCATCTGGGAGTGTTAGAGGGAAAAGTTGTTCGAAAGATCTATGGAGCTCTACGGCGAAGAAGATTAAATTATGAGCTGTACGGGCTTTACGCAGACATCAACATAGGCCAGCGAATTAAAATGCATAGGCTATGCTAGTTATGCCACGTTATGCGAATGAAAGGTGACGCTCCGGCAAAGAAAGTATTTTTATCGGAACCCGATTATGGAAGCAGAGCTAGAAGATGGCGCCCACCTGACTGGAAATAAAAGGTGGAAAATAATTTAAGTTCCCTTGGTGTGACCAATTGGTTTCAGTTGGATGGCCATAACAGTTTAAACGGTTAGCGCAACGTTTTCGAGGGGATGCCAGCGCAATTTATTGCTTCTCCAACCCAATTATCAACCATCCGTGGATAATCCTTTCTTTAGCAGCCGAATCTCTGTAAACCCCAAGACCTCATAAAATTTGTGGAATTTGTTTTTTAAATATTATCGTAAATTTAAACAAGCGAATTTAAAATAAAAATTTCTATAAAAAGTGTTACTGGCACTTTTCTGTTCGCCGCTGTGTTTATCTTCGATACACGGCTTATAACTCAAAAGATGACTCTTATTTTTAAAAATTGTTGGAAAGGTCAGTCTCGCTTGCAATCAGAAATTCGCCTTTTTGTTGATAACGCCCATCCCTGGCACCTACTTCTCTCAGTTCGTCCACTTTACATTGCCGTCAATGTTCTTGTCACCAATTTCCAAAGACCAGATGTGATGACCAAGTTAGCACGATGGGTGCAAGGTTTGCTGCCTCGCGTAATGATCTCTTACAGTTTTCGACGGCCTCAGAGAACGTATTTGGTAAACATAATCTTTTGAGCGTTGATTGACAGTCCGAGTTTATGCGTATCTTATCAATACTTACCCGATTCTCTAACAGGAAGAAACGGTCTATAACCAGAACCTTTGCTTGAAAGATACTAGCTGAGTTTAGAAGATGGTTATATTAGACCCGCCAACAGCGCATGCCATTTTTGACCCTTCAGTGTATTGTAAAGTTACTTCTCTTAAGGGAAATCTCACCATGAAATACTTCTCAAAGTCCTATGTGTAGGATATAAAAATCTGTTGTCGTATGCGCATTGTGGAGCACTCTTAGGATACCACTGAGGCCATACAGCTTTTCATTTCAACTTCTAGACTCTCAAATCTGACGGCTTCTGCTAACAGCTGTTTGGTGTATGTAGAGGTGTCCAAAGCAGGTGATTAAAGATACTATTTAGCTTCTCACATGGTTACGAATTAAGTGCACCTGTTTCCGCAGCGCATGCTATCCACTCTAATTTGTTTAGTTTCTTGACGTTGTATTACTTGTCCAGTCCTGGCGTACCAAATACACTGGATGTGCCTTATGACCGCTGTGTAGAGTTATATCATAAGCATTGGCTTTGGGTCCCAGTTCCTACAAACTATAGCTTCCCCAGACTTGGTAAAACTTCTAAGATTTTGTTCACTGAGTCAAGTTTTTGGTACATTTGATTATTAAGGTTTTTATGAGCACACAAAATTCCTAACATATCTGTCTATGCATGTATAATCTAGATTTGTTTTATATATATATATTAACCTATACATATAAATATATTTGAAAAAAAATGCTTACTTCCATGTAAAGTCACCACTAATTTACAACACAACATGAACATTCTGTATACCCCGGGGGCTACTACCATGTACATAGAAATATTATAAAAAATGGTAAAACGACTCTTTAACCCAAAAAAGAAACAAATAATAATAATAAATACATATAGCGTTGGAAAAACTGTCTTTAAGCTCGCCCATATTGCCGCTATTATGTTGCTCTTGTTGATATTTTTTCTTAACCAACGGTAAATAAAATACGTAACTTATACGCCAGTGACCTGATGTACTAAGGAAACATTCACCTTCTAAGCTCACATGTCCTTACATGTGTGGAAACAAGATATATATATTCGAATGAATGTATGTGTGTATATCGTCGACCCCATGGAAGACTAGCACGTTTCAATTTACCATGGAATAGCAACGCGATTCATTTTTTACGTAGAAGACCAACACGTTTTAGTTGTTCGCATGGAAGACTAGCACATTTCACATATTTACGTGGAAGACTAGCCATTTCACCTCCTCGCGTAGAAGACTTACACTTTTTATACTCAGTTGAGAAGAGCCCACAGAGTATATTAAGTTTGATTGGATAACGGTTGGTTGTACAGGTATAAAGGAATCGAGATAGATATAGACTTCCATATATCAAAATAATCAGGATCGAAAAAAAAATTTGATTGAGTCATGTCCGTCCGTCCGTCCGTTAACACGGTAACTTGAGTAAATTTTGAAGTAAATTGATGAAATTTGGTATATAGGTTCCTGAGTACTCATCTCAGATAGCTATTTAAAATGAATGAAATCGGACCATAACCACGCCCACTTTTTCGATATCGAAAATTTCGAAAAACCGAAAAAGTGCGATAATTCATTACCAAAGAAAGCTAAACGATGAAACTTGGTAGATGGGTTGACCTTATAACAAAGAATAGGAAACTAGTAAAATTTTGGACAATGGGCGTGGCACCGCCCACTTTTAAAAAAGTGTAATTTAAAATTTTGCAAGCTGTAATTTGGCAGTCGTTGAAGATATCATGATGAAATTTGGCAGGAACGTTACTCCTATTACTATATGTTCGCTTAATAAAAATTAGCAAAACCGGAGAAGGAACACGCCCTCTTTTAACAAAAAATTTAATATCTTTACAGTATATAAATAAATTATGTCAACATTCAACTCCAGTAATGATATGGTGCAACAAAATACAAAAATAAAAGAAAATTTTAAAATGGGCGTGGCTCCGCCCTTTTTCATTTAATTTGTCTAGGATACTTTTAATGCCATAAGTCGAACAAAAATTTACCAATCCTTTTGAAATTTGGTAGGGGCATAGATATTATGGCGTTCTGAGAAAATGGGCGAAATCGGTTGAAGCCACGCCCAGTTTTCATACACAGTCGTCCATCTGTCCTTCCGCATGGCCGTTAACACGATAACTTGAGCAAATATCGACATATCTTTACTGAACTTAGTTCACGTACTTATCTGAACTCACTTTATCTTGGTATAAAAAATTAACGAAATCCGGCTATGACCACGGCCACTTTTTCGATATCGAAAATTACGAAAAATGAAAAAAAAAATGCCATAATTCTATACCAAATACGAAAAGAGGGATGAAACATGGTAATTGGATTGGTTTATTGAGGCGAAATACAACTTTAGAAAAAACTTTGTAAAATGGTTGTGACACCTACCATATTAAGTAGAAGGAAATGAAAAAGTTCTGCAGGGCGAAATAAAGAAATCTTGAAATCTTTGCAGGTATTACATATATAAATAAATTAGCGGTCTCCAACAGATGATGTTCTGGGTCACCCTGGTCCACATTTTGGTCGATATCTGGAAAACGCCTTCACATATACAACTACCACCACTCCCTTTTAAAGCTCCCATTAATATCTTTAATTTGATACCAATATCGTACAAACAAAGTCTAGAGTCACCCCTGATCCACCTTTATGGCGATATTTCGAGACGGCGTCCACCTATAGAACTAAGGCCCACTCCCTTTTAAAATACTCATTAATAGCTTTAATTTGATACCCATATTGTACAAACAAATTCTAGGGTCACCCCTGGTCCACCTTTATGGATATATCTCGAAACGGCGTCCACCTATGGAACTAAGGATTACTCCCTTTTAAAATACTCATTAACACCTTTAGTTTGATACCCATATCGTACAAACAAATTCTAGAGTCAACCCTGATCCACCTTTATGGCGATATCCCTAAATGGCGTCCACCTATAGCACTATGGCCCACTCCCTCATAAAATACTCTTTAAAGCCTTTCATTTGATACACATGTCATACAAACACATTCCAGGGTTTCCCTCGGTTCATTTTCCTACAAGGTTATTTTCCCTTATGTTGTCACCATAGCTCTCAACTGAGTATGTACTGTTCGGTTACACCCGAACTTAACCTTTCTTACTTGTTATATGTTCGCTTGGAAGAACACATATTTCACTATATATATATATATATATATATATATATATATATATATATATATATATATTCATATATATATATTAATGAATGTGTGTGTGGATATTGTCATACTATGCATGTCTGTTTGTAAGTATATACTTGTATGTATGTTCTTATATAAGAGATGAATAGAAATATGCTGACCCACGCTTGCTTATTTGCTCCCTTGGGACTAAGCTTTGCTACTTTAATGCACACATTTTAATATTGAACTATGGATGTGTCCCAAGTTGTATCCTAATTTTCGTAATTATGTTTTAACTTTTGTGTACCGATTGGCTTTATTTTATCCTGTCATTCGCATGGTTGCACGTAAGGTAAAAGTAGAGTTTGCTTAGCAAACCATGAGTTTAATTCTGAATCCTTGGGCCAAAGCGTAACATCCACGATGGTATAGCTCGTCACGTAAAAGCATGATTTTCGTATTATGACATACGTGAACGTACTACCTCGATCGTAATTTTGGATCGCAACATACGTGATGAGTGGCTGAACGAACACATTACGTTCCACTTTCACTCGAACATAAATTGGCGATCGTATGCACACAAATTAAATTGGAAATATAAGCAAATTTTTCAAATGGATGAATAAATAAAATATAACAACAAATTTCAAACCCTTAATATTAACAAAGGTCAAATTCAAACAAGCTTAATCCAAGCAAAAAGGCAATATCGGCGGAGTTTATGGCGAGACACCCGCTTTGGTATCGGCTTGCCTTAAATTTAACTTCTCAAGAAAGTAATTAAAAGCTTCTTAAGCTAAGCGAAATCTCTTCAAGAAACTGAAATAATTTTTTGTTACAAAGAAATAATACGTAAATGATATCCTTACACTTTGTTCAATAAGTTCGCAGGGTTACTGTGCTCTCTTAACCGCCTTCGGACTATCTTTTCATCGCCTTCGCTATTACTGAAGCTCAAGCAAAACAATTAAATTGGATCCACTACAGTTATTTACTTTATTTTTTATATTATTGGCAACTAATTTGACAGTTTAAAATCTATTGTGATAATACAAATACAATCCAACCTAATGTGGATCATATAATTCATTGTGAATTGAAACTCAATTACGTTCCGTTTGCAATCGTTCCGTTTTACGTATCACGTAATTTTATTTCGTATGGTTGCCATTCCGTGATTGTATGTTAAGATTCCAGCCCTGTTTCACAAATTTCATTGCAAAATTATGACAGTTGATGCAAATTTTTGCAGCATAGTTATATAAATGAGTGAATTATTTATCGCACTTCCATTCACAATCAACGACTGTGACGGTTTCAGCTTTAATATGGAGCTTTTGTTTAATGGACAGTTCCAAAAAAAGAGTAAAATAAGTATTAAGATACTATCATTTTAAAACTACTCCAACAACCACACTGTCTCTATGCCCCTAAAATTCACAATTGCTTCTTAGCTCAATATCTAGGGCCTGCGTGAGCGTAGACATAACGGTTGAACAAACCAATTAGTCCCGCACCTGTTCGCCTACGGCTTGAAAGGGATCTTAGAGTGAAAATAGTGGTAAAAAGATGACTCTAGAATTGTTCCATAAGAAAACATACAAAGAGTCATGTTTACCTTAATGTTGTAACAGTAGTTACCAAAACTACAACTGCGGCTGTGTTGATAAGAGTAAATCATCGTAGTGGTGGACGTTGAATAACGAGAAATGGACAAGCCATATGCACGCATGTTTGCTAGCTATCAAAAAATGTTCCTAGCATTTTACAATCAAAACATTCTTACAAAACAAAACAATGTTGCTAACATTTTTGATATGATAAGTGTGATATCTTCAGTGTCGACGTCGAAATTACAAACATAACAGACCACCTATATTCAAAGGTAAAATTGATGTCTCATCCTGTTTCTTTTTCTAACTATTAATAACTATTTCTCTAAAAGGCTTAAACTTATGCTTCAGCTGATTGAAATTTGGCGTATGCTCACATTACATTGCACACATGCATTAAGGCATTGATTTCGTATGGCACAGAAATTATCGGAATGACCGGAAGTAATTTATATACGGAAAGTTTACTGGATTCCCTGTCTTATGGGATATTAACGAAAGGGCGGTTGGGCCGACAAGAGGATACGCTGCCTAAAAGTACATAAGACATTCTAATCAGACTAGGTAGTGGAAGAAGCAGGTAGGGCATGAAAAAAACGTAGATTAAAACGGCTTTTTCTTTTCTGAAAATAATTACGCCCAGTTGATTCTTCTCGTCCCTTTCGTGAATTTCTGAGCTCCTTTAAATAAATATTTTCAACTAATTTCAACTAAAAGAAAACGTAATGAGAGCCACCTACAAGCGGGGTGGGTCGTTTTGCATAGCGCTAGATAACCTAGCTCAAAGGTTAGAATTTAAGAGTGCAGCAGGAGGATAACATTAAAAAGAAAAAGCTGTTAGTATCGATGATCTTGACATAAATATAAAAAAAGTGAGTATAATCACTTTGAAAAAAACGCACAGTAAACGACTTTTTAAAATGGCGTGACAAAACTTGGTGCGGGAAAAAGCCAACTGGCAACTTTTTTCTTTGTTTCTTGCTTTTGTTGTATAAAATAACTGACTAAAAGTTGTAGAGGATTTAAAGAGTTTAAAGGTTTTATCCTTGCTTGGTACGGATTTCCCAAAATTTGGTTGACCAACTGACGGCACTTTTATCGATTTTTATAGCTCTTCATAGATCAACTTTTACTTGAGCCAAATAATTCCCAGAGGTTTGCTGATATTCTTGTGTAAAACGTCTGGTTGGAAAAGAAACCGAGATAAGTGTATTCTACATGGCACTTACACTCAGTTATGCTTACCAATGAATAGAGCATTTGATTTTAATCGATGTTGATGATGCTTATGGCAGGCGTTCTGACGGCAGACTGCCTTCTGGTATCATGTGCTTTTCAATAAGGCCTTGTTAGTGACAACAACAGCCATTTTGTGCTGGTAGCGTGTTCCGCTGTAGGTTCTAGATTCAAGTCCCAGTAAAAGCAGCATGAAACATTTAGAAACAAGTTTTTTTAACTAGAAAATAGTTTTTCTAAGCAAATTTGTCTGCCGAGAGTGATTTAGCAAACACTCTGAGTGTATTTCGGCCATAAAAATTTTCTCACGGATAACTCACTTGCCTTGAAAATACAAATGCGATTCGGCGTAAAACTTGTAGATCCCGTGCCGCCAGTTTGTGCGAAAAATGGAAAGAAGCACAACGTAAATTGGAAGTGCAGTTCAGCCCTAAAACTTTTTGGATGTACATCTACCTTTTCAGGAAGAAAAAAGCAGAGGCTGAATGGCGTGAGTGCGAGGAGCTTGAGCTGCTAGCCATCAGGGATAACGCCCGAAAATTTTACCAAAACGAACGAAAACGGTGACCTTGTAACTTGTAACCTTGTCCAGAGAGTACTTAGATTTTGGAGGGAACACTTCTCTGCTCTCCTAAATGGAGACAACGATTTACCCCACATAGATGACGAACCCGATCTCGCAATCGATGATGATCGAATAAATGTTCCCCCACCTGATTATGACGAAGTCAGATAGGAATAACCAGATTGAAAAACAGCAAATTCGCGGGCGCTGATGGATTGCCTGCAGAGCTATTCAAATACGGTGGCGAGGAGTTTGTAAGGCGCATGCATCGGCTTCTTCGCAAATTACGGGCGGACGAGCGTATGCTCGACGATTTTAATCTAAGTGTTCTTTGCCCAATCCAAAAGAAGGGGGATATTGCAAACTGCACCAACTATATCGGAATCGGCCTTCTTACTATCGCATATAAGGTCCTCTCAAGTGTATTGTGCGAAAGAATTCAGCCCACGGTGAATCAACTGATTGGACCTTATCAGTGCGGCTTCAGACCTGGTAAATCTACCATCGACCAAATTTTCACAATGCACCAAATCTTGGAAAAAACCCGCGAAAAAAGAATCGATACACATCACCTCTTTCGTCGTTTTATATCCGCTTTCGACAGCACGAAAAGGAGCTGCCTATATGCCGCTATGTCTTAATTTGGTTTCCCCGCAAAACTTATACGGCTGCGCATAATGACGTTGAGCAACACAATCAGCTCAGTCAGAATTGGAAAGGACCTCTACGAGCCGTTCGAAACTAAACGAGGTTTCAGACAGAGTGACCCCCTATCATGCGATTTCCTTAACTTGATGCTGGAGAAAATTGTACTAGCTGCAGAACTTAACCGCTCTGGGACAATATTCTATAAAAGCTTGCAATTACTGGCATATGCTGGTGACATTGATATCATCGGCCTAAATACCCGCGCCGTTAGTTCTGCTTACTCCAAACTGGAAAAAGAAGCGGTAGAGATGGGTTTGATGGTGAATGAGGACAAACGAAGTACCTGCTGTAATCGAGGAAAGAGTCAGCGCATATGAGCCTTGGCAACCACGCTACTGTTGGCAGCCATAATTTCGTAATAGTAAAAGACTTCGTTTATTTGGAAACCAGCATCAACACTAGCAACAACATCAGCTTTGAAATCCAGCCAAGAATCACTCTTGCCTATAAATGCTACTTTGGACTAGATAGGCAATTTAAAAGTAAAGTCCCCTCTCGACAAACGAAAATCATACTCTACAACTCACTTATCGTACCCGTCGTGCTGTATGATGCATAAGAATGGACCATTATAACAGCAGATGAAGAGGATATGGGAGTGTTCGAGAGAAAAGTTCTTCGAAAGAATTATGGACCTCTACGCGTTGGCTATGGCAAATACCGAAGGAAATTTAACGATGAGCTGCACGAGCTATACGCAGACATCAACATAGTCCAGGGATTTAAAATGCAGCGTCTGCGCTGGCTATGCCATGTTATGCGAATGAGAGATAACGCTCCGGCCAAGAAAGTGTTTCTATCGGAACCCGCCTATGGAAGCAGAGGTAATGGGCGCCCCCCACTCCTTTGGAAAGACCAGGTGGAATACGATTTAAACTCTCTTGGTGTGACCAATTGGCGCAGGTTGGCAGAGAGAAGGAGCGGCTGGGGCGCCTTGTTGGACGGCCATAACCGTTTAAACGGTTAAACGCCAATTAAGTAAGTAAGTAATGTTTATAGTGGCTTTTATTTACTTATTACTTATCCATGACAGCAGTGCATCAATTGCAGGCTGGAGGAGAAATCGATCTAGCATATTTTGTGCTCGTACCCTGCACTTGCTAGGCTAAGACTCTAGCTAACTATAAGGAGTAAAACAGCAATCGGACTTATAAGCAGCAAGTCGCGCAGGTCCCAAGATGCTTCTAGTATTTTCCAAGAGGGTGGAGTTATTTTATAACATAAGTTTTGGTCTGTGTGAGGCTCTCATGGAAAGACCAGTGACCTTACATCTTTTGTCAAAATAATATACGTTTTGCAGAAAATACACACTCTTTCGTGTGTTTCGAAATTAGATGTTAAGGAAAAGCGCTGTCGTTGAGAATTTATATAATTTAAAGGGTCGAGTGCAATTTAATTTATTTTAATGAAACTTAAATTAAATTACTTTTTAGCTTTTAGTTAACATAGTAACATAAATATTCAAAAGCTACACAGCGTTTTTGTTTTTAGCATTTCATTGTCCTTGCAACAATTTTCTTCACTCCATATCCCATTGCTTTCTACTGCTACCTCTTGCCGCCCGCAAACTAACAATATTAACATTAATAGCTAACACAGAACTCAGACAAATCAGCAAAATTATTTCTAATGAGCATTTAATTGCATTCATTTACATTTTGTTCGCAGCATTCCGACTGCTACTGACGCGCCATACGTCAAACCCACAACATACATACAAACAGTTTTAGCATAACAACACGCAAGTGAAACAAAAAAAAAAAAAAATAGCTGGGAGAAACCAAGAGAAACTGAGAAAATCAGATGAATATTGAGAGTCAGCTTTGTTGCAACGAAGAAGTCACATAATTAGAAGAGTTGGTGAGGCTTAAAAGAAATTATATTAGCACAAATGGAGCATTCTATGCGAAATAACTTACCGTAGATTTTCGAATTGCTCTCATTATTATACTCAGTTGAGCAGAGCTCACAGAGTATATTAAGTTTGATTGCATAACGGTTGGTTGTACAGGTATAAAGGAATCGAGATAGATATAGACTTCCATATATCAAAATCATCAGGATCAGGAAAAAAATTTGATTGAGCCATGTTCGCCCGTTAACACGATAACTTGAGTAAATTTTGAGTTATCATGATGAAATTTGGTATGTAGATTCCTGAGCACTCATCTCAGATCGCTATTTCCAATGAACGATATCGGACTACAACCACGCCCACTTTTTCGATATCGAAAATTTCGAAAAACCGAAAAAGTGCAATAATTCATTACAAAAGACAGATAAAGCGATGAAATTTGGTAGGTGGGTTGAACTTATGATGCAAAATTGAAAATTAATAAAATTTTGGACAATGGGTCCACTCTTAAAAGAAGGTAATTTAAAATTTTGCAAGCTGTAATATGGCAGCCGTTGAAGATATCATGATGAAATTTGGCAGGAACGTTACTCCTATTACTATATGTACGCTTAATAAAAAATATCAAAATCGGAGAAGGCCCACGGCCACTTTTAAAAAAAATTTTTTTAAAGTAAAATTTTAACAAAAAATTTAATATCTTTACAGTATATAAGTAAAGTATGTCAACATTCAACTCCAGTAATGATATGGTGCAACAAAATACAAAAATAAAAGAAAATTTCAAAATTGGCGTGGCTCCGCCCTTTTTCGTTTAATTTGTCTAGGATATTTTAAATGCCACAAGTCGAACAAAAATTTGCCTATCCTTTTGAAATTTGGGCGAAATCGGTTGAAGCCACGCGCAGTCTTTATACACGGTCGTCCGTCTGTCCTTCCGCATGGCCGTTAACACGACAACTTGAGCAAAAATCGATATATCTTTACTAAACTCAGTTCACGTATTTATCTGAACTCACTTTGTATTGGTGTAAAAAATGGCTAAAATCCGACTATGACCACGCCCACTTTTTCGATATCGAAAATTACTAAAAACGAAAAAAATGCCATAATTATATACCAAAAACGAAAAAAGGGATGAAACATGGTAATTGTATTGGTCTATTGACGCAAAATATAAATTTAGAAAAAAACTTGGTAGAATGGGTGTGACACCTACCATATTAAGTAGAAGAAGCTGAAAAAGTTCTGCAGGGCGATATAAAAAACCCTTGAAATCTTTGCAGGTATTACATATATAAATAAATTAGCGGTATCCAACAGATGATGTTCTGGGTCACCCTGGTCCACATTTTGGTCGATATCTGGAAAACGCCTTCACATATACAACTACCAACACTCCCTTTTAAAACTTTCATTAATACCTTTAATTTGATACCAATATCGTACAAACAAATTCTAGAGTCACCCCTGATCCACCTTTATGGCGATATCCCTAAATGGTGTCCACCTATAGAACTATGGCCCATTCCTTCATAAAATACTCTTTAATGCCTTTCATTTGATACACCTGTCATACAAACACATTCCACGGTTTCCCTCGGTTCATTTTCCTACATGGTTATTTTCCTTTATGTTGTCACCATAGCTCTCAGCTGAGTATGTAATGTTCGGTTACACCCGAACTTAACCTTCCTTACTTGTTAATATTAATGTTGGTGCAGGTATTTCTCCGAACGGCTAAGTATCACAGTATCCATCCCTTTTCCAAAATCCGCTAATATATTCCAAGCAGGACCTGTTTTTCCCTTTAAAGAACGTGGCAAGCGACGTTGATATACGCATATACTTGGACAGCCAAACAGCGCTCAAAGCATTGGATTAAACATATAATTACATTTTCTAAGGCCGTTGAAAACTGTAAGAGCGCAAAAAGATCATGCTCACTTGAATATTCGGTCACAGAAATATTGACAACAATGAAAATGCGGATGAACTGGCAAAGGCTGGTGATAGCTAGAGAGGTCTAAGCCAGTCACGGTGCACTGTTCAATTGAGAGTAAAATTCTTATCAATCTTAAGTATTACGCAACTCACAATTGGCACTCTACGGATATTTGCAAAATCACTAAGCAAACATGGCCTGACTACAACCAGAGAAGAGTCTCTACTGAATATATTTAGGAAAGATATATTCAAGATCATATCCATCATAAAGGTACACTGGCCAATTCGCCCACACGCTGCGAGAATAGAAATATCCTTTAAAAACAGGTGCAGAAACTTTAGTATGAACGTTTGTAAGGAGACAGTTATCCATTTACTCTGCGAGTGCTCAGCCTTGGCTAATATGAGGTTCCGAATTCTAGGCAGTTTTTGCTGCCTAATTAAAAGGACGGTTTAGAAATGGTCCAAGAAGAATATTAGAAGCTTGATTGATCTAACCAAATGGTTTGGGTAATCACACAGGGTGTATTATGCAACTCGTTTCAGGAGAGTCTGTGTCAAAAACGCCTCTAGAGGGCTACTTGGGTGTAGTCTCTTCCACTTTTGGGCAACACAATAACCAACCAATTAACCACACTAAATAGTCTATGTGAAAAATTTATAGTTTGCTTTTGGTTAAGGTTGAAAGCTGAAAAAATGCTTACGTTGTGTAATGAACTAACTGTGAAATGCTCCAAATGTACGTAGGTATATGAAGTTGTGTGCCACAAAACAAAGGATAAAAGGTTAAACCTCGAAAGAATAGAAATTAAAAAAAAACAAGTAAGGATGGCTAAGTTCGGGTGTAACCGAACATTACATACTCAGTTGAGAGCTATGGAGAGAAAATAAGGGTAAATCACCATGTATGAAAATGAACCTAGGGTAACCCTGGAATGTGTTTGTATGACATGAGTGTCAAATGGAAGGTACTAAAGAGTATTTTAAGATAGAGTGGGTCATAGTTATATAGGTGCACGCCATTTAAGGATATCGCCATAAAGGTGGACCAGGGCTGACTCTAGAATTTGTTTGTACGATATGGGTATCAAATGAAAGGAGCTAATAAGTATTTTAAGAGGGAGTGGGCCTTAGTTCTATAGGTGGACACCTTTTCGAGACATCCACATAAATGTGGACCAGGGGTGACTCTAGAATGCGTTTGTATGATATGGGTATCAAATGAAAAGTGTTAATAAGTATTTTAAGTGGGAGTGGGCCTTACTTCTATAGGTGGACACCTTTCCGAGATATCAAGAAAAAGGTAGACCAGAGGTGACTCTAGAATTTTTTTGTACGAAATGTGTATCAAATGAAAGGTGTTAATGAGTATTTTAAGAGGGAGTGGGCCCTAGTTCTATAGGTGGACACCTTTCCGAGATATCCAGAAAAAGGTGGACCAGGGGTGACTCTAGAATTTTTTTTTACGAAATGGGTATCAAATGAAAGGTGTTAATGAGTATTTTAAAAGGGAGTGGGCCTTAGTTCTATAGCTGGACGCCTTTTCGAGATAACGCCAAAAGTGGACCAGGGGTGACTCTAGAATTTGTTTGTACGATATGGGTATCAAATGAAAGGTGCTAATGAGTATTTTAAAAGGGAGTGGGCCTTAGTTCTATTGGTGAACGCCTTTTCGAGATATCGCCAAAAGTGGACCAGGGGTGACTCTAGAATTTATTTCTACGATATGGGTATCAAATGAAAGGTGTTGAAGAGTATTTTAAAAGGGAGTGGGCCTTAGTTCTATTGGTGTATGCCTTTTCGAGATATCGCCATAAAATTAGACCAGGGACTCTAGAATTTGTTTCTACGATATGGGTATACGACGAAAGGTGTTAATGAGTATTTTAAAAGGGAGTGGACCATAGTTCTATAAGTGGACGCGTTTTCGAGATATCGCCATAAAGGTGGGCCAGGGGTGACTCCATAATGTGTTTGTACGATATGGGTATCAACGAAAGGTGTTAATGAGTATTTTAAAAGGGAGTGGTGGTAGTTGTATATGTGAAGGCGTTTTCGAGATATCGACCAAAATGTGGCCCAGGGTGACCCAGAACATCATCTGTCGCGTACCGCTAATTTATTTATATATGTAATACCACGCACAGTATTCCTGCCAAGATTCCAAGAGCTTTTGATTTCGTCCTGCAGAACTTTTTCATTTTCTCCTACTTAATATGGTAGGTGTCACACCCATTTTACAAAATTTTTTCTAAAGTTATATTTTGCGTCAAAAAACCAATCCAGTTACCATGTTTCATCCCTTTTTTCGTATTTGGTATAGAATTATGGCATTTTTTTAATTTTTCGTAATTTTCGATATCGATAAATTGGGCGTGGTTATGGTCGGATTTCGGCCATTTTTTATACCAAGATAAAGTGAGTTCAGATAAGTACGTTGACTAAGTTTAGTAAAGATATATCGATTTTTGCTCAAGTTATCGTGTTAACGGCCGCGAAGAAGGATAGACGGTCGATTTTGTATTAAAACTGGGCGTGGCTTCAACCGATTTCGCCCTTTTTCACAGAAAACTGTCATCGTCCTAGATTCTATGTCTCTTCCAAATTTCACAATGAATGGTAAATTTTTGTTCGACTTATGGCATTAAAGGTATTCTAGACGATTTAAATGAAAAAAATAAAATAAAATTTTCTTTTATTTTTGTATTTGGTTGCATCATACCATTACTGGAGTTGAATGTTGACATAATTTACTTATATACGTAAAGATATTCAATTTTTTGTTAAAATTTGAATTGAAAAAATATTTTTTTTAAAGTGGGCGTGGTCGTTCTCCGATTTTGCTAATTTTTATTAAGCAGACATATAGTAATAATAGTAACGTTCCTGCCAAATTTCATCATGATATCTTCTACGACTACCAAATTACAGCTTGCAAGACTTTTGAATTACCTTCTTTTAAAAGTGGGCGGTGCCACGCCCATTATCCAAAATTTTACTAATTTTCTATTCTGCGTCATAAATTCAACTGACCTGCCAAGTTTCATCGCTTTATCCGTCTTTGGTAATGAATTATATCACTTTTTGTTTGTTTTCGAAATTTTCGATATCGAAAAAGTGGGATCTGAGATAAGTGCCTAGGAACCTATATACCAAATTACATCAAGATACCTCCAAATTTACTCAAGTTATTGTGTTAACGAACGGCCGGACGGACGGACGGACGGACATGGCTCAATCAAATTTTTTTTCGATACTGTTGATTTTGATATATGGAATTCTATATCTATCTCGATTCCTTTATACCTGTACAACCAACTGTTATCCAATCAAAGTTAATATACTCTGTGAGCTCTGCTTAACTGAGTATAAAATTTGACACAATATGTGTAAAGGAGCAAATTTGAAATAAGCGAAACACAACGAAATAGTTAGGAGGTGATGCTGATGAAGTTGGAAAAACTGTGCAACAGCAAAAAAACGTCGACGGCGAGAGTTAGTGTCGTCCAATGCCAGTTGACTATAATTAGAAAATGTGGTGTTAAAGAAAACAGACGATCTAATGACGTTTTCTTCACATAAAGAGACATCAATGTAGGCAAGCTTGACAAAATAACCACAGAAAAGTCGTGAGGATATTAACCTTGTGCTACCGAGACAAATAATGCAACATAAAATAAAGAGAATGCTCACAGCTCAGCATTTTGCCGTATTTTTTGTCCATGTATATGTAGTTAGATATGCTGACTTTTATTTCGCAAACAGAACGGTAAACTTAAATTGCAAATGTGTTTACATTTGAATTTGAAATTGGCGCGGAAAATCTATGTGCGAGTAGCTTGATGGATTGGCCTGTAGAGCCTTGCACTGTTGGTAGGAGATGAATTAAACTGCAGGAACCATTCCAACTCTGCATGGTCTATCCTCAAACATAATCGATGTGCGAACAAATACTTGTAAAAACCGACTGCCTGTAGTAAACATTTAAGTAACTTCTTCTGTCTTTCGGCGACCGCTTTTGACAACACGCCTCCTATAGCATAAACACTCACATCTGTATCTAGAACTAACTTTTCTCCTGCTATCAGATATGTAAAAACTGGGGCAGTGTATGTTCCTTCAATCTTTGAAATGACACCTGTTGGTGCTCTTTCCACTCAAAAGCTTTCTTTTCACAGTAAGTTTATAGAAAATATTGGCTACAATGTGAAAATTTGGTAAAACCCGCAGAAATATGTATTGGCACAGTCAAAGTAATCTACGCAGCTAATGCAAATTCGGTGTAGCAAGTTCTTTTCAGCTTCTATCTCTTTATTGTCATATGCCGATCGTCTCTATCGCTACTTTGTGACCCAACTAACTTTTTTTCCTTTTTAAGAAGTGCGCACATTTTTATATTAAATTTAAAACAAGCACCTGCTTTTCTTTGGAAACAGCTCTTCAAACACTCCTCAATGTTCTCTGCTTGAAACCCGAAGAATGTCTTCAAAAGTAGCATTTTCGGTAGCTGCACCGCAAATCTCTGAAAAGTAGCTGGTGCATTACATAGTGTCAAAGGCATCCCTGTACATTTTCAAAGACTATCTCAGACGCATCCTACTTTACTTCTATGTACCAGTAGCCTAATTTCAAATATAATATTGGAAACAAATATAAAAGTCTCATTTCAAATATCAACAAAAATCAGCTGTTCTAAAAATAAATCATCTATCAATAAAAACAATGGAGCTTGCACTGCCATCTGGATGTTAGCAACTACCGGTAATGCAGTGTTAGTTTCAATCAAATATTCACAATAGTGCCATAGTACAAATAGATTTATTTGTGTGTTCTCAATAGTTTTTTTTTAATTATTTTAATAAAACAAAGCTAAACAAATGCACTGCGACTAATAATGCCCAAAGGCCGCTAACAGCACGAATCCCCATCTTTACAACCAAAACTTTATTTATCGATTTGGATTCAAAATAAGAGCGAAAAAGGGACCTGTACATAAAAACAGCAATTAAAAATAATATATAAGATCATTTCGTACCAGAAGCAAGTCCAGAGTGTCGTGAATTCTACGTCGTTTAACTTCGGGCAGTCTACACAAAGCCTGTTTTTTCAATTTTTCTATTTCACAAGTACTATCAGCGAGCTCCATGAAAGGGCGGATGGTTCAAGTACGTCACTGTCGCTTATATCCTCCATGACTAAGATAACGTCTTCCCGCTTATCTAATTTAAAAGTACGAGTAGCTTGCTGGATTGGCCTTGCATCACCTGTATAAGCTTGATGTTTCAACGTAAGTGCGGCTAAGTTTGGAATTATCCTGGTACATTTTATAGGAAACGATTTTGCCTATTTCAGTTCTTTTTCTCCAGTCCTTCGGGCTATGTAGTGATATCATCTAAAATACCAATCTTTCTTTGGGAAAATTGTCCTGATTCTGTTCGCAATTGATAAGCCCCTTGGCATATTCCCAATGTAGCTCTTCTAGAAGGCTTGTTTAGTAGTTTGAATTTATAGAGTACTCATACTGGGATATGTAAATTTTCACTTGTCACAACTAGGGTTTTTTTATCCTCCAACGGTAGCGTTGCTCGATTTTCTTCCGATTTCTGATACAGATAAAATAGAGCATTCAATAGCTGAAGCAAGTTGTCGCTCCGTCGATTTGGCTTTCTCTAGGTCATTTCCTTTATCTTTATATTTAGACCACCTACGTTGTTGAAATCACTTGGGCCGATGCCGCAATGACGAGCAAAGTGACCTGACAGCCCGCACTTGGAGAGTTTTTTTTTTTTTTTGTGCTTCTAACATTGTGTACACCCAGTCTGGCCTTTCTTCTTCCACACGGGAACCGTTCAAGCAAATGTGAGTTTTGGGTTTGCGTATGCAGCCCGCTTTTTTCGACATACCATTTCGACATGAATTCCATTTGCGAACGTTTGAAATTGAACTATCTCAATGTATCCCGCAGGTACGTTTGCATTCGCAAGGCGAGACAATATTTCTTTATCCGCTTCGAGTTCTTGCAATGTTTCACTATCCTTCTGGAAGTTGGACAGCTATTCCGTTTTGTATGTATGATTCCCGTATTCCTTTCCTAACCGTCATTCCACTGCTTTCATTAATTCTTCGTAGTTTCCGGAATGATCTGTCAGATCTCAACAGCAGGCCCTTTCAATGCTACTAACAGTGCTGCAACTTTATTTGCAACATTTAAGCTTTTCGCTGCTAGCGTCTTATCAAATTAGAGTTTGAATACCTAGAAAAGAACAGAACCATCAAAGAATGAAATTTTTACATTTAGATTGTTCACCGAAGTAGGTGCGCGACTGTTTTTGCAACACTTTGATTCGACCTTTTAATGCATACACCTTTGCCTTTATTTTGTCCTGTCGATTACTGCAGTTTTAATAAAATTGCGTTTGTTT
This sequence comes from Eurosta solidaginis, assembly GCF_040869045.1. NCBI lineage: Eukaryota > Metazoa > Arthropoda > Insecta > Diptera > Tephritidae > Eurosta > Eurosta solidaginis. The sequence goes on along the minus strand of NC_090319.1, from coordinate 334,814,024 downwards.
TTTTCCATATCCAATTTGTGAGACAGAAATATGGAGTATTTACTGGCTCGCTATGGTTTAATGATTTATTGGATTTGGAGATTTGATCGTCTTCTTTCGCTTTGCGTTTACACCCAACTGCGTAACTAGAACTGCTGAAGCCGATGCTGCTAGAACGTGCAATTAGTTCCTCTTCTTCTACAAGAAGAAGAACTTGTAGCGTAAAATATTGTTCATAGTCCTTTGCACTATTAAGGTACTAGCTCGACCATATCGAAAATAATTTAGTATTACCACGTCGAACTTTCTCCGATTTTTTACCCTTTCGATTTCGTGCACCTGTATATTCGCATTTTTCAGATGAGCCAATCCTTCGACATCCTGTGCAATCTCATGGAAAGTCTCAATAACGTTTAAGCTTGAAAAAGTGCCATCTTTTAAATAATCGTATAATATCGTTCTCTTTATTTGAGGTTAATATCCTGCTAATTGACGGCACAGCTGCAGACCGAGAATGAAAGCTTTTGTGTTTGTATGTCCTTGACATATACTTTGAAGATATAGCTTTGTGTCGTTGTAGCTGCACTCGTACATTGACTCACACACGTAAGCATTTAAATTGTTTAAGTTTATCATGTATATATGTTTAACAAGACAGCTTTGTTACCAGTTGGTGTTTTCGTTTTGACGCTACTTTTCTTATCACCTGCTGATTCTTGGGTTCACCAAACCTACATTCAAATGCTCACTTTTCACCTTTGTTGTTGCACAGCAATATTCCTCACATAATACAACAGATCAAATGGAAATTTTATTGTTTGCCTCTTAAATGGGTGAAAAGAGTTTAAAACAACCCTTCCAGAATGCTAATTTCAGCCCCATCTAAATACACATATGTATTTTATTACTCAGTTGTATTATTTAGTTGTCAATATTTCTCAGATGTAACCTTCATAGAACTATCTGCACAATAATTGGGTTTAATGTTAATACGTTTGTTAAAGATTTTTTTTTGCATTTATATATGTAAGTGTGAGTTTTTCTATACCCAGCAGTAACTCCATACCTTAATCGGGACAGAAATAAATATTTTTGTTTCGGAAATGATAACTGAAAAACTTTAGGAAATATTGTGTCCCTGACATCGGAATAAATGGTCCCGTTCCTGAGCTTCGAAAGAGATATTGGGGCCACAATTGAGCCGGAGGGTTGGTACCGGGGTGCAGATAAGTCAGAACATACCATACACGCTGAAATTAAAGCAGTGAAGAAAGCGGCAGAAATTCTGGAGGAAGCGTGCTTAAGCTGCAGTTGCGTCAATTTATATACTGATAATCAGGCTGCGATTAAGGCAATAATATCACAAAGTAATGCAAAGAAGCCTTGAAAAAACTTTACTTGGTTCCCGGTCATAAAGTGATAGAAAGTAACGAAAAGGCCGATGAGTTCGCAAAAGAGGCTTCAACACTTGCTGAGTTGAAGATAGACGTCCCAATCCGTTTGGGAGAAATCAAAAGGAAATAGGGGTTGCATATGATCCATCAAGCAGGAAAGCCGTAGACAAAAGCGTGGCGCTGCAAAATTTCTAAGATCATGTGCAAAGCCTACGATATTAGACTCATAAAGTGGCTCATATCTCCGAAGAGAGAATAGTTAAGGCTCACGATGGCCACACTGACTGGACACCGCCTTCTGGCGTCACAAGCTTATAAGTTAGGCCTCGTCAGTAACAGCAAGTGTAGGAAGTGTGAGCTGCAAGAAGAAACGGTTGAGCACGTTCTGTGTTCATGTCCTTTGCTCGCCAGGTCAAGGCTCCAGCTATTAGGGGCGGCAGAGTTGCTTGAGGGAGCAAGTAATCTGGCTCCTAGAAAACTACTAGTATTTGCCAAGAGGACGGAGTTATTCTATAACATATGTTTTGACACCTGCTTGGGTTTCTTCCGTTTGGTCGTCAAACAAATTTTGGTAAGACTAAGGACACATTCATTCTATGTGAGGTCTTTATTGATCGGCCAGTTCAACCTAACCTAACCTTGTGGCCATGGGTGATTCTAGGTATGCGATGAACAGAAGAGCACAAAGGCTGCGCTAATTGGGTAAGATTATATGAACGGATTAAAACAACTCGACACAGAAAGTGCTTCTTTCGACGCCGGTGTTTACATAGCAAGTATTGGAACGGGATTCCCGCATACTTTGCCAAATAGGGTATACAAGCAGCTTTCGGCATTGTGTCATCTTCAGCATCATTTTTCAATCGAGAAATGAAATGACACCGAAAATGGCAAAACGATAAAATCGGTTTATGTCCAAACCTAATTTGAAAAAGGGCGGGGTAAAATCTTTCATAATTCCATCAATTAGCCATTACTGATAACCCTTGATGTTCCCTAATCGATGTTAGTTATGCTGTATAAATTTATACTACACTAGATGCTCCTATCTATCAATCAGTTATATCGACTTTCTGCCTCTTACTGAGTCTTCTAGGCTGATGTCTATATCATAAGGAGAACAACTGGCAAACTAGAAGCCAGTACGGTGCACCAATGTATAGGTCTTTGTTGAAACCCAGGTCGCATTTGGATTATTAAAATCCACGTCATACAGAGGTGTGAAGCAAAAAGGTTGCAGGGAATGAAGTTGAAAATGAGATGGGCAATAAAAGTTACGAAATTTATATACTGGTCTCCCTTTTTAGAAATAAAGGGAAATACATTATAAGTGCCATTTATTCGCTGTATGGGTTTTGCCACCCTTATTTTGATAGGTAATAAACAACCTTCTTACTCAAACAGAACAAATCTGTAGCGATAGTCCGGATGGGTTTCTTTACTGGTCACTGTGCTACTGCGTCGATACTTTGACGATGGTGAGTTACTTGCTTTGCCGATGCCCAACAATTCCAACACAACAGCAATTATTTCTTCGATAGACTGTCGGAGGTAACAAAGGTCGATCTTACACTCCCATTTAATTTCATATTGGAAAACAAGTGATTTATTAAAAATTAATGAGCAAGTATCTACTTGAAAGAATATGCCAACACCGGCTAGCAGCTAATGGGCGTTCACTTTGGACAAAATGTTTTCGACGAAAGTTCCCGTGAATGTCTTGTCAACCTCACCTTATTTATGCAACAAAACGTTTCCAATTTATTAAATTTTTATTTTAACCACTTTAGGGCCTTTTCTTATTGTTTATATAAAACTTGCAATATGAGTTTTAAACAAGCTAGTCCCAACTGTACCCAGAAATGATTAGAGGTTACCAGTAATGCCCTAATGTAGAAAAAAGTGACTTACCGCAGGCCAATCTCTTTGGAGATTAATCACACGATTTTTTGCAGGGTAGCTCGTGACTTCCTTACAGTGTAGTTGGCGTGTGGTTTGATACCATTTTAGATATAAAGGAGTTTCTATCTTATCACAGGGTGTAAAGAGCTTGGTTTTACATAAAATTCCACTTTCCAACTTGAGATGTGGTGCAACAGGGTTCTCAGTCGCCGTACTATGGTATGAATCTGTTAAAATTGCTCATGGTCTCAGACGTATTCTCAGTATACAGAGATGTATGTTGTTGGTATGTTTGCCGATGTCGCACTGTGATGACAGATGTGAAGCAAGCATTATTGGTCGAATCCCCTCTCGATCTGGTGGTGGTGATAGAGCGTGCTATCTCCATCAGGTTAAGAAGAGGATTCAATGTGCTATTGACGTCTCATTCACCTTGGATTACAGAACATTTTGTAGATAGAGGTTTTTTGGCTAACAACAGGAGATTAGAGGGTATTATTTTAAATCTTTGGCAAACGCATTGAGAAAATTTTAGTAAGGGGAGCATGACGTTCGAACAGCTCATAGTCCTTTAAAACATTTTTGCATGAGTGGACCTTGGGTGAATCGGAGGGGTGTGTGTGTATGTGTGGGACTTTTTAAAGTGTGCATGTACGGAGTAATTGGACATTAGAGGTTTAAGTATTTGGAGAATAGTTGTTGGGGTAAGATAATTCGTTGTTAATTGGGCTCTCTCCATTTCTGGACCTGTCCAGGCATAGAAGACAGAGGGTGTCATTTGGTGGACGGAGTGCTGTTTGGTGGTTTCTAGTCCCATTTCATTTTTTGTTATTAATTTTATCTTTAATTTTTATTTTCTATGCCTCCGTGCCCGAGTAAGTGAATACTCAAACGGTAAATGCGATTTCTGGGCGCTGTTCAAACGTTCTTTAAACCGTATGCATTGGTGCAATGTAAGGTTTCACCATCGGCGCCAGGTACCTACATTAAATCGATCCTATTCATTTCCACGTGAGCTTTGCTTAAATCTTATTGTAGCTGAGGATACCAGCAGCATATCGCAGTCACACTTTGTTCTCTATACTTCTACTTACACGCTCTTTTTATACTCAGTTGAGCAGAGCTCACAGAGTATATTAAGTTTGATTGGATAACGGTTGGTTGTACATATATAAAGGAATCGAGATAGATATAGACTTCCATATATCAAAATAATCAGGATCCAGAAAAAATTTGATTGAGCCATGTCCGTCCGTCCGTCCGTCCGTCCGTCCGTCCGTTAACACGATAACTTGAGTAAATTTTGAGGTATCTTGATGAAATTTGGTATGTAGGTTCCTGAGCACTCATCTCAAATCGCTATATAAAATGAACGATATCGGACTATAACCACGCCCACTTTTTCGATATCGAAAATTTCGAAAAACCGAAAAAATGCGATAATTCATTGCCAAAGGTGGTTAAAGCGATGAAACTTGGTAGATGGGTTGACGTTATGACGCAGAATAAAAAATTAGTAAGATTTTGGACAATGGGCGTGGCACCGCCCACTTTTACAAGAAGGTAATTTAAAAGTTTTGCAAGCTGTAATTTGGCAGTCGTTGAAGATATCATGATGAAATTTGGCAGGAACGTTACTACTATTACTATATATGTGTCAAATAAAAATTAGCAAAATTGGATGAAGAACACGCCCACTTTTTATAAAAAATTTTTTTTAAATTCAAATTTTAACAAAAAATTTAATATCTTTACTGTATATAAGTAAATTAAGTCAAAATTCAACTCCAGTAATGATATGATGCAACAAAATACAAAAATAAAAGAAAATTTCAAAATGGGCGTGGCTCCGCCCATTTTCATTTAGTGTGTCTAGAATACTTTTAATGCCATAAGTCGAACAAAAATTTACCAATCCTTTTGAAATTTGGTAGAAGCATAGATTCTATGACGTTAACTGTTCTCTGTGAAAATGGGCGAAATCGGTGGAAGCCACGCCCAGTTTTTATACACAGTCCACCGTCTGTCCTTCCGCTCGGCCGTTAACACAATAACTTGAGCAAAAACCGATATATCTTTACTAAACTTAGCCCACGTACTTATCTGAACTCACTTTATCTTGGTATAAAAAATGGCCGAAATCCGACCATAACCACGCCCACTTTATCGATATCGAAAATTACGAAAAATTAAAAAAATGCCATAATTCTATACCAAATACGAAAAAAGGGATGAAACATGGTAACTGGATTGGTTTGTAGACGCAAAATATAACTTTGGAAAAAACTTTGTAAAATGGGTGTGACACCTACCATATTAAGTAGAAGAAAATGAAAAAGTTCTACCGGGTGAAATCATCAGCCCTTGGAATCTTGGCAGGAATACTGTTAGTGGTATTGCATATATAAATAAATTAGCAGTACCCGACATATGATTTTCTGGATCACCTGATCCACATTTGGTCGATATCGCGAGAACGCCTTCACATATACATCTAAGGGCCACTCGCTTTTAAAACCCTCATCAATACCTTTAATTTGATATCCATATCGTACAAACACATTCTAGAGTCAACCCTGGTCCACCCTAATGGCGATATCTCGAAAAGGCGTCCACCTATAGACCTAATGCCCACTCCCTCTTAAAATGCTCAGTAACACCTTTCGTTTGATACCCATATCGTACAAACATTCTAGAGTCACCCCTGGCCCACCCTAATGGCGATATCTCGAAAAGACGTCCACCTATAGACCTAATGCCTACTCCCTCTTAAAATGCTCAGTAACACTTTTCGTTTGATACCCATATCGTACAAACATTCTAGAGTCAAATTTGGTCCACCTTTATGGCGATATCTCGAAAAGGCGTCCTCCTATAGAACTAAGGATTACTCCCTTTTAAAATACTCATTACCAACTTTCATTTGATACCCATATCGTACAAACACATTCTAGAGTCACCCTGGCCCACCCTAATGGCGATATCTCGAAAAGGCGTCCACCTATAGAACTAAGGATTACTCCCTTTTAGAATACTCATTACCACCTTTCATTTGATACCCATATCGTACAAAGACATTCTAGAGTCACCCCTGGCCCACCCTAATGGCGATATCTCGAAAAGGCGTCCACCTGTAAACCTAATGCCCACTCCCTCTTAAAATGCTCAGTAACACCTTTCGTTTGATACCCATATCGTACAAACATTCTAGAGTCACCCCTGGCCCACCCTAATGGCGATATCTCGAAAAGGCGTCCACCTATAGACCTAATGCCCACTCCCTCTTAAAATACTAAGTAACACCTTTCGTTAGACACCCATATCGTACAAACACATTCTAGAGTCACCCCTGGCCCACCCTAATGACGATATCTCGAAAAGGCGTCCACCTATATATCATAAAAGCTCAGTAACACCTTTCATTTGATACCCATATCGTACAAACAAATTCTAGAGTCAGCCCTGGTCCACCTTTATGGCGAACTATGGCCTACTCTCTCTTAAAATACTTTTTAATACCTTCCATTTGATACACATGTCATACAACCACATTCCAGGGTTACCCTAGTTTCATTTTCCTACATGGTGATTTTCCTTATTTTGTCTCCATAGCTCTCAACTGAGTATGTAAGGTTCGGTTACACCCGAACTTAGCCTTCCTTACTTGTTACTTCTGTTCTTGCTGGATTTTTCATGTCGCGACATTTTTATATCTACTCTTCAAATCTCCCCACTTTCTTCTCAGTTTCCGGTTCTTCAAGTTAAAGTCAATTCTATTTTATATTGTTGCTATTTTGCTAACTTCAGTTGTTATTTTCTGTATGACTGTTTACTTAGCTTTTGTATGATAAACAAACAAAAACACAAACACACACACACACACATTATTCCGTTAACAAACAACCACTCAAACAAAGCTTGGTGTATGTGTGTTTTTGCTTTTTGTATGTATGTATATAGGTTTTCAACACAATCTACTGGTAACATTCAAACAATGACTCATTAAGGCTCATCTAAATTCTAATGAGATTCAGTAACCATTAAAAAGGGTTTCGTTACCGTTTTGCTGATTCCGCCTTTTTGTCTTTGCTAACTTCTGCCTCCCTGCATGTATTTGTGCGGCCCAAGTTGTTTTTATTTTTTTACTATTTTCACTATTGTTATACTCAGCTGAGCAAAGCTCACAGAGTATATTAATTTTGTTCGCATAACGGTAATCCGTAACGGCATAAACTAATCGAGATTGATATAGACTTCTATATATCAAAATGATCTGGGTGAAAAAAGAAATTTATTTAGCCATGTCCGTCCGTCCGTCCGTCTGTCCGTTAACACGATAACTTGAGTAAATTTCGAGGTATTATGGTGAAATTTGGTACGTAGGTTCCAGGGCACTCATATCAGATCTCTATTTAAAATAAATGAAATTGGACCATAACCACGCCCACCCTTTCGATATCGAAAATTTCGAAAAACCGAAAAAGTGCGATAATTCATTACCAAAGACGGATAGAGCGATGAAACTTGGAAGGTGGGTTGACCTTATGACGCAGAATAGAAAGTTAGTAAAATTTTGGACAACGGGCGTGGCACCGCCCACTTTTAAAAGAAGGTAATTTCAAAGTTTTGCAAGCTGTAATTTGGCAGTTGTTGAAGACGTCCTGATGAAATTTGGCAGGAACGTTACTCCAATTACTATATGTATAACAAATAAAAATTAGCAAATTCGGATTACGAACACGCCCACTTTTTAAAAAAAAAATTTTTAAAACCAAATTTTTACAGAAAATTTAATATCTTTATATTATATTGGGAAATTCTGTCAACATTCAATTCCAGTGATGATATGGTGCAACAAAATATAAAAATAAAAGAAAATTTCAAAATCGGCATGGCTCCGCCATTTTTCATGTAATTTGTCTAGAATACTTTTAATGCCATAAGTCGAACATAAAATTTACCAATCCTTGTAAAATTTGGTAGGGGCATACACCCTATGGCGATAACTGTTTTCTGTGAAAATGGGCGAAATCGGTTGAAGCCACGCTCAGTTTTTATACACGGTCGGCCGTCTGTCCTTCCGCTCGGCCGTTAATACGATAACTTGAGCAAAAGCCGATATATATTTACTAAACTTAGTTCACGGACTTATCTGAGCTATTCCATAACTCTATACCAAATATGAAAAAAGGGATGAAACATGGTAATTGGATTGGCTTATTGACGCAAAATATAACTTTGGAAAAAACTTTGTGAAATGGGTGTGACACCTACCATATTAAGTAGAAGAAAATGAAAAAGTTCTGCAGGGCGATCTCAAAAGCCCTTGGAATCTTGGCAGGAATACTATTCGTGGAATTACATATATAAATAAATTAGCGGTACGCGACAGATGATGTTCTGGGTCACCCTGGTCCACATTTTGGTCGATATCTCGAAAACGCTTACACATAAACAACTACCACTACTCCCTTTTAAAGCCCTCATTAATACCTTTAATTTGATACCCATATCGTACAAACAAATTCTAGAGTCACCCCTGGTCCACCTTTATGGCGATATCTGGAAAAGGCGTCCACCTATAGAACTAAAGATCACTCTCTTTTAAAATACTCGTTACCACCTTTCATTTGATACCCATGTCATACAAACACATTCCAGGATTACTCTAGGTTCATTTTCCGACGTGGTAATTTTCCCTTATTTTGTCTCCAAAACTCTCAGCTGAGTATGTAATGTTCGGTTACACCCGAACTTAGCCTTCCTTACTTGTTTTGTTTATGTTTGTGGGTATGTTTGCATACTTCTTTTCATAGTCATTTCCGTTTTTCGATCTTGTTGTTTCTTTGGCTTTCACCTTTGCCAACGATACCATGAAATCCTTTACATTTCTATGTATGTACATGTGTCGCTAACTAGAAAATTTTACTCAATTCGATGAAATGGATTTTTTAGAAGCTTTCAGCCTTCATATGAATTTAATATCACAAAACTAGCTACTTCTTGTAATTGCTTATTTAATGGAAATATTAAATATTTAATATGTGAGATAGATTAAAATGAATTGAAAGCCTTTTAAGTAGATAGGTATGTATGTAAATATTTTTAGATTATATCTACATTTACATAAATAAATAAGGAATCCTTTCTAATATATATATTTATGTATGTACCGTTATATATATTCAAGTTAACTAAGTACGTATACATATTTACAAAGCAAGAAATCAGTTGATTCGAGACTTGTGTAGATATGAACACGAATTAGCTGGGAATTACATTATGTTTAATGAGCTCTTGATATGGTTATTTAATTGTTGTTGCATGAATGCAGATCACTTTTGTAATTTGGAAAAGATAAACCTTAATTAGTTAAAGGCAATATAATGTGGTTGGTATTTACTCAAATTACATGGATATTAAAATAATGTGACTTCTAAGTAACAAATTGTCTCCTCAATTTTTTCTACCACATTTATTATTTTTTCACTGTTTAATTAAAGGGAATTTAATCGCTTCATAGCTTGCGCGTTTCATAGCTTGTTGGTTCTGTGTAAGTGTCGGTCTACTAAGGTAGATTTCTTCAGGTTTTTAAAGACAACAAGAAATGGCTTTCTTGAAATCGGTAAAGCGCTCCAGCTACTTCATGTTGATGTTCTATTGAAGAAAGCGATACTCCCCGAAGTCTTTGGGATTATTGTATATATATTGTTATCGATGTGGATGGTCTTTTGCCGGATATAGACCTGGTACGTTCATTAAGGTATCAGCAACATTAAGGTATCAGCCCGACCATGTCGGGAACGATTTATGTGACCACATTAAATCTTCTAGGCCATCAAACACACTTGACTAGGTTGCCTTTGTTGTTGTGCAACTTCTCCCAATTTTACCTTTATCGAATACATTTATTGTTTGAATTGTACACATATATTTTTGCTTGGACCAAAGCTAGGCTTGTTGTTTGCAGGTTCATATGAATAGCAAAAAATATGTAACTAAGTTCTTCTTACTACTGAAGTAAGGACGCGATCAGACACCCCGAAACATTAAAAGAAAAAATTTAAATTTTTACAGTCTATATTTATGGAGAGGCATATTTCTGAACTTCACTTCTTTATCAGCTTTTCGGATCCTGAGTTCTGAACTCGAAATCTTCAGCATTCATATTTCATACTGATGTAAATGCAGATCCACTCAGCCATATGAATTCACCACTGCACGCTTATTGTAATTTGTCTCTAAATATTGCCTTTTTGTTGATATGTATACGATATGTTTTTGGTCAAAGTTGTGTGGAATATTTTTAAGCGCGTTCAACAGAACTTTGATTAGTAACATTGGATTTTTACCAGTGTGTCGTAAGCAATGCTTTCGCTTTTTACCCCTCCTAAAGTACATTTGTGGCCCTCTGAGCATTTCAAGATCAATTGAATGGCACATATACACATAATGTTAGCTACTGAAAAATATTTTTGTGCAAATTCAGCCAACCATACTATTGACCAAGTAAAATGACCAAAAATGAAAACCCACAAATTTATCGTTTCACCACAACTTAAAACATGCAAACACAATCGGGGTTCTGTCCTTCATATATACACCCATAAGCGTATCTAGAAATCATACATTAATTTAAATGTGAGGAACATTAGAGCGTATCATGAAAAATTTTAGTTGAAATTTTTAGTTAGTTTTTATAAAGCTTCTTTAAATTTTCAATATAAATGTATTGTAAACAAAAGAAAAAAGTATGCTTTTTTAAGGGTGTCAATATTTGAATTGAGAGTTCTAGTTAACTTGTTTTTTTTTTTTTTTCAACTTTCTTATACTTCATACATTGTTATACGCTCTAATCTACATATGAATGTGTATTTTCCGAGAAGAAATTTGTATGTGTTAGTTTATTTAAGGGTATCATTATGCTGTCGATGCCTTTTAGACACCAATCTGATACCCTTCAGTGATCTCTCTCTCCACTGGATGGGGTTATTTTGCCTTTGGTTCACATTTTGATGATCATCACCATTATCTCATATACCAAGCGTGTGGACAACTGGCAAATGAGGAGTATCCGTAGTAAGTGCATAAAAGTGTACATTTGGACAATTATCCCTGAAGGAAATTTGTAATTTCTTGTCTCTTTATTTAGAAATGATGCCTGAAGGAACTATGAAGTTTTGCGTCTCTAAGTACGCAACACATACAAATACTCAAAAAGAAAATAATCCTCAACCAGTTAAGTAGATAACTAAGCTGAAGTTTATAACCAGAGAACATTTGAAGAAAAACAATATTCGGAGTACTCAGAATAGATGGAAAACATATACAATGAAGAAATAGAGAGGAAGGTATACAAATCATTTTGCAAAGTGTTGCATAACTTCGAGTGTGAACTGGGTTGTATTCTTCAAACCTCTAATCGCTATTGGTAGATTATTCTAAAGGCAAACTATGAAAACAAAAAACTGTCGCTCGGTAACCGAGCTAGTATATTTCATGCTACAGATAGCGAGTGATCGAGAGGATCTCATGAAACTAAAACGCTCCTTCAAATAATCTGGCTCATGTGTAACTATGACTTTATGTAATAATGTTAAGCATCTGAGTTTTAAGAGATTTTCAAATGAGGTGAAAAGTATTTGTAGAGCAAAATTGAAATATAAATATACCTAGCCACGCTGTTGTATAGGATATTGAGTTTCCTCCTACCCTTGCTATCACAACCGGCATATAGTTCACAGCCATAAGATATAAGATACGCTTTAGCTAGAAGTAGGCGAATTTTAGGTGGTGTGAATTGCTGGACACTCCATAGTGATCTCAGCATACCATACCGTGGCCTACATTAGTGATTATTTGGTTGTTCAATGTCAACGTTCTATTGAAAATCACACCCAGATTTTTTACAGTGTCTACATATTTTATTACAGTGTTATACAACTTTATCTCGTGAAAATTTGCGGGGTCAAATCGTTTTTTATATTTTTCGGACTTGTATTTTGGGACTTGTTTGGGTTCAAGACTAGGCCATTATGTCAGGCCCAAGTGTAGATCTGATCTACGTCGATGTTTATGTTCCGAATGCAAGCATTTGTGGAATCAAAGAACAACCAAGATATAGTCGAACGTCATCTGCATAGATATGAATGTTACAATGCTTTATAACATCCACGATATCATTTATATAAAGCACAAATAAAAGAGGAGCACAAATAAAAGAGGCATGCTATTGTTTTAATATTGATTTATTATCGATATTTTATTACTATATTGTCGGTTTTTTTTTAACGACGATTCTTCGGTTTGTTATGAAACCAATTTTTCCAAAATTTCTATAAAAAGTGTATGATATATCGGATTGTTATCGAATTCTTGGCAGCAAACCGTTTACAAATCGGTAACAAACTGACAACACATCGACAACAAATCAGTAGTACTCCAATTACAAATCAATGACTTTAAGATAACAAATCGGATCGATACATTTTCGGAAAATAATTTATAAAAAAACGGAAAATTTTGTCAACAACACGCTGAAAGCACTCCGATAACAAACGATAGCTTTTCGACAGCAAACCGATCACTTTTTAATTATATATCGATCATTTTTGAATAAATAATCAAAGGAATGAAAGGAAAACCTGGCATTATATCCATAGATCAGCCGTTAAACCACCTAAGTTTATCTTTTTTTCGAAACAGACCCGTGGCGCTGCTGGCGAAAAGCAGCATTTGTGACTGCTACTATTTCCTTGAGGGATGTTGAAATCCTTAAAATTGTTTGTGATGCTGAGTGTATGTGTGTGTTTATACGTAGTATCTATGTGTATGATACGCATCACTTAGCCGGTAAATGACACACACGTTTCTTTTGTGTATACAACTAACGACATGAGCTCTTTAAAAATCTAGAGATAACAGTGACCCTTAATTGAAATGGTATAGATTTAAAACAAATGTTTATATTTATCATATCTTATTTAACAGAAAGTTTGGGCTAGATTTATAAATATATGGCATTTTCAGATGAAATTAAACTTTTGCAATCCAAATGAAACTTTCCTCAAATCAAGTGAAACTTTTTTGATTATCTGTCTGCAAATCGCTTTGTTTGATGTAGCAAAACAGAGACTCGCCTCTAACATGTATCGCTTCCTCTCCTAGCATTGTGGTGCACACCTGCATCCGCTCTTATCACTAATAGCCGTTTGCGCCCTTCCTCTTCCACCAGCCTCTTCCGCTCGACGGCAATTACTGCGAGGTCCTCGGTAGTAGCCTATATCAGTGTATTTGTTTCCTTACCATGATTGCAGCTCGCACCCTTCCTTCGAACTGCACGTATTAAACACCAAATTCGCGCACGCTGAGCTCCCAAACCTTGCTTTCGTGATAAGCACTATCTTGGAGCTTTAAGCGTAAGACTGGCAGCACCATAGCGCTTTTGTTCCCCTCCAACTCTTTCGTCATAACATCTACGTTATCCTCTTCCGTTTTTGGCTTAAGGCTTTCAAGGTGCTCTTCAACATTCTCTGGACTTTTGTTACAGGGGTTAAAGCTGTATTGGAGGCTCTTTTGTAAGACCTGCGGCATCATTATGCTGTTTGTCCCCCTCATACACCTTCGTGGTGACACACCTGCGTGCTCGTTTTAACCCCTTATTTTAGCAAGAGTTGCCGTAGGTACATTTCAATCCTGTCTGAGTATATAAGGCTCCTGATTCTGTACAACAGTGTGTCCTCCGTCTAAATCATGCATTGTATCCATTCTTCATTATTTGACTTTTTGTATCATGGGGATTTGCGCTCTATCCATCACCTAAATGCGAGCGTGCATGCCTTGCCTTTAGGAGCTTGGCAACACTTCATCTAGCTACCGGAAGCTCGCGATGTTGTTAATATAATCCTATAATCCTTACACCATTGTACAAACTCGCCGAATAAAATATTGAAAGGGGCTTACTTGCATCTGCAGGCATCATCTTGAGCATTCACCCTATAAGCTCTCTTTCTACAGATTTCCATATTTATGTGGATCCAGGTCCAACTTTAAGTAGAAATCTGTTCGAAAAAACTGCTCCGATCAACAAGCGCCACTGTCAGTGACTGCATCACCATATCACTAATCCTCTCGGGATCAGCCGAATTCTTATAATTATCTCCTTCTTGTCATATATTCTCTTCTATCATCGGTTGCTGGCAAACTTTTCAAATACCCTCCCTGACTTTTAGCTTTCGGGATTGTTGCTTTCGTGGTAGTTGCTACCTCGCTTTAGGGGTCTATCTTCTTGCTACGTTAAACCCATTTGTCTTGTCTATGCGGATGGCCTGCCTCACGTCCCTGGAACTGGCTCCTTTTTTCTCCTCGGATGCAGGCTTTCGAATTAAGCCGAACATTGCCTCTTCATTCTGCCACCCAAAGCTTCCTCCTCCTCGTACTAGTTGCAATACCGAGGGTTTCACATTGCAAAACTCTTGTACTGCCTACTTCCACCGTCTCACGGGCCCATTCCAAGCGTATGAGCTCTGTTGGGTCGATCACTGCTCGCAAGCGTTGGTCACTTATTTGTGTTGCAAGATACTGCAAGATATCTCTTTTACTCCCTCTGATCCGTTCTTTTCTCCACTCTTTATATCCATTTCGTTTCACCTTCTGTTCCATCAAGGAGCTCCTGGACTCTGTACTACTTTCGCGCACTGATTCCGATGCATCGCTTATGGCGCAACCCCGTTCTTCCTCTCTCAATATCCGCATTACCGTTAGATCTTTAGTTGTTCCTCTTGGTCGTACGACTACTTGCCCGCAAAGGTGAGATCAGCGGTCTTATATTAAATATGGGGAAAAACTTTAAAATAAATAGGTTCATTTTAATTGCAGTAACTGTTTAGAGGACATACCTCGTTGCAAACTTTTATTAAAGGCATTCAGTGGAGTGTCTGCTATGCTTTGAAATGAGAGAAAGGGTACATAATATTGCTGCTTTATTGTGTCACACTTAAAGCACCGTCACATAAGAAGTTTTTCAAATAGATGCGTTTAACCCAATCTAATGCACTATGATTGGAATGCACGTATTTTTATGGTGAATGGTAGATTGAGCAACACTGGCGCCACATGAAAAAGTAGCCAACTTGCAACTATTGTTGCAACCAATGCTTAAGAAGAAGAATTTGGCATTTGCTTTGGCTAAGGGTGCTGGCACATTTTGCAAGTGAAATTATTTTTCCCACGCGTTGATAATTTTTCGAAATTAAAAATTGCAATATAAAAAATGAATACGACACAAAATATGTTAGCAAGTACTTTTGTTGTATAGGCAGAATTTTTATAATGGGCAAGGCGAAATAAACTTCAATTGCCAAGTCTGAAGGTCCTCCATATTTATAAACGCAACATCTTCGTTGATTATGGCGATGTTACTGGAATAAATAAGCTTCTGCTAAACGCATATATATAAAAAATTTCATTGTGCCGCGGCCTTAACATACCAATACCGTAAAATGATAGCAATAGAATCAAGCCTTTTCAAAACTACCACATATAAATGGAGCGTAGAGGCACAAAGCAAACAACAACAATAACAAACAAAGCTCTTGATTCGGCAATAAAAATGGCTACGCATATCATTTATCGATATCTCCATTGACCACGTCTGCTCGCTCCTCGACTTTTATGCCATATCCACTTGTAGTTCTTTCTTTGGCTATTAAAAGTCACCATAAAATGTTTGTATGCATGTGTGTGTGTGCATAAAAGGGAACAGTAACGGCTGTATGGAATTTATAAATATTATTGTCGCATGATATGGTTTGCCAAGACCAAAAGAATTTATTTTACTAGTTTTTTTTGTTTCCTTCACCATTCAGCCGGCTAAGGGCGAAATATTTTCTGTCTGGCCATGGGTTTTTGTAAACGTCAGCAAAATGTGAAATTCTTGCTCATGCATATGTGGATATGGAAGTGTTGGAATTCTGTAAAAATTTTAAGGTTATGCACGCACTCATTCACACAATTAAGGCGCACTGCATTGAAATAAATTTAGAAATTTATTTATATTCAAAATATAAAGCAAATATGCATTTGTTTTCCTTTGCATGTAAACATATTTACACACATATGCATATATACAAAATAGGGCGCAACAAAATTTTCTTATGGACCATTCCGCCAAAAAAAGATACCATGGAATAAATGATGCATCAAGACTTCGCAAAATATTAACTGGGTCAACGTAGTCCCAAGAAGCAAAAATTAGTCTGATTGCTCATGGACCATCTCCATTAAGGACACTTTGGAGGTCTTAACGAGAAAATTAGGCGAAATTACAAGAAATCCTAGAATTGGAATAAGTCCAAGTAAGTAGAAGGGGCACAACACTCGGGCAGGAACCACAAAAGAAGAAGGGAACTGGGTTTGAAATGTACTCAAAGCATCTTCAGATAAATCACCTGTACCGACTCTCTGACTCATGCTATGTCTTCTGGCGGAGGTCTATTGTAGAGTGAGCATTGAAATCCAATGTGATAAAGTCAGATATCGTGCAGAGTTGTCGAGCCTCGCTGGCGCCCAAAGCCATCTTTAAGGGCTTCATTCTGTATTGCGAACGATAGCTCAAGGGAAAAATTCGCCTCTAAACGATTTCGCCAAGCAATGGTACTTTTCATTCGGCCTTAACGCTGCTTACTTTTTAACAAACAGGAAGGCTAAAGCAATTATCAAACGATATGTTGCCATCGTTTAATATATTACAAATATACTATCAATTGTTCTTTGAGGGGAAACGAATGTTCGTTCCGTAATAGAGAATTAGGCCCATAGTCTCCCTTTGCTGAGTCCAAGGGCACAGCAATATTAAAGGCAATGAATTTTGTGAAATAATCAGTGGACATTAGCGAGGCGGACAGCTGTTAACAACCAAACAACAAACAAAATCGATGAATATGACATAAGGGCAACGGACTAGCAGTGCCACTTATAGCCATTTTTTGGATAGGAAAGAAACTATTTTCCTACTCAAGCTAAATAAATTTGCAGGGAGAATACTTAAGGGTGTGTTCTGCCGATGTTCACGACTACAAGCAAGACGCCTCAGCTTTTTGGACGCACGGTTTTCCGAAAGACTGGCAGAGGTTCAATTCTCCTCCTTAGTTCGATCAGAGAAAGAAAATGGTTCATTCACGACTACTAGGAAAAAATCTTTACGAAAGTGCCGCCAAACACAGAGGACAATCAATATGGAAAAATATGTCTTCGAGTGGACGCACGCCCACTTAACCTCACTTAATGATTGTCTTTTAATGCTTGATAAATGTTTTTTGGCTTATCAAACAATAAACACTTACAGCAATGCAACTTGTCCCATCCGTCACAAAATTCATAGTTTCTCATTCCACCATACGGTATAGCAAATTTTGAAACAATTTTTTTAGGTTTGTCTGAAATTGGAAAGTGAAGCCGTCCTCTTATGTAGGCGAATGATCACATAGTCCCAACCGTCACACTTGGTATCATACGAATACTTGTCTTTAACTGATAAAATGTCCAGATTTCTATAAAAAATAGTTCTAACAAATAAAGGTGTCTAAATTCGGGTGTAACCGAACATTATATACTCAGCGTGAGCTTCAATTGAATATTTCCCCATTTCCTCTTAAAATAAAACTTGAAATATGTGAAATATCATTAATTAAAAACTATTTTTTGCTAAGTTATAGCTTATTATTCTAGTCTACAACCCTTTTAAACTTGTTATACTCAGTTGAGCAGAGCTCACAGAGTATATTAAGTTTGATTGGATAACGGTTGGTTGTACATATATAAAGGAATCGAGATAGATATAGACTTCCATATATCAAAATAATCAGGATCGAAAAAAAATTTGATTGTGCCATGTCCGTCCGTCCGTCCGTCCGTCCGTCCGTCCGTTAACACGATAACTTGAGTAAATGTTAAGGTATCTTGATGAAATTTGGTATGTAGGTTCCTGAGCACTCATCTCAGATCGCTATTTAAAATGAGCGATATCGGACTATAACCACGCCCACTTTTTCGATATCGAAAATTTCGAAAAACCGAAAAAGTGCGATAATTCATTACAAAAGACCGATAAAGCGACGAAACTTGTAGATGAGTTGAACTTATGACGCAAAATAGAAAATTAGTAAAATTTTGGACAATGGGCGTGGCACCGCCCACTTTTAAAAGAAGGTAATTTAAAACTTTTGCAAGCTGTAATTTAGCAGTCGTTGAAGATATCATGATGAAATTTGGCACGAACGTTACTCTTATTACTATATATACGCTTAATAAAAATTAGCAAAATCGGAGAAGGACCACGCCCACTTTAAAAAAAAATTTTTTAAAGTAAAATTTTAACAAAAAATTTAATATCTTTACAGTATATATGTAAATTATGTCAAGATTCAACTCCAGTAATGATATGGTGCAACAAAATACAAAAAAAAAAGAAAATTTAAAAATGGGCGTGGCTCCGCCCTTTTTCATTTAATTTGTCTAGGATACTTTTAACGCCATAAGTCAAACAAAAATTAACCAATCCTTTTGAAATTTGGCAGGGGCATATATTTTATGGCGTTAACTGTTTTCTGTGAAAATGGGCGAAATCGGTTGATGTCACGCCCAGTTTTTATACACAGTCGTCCGTCTGTCCTTCCGCATGGCCGTTAACACGATAACTTGAGCAAAAATCAATATATCTTTACTAAACTCAGTTCACGTACTTATCTGAACTCACTTTATCTTGGTATGAAAAATGAACGAAATCCGACTATGACCACGCCCACTTTTTCGATATCGAAAATTACGAAAAATGAAAAAAATGCCATAATTCTATACCAAATACGAAAAAAGGGATGAAACATGATAATTGGATTGTTTTATTGACGCGAAATATAACTTTAGAAAAAACTTTATAAAATGGTTGTGACACCTACCATATTAAGTAGAAGAAAATGAAAAAGTTCTGCAGGGCGAAATAAAAAACCCTTAAAATCTTGGCAGGTATTACATATATAAATAAATTAGCGGTATACAACAGATGATGTTCTGGGTCACCCTGGTCAACATTTTGGTCGATATCTGGAAAACGCCTTCACATATACAACTACCACCACTCCCTTTTAAAACTCTCATTAATACCTTTAATTTGATACCCATATCGTACAAACTCATTCTAGAGTCACCCCTGGTCCACTTTTATGGCGATATCTCGAAAAGGGGTCCACCTATAGAACTAAGCCCCACGCCCTTTTAAAATAATTATTAACACCTTTCATTTGATACCCATATCAGACAAACAAATTTTAAAGTCACCCCTGGTCCACCTTTATGGCGATATCTCGAAAAGGCGAACACCTATAAAACGAAGGCCCACTCCCTTTTAAAAATACTCATTAACACCTTTCATTTGATACCCATATCGTACAAACATAGTCTAGAGTCACCCCTGGTCCACCTTTATTGCGATACCTCGAAAATGCGTCCACCTATAGAACTAAGGCCCACTCCCTCTTAAAATACTCATTAACTCCTTTCGTTTGACACCCATATTACACAAACGAATTCTATAGTCACCCCTGGTCCATCTTTACGGTGATATCTCGAAAAGGCGTCCATCTATAGAACTTAGGTCCACGCGCTTTTAAAATACTCATTAATACCTTTCATTTGATACCCATATCGTACAAACGCATTCTAGGGTCAACCCTGATCCACCTTTATGGCTATATCCCTAAATGGCGTCCACCTATAGAACTATGGCCCACTCCCTCATAAAATACTCTTTAGTGCCTTTCATTTGATGGACATGTCATACAAACACATTCCAGGGTTTCCCTCGGTTCATTTTCCTACATGGTTATTTTCCCTTATGTTGTCACCATAGCTCTCAACTGAGTATGTAATGTTCGGTTACACCCGAACTTAACCTTCCTTACTTGTTTTATATCTAAGTTGCCGCGGTCTTTAACAGAACCCGTCAATTTTTACTAGAAATATTTTCTACTATAGGGAAAACCGGTGTACCCAATTTTATTACGATTTTTCTTCGAGTTATGGCTCCCGAAACAGAGAAAATTGCTTAGTCATAAAAGGGGCGGTGCCACGCCCATTTTTTTAAATTAGAAGTTTTTCCTATTTATTGTTATAAATCCACTTGGGAAATGAAATACCATTGATATAAACTTTTTTTCCAAAGACAGAGCGTATTTTATTCATCCACGACCCTTTTAAAAACCTTTTATATAAAAGTAGGCGTGGTCCTTAACCGATTTCGTTAATTTTTCTTCAAAACATTTCCTATAGTAAAGGCAACCTCGCTGCCGAATTTTGTTACAATAGGTTTAACGATTTTTGATTTATGATTAATAATATTTGTAAAACTGATTATATCACAAGTGGGCGGTGCGACGCCCATTTTCAAATTTCTTTTCAAGTTTTTATCAAGAGTCTCAGTATCAGTCCACGCGTCAAATTTCAACGTTCTACGTGTATTATTTACTAAATAATCAGGTTTTTTGTGTTTTCGAAAATGTTATATATATAAAAAGTGGGCGCGGTTATCATCCGATTTCGCTCATTTTCAATACCAATCTATTCTGCGTCTAGATAAGCTCGTGTACCAAATTTGGAGAAGATATCTCAATATCTACTCTAGTTATCGTGTTAATGGACAGACGGACGAACGGACGGACGGACATCGATCAAACAAATTTTTTTTCGACACTGATGATTTTGATATATGGAAGTCTATATCTGTCTCGATTCTTTTATATCTGTACAACCAACCGTTATCCAATCAAAGTTAATATACTCTGTGTGCAAAGCGCGCTGAGTATAAAAAGAACTATTTTAACTTTGAGTCAAAGTCGAACAAAATTTCACTATGGAATGTCCTTTATGCTTCATGGCTATTAGTAAACCTTCTAATTGGTTTAGAGTTATATTGGAGTTCATGTACGACACACATACATATAGAATCCTAAATATCTCTACTAATGCTTGATTTCACATTTTTACAAAGCCACTTAGCTATTCCATAGATAGATGCAAGTTTCTGAACCTTTATTTGTATGCGTGTGTGTAGATACATATGTATGTATATGTATGCAAAAGGATTTCATATGAAATGAATATTAGATTAGGTTCGATACGAATTATTGTTTGACCAACAAAAAAGAAAAAGGTCGTCAAAGGATATTTCAGTTGTTATTTGTATGATCTGTCTTATGATTTTCATTGGGTTTTGTTTCTGCTACAGTAATTGTTGCTGTATAGAAATCTTTTATATTTCGCTTGGAAACTTATTTCAGCCAATTATGCACAAAATATGACACATAGAGTGTTTGGCCATGTGTAAAATGTGTACAATGTTAGAGGATTGAGTCCAATTGTGACCGTCAGTAAAAACACTAAACTAAAATAAGAGCAGAAGTTTATATTTTAAGGTCGTTCCACATGCCTCACTTTCGTCTTTGCATTTACTATTAAAGAATTCTACATTCATTTGCTGTACAAAAACGGACGTTGCTTACTTTTTGATAACTTCGGATTTCACAGATAAATTAAATACGATATTATAATATCGGGGATATCTACTTTTTTTATATTTTTTCTGTGTATCTTACTGAATGGATGTCTTGAAAAAGTTATTTCAATTTCACTGTTTTATGTTTAGTCTTCAGGAAAAGTCAAACAAATTGTATAATTATTACAAATCCAGTGGATTACCCACTGAAGCTGGGCCTACCGACATTAGAGGCGCATTCGAATGACTCACGGATTTTGTTTTTGTGGAGTGTCGAGATCTGGAACTGCTAAGCTACATAGCAAATATCATCAGCGGAGTGATATACATAACAGTTAGAAATTTTGCATAAAATACATTGTGAGATAAATGTACATTTTTATCTCGTAAAGATTTTTATACTCAGCTTAGCAGGGCTCACAGAGTATATTAATTTTGTACGCATACCGAAACCCCGTAATGACATAAACTAATAGAGATTAATATGGACTTCTATATATCAAAATTATCTGGGTGAAAAGAGAAATTCATTTAGCCATGTCCGTCCGTCTGCCCGTAAACACAATAACTTGAGTAAATTTTAAGGTATCTTAATGACATTTGGTGTCTAAGTTCCTGGGAACTTATCACTATTAAAATGAACGAAATGGGACTATAACCACCCACTTTTTCGATATCGAAAATTTCGAAAAACCGAAAAAGTGCGATAATTCATTACCAAAGATGAATGAAGCGATTAAACCTGGAAGGTGGGTTGACCTTATGACGCAGAATAGAAAATTAGTAAAATTTTGAACAATGGGCGTGGCACCGCTCACTTTTAAAAGAAGGTAATTTAAAAGTTTTGCAAGCCGTAGTTTGCAGCAGAATATGGGATATGTAATCTTCGGTTACACCCGATCTTAGCCTTCCTTACTTGTTGTCAATATCTGCACAGTATTCGGGCCTGACTACGACAAATAAAATTTGATAAAGTTTATTAAAATTAGCCTTCGCAAATTCATAACTAATAGCGTGGTATTATCAAGTCACTTTATGCTTGATTGCCCAGATTTTGCCAGAACTAGGTGAACGGTCGCGACTCACTTTGATCGCCGCAGGGTTTATACAAGATCGAGATCGGTTTAATTAGCAACTATATCTTTGCTTTGGCGGCCACCGTGGTGTGATGGTAGCGTGCTCCGCATGCCACACCGAATGCCCTGTGTTCACACCCCGGGCAAAGCAAAATCAAAATTTTAGAAATAAGGTTTTTCAATTAGAAGAAAATTTTTGGGGTCGCCCCTCGACAGTGTTTGGCAAGCACTTCGAGTGTATTTTTGACATGAAAAGCTTCTTAGTGAAAATGTATTTACCTCACAAATGTCGCTCGGAGTCGGCATAAAACAATTAGGGCCCGACCGGCCAATTTGCAGGAAATATTATAAAGGAACACGACGTAAATTGGAAGGGAAGCTTGGCCTCAAATCTCTTCGGAGGTTATCGCGCCTTATATTTTTTTCTGTCTTTGCTATGAAACGGTTCTCTAAGTAACTAAAGCTGCGTCACCTTTATTTTATGTGGTATCAGAACGGACATTCATGCTGTCCAAGTGAGCTTCACCTACCAGGGCAGCTACAACCTAATCTAACCTTAATTCATATCGGAAGCTTAAAACGTATTTTGTGGGAATTTCTTTTAGACTTGTTAACTAATTCCTGCGAAGTATGGCAAGGGTCTTCAGGTACAGTAAGAGGTTTACCTCTGCTAAGAATAGATAATATACCAGTTTTAGGCAAAATTAAGTTTTATATTTAAAAGTCGTGTTCTGAATAATTTGGACGAAACAGGTAAAATATCACGATCGAATGTGGGCAATTATATATGCAGAAGACTAAAGTCACCCAAGATAGCTTTTAGTAAGGAAATATATATATGTGACCTGGAATCATGAAAGGCACCTATTGTGCGAAAACAAGTTTTCGAGAAAAACGCGTTTAAAGTTGCTGTTTAGCTTTACTCTGTGTAGTGACCGACCTTTGTGAACGAATTTTGTAATTAAAATTTAAGTAACTTCCCGATAAGCTACAAGCTTGAAACTTGGAATGTAGTTCAGAACCCGATGACAATGCAATAATAAGAAAAAACTCCGATAGGTGGCGCATGGATATAAATATTTCAAAAAATCGTATTTGTAGTCCGATTTACCTTTAAAAGATAGAAAGCTGCGGTTTGTTCCATTGGAAAGAGCGTTAAATTACCTATAAGAATCACTTAAAGGTGAAGAACGGTATTTTTGCGCAATAGGTCCCTTTCATTATTCCAGGTCACATATGGATTCATATATATATGCGCTATTGCGCTTGAATTAATGTAAGGCACTATAACTTCCGAAGAGAATTTAGGCCAAGCTTCTCTTCCAATTTGCATAGTGGTCCTTTTCTAATTTTCTCTACAAGATGGCGGGATGTGGCCTAATTGTTTTTATGCCGACTCCTTGGGTGTGGTAGGCGGAGCACGCTACCATCACACCCCAGTGGCCGCCATTTGCGCTTGAATTGCGTAGCATCAATAATCGGTGAAGAAACCTCAGCTGCAGGTATAGAAAAATGTACCACGATCAAAACTCCACCTCCAACTCTGTTCAGTCGTTAATTTCTATATATTAAGTAATCATTGCAAAGATCCCTAGAATTAAATATGCGAGGCTTTAGCCAATTTCTTGTAAAAGCAATCATGGTGTAGTTAAAGGTTAGTGATTTCAAATACAACTCAGCTAGATTCGTGTTTAGACAGAAACCTTACGTTTTAATGAAATATATCAAGGTCCGTTTTAATACTTGGCTTTTAGATGCGCCATTGTTATTATAAACTGTAGCAAGATTAGAAATATATAAATAACGTCTATGTCCTAAATCACGCACAAAAGAACCGGACGACCAAAAATGGCAGTTTAAAATGACGAAATGTCTCTAGGAAAATTATAGTTGCATTGGCGAACTATCACGTTCTCGAATTTTAGTTTATGTGTACGATGTATGACTTTGGTTCCTCTTCTGTGGTAGCTCTCTCGAATCTCGACACGAAAATCGATTTTTAATACGATAATTCTTATTATTGTAATAAGCTTCTTTTACTACTGGGTATCGCTTATATGATTTGATCAAGTCATTTTATTAGGCGGCAGGTGATTTCTGAACGCGATTAGGCTCAACACAATGACTTACCAACTAGGGCTACAAACATATCTACATACTCTACATTCTTGATTAAGTGATTTATAGAACATATGAACATATTTTCCATAAAACTTTTACGCTTGCACACACACACACAAGCAATTTAAAAGTAAATTTCAACAAGTAAGGAAGGTTAAGTTCGGGTGTAACCGAACATTACATACTCAGTTGAGAGATATGCTGACAACATAAGGGAAAACAAACATGTAGGAAAATGAACCGAGGGAAACCCTGGAATGTGTTTATATGACATGTGTATCAAATGAAAGGCATTAATGAGTATTTTATAAGGGAGTAATCCTTAGTTCCATAGGTGGCCGCCGTTTCGAGATATCGCCATAAAGGTGGACCAGAGGTGACCCTAGAATTTGTTTGAACGATATGGGTATCAAATTAAAGGTATTAATGAGGGTTTTAAAAGGGAGTGGTGGTTGTTGTATAGGAGGTCGCCTTTTCGAGATATCGCCATAAAGGTGTACCAGGGGTGACTCTAGAATGCGTCTGTACGATATGGGTATCAAATGAAAGGTGTTAATGAGTATTTTAAAAAGGAGTAATCCTTAGTTCCATAGGTGGACGCCGTTTCGAGATATCGCCATAAAGGTGGACCAGGGGTGACCCTAGAATTTGTTTGTACAATATGGGTATCAAACGAATGGTGTTAATGAGTATTTTAAAAGGGAGTGGGCCTTAATTCTATAGGTGGATTCCGTTTCGATTTATCGCCATATAAGTGGACCAGGGGTGACTCTAGAATGTGTTTGTACGATATGGGTATCAAATTAAAGGTATTAATGAGGGTTTTAAAAGGGAGTGGTGGTTGTTGTATAGGAGGTCGCCTTTTCGAGATATCGCCATAAAGGTGTACCAGGGGTGACTCTAGAATGCGTCTGTACGATATGGGTATCAAATGAAAGGTGTTAATGAGTATTTTAAAAAGGAGTAATCCTTAGTTCCATAGGTGGACGCCGTTTCGAGATATCGCCATAAAGGTGGACCAGGGGTGACCCTAGAATTTGTTTGTACAATATGGGTATCAAACGAATGGTGTTAATGAGTATTTTAAAAGGGAGTGGGCCTTAATTCTATAGGTGGATTCCGTTTCGATTTATCGCCATATAAGTGGACCAGGGGTGACTCTAGAATGTGTTTGTACGATATGGGTATCAAATTAAAGGTATTAATGAGGGTTTTAAAAGGGAGTGGTGGTTGTTGTATAGGAGGTCGCCTTTTCGAGATATCGCCATAAAGGTGTACCAGGGGTGACTCTAGAATGCGTCTGTACGATATGGGTATCAAATGAAAGGTGTTAATGAGTATTTTAAAAAGGAGTAATCCTTAGTTCCATAGGTGGACGCCGTTTCGAGATATCGCCATAAAGGTGGACCAGGGGTGACCCTAGAATTTGTTTGTACAATATGGGTATCAAACGAATGGTGTTAATGAGTATTTTAAAAGGGAGTGGGCCTTAATTCTATAGGTGGATTCCGTTTCGATTTATCGCCATATAAGTGGACCAGGGGTGACTCTAGAATGTGTTTGTACGATATGGGTATCAAATTAAAGGTATTAATAAGGGTTTTAAAAGGGAGTGGTGGTTGTTGTATAGGAGGTCGCCTTTTCGAGATATCGCCATAAAGGTGTACCAGGGGTGACTCTAGAATGCGTCTGTACGATATGGGTATCAAAAGAAAGGTGTTAATGGGTATTTTAAAAGGGCGTGGGGCTTAGTTCTGTAGGTGGACGCCTTTTCTAGATATCGCCATAAAGGTGGACCAGGGGTGACTCTAGAATGAGTTTGTACGATATGGGTATCAAATTAAAGGTATTAATGAGAGTTTTAAAAGGGAGTGGTGGTAGTTGTATATGTGAAGGCGTTTTCCAGATATCGACCAAAATATGGACCAGGGTGACCCAGAACATTATCTGTTGGATACCGCTAATTTATTTATATATGTAATACCTGCCAAAATTTTAAGGGTTTTTTTATTTCGCCCTGCAGAACTTTTTCATTTTCTTCTACTTAATATGGTAGGTGTCACAACCATTTTATAAAGTTTTTTCTAAAGTTATATTTCGCTTCAATAAAACAATCCAATTACCTTACCAAGTTTCATCCATTTTTTCGTATTTGGTATAGAATTATGGTATATTTTTCATTTTTCGTAATTTTGGATATCGAAAAAGTGGGCGTGGTCATAGTCGGATTTCGTTTATTTTTTATACCAAGATAAAGTGAGTTCAAGTAAGCGCGTGAACTAAGTTCATTAAAGATATGTCAATTTTTGCTCAAGTTATCGTGTTAACGGCCATGCGGAAGGACAGACGGATGACTGTGTATAAAAACTGGGCGTGGCATCAACCGATTCCGCCCATTTTCACAGAAAACAGTTAACGTCATAAAAGCTATGCCACTACCAAATTTCAAAAGGATTGGTTAATTTTTGTTCGACTTATGGCGTTAAAAGTATCCTAGACAAATTAAATGAAAAAGGGCGGAGCCACGCCCATTTTGAAATTTTCTTTTATTTTTGTATTTTGTTGTACCACATCATAACTGGAGTTGAATGTTGACATAATTTACTTATATACTGTAAAGATATTAAATTTTTTGTTAAAATTTTACTTTAAAAATTTTTTTTTTTAAAGTGGGCGTGGTCCTTCTCCGATTTTGTTGATTTTTATTAGGCGTACATACAGTAATAAGAGTAATGTTCCTGCCAAATTTCATCATGATACCTTCAACGACTGCCAAATTACAGCTTGCAAAATTTTAAATTACCTTCTTTTAAAAGTGGGCGGTGCCACGCCCATTGTCCAAAATTTTACTAATTTTCTATTCTGCGTCATAAGTTCAACTCATCTACCAAGTTTCGTCGCTTTATCTGTCTTTTGTAATGAATTATCGCACTTTTCGGTTTTTCGAAATTTTCGATATCGAAAAAGTGGGAGTGGTTATAGTCCGATATCGTTCATTTTAAATAGCGATCTGAGATGAGTGCTCAGGAACCTACATACCAAATTTCATCAAGATACCTCAAAATTTACTAAAGTTATCGTGTTAACGGACGGAGGGACAGACATGGCTCAATAAAATTTTTTTTCGATCCTGATTATTTTGATATATGGAAGTCTATATCTATCTCGATTCCTTTATATATGTGCAACCAACCGTTATCCAATCAAACTTAGTATACTCTGTGAGCTCTGCTCAACTGAGTATAAAAATTCTAAAGCCAAATAAAGCCTTAGCGCTTTTTATTGAATAACATAAATGGCGAAACCAATTAACTGCGAACGATAGAAACATTTTTGCTTTTATATATATTAATGCAATTGTTGGTATATATACATATCTATGCAAATACACAAACACTTATATTTATGCATGTAATTAGATGGCATCTTTATGTCTGTTTCTAAATTAAATTGTATGCAAAATAATATAAAGTAGCTATAGCAACAACAACAGTCCTTCAAAGGTACTCATTTGCTCTAACATGTATGTCGTTCATAATTTATTTTTTAGTACTTTTTTTGCTCCTTCATTTATCCCAAACAGTATTTGTTTCATCCTTTTTGTTGTACAGTTTTAACGATTTAAGTAATTAAGCACACATTCAATTTCTCAAGAAAATAAGCAAAGGGATAGCGGAAAACTGCGGCAATAAGCAAACTACAAAGTAGATACATAATCATACAACCACATGCTCGTGTGTAAAGGGCTTGACATACACATTTGCGTATGTGTGTGTGTGTGTATTTGCGCAGGTATACTTTTACACTTTGAAAATCTGCATAACTAACTAAGTAAGTAAGTTTCGAAGACGAACTACCTATGCAAACACATTCATGCATATAAATATGTTAAAACATAAATAAGCAACACAGGTGGCGTTGATAAATATACAAACAAGTATGCTGGGGAAAGGCGGGCAGGCAAGAACTCAACTTTTATACTCTGATGTATCTACGAAAACATTCATTGTAACTACTTGATGCAATGACTCCCGAGCTCAGTATCTTACGAAGTTTTGATGTGCCCACTCTGGACAGAACTCTTTGCGAACCATGGAATCCATCATATACTGACCCTGACTCAGAGGTCTGGTTAATGTAAAGATTGAAATTCGATAACTGAAAAACAGAGGCTGGTATTTATAGGCAGAACTGCAAGAAATCGATACCAATGGGAAGCTACCCTACTACAGCCTTGGGTACGTTGCAGTCTTATACAACTACTTCTTAGCTAATGAATGATTGCAAAGGAGTCCTAAATGATTTTGGAAACAAAAAAAAAAAAAAGGTTTTACTAGGAAGGGTTTTTGGGCATGTGCGGCAAGAATGCAGGAAACGAACATTCAGACTATGGTCCTGAGACCTTCTGTGGACTCACGAAGAAAGAAATCGGGAAGCAAAGCATTTCAGACAACACTGAATTAAGTTCCCTGGGCAGGCCAAATTGTTTATGCTCCCTGCGATGAGGGAATCACCCAAATTCATTAATCTAAGCAGATTATCACTGGGTAATAAACAAGACACTGATGTCTATGATATCACCAAAGTAAGTTAAATCTCTCCGAGACACCAATCTGTCGGTTTTGTGGTCTGGAGGACGAAACATCGGTTCACATTGTCTGTGAATCTTTTCTTCTTATGGAGCAAAAGCCGTACATCAAAAACCTCCACATAAAGAAATAGGCTGAAACGTCAAGCACAAAAGATCTGGAGAGAGGTCGTTGGGCATCAAGGCCGAGCAATATCAGTAATCTCACAAAAATCAGTAAAATCAAAAATAAGGCTTTCCCCTCCACATCTCTCCGTCCTCTTCCTGTTTTCTTCAATTTTCTTTTCCTTTTTGTTCTTTACAACTGCTTGGCGATAAGGCAAGGCAGCGCTTACTGGAGGCTCCTTTTCCAAGTAATCTACCCCAGGTCGTGGAGGATGTCGCCACGGACTTTTTTTTTATATTTTTTTAATGGATGCTCTGGCAGAGCGCTGCCATCAAGTGGCCCAATGAAACCAGGATAATCCTGGTGAGTCTTTGAATGGCAGCGGTTTCTCAAGTGTCGAGATCTGAAACTGCTCAGCTACTGAAGAGATATCACAAACTAAGCGTAATACTAAAACGAATAGAAGAGAGACAATCGTTTTAAACATAAGTTATTAGGAGAGGTGAGAACAGTATTTTTTATAAAAAAGGGAGTTTGATTTGGTAGCCTTTTTCAAGTCCTCAGAGTAGTTCGAAATGGAAAAGAAATGGTGTAATTTTCTAGTATCACAATGCTCCCAGTGTCATTAGCCTCAGTGTGCGCTCGAGGAGCCACTTCAACCTTTTCCTTCTATCGTATATCTCTAGTGTCGCCTTACAATTTCATCTATTCCTCTATTCTTTCCTGTCACTCCCTCCTGTTCCTCTCGTAACAGTCTTTCCTTTTCTTTCCCTCTAGCTTTGACTTTTCGAGCTAGATCTTTGCCGTCCTTTTTATCTCTAGCTTTTAATGTCGATATCCCTCCTTTTTACTCTTTCATCTTTTCCATTTACGTTTTTACCTATCGGTCTTCCTATCTCTCTCTCTACAGCACCTCCCTATATTCCTTCGTCCCCGATTTTTTCGCACGAGCACTTACTTACTCACCTCCCTTCGTTAATTCCCTTCTGCTCAACCTCTCTCTTTGTAATTTCACTGCAACTATCTTATGTTTATTCTAAATAATAAATAGCTGTTTGAATGCATGGTGAAAATCAAACCTCCATTATACCTCATACAGGTAAGTTTATATGAAAACGAGATCGGTTAAATCATATGAGAGCCCTTAAAGAAATACACGCATAAAACAATCTCAATTAATTAAGAACTTTCAAATATCACGTTTTCAAAGCCTTTCTTAGAGGTTGAGGCTTACGAACTACACTTCCGGACAACCTTATAAAATGCCGTAGATCCACCACTGAGACCCCTATGATGTTTGGTGTTGATGCTGATGGCGATAACTGAATGAGGTAAAATGTTGACGTGTATAAGCTTTGCGGAGATGTGACGATAGTGCAGCGAATAAAAACTTAAAGGCTTCGCTAACTAGGTCATGTTATGCGAATGAACGAAGACGCTCCGGCATAAAAAGTATTTAAGTCGACACCGAAGTTTGCAAGCATTGGAATAGGGAGAACTCCACTGAATTGGAAGACGAGATGAAGGAAGACTTGGCCTCCTTTTGTGTTTCCGACTTGTGTCAAATATCGCGATACAGGGAAAGTTGACAACTTAGGCTGTTAAACGCCTATTAGAGATAGTGATGTATGATCACTATACTCATAAATCTACAGCTAGTTATATCAAAATCGTTTATATCTAAACTAAGCCAACTTAGCTGCTTTTTATTTTGCAAAAGTTAGTTGCTTGGAAGCACGATACTTCGGTAGTTGCATATAAAGTGCAGTACTGAGGTACTCATTTCCAGTAGAGAGGATACAAACAGGAAGAGAAAAAGGATGAAATTAAAACTTACACTGCACACGTAATGTAACTAAGGGTTCATGCACATACGTATATAGTTACAAATAAATTCAGATTTTGTACTTGCATATGTGTATGTGTGTGTTTCTGCGACACACTTGGAGTAAGTCCGTTTGTGATGTGCCGGCAAAGTTAAAGACTTTAATGAATATACACGGATGACTAAGTTGCATAACACAAACGTGGCTTAAAAAATATTTACATAAAATATACAGAAGAAAAGCAAGAATCGTAAAGTTAAAAAAAAAAAAGAAATTAATTAGGTGGCAATATCGTAAAAACAACAACATAGACACGGTGTATTTTTCCAGCTTTTAATATACCTGCGCTAGTTACGACTGTCATGAAATGTTACTAAAGTCCCGTTTTTGGGTTGTGTCCTAGGATTTAGAACCACCACGTAAAAACCTGCCAATTAATAATTTGAGCAAGCGACGCAGCCATAAATAATGCGGATGAAAAATTGAGGATTCCCTTTATGAGAGACAAGAAAAGACAAACAATGAATGCCTCCCCTAGGATATTCAAATCATGCTGGGCGACATTAACACCATGGTAGGTAAGAAAGAGGTATCTAGTCCTACAATTTGAGAATTTAATCTAGACGATGTAACATCTCCCAAAAGGTTGAGGGTGTTTGATTTCATTGCAGCTCAATAGACATCAGCACTACCACGTTCAAGTATCAAAAGATACACCAAGATACTTGGCAATCTTCTGATAGAAGAGTACGAAATCAAATCGATCATGTCGTGATCAAACGCAGGCATATGTAGTTTGAATGTCCTCGATGTGCGCACTCTACAAGGTCCAAATACAGACTCGGAACACAACCTTGTGGCAATAGTATTCATGACTTTAACCTATGATTTTTCTTCTTGTAAAAGCATCTCTCTTCCATTTTTCAACTTGCAGTAACGTTCAAACCCTTTGCTCGTTGCACTTGCTTTTAACGTAGCCCTTTGGGCAGCGTATTTTGTTTCACTTGCAACGCGGCATTCTGCATCGTACCAAATGTTTTTCCGTGGTCGTCGGTAATCAGTCGCTTCCTCGACGGCGGCAATAAGTATTTTAGAGATATACTCACACTGCTCCTGTATTCCGGCAAATGGGTCTCTGCTCTCAGAGAACAGGTATGACAGTCGAGTAGAGAAATCATTATGAGTCCGTTGGTGGTGCTGTTATTGTTGAAGCGATTAGGTTGCTCCCCGAAGGTTTTGGGGAGTGTTATCTATGTGATGGTCTTTTTCCGAATACAGATTCGGTACGCTCCGGTACCACAGCACCATTAAAGTGCGAGCCCGACCATCTCGGGAACGATTTATGTGGCCACATTAAACCTTCAGGCCATTCCCCCCTCCCCACCCACAAGTTCCATGAGGAGCTTGGGGTCGCCAGAGCCTCGTCTGTTAGTGAAACAGGATTCGCCGCGGATAGGTGAGGCTGACAATTGGGTTTGGAGAAGCTATATATTGCGCTGGCAATATGAAGGGTTGCGCTACACAGCCCCTTGAATCTGGTATTTTAGTCGCCTCTTACGACAAGCACACCTAACGCGGGTATATTCTGATCCCCTAACCCGCTGGGGTATGATCCCGTTCCTTGTGTTTCTTGTTCCTTGTGTTTTGCTACGCAGAGGTGGATGCGTATTTTGGCTGCTACGTGATAGTGATCCTAGCTGATGTTAGCTTCTCGGACCGTGCGCATAACTAAAACACTGGAAGCATTACGTCCTTGTTTCACAACGTTCTCAATCGTTTTGGGTGTATTTCGATCGGGGGACAGCCTTGTATATTTTATGTGTAATTTTATGCATTAGTAGAGGTTTCATTGCGTAGGCTGAACTTTCTGCCCGGGGTGCCAAAACACGGTCTTTTTCCACTCAAGCGAAGCACGACTTTTGTATCATAATGGCAGCGCTCGCGAGTGCGTTCTAAGCGTTCATAGGAAGTATCTTACTCCTCATTTTCTTTATTCTCTGTCAGTTACAGGAGTGAACGTCAGTATTTGACTACAAAATCTCTCTTCCAACATAAATCAGACACCGAAATTGTGCTTATTTCGGGCTCCTGCACTAATCCATTTACATTGGCCGTCATCAGTAAAAGGTTTCCTTCTTATACGAGGCCTTGTATTCTATTTCATTTGAGTGTGGTTTTATATGGCGGATATCAATCCCAACACACAACCCGCTCAGCGGGATGAAAGTATCACTTGCACGTTTATATATCGAGCCGCTTAATCCAAACGGATGTTCAGTGGCTAGCCAGAGGATACTTGGCCAAAAGCGACCGGAAGTAGTGAGCTGCTTGAACCACATGCAAAAGAATAACCCTCGCCAATTCCTAGTGAATTAAAATGTATAAAATAAGCTTACAAGTTAGAAGGGAATTCAAATCCAGATTATGCGACAATAAGCGAGCTTACTTTGTGTGAAATAAGTTCACCATAAGTTCTTTCTTGCACATGCGGAAAATGAGTTGAATTGCTTTAAAATTCATATAGACATATTGACACACAAATTGATATTCATACATGTACATATAGAAATCTAAATAAACAATACACAACACTACCTATACCATATTCATAAAACAGTTTTTTGCATATTTAACCCCACCCATGCGCAAACATGCATACCTTTCACAAATTCACACTGTTGCATTTACAATTGGCAATATGAAATTGCTTCAGGGTGGTGTATATATGTATGTATGTATGTATGTATGTATGTATATATATATATATAAAAAAATAAATGTAAGGCGCGATAACCTCCGAAGAAATCTAAGGCTGAGCTTCTCTTCCAATTTGCGTCGTGCTCCTCTTGATTTTCCCTACAAATTGGCCGGATGGGACCTACATGATTTTATGCCGACACCGAACGGCATCTGCAAGGCAGATTAGTTTTCACTGAGAGCTTTTTATGGCAGAAATACACCCGGAGCGCTTGCCAAACAATGCCGAGTGGCGACCCCGCTTAGAAAAATTTTCTTCTAATTGAAAAACCTTATTTCTAAAAATTTTTGATGTTTCTTTGCTTATATATATATATATACATATATTAGACTGGGTCGATTTATTAACCGATAACGCTCGATTTTTCGATAGAATTTGTCTCAGGAGAAAAAAGTTCCACTACGCATACCCAAAAAAAAATTTTCGAGCCTGCGAAATTTCATCGATTTTCTCGATTTTTTATGCATTTTTTTCAATTTCCAGGCTCCAAATCATTTTTTATGTATTTTTTTTTTGTGTCAATTGGCAAATGTAAAATTGGTAAATGCAGTTTTTTGAAAAAAAAAATCTTTTATGGAGATTTGGAAGAATTTTGGTCGAAAAATCGAATTATTTTTCGCAGGCTAAAAAATTATTTTTTTTTTTTGGGTATGCGTAGTGGAACTTTTTTTCCTGAGCCCAAATTCTATCGAAAAATCGATGGTGCGATATAGGTTAATTTTCGCCCATACAAGCCGACCCATCCCAATATATATATACATATATATATATATATGTGTGTGTGTATATGTTTGCGTAAAATGAAACGCTTAGAAAGAATCAACAGAATTTATGATTAATTTTTAACCTACCGCTTTAAATAGCGGAAATGGAAATGAATTGCGGGAGTAGAGCAGAAAATTATTAAAGCTAGTAAACTAAAAGAGGAAGAAACAGAAGCAACATTAATACAAAGTATGCTATATAACGTAAAAGCAAAAGTCACATGTGTATACATCAACATCTAGTTACGTACATATATATTTTATATGCATACTATAGTACTAATAACAAGCAAGGAAGGCTAAGTTCGTGTGTAACCGAGCATTACATACTCAACTGAGAGCTTTGGAGACAAAATAAGGGAAATTTAGCAAAATGAACCTAGGGCAACCGTGGAATGTGTTTGTATGACATGGGTTTCAAATGGAAGGTATTAAAGAGTATTTTAAAAGTGAGTGGGCCATAGTTCTATAGATGGAAGCCATTTCGGGATATCGCCATAAAGGTGGATCAGAGGTGACTCTAGAATGTGTTTGTACGATATGGGTATCAAATTAAGGGTATTAATGAGGGTTTTAAAAGGGAGTGGCCCTTAGTTGTATATGTAAAGGCGTTTTCGAGATATCGACCAAAATGTGGATCAGGGTGACCCAGAACATCATCTGTCGGGTACCGCTAATTTATTTATATATGTAATACCACGAAAAGTATTCCTGCCAAGATTCCAAGGGCTTTTGATTTCGTCCTGCAGAACTTTTTCATTTTCTTCTACTTAATATGGTAGGTGTCACATCCATTTTACAAAGTCTTTTCTAAAGTTATATTTTGCGTCAATAAAACAATCCAATTACCATGTTTCATCTCCTTTTTCATATTTGGTACAGAACTATGGCATTTTTTAAATTTTTCGTAATTTTCGATATCGAAAAAGTGGGCGTGGTCATAGTCGGATTTCGGCTATTTTTTATGCCAAGATAAAGCGAGTTCAGATAAGTATGTGAACTGAGTTTAGTAAAGATATATCGATTTTTGCTCAAATTATCGTGTTAATGGCCGAGCGGAAGGACAGACGGTCGACTGTGTATAAAAACTGGGCGCGGCTTCAAACCAATTCCGCCCATTTTCACAGAAAACCGTAATCGTCCTAGAATCTATGCCCCTACCAAATTTTACAAGGATTTGTAAATTTTTTTTCGACTTATGGCCTTAAAAGTATTCTAGACGAATTAAATGAAAAAGGGCGGAGCCACGCCCATTTTGAAGTTTTCTTTTATTTTTGTATTTTTTTGCATCATATCATTGAATGTTGACATAATTTACTGTAAAGATATTAAATTTTTTGTTAAAATTTGACTTAAATTTTTTTTTTTTAAGTGAGCGTGTTCGTCATCCGACTTTGCTAATTTTTATTCAGCACACATATAATAATAGGAGTAACGTGCCAGCCAAATTTCATCATAATATCTTCAACGACTGCAAAATTACAGCTTGCAAAACTTTTAAATTACCTTCTTTTAAAAGTGGGCGGTGCCACGCCCATTGTCCAAAGTTTTATTAACTTTCTATTTTGCGTCATACGGTCAACGCACCTACCAAGTTTCATCGCTTTATCCATCTTTGGTAATGAAGTATCGTACTTTTTCGGTTTTTCGAAATTTTCGATATCGAAAAAGTGGGCATGATTGTAGTCCGATTTCATTCATTTTAAATAGCGATCTGAGGTGAGCGCCCAGAACCTACATACCAAATTTATCAAGATACCTCAAAATTTACTCAATTTATCGTGTTTACGGACGAACGGACGGACAGGGCTCAATGAATTTCTTTTTTCACCCAGATGATTTTCATATATAGAAATCTATATCTATCTCGATTAGTTTATGCCGTTACGGATTACCGTTATGCGAACAAAGTTAATATACTCTGTGAGCTCTGCTCAGCTGAGTATAAAAATAATAATAATTTGACGTGATATACTTTAAAGGAGTTTAAGTCCGAAACTATACTTTATTGTGCAAAGCTTTTTATATACGAATAACGTTTAGAGCTTTTGCCTAGTCATAAAAGCCCGTTACTTAAACCTGAGATTACGATAGCATACAACCTCTATTCCGCTGCTCAACATAACACGTTGGTGTAAATTGGGGCAACACTAGCACGATAGACTCTATCGATAATAAAAGAAAAGAGTGTTGGTATGGTTGCTGCCATTGCAGTAAAAGTAAATTAACTCATTAGAAAATACGCAATGCGACCGCGTCGATTGTGTATAGCAATTTTAACGGAAGTAGACGCCAAACGATTGCTGAAGTTGCGCAAAAACATATATACGCATTTATGCATATATATGTATGTATATTTATAAACAATAACAAAGGAATATTCAGGTGTTTTTATGTGTACATATATACATTTCCAAAGAAATTCCTTTAATATATTTAACTATACATAACACCTTAGTAAAAGCGATATCTTTTTAATTTCAAAGTTTAGTGCTATTTTATATTAAAATTTTGAAAACAGAAAAGCGTGACTCGTAAACCAGATGGCAAAAAAAAAAATAGATATTAAATAATAGATAAAAGAAAACAGATAGTAGATAGATTAGATAAAAGATAAAAAATAATAATAGGAGGCAATAGATAGTGGAGAATATATAACCGATAACAGATAATAGATAAAATACGATAGTTAATATTTTAAAGATAATAGATAAAAAAATAAAATAATAAAAAAAAAGTTTTAAGTTAAACGGTTTTATTAAAAGCAATATTTACATGAAATAATAATAATACTAAAAGCTAGAAAATAATTAGGTAGGTCCTAGGTACTAGTCATCACACACCTCATCAATCTAGGGCGTTGATCAGACAATTAAATAACAGCATTGGACGCGTGAAATTTCTAAAAATGTGAGGCGTAGCATAACCTGATTAAGGTTCAGTTGGCCTTACTTATGACTATCAATAGAAATTTGACGCGTCCAATGCTTTTATTTAATTGTCTGATCAACGGCCTAGATTGATGAGGTGTGTGATGACTAGTACATAGGACCTACCTAATTATTTTAGTATTATTATTATTTCATGTAAGTAATGTTTTCAATAAAACCGTTTAACTTAAAAAATTTTTTTAATTATTTTATCTTCAAGTTTTTTGTCTTTATTTAATTGCCTATTATTTCTCATTCTATTTAGTTCATTTAGTGACTCATTATTACAAGGACACTTTCCTGAAAATTTGTTACAATCTAAGTCCTCAATACATACTCCTTCCAAAGACTTTACTCGATTCTGCGCCACGTATGCTTGTCCCTCTTTCAACTCCAAGATATTTTGGTGTCACTTCTACCGGACTGTATGTAACATTTGTTCCAAATATGAGCCAAATCAGACATCATAGGTCGCTTTCTAGCTTCATGTATGTATAATGTGCTTCAAATATGGACAAAATCGGACCACAAGGGCGATTATTTTGAATATCTCGATCTTTCCGCCACCTAGCGGTGATTTTTTTTATAGGTGGCTTTCTATTCTTGTATGTATTATGTGTTCCAAATATGAGCCAAATCGGACCACAAATACGATTTTTGTGAATATCTCGATCCTTGCGCCACCTAGCGGCGATTTTTTTCATATTATTGGATTGTCGTCGGGTTCTGAACTATATTCCAAATTTCAAGCTTGTAGCTTATCGGGCAGTTACTTAAATTTCAATTACAAAAATTCGTTCACAACGGCCGTGCATGCGGCCGTGCGGCCTGCCTGTCAAGTCAAGCTAAATAAAACCGTTTAAAAATAATAGATAACGAATCTGCAAAAAAAATTTTGTTCTTTATCCTAAAGTTTATTTCATGATTTTCTGTTTTATTATAAACAAAAACGAAAAGAAAATACCTTTGCTCGGTATAATGTTTTCTTTCGTAATAATTAAAGTAACGGCGCTAGAGCGATAACTAAACAACGATCAGGTGTTTTGTTCAAATCTAGAATAACCTAAAATGTCGTCGCGAAAATATAAATATGAAGCTGATGTTTTTATTTATATATGTCGGCAATTTATTAAATTTCGAGATATAGAATATGAATTAAATAGATCTCTCATCCTCTGTGAAGCATATTTTGGCTGTCCTGTATGGGATTAAGACAAGACATGGGCTCCACATGTGGCTTGTAGTTATTGTAAAAGATGTTTAGAAGGTAAGCAAATTTTATTTAAATAGGAAATTAAATAAAGTAGACATATTGATTTCTCTTTCTTTATTTTAGGTTGGTATCGAGGTGAGAAAAAATCTATGAAATTTGCAACACCAAGAATCTGGCGAAAACCAAAAGACAACGTGACTGCTACTTTTACATTGTGAATTCGAGTAAAAGACGTAGAGTTATAAATGCAAAACCTATCGAATATCCTGATCTTGAATCTTCTTCTGATCCAGTCGCACACGATCTGACACGAGCAGTACCAGAGCCACCGAAAAAATTATAGCAGAGAAATGGCTCATTTCTTAGTTCTTATAAATGTTATGCCGATAAGGAGTTTTTACCGACACCAGAACAACCAAAACATCATTTTATTACTACTGACATTTTCAATGATTTGATTAGAGATTTAAATTCACCAAAAAGTAAAGCAGAGCTTTTAGGCTCTTCTTCGAACAACGTTATCAAGGGCAATATAATGAAAACATGATGGGAGACTATATTTGGGGTTTATTGAGGGATAGTAGCTATGAACATAAAAGAAAAAGTAAAAGTGTACACTTTTAACTCATTTTCCACTTTTTTGTAAGTTACTTCGATATCAAAACTTAGTAAAAATATTTATTTGAATTGTTTCATTTTCAAGTAAAAATTAAAACCACAGATTTTAAAAAATTTCGTTCAAGCGGTTTCCTAAATAGGAAAGCAAATTTTTTCATGCCATATTTTTTTTTTTTTTTCATCGAATTACAACCTAAAGAATTGAAATTTAATGCTTTGAAGTCAAAGTCAAATTTTGTGTTGACCCGTGTAATGGATATTAGATATTGGATAAGAGAAAAAAGCTAATAGAAAATGAAAAATGGATAGAAGATAATAGATAATATATAATGTATAAAATATAAAAAATAATAAATAAAAGATAATTGACAATAGATGGTAGATAGTAGGTAAATGATATCAGATAATAGATAATATTTTGGATAATATTATCATTATGGATGATACATAATATATAATAAATATTAAATAACAGATCATGGGCAGGAAATAATAGTTAATTGATTAAAGATAATAGATAATAGGTAGTAATAGATAAAAAATAACATATAATTTATGAAAGGTGATAAATTACAAATATAAGATAACAGATATTATATTGTAGATATAAGATAAAAAATAAAGGATAATATATTGTAACGAATTTATTGCAAATCCTCTTATTCGCAACCTTCTACTAACGTTCGTATCACTAAACTGTTGAATAAATAACTCCAATATTTAATAATGCAAAATGGCCTTTATTAAAGTACTTCACAATAACACTGATGTTTCATAACCTTAGCTTGCTTAAATGAAACTGATTGTCATGCCTCTACTGTTGCTGGCTTTTATACTCTGTGATTTCTCGTTCGCATCTTCTAGGCGGTGCCATTTCCAGAATCTACTAGTTGGCCATCAGCTATAAAATTACTACGTTTATAGCTTCTCATACGCGCGTGTATGTGTGAACCCAATTATAATTGCATACTTTTAGGAGCATCTCAGATAAGATGTGTGTGTTTGTGCGTCTCTTCTACGCTGCGTGTACGTACATCTGGGTAGACATAATGATTGATCTCTTGATGTGCATACAAGTCACTGCTTAGCATCGCTCAGAGATGACAGTACCCCTTAGTGTTGCTAATATTCAAAACAATATAATAGATACTAGTTGCTAAATAAAAGGTTATTAACAAGTAAAAGATACTTCATAATAGATAATAATTTATAGATCAAAAACGTTAGATAAAAGATAATAGTTAGTAGAGAATATCTTTTTTTTGCGGGCTGTGATGGAAAAGGTCTAGTGCATCAGAAATATCAACCCAACTGGGACCATCGCCAATCTCGGTACCGCTTACGCAAAATGTTCAGGATGGGATTCCATATTGCTCTTTTTTTAAAAGCCTTCTATTGTTCCTATTTTTTGCTTTGAGTATGGTTTTTACGAAGCTACTGTTTTATTGCCACTTTTCAGGGTCCCTTAAGCAGTTTTGCCTAACATTATCGACAGTGATTTGACCGACTACTTCCTAGAGCATTTCTCGGTTCTGGCTCCACCGATAGCATTTGAAGAACGTGTGTTCAGCATCGTACTCGTCTACGCACTTAAAATCTTCACTCTTTTTATTTTGTGCAACATTTTTTTTTGAAGTTCCCATACCCGGAGTATTTGGTTAACGTACATCGCCGAAGCTTCGCGTGCTCCATGCTTCAACATCTGCTATATGTTTCCCTGTGCATCTGCCTCGTGGTTCATTTTCCCTCCGTTATTGCCAAAACCTAAACGTTTCCTCACCACTCTCTTTCTTAACGACTTTCATGCGCCATTGATCCGTCTGGTTTAGTATTTTTCAAAACATTCTTCTTTCCAGAGCGAATACATCTATGGAAATTGTTCCAATAATCAGATGTACGGCTGCTACTGATGCAGCACGATAAGCGGATGCTGCACATAGTTGCCGTTTGCTGTACTACCGTTAGAAGCTTACAACGATTCTTTTTACGAAATACTTTTGCCTAAATCTAAGGGCCATACAGCAACTTGTATGGGGTGATGTCCATCAGCAGTTTCCTCTTGCTTTCTGTTGGTTCTGTGATATTTGCCATCGGCCTGCTTAGTTACGATACATGTTTAGATGCCTTCTCAGTAGCATGTTGAATTTGCGCCCAAAATGTTAGTCGCGAGTATTACCTTACTCCCAGATAATTGCCAATTTTTTTGATGGTATATTTCCAGAAAAGAACTCAAAGCTAATTTCTAGCGGTATATGTATTTTTGTTAGAAATATCAGCTCTGTGTTTTCTGATGCCAGCTGGAGTCAAACGCAAGTCTATACACTCCTTTGTACGTATCATGACTACATTGAACTTTACTTACGTGGTTTTTCTGTGTATCGGGCTGTAATAACTACAGCACTGTCGTCTGTGTATCCAACGAAGAGTGGATCGCAAGTCACTTAATGATTAAACATTTTATCGTAACTGTAGTTTCATTATTCAAAACCGAAAATTTGTACCTGTGCTGCTTCCATGAGCATTTCATGACTTGCGAACGTTCAGAAGTTTGAAATATAAGGATGTGATCACAGATGTAGCTTCTAAAAACGTGCTGTAGAAAGAATGGTATTGGAAATCGCTGCTCTAAAGCGGCCGGCATGTATGTCCTTCTCACGCTGTTGAGAGAAGTTTGTAAGGAGGACAACCGGCTTCCTCCCTGTGTTTTTCTACCTCTTCAATTGTAAGTACGTCTTCAACTTCTCCACGTCTTGGAACAATTTTCTTTTAGTCGAAATAACTCTAAGCCTATTTGATTAGACCAACAATTTTTTGTATATGGATCTAATTTGTATCTAATGCCGCCCCTTCTTCCTATTCCTCTCATATTCACTTTTGAACAGTTTCTTCAAAGCATTATATTTTAAGTTTATTTGAACAATAATATTTGGTGCATTAATCCATCGAGGGCTGAGGAAATGTTAAAAATTTACTACTTTACTTTAAACAATAAAAATTTCCCATTGGCTTCTTTTAGAATTGCTTCTACCTTCCCCACTCTAGGTACATCTTTTTTGCTTCATTACCCCTTAATTTCGTTTGCAAATGCCCCCCTTCACATTTCGACTATTTGGCTTTAATTAGTACCGTTGTAATCATTAATTCTCATTTTATAGCGGCATCGTGCTGCGGACGTAAAGTCCTGAGAGAGGGCGAACCTTTATTGAGATAAATACAAAATGCAAAAGCATTGAGTTTGTCGAGGTTGAAACACTACTGATACCCAAAGCCACTGTGGTGGCACAATCATGAATATTTCATTGGTAATCGCAGACAGAGCGATGATGTCGTTAAAAGCCAGAGTACTAGCAAAAGCAAATAGCTGAGCGAGAAGAAGCAAAGTCTGTAAAGGGATAGTGAGCACAAAACTATGTAAAAAGCGTAAAGGTAGAGAGTAAAGGTAGACAGTAAATAAAGTAAGGCAAGGCAGGCTGGCAGGCTCGTGTTACAAGTCGTCTTTTTATTTGTTGCCATTTCAATTTATTTTTACTGTACACACACAAACAAACATAAGTACAAATGTACATTTTTCATATATTGGCATTGGAAATTATTGCGGCTGTGATGGTGTGTGTATGTGGTGGTTGGGGCAAATACTTAAATTGCTAATGTATGAGTGAGGGCTTGCGTGGGGATGCTGTATTACATACCCATCAACAAATATGGAATATAATCAAAATTGGCGGCAAAACTCAAAATGCAGCAATTTCAATGAAACTTGCTAAATAAGTTTAAATTTATCTGAAAGGAGGAAATGCAAAATTTGGTAGAGATCGAACAGTAAAAGCACCACAAAATTAAATAAATTTGTAAAATCTTATTGCTTTGCAAAAGAAGAGCGCAAAATTTGCGGTGGAGTTAGGAGGATTTTTTTTATTATCTGCTAAAGTTTCAGAAGTAACGCTAGTAAAGATGGATATAACACGATATTTCGTAAGGGGCATACGTCAAGGTGATGTACTTTGCCTTATTTTAAGAAACAAGTTCGGGAAGCGGGAAGATTGCGGCATATGCTGGTGACCTAGCGATTGCTTGCAGAGGCGAGCTCCCTCAAACTTTATATGACCTGATGCAGGTAACTTTGCGATAGGTGTCCCTATGTAGAACCAGCGTCAATTTCGATAAAGTTGAGCTTGTCTAATATACCAAACGATACAAAATACTAATGTTAAACTTGTGCGGTTAAACCTTGCAAATAACGCCGAACTCCTAGGCGTAGTTCTGGACTAAAAGCTGTACTGAAATGACAACGTCATTAAGTGACAAAATAAATCGTAAATTGCATTAAATAAGTGCAAAAGAGAAATTGGCAAAATATGGGGACACACCTCCAATGTAAGCTGATGGATTTATACAGCGTTTATCCGACCCATACTGCTTTATAGAAAAGTCATAAGGTGGCCAACTTTGAGCACGCAGGGGCCGACCCTCCAAATTCTGGGAAAGATTAAAATTAGCACGACTCAAATTGGGAGAGAAGCGTGGTCTAAA
Organism: Eurosta solidaginis; assembly: GCF_040869045.1. Classification (NCBI taxonomy): domain Eukaryota; kingdom Metazoa; phylum Arthropoda; class Insecta; order Diptera; family Tephritidae; genus Eurosta; species Eurosta solidaginis. The sequence goes on along the minus strand of NC_090319.1, from coordinate 334,769,675 downwards.
ATCTGTTCGGATGTTATCGCGAACTGCATTTAATTATTCATTTATTTATTCAATTGCAAGTTTTGTCTTGTGACTTTACTCTCTACAACAGTGGTGGCTAAAAATATTTTAACGAAAAAAATGTATACTATATTTTTTCTTGATTAAGTTGAAACTTAATAAGTACTTCAGTTTTTTTCTCTCTTTCGAAACTACTTAGTTTATATTTGGTTTGTTCGAAAATTACATTGAGATCGAAATATGCATGGCGTATAACCCTTAAATTAAGCTCGTAAGTACAAACTTTGTGGCGGGTAATTATGCATAAATAAATATAAAAGTGATTGTGTTCACACATACATATATATGTGTTAGTATACACTAATGTGTACGAGCGCGTGTGCATAAAAGTGCGTAACGTTGCGTGGCATTTTGCACTAATAGGGAAATTGGAATTGTGGCTGCGGAAGCAATAAAAGCCGCTATTATGAAATTTGCGTAGGTCGATTGATTTACAATAATGAGCCCTATTTGTACTTCACTGCACAAAAGCAGCGAAGTTTGCATATATTTATGCTCGGTTAACTAAAATAAGCGCACTCTAGAAAGAGTATAAACTTTTCATTTTAAATTTCGAAAATAATGAGATATAATTTGATGTGTTAGTTTGAAAGACTTCAGTGATGTTTTTCGCTTAAAAAGACTCCTCAACAAAGTTAAGTAAAAACTTATCTTATGTATATAAATACATATATATGTTTTTTTCATACCTATTATATTTGCATTAAAAGTACTCATAATTAATTTATTTGCATTTTCTAATCCAAATGACCAAATAATTTTTTTTAGCATTATTTAGCAACAAATAATTAATTAATTTAAAAATAATTATGACTATTTATTAATAAAACAAAATAATCAGAAATAATTGAAAAAAATTTAAATTTTTTAAGATTCACAACAACCAATTAATTATAAAAAATTATGTAATTAAAATTAATCAAACAATTAAACTAAATCAAATATTTAATAAAAAAAAAACGAAAATTATAACATTAAATTTATTTATGTGCTTAATTTCAATTATTTCTAATAAAAAGGATATACTATTTAATATTGCATAATATTGGAAAAAACACAGAATTAATTAAAATTAATCAAAATGGTCTTTTTATTGCATTCATTATATAATTGAAATAATCAGAGTTAGTTGAAATTATTGAAATAACAATGTTATTTGTGTGAAATTTTTTATTTTTAATAAATTTTTTGTGTGAAATTAACCAATTATTAATAATGCAATTAAATATAATTGATGAATTATTTTTTGTGTGAAGTTTTTTTTCATTTAATACATTTTTTGTGTGAAACTAACCAACTATTAATCATACCTACTGGAAATTAATCATTAAACAATGACATGAGGACGACAGAATTAATAATCATTAAATTTTTAATCATTATTTTATAAGTCTGGTATATACTTTCCCGGTTCCCAAGAAGTACCCGAATTCGAAAAAACCGGTTCAAAATAGTATTCGAGCCCACAAACGGGTCAGGGCCTGGAAAAGTACCCGGTTATAAAAATTGAACGAGATCCGTTATACGATGCGGCTCTTATAAGTTAATGGTTTCTAAAAACTACCTAGTTCTGAAAAATTACGCGGTAGTGTGAAGTACCCGGATCCGAAAAAGTATTCGGCTCTAAAAAGTACCAGATTCTGGAAAAAAGAACCCATTGCAGAAAAATTGCCTTATTCGTCTAACATTTGTGGTATATCGGTAGCATCCGAGCCAAAAAAAAAAGTTTACTCTCGAAAAAAACACATAAAGGGATATACATTCATTAGATCTTTCATCTCTTTACCTTGTATTCTCACATCTTTATGGAAAAATAAATATATACTAAATATAATATAAAGAAATATGAAGAGTAAAGTACAGGGTGCAAAGGTTGATTAAGTTAAGTTGAGCTGACCGGTCCATGAAGACCTGATATAGACTGAATGGGTCCGTAGTGTTTCCAGAAGTTTTCTTAACGACCAAACTAAAAACCCCATACAAAACTAGACATTTTTTATAAAATAACTACGTAATCTTGGCAAATACTAGAAGTTTTCTAGTAGCTATACCACTTGCTGATTCTAGACTGACAGCTGTATCGCCACTAGCAGCTTCAGCCTTAGTCTGGCAAGCACAGGGCACGAGCCAAAACGTGTTCGATTGTTTCCTGCGGCAACCCGCACTTCGTACATATGCTATCAATGGCCAAGCCTTACTTAAAGCCATGGATGTAAAAGTCACATCTGTAGGCAATGTTGATTATTGTTTTTTGATTCATTGTGAATAATTTCCCACTGACCCAACAGTGGCTGCGGGCAAATGTGGCTGCATCGTGCATCACAGCAATGCACTGGCCCAATCCTCGTTCGTTGTGCAAGAGTTTTTGGCATAAAAAGGCATACTAACATTGCCTCACACACCATATAGCTCCAATATTGCTTTCTGTGAATTTTTTATTCCCCACGATGAAATCACACCTCAAGGGAGCTCATCATGGCTGCGGGTAAGAGTTTCAAGAAGCTGTAACCGTGGTGCCGATGAGTCTAAATCCGGAGGACTACCGAAGATTTAAATAGTTGTGTAGAGATAGCGGGAGACTATTGTGAAGGTCGATAGTCAAATTTTTCCTAAAACTGCTCTGTCTTATTTTTTTATTGACAAATTCCCGGAGTTTAATTGCCACACCTCGTATATGTTAATGTGTGCTTTTATTGTTGTTGGCACTAGCACTGCTCGCGTCGTTAATCAAAATTTAAGCACATTTCGGTTATAAGTGCTTCATTCAGCTCGAATTTTAGAGACTTCTGTGCTAACGCGTTGGTTTTAGCAGATGATTTCGATGTAACGTTGGAGTGCAGTTTTGATGTAAAAAGTTTGTGAAATATAAAGCAAAGCAAATAATTCCGACATTTGCCGGTCAAAATCGAAGTCGACAAGTGTCACATCCCGCGAAGCTTGCTGCGCACGCATCCCAATTTGATTGGGCCAGTGCATTGTCGTGATGCAAGATTCAGCCATCCTTTCCCGCAGCCACTCTCTGGCCCGTGGTAGGTATTCACAATGAATAAAAAAAATAAACATTACCTACAGATGTGACTTTGACATCCTCGCTTTTGTTAGTCGCACCTCACCCTTTTCCACAAACTGTTGACTTTTTTAATGCGTCTAAGGGTTATACCAAAATATCCAAGTTTAATCTCCAGTAAACACCCGACCAATCCAATCACTGCCGTCGCTTTGAACTCTAACTAAAAGGAAGATCCCGCCTCTAAGACAGATGATGAATGAAAAGCGTTGTCAGCTCTTAAAACATAACTTAATTCCCGGAACTTAATTGCCATACCTCGTACATGCGTATACATAACAATAAGAGTGTCTACTAATGAGCTCGCTCCACTGTCATTTTGAATTTTTGGAAAATGTTTAAGATGGTTATGTTGTTAGTAATGAAGGAAATAACGCTGGTGTTTTTGTTGGTACTGTTCAATAAGACCCATTTGTGATAATTTTAAAATTCAGGTTAAATTTCACATCAATTAATTAAATTTGGGTTGCTATTTTTATAAAAGTAATTGCTTTCATTCAAGTTTGTAGACACTTAAATTTATTTACAAATAGGTATTCACAAAATTTGTTTATGTATGTGTATGTATAATCAATTACTTTGGCTCAGTCTACTATAATTAAGGCTTAAGCACTGACATCCGGCCTTAAATTTGCTTGTCTTTTTTTTTTTGTTTTGGATATTTTTTAAACAAAAAAGGAAGCAATTTGGGTAAATGATTTAATTGAAAAAGTTAAGTAGAAAACTTTCTTGGATGCACCTAATAAATAAAAAAAGATACTTTTTTATTATATATGAATTAGTATTACTTTAAAGCTGCAATACTAAGGGCGAATTTCGTCCCTTCATGGCTACGTGCTAACGCGAATTAAGGCAAGCATAATTTATGTACGCATACAATAGAAAATGCTTCCTTTCCAACCTCATCTGCAATGTTCTACTCTGCTGCTCGTAATAACATCCATTCCGACAGCATTATTAAAAATTATATAGGAATATCATGACTATGATCTTGTGTTGTGTCAACAATCATTTATATTGTTGCCAGCCTTAAGAATTTTCGATTATCCACTATCGAATAAATAAATCAAATGTTCAGTCTAACAAAATCTTCGTTATTTACAGTACTACTATGGCTTTAGAACTATTCAGTTTAAATTATTCGCGTACTTCACCTACAGGGCTTAAATCAAACTGAGTCCTCTTTTCCAGACTGCATTGCTTATTTACTCTAGTGGCCTTGTTCGCCTATTTCTCTAATAGTCTACACTTTTGGCGAACAACCTTCTTGATTAGCTACTTATTCGTATCTCTGCATCTCATATCTACTGTTGTCTTATATGTATATGTATCTGTAATGTCGTCTGCGCCCTTTATTGTTGTATACAGCCTAGCTATGTTAATTATGCTTTTGAGGTTATGAAGCACTACTACAAACTTAGGGATTGTCCTCTGTCCTAGCCTGATAGTCCCGATCAGAAGAGTTTCCCTATCCAAACCTTGCTAGCGTTTCCATATGAACAATCCTTATTCTATTTTGTGGTTTTCCAATTTTATGCGGTAGACGACATCGCTGATCCGTTTTGGAAATTTTTAGAGGCCTTTCGAATTACACGAAAATTTGTATGAAAACTGGAGAAGATTTTATACCAGCAACAAATCTCATCCTAGGAAACCTTCCGAATTTTTTTGCTTGTCACACCTGTATCCCATCTTATTGCTTATGATCCTGGTACTTTGTTTCACACTCTGTTTTTTTACCAATAGAACACTTTGAAGAGCTTGACGGATTGGCTTTTCTTCATTAGTATCCACTTAATATTTCACAACAGTAGTGCGTCCTGCCTTGAAATCAGCATAGCTTTATTTTTGGGAAGTTCTTTCCTTCTTTGGAATGAAGAAAGTTTTTGGTTCTTGAAAGGACGCTGAAGGAATGTTTTGCGCTAGCTACAGTGACAGGTATTGTGCAAAACATACGCAAGTCAACACAAATGTTGGGAAAAATTTTATACAGATTTTGAGCGTAGACGGCATTTAGTAATTCCAATGGTGACAGACCTTTATCAAAATTTGCTTCGTAAATGTGTTTCAAGTGAATTGTTTCGCATTCTAAGCTTTGAGAAATGTCCGACTTGTATTTTTCGACAAATTTTGCTGCGCTCGCCCGAACCGTAGTTTCATCCATGTCTTCCATTTTGACAAAAAGGAAAATGTCTCGCTCAAATTTCTCATAGCTGCAAATCGTTGAGTAATGTCAGTGTTTACCCACTCAGCATTAAAGTGATTAAATTTTGAATTTCCCTATATATCAATACAATTTGATTACTCCTTGCCATTAAATATTGATTTTTTATACAATTGAACAAAACAAATAATAAAAAATTATTACTATTAATGTTCAAAAACTGAAAATAATTTTTTGATCACTTTCTGAAAAGATTTTTGAATAACTTTGATGATTAAATTTTAAGATTTTATAAAAATTAACAAAGAGAATAACAAAATTAGTTTAATTTTGATGATCATAACTGAAAACAATTTTTCAATCATATTTTGAATAACTTTTGAATTAATTTTTGTTTACTTTTGGTGAACCAAAATTTTAAATTATTTTTCAATCAACTTTCTTAATATTTTCAGACTACCGTTGTTGACAAAATAATGAATATTTTACTTGTTGAACCTAAACTTTTCATTGAAAATCAAATTTTTCTTCATATGCTCACATTTTTTCAATCATAAAATTAAAAAATAAATAAAAGCTTAAAAAAAAAAAAAAAAAAAACACGCTTTTATAGCTAACTGAACTAAAAAATAGAAAATAATTTTCAATTAAAAAGAGTTTATATAACAGTAGTGGAAGGTCAAACAATCATTTATAGTTAATCACCTCAAAATAAAATTATAATAAAATTTAAGTTATTAACAGAATAACTTAATTCAGATTAAAAATCGTGGGGTGCTTTTGACAACATTTCATATATTTCCTCTCAGATAGTGGCCAATAGAATGATTATAACATTCAATATCAAGCACCCCGCGCTTTTTACTGTGAATTAAATTATTCTGTTAATAACTTAAATTTTATTATAATTTTATTTTGAGGTGATTAACTATAAATGATTGTTTGACCTTCCACTACTGTTATATAAACTCTTTTTAATTGAAAATTATTTTCTATTTTTTAAATCGATTAGCTATAAAAACGTATTCTTTATTTTTAGTTTTTTAGTTTAAGTAATTTTAAAAGTTTTAGTCAAGAGTAATGAAACCTCGAAACGCCAGCGGTCCATGGATGAATCCAAGCCCACGGCACCGAAAAGGGCCAAGACGCAGGGAGGCTGGACGCGGTCTTTCGCCGAAATTGCCAAGGGTCGGCAGATCATTGGCATTATAGACGATAGCAGCGAAGATGGCAGAATTCCGAAACAACAGTGGAAGTGGATCGAGGCCGCGCTCGCTACGATGGCCGTTAAGGTTAAGAAAGACAACCCTGGTCCACCGCCATCTTACACCGATGCGGTTGGTTCCAGGGCAATGTCAAGCTAATTGCCTGTGACGACGCCAGGTCGGTAAACCTCTATAGGGCCGCCGTTACGCTGATAGGGGTGGTATATCCGGGAGCGCGCCTCAAGGTAGTGGAGGCCCATGATATCCCTCACGACCAAGGGCTAGAGCCTGGGTTCCAGTGACGCCAACGGACCCAGCTGACATCTTGGAGCTGCTCCAGGAGTACAACCCGCCACAGGTTTGTAAGTCAACCCCGATAAAACCGAGCTTGTCCTCTCCACGAGGAGGTACAAAGTACCAAATCTTACACCGCCAAGAATTGCGGGTACGTTCTTAGCATTTAGGGATTAAGTCAAGTATTTGGGAGTCATTCTGGATAGGAAGCTATTATGGAGTGACCATATAGTGGAGCGATTCAAGAAGGCAGCAGCAGAGTTGTTCACCTGTAAGAGGGAAATTGGCACCTCCTGGAGATTCTCCCCTAAGGTGACCTACTGGATTTGCACAGCCATTGTGCCCCCGATTTTTCTTTATGGTGCCTTGGTCTGGCGGCCTGCACTAGCTAAAAGTACCTATCTTAAAATGCTTCAAAAGGTGCAACGGAGTTCGGAGCTCTGCATTACTGGGGCTCTGCTCCACCCCAGATTCCGTTACATACATACGTGGATACACAGATAGATATAGGCCAAGCTAATAAAAGCGTGTTAAAAAGGGCTCCAGTATGCTCTTTCGTAGATGTGCCATGCATCCACCTCTATCATTAATAAAGGAATGCGTTTTTCGCATTGTGTGCAAGATTTAAAATCTATGGCTATTTGAGGTAGTCATAAGTTCAATTGACCTTATGTCCGTCAACCTTATGTCACCCCACCATCACATTATTGCATTGTCATCGAGCCTTGATACGTGTGCAAAGTTTCATTCAAAATTATGGCCATTCAAAATGGTATTAAGGCCAATTGGCCTTATGGCCGTTTATCTCATGTCACCACACCATCACGTTAAGGCATTGTCATCGAGCCTTGATACGTGTGCAAAGTTTCAGTCAAACTTATGGCCACTTAAAATGGTATTAATGCCAATTGACTTTATGGCCGTTTATCTTATGTCACCACACCATCACATTAATGCATTGTCAGCGAGCCCTGATATTTGTGCAAAGTATCAATCAAACTTATGGCCATTCAAAGTGTAATAACGCCGATTGACCTTATGGCCGTTGACCTTATGTCACCACACCATCACATTAATGCATTGTCATCGAGCCTTAATACGTGTGCAAAGTTTCAAATTAATCAGACGTCTAGAAACCGGTGAAAATTAATCTCAAAAGTTTTGGTACATACATAAATACAGGCCAAGCTAATAAAAGCGTGTTAAAAAAAACATATTAAAGACTTAAAGAAATGTAAATGCTGTTCCTAACCTAAGATGTCCCATATCAGTTCTCCAGACGCGTCTTCCCAGAACAAGCATACTGTACGGAACCGGTGTACGGAAGTTTTGTGGTGTTTGAAACGTTGGTAAGTTAAGCCCGATATGCCTGGACCCGGCTTCAACATGCCTCAAGAATAACGATTGTCAAAAACATCACGTTACCATTATTTAAGGTGATGATCATAGATGATGTTGGATGTTGTAGTCGTGTGTGAACATCGGTCAAGTTAATTATTGCCAATTACCTGCGGTTCAAGCAGCTCACCTTCGAAATTTCGGCTGCTTTCATCCGCTGATGAAATATGATTATTATATAGTATTTAATTATGTATTAAATATGATGGAAAAATGAATCATAATCGTATTCACAATTATTCCAAATCATAATTTAATATGATTGAAAAATGCTCTTAAATATAATCAAAAAATGATTGTGAAAATTAATTAAATGTTATTCCAAAACAAGTAAAGCACACTTTCTTCCAAATATATCAAATATAATGAAAAAAGAATAGAAAAGAATAAAAAATGTTTAAAAATATGAATCGTAAATGATTATTCAAGAATAACCACATTTGAGGTACACTTTTCTCACGACGATGCAGTGATTTTGGAATAAAAAATACTTTTAAATTTGAACGTTTTCAATCATCTGGGGATATGATATTTGAATATCTTTTGATAAAAATTTTCAAAAGATGCTGGTTGGGTGCCTAATCAACGATAACCGGGACTGTATTGTTTTTAAAATCAAATCCGAATCATCCGTAATTATCTAATTTAAAATATCTTTAGAACATTTTGTGTTTTTTCTTTCGAATGTCCGGAAACTTTGGCGAGATGTTCAATTGAATAGCAACTGTTTTGCATTCGTTCAAAATTGTTTCCCATTGGTTTCTGATCAACTTCAAATCAACTAACAAGGCATCTAGATGTCGGACCTCAACATCTATGGTGGCGTCTCTAGCTTGGAGGCCACATTTCTTTCATTTATGGTAGTCAGTATTTGAACCAAATTGAGGACAGCAAGATACATTCGAACTTGTTGATGTACTTGAGAATGCCGGTAACATCTTCGTATGCTTGCGCAATCAAATTTGGCTTTTTTCTGAAACGCTATGAAGAGAGCTCGGTACATTTTGAGGATGTCCCATCGTTGTGAACGACTGCTGAAAATAGTAAAACATTTTTGTACAACTCCAAAGAAAGTAATTGCAGTCATACAACATTCTGCAGCATCAACACCGCATAAATTGAGACTGTGGGTTGCACAAGGCGAGTAATCAGCATTCGCGTTTTTGTCGAGAATGTGACGTAGTGCTCCGTTGTAAGCACTTTTCATATTGGCGCTGTTATCCAACCCTTGTGCACGACAATCTTTTAATGGGATTTCATGTTTACCTAGAGTACGGAAAATTACATCAGCGATTTTCTGACCAGTTTTTTGGTTACAATTCACGAAAGCCGAAAACCGTTCTTGAATTGTAAAATTTGTTGCTTTCGAATTGAAATGGAGTTAGCGTAAAACGAACGTAGTCGACGTGACTAGCATCAAGCATAACATCAATGATAATAGCAAAGTACTTGGCTTTCTTGCCTTGATATAATATAGTTTCCCTCACGTGCTTTGCACAAATTTCTATAAACTCGTTCTGAATGGCTGGAGAAAGATAGTGAACTTGTGCTGCTGTTGTGAAATCCTAACTTTCTCCAAATGATATCTAAGTATCGGATCATAATGGCTTATGAGATCTTAGATGCCCAAAAAATGTTCATTGTTTCGTTCGCCAAGATATATACTTTCGCCATTGAAATCTAGGCCTTTTTCACCCAAAAACAAAATAGTGTTCAAAATTTTATATAAAACTATAAGACCCGTCAGACGTTGTCCTGCCCTAAATTTGGCTTATCTGCATACATTTTAATAAGCTTTTTCCGTCTGACTCTGCCCTCCACCCCTCTTCACTTTTTCCTAATCCTTTTATTCACTCCTGCCTCCGTCTTTTCGCTTCATCGATCTCCATCTTCGTCTCATTCTATTTATTTCTCAATCTCCTTCTCTATTTTCTCTTCTCTCAATTTCTTCTCATTTTTCTGTATCCCTTATTGCCTGTCCCAGAGGGTGGTATGTATTTTATTTCAGTCCCAGTCCCAGTCCCAGCTCCACTACGAGTCTCAGTCCCAGTCCGTCATCAACAGCTTTCATTTGATATCCATATTGTATAAACACTGTCTAGGCATTCACTGGCTGACGTTTTGGCTTATATCTCGAGACCCTAGTCACCCAGGGGTATGAAAATTACCCTCTACTAAAGCACTAATCAACAGCTTTCATTTGTTATCCATACTCTTTAAACACATTCTGTGGGTACTCGGTCCACGTTTCGGCCTATATCTCGAGACCCTGTACGTCGATCGCAACCAAACCTATGCAGTAACCACCGCGTGAGGTTTACGCAACTTGTGTGAAAGCTTGAAGAAAATCGACCGACGCACCTCTTCGAACACCGGCGACCAACTAACAGACATTTTAGCCTTTCTTTTTGTACATATATATTTTTATTTTTCACACTTCACTATATTATTAAAACGAAATGCATATTTTCGTTGCTTTTGAAATTCGGCTTAAAAATTGCACATGGAACAAATAAAGACTCTCCTGAATTCAAAAAAATGTCTTAGTACCTCAAATCGCGGGCCCACTCTGGCACCCCGGGCTCCCTTCTCGCCGGCCCTGGTGATGTGCTATACTTGATTCCATTCGCTATAATATTTTTTATTGATAAGCACGTTGTTTAATTAAACGCCAACCAATTATGCGGAAGTATATCCGCAACACCTGAGAATGTAAGTGCCGGTGCGAATACGTAACATTTTATTATTACGTATAAACTAATAAAGAAATTGCAATAAAATATTATTGCGACTATAAACTGAGATATAACCTATCCTATATTTCAAGTTAGATTAAACTGCATATGGGGTGCAAAACAAATTCAAAATCGATTCAGCAGTTTAGGAGTCCATTGGCCTCAAACATAGTGACACCTATTTTTTATATATTAAGATTTCTTTCCACTTTTGAGTTTCAGTGATTAGCTGTTCATTGATAAATGTATCAACTGTAGCAATTGTCGCCATTGAATATAACATTTAATGTGATCTTGAGTATTTTCTTGTGATGGCAGTTTATCGTATAGCTTCACCCATACCTGGAATTTCGAATATCCAGCAGGAAAATAAATTTTAGGTCGATTTAAAGTATTGGGCTTAACAGACGACATGGTAGGCAATAAAAAGCATTGCTACTGGCAATCCACACTTACCAGTCACGCTCCACTTTCTCTCCATTTGGCAAGATTCTGTTTAACAACGAGGTAGGAAATGCCTCTTCAGGACAATCATGTGGGAAAATAACAGGACACTTTTGATGACCTCGACGAATTATTTCGTTGACTTCTTCAGATCGCAAAAACTCATTATTCATGGTACCGATATCGAAGTCGTTTAAATAATCTGAACTTTTATACAGAGTTGGTCGTATTGTTGGAAGATTTTTGAAGATGAACCTTCATAAGTGTCACCACGAAAACTTTACGATTTCGGACTCATGTAAACATACATTTGCACATGAAACAACTAAAGACTATCCTGAATAAAAAAAAATGTCTTAGTACCTGCAAATCGCTGGCCGCCTGAGAAACCCCGGGCCCGTGGGGAACCCCCATTCCCCTTCCCGCTCGTCATGCTTGCTGGAAGGTACATTCGGTTTTGATTATTTTGTACCATACTTTCATTAATCTCTGGCCGATTTACTGTCTTTGACTTTTGTCGACCCTCCTCCGCCAGCACTCGTTGACTGCTGAAGCCCCTTATCCTAGCGAAAGTTCAGTGGAACAGCCTTGTTCTTATATCGCATAATCTTCTTTTGCATGTCGATGTTGATGCTAAGGTCAACTAAGAATTGCACTCCAGATATGACTCATAAATTATCTATGCAACAATGGAATTATGTGGAACCGTGGCCTTCCCTATAACGATTTTACGTACCATTTCTCTTTGGACTTGGTTGTATTCACCAGTGATCGTACGCAATCTTGTTCAGTGTATTGGGTTTACGTTCCTGTCGAACAAGTTATATCGGAATTAGATGCACCCATAGCATAATAAAAATCTAATAGACATTCCCGCTCCTTGCATTTGTAATTCCGCTGTTGCGATCCCTTTAGTGCCTCCAATGTTGTCCCAGTTTGATCTTTCTTCTTCCACACAGCGTGCTTTGAGTGTTAACTTTCGCAAAAGCGATGCTATTCGTTTCAGCGAATTTGGATTTACGTATGCAGCTTGCTTTGATTCAACATCCCGAATTCCATTTATGAAGGTCAGAATTTTTAGGTAAAAGAAACGCACTAGTCAAGAGTAACTTTGAAGAGCTCTTTGACGCCCATTTTAAATTTTCGTCGTGCCCCTAATTATTTTTTCTACATACTAACGCCAAGCAGCAATTAAGGCAATAATCTCGCATACCACGGCATCTAAATGCATATTAGAGTGTAAGCAGTCCCTGGAAAGAATCGGGACAGGGAGAAGCATACACCTATATTGGGTGCAAGGGCATATGGGAATAGATGGGAATGAAAAAGCGGACGAACTAGCTAAAAAGGGCGCATACCCTGATGCTTGCTCCGTAGACGTCCCAATTAGAATAGGCGAAATTAAGCGAAGGCGAGAGGTACACATTATCGATCAAGCAGGAAAGACAGGGCTGTAAAGTGTCGAAGGTTATGTGCAGGTCTTACAACCTTAGACTAACAAAGTTGCTTCTATCATTAAAAAGAGAGGACTGTAGACTCATGACGAGTATTCTTACTGGACACTGCCTTCTGGCGTCACATGCCTTTGAATTTGGCTTGGTCAATGGCGACTATAAACTGAGATATAACCTATCCTATATTTCAAGTTAGATTAAACTGCATATGGGGTGCAAAACAAATTCAAAATCGATTCAGCAGTTTAGGAGTCCATTGGCCTCAAACATAGTGACACCTATTTTTTATATATTAAGATTTCTTTCCACTTTTGAGTTTCAGTGATTAGCTGTTCATTGATAAGTGTATCAACTGTAGCAATTGTCGCCATTGAATATAACATTTAATGTGATCTTGAGTATTTTCTTGTGATGGCAGTTTATCGTATAGCTTCTCCCATACCTGGAATTTCGAATATCCAGCAGGAAAATAAATTTTAGGTCGATTTAAAGTATTGGGCTTAACAGACGACATGGTAGGCAATAAAAAGCATTGCTACTGGCAATCCACACTTACCAGTCACGCTGCACTTTCTCTCCATTTGGCAAGATTCTGTTTAACAACGAGGTAGGAAATGCCTCTTCAGGACAATCATGTGGGAAAATAACAGGACACTTTTGATGACCTCGACGAATTATTTCGTTGACTTCTTCAGATCGCAAAAACTCATTATTCATGGTACCGATATCGAAGTCGTTTAAATAATCTGAACTTTTATACAGAGTTGGTCGTATTGTTGGAAGATTTTTGAAGATGAACCTTCATAAGTGTCACCACGAAAACTTTACGATTTCGGACTCATGTAAACATACATTTGCACATGAAACAACTAAAGACTATCCTGAATAAAAAAAAATGTCTTAGTACCTGCAAATCGCTGGCCGCCTGAGAAACCCCGGGCCCGTGGGGAACCCCCATTCCCCTTCCCGCTCGTCATGCTTGCTGGAAGGTACATTCGGTTTTGATTATTTTGTACCATACTTTCATTAATCTCTGGCCGATTTACTGTCTTTGACTTTTGTCGACCCTCCTCCGCCAGCACTCGTTGACTGCTGAAGCCCCTTATCCTAGCGAAAGTTCAGTGGAACAGCCTTGTTCTTATATCGCATAATCTTCTTTTGCATGTCGATGTTGATGCTAAGGTCAACTAAGAATTGCACTCCAGATATGACTCATAAATTATCTATGCAACAATGGAATTATGTGGAACCGTGGCCTTCCCTATAACGATTTTACGTACCATTTCTCTTTGGACTTGGTTGTATTCACCAGTGATCGTACGCAATCTTGTTCAGTGTATTGGGTTTACGTTCCTGTCGAACAAGTTATATCGGAATTAGATGCACCCATAGCATAATAAAAATCTAATAGACATTCCCGCTCCTTGCATTTGTAATTCCGCTGTTGCGATCCCTTTAGTGCCTCCAATGTTGTCCCAGTTTGATCTTTCTTCTTCCACACAGCGTGCTTTGAGTGTTAACTTTCGCAAAAGCGATGCTATTCGTTTCAGCGAATTTGGATTTACGTATGCAGCTTGCTTTGATTCAACATCCCGAATTCCATTTATGAAGGTCAGAATTTTTAGGTAAAAGAAACGCACTAGTCAAGAGTAACTTTGAAGAGCTCTTTGACGCCCATTTTAAATTTTCGTCGTGCCCCTAATTATTTTTTCTACATACTAACGCCAAGTAGCAATTAAGGCAATAATCTCGCATACCACGGCATCTAAATGCATATTAGAGTGTAAGCAGTCCCTGGAAAGAATCGGGACAGGGAGAAGCATACACCTATATTGGGTGCAAGGGCATATGGGAATAGATGGGAATGAAAAAGCGGACGAACTAGCTAAAAGGGGCGCATACCCTGATGCTTGCTCCGTAGACGTCCCAATTAGAATAGGCGAAATTAAGCGAAGGCGAGAGGTACACATTATCGATCAAGCAGGAAAGACAGGGCTGTAAAGTGTCGAAGGTTATGTGCAGGTCTTACAACCTTAGACTAACAAAGTTGCTTCTATCATTAAAAAGAGAGGACTGTAGACTCATGACGAGTATTCTTACTGGACACTGCCTTCTGGCGTCACATGCCTTTGAATTTGGCTTGGTCAATGGCGACTATAAACTGAGATATAACCTATCCTATATTTCAAGTTAGATTAAACTGCATATGGGGTGCAAAACAAATTCAAAATCGATTCAGCAATTTAGGAGTCCATTGGCCTCAAACATAGTGACACCTATTTTTTATATATTAAGATTTCTTTCCACTTTTGAGTTTCAGTGATTAGCTGTTCATTGATAAGTGTATCAACTGTAGCAATTGTCGCCATTGAATATAACATTTAATGTGATCTTGAGTATTTTCTTGTGATGGCAGTTTATCGTATAGCTTCTCCCATACCTGGAATTTCGAATATCCAGCAGGAAAATAAATTTTAGGTCGATTTAAAGTATTGGGCTTAACAGACGACATGGTAGGCAATAAAAAGCATTGCTACTGGCAATCCACACTTACCAGTCACGCTGCACTTTCTCTCCATTTGGCAAGATTCTGTTTAACAACGAGGTAGGAAATGCCTCTTCAGGACAATCATGTGGGAAAATAACAGGACACTTTTGATGACCTCGACGAATTATTTCGTTGACTTCTTCAGATCGCAAAAACTCATTATTCATGGTACCGATATCGAAGTCGTTTAAATAATCTGAACTTTTATACAGAGTTGGTCGTATTGTTGGAAGATTTTTGAAGATGAACCTTCATAAGTGTCACCACGAAAACTTTACGATTTCGGACTCATGTAAACATACATTTGCACATGAAACAACTAAAGACTATCCTGAATAAAAAAAAATGTCTTAGTACCTGCAAATCGCTGGCCGCCTGAGAAACCCCGGGCCCGTGGGGAACCCCCATTCCCCTTCCCGCTCGTCATGCTTGCTGGAAGGTACATTCGGTTTTGATTATTTTGTACCATACTTTCATTAATCTCTGGCCGATTTACTGTCTTTGACTTTTGTCGACCCTCCTCCGCCAGCACTCGTTGACTGCTGAAGCCCCTTATCCTAGCGAAAGTTCAGTGGAACAGCCTTGTTCTTATATCGCATAATCTTCTTTTCCATGTCGATGTTGATGCTAAGGTCAACTAAGAATTGCACTCCAGATATGACTCATAAATTATCTATGCAACAATGGAATTATGTGGAACCGTGACCTTCCCTATAACGATTTTACGTACCATTTCTCTTTGGACTTGGTTGTATTCACCAGTGATCGTACGCAATCTTGTTCAGTGTATTGGGTTTACGTTCCTGTCGAACAAGTTATATCGGAATTAGATGCACCCATAGCATAATAAAAATCTAATAGACATTCCCGCTCCTTGCATTTGTAATTCCGCTGTTGCGATCCCTTTAGTGCCTCCAATGTTGTCCCAGTTTGATCTTTCTTCTTCCACACAGCGTGCTTTGAGTGTTAACTTTCGCAAAAGCGATGCTATTCGTTTCAGCGAATTTGGATTTACGTATGCAGCTTGCTTTGATTCAACATCCCGAATTCCATTTATGAAGGTCAGAATTTTTAGGTAAAAGAAACGCACTAGTCAAGAGTAACTTTGAAGAGCTCTTTGACGCCCATTTTAAATTTTCGTCGTGCCCCTAATTATTTTTTCTACATACTAACGCCAAGCAGCAACTAAGGCAATAATCTCGCATACCACGGCATCTAAATGCATATTAGACTGTAAGCAGTCCCTGGAAAGAATCGGGACAGGGAGAAGCATACACCTATATTGGGTGCAAGGGCATATGGGAATAGATGGGAATGAAAAAGCGGACGAACTAGCTAAAAAGGGCGCATAACCTGATGCTTGCTCCGTAGACGTCCCAATTAGAATAGGCGAAATTAAGCGAAGGCGAGAGGTACACATTATCGATCAAGCAGGAAAGACGGGGCTGTAAAGTGTCGAAGGTTATGTGCAGGTCTTACAACCTTAGACTAACAAAGTTGCTTCTATCATTAAAAAGAGAGGACTGTAGACTCATGACGAGTATTCTTACTGGACACTGCCTTCTGGCGTCACATGCCTTTGAATTTGGCTTGGTCAGTGATAGCAGATGTAGGAAGTGCGGGCTGGAAGAGGAAACGATCGAGCACGTTCTGTGCTCTTGCTCTGTGATTGCCAGGCTAAGACTCCAGCTATTAGGAATGATACAGCTGTCAGATCTAGAAGCAGCAAGTGGCTTAAATCCATGGAAGATTCTGGTATTTGCAAAGAGGACGGAGTTATTTTATAACATAGTTCCTGGTTTTTGATAAGGTTTTTCCGTTTGGTCGTTTAAAACAAACTTCTGGTAACACTACGGACTTATTCAGTCTATGTGAGATCCTCATGGACCGGCCAGTTCAACCTAACCTAACCTAATGCCTCCCATAGAATACCTCTTTTTCTAATTGAAAACACTAGTTTCTTAATTTTTTATGTTGCTTTGCCTGTTCTTTTTATAATTTTCCTATGACAGCAATTGTCGCACATTTTACTTTAGGTTCCTAAGACTGTCTTCGTTAGATCTGATCTCTGATGATACCTGTTCCGAAGAAAATTAAGGTGTACTATAAAAAAATTTGCAAGCATCTTATTACCTTTCGAATTTCGAAAATTCTTTGAAAGATTTTATATAAAATGAAATAAGCCTAACATAAGTTATACATGGTTTGGCGGCGGGTTTATAAGCAAATGTGTACATCCTAGTTCCTAAGACAAGTTTAACAAATCTTCATTTATCAACGTCATATCTTAGCAAACATTTTTTTTTCTGCGTACATATAAAACTTTCTTTTGTGTTATGAAAATTGGTTAAAATTTGTATACAATTTATGCTAAAAGTTGTGCACTTTATTATTAAATTTTTTGTGGAAGCAATTTCTTGCCTCAGCTTTATTTATGGTTAGTGGTGTACCGCATCTTTAGACAATTGAAATATGTATATTAAATATTTTATATACTTTGTATGTATATATGTAGTTTTAATTTTCATCGAAAATATATATGTAGATATATATAAACATATATTTTAGTACATAAGTAAAATACTAATTTTCTTGTATCTTTTAATTTCAGAACAATTTCATATCTTTGTTGGAGATTTAAGCTCAGAAATCGAGACTCAGCAATTACGTGAAGCTTTCACACCATTTGGTGAAATTTCGTAAGTCCATATGCATTCAAATACTTGAATACCTGTATATATGTATGTAATTTTGTCACATTTGAAAGATTTTCTATACTTCGAACTAGACTTCGCCCAGTGGTGAAAATTGAATCACAAACGGCACTTTTTACTTTCTTTCCTTTACTTTCAATTCGCTTCCCTTACTTTTCTTTATATTTTATTTGTTATATTTTTTTTATTTTATTTTTTCTTTATTTCATTTTATTTTATTTTGTTTTATTTTATTTGACTTTGTTTTTTTTTATTTTGCTTTATTTTATTTAATTTTATTTAATTTCTTTAATTTATTTTATTTAATTTTATATTTTTTTCATATTACATATTTCATTTTTTGTTTTATTTTTTTTTTTTTTTTATTTTATTTAACTTTATTTTATTTTGTTTTATTTCATGTCAATTTATTTTATTTCATATCATTTGATTTTATTTTCATTTACTTTATTTTATTTTACTTTATTTTAATTTATTTTATTTTATTTTATTTCATTTATATTTATTTTATTTTATCTTACTTTATTTTATTTTATTTTATTTTATTCTATTTGGTTTTTTAATTTTATTTCATTTTATTTTATATTACTAATTTTTTTTGTTTTGTTTTGTTTTATTTTCTTTTATTTTACTTTATTTTATTTTGTTTTATTTCATTTATTTTATATTATTTTATTTTATTTCATTTTGTTTTATTTCATTTAATTTTTTTTTTTTATTTTAGTTTTATTTTATTTTTTCCCTCTATTTAATTTTGTTTTATTTCATTTAATTTTTTTTATTTTGTTCTATTCATTTCATTTGATTTTATTTTCTTTTATTTTATTTTTGTTTATTTTATTTTATTTTATTTTATTTTGTTTTATTTTATTTTATTTTATTTTGTTTTATTTTATTTTATTTTATTTTATTTTATTTTTATTATCTCTTCCTTGAGCTCCACCTTGGGCTATACATTATACATCGGTTGTATACAACAAGACATATAAAGCTATTTATACTAAATATACATAGGTAAATTCATAATAATCTGTAAATTACATATCAATGTCTAAAAACGAACGAATAATGGATGTTGTTGATAGAATTACTGCCTTTTGAATAGGTAGAAGCTTATTTTCTAATTTTAGTTTCTCCAGGGTCGTCGTAAGGGTTTTGGGTACAACGCCTGTTGATGAAATGATTATTGGCTCTATGCTTACTTTATCAAGGTGCCATAACAGCTTCATTTCCTGAGCAAGTCCTGTGTACTTTCTTTTCTTTTCTGTGTGCACGTCTTTCAAGTTGTGCGTATTGGGAACCCCAATATCAATTAAATACGCGCTCTTTTCTTTCTTTTCTAATAGGACTATATCTGGCTTGTTATGGGGTATACTTCTATCTGTAAGTATAGTGCGGTCCCAGTACAGCTTATATTCGCTACTTTCTAGCACTGCCGAGGGAGTATATTAGTAATACGGGACCTCTTCTGTAAGCAGATTCGTACGAATTGCCAAGCGCTGGTGAACGATTTTCGCTACGTTGTTATGTCGTGCTAAATAGTCTGTTGCTGCGAGCATAACGCAAACTCCTGTTATGTGCTGTATTGTTTCCGACTGCTGTTGGCACTTCCTGCATTTGTCACTGTCTGTTTCAGCGCGTACAATGTACTTTAAGTAATTTTTTGTGGCGATGACTTGGTCCATAAAGATTCCTGAATTTTTCAGCCATAGGTTTGAAGCAACGGGATCGATCCCTGGTTGACTTAATGAATGGGGGTGTCTGCCAATTAGTGTTTTCATTTTCTATTCATCAATGAGTCGTGCTGAATGAATAGAATCGCTTTTTTCATTCTGTATGTCGAGAGTAAACTGGTTTAAAGGCGTATAGTTTTTATCCGCTCCGCATGCAGCTTGGTTTAGTGCTGTGTTCTGCCCTAAGAAATACTGGCGTAGGTTTGCGATCTGTTTTTTACAAAGATGTTGGATATCTATTAGGCCACGCCCTCCTAGACTTCTAGATAAGTTTATTCTCTCCACAGCAGATTTCGGGTGATGTGCTCCGTATTTTGTGAGCAGTGTTCGAGTCGCTCTTTTAACACCTTCCAACTGCGTGTCAGACCACTTTAATACTCCGAAACTATACGTTAGCACTGGTATCGCAAACGTGTTTATTGCCTTAAATAAATTCCTGCCATTAAGACCGGATTTAAGGAGTGATCTTGCTCTATCTAGGAAGCAGTCAGTGATGTTCTGTATCATGACATTATGATGTATTCTTCTGGCCTGCATATAACCTAGGTATTTATAGGACTCATCTGCTTATAATGCATCTATATTTTCATTACTCGCTAAGGGAAAATTATGCATTACTACATTTCCGCGCTGAACACTCAGTCTTTTACATTTATCTAGCCCAAATGTCATACAAATATCTCGTGAGAAATCTTCGGTTATTTGAAGGAGCTCATTCATGTGCCGCTCAGACCCTGCGTATAACTTAATATCGTCCATATAGAGGAGGTGTGAGACCTTATATGATGCACCTTCTCTTTCTTTTATTTTAAATCCATTTTTGGTATCATTAATCAAGGTAGATAGTGGATTAAGCGCGAGGCAGAACCAAAGAGGACTTAAGCTGTCTCCTTGTAGTATGCCTCTTCTAATGGGTATCGTGGAAATACTTTGGAGTCCATTTTTTTTTTTTAGATTAAGTGTTATCTCCCATGTATTCGAAAGATGTTCAAGAGTAGTTATTATGTTTGGGGCTAGTTTATACACTTTTAGCACCTCAGTTAACCATGAGTGGGGTACACTGTCATAGGCTTTCTTGTAGTCGATGTATGCCGTATATATATTTCTTTGTTTGTGGTATACTTGTTCAATTACAATGGAGTCTAAAAGAAGCTGCTCTTTGCATCCTTGGGAATTTTTTGCACTACCTTTCTGTTCAATAGCAAGTATATTTTGCGTATTTAGATGTTGGTAGATCTTATTACCAATGCATGCTGTTAACAATTTGTAAAGCGTACACAAGCATGTTATTGGTCGATATTTCGCAGGGTCCTTAGTATCATCCTTATCTTTTGGCAACAGATATGTTTGACCTTTTGTTAGAAAACCAGGTATCAAAGTATTATTTTGTAAAAACAATGTATAAAATTGCGCTGTATATATATGCGTACATGTGAACTTCTTAATCCAGAAGTTATGAATGTTATCGGGGCATGTGGCCTTCCAGTTATGGGTGTTTTTGATTGCTTCACTTATATTCCTCTCACTTACGGTTACGTTTTCCATAACTCCAAATTTGTTCGCCTTTTGGTATTCTTTCCCAATCCATGGAGCATTTTCATTATGCCTCACACTTACAGCCCAGATTGACTTCCAGAATCTTTCTACCTGGAATGTTTCTGGTGTTTCATCTACATCCATCTCTGTGCTGTTTCGAAGTCGCCTATAAAAATATTTTTCATTTCTTTGGAAAATTAAATTGGCCTACTTCCGTTTCTCGGATAAAGTATATATGCGTAGTCTGTTTACTTTTTCAGCTAATTTTTGACGTAATGTATCGCGCAGATTCTCTGCCGTTTCATTAGGTAGGTCGTGTCTTGAATGCATTCTATAAGTTTCTTTAACTTCTTCAAACCACTTCACAATTTTCAAGCTTCTGTTGCCAGCTATATACTGAGTGATTCGACCGAGTTGTGCTCTTAGATTTTCTATTTGGTTAGTAAGGCGCTGCTTCCAGGCTGGTTTGCCTTTAACTTTTGTTGCCTTAAAAGCATTCTGGGGCCTAATTTTACCACCTAATACTCGGGTTATTGCAATGGCTGCTGCATACACTGCCGTTTGTAGCAACTCAAAAGACGAAACATGATCATGGAGATATGTTGGCAGTATAAAGTTGTTCATATATTTAACAGCTATTGCCATTGCTTTTGTTGAGCTTTGTTTCATGATGATGGGCCTTAGTAACGGATCTGTACCGGCGTATTCTTGTATTGCTGTTTGGAACTCGAATGTCAGCTTCATATATGTTTCTTCTTCATATGTATTGCTGGTATGGGGGATTCTGTTTTCGTGTTCAGAAATACCAATTTCTATATTTGGTATATCGTTGCTTATTGGAGCTATTACGGCAACATCTGGATTACTATTTGTACCATTACCATGAGCTGACTCACTTCCCTCTTCCAGTTCTTTGGCCACCTCTTCCTTTAGTTCTTGCAATCTTCGCAGTGGTATGTATTTGTTTCTTATGATTGCACTGCGTTGGTCGCCTATACGCTGTATGCTAACTGTAATGTTGGGATAAGCTTGACAGAAAGCTTCGAAAAGGCCAGGTCTATATCCACTGGTGTTCGTTTCATTCCTGGTTATCTTGTAGTAACTCCGCATGATAAACTCATTCATTTCGACTGTCCATCTCATGCGTTGCGTTGGGGATACAGCTTCGGTGGTTGTTGGTTCAACCGACAAAACACTCGTTACTATCTGAGAGTTGTCCTGGTTATTTCCTTGTTCATCGATCGGTTGATCAGGCTGCGATGTCCCGCTCCGTCCCTGATCATTACGGCGCTCGTACGAGGCTTCCAGTACTATATTAGGAACCGTTGCTCACTCTGGGGGGTGGTTAGCCCACACAGAGGTATGGCTATGATTCGCGTGTTTGCCAAGCACGAAAAGATTATTCTTCTCATTGCGAGTTCAGTTTTGGTCCGCGGGTGGTATTTTATTTCCCCCCTTCCCTGTATATCTACCGGGCATTCCCCTATCCGCCACCCGGAGACGCGCCCAATGGGGGATTTGTAACCCCGCAAGGGCCATTATTATTATTTTATTTTATTTTATTTTATTTTATTTTATTTTATTAACTTAAAAAGTAGTACAAAAAAGTACACAAACTTGCGATTTTGATCGTTGAATAGCGTTTTATCTTTGTCATCCTTTCTCGCGATTACTGATGCAAATTTGGAGCAGCGAGATATCAACTTTTCTTGCAGGTGCCTCACAAAACTAGTAAAAGGTGTGTCCTTTTCCTGCCAAATGTATAGCAATAGGACTACTTTTTGGACCGAAGCAACTTTTTTATGCCCAATCCAGCGAAACTTTTGGGCTTTAGTTGTTGCTGTTTTTATTCTTGTAGCAGTGCTTTGCCCCATCCAATGGATGTGGCCACTCAGTAATTATCATCTATGTCCTCTAACGGAATTCAAAGAAAACTTGCAGTTTCAATAGCACTGGACCAAAGAGATAAGTGTTGATTCCATATTGCAATTGAAAATATTGTTTGGTGTCATGTGAGCACACAATACCTACATACCATCATAAAAACTTTGTAAATACAAAAAATTATCATACACGAACTTCACGAGATAAGTCCGAAATAGTTACCCCAAAGTAAAATAGGTTTACAAAGCCTTAGCTGCAAACAGATAGAATCAACGCGCATCCATACAAGGTGATTCAACCAATTCGCAGTGTAGAAGAATGTCAAGTCAAAAGAAAATGTATTGATTTCGATTACCTGACATATTGTTGTACAAGGCGTTGTACGAAAAATAAATAAGAAGAAGCAATCAGCTGTTGGGATAACAACACCTGGTACTGAATTCACCTTGGATAGAACAATCTGCCATAGCTTAACTTTGATAATTAATGATGGTTTTTAGTGCGAGTTTAAACTCCAGTTAAAGTTGCCACTTTGGCCGCTTAAGCTGAGATAAGCAGCAGAATGTTATGTTATCGAACAAAACGGCAAGGATTAACTCTAGTCAACTTTAACTGGAGTTTGAACTCGCACTGAAAACCCGGGCATAAGCACAATAAAGTACAAAATCATAGTTTCAACTTTACTAAAAAATGGCGGCCAACGTGGTGTGGTGGTAGCGTGTTTCGCCTACCAAACCGAAATGTTTTGAGCGATTCGGCAAAAAAGTGTTAAATTAACACGTACCCTATTGTGGCGAATAATAGCATTTCTAACAGCACTACTATGCTGTTAGTAAATAAACACAACAACAGTAAGCCATTTACACACATACATAGAAGGCGGCGAAGAATATTTCACACACATAACCACAAGCTTGAAGCAAAGAGATTATTTCACACATACATATCTGTAGTCATCAGCTAAGAGCAGACGTTAACTTCTAGTAATTGTTACTCACACATACACTCGCATATAGTTAGAAGAAAACCATAAACTACAGATATATGTACATATATATAGCTAAATAATCAAGTATGAGATACAACTGTTCCTGAAGGGCGTGACATACATTCATTGGACACTTATGGGTTGATTGTCGATAGGTAAGAATTTAAACTCTTAATTTACCTTGATCAAAGTTGAGCTGGGGTGACGCGCGTCTTCGTGGGAAGGTTGCTTTTCCCAACAGCGAGTTTAGGGTTTTTGGCTTTAAGAACTGAACTCACAGGGCAGTTCACGCCTTTTGTTGGATGCCTTTGAGGACGACTTTAGAGTCTCGTTCACTTAATATGTGTTCGTATATTTATATTAAAATTTCCAAAGTTAAATCATGTAGGCTTCTTTTTGAGCCTCAGCTGTCCCCTCTACGTCATCATAATTCGATTTCATCTACTTAAAAATAAATAAGCTTAATAAAAGCCCTTAGATATTAAGTATTTTATATGGAGTGTTTTTGTACATCACATTTGATAATATATATCATACATAAAAATTTATCCACACAAAATCTGGCTGTTGCCATAGTCAACCCGTAAATCGGTTTACTTACATTTATTTGTCGTATATTTAACGAAGATTTACCTGTCAACAACAGCCAAATAGACGTGCATAAAGCGAACTTAACCTGTAATAGCCATACTAGGACGGTCGCAAATATTACGAGCCAACGAAGTTTTTTTAAGTCTCATGACTTCGAAATGCAGCACCACGGTCAGTGAAAGCTCAACGTGAAGGTTATAGTGAATAAGGTCTCGTTGGCACTTTATGCATTTAAAAAAATGCTGAAACGTAAGTGGGGTCTATCATTTTCTCTTTCCTCTCATTGGATATATACAGCGATTGCAAATCCTATCCTATACTATGGAGTCCTTTTTTAGTGGGCAGCCAAAGAGAAAAAGAAACAAACAAAACTTTCTCGAAAAATTGGCATTACGGCAGCCCCGATAACAACCTCGACGGCTGCATTTTATACCATTCTGTATATTGCAACTGTAGACCTGGTGACAAAGAACATAGCGTCCACAACTGCAATAAGGGGCAGTGCATCAGAGCAGCTTAAACTTAGCGCCATCATTAACTGAAGGAACAGACTAGCTTATTCCGTACCTGCTCACAATATTGGTGGATGGTTGGCGCAAGGTTGCCCAAATGGCAGACGAGGTGATACAGGTTTACAACCATGGTTACAAAGTAAATGGTTACAAGTAATGAATGGGTCTGCGCTAAACAGTGTGGATCCGAAAAAAAAATCATATAAGCAGTAGAAGAAATAGTATCCGTTACCAAAGTAATAAAAACACTGGAAGAAAATAGCTCTTTTTATAGTGACAGCCAAGAAGCAATTAAAGCAATAATCTTGCATAGCATTGTTTGAGATTCCTGGAAGGAATCGGGATAGGGAGCAGCATACATCATCTTAAGTGGGTTCTAGGACACAGCGGATGAGCTAGCTAAAACGGCGCGTTCCTCGAAACTTGTTTCGTAGTTATTCTAATTAGATTGGGCGTGATTAGAAGAGTGCGATGTTTTAAGTGTCGAAGGTGAAACTTAGACCAATAAAGTTGCTCTTATCATTAAAAAAAAAGGACTGTAGGCTAATTATGGCATCTGACAGGAATCTGCTTCTCTGATTTCAAATGCTTTTAACCGTCCTGTGCAGAGACGGGTATCCGGGTACCTTTTGCATATTCAAAGCCATTTTTAAATATCCTGCAAATAGGAACGAGTTAAAATTTTGTGGCATCGTATGGGAATAAATTTTCTACAAAAGGAGAGAAAATTTTTTCAAATATACTTCCATAAAGATGTTTTTAATAAATTAGTTTTGTATTACTAAAATTTGATTTTTATTACTAGTTCTCATGGCTGGGATATCCAGGTACCACTAGTAGTACACACGTATGAACTGCCTTGTAGTACCCGTGTACCAAGCCACCCGAACTAAGAAGAAAAATTATTCATGAACAGGACGGTTAAATTAGGCCTAGTCAGTAAAAGTAGATGTAGAAAGTGCAGGTTGGAGAGGGGAACGATCGAACACGTTTTGTGGACGTGTCCTGCCCTTGCCAGGCTAAGACTCTAGCTACTAGAAGTTATACAGCTTATAGACCCACAAACCGTTAAACAAACTTCTGGTAGCACTAATGACTCTTTCAGTCTGTGTTAGTTTTGCAGCCAGTTCAACCTAACCTAAATATTTTTAAAACTCGATAAACCCATAAAAGAAGTTATCACGTTTATATTTTCAATCAAAATTTCTACAACGAAGTCCAATTTTCATATTCATTCTGCAACAGATGTCGCAGTGTTGTGAATATCAATTGGCAAGAACCAGAATAGAAGTAGGATTAATGAAAACAAACAAAAAACCGCTGTGATGGCTGAATGGTTAAAGCAGCGGCTCCTAATCGTTGCCGATGAAGGAATTTAGCAGTTCCCGAAATGGATCTATACAACAAGCTTTGGCAATTGTCTAAATTTTTTCTTCCTTCTATTGTAATTTAATAATTTTTTCAATTAAGAAAAAATTAATCATAACAATAATAATGATAAAAATAATTATTGTTAGGCCTTGAGCTCGATTCGAACCCGCGATCTTCAAAATTTCTACCTTTGGGCAACAAACATTAACCATCTTCAAAATTGGCACCAAAATTTAGAGGATGAGCCCGAAATAATCATTCATTTGATGTTTAAGTACCACCTTAAACCACATACACAGCAGCATATCTCTAAAAAGCAAACAAAACGGTTAACACGTGACACCTTTACCTAAAAGAAATAGTTATGTATTTAGTAGTGTTGCTGACAGTCAGAGAATCATTCCTGTCGAGTACACATTAACATTTACATAAGAATTCATGAGAATATCAACCAGGTATATGTATAAGTTAACGCCTAAAAGTGCTCTACGACTTCAGTACTTAACTGTTAGAAGCTGATGGTATGTAGTTGCTGACTTGCGGCCAAACAGGAAGATGTGAAATTGACACCGCTTGAAGTGTTTGCCAAATGTCTGGTTGTTATTTAAAGAGGAAAAAAGATACCTGAAATTGATATATGTATGTGTGAATATTTATTTGCAGTGTTTGCTTTTGTGGCTAAATGTGGTTTTATGTAGGTATATCAAAAAAAAAAAAAAAAAAGGTTTGTGCGCTGATTTTTTCACGCAGAAAATCATTTCAACTGTCTTCTTGTCTCTTTCTTCAGTTATTTTATTGGGTCGGCTACTGCTTCTTAGCGCTACACAATTCTCAATGCTGCACCGTACTTTAGGATGGCTCGCTCACTCTTTCATACTTACCTTCCGTTCCAGTACGGGACTCCTTATATTTCCGCTTAGTTTGCTTCATGATACCCACGGATTACTTCTCGCACTTTTTCTTCTCGCCTTTGACTCTATTCTACCTCTCTCCTACGTGTTAACATCCCAGGGTATCGGGAACGTTGAAATTAAATACTTTCGGGTTTATTACTATGACCGCAACCCTACGCCATCCTACGTAGAATGACGAAGATGGAATGCTCTAAAGCTCACAACACATAGTCGGATGATATGCAGTTCGACTTAGCCAGCACACCATAGACAAGGTGCCTGCCCTAGTGAAAGCCTTGTGACTTAAGTCTAACGATGGGCATACTAACTTGATACTACCTTCTGGCGTCACAAACTTATAATTTAGGTCTCGTCAGTAACAGCAAGTGTAGGAAGTGTGAGCTGAGTTTTCAGATCTTGAGACAGCAATTGAGCTGGGTCCTAGAAAACTTCTTGTATTTGCCAAGACGACGGAATTATTTTATAACATATGTCCTGGCTCCTGATTGGGGTTATTCCGTTTGGTCGTCTAACAAATTCTGGTAACACTATGGACACATTCAGTCTATTTGAGGTCTTTGTTGACCGGCCAGTTCAACCTAACCTAACCTATGATGTCTATGAATGTAAACTATCGGCTGGTGGTGTTAACTTTAAGTAGGGCCTGGGGGTCGAGAAAATAATGATTTTATTGATTTTATGGACTAAGTTAGGTAACGTTAACCTAGCCGTTCAACAGCGACCTCACGTAGACTAAATGTGTCCATAGTATTACAAGGAGTTATGTTTTACAATAGGTCCAATCTTTTGGCAAATGCTAATAGTTTTCAAGGGACTAGCTATGTATTTGCTGCCTCGATATCTGGAAAATCTGCAATCCCTAGATGAACACAAAACGTGCTCCACCGTTCCTTCTTGCAGCTCACACTGCCTTGATCCTTTGTTGCTAACGAGGCGTAATTTTTAAGCTTGTGAAATGTCCTGTAAGTATGTAGATTACGAGACTTAATTCTTCTCCCTTTGTGAGTATAACGTAGTAGAAGCTGAGCGGGGCTCACAGAGTATATTAATATTGTACGAATAACGGTACCGAATACGGCATAAACTAAAGGGAATGGATATAGACTTCTATATATCAAGCTGATCGGGGCGAAAAAAGATTTCATTTAGCCATGTCCGTCCGTCCATCCGTATGTCCGTAAACACGATAACTTGAGTAAATTTTGAGGTACCATAAAGAAATTTGGTATGTAAGTTCCTGGGCACTAATCTCAGACCGCTATTTAAAATGAAGGAAATCGTACTATAACCACGCCCACTTTTTCGATATCGAAAATTTCGAAAAACCGAAAATGTGCGATAATTCATTACCAAAGACGCCTAAAGCGATGAAACTTGGTAGAAGGGTTGACCTTTTGACGTAAAATAGTAAATTAGTAAAATTATGGACATGGGCGTGGCACCTTCCACTTTTAAAAGAAGGTAATTTAAAAGTTTTGGAAGCTGTAATTTGGCAGTCGTTGAAGATATCATGGTGAAATTTGGCAGGAACGTTACTTCTATTACAATATGTGTTCTAAATAAAAATAATAAAATCGGATGACGGACACGCTAACTTAAAAACAAACATTTTCTAAGTCAAATTTTAACAAAAAAATTGAATATCTTTACAGTATATAAGTAAATTATGTCAAAATTCAACTCCAACATTTGTCTCCAAAGTTCTCACGTGAGTATGCAATGTTCGGTTACAATCGAACTTAGCCTTACTTACTTGTTTAAATTGCAAGTTTGATGTTTTTAACACACTTTTATTAGCTTGGCCTGTATGTATGTAACGAAATCCGTGAGCTTAATTTTCACCGGGTTCTATAGGTCTGATTAATTTGAAACTTTGCATAGGTATCAAGGACTGATGAAAATGCATTAATGTGATGGTGTGGTGACATAAGGTCAACGGCCATAAGGTCAATAGACCTTATTACCACTTTGATTAGCCATAAGTTTGATTGAAACTTTGCACGCGTATCAAGGCTCGATGACAATGCATTAATGTGATGGTGCGGTGACATAAGGTCAACGGCCATAAGGTCAATTGGCCTTATTACCACTTTGAATGGCCATAAGTTTGATTGAAGCTTTGCACAGGTATCAAGGCTCGATGACAATGCATTAATATGATGGTGTGGTGACATATGGTCAACGGCCATAAGGTCAATTGGCCTTATTACCACTTTTTGCGGCCATAAGTTTGATTGAAACTTTGCACACGTATTAAGGCTCGATGATAATGCAATAATATGATGGTGTGGTGGCATAAGGTCAACGGCCATAAGGTCAATTGGTCTTATTACCACTTTGAATCTCCAAAAGTTTGATTGAAATTTTGCACACGTATCAAGGCTCAATCACAATGCAATAATGTGATGATGGGGTGATATAAGGTTGACGGACATAAGGTCAGTTGAACATATGTCCACCTCAAATAGCCATATATTCGAAACCTTGCACGTGATGCGAAAAACGCATACTTTTATTAATGATAGAAGTGGATGCATGGCACATCTACGAAAGACCATACTGGAGCCCTTTTTAGCACGCTTTTATTAGCTTGGCCTGTATCTATCTATGTACCTATGTATCCATATATGTATGTAACAGAATCTGGAGTGGGGCCGAGAGCCCCGGTAATGCAGAGCTCCGAACTCCTTTGCACCTTATGAAGCATTTTAAGATAGATACATTTAGCTAGTGCAGGCAACCAGACCAAGGCACCATAAAGAAGAATCGGGCGCACAATGGCTGTGTAAATTCTTTAGGTCACCTTAGGGAGAATCCCCAGGAAGTGCCAATTGCACTCTTGCAGGTTAACAGCTTTGCTGCTGCCTTCTTGGATTGCTCCACTATATGGTCACTCTATAATAGCTTCCTATCCAGAATGACTCCCAAATATTTGACTTGATCGGTACAGGCTAAGAACGTACCCAAAATTCTTGGTGGTGCAAATCCATTAGGTCACCTTAAGGGAGAATTGCCAGGAGGTGCCAACTGCACTCTTGCCGGCTAACAGCTCTGCTGCTGCCTTCTTGGATTGCTCCAATATATGGCCACTCCATAATAGCTTCCTATCCAGAATGACTCCCAAATACTTGACTTGATCGCTAAAGGCTAAGAACGTACCCCAAATTCTTGGTGGTGTAAGATTTGGTACTTTGTACTTCCTCGTGAAGAGGACAAGCTCGGTTTTATCCGGGTTGACTTCCAAACCTGTGGCGGTTTGTACTTCTGGAGCAGCTCCAGGATGTCAGCTGGGTCCGTTGGCGTCACTAGAACCCAAGCTCTAGCCCTTGGTCGTGAGGGGATATCACGCGCCTTCACTACCTTGAGGCGCGCGCCCGGATATACCACCCCTATCAGTGTGACGGCGGCCCTATAAAGGTTTACCGACCTGGCGTGGTCACAGGCAATTAGTTTAACATTGCCCTTGAACCACCCTGCATCGGTGTAAGATGGCGGTGGACCAGGGTTGTCTTTCTTAACCTTAACGGCCACTGTAGCGAGCGCGGCCTCAATCCACTTCCACTGTTGTTTCAGGATCCTGCCATCTTCGCTGCTCTCGTCTATAATGCCAATGATCTGCCGACCTTTGGCAATTTCGGAAAAAGACCGCGTCCAGCCTCCCTGCGTCTGGCGTTTCGAGGTTTCATCACTCTGGACTAAATCTTTTAAAATTACTTGAACTAAAAAATTAAAAATTAATAATAGTTAGAAAAAACCAAAAAAAAAAAACGCCTTTATAGCAAACCGAAATAAAAAATAGAAAAAAAATTTCCAATTAAAAAGACTTTATATAACAGTAGTAGAAGGTCAAACAATCGTTTATAGTTAATCACCTCAAAATAAAATTATAATAAAATTAAAGTTATTAACAGAATAATTTAATTCAGATTAAAAAGCGTGGGGTGCATTTGACTACATTTCATATCTTTCCTCTCAGATAGTTGCCAATAGAATGATTGTAATATTCAATATCAAGCACCCCAAGCTTTTTACTGTGAACTAAATTATTCTGTTAATAACTCAAATTTTGTTATAATTTTATTTTGAGGTGATTAACTATAAATGATTGTTTGACCTTCTACTACTGTTATATAAAGTCTTTTTAATTGAAAATTATTTTTTTCTTTTTTAGTTCGGTTAGCTACAAAAGCTTAGGTTTTTAGTTTTTTTAAACTATTATTTTTTTTAATATAGATTTAATTTGTTTACTACGGCTTTGCTTTTGGGTACTTTAAAACTCTGATCAGTAAAGTTAACTTCTTGGGAGTAAGGATGATTACCGTTGGAGCTTTTAGCAAACAAATTTTATTTAGTTTAATAACAAGCCGTCTTCTTTGGAATTATGAATTTTAGCTCTTTCAAACATAAGAAAACGCTTCTTAAAATCTCTTTATGTTAAAAGTCAAATGTACCTATGAATTTCTGAAGCCCGACAAATAAATTTCCTCCACTCTTTAACTCCCTCGTGTGTATGCAGGTGTTGGTGTGTGAACACTCAAAGTTAAGCACAAACATCATAAAAGTAAGCTCACATCTTTGGTGTTAAAAATTAGCTAAAACCCACTAAGCTTGGCAGTGACATATTCATTCCCATATCACGTAATCACTCTTTCTTTAGTTCATATACGTACAAGTAAACGTACCTTTTTATTCAAATGTCTAGTAATATAGACGTACATAAATATCAGTATATAGAAATGTTGCTCAAATTTACATAAACTTTTAAACATAAATAACGTTATGTCGGGGTCGATGTGCCTTCCGAGACACACTGGCTTATTTTGCGTTAGTCCTATTTGGCCTTGTTACTTTTGCTTTAAGTAGCTTTCCAAACTTTTATTTCATATTTCAAATAGAGTATAAAAGACAGTAAAAAGAAATAGATACACTCTGCAAAAAGGCAATACCCTTTTATAAGAAAAACATAACCAAAAAAAAAATTTCTTTGAGTTGGGAAACATTTCTGTTCAACGAGAATGAATTTCTTATTTTTGTTTAAAAGTTTACATTTATTTTATGGAAAAGTTTTCTTAAATTTTTTCAATAATATTTAATTAATCCCACTATTATTTGAAACTATTTTTTTAGTAGTGCCGCGCTAACTTCGCCTTAAGAGTAGAATACTCTTTCCACAGCCATGCTAATTTTTGCTCCCACTCTTGAATCTAGGGGGAGAGTAATAAAAATACTTCTGCGAGTAAGTTCAGCGTTCATTACGCAGAGACTGAAATCAGGATTAGAAAATCGTCCCTTATCCTAGTATCCTGCTAGAGGACGGCTTGTCGTAGAGGCAGATGCGAAAGCGTATCACAACTTATGAGGAAAAGACGATATAAATGTTAGAAGTGAATCCCCTTTTGGTCTTTACTACAGAGCAGTCTATAAGTGGCTAATAGGGAAAGCGTTCTTAAATATGTTTGGTCAACGTAAGGTAATTTGCTTGATATCACATTGAGCTATGAGCATGATATATAAGGAGGTGAATGGAGGGTCCTTGAAAAGCTATCCTTTCCAGATCAGCTTGAGCATTACCACAAAAATAGTAAATAGGACAAAAGCTAAGAAACCCTAGAACAAAAAACTGGTACAAACTCCAGCAATTTGCAGTGGGAAGACTGGGAGAACCTAAAGAGGTTGCCACTGTAGTGGAGTATGGAAAGAGCTTGTCTCCTATAGAGAGTAAGTATTTGCGCCTTCTTAGACGGTAGAAGGAGATTTTAAAGTTGGATATTTTAAAGCTGGAAAAAGTTGCGGAAATCGAAGGGTGCTGGGATGAATACAGGATCTTTTGAGGATCTATAAACGAGCAATTAGCAAGTCAAAGAGGGTTTCATGAAAAAAATCTGTGTTAACAAAGAATGCACCAGCGGAACGTCAAGATTGGAGAAAGTTTTATCTAAAAATAATACAGCCGGAGGACCTCCAAATATGGGGCGAGCAACAGCAGAGTTGGTGAAAACACCAAAATTTAATTGGTGATAACAGTTTTTGCCAAGTTCAAATCGTCGAGTCCAGATAGGATATCCACTGTTATGTGGCAAATGGCGGGTTGAACGATTGTAGAAAGGCATAGAACAATCTTTGAGGGTTGTTTAAAACTGAGCCACATTCCGCAATCATGGGCAACGCCTCCAGCAATCTTCATTCCGAAAGCGGAAATAACTAGTCATCTGCACGATAAGCCTATAAGTTCGACATCTTTTCTGCTCAAAACCCTAGAGACGTTAATATATGTATATATAAAATCAGTCATGAATGAAGCAATATGCTTACAAAAATGTCAAGTCAGTTGATACTGCATCACGTAGGTTGGTCATGAATCTAGAACTGGCACTGAAATGCTGAACACTGTCGAGGCTTTCAACAATGTCTCGAAAAGAGCAATCATGGACAGTCTCAACTCGATTCAAGTGCATGCAGCCTTAAACAATTGGAGTTACTCCATGTTAACGCCGGTGGGGAGTATTATCACCAACGAGGGGACCAGTCAAATTCACGGCGTGTGAAATTTCCGTTACAGTCATCAAAAGCGGACTATGTCTACTAACAAGTAGCTCTCTGATGGATCATGCGCTTCGGGATGTACATGCTTTTACATCTTGAGTTGTGTTTATCGCTAATGTGGCAAAAACCGATCTAGTACTATTCAAGAATAAGGTAACTAATTGGGATAATCGAAAGCTTTGAGGTGTAACCGTACAAAAAAGTTCAGCACAAAATGTCTAGGGATTATACTATACAGAAAGTTATCCTGGAAACTCCATGTGAAAGAGATAGCAAAGAAAGGCTCCGTGACACTGTATGAATGCGGAGGTTTTGCAGAATTACCCTGGAATATATCGCATTTTTCTGATAGGACATTTACGGCAATTTTCAAGCCGCTCAAGTGATTATGGGGTCATAGTTTGGTGGACAGCCGCATAAAAGGCGGGAGCCCTGAAAACTATTCGACAACAGCACTGCATATCATTCTTCACATCCTATATGCCGACCTAACGGCCGCAAATGTAGCGCCAGCAACTGCAAAAGGGCTTAAGGCCTCGGGTCGGCTTGAGTGCAGGCCGTTTGGCCATAGCAGTATATGGTTATTAAAAGCAGAGCAAACGGATATCCTCAGATATGTTGGGCGACAATAGAAATTGAAATTTGGTGTGGAAATGGCAGATTATCCTATACGCTTGTATACCAATGGATTTTAATTAATGGGAGGGGTTGGGATGATATTTGTTGTATCGATTCAGAAACAGGTAAATCCTACAGGCTGCCTCTGCAATATGTTTCAGGCGAGGATCAAGGCAATAATTTCACACAGTACTTTATTGAGAAGTGTCACGGAATGCAAAGAAATATTGACAAGACTTCGCTCCGACCATATTATATATCTATATTGGGTTCTCAGTCATTATCTAAGACCGGTGAGTGTAAAAAGGTGGATGTAGCACTCAATGAATCGACTGGAGATGTCCTAATCTGTTTTTGAGAAATCAAAAGGGCGCAGGAGTTGATGTGAAGTGCGGGTCTGCAATATTTTCAAGATCATCTGCATATTCTACCATATTAGAAACTTACAAATCGAGACATTGCCCCTGGTGTCACATGACTTTAAATTAGACCTCGTCAGTGACAGCAGCTGGTGCAAACGCGTGCTGCAGGATGAAACGGTTGAGCAGACACGTACTGTGTTAATGTCCTGCGCTCGTGAGGTCAAGGCTCCAGCTACAAGGCCGGCAGAGTTGTCAGAAAATTTCTTGTATTTCTACGGACTGATTCAATCTATGTGAGTTCTTTATTGATCGCCAGTTTAACCTAACCTAGCCTTCTTTTAATGAAAAAAATTTTTTTTTTCGATTTTACAAATATGCGTACGTAAATTGAATGTAAATACTTAATGTTCCAAATTAATATCCAACATGAATTTGAGAATTTGCCATTGTGTTTGTTTATCTCTTTGACTTTATAAAAAAGTTTTTTCCGCGACAGCTCCCATCGAGATTAGCTTTGCCGCAATTAAAACTCCGTATGAATAAATATCTCATTGCGTTCAAACGTTGGCCGCTTGGCTACAAAACCATATATACAAACATTTGTTTCTGTATATGGGCGAAAAATTAGATACAAATTTTAATTACTAATTCATTTTAATTATAATGCGGCGCTTTTATCAAATATTCTGCAAAATTCAAAATATTAATAGTTTTTGGCTTCAGTTTTTTATTTTTATTACTAAACGAAATATATATTAAATAAATATATAAATGGCTAATAATCTTCAATTATATTATTATCTTTTCAGAGATTGCCGTGTTGTACGCGATCCACAGACATTGAAATCCAAAGGCTATGGATTTGTGTCATTTGTTAAAAAATCGGTGAGTATTGCTCTTTGATAATTTACTTTTTCGTTTGCTTCCTATACATAAAGGTTATGTAACTGAACTATGTCTAAGTATGATTTCGGTCTCGGTTGCTAAACGATAACCAGGTGATAACCCACTCCCATTCCAACCCTTACTACTTCTCGTACTCCTACTCCTACTCCCACTCCAACTCCCACTCCCCATTTCGAGTCCCAGTTCTAGTTCCAGTCCCATCCCAGCTCCAACCTTGTTCCAGTCCCAGTCCCACTTCCATTCCCAGTCAAACTCCTTCCTCACGTTGCCTTAAATTGCTTATTAATGGCAGGCCTTTAATGAATACGGAGCCGCAATTTGCTTTCGCTTTGAGTTAGACGTATCCCTCCTCGAAACTACTAAGCTGTTTACTGATTCAACTGCTTATGATTCATCTTTTAAATAAAGAATCAAAATTTGCGCACTAAAAAGTAAGGCATCTTAAGAAAGTAAGGGCTTCTTTTAGTTTCATTTGATAAAAAAACCACATTTCGCAGTACAACTCTGGTTGATCGGATACATATAAACACTTTTACTAAATCTTCTAAATTATTAATTTTATCATAACACCAAAAAGCATAATTGCCATTCAAATGCCGAAATATGTTATTTTTACTATTTATAATAATGATCTTGCCAATTCCTACAGTAATTTGCAATTTAATTTTCATTAACTTTTATTTTAATTCTTACTTATATAATAGGAAGCCGAAAGCGCCATCACAGCTATGAATGGACAATGGCTCGGCTCGCGTTCAATCCGAACGAATTGGGCCACACGAAAACCGCCGGCGAGTAAAGGTGAGTGTAAATGTATTGTATATACATTAGGCCGGGTCGATTTGTGGGGAGTCAAAAAAATCGCCCATTGCTCCAAGAAAATCATATTCTGGGGATAAAAATAAGAAACTTTGCCGAAGGACCCATACCTCTAAAACGAATTATGGTGTCCCCCAATTTAGGTCGAACTTTTGTGTAGGGGCAAATTTTTAAAAATCCCACTTTGACCCATTTAGAGTGCTCCAATCGAGTCCAAATGTATGACCGACCCCCACTAACTTTGGAGGCCCGACCTACCGATGGCACTCCCCCTGGAACCCCCCTGGGGGTTCAGCATACAAACATTTCAAATTATGTTATTGCACATTTTTTTATTTGTTTATACCTAATAATAAAATGCTACGTATACGCAGTGGTGCACCTCTTTTCAGTTGGTATGGATATGTTTGTGCGGATTTTTTCATGTAAAGTGCAAAACCGGCGGTTTTTTCAAATGTTTGTATTGTGAATTACCAGGGGGGTTCCAGGCGGTGTGCCACTGGCATCGGTTGGTCGGGCCTCCAAAGTTAGTGGGGGTCGGTCATACATTTGGACTCGATTGGAGCACTCTAAATGGGTCAAAGTGGGATTTTTCAAAATTTTCCCCTACCCAAAGTTCGACCCTAATTGGGGGACACCAGAATTCGTTTTAGAGGTATGGTTCCTTCGGCAAAGTTTCTTATTTTGATGCCTAGAATATGATTTTCACAGAGCAATGGGCGATTTTTTTGCCTCCCCACAAATCGACCCGGCCTACTACTTTCTCAGTAAGGTTTTTGCCATTGACTCAATAAATATGAATAAGACTCAATCCGTAACTTAAACGAAGGCCTGGGCATTGCAAAGTCAAGATTTAGCCTTCTAGAAATTTTATTAAGCTCTTCGAGGCCTCTTGTGAGAGGGGAAAAACATTTGTTTTCGAAAAATAATCGATAACTCGTCTACACCCTATCGATAACACAGCAATAAACTAAAAAAAAACCAACCTCAAATTTTACTAGATCTTTTTGCGAATATTCAGAAATTTTCGATAAATTTGCACCTTCCGTTCGAATCGTTGAACTGACTAATAAATTACATCAATTGTTTTGTATATAAAGTGCGCTTTATTTAGAGCACTACATGGTGGTAGAACTTCACACTTTATTCGCGTTCTTCACTTAAAACGTGTTAGGATCAAACTGATTGAATATGTCCCAGACTGCGCTGCTTATATACTCTCAGCTGGATTGTTCACCTATATCACCAAGGGTCTAGACTTTTTTGCGAACAGCCTTCTTGATGAGTTGCTTATTTATTTCTATCAAATTTCTACATCTCTTATTCGCTCTTGTCTTCTGTGAATATGTGTGAGTATTGTCGTCTGCGTTGTTAGCTGCGGTGAGCATGTATGCGTAGTTATTTCTTGTCTGGTATGTTTACAATTCTGTTGTGCTAGTACAGCATTATAGTCATGTGTCGGAATTGTTAATATTTGCCACAATATATTACTTTTAAGAACTGCGCCTAACTATGGAATGTTCATAAATGTATTTGTGTAGATATTTTCTTTAACGTCCTTAAACATAAAAACAAAACTAAAACATAGCCAAATTATGTTAAATTGCAAATTATATTGCTATGTTATATTGCTAAAATTCAAATCACTGCTTATAATAATAAATAAATATGAATTTGAGTATATTTTTGGGCTTATTACGTGGCTAGATTTATTATTTTTTTTTTAATGTTTTATTTATTTTCTTGTCGCGTGTGTCCTTTATCATTTGCTTAATTGCTCATTATGCTTTTAATAAGTTTTTGTTTTTAAAATTTTGTATTTGTCTTTTCTTGGCTACATGTTTTTATGGAATTGTTATTTCAACGCATCGTTTGCGATAATAGCCAATTTGTTATAAGTTTGCGTGTTAAAATTTTTCGAGCGTTAATTTTGTTTTCATTTTACCTACCATGACATTTTTTTCTTTTTTTTGGTATACGTATTTTTGTACAATGTAAAAAATGTTCATATGTTTAAGATGAATTTCCTTTTTCTAAGCATTTCTTTTATTTTGAGAAATTCCTATAGCGAAAATTCATACCCTTTTTGAAAAAAAAAATGTGTTTTGATGCACCGACAAATTGCAAAACTATATATCTGTTGTGTTGATTTATCCCCATACAACAAGTTTTTATCAACGGTTGGATAAAATAAAAAAAAATAAAAATAAATAAATTTTAGCGCTTCCCGTAAAAAAGGCGCACAATCTAGAAAAAATTGGAAGAGCCTTTTATAGCGTCTCTATTAAGTTTTCTATCCAGTTTGTATAGGACATAATATTGAGGCGAATATTATCAATCGTGATACATCACTATGCCGCTAGTAAATAAATGTTGTACACAACAGCAACAGGAAGGCAAGCTGATAAAATAAGAAAATAGCCGCAAATACATCTAAAGAGCAGCTAAGAACACAGACGTCATAACACACACATTACACAGCAATAAATAACGCATTTGATAATTCATAAACTACATATATATATATGCATGTGTACGGCGAGTATGAGACGCAGCAATATGAGAGAAGTTAATAAGTAACTAATCGACAAAGCTGTTCGCTAAAGGTATAGACCCTGCGAGAAATAGGCGAACGAGGAAACATAGAGTATAAAAGCAGCGCAGCTCAAAGGAGATTCATTCAGTCTGAAGTTTTTCTTCCGGAGTAGTACTGTAAATAAAGAATATTTTTTTTCTTTACAAAACATTTCAGTTATTCGAACGAAGGCGAAGACTTATAGACAATTCACAGGATTTGTTACAATATAAAAATAACTAAAAGGGAACCATATGCGGCACACTGACTGAAATCGCTGCTCGCGAAACACATAAGTAAAGCTAGTTAAGCTTTTTTATACGGTTGTTTTTCAAGGCCCTAAAGTTTTATGTTAAAGATTATATAGGACAGGACCCAGATTATGCGTAGATTTTCTTAAATAAATTAAGTTACTGGTAGATACATACGAAATTTGCGTAACCAAATTATATGTAATATTTAAAAAAAATCTAACTATTATGTGAAATTAGGTTATGTTGAACTAGATGGTGTGTGAAAACTTCAACTAGTCTGGTTGCTTTTTTATTTTAATTTATTCCGGCATACCTGGGGACCATGCTGATTTCCTCTAGGGATTGCATACACCCAAGCGTACTTTTACATGTTTTGCTACGTAAGATTATTGCCTTAATGACTGCTTGGCTTTCAATATTAAAAAATCTGAATGCTTATAGAGACCGCGTATCTCCAAATCCCTACATTATACTGCCCGCCGTACCCCTTCCATTGCTTTGGAAACATCTGTATATTAACGTATCGTGTAGTCTGTTATTGGAGAGTCCCTGTGTCAACGTTTCTTATCTTTTCTCGCACTTGGACCTCTATAGAAGCACAGACAAAGAATCAGGTAGTCTGTTTTTCCAATATTTGATGACGCCTTATCACTAGAGCTGTATGCTCTGCGCTCATGCTGCCTCAAGCCATTTAGTCTCATAACATTTGCTAATGCTAAATTTTTTGACACTAGAGCTTCAGGTGGAATATGCAGAGCATCGTACAGTGCAGCCGTCGGTGTTGTTTTCAGGGCTTTCGTTAACATCACGCTTATCACCTCTCATTTCTTGAGGTAGTTTCTAATTTTACGTGGCTGTCTGCCCAAAAAAGATCTCATAATTTAGTAGTAAACAGCAAAAGAGCAGGTCGATAGGCCCAACGTATATCTCACAATCCTTTTACATGCATTTTGAGTAGCGCTGACGCCTCTCACTCTCTCTCTCTTCGACGTCATTTTTCCATGAAAATTTACTCTGCACTCTGATTTTCAGACATTTTTTACATGTTTTCTCCAGTAGGGTTACTCCGTTTAGCTGAGGTGTAGATTAATTCGAGGTTTAAAGCTCTTAGTTGATAATATGAGATAAGTTTTCTCCGCATCGGCGGTTGCCCTGAATAAGATGCCGAAGTATTTTTATCCCATAGAGCCCGATTTGCCAAATAGTTAATTGTTAAAAAGAATTTTCCACTTATGACAACCGACGTGTGATCGATGTGATACCAGTCCGTGTTTAGGGTGAATTTTAATAGAAAGAAACATTTGGTGTCTACAAGTCTGTCATTTCCGACAGCATATCCTTTGCAAAATTATTCTTGTTCTATTGTTTTCCATTTACTTCAAATTTTACTACTTATTTATTTTATTTTATTAGCATCAGCAAACTCTAGGAAATATTTAAAACTTAACTTAGCTTTATGTTTTTATTTTTAGTTATATATTCAAAATAAGTGTGAATATATATCCAAATATGTAGGTACTTCTCTACCTTTACTGTCGCTCTCCATTTCTTCAGTTCCTTTATTACAGCTTTATATTTACCTTTATCTTACCTCTTTTAGTTCTTTTATATTAGCAATTGTCCTTCCTGTCAATGTCTACAAGTTTCGTATTACATCTACTATAGCCAAATTTTATGCTCAGTCGCCTCATGTAGAAGCTTTTTGATGGCTTAAATATAAAAGACAAAAGTTGGATGCGCATACAAGAGAAACTTTAGTCCCACTTTATGACCACTTTTGTGTGTAAACGCTGCACTTAAATGTAAAGTGGTGTTAAATTTCATGAAAAAAATAGCGACTATACAAACACGTACCCAGCAGCGGGGCGATGCTTACAGGGAATCAAAAATTCGAAATCAAAACTTGACAGAAAGACAAATCTTGATCATTTGCAAATTTATTACAGCCAATGCGTTACGGATACACCGCAACTTTTTTCTTTTAACAGAACAATCTTGGTCTACACTATATGATATTTGCAAGTTTATGGGTAAAGTCCAACTAGCTGGTTAGTGAGGACCTCACATAGATTGAACGAGTCCATAGTGTTACCAGAAGTTTGCTCAAAGATCAAGCTGAAAATCCTATCAGAAACAAGGACCTATGTTATGAAATAGAACCTATATTACTTGTTGCTACTATATTCCATAGCTTTGCCACTCCTACCTTATACCTGGAGTCTTAGATTTACAGGCGCCAGGAACAAGATGTGTTCAATCGTTTCCTCTTCCAACCCGCTCTTCCTACATCTGTTAACACAGATCAAATTTACATTTAATAGATGTGGTGCCAGAAACCAGTATCCAGTATCCAGTCAGAATATCTATTATGAGCCT
The DNA here is from genome assembly GCF_040869045.1 of Eurosta solidaginis. Classification (NCBI taxonomy): domain Eukaryota; kingdom Metazoa; phylum Arthropoda; class Insecta; order Diptera; family Tephritidae; genus Eurosta; species Eurosta solidaginis. The sequence goes on along the minus strand of NC_090319.1, from coordinate 334,727,610 downwards.
AGAATTCCCTCTTTTGAATGACAAGAGTAACTTTGTTACTTTAAGCTTCTAAGACCTGCACGAGATCTTCGACATTTTTAAGCCTCGCGCTTGATTCCACGCCTTCTTTAGAGCCCTAATTGCTACTCGCCTACTAACGTAAAAATAGACCCGGCTGCAGTTTAAGAAATTTTCTTCTAGTGTTTTTACTACTTTGCTCACTGCTACTTCTTCCACCTGATAAGCACAAGATCTGGCAGCTTGTAGGGTTTTATACTCAGCTGAGCAGAGCTCACAGAGTATATTAATTTTTTTCGCATAACGGTAATCCGTAACGGCGAAAACTAATCGAGATAGATATAGACTTCTATATATCAAAATGATCTGGGCGAAAAAAGAAATTCATTTAGCCATGTCCGTCCGTCCGTCCGTCTGTCCGTAAACACGATAACTTTAGTAAATTTTTAGGTATCTTAATGAAATTTGGTATGTAAGTTCCTGGGCACTCGTCCCAGGTCGCTATTTAAAATGAACGAAATCGGACTATAACCCGTCCCACTTTTTCGATATCGAAAATTTTGAAAAACCGAAAAAGTGCGATAATTCATTACCAAAGAAGGAGAAAGCAATGAAACTTGGTGGGTGAGTTGAACATATGACTCAGAATAGAAAATTAATAAAATTTTGGACAACGGGCGTGGTACCGCCCACATTTTGCAAGCTGTGATATGGCAATCGTTGAAGATATCATGATGAAATTTGGCAGGAACGTTACTCCTATTACTGTATGTGTGCTAAAAAAATTAGCAAAGTCGGATGACGAACACACCCACTTTAAAAAAAAATTTTTTTAAGTCAAATTTTAACAAAAAATTTAATATCTTTACAGTATAAATGATGTGGTTTTTATTTTTATTTTCGGCCTTTCAAATGTTATATCAAGAAGAATTTCCGAGCTCTAGGCCACACATATATATTAGTAATAAAAATGCAATTGATTATACCATATATGTTGTATTTATTTATTTTGTCGATATTTCGATTTCAATTAGAAATCATCTTCAGGGCTGTAATTGCATTTTTATTACTAATATATATGTGTGGTTTACAGTATAAAAGTAAATTATGGCAACATTCAAATCCAGTAATGACATGGTGCAACAAGATACAAAAATAAAAGAAAATTTCAAAATGGGCGTGACTCCGTCCTTTTTCAGTTAATTTTTCTAGAATAAGTTTAACCCTAGTGAGACGTACGTTATGTCTTTGAGACTTACGTCGTTTTGATTTTGCGCTCAGTCCCCCACAATCGTAAAGAGAGAACATTCTCATACTCAGTTTTCTCAGCTACCATTACCAGCTTGTCAGATGGGGGTGTTTTACAGTAGTAACTTTTTTATTTGCTGAAATATATACGATTGTTTTTTAAAAATACGTCTAAGAAACGTATCGTTATCTTTTACGTGACTACAAATTTTATATGTAATTTCTGCCTAAAATGGTAATTTTAGCTAACATTTTTTTAAGTATAGTTTAAAACAGTTAATGCATTCATTTGAAATACAAAAAAATTTATTTTATTAAAATTTTTTTGATATAAACTGAGGTGCATCGAAAAAGACTGATTTTTGTAAGGACAAGTACAAGACAAGTCAAACTTAATTTTTAATATATTAAAATATTTTTCTTTAAAAAACATTTAAGACAAATAAATACATATCAAGTAAATGATTAAAATAAAAATTAAAGTTTGTTTTATATCTTTAGGGCCCTTAAACTTGAACACGTCTCGCAGACGTACGTTATCTTTCTAGGGTAAAAAATTAACGTTATCTTTCTAGGTTTAATGCCATAAGTCGAACAAAAATTTACCAATCCTTTTGAAATTTGGTAGAGGCTTAGATTATAGGACGGTAACTGTTTCCTGTGAAACAGTGCGAAATCGGTTGAAGCCACGCCCAGGTTTTATACACAGTCGACTGTCTGTCCTGCCGCTCGGCCGTTAACACGATAACTTGAGAAAAATCGATATATCTTTACTAAACTCTGTTCACGTACTTATCTGAACTACCTTTGTATTGGTGTAAAAAATATCCGAAATCCGACTATGACCACGCCCACTTTTTCGATATCGAAAATTACGCAAAATGAAAAAAATGCCATAATTCTGTACCAAATATGAAAAAAGAGATGAAACATGATAATTGGATTGGTTTATTGACGCAAAATATAACTTTAGAAAAAACTTTGTAAAATGGGTGTGACAACTTTCATATTAAGTAGAAGAAAAAGAAAAAGTTTTGCGAAATCCAAAGCCCTAGGAATCTTGGCAGGAATACTGTTCGTGGTATTATATAAAAAATAAATTAACGGTACCCGATAGATGATGTTCTAGGTCACCCCGGTTCACATTTTGGTCGATATCTCGAAAACGCCTTCACATATACAACTAAGGGCCACTCCCTTTTAAAACCTTCATTAATACCTTTCTTTTGATACCCATATCGTACAAACAAATTCTAGAGTCACCCCTGGTCCACCTTTATGGCGATATCTCGAAAAGGCTTCCACTTGAAGAACTATGGCCCACTTCCTTTTAAAATACTTATTAACAGCTTTCATACCTTTGATACCCATACCGTACAAACACATTCTAGAGTCACCCCTTGTCCACCTTCATGACGATATCTCAAAAAGGTATTCACCAATATAACTAAGGCCCACTCCCTTTTAAAATACCCATTAATACCTTTCATTTGATACCCATATCGTACAAACAAATTCTAGAGTCACCCCTGGTCCACCTTTATGGCGATATCTCGAAATGGCGTCCACCTATAGAACTATGGCCCACTCCCTTTTAAACTACTCTTTAATACCTTCCATTTGATATACATGTCATACAAACACATTCCAGGGTTACCCTAGGTTCATTTTCCTACCGGGTGATTTTCCCTTACTTTGTCTCCATAGTTTTCAGCTGAGTATTTAATGTTCGGTTGCACTCGAAATTAGCCTTCCTTACTTGCTTTTCTTTCGGATTAGTGCAGCATATCGCAGACCCTACTCCTTCCACTACTGTGAAACCATGTATATTACCTCGTCCACCATTTGGTCGCAGTAGCGTCAACAATCCCCCTCTATTGTGGCGCTAAGAGCTCTTTGAAGCTCAGATACGAAATCAGCTAAGCTTATAGGCCTATGATTGATAACGCTAGAAGATTGTTTCCATATGGTCTGCTCTCAAACTGCCCCGAGGCACTGAGTCCACCCATAGAACTAAGGCGAACTCCCTTTTAAAATACTCATTAACATCCTTCGTTTGATACCCATATTTTACAAACGCAATCTAGAGTCACCCCTGGTAAACCTTTATGGCGATATCTCGAAAAGGCGTCCACCTATAGAACTAAGACCCACTCCCTTTTAAAATACACATTAACGCCTTTCATTTGATACCCATATCGTACAAACAAATTCTAGAGTCACCCCTGGTCCACTTATATGGCGATATCCCGAAATGGCGTCCACCTATAGAACTATGGCCCACTCCCTTTTGAACTACTCTTTAATACCTTCCATTTGATATACATGTCGTACAAACACATTCCAGGGTTACCCTAGGTTCATTTTCCTACCGGGAGATTTTCCCTTACTTTGTCTCCATAGTTTTCAGCTGAGTATTTAATGTTCGGTTGCACCCGAAATTAGCCTTCCTTACTTGCTTTTCTTTCGGATTAGTGCAGCATGTCGCAGACCCTACTCCTTCCACTACTGTGAAACCATGTATATTACCTCGTCCACCATTTGGTCGCAGTAGCGTCAACAATCCCCCTCTATTGTGGCGCTAAGATCCCTTTGAAGCTCAGATACGAAATCAGCTAAGCTTATAGGCCTGTGATTGATAACGCTAGACGATTGTTTCCATATGGTCTGCTCTCAACCTGCCCCGAGGCACTGAGCCTCGTTGCAGTTTTGAATGATATGTTCTTTGCCATCCGGTCTGCAGGTGGAGTGTGCAAAATGACATGCAGTGAAGCTGTCGGTGTTGATTTCAGGGCTTCCGTTATGCTAAGCGTTGATGGTCTGCATACCCCTTCCAAATTTTTAGGTAGCGGGAGAGCCCACGTACCATCCAGCTTCCTTTTAAATGTATAAAGTGTCGTAGATATCACCTTTTATCTCTTAGAAAACAAGACCATATGCGTCTTTTCCGCGTTGGCGGTCAACCGACATTAGACGCTCAGATTTCTGTATCCTGGAGCGACCGATCAAAGATGACCCCAGCGGGTTAGGTGGATTGGTATATACCCGTGGTATGTATGCCTGTCGTAAGAGGCGACTAAAATACTAAATTGATTCAAAGGGCTTGTGTAGCGCAACTCTCTCAAAGGGTTGCCAGCGCAATATATAGCATCTCCAACCCAATTGTCAACCTCACCTACTCGCGATAAATCATGTTTCATTAACAGCCGAGGCTCTGGCGACCCCAAGTTCCTTATAGAACTAGGGAGTGGGGAGGACGGGATGGCCTAGAAGGTTTAATATGGTCACATAAATCGTTACCGAGATGGTCGGGAAAGTATCTTAATGGTGCTTTGTTAGCAGAACGTACCGGATCTATATCCGGCAAAGGACCGCTAACATCGATTGGACCCCCAAAGCCTTCGGGGACTGTCTTTATCATTAAAACAACAACAACACATCATCGATCAGAGATTTAATTGGCTACCAACAGTGGGCGGTGGTATCGATGTCGTCAGCAAATCAACATTAATTGCTCTCTCTTGTAGAAAATTGTTCGAGAGCGGTAAAGTTCTGCAACTAGAAAAATTTCCTCTACTATCAAGTTAAAGAAATCGCACGCGAGGGTCATCCCATCTGACATCTCGTTTAGTTTCGAACAGCTCGGAGAGGTCTTTCGCAATTCTGACTGTGCAAATCAAGTTGCTCAACGTTAATTTGCACGGACGTATATATTTTTGAGAGAAACCAAATTCAGTTCTGTCAATAGCGGCTTTGAAATCCACGAACAGATGATGATGTGTACTTTCCAAGACTTAGCGTATAGTAAAAATCTGATCTGCGCTGATAAGGTCCTATCAGCCGACTCACGGTGTGCTTTAATTTTACGCAAAATTCTCTTGGCAAGATCCCCCTTCTTGTGGACAGAGAACAGAATACTTAGATTCCAATCAGGTATGCACTCGTCCCATCATATTTTGCAAAGAAGATGCATGTCTCTTACCAACTTCTTGCCATCGTATTTGAACAGCTCCGCAGGTAATCCGTCAGCGCTTCTGATTTTTAACGTAGCCCAGATGGCATATATCCAGCCTTTCTGCAGCAGGGAGAGGAATTGATCCCACACCTGGCCAGGATTATGAGGGATAGCCTCGCACTGGCATACATCCGAACAGTGTGGAGAAGAGCAAAAGTGGTCTTTATACCTAAAGTGGCAAAAAAGGACTACTCTAGCCCAAAGTCCTTTAGGCCTATAAGCCTGACATCCTTTTCTCTGAAAGCAATGGAGAAAATTGTAGACCACGAGATCAGATCAAAGGTTCTCGATAGAATGCCACTACATCGAGATCAGCATGCATATAGGACAGGCAGGTCGACAGAAACTGCATTGTATCAACTGTCCACAGAAATCCAAAGTGCGTTCGAGTGCGGGGAGATAACACTATGCGCATTTTTGGACATAGAGGGGGCTTTCGACAACACGACACACGAAAGTGTGAATCGGGCACTCGAGAGAAGAGAGATACAACGTCCAATCCGTATGTGGATAAACGCCTTATTGCGTACGAGGACTGCCGAAACCTCAAGTGGGGACGGTACAGTAGAGATCAAAACAACGAAAGGATGTCCGCAAGGGGGCTTCCTGTCACCCCTGCTGTGGAGCCTGGTAGTAGATGAACTTCTACAGAGGCCCTCAGAAAACGGAATCCGATGTCAGGGGTACGCGGATGATATTGTTATCCTTGTAAGGGGCAAATTTGAGAGCACCCTTTGCGACATAATGCAAAGGGCATTGAGGCTAACGAAAGAATGGTGTAATGAGGTAGGGCTAAGTATCAACCCTAACAAGACATCCATTGTGCCCTTCACCAGGAAAAGAAAACTGGAAGGGATTAGGCAAATCACAATGGAGGGAGTACAGATGGAGTACACGACTGAGGTGAAATACTTGGGAGTCACGTTTGACTCTAAGCTCTTATGGAGGAAACACGTCGACAATACCATATCAAAGGCTACAAGAGCAATAATGGTGTGCAGACGTATTGCAGGAAGATCCTGGGGATGCAGCCCAAAGATCCTAAGATGGATGTACACTATGATAGTGAGACCTATCATAGTGTACGGAGCAGTTGCGTGGGCATCAAGGACAACCATGGTGACCGTACAAAAATCACTCACGAAGCTTCAACGCTTAGCGTGTGTCTGCATTACGGGAGCTATGCGAACATGCCCGACGGCAGCAATAGAGGTGCTGATTGAGTTAACGCCTATACATATAATAATCGAGCAGGCAGCCAGGAGAACTTTAGTAAACATAGCTAAAGAGGGATATGGAAGAGGCAAAGTGATACAGTCACGGAGCATGGCGAAGCTGCAGGAGCAGATTCCACTTATCCAACTTCCCAGAGATGATACGAGGAAGATAATTAAGCTTGAGAAGCGTTTCAAAATAGAGCTGGGGAACAAATGTACGTGGGATACTTCCAGGATTGAAGCGCTTCACCAGGAACACACCATAATATGGTACACCGATAGCTCGAAGACACCGGAGGGCATAGGAGCGGGGATCGTCGGCCCCGAACCAAAATATCCCTACCACTGGGAAAATATCCGAGCATCTTCCAAGCCGAAGTTGTTGCCATAAGCCGGTGTGCAGAGATAAACTTACAGCGGGGATATACCAACGAGAAAATCGCTATTCTCAGCGACAGTCAAGCTGCACTCAAGGCATTATCATCAGTTGAGATTAAATCATCAACAGTCCTTGAGTGCGTAGAGAGGTTAAACAGTCTAGGAGTTAATAACACCATCCGTCTAGCATGGGTACCTGGACACAGGGGAGTGGATGGTAACGAGCGAGCGGACGAGCTTGCCAGGTTGGCAGCGGCCGGAAAGCCAATAGGTCCCGAGCCTATGGTCCCAATAGGGTCACATACAATAAGGGAGGAATTTAGACAAAAGGAGGCGTGCCTCAGAGAACAACACTGGCGTGAAAGACCAGGACTTCGGCAGGCAAAGGCACTAATAGGAGGGTACAATTCAAAGCGATATAAGGCTATGATTAATCTCCCAAAAATTAGCCTTAGGATTTTAACAGGTATACTCACAGGTCACTGTAGGCTAAAGAGCCATATGCATAAATTGGGTATATCGGCTAGTAGCCTCTGTCGATTATGTGATGCCGAAGATGAGTCTGCAGAACACATCATGAAGGAATGTGATGCAGTCGCGAGACGAAGGCTTAGGATCCTAGGATCATCCAAATTAGAAAATAGTCACATACATTCTCTGAAGCCAAGAACCATTCTGGATTTTATCAGAGAACTCGGCTTGGATGAAGTGTTGTAAAGAGAATGAGGGCACAATAGACCAATAGGTCGCAGTGCTTAACCTCACAACATCTATCTATCTATCTAGGCAGCGTCTTCTCTTTCGGTTGCTACGCGGTATTCTTCGTAGTACCAGCTGTTTGTCTGTGGTCGCTTGTAACGCTGTAGAGATATGCTCAATCTGCTTCTCCACGCCATCGTGTTGAGTTGTGCCCTCAGAGAACCGCTGTAATGTAATGCAAAATCTTTGCCAGTTGCGATTGCAGTCTAGCTTTCCTTATGTTTTTTGTTGCTTGCTTTTAGCTGCGCTAAGGAGGGCACGTATTTTAAATTCGACAAAAAGGCAATCGAAGAGGGTATACAAGGTCCTCGAATCATTTGCACGTCTAAAACACTGGTAGCATGCGGTCCGTCTATCACAACGTAATCTGTCCGTTTACATATACTTCTATTAAGGATCAGCCTTGTAGTTTGATGTATATCTTAATACTTAAACCTGGTGCTTGCTATGACCATATTTTGAGCATCGGCAAATTCGATCTGCCTCAGACCATTAGGGGAGGTTTCGTAGTGGTTGCTGAAATTTCCGACTGTTGGACCAAAATCACACTCTTTGTCCATCCTGGCATTAAAGTGCCAAGCACGACTTTTATATCAACGCAGGCAGGTAGGCTCGTATGTATCTTTCCGGGGCTAGCTGAATTTGTTCTTCAACACATTGTCCTTCTCCGACTTTATTGCATGGGTACAGTTTAATGACATATTAAAATAATTTTGATTTTATGCGCAGCGCGGCGATACCTTCGCTCATAGGTTTGAGCGTCCGTACTTGACGTACTACGTACTACGAGACAAAGCCTCTCTTCCACTACAAATTCAACATCGAAACTTTACTTATTTGCATGACCACTCGAGTAAATGTCACAATTTTCAGTTGACTTTGTTCCTTACTTCGTTTATCACATGTCTTGGATGGCGGTCATGTTGGCTTTTGTTTTCACAAGAACATCAACCAGTCGGGCGTCGGCACTAGTCCCCTAAATTTAACGGATATTTTAGGTGCAAGCCCTTAAATCGCAAGCCTTTAAACTTTTGCCGAGGTTGTCATCAAGAATGGCGTTTACCTTTTTCCGAGGCTTGATTCGTATTTTCAATGTAGTCTGATTTTACGGAGCGGGTGCCCAGCCAAGCGCAACAATCGTTTAGCGGGGATGAAGATATTACTTGCACGTTTATTGTAAAGAGACTAACCTGCTAGCCCTTACATCGATTATGATGGAGTGGCCTAGCTAGATTGTTGCCTTTCATTATTTATTTGTTTGATATATTTGTCCAAGGCATAACATAATGCTATAAATAATATTGTAACGAATTCTGGGATTTCTGATAACAGTGCACCTTCTGCTAACGGATGAATCGCTGAATTGTCGAATAAATAACTTCAATATTCAGTATTGAAAAAAGGTCTTTATTTACACTACTTTGGGAGTAGTACAATTATACTTACCTATCACGTACTTCACAAAAGCGTGTTTAAATCAAACTGATTAGTTATTCCTCAGCTTGGACTGCTTTTATACTCTCTGTTACCTCGTTCCCATATTTCTATTAAGGTCTAGACTTTTCACGAACATGGAACAGTTGTATGGCATACTTGGTTATTTAGCAATATGTGTATATATGTGTGAGTAACAACATCTGATCTTAGGTGATGACTACATATGTGTATGTGAGATACCCAAACTGCTGGTTATGTATGTGAAATATTCTTCGGTGCCTTCTATTTACGTGTGTAAATGGATTAATTTGATGGGTTCATGTGCAAAAGTGTGGCTGCTTGCTTTACTATTGTTATGCATTTATTTATTAACAGCATAGTGATGCCAAAAATCTTCACAATATAAACCAATTTCCAAAATATTTGTTCAGATTTGCAGCCCGTTGTATTTGTATTGCTTAGCATTAACTTTTCGTAATAAAGAAATATTTATACACTACTTACATAGATCCTTCAATGCAAGCTAGTTGGGGTCAATTTTTTTAATAGGAATGCTTTTACTTTTAAGCAACAAATTACTACTTTGAACTTTCATTGAAAATCATGCTGTTTTTAGTTTGTTGTTGGTTTTGTGAACTTTGAATTTTATACCTATAAAAATTCGCAAAACGTCAAGTGCACTCGTAAATTTTCATGAATGTCTTTCATGTCAAAGCAGCAACAACAACAACAACAATAACACCAAGAACAAGATTCTACAGCTTTCAACGCTTTATTACGCTTCGTAAGTTTGTGATCCGAGATTTTACGTTTGCCACGCACACCTACCCTCAATCTTTCATTCGTGGGCCTACAAAAGCGCGCGCTCGCCTGCTGCCTACTCATACAATCAAATGAGCGTAAAAGCGCCTAAGAATTTTTGACACAAAAGTACCCATCGCCGCTTCTAATTCACCTGCTTTTATGTATGTGAATGTTGAGTTACTTAATTAACCTGCAAAATATTTCAATGACAAATTTGCTCCGACAACTATTTGACTTCTGACTTCGTTTGTGATGCTATTGTTGTTGTTGGTGTTGCCATATTTGTGATTCTGCGAGCTATTTGTTCTGGCTGTTGACGTCTTCTTTTCTTCTTTGTTTCGATGGCTATATTTTGTTATCACCCATTCCCTTACCATGTTAGTTGTCGCTGCTTACACGAAAATTTTCCGCTATTCAGTATAATAAATCAAACTTTTCACAAGGTTGCGCACAATTAGGTGCATAATTTTTGAGTGCCTGGCATAATATTAGGCCACACAATAAGATAGGCCATGTTGGGACGCATCGTTTACATCTTTTCAAGGTGTTGATAGAACAAAAAGCCCATAATGCCACCGCACCTGGTGGTTGGTTGGTCATGGCAACTTCATTACATGACTGCATCTAGTTAAATAATAGTCAAATTGTTTCCAGAACTTTTATAGGTAAATACACGAAAATATACAAACTTTGCGTGGGTTTTGCTTACATCCCAACAAACGTTTGGTGTTAAAAAAGTGTCATAAAAGGCACTTAAATCGGAGTGCTTATACTCATTATGATGGTATTCCTCCTCGGGTCGTCCAATATAGCTTTATTTCAAATATTATAATATCTTGAAAAGAAGCTCTTCAGACCACTAAAAAAGCTCACAATTCCCTTTTATTTCGGAGCCATTTATAAGCACTATATAAATGATTAAAATTAACCCGTTCAGAAGGTATCTTTGATGTTCGGCATTTAAAATAAGGAAGCAGTTGGGAAATCTTCTTATCTAACAGAAGGCTCAACACACCAATAGGGGTATGCCGCGGAGGCAATTAAATGTTGAAATCAAAAAAGTCATAATACTTACATACATCGTTAATATGGGAACAATTAAGAAATTAAAATTTACCAAGAGAGCAACAGGAAACGGTGTGAATTATAAATAACATGTAAGGAAGTCTAAGTTCGGGTGTAACCGATACATACTCAGCTGCTTGCAAAACTTTTAAATTACCTTCTTTTAAAAGTAGGCGGTGCCACGCCCACTGTCCATTGTCCACCTATCAAGTTTCAACGCTTTATCCGCCTTTGGTAATGAATTATCGGACTTTTTCGAAATTTTCGATATCGAAAAAGTGGGCGTGGTTATAGTCCAATTTCGTTCAATTTAAATAGCGATCTGAGATGACTGCCCTGGAACTCACATACCAAATTTCATTAAGACACCTCAAAATTTACACATGTTATCGTGTTTACGGAAAGACGGACGGACATCTTCACAAAGCTTTCAGGGTAAGTTCACGGGATCATTCAGTAATTTTTCGGCTACACAAAATTTTGGAAAAGTGAGCGATGGGAGTAAATATTTATTATTGAAACAGATATCCAATATTTGGTAAAGTAATTCCAAATATCGAAAAAATGGTATAGGTGGAGAAAGTAAAATGAAATTCGAAACAGTAAGAAGAGTGAAAGTGAAATTAGGAATGAGTGGGAGTGAAAAAAAATGTGCAACTCGCTACATTTGCTTTGGTATATACATATTTTCCGTTTATGAGGTTACTTAGGTGGGAGAGGTAGAACGAATGAGGGTGGAAGGGAAAATGGGAATGAAAGTCAGAGTAGAAAAGAAGCAAAAATGCACATTCGCTATATCTGTGTAATTATCTTAAGATGCTCTACAATATTTGATATTAAATTCTATTTATGAGGGAGTGGAAGCGCGAATTTTAGGGAGAATGAGCGTGCGAATGAAACAAATATTTAAATTCGCTATATCTACATAATTATTTTAAGAGGGTATGAAATGTTTGTTATAGATGTATGCTAATTCTATAAAATATATATATATATATGGAGTAATTTATGTGGGAGAAATAGAGGCAGTAGAAGTGGGAGTAGGAGTGAGATTGGGAGTGGAAGCATATATTCTCGATATCTTCGTAATTAATTGAAGGGGTATCCAATACTTAGTATTCAGCTACCATATATGGGTAATTTAGGTAGAAGACGTAAATGCTGTTAAAGTGAAGAGTGAGAGTGTGAATGAAACAAAAACTTTATTATCAATGCCTCTGTAATTTCATGAATGGGGTAACCAAGATTCTGTATATACATAGATTTCATATATGAAGTAATTTATAGAGGGAGTGGGAATGAGAATGCGAGTCAGAGTGGAGATGAGAGTGGAAGTGGAAATATGAGTGAGAGGTAGAATTAGTATGAGATGGGAGAAGAGATAAAGGCAATTAGGAAAGGACAGGAATAAGAAGGAGAAATGGAAGAAATATTAGTAAAATTGTATACTATTCGATGAAATAGAGAGTGATAGATGGAAGGGAAGTCCAGTTTTCAAATAAAGGTCAGGACAAAGTCAAAATTTGAAGGAAAATTTTTCGAAAATAATATATGAGTATCTGTTTTAAAGTTGTTTTGTTTGCTCAACACTCTTTGCATTCGAAATATGTTCGAGGGGTTGCATATTTTTTCGGTGATTTGTTTGTGACAACTCACATTTAAATGTATTTAGTATTTACTATACACGTACGAAAAAGTTTTTCGTTTTGTTTTTGAACTTTTCCAATAAATTTTGTCATTGTAATTTCCCACGTATACTAAATAATACGCGCAGCGGCTTTGCATACTAATCAGTCTAATCAGAATAACGTGATTAAAATTAGAACGCCGTGGAGCTCTTAACAGGTAGCAGTTTTTACCATTTTCAAAGAATATTTTGGTGCTAATATGATTTAAATTAAAGGCGAAATAGAAGCAAATATGTTTGAAGAATCAGCGGTGGGCTTTGATTTTTGGGCCAAATGTTGATCTGCGCATTGCGGAATTGTGCTCTTATTACCATTTTTTAAAGCACTTTGCTCAATAGTTTTAATCAAAAACTTATGACTGCCCATGTTGCAATAAAACCAGATTTGTGAAGTCAGTAGTGCAACATTAAATATTTCACGGTCCTCATCGTCCGGTCATGAATTTCAAAGTAGTAGGAAGGGAAAATTTATGATATTATTTTGATACGTTTATACTACTTTAGTAATGCAATGTGTGGAAAAAAAGCCACCCTCGATAAATTTTAATATAGGGAATGGGAATATGAAAGAAAGGAGAAAAAAAAGTAAGGAAAGCTAAGTTCGGGTGTAACCGAACACTACATACTCAGCTGAAAGCATTGGAGACAAAATAAGGGAAAATCATCATGTAGGAAAATGAACCTAGGGTAACCCTGGAATGTGTTTATATGACATGGGTACCAAATGGAAGGTATTAAGGAGCATTTTAAAAGGAGTGCGCCATAGTTCTATAGGTGGACGCCATTTCGGGATACCACCATAAATGTGGACCAGGGGTAATTCTAGAATGTGCTTGTACGATATGGGAATCAAATGAAAGACGCTAATGAGTATTATAAAAGAGCGTGGGCCTTAGTTCTATAGGTGGACGCCTTTTTGATATATCGCCATAAAGGTGGACCAGGGGTGACTCTAGATTGTGTTTGTACGATATGGGTATCAAATTTAAGGTATTAATGAGGGGTTTAAAAGGGAGTGGCCCTTAGTTGTATATGTGAAGGCCTTTTCGAGATAACAACCAAATGTGGACCAGGGTGACCCAGAACATCTTCTGTCGGGTACCGCTAATTTATTTATATATGTCATACCACGAACAGTATCCCTGCCAAGATTCCAAGGGCTTTTGATTTCGCCCTACAGAACTTTTTCATTTTCTTCTACTTAATATGGTATGTGTCACACCCATTTTACATAGTTTTTTCTAAAGTTATATTTTGCGTCAATAAACCAATCCAATTACAATGTTTCATCCCTTTTTTCATATTTGGTATAGAATTATGGCCCTTTTTTTCATTTTTCGTAATTTTCGATAGGGAAAAAGTGAGCGTGGTCATAATCGGCTTTCGGCCATTTTTTATACCTATACAAAGTGAGTTCAGATAAGTACGTGAACTAAGTTTAGTAAAGATATATCGATTTTTGCTCAAGTTTTCGTGTTAATGGCCGAGCGGAAGGACAGACGGTCGACTGTGTATAAAAACTGTGCGTGGCTTCAAGCGATGTCGCCCATTTTTGTTCGACTTATGGCATTAAAAGTATTCTTGACAAATTAAATGAAAAAGGGCGGAGCAACGCCAATTTTGAAATTTTCGTTTATGTTTTTATTTTGTTCCACCATGTCATTACTGGAGTTGAATGTTGACATAATTTACTTATATACTGTAAAGATATTAAATTTTTTGTTATAATTTGACTTGAAATCTTTTTTTTTTGAAGTGGGCGTGTTCATCATCCGATTTTGCTAAGTTTTATTTATCACACATACGCGAATATAATTAACGCTCTTGCCAAATTTCATCATGATTTCTTCAACGACTGCCAAATTGCGGCTTGCAAAACTTTCAAACTACCTTATTTCAAGAGTGGGCGGTGTCACGCCCATTGTCAAAAATTTTACTAATTTTCTATTCTACATCATGACTTTAACCCACCTACCAAGTTTCATCGCTTTATCCGGCTTAATAATGAATTATCGCACTTTTTGTGTTTTTCGAAATTTTCGATATTGAAAAAATGGGTGTGGTTGTAGTCCAATTTCGTTCATTTTAAATGGCGATCTGAGATGAGAGCCCAGGAACCCACATACCAAATTTCATCAATATACCTCACAATTTCCTCAAGTTATCGTGTTTACGGACGGACGGACGGACATGGCTAAATAAATTTCTTTTTTCACCCCGATCATTTTGATATATAGAAGTCTATATCTATCTCGATTAGTTTATGCCTTTACGGATTACCTTTATGCGAGCAAAGTTAATATACTCTGTGAGCTCTGATCAGCTGAGTATAAAAAGAAGAAAGAGAGAAGGAAAATTGAAGGAAGTAGGAAAAGTTAAGAGAACAAAAGAAGATGGAGACTTAAATTAAAAGTAAGAAAAAGGGAAATGGTTTGAGAAAAAGTATGATTAGGAAGTTAACAGGAAGAGTAAGAATAAAGCTGAGATAAGACTAGGAGTTATAGTGAGCGTTATATCCAAATAAGTTCAAAGGTAGAAAAGGTTAGAGGAAAAGAGTGAAGAAGGAAGTAATGAAAATGATAGGGTAATTGAATTAGCCGATTACTGGAAACTGAAAAAAGATCAGGGGAGAGGAAAAAATGAGTAACTATAAGGTTAGATAGGGGAGAGGAAGGTGGATTGACAGAGCATATCAGAGCAACGTCCGTCTTTTTTGATTATATGGGTGCGAGTATTTCATGTGGTTCTAATCAATTCCAGGGCAGCCCAGAATTATTTAAAATAAAGATTATTAAGGACAGATAAGGTAGAGAATTATTTTTTGCCATATGCTAAATCTATAAACTCGGACTATATGAAGCATCGTTGATGAAAAACCTCTGCCATTTTATATTTTTATACCATTCACTCACCTCTTTCTGCTCAATGAGTCCGTCACTTAATTCTGGGCTTACATAGGTGAATTTTGGGTCTTAGCACCGTATTCCCTCAGTCTCGAATTTTCGTACAATACGTCTCCCATATATTTATTTGCAAACTTATGATTGTTCAGATCATCTCATTGACGAATTTTTTTCCATTTTCCTTAGCTGTGGATAATGTGATACTTTGAAGATCCAACCATTCATTTTCATTAACTAAAACTTTTTAATTTCTTATCACTAGTTTCGTAATTCTTGCGCAATTCAAAATTTTCGCGGATTAATGTATAAAAAATGCAAATAGTGCCTGTGGTCTTTACAAATAAATAAATTTAAGGCGCGATAACCTGCGAAGAAATTTTGAGCCGAACGGCTCTTCTAATTTGCATCGTGCTCCTTTTAATTTGTCCTACATATTGGCGGGACGGGACCCCGAATGGCATCTGCAAGGTAAATGAGTTGTCATCCACAAGCTCTTCATTGCAGAAATATCGAATTGTTTGTCAAATTATTGCCTGGGGAAATAACACCCGCTCACAAAAGGAAGCACCGGACCACAGGCGTTATATTTTTCCCAAATAATTTAAGTTCTGTAGTGCGACCCTCTAAATGGGTTGCAAATGCAATTTATAGCTTCTCCAACCAATTGTCAACTTCACCTAGCCAAGGCGAGTCCTGTAGCATACGAGGCTCTGGTCACCCCAAGTTCCTCATGGAACTATGGGGAGGGGACGGAATATGAGGTTAAATTTAGTCATACTAAATCATTCCCGAGATGTTTGGGCTTGTACCTTAACGTGCTTGTTACCGGAGCGTACCGGATCTATATCCGGCAAAGGACCATCAACATCGATAACAATACCCAAAACTTTCGAGGAGTGTCTTTATCGCTAAAACAACAACAACAGGGCGAGTATTGTTTAATGCGAATCGAACTCATAATATTGAACTCAACTGTATGGCTTAATTTCATCATGATACACCTTTAATAATTTCAAAATACTTTCTCAAAAAGCGATAAAAAGGGGTTGCCTTTTTCGCCCATACCTGCGTCGTAGATTTTAAAAGGGATTCAGTGGCTTAAAAACCATATTTTATTTTCCGAAAAAACTATAAAAATTACTTATAATCAAGAAATTTTCATCCAATTCGTAAACGTGTTCAAGTGTACAACCAGGATATTCGCAAAAATTTATATTTAATTGGCTCATCGTTCGTCGATAATAAAAAGTATTAAATGTAAGCAAAGCTAATACAGCTGAGCTGAGCTGAACTCAACATAACTGCCACAAGCGATTTATGAGTATATTGTCCAGCAATATAATGCAACAACACTAACGACAACAATTAGGAGCAGAGCAATAACGAAGCATTGGAGAGATTGTAGCACCTACTAAAGCGGCGAGTGAGTGCAGTTAACATCAACACCAGCAAAACACATACATACATATAAATATATGTAGTAGTTAGTGTTAGTTCAATAGGAGTAACTGCGAGTACATAATCGAGTACTTTGCTCAAGTACTGAGTAGTCGATTACCTCTTGCAAGTATCTTTTTGGGTAATGAGTAGGGACATGGATGAAGTATCGAAGTATCAATTACCTATATCGAGTGACGCCTATGGTGTTTTTGTAAATTGCGCTCATAAGTTGACTTCTGGAAAAAAGCCAGCATTTTGGCAAACCAATTTTGAGTCAGATCGTGTTCATCCAACCGCCTAACATGACGTAGGCAGCGGTGTCTCTGGACCTTTGTTAATATTTGCTTAAGGCTCACACAGCTCATTAATCTTCTTCAATCGCTCTAAGGACCATCTCTCGACAGCGTCCATGATTCCATACATTAGGACAGGTAAAATGAGAGATTTGTAGAGAGTGATTTTTTCGTCGAAATAAGACTTAATTTTTAGATTTTCTACAAAGTTGTAAGTAGCACTTGTTAGCCGGAGTTGTTCTGCGTTTGATTTCCACTGTCAACAGTGACGTGGCTGCTAAACCATCGATTTTTTACTCTATGACCCAAATACCTTTTTTTTTGACTTTTTATCGAATAAATAAAAGGCAGAGCTTACGGCAAGTGTGATAACTAAAGCATTAGCTTAAAGAAATTACTCCTCAAGGCCTGGTTTCGAATGGCAAAGCCTTACTAGCCTTGCAGGGAACTTAAATGTAGACAAACATCATATAAGCAACACCTTATCGCGCTCATTTAAGCTGCTTTGAAATCGACAAAAATATGGTACATATCGGTTCTTTTACCGTGAGACTTCCTCAGAGTCCGGCATAGCTTAAATATCTTGTTAAAAGTATATGAACTACGTATGAAGTGGCGCTGATAAGTTCAAAGCAGTTCCTTGATTTTGGGCTTCAATCTTTCTTGTGAAGAAATGCTACTTAGAAAACGATGCATTTTGAGAATAAATATTAGACTATATTGAAGTTTATTTGGAGCTCTGAAACATATTTGGTTTGGGTTGAGTATCCGAAGAAGCATAGTCAGTATTAAGAATCCGTTGCCTTACTTATTTTGACCGTTTTACAGTTATGCATATAAATTTCCAATGAAGTTCGCAGACAATTTTTTACCTTCAAAGAATGTTTCTGTATTAGAGCAACTCATTAAAGCGCGTAAAAATCGTTTCATTTGCATGGACGCAATTGCTAATTTGTGTGAGTTGATTTTAAACGGAAGTAATGGATTTATTTTCAAAAGTCTTACTGTGCTTTTTAATGGGTACAATATGAGTAAGTATCGCATACTTTACATTTTTTGGTATCGTTACTTCCCGCGATCCTTTTGAATGAGTACAGGTATCGAGTACAAGATAGTATTGGAAGAACACTACTAATAGTAGGAACAAATTCAACCCATTCAAAATTCCACATACCTTTCCTGCATACCTATTGCAACAAAGTTGTAAGCATTAAAATGCTATTATTGAAAGGAAGTTGAATTGAATTTCCGTTCGAATTTATACCGGAAACTATCGTAGCAACAGCAGCAGTGACAGCAGGCATCCAGTAGTGAGTTACTTTGTCGTATCAGCAGGCAACATAGTACTGAAAGCTGCAAAACAAAAAAATTGAAGAAAACTTTCAAATAAAAAATGTAGCTCATAAGAATTGCACAATAAGAAAACACAAATTTCTACTTTAACTGAGAACTATAATAAAAATTGAATCCGCAGTTTAAAATTATGCTGCTGCTGCTGCTGCTACTGTCACTTCTTCAGCATTTGTTGCTATTGAATGCACAACAAGCACTCATTAATCGAGTGTTATTGGTATTGATATGTTGTCTTGTTGTTGTGCTTACTTTACGCCATGGTATTCATGATGATGATAATAATAATGATGCTTCTGATAAGCGCAATGTTGCCAAATGGATAAGTATTAAAATTTATGCAATGGCATAACTTTTAACATGACACTGGGAATGGGAATGGGAATGAGAGTAAGAGCACCAATAATAATATGTATATGTATATGTAAGTAACAAATAAAAATGAAAAGTAATGCTTGTTTATGTATGTGCCTACTTGTAGTATACATACATTAACTACTAGAGCCAGTTTGATTCAATGTAAGTAAGTTGCTTACCGGAAATAGCTCTAAAAGTCACCATTAAATATTTACGTGAGTTTTCTCCCTCACTTTATAATATCAGCGTGAATTCTAGCTTGCGCTTGGCGGGAGTCGATACAAACTCAGTGTTCTCTTTGTTAGTGGGGGCTGATGTATGTATGTGTAAGTGGCTATGTATCTGATGATTGTACTTAGTTGCTCAACATGGGTGGAATATAAATAATTTAGACGTTAAGACAAAGATAAAAATTGCAGAGCAGAGCTCACAGAGTATATTAACTTTGATTGGATAACGGTTGGTTGTACAGGTATAAAGGAATCGAGATAGATATAGACTTCCATATATCAAAATCATCAGTATTGGAAAAAAATTTGATTTAGCCATGTCCGTCCGTCCGTCTGCCCGTTAACACGCTAACTTGAGTAAATTTTGAGCTAACTTGATGAAATTTGGTATGTGGATCCCTGGGCACTCTTCTCAGATCGCTATTTAAAATGAACGATATCGGACTATAACCACGCCCACTTTTTCGATATCGAAAATTTCTAAAAACCGAAAAAGTGCGATAATTCATTACTACTGACGGATAAATCGATGAAACTTGGTAGGTGAGTTGAACTTATGACGCCCAATATAAAATTAGTAAAATTTTGGACAATGGGCGTGGCACCGCCCACTTTTAAAAGAAGGTAATTTAAAAGTTTTGCAAGCTGTACTTTGGCAGTCGTTGAAGACATTATGACGAAATTTGGAAGGAACGTTTTTCCTATTACTATATGTATGCTTAAAAAAATTAGCAAAATCAGAGAACGACCACGCCCACTTTAAAAAAAAATGTTTAAAGTCAAATTTTAACAAAAAATTTAATAACTTTACAGTATATAAGTAAATTATGTCAACATTCAACTCCAGTAATGATATGGTGCAACAAAATACAAAACTAAATAAAAATTTCAAAATGGGCGTGGCTCCGCCCTTTTTCATTTATTTTGTCTAGGATACTTTTAATGCCATAAGTCGAACAAAAATTTACCAAACCGTTGTGAAAATTGGTGGTGGCTTAGATTCTAGGACGATAACTGTTTTCTGTGAAAAAGGGCGAAATCGATAGAAGCCACGCCCAGTTTTTATACACAGTCGACCGTCTGCCTTCCGCTCGGCCGTTGATACGATAACTTGAGCAAAAATCGATATGTCTTTACTAAACTTAGTTCACGTACTTATCTGAACTCACTTTGTATTGGTATAAAAAATGACCGAAATCTGACAATGACCACGCCCACTTTTTCGTTATCGAAAATAACGAAAAATGAAAAAAATTCCATAATTCTATACCAAATACGAAGGAAGGGATGAAACATTATAATTGGATTAGTTTATTAACGCAAATAACTTTAGAAAAAAACTTTGTAAAATGGGTGTGACATCTACCATATTAAGTAGAAGAAATGAAAAATATATGCAGGGCGAAATCAAAAGCCCTTGGAATCTTGACAGGAATACTGTTCGTGGTATTACATATAAATAAATTAGCATGATGTTCTGGGTCACCCTGGTCCACATTTTGGTCGATATCCTGAAAACGCCTTCACATATAGAGCTACCACCACTCCCGTTTAAAACCATCTGTACTACCTTTAATTTGATACCCATATCGTAAAAACAAATTCTAAAGTCACTCCTGGTCCACCTTTATGGCGATATCTCGAGGAGGCCTCCACCCATAGAACTAAGGCCCACTCCCTTTTAAAATACTAATTAGCACCTTTCATTTGATACCCATATTGTACAAACGCATTCTAGAGTCACCCCTGGTCCACCTTTATGGTGATATCTCGGAAAGGCGTCCACATATAGAACTAATGCCCACTCCATTTTAAAATACTCATTAACACCTTTCATTTGATACCCGTATCGTACAAACAAATTCTAGAGTTAGCCCTGGTACACCTTTATAGCTATATCCCTAAATGGCGTCCACCTATAGAACTATGGCCCACTCCCTCTTAAACAACTTTTTAATACCTTCCATTTGATACACATGCCATACAAACACATTCCAGGGTTACGGTAAGTTCATTTTCCAACATGGTGATTTTCCCTTTTTGTCTCCATAGCTCTCAGCTGAGTATGTAATGTTCGCTTACACCCGAACTTAGCCTTCTTTACTTGTTATTTATATATTAGGTTAAAAATTTTTGTGATCGAGTACTCCAGCGAAACAACGTAGTTGAGGAAAGTCCTAGCTAGGGGAAATATTGTCCATGTACTAATATAGAAAGAGAACAAGGAAGGGCCACGTAGTACTGAGTAGTCCCGTGAAGCGCTTCTGGATGCACGTTTCACATCGCGTGATTATGTAAAAGAGCTGGTAGACGACACTAACACTTCGATAAAGGAACGGGTAGTGCCAAGCTTGCCAAGGTGCAGTCTTTTTCTAATTTATAGTCTCTGGGTGCAGAGGGTATAATATCCCATGCCACAAATCTCGCAGATAGCGATCGCAATATGATTTAAAATAATATTCGATGGGTGTATAAGACTGAATCATTGACCGAACTCTTGGAGAACTGCTCGTGTCGTTTCCCCATTAAAGATGAAGAAGATCAGTATTATGTATCCCAAAATATGTATCTAAAAAATTTTGCGCTACTGATAGATGTGTACATAAAGTCGAACATGGATTAAAACCCGTTCTTCAAAACACAACATGTGTCCACAAAAGGCAAGTCGGTAACTACGACCCTTTAAAGGGTGGTTATACATATAGATAAAGCCCTGAAATATAAGAAGTATTCCTAAGAAGTCTTCTTAAACATTGCCGGGACTTTCAACAATGTCTCTCAACAGGCGATCATGGAGGATCTTAAGTATATTGAAGTGTATACAGCGCTAACCAGATGGATCAGCTGCATGCTTAACTGCAGGAAGATTACTTTGCAGTGGGACTGCGTGAAGTCACAAAATCGGTGAAGAAGGGCACTGGTTATCAACCAACTGATCGGGCATTCCATTGTGTGCCCAGTCAAACTTACAGCATACGCCGGCCACTCGGAAAAGATCGCACCTCAAAAAATTAGAGGACATATTTCACCTGTAAACCTGACAGTGAAGATCATAACGTTACCAAATGCAACGAGGCGCAGTACATTGGCGCCGCTTGAGCGAAGACTTAAAGGCCAAGTAGTATAGCTTCATCGAATTTTGGACGGACAGGCTACCATGTTCCCTACCTGCATTTCGATGGGCCTCTTAGAGCCATGATGGCGGTGGAAGGTCGGCGAATGGACGTTTAGATGGCAAACAGTGTGACCATGACAGCCAAACAGCAATTAAGGCAATGGTCTCGCACAGCACAGCATATTAAAGTGTGTTAATGTGTAAGCAATCCCTGTATGGAATTGAGGTAGGGAGAAGCATAAATCTATATTGGGTCCATGACATACGAAATTGGATGGAACGAAAAAGCGGATAAGGTAGCTTAAAAAGGCGCATTCCTCGAAGCTTGCTCCGTAGATATCCCAATTAGATTGAGGAAGATATAGGGACGGGGAGAGATGCATATACAACCTTTGACTAACGAAGTTAGTCTCATCAATAAAAACGGTGGAGAGGTCGGTCATCAAATATAAATCCAGCCTAACAAATTTCTCGAAATTTTTCGCGAGCTGCTCGACATCCAATTTAATCATTAAATTGGCAGTATTATACTATAGAGCTTACGATTTTTCTGGAACACAATCGAAAATATCCACAAAACCACGAGCAAGTAAAAAACAAGAGAGTGCATATAAAACTGCTAATGTAGCGACAAAATTGTATGACGAAAATATCAGTGAAGCCGAGTTCTTTATTTATCGAGTTTCGAAATTCTCGCATGAAAATTTGTTTGCCTTTCCCTCCCATCACTATCCATTTTATCATAAATTTTAGTTTGTTATTCCCATCTTTCTACCATTCGACTGTGTCTTGCAGTAACATGCTATATCAAAGGTTCTAGCGCTACGAGTACTGTTCTATGGTACGATTCTTGATTCAGTCCACAATTCATTTGTGGATTTATGTTGTTTAGCGCCATATGCTTTGTAATTTTCGGAACTCATGCTTATGACTGGCAGCCGCAGATTTGCGGTGAATTGAGGAAACAGGATGGCTTCAAGTATATTGGCTACTAGCGATAGCAAAGATATTGTGCGACAAAAGTCTCCTATGTTAGCTGCTTTCCCAGGTTTTTGTATCGCTACCACCATTGCCATTTTCCCTTTTTCAGGGATGACGAAAGTGGACAGAGAGAGGTTAAAGGCGAGCGCTAAATGTTATAACCCTTTATGGCCAAGGTTTTTAAGCATCGGCATGACAATACCGTCCGGGCCTACTGCTTTAGATGATATAGCATGTTCATAATACCTGTCCTTGTGTATTGTCCAGCATTATCGTCGCTGTCAAGAGAAGACAACAAGGTGTTTGGTGTGTTCGGTAGAAAATTTTCCGTAAGACTTATTTTCCAGTCCGTCATGCTAAGGGCGACTTGGGTAGGAGGTATAATATCGAGTCGGATGGGCTTCATGCGATATGAAGGTAGTGCAGCGAATAAATACCCAATGCTTTGTTTTCACTATGTCAAAATCACTGACATCAAATATTGACATAACTGACACCATGGCGATTTGGTGTCAAATGTGTTTTCATAACATATTAAAAACTGGCATGAAATCGATATAGCAGTGTGTGCCAAAGACTGTCATCAAATTGTAGTGTCAGTCGATTGACATCCAGTTTTCACCACTGACGTCAAATGTTAAGTAAATCTTTTTGACAGCGACGGGGCCATTTCGGGACTATTTCGGGATCATTTGGGGTACCTACCGACATCATTTCTGGTTGCTTTTCGGGTTCCGTCCGGAATGCCGTTAGGGTCATTTCGGGACTATTAGGGGATCATTGAGGACCCTTCCGGCATCCTTTCTGGATAGTTTGCGGGATCCGTTCGGGATCCGGACGGGGTCATTTCGGGATTATTTCGGGATCATTGGGGGACCTACCGGCATCATTTCTGGATGGTTTTCGGTATCCTTCCAGGATCCCGTCGGGGTCGTTTCGGGACTTTTTCGGGATCATTTCAGGTCCCTTCCAACATCATTTCTGGATGGTTTTAGGGATCCGTCCGGGATACCGTCAGGGTAATTTCGGGACTTTTTCGCGACTAATACGGGATCATTTGGGGACCCTTTCGGCATCATTACTGGAGCGTTTTATGGATCCCATCAGGGTCATTTCGGGACTTTTTCGGGATCATTTGGGGTACCTTCCGGAATCATTTCTATATGGTTTTGGGTATCCATCCGGGATACCGTCGGGGTACTTTCGGGACTTTTTCGAGACTAATCCGGGATCATTTGGGGTACCTTCAGGCATCATTTGTAGATGGTTTTGGGTATCCGTCCGGGATCCCATCGGGGTAATTTCGGGACCTTTTCGCAACTAATACGGGATCATTTGGGGACCCTTTCGACATCATTTCTGTGTGGTTCTCTGGATAAGTCTGGAATCGTGTCGTTGTCATTTCGGGTTTTTTTGGAACTATTCCGGGAACTTTTGGAGACCCTTCCGGGGCATTTCTAGATGGTTATCGGGATCCGTCCGCGATATCGTCGGGGTCAATTCGTGGCTTTATCTGTATAAATTCGGGATCATTTGTTGGAGCCTATCAGGTTATCAGCTCATATAGATCTTTTTTTTACTCAATTACAAAAATAAAGTGCATTAGACAGAAAAAAATGTTTAAACAGATAACTTGATAAGCAGACTAACTTGAATAGCTCATATATTTCATTTTCTCCTTGCGGACGGGGCCGCGAGTAAAGCCTAATATATTTATAAAGAAAAAAAGAACTCACGCGGAAAGAGCAGCGCAGGCTGTTCCACTTGGCAGATACCTCAAATCGCGACATCTTTAAAATATCCGCCACATCTTGCCATTGAGCCTCCCTAAAGTTCCGGTCCCTGTATTGAGCCGAAAGAAAATTCAAGGTCCCCTCCCTGACCTCTACTTCCTGCAATAGCCTCTCCGTTTGCTCGCCTGTCTATTTTTCAGTCAGTTTTCTCACCCGCTTCCTTTTTTCAGTGGTACTACCGACTGGGTGAACGAAAATTGCAGAATTTGAAGCTGACTCATCCATTATGTCTTCCAACTACTCCAACTCCAAACGACAACCCTACTCAAAAATGTCCCTATTGTAATGCGGAGTGAAATACCTTTCGTTTGATACTCATATCGGCATATCTCATGCAATTTTTTTAAATTTCGAATAGGTGGCAACCCTAAATGGCAACCCTACTCATAAATGTTCCTATTGTAATGCGGAGTGAAATACCTTTCGTTTGATACCCATATCGGCATATCTCATGCAATTTTTAAATTTCGAATTGGTGGCAACCCTAAATGGCAACCCTACTCAAAAATGTTCCTATTGTAATGCGGAGTGAAATACCTTTCGTTTGATACCCATATCGGCATATCTCATGCAATTTTTTTAAATTTCGAATAGGTGGCAACCCTAAATGGCAACCCTACTCAAAGATGTCCCTATTGTAATGTTAGTGAAATACCTTTCGTTTGATACCCATATAGGTATATGTCATGCAATTTTTTTTTTTTTAATTTCGAATAGGTGGCAACCTTGTGAGACTTTCTGAGTGGCAACACTTAAGTAGAAAGTCTTAGAAGGTGATACATTATATCTGTGCCAAATTTCGTTTAAATCGGTTGATGCGTTCCCGAGATCGTACGGCTATACAAACAAACAAGAATTGCACGTTTAATGACAGATTTGCCAGCATGTTGGCAAATCTGTTTTGTGTGTCAACCGTTTCCAACTGCGCTTGCAAACTGAAATTTGGTCGTTTTCACTTGGATGCCATTTTGTTTGACAGTGAGCTGTCAAACCTGACTGCAAACGCAACTGACACTATTTGGCAGCCCGTTTTCATTATTTTGGCAACATTTGACGACATATATGCCATAATGAAAACGAGGCTAAAGGCTTCGTTGGCTTGGTCATGTGACATGTGACACAAAGAATTTAATACTTAAACAAACTTACTAAGCATAGACCTACTTATTCAAAAATCTAACGCAGCAAACATAATGACAAATTTGGATAACGTTTTTATACTTAGCTGAGCAGAGCCCACAGAGTATATTATTTTTTTCGAATAACGGTACCCCGTAACGGCATAAGCTAATCGAGATAAATATAGACTTCTATATACCGTCTGCCCGTAAACACGATAACTTGATTAAATTTTGAAGCTTCTTAATGAAATATGGTATGCAAGTACCTAACACTCATCTCAGATCGCTATTTAAAATGAACGAAATCGGACTATAACCACGCCCAATTTTTCGATATCGAAAATTTCGAAAAAGCGAAAAAGTGCGATAATTCATTACCAAAGATGGATGAAGCGATGGAAGTTGGTAGGTGGGTTGACCTTATGACGCAGAATAGAAAATATTAAAAAACTGTACAATGGGCGTGCCACCGCCCACTTTTAAAAAGGAGGTAATTTAAAATTTTTGCAAGCTGTAATTTGGCAGCTGAGTATGTAATGTCCGGTTACACCCGAACTTAGCCTTCCTTACTTGCTTATAACGAGATTAACGTAGCACAGAGAAAATACCAATGTATATTTAAAGGTGTTTCAAGAGTTTGAGTCGGTTGTCATTATTCTGATTATATTTTGAAAAATTAATTACGCCTATTTAAAAACGCCAAAGGTCCATAACAGTTGTCACCAACCAGCACCCTAGCGCACACTACGTGCCCTCCTCTTCTTTGTGACCGTGTGCTATGCTTTTTAGGTGATATTGTTGCTTAAAGCGATATACAATCGACAAACAGCAGCAAGGTGAGGTGAGCAAAGCAAAGAAAGTTATGTGTGAATTAGGGCGCCATGTTGCCGGTAGCGTTGAAATAAAAAAAAAAAACTCTCAAAAGGGAACACTTCAAATGTTTTAAATATTTTTGTTGCTGTTTTTCTATGTATATTGTTTAGTTTAATTATCGTTTGTATGATGGTAAAATGTGCGGCGTGGTGAGCAGCTCATGGTGGTCGTCGTGGCACATACATACAATAAATTACTATTTTATAAAGGTGGCAACTGCATCACACAAAATGAAAGACAACAACAAACAATCTAGCATTATATTGCATACTTGAATATGAGCTTCGTGCTAATGTTTCCTACATTTAATATTTTAAGCATGAATGTATGTGTGTGTATGATTTATGTGGTTTTCACCATGCAGCAAAAAATCCTAAACTAGTGGGCAAGTAATCTAGCTCACTTACTAGATCTTAGAACGTTTGAATGCGGAAAATCAAGTATTTAAATATTACGGATTATCTCTGGTGTTATTATTTGTCGCATTACATTTTAACGCCTCAAATGCAATATATGTGACCCGGTCTATAAAAAGGTGGCTTATGACTCAAAAAAGAAATTGCGAGAAACAGCTGTTAAAGATAAGCAATGCATTTCTTCAGTTCCTTAGTAGATTTTCTTTTCAATTATGAACAGTCATGCCCAAAAGGCAAAGCACAAACCAGTTTCTAACCGATATTTTGGCTCCATTGCCATCGAAAAAAATGCTTGCTGTCAAAAAATCTGAGGATGCTTCACCAGCCACCAAAGTGGCATCGAAGGAACCAAAGGCTTCATCGTCTTTCATTTGTGCTCTTCTTTCTCTACATTTTCAGTACACTTCTAAGCAATTTAGGACTTTCTAGTTTTCACCACGTGAAAGATCGTCTAAAAAACTATTGAAACCAAAGAAAAAGTGGAAACATTTTTTTTTGAGTCATAAGCCACCTTTTCATAGACCGGGTCACATATAGCGCTTTCCACGTTAAACTTGACTAGAAAACTTGATATCTTCAAAATCCACCAAGGTTGGTGAAAATTTTGTCATTGTAAGGTACATCATCTGTAGTACCACAAGTAGGAATTGAAATATGAACATATACAAGCAAGAGGACTATCACCAAGGCAGCATGACTTCAGGCCTGGAAAGTGCACTTTAGACACCTTTACAAGCGTACAAATAGCACAGCAAGATAAAGCTGGGGCTAAGTGAGTTGCCCTCCTTGCAATCCTGGACGTAAGAAACGATTTGAACAGCGCGAGAGCGGCAGACATGCTAGCCGATTTGAGAGCAGCGATTCCAAACAACCTGATACCTACATCGCGTCATCAGAAGCCAACTCAGTTATAGAACCCTTACATGTCAAACCTCTAGGGTCCACGCACTACGAAAGTTACATTGGGGGCAGCACAGAGATCAATTCTTGGTTCTGACTTGTGAAACTCTAGTTACGATAAAATTTACAATCTTGAATTGCCTGATGGTTATTCTTAATTAGATAAGCCGACGACATTGCTGCAGCCATTACAGCCCGAGACACAAAAGAGGCACACTTAAAATGTAGCCATGATATGCCCAGTGGAATGATTAGATGCGCCTATACTCCAGTTGGCTGCAGAAAAGAAGTTTTGATACTCCTAAGAAAAAAACATAACCGTCAGAAGTAAGCTTTGAGACTTTCTTCGGAAATATAACATCAAAGAAGGCAGTCAACTATTTTGGAGGAATGTTAGACCGCCGACTAACATATCTGGCGCAAATTTAACATATGAGTGAGAAAGCATCTAAACCGGTACCGCTGTTTAGCAGCCTGATGGCAAACATCGAAGGACCAAGAAAAAGCAAAATGAAACTGCTGATGTACATCACCCTATCCAAGTGTCTATACTGCTCCGAACTGTGGGCAAACGCACTTTGTAAGAAGAATCGTTGTAAAATAATCATTATATCATCTTTAAAGTAAACAGCAGCTAAGTGAGTAGCCTCCGTCTATCGCACTGCGTCAGCAACAGCCGTACAAGTAATTATCGTAAAGTTTCCATCGACCTATTAGCGCTGGGAAGGAGAAGGTTATGGCTAATACAAAAGCAAACATATCAAGAGCGCATGAAAGTCCTTAGGAAAGAGAGCAAGAAAGAAACGTTCTGGTTGTGGCAAGAGTGGTGGGAAATTAATAACGAGGCAGATGAACAGCGAAATTTATAACAGATGTTGAAGCAGGGGTACCAGCAGCTTTGTCAAGGTTATTTACTACGTAAGCCAATGCTCTCCGGTCACGGATCCTACAAAAAATATTTGGCCCGTATAAAAAGGGCCGAAGCACATTCCACATTCTCACGATTGAGCGAAAACTGACAATTAATCGAGGAAAGAGTTGGCAAAATCACTGTCGATAATGTCACAGCAAAATTACTGAACGACCCAACGACCCAGAAGAGTGGCAATAAATTAGTTAGTTCAGAGAAATCGTACCCAGAGCAAACACATGAGATTTGGGCGCAGGAACAACAGAACAGCTCTTAGAAAATTAGAAACATGTAACGTCACTCTGAAGTTACGGAAAGGTAGTCCCAGGGTCAGCGATGGTTATAAAGCTTTGCGGGGCTATGAAAATTTTTCTACATTTCAGCTTTTAAATTGCAGCACAACGGAACCCAAAATCTTAAAACTGAGTTAAGGCTACCTTGAAATGGTGGGTCCGGGAGGACTTCACATAGCCAAAATTAATCCATAGTGTTACCAAAAGCTTGCCCAATACCAAACTGCAAACTCCTATCAGAAACCAAGTCCTATGTTTTGAAATAACGCCCTTCCCTTGGCAAAAACTAGAAGCTTTCTAAGACCTATGCTAATTGCTGCTTCTATACCTGATAGTTGTTACACTCCTAATAGCTGGCGTGAGTACAGGGAATGAGCACAAAACGTGCTCGATCTTTTTTTTTCTACAACCTGCACTTCTTCCGTCTGCTAACACCGACAAAGCCTAATTGAAAGGTATGTGGCGCAATTTTCAGTCATAATACTCATAATACTCAAAATGAGCCTTCAGTCCCCTCTTTTTAATTATAAGAGTAACTTTGTTAGTCTAAAGTTAAAGGACCTGGACATTACCTTCAACACTTTGCAGCCCTGCGCTTGGTTTCACGCCTTTCATGCCGATAATGTGCAGCTCTCGCCTTTTTTAACCTCGCCAATGTCATGGGGACATCTGCGGCACAGGCTTCGTGGGATGCGCTATGTTTAGATAGCTTATATGCTTTTTCGAATATTGATGTAAAACTCTTTCTAGCATTTTATTTGGAATTTTGTCCCTAACTAGTTGCTAATTTAGAGATAAACTAGTTCATTTCTCCTAAAAACTGGTATTCGCTTTATTTACAACGATGTACGTAGTTAATATCACACACACACACACACCCATACATACACATACGGTAATATTTACCTTTTGCGCTACGGCAATAGCGTTAAATAAATTTTAGCCTTGTTATGAAGGTATTTTTATTATAAAAGCATAAAACGATTTTTTTTTTGCTTTTGTTTTTGGTCTTCTCTTTGTGTAACTTTGCTGTATGTACTTATTCTCATACACTGCTGTTGCTGTTGCTTTTGGTCTATGAGCGCTTGGCATGAGATTTTTACACCGTCGGGCATTAGCACATTGCCTCTGAGCTCAGTTGGGTAGGAAATGAGTTTTACGAAAAAATTTCTGTTGCATGCTTTGAAGTAATTCTACTCTTATGCGCCGATTTTATTGTTGTCCTTTGGTGTTCTTGCAATGTAATAACTGTACTTAATACATGCAAGTTATTTCTGTAAGCTAGGGGGGTAAAGTTGATGTGAGGCTATGCACTGTTGTAAAAGTATGAATAAATAAAATATACATATATGCACAACAGGTGCGGTTCAAGTATAATTTTTAAACATATTTTGAAATAGAAAAAGTTCGTATAGTTATGTTTAACTGGCCGCTCAATAATAGACTGAATGAGTTCACAGTGTTACCGGAAGTTTAATTAACGACGAAGTGGAACCCCCTATAAAAAACGAGGACTTACGTTATAAAATAACTCTGTCCTCTTGGCAAAAACTTTAAGCTTTCTAAGACCTATGCTACTTGTTGCTCAAAGATCTGGTAGCTGTGTCACTCCTTATAGCTGAAGCCTTACTATGGCAAGCGCAGAGCACGAGCACAAAACGTACTCGATCAATTCCTCCTTCTACCCACACTTTCTACATCTGCTATCACTGACAAAGCTTAATTTAAAAGCGTTTGAAGCCAGAAGGCAGTGTCAAGTGTCATAAAACCCATCTTACGCCTACAATACCTTCTTTTTAATGATAAGAGTAGCTTTTTTAATATAACTTTGACCTATTTCCCGCTTGGTCGATTATGTGCAACATTCGCCTTCTCTCTTCATCTCGCCCAATCTTATTGGAACATCTACGGGTCAAGCTTCGAGGGATGTGCCCTTTTTAGGTAGCCCATCCAATTTTTCATTTCCATCTATTCCCATATGCCCTGGCACCCAATATAGATGTATGCTTCTCCCTATTTCGATTCCCTCTAGGAATTTCTTACACTCCAACACATTTTTAGATGTTGTGCTATGTGAGCTAGTTGCCTAAATGGCTTTTTGGCTGTCAATAAAAAAGCTCACGCGGCTAAAGTTTAAGCAATTTTCTTCCAAAAACACCGTATTTGTTTGTCGAAAAGTCAACAAAACAAAACAGATTTTATATGATCTGCTTATTTCCGGATCGGCGAATTATAGCGCAGATACCAGGCATTCTCTTACTTTGAAAGCTTTGGCCAAGACGTATATTGCCTCTTTGTAGACAAGACCATATCCGACTTATCGTCGAAATGATTGAATAACTATGATAATATCCCACCTTGTCACGCTCATGCGACATCCATAATCTTCCTGCAATTTAACATGCAGCTGACCCATCTGATTATGACTGGATGTATTTCACTGTAATTTAGAATGTCTATGGTCACCTGTTTAAGGACGTTGTTGATAGCTCAGGAAATAAATGAGAGAACTCCGGTAGACTAATTTTATTCTAGGCCTTTTGTATATTCTATTATAACCACACTATAAAATGCTTTGTCTACCGACTTTTCTTTGGTGTACGCTTGTTTGGTGGGGAGAAAATTTTTTTCATCCATGTTAAATTTTACGGATACATCTATCAGCCTCTCAAAGGTTTAGGTGTATGTAGTCTTTGAGATACTTAAGACCGATCTACACCTTCTTTAGTAGGAAAGCTTCACTAGCAGTTCTGCAAGAGTGATTTACGCAAAATCTGCATCACCCGCTTCTGTGACATCAGTTTTCAGTATATTCTGTCCCAATTATAGAAGCGCCACTGTATTGAAAATTTACACACTGCTATACTCATAAAACGTACGTATATAAATAAAAGTTTTATACATATGTTCATACATATATAAATACGCATTCAACATTTATATACATTGAGCTATAAACACGCTATGTTGACATTACTTTTTTAAACAGTGCAAATTTAGTTTTAACCTGAAAAGGGCTAATTAGTTTGTTTCCGCACCAGCAATTGCATGCCCATTAACATGCTAATAGTACACAGACTTACATACATAATCAGAAATGTATAAGCATATATACATAATTATTCGGGCCTGTTCTGGATTTCGATTCCTATCAATTTATTCGGAATCGAAATGGATTGGTGTTCTGAATATCGATTCGGGCCAGACTTGGTCGATTTGAAAAGTGTTGCCTCTGAGCACTTGGAATCGAAAGTAACTAGCCTATTAATCACAGATAATTACATTATTTTTCCCACAAATAAGTTTTATTAAATTATTCATTTTATTTTGTAAGAATTATAACAACTTTTTGCTGTACTATTTGTTTATTTAGTATAACAAACCTTAATTTTAAATTTTCTATCAAAAATTTTCCAAGTTAAACAAGGCGATACTGGTCGAAAGGAAACCGACGTGTTCTCAATTCGTTTTACTTTTCAAAACGAGTCGGAATTCAGAACAGGCTTGATTATATACATAGGTGCGTTCATAAATGTTTTGTTTACTTTAGCTGAAAGCAAAAACAGATTTTGGTAAAATTTATAATTTTTTTTAAGAAAATTGTAGGGTCCTTGAACACACAAAATTTTTTTAAGTTGCACCATGAAAGGATGAGATAAGGATGAACTATGCATATTAAAAACGAAAAAACAAGTAAACGTGTCTAAGTTAGGGTGTAGCCTAACATTATGTACTCAGCTTGAGCTTCAATTGTACATTTCATTTCAGATAAATTACTTTTCTACATAATACGTGGCACCGCCCATTTCAAAGAAAAATGTCTCACCATTTCCTCTTACAGTAAAGCTTGATAAGTTAAATATCATTGGTCGAAACTATTTTTTGCTATGTTAGAGCTTATTATTCTAGTCTACGACCTTTTTAAACTTGTTTTATATCTAAGTTGCCGTGGCCTTTAACCAATCCCGTCCATTTTTACTAGAACTACTTCCTATAGGGAAAATTTTTGTACCCAATTTTATTACGATCCGTTAATTTTTCTTCGAGTTATGGCTCCCGGACATAGAAAATTGTTTAGTCATAAATGGGCGGTGCCACGTCCATTTTTAAATTTTAAGTTTTTCCTATTTATTGTTATAAATTCACTTGGGAAATGATATATCATTGATAAAAAGCTATTTTTGCAAAGATATAGCTTATTTTATTCGTCCCCGACCCTTTTAAAAATCTTTTATATAAAAGTGGGCGGGTTCCTTAACCAATTTCGTAAATTTTTCTTCAAAGCATTCCTTATAGCAAAGGCAAACTCTCTGCCGAATTTTGTTATGATAAGTTTAACGATTTTTGATTTATGATTAATAATATTTGTAAAATTGATTTTATCACAAGTGGGCAGTGCGACGCCCATTTAAAAAAAATTTATCAAGAGTCTCAATATCAGTCCACATTCTAGGTGTATTATTTACTAAATTATCAGGTTTTTTTTGTTTTCCAAAATGTTATATATATAAAAATTGGGCGGGGTTATCATCCGATTTCGCTCATTTTCAATACCAATCTACTCTGGGCCTAGATAAGCTCGTATATCAAATTTGGTGAAGATATCTCAGTATTTACTCAAATTATCGTATTAACGGACGAACGGACGGACATGCCTCAATCAAATTTTTTTTCGATACTGATGATTTTGATATATGGAAGTCTATATCAATCTCGATTCCGTTATACCTGTAAAACCAATCCTGATCCAATCAAAATTAATAAACTCTGTGTGCAAAGCACGCTGAGTATAAAAATCCGAATTAGTAATATATGAGTCGGACTCGTGCGCACTTTGCGCAACAAATATGAAAGTCTCATATCAAATATCAACAGAAATCAAATCAATCAAACAGCTATAAACTTACATGCGCTTGCGATGCCATCTGGAGAATGTTAGCAACGGACGGTAATGCAGTGTTAGTTCTAATCAAATATTCACAATAGTTCCACAGTACAAACATATTCCTTTTTGTGCTCAGAATCGTTTATTTTTAACAAATTATTTTAACAAAATATAGCTAAACAAAAGCACTACGACTAATAATGCCCAAAGCTCGCTAATAGCAAGAATCCCCATCTTTAGAACCAAAACTTTTTATAGATTTGGATTCCAAATAAGAATGAAAAAGGGACGTGTACATAAAAGCAGCAATTAAAAAAATAAATAAATGTAAAGCGCGATAACCTCCGAAGACATTTAAGGCCGAGCTTCTCTTCCAATTTGCCTCGTGCTCCTTTTAATTTTTCCTACAAATTGGCGGGACGAGAGCTACTTGTTTTATATCGACTCCGAACGGCATCTGCAAGGCAGATGAGTTTTCACTGAAAGATTTTCATGGCAGAAATATACTCGGAGTGCTTGCCAAACACTGCTGAGGGCGACCCCGCTTAGAAAAATTTTCTTCTAATTGAAAAACCTTATTTCTAAAATTTTGATGTTGCTTTGCCCGGGGCGTGAACCTAGGATCTTCGGTGTGATAGGCGGAGCACGCTACCACCACACCACGGTGGCCGCCAAAAACAGCAATTAGAAATAATATATTAGATTCTTGCTGTATTCCTAAGTTACATGTTGGACTTTTTGACTAATGACTGCTCAAATTCCAAGTAATTTCTTTTTAGCCAATAATTAAAGGAGACATGAGTTTTTAACATCTAAAGGCAGATATCTAAATCAATTGAGTTCCAAGTATGTCTTATAAGCTGGAGTAAACCAACAGTACTTCTGTCTGCTTAGTCGATAAGTCTAGTAGTGTAATTTTCATCTAGATGTTCTAACGGAAGCCAAAATAAAACTAGCAGTTTCAGCAAAGCTTTTTTGTCGACACACAATGAGTGACATTAAGAGTGTAAGAGTTTTCTTTCTTACTTAATTGGCGCTTAGTCGCTTAAACGGTTATGGCCGCAAACAAGGCGCGCCAGTCGCTTCTTCGTTGTGCTAATTGGAAGCTGTACAAGCTTTCTTCGCTCTGCCAACTGGCGCCAACTGGTCACACCAAGGGATTTTAAATCGTTTTCCACCTGGTCCTTCCAGCGGAATAGGGGCGGAATGGGCGAAAATTAAGTAAAATCTCGAAGTTTTATATTTCTTAGACTAAATTAATTGTGCTACAAAACTCCATACTAAAAAAAAAAAATTCAGAAAACTTTTAATAACAGGTTCGCTAGTTTCGTATTTTTTTTCTCGAATATTCGGTTTTTCTCAAAAAAGGTTTAGAGAAAAATTTGAATTATTTCAGTTACAGATGTAATTAAAGATTTTTTTAAATTATTAAAAATAAAATAAAAATAATTTAGTTTACGAAATTTAATTAAATATGAAATTGCTATTTTTATGTTCGCTACTCTACACCTTTTTCAAATGTACCTCAAAAATTTTAGGATTTCTTGTTTATAACCGTGAAATGTACATCAGAATAATCATATTTACTTCACAAAGCATAAATTTGAATTCCGATAGTGAAGTGTAATTCAGAAGTCGTACAATATACTTTAGAGCAGTCAAGTATAGTTTAGAAAACGAAAAATGTATTTCAGAAAGCGAAAGCGAATTGAATTTCAGAAACAAGTTAATTATAATTTGGGATAGTTAGCGGAACTTCAGAAACCGGAAATTGTATCTTAGAAACCACTTATTGTGCTTCATTGAACTTCAATTGTATTATACTTTGATGGGCTGTACGTTTATTCAGAAACACATCTTACAGTTCAGATTGAACAATTAACTATTCTGAAGTACTATTGACTATTATGAAGTGCAATTAACTATTCTCTGAAGTATGAGTAACGGTTTGTGACATACAATATTTCCCGTTTATGAAGTACAATTGACTATTTTGTAGTCCATATTACGTTTTCTGAAATACAATTGATTATTCTGAAAAATAATTGACAGCTTTCGGAATACAATTGTTTATTCTGAAATCAATTTTATGGTTTATGAATTACAATTTAGTTTAGTTCAAAAACGATAGCTTCTTCAAAGAAAATCAATTATGTCACGTATATTTTCACAAAACCTTTTATATCATTAAACAGTATTTGATTTGCACTTAAATTAATCATATCTTACAATCGGAATACCAAATATTATAGCAATACGATATTCCATTTTCTATATATTTCAACAGAAAACGTCAAACCATTAACATTCGATGAAGTCTACATACAAAGCAGTCCCACAAACTGTACCGTATATGTTGGTGGTGTTAACAGCGCCTTAACTGCACTTAGCGAGGAAATCCTGCAAAAGACTTTCACACCATATGGATCGATACAGGAGATACGCGTCTTTAAGGATAAAGGCTACGCATTTGTGCGGTTAGTATTAGCAAAGGGACATACATCTTAACTAATCATATTATGACATATTCGCACACGCGTTCACCAAAAAGGCGCCGATTATAACTTACCCTGCAAAAAATTGTGCTAATATTCACCTAAAAGTGTCATACCAATTGCCAGCGTATGGGGTAGAATTTGACTTTGAGTTGTGTGGAACGACTAACTTTGGGAACTTAATCTTAGCAATCCTTTTTTTAGCCATAGATAACATATTTTTATTTGTTTTTTTTTTAATAGTTGCCTAACTGTAAACATTTATAATCATTATGAACTACAATCAACGACTAGTGTCTTTATTGTACTTAACTAATTTGATTGCTTTTACAATCTGATGCAAAACGTCTGTTTTCGTTTGTTGGCTTATTTTTAACAATAATGATTGTTTATTTAAATATGTTGATCGTACGTCGAATATTTTAGTATTGATTGTACAATAAATGTTCAAAGCCAATATTTTGTAGCAATTAACCCTTAGACTACTGGTGACGTAAATTGTCGTTAACGCTATGCTGTGGTCTGACAGACCACAAGGTAATGTATACGTGCCACTACCCAAAAAAAGTAATTGAACAAACCAAATGTATTACAATGATTATTTAATTCAAAAATATAGTCAAGAATTGTTGCAAAAATGTAAGAGTGTTAATTTTCTTTAATTAATATGGCCAGTCTGAATGAAACTAGACTCGTATAAGTCCTTAGTTCGAGGAGTCTCTTGGTGTTTGTTCAGCAATGCATTTAAAACACACTTAACTTGAGTGCGAATCACAAACCGGAGATTTACATTTCATGCAATTTAAACACGTGTTCCTGTTTCTTCTATCCTCCTTATAGCAAATACGACAAACAGGCCGGTTAAAGGCATATATTGGCAAATTATTTTGTATTGGCACTGAAGAGCATGAAAGCTGAAGAGAAATTGTTTATAAGAACACTAATAAGGTTTAAGAAATTCAATTAACTTACGAAAACATTGAACACTTTCACGGCACCTTTGATATGCTGGAATTGCGATATATTCGGCTTGGCTGCTCCTAACTCCATGTGTGCTTTAACCAATTGATGTGCTAATTCAATCAGAAATTCCCGTCGTTTATCAGTTCCCCTCTTTGGGTATAATTCACCAAATATGATGAGCGAGCGCTGAAACGTTCAGCATGTTGTAGAAGAACGCAAGTGTCCAACGCCTGGTTTGGCGTTTGCAAAAGTAAAATGATATC
This sequence comes from Eurosta solidaginis, assembly GCF_040869045.1. Lineage (NCBI taxonomy): Eukaryota > Metazoa > Arthropoda > Insecta > Diptera > Tephritidae > Eurosta > Eurosta solidaginis. The sequence goes on along the minus strand of NC_090319.1, from coordinate 334,689,422 downwards.
ATTTGATCTATGTTGTCTACTCCCGTCTTATACATATTGTAACCTAATATTTGCAGGGGCTTGCTGGCCTCCCCATCAACGTCTGAAGTGTAAAGTTCTGTTGAAATAAAAATGAGAGACTTGGGTTTCTTTGGCACGTACGAGCATAAAGAAAAGTATTTTTCGTAGAAACCGAAGATGCTGCTGTTCAGTGAACGAGTAGAAGATGTAAGCAATTCTGGTGGAATGAATATTTTATTCTTGCGAACAGTTCCAACGAAAGCCAAGTTTTTCTACATAATACGGCTAGCTAATTCTAGTGATGAAAAAAGTTGTCAGCGTATATTGTTCGTGCCGTGCGAAAATATTTTTGAACTAAGTCCATCACAACCCGTAGACCTTGATTTATTTCCATAGGTGCATCGCTTAGTTTACCAGTATAAATTTGGCCCTTCAATGGATAATGTGATGTTGAGTCACAACCCCACCAAACTTCTTCGACGACAAGCAAACAGCTGCTAATCAATCGTTTTAAGGTAGACACAGTTTCTACGCTGTGGTCTGACAGACCACAACCTGGAAAAACGCACATATAAAACAAAACGATGTTTTGTACACAAAAAATTAGACAAACGATATTGTTCTGTACTGGATTAGAAACTCCTCATGGAAATTTATAAAGTCATAAGACGGTTTGTCGAAAAATGTAGGGGAAACCAAAAATTTTTATTAAAATTTTTGAAAATGGTCTGTCAGACCACAACGCTAGTCTAGGATTAAAGATTGTAGAGTAAACTAGATTGCAATCACCTTGTAGGTTGTTATTGCTGTACAAATAATGAATGTAAGAAAGATTTTGATATTTTTTTTCTATTGTGATTCAATCAAACTTTATGGCAATTCTTAGTCAAGGATTGCACTGTTTCTTTGACTGCTATTAGAAATATGATTTATTTTTAGCGATTGTAGCATTTTAATTTTACAATGAATTTGCAGTTATGAACTGCAATTGATTTTATTATAAGCATTACGTTTGCCATCAATTCGAATGCTATCGGTTCTGAGACTCAATGCTGTAAAGTGCTTAGGTTTTCGGACTAATTAGGACCTCACATAGACTGAATGAGTCTATAGTGTTACCAGATATTTGCTCAACGGCCAAGCTGAAAACCCCTATCAGAAACGAGGAGTATGTTATAAAATAACACTTTATAATTAATTAATTGCACACAAAAAATAATAAAAATCATTGTTTTTAATTTATTGATTACTGCAATATTTTTATTTATTTTTGATTATTTTTGAATGTTATCGATAAATTTTAACGGTCTGATTAATTTTAGGTATTGGATTATTTTTAGCTACTACAACTATTATGTTCGATTGTTTTTTAATGGCTACTAATCACTGATGATATATAATAAAAATAACCCGAAATGATTAATTATTAATTTATCTCCCACATAATTTATATTATAATAATTATTTATATAATTATTTATTTTTAACTGTTCGATTAAAACAAATATTTAATTATTTCAAATAATTTTGGTTATTTTTAGGTAAAATTGAAATTGTTATTTTATTGGTGCAAATTAATTTTGATTATTTTTAGTATAAAGCTTATGCAGTTAAATATTATAATTGATAAATTTTAATGGTTTGGTTAGTTTAATTATTTCATTATTTTACATATTTGATTGTTCTAAATATGAAAAATATATAAGTTTTGCAATTATATTTAATTTTTTTTAGCTATGGTATAAAATTTCTCTTAAGATTAATAATTAATTAATTTCACACACAAGTTATTTAACTAACTATTTTGAAATGAGTTATTAATAGAAAAACTGATTATTTCAAATAACTTAGTTATTTTTTTGTAAAGAATCAAAATTAATTCTGATTATTTTAATTATATAGTTGATACAATTAAATTATTACTTTTGGTTGATTAAAATTATTTGATTATTATACCTAACTGATTGTTCTAAACCTAAAAGAATGGAAAAATTTTCCAATTATTTTTAATTACTTTTTAGACTAATTAATTATGCCATGCGAAAAAATGAATTAATAATTGAAATTAAGAAATTAATGATTATTACTGTTGACGAAAATGCTAAGTTTTCGGTATGGTTTATTTCAATATAAAATGATCAGAAAAAGTATTAGTCGCATGATCCCCTGCGCTTAATCTTGTATGCTACGCTAACTAAGCACATTTTTTTTGCAGGGCAAAGCAATGGGCTTCACATAGAAATATATTATGTTCAATGATTTTCTATCCTTCATACAAGTACAAGTACTCGTACATATAAACCCATTAATTCATTATTTGATTTTGTACTTAACTCTTTCATGTTGGCTCTTCACATTATTGCGCTGTTGCTTATTGGTCACCATCAAACCGACGACAACGACGACGACGCCACTTCTATACTCAAACTCATACGCACCCACGCATATTAACATACATACATACAAACACACATATACATATATATACAGATTTTCAACGAAGGAAGCTGCCACACATGCCATTGTCGGTGTACATAATACGGAAATCAATGCACAGCCTGTTAAGTGTTCGTGGGGTAAAGAGAGCGGTGATCCAAATATCGCGCAGACAATCGCCAGTCAGGCGCTTAATCCTGCTGCAGCAGCTGGTTATCCGTATGGTGTTGGTGCTGCTGCAGCAGCAGCTGCTGCTTATGGTCAACAGTTGGCTGCCACTGGTTGCTGGTATTCACCAACACCAACATATTCCGCTTCGTCAACCACAGCAGCTGTAACACCGGCTGCTGCTGCAGCGTCTGCTGCCGCGGTACAAAATCAATTCTTGCAAGGCATTCAGGGATATCACTTTGGACAATATGGTGGCTATCAGCAAGGATATATGGGGTAAGTCAAAATATATAAACCTACATAGGTATAATGCACATACATTGTTACTCGCATGTATGTATGTGCATAGCTAAGCAGTCAAGGCACTTTGTAATCAGGCAAGTGCGCCACCGACTTGAGCAATAGGTACAGTAGCTATTAACATAATTGAAGGCGATAATCGTTGTGTGCATTGGGATATATATATGTGAGTCACATTTTGCAAAGCTCTCATTGTTCAAGTAAGAAGAGAGCGTTAGTGAGTCTACCATAGCTATGGAAAGATATGTTTTGCAGTTCAATCGATATTCAGTTTCTACACTAAATGAAGACGCTTATCATTATGCGTGCGTAAATTTCTTCGATAAGCCATAATTGGTAGGCATTGCTCTATTCAACGAAATTTGTAATAACTTCAAATCGACTTCCCACAAGTAATGAAGCATTTCATTCCAAACACCATCTACAGTAAAGAAATTTCAGATCTTTAAAGCAGTACTTCCGTATGAAGTTATGCTCAATTTCAAAAGGCTGAACAGTATGATTGTTTTAACGGTACCAGTTTTTTAATTGTGTCTATAGGCGCATACTCAATTTTTTTAATTTTTCAATTCGCAAGTCGGAGAAAAAATTGAAATCCGTGTGTATTAGCCTGGCCCGGCGCTAAATACACTAGAGAAAACTACAGGCGACGGATGTCTTCTTATGTCGCCAGAACATCATCTACACAATGAGGCGGTCAAACTCCCCATAGAGGAGAAAGATTAATTGCTGACAAATCGATTTGGGTTAAATATAGAGAAATTTGGGTATCCTGGGGACTTAAGGAGTCTCCGTAAGCACTTTTAAGAAATCCGGCCACTTGAATTATATAAGCTAAACAGGCTCCCAGCCTAATATAGAGTAAGGATCAATGACCGACAACCCTCGTTATCAGAATCCACTACCGCAAATTCGCAGTTGAGGAAAGTAGCGCCCGTACAGTCTTATATGATCACGTATCGAAAAAAAATCAGAAACTGTCAAAAGATTCGTAAAGATTGTATAAAATTCAAGATGTAATGAATATTGGCAGCCACCATTTCACATATTTTCCTTATCCGATTGCCTATTTCAGAGCTATTGCGATTTAAAAATTTTATTTCGATCACGATACGGGCCTAGACTTCCCATCTAGGCATAAGTTACTGTGGCATAACTTCGATATATATACTCAAATAGGTTAAACTTTATATTATCCAGTATCAACCCCACAATGTATGTCCTGTGTGCAATCTGACTCCACATGATAACAACAATCTCTTTAGTTGCAATATGGTACCAATGCTTCTTACACCCATGTATTTTTGGTACAGCCAACCAAAGGATATTGAATACAATTCGTGAGTGATCGCAGCTATTTTACTTCTACAAGAAAGAGAAGAAGAAGAACGAAATTTCTTGTTTCCGATATCTTAATTTTGGATACCTAAATTTATAAAGTCCAAAGACTCAATATCATTGATTTAGATTATAACGGCTATCAAATTTCAAATAATCGTTAGAAATATCTAAAAGTGTTCTGTTGCCAATGAGAATCGTCCTTTGAACTATTTATTTATTTATTTATTAGTCTAGTAACAAAAATGTTTAGTACAGACACTAAATTGCAGAGACCAGCTTACATTAAGCTATGGAATACATTAGCAAAAAGCATTTATATTATTACAGTTTAAGTAGTTTTTTAATTTAAGTTGAAAAACGTATTTTGAGTCCGAGAAGTCAATATCCAAAACACTTGAGAAACAATTTATTGCTGATAGGGCTCTGTTAATATTCGCTTTTGAGTTATAAACAGTTCTACGCGGCCCTATGAAAAAGATTTAAAAGCGGCGGGGGTTTGTACAGGGAGTATTTAAGCATACATACACTGAAAGAAATGGTGCCAATAACCAAAAATCGGTGCCAATAATCACAAAATCGGTTCTGTTGTTCTTGACTTAACGGAGATTCGGTGAAATTGGTCGATTTATGGTTAATTTGACTGAGTTCTTTGTCAAGCGAACAAATTAGTTTAGTCATTTAAACAGAAGATAAATTATCGCTCTTAAGTTAACAAAATTCTGTAAAATTGACAGGATCCTAATTAATCTAACTGGTTTTTTTGTTAACACAACTGATCTCACTGGTCATTTCAAAAGTGATCAACAAATACATGAGCAAATTTCAAAGAGAATTTTGCGCCAACTGCGCTCTCTACTTTGTACTTATGTATGCACATATTTACGTATATATATATATCTGGCGGCCGCCGTGGTGTGATGGTAGCGTGCTCCGCCAACCACACCGAAGGCCCTGGGTCCACACCCCGGGTAAAGCAACATACAATTTTAGAAATAAGGTTTTTCAATTTGGAGATGAAAAGATCTCAGTGAAAGCTCTTGCAAATGCCGCAACATAGGTAGTTTCGTACAAAGCTGTCACAACAACTTTTTTTGTTTTTTTGACTACTAAAACGGTCAACTACGAATCAAGCATTTGTGCGCAGTTGGTTCAACATCTTGTTGCGATGGAAAAAAATTTACAGAAATTTCGGTTGAATTGATCCGTATTTCGGTTGATTTTACCAGTGTTTTTCTTTCAGTTTAGTATTTCAAGAAGCAACGCGCAGTCGATTTTACCCGTGAAAATATCGAATATGAACTACGAGGCCAAAAGTATTCTGCGGTTGTCTAGGGATAGTAAGGAAAATAGTTGGCAACGTATAGTCATTCTGGTGTGATTGAGTCACAAAATAATTAAAAAAGGTTCAAAACTAACTGTTCCAGGGGTTGAAGAACTCATAATTTTCCTTTCAGCCTATGGCTAACTGCGTGCTAAAACACAAAAGTCACAAAAAAAAGGTATGGATATCCAAACCTGCACCTCTATAACATTTCTAAATTAAGATAGCTGAAGATGATTTGGCAATTCTCAAAAGCTTCATTTTCGTTCCAAAGTCTTAAGTTTAAATGGCTTCCTTGATTTACAGTTCAAAATTTGATATCGATATTAGTCTAAAGCTATTTCTATTTTTGGGAAGCGACAATGAGTGGCGTCCTTTTTTATTTTGTCAATAAACTAAAATAGAAGTAAATACCAGATAATCAAAGCTAAAATCATTCTTTTGGGCATTTTTTAAACATAATCAATATTTTTTCTAAATTTTTCGCTATTGTTTGCTAAAATTTATATTGGTGGCTGCCGCTTTGAAAGTAATCTAGAAGCCAATGCTTGGCTTCGGTTCTCCTCAAGCTTTGCTTTATTCAAACCAATTCTAAATATTCTCGCGGAATTTTGTTCTTGCGGATTTTTTTATTCCCGCGGAAAAATTCATCCAATTATTTTCTCTTAGGGAGAAGAATAATTGGGGAATAGGAATTTCGAATTTTCGAAGTCAGCTGTTTTGTCAATTGAAATTTCGTTGCGTATTTCTTATTTTGTTTAAAAAATGGAAAAGTTTAATTATTGTTGCGAATTTGTTTGAAATTAAGAAATAAAATATAAACAATGCATAGTATTGCATTTCATGTGATATTCACTGAAATGAGTAATGAATTGGTGCCACAGCAACATCAACAGATGAGCATAAGAAGAAGAAGACGGCGGGATAACACAAATCCGCCGGAGTTGCCTGCTTTCATTCAGCAAAACTACTTTCTCGCGGCCAAGTCGAGTTGAATTAGTCTTTCATCATATGCCAAAATCTATTTAAGCCTTCTTAAAAATCCTTGCGCAATTTCTGGATGGCTGCATCAAATATACGAAGGGCTCTTCCGTTGCTTATGGTATACTTTTCGACTTAAAATAAAGAATATTTTGGTTGTTGTTGTACTAACAGTGAGGATATTGTGGTAGAATGTAAATACATATCTTAGCACAAATTTGTACAAATAAGTGTTCTTTCTTAAAAGAACCAATTTCCTTTGACTATTTTTATACATTCCCTTTAATTTAACTAGTAAAAAAACTCCTATGAAATGGCAGAGAAATCTCCCTCTCCCTCACAATCATAATACCTACTTTTCTCCCATAACCGGTTTCCGCTTTTTCGAACATTGTTCAGACTACGAGGAATGGGAGAAGGGAAAAAACTAGCACGGAATTTTCGTTTAGATGCCGTGTTTAATGTTATCAGCCCTATCAGAAAAAATTACAAAATTTGCACGCGGCGATGGTTACTAGGACATTTTTCTGAATTTAGCTTCTTTATCAGTTAGCTTTTTGTGGTCTTGAGTATTGAACTCGAAACTCTCTACATTGAAAATGATGCTAAGGCAGATGCGTCTATCTACTCAGTCATATGAATGCCCCACTGCACTCTTTTCGTAAATTTCCTCTAAGCATTGCCTTTTTGTTGCCTTTCCTTTTAAACAGAATCGTGTACATATATACTCCATGTTTTTTAAACCAAATTCTGTGGAATAATTTTAGGTACGTTCAACTAAACTAGCATTGGATTTTATAACAGTAGTATATTAGCGATACTTGATATAATAGTTAACAGAGGGAGAATTGCTAGTAGAGCACTGCTATAAAATCCAATGTCACTAATCAAAGATCTGCTGAACTAACCGAAAATTATTCCACAAACATTGGATTGAAAAACATTAAAATAAATATGTATAAATATGTACCTAATTGTGCAGCGAGGCATTTATATGACTTAATAGAAAAATTCTCATTTGAAATCGAAATCATCTACATTCAAAATTATGCTAAGGCAGATGCGTCTGTCCACTTAGCAATAAGAATGCCCCGTTTTACGCGTTGCGTTTTGTTTGCAATTTTTGCCCTTTTTTGCTGTTCAATTTTATAAATATTTATGTATATAGAAAATAATTTGTAAAAACTGACTCGAGGTCAGGTGTTTTAAAAAACACAAAGTTTTTTGTTTTTCCCTTCTTCAGAGACCATCTTCAGGGGTCGCTGAAGAAATATATATTTTTAAGTATATATTTACTCTCTGTTTTTATAAAAGTTGCAGGGAATATATTTTTGGTGTGTTCAATAAAACTTGATCAGTGACACTGGATTTTTATAGAAGTGCATTATCTTATATATTATTCCTAATTGCTGTTTTTACGTGCAGGTCCCTTTTTCGCTCTTATTTGGAATCCAAATCTATAAATAAAGTTTTGGTTGTAAAGATGGAGATTAGTGCTATTAGTGAGCTTTGGGTATCGCAGTGCTTTTATTTAGCTATATTTTTTAAAAATAATTTGTTAAAAATAACCGATGGTGAGCACAAAAATAAAGTAGAAACCCTGGAAGAAAATAGCCCAAGTCAAGCAGCAATTAAGGCAATTATCTCGCATACCGCAGCACATAAATGCGTGTTAGAGTGTAAGCAGTCCCTGGAGAGAATTGGAACAGGGAGAAGCATACATCTATATTGGGTCCCAGGGCATATGGGAATAGATGGGAACGAAGAAGCGGATGAATTAGCTAAAAAGGGCGCATCCCTTGAAGCTTTCTGCGTAGACGTCCCAATTAGACTGGGCGAAGTTAAGCAAAGGCGAGAGGTGCACATGATCGACCAAGGAGGAAAGGCGTGGGTTCAAGCGCGGGGCTGTAAAGTGTGGAATATTATGTGCAGGTCTTAAACCCTAGATTAACAAAGTTGCTTCTATCATTAAAAAGAGATGACTGTAGACTCATGACGGGTACTCTGACGGACACTGCCTTCTGGTGTCACATGCCTTTAAATTAGGCTTAGTCAGTGATAGCAGATGTAGGAAGTGCGGGCTGGAGGAGGAAATGATCGAGCACGTTCTATGCTCTTGCCCTGCGCTTGCCAGGCTAAGACTCCAGATATTAGGAGTGATACAGCTGTCAGATCTAGAAGCAGCAAGTGGCTTAAATCCTAGGATGCTTCTAGTATTTGCCAAGAGGACGGAGTTATTTTATAACATAGGTCCTGGTTTTTGATAGGGTTTTTCAGTTTGGTCGTTAATATAAACGTCTGGTAACACTACGGACTTATTTAGTCTATGTGAGGTCCTCATGGACCGGCCAGTTCAACCTAACCTAACAATATTGAATATTTGATTAGAACTAACACTGCATTACCGGCAGTTGCCAACATTCGCCAGATGATTCATAGAACAGCTGATTTCTGTTGACATTTGATATGAGACTTTTGTATTTTGGTGCGCAAAATGCGCACGTATCCGGTTAGTTAGCTATACATATTTACGTTAAAGCGCTAATAATGCACTGCTATAAAAATCCAATATCTCTGATCAGGTTCTGTTGAATGTGCCAAAAGGCCTTCCGCGAATTTTGGATAAAAGCATTGAGTATATTTCATATTTCATATTTATTTATTCAGTCTATGATTTACAATAATTTTACAGACTAGATTAACAAAAATTTCTTATATATAAGTAGAAAGTATTAAAAAATTAACATAATATAGAGAATAACACATTTTTAAAAGAAAAGCGTGATACGGAAAAATCAATACAATGATCATTGTTTAATGAGTTGATGGCAATTAGAGCGCGTGTGATCGACCCATTTAAAGCATAATTAGACTTAAACTGATGAATAGAAAACATGTTAAGTTGCCGCAAATTCCGTGATGGATTGTAAAAGTTCAAAGACTCCAAAAGCATGGGACAATCGATATTGCCATTAATAACGTCGTAGATAAATATTATCGATGAGATAACCCTTCTACTCTCTAACGTATGCACATTTATTAGCCTACACCTTGAGATACATGAGGGGAGAGGCAAATCAAATCTTATATCAGATAAACAGTAGTTCATAAATATTTTTTGTACAATTTCAATCCTTTTCTTATGTACCTCATAATAGGGACTCCATATCATGGAACCGTATTCAAGTCTAGATTGTACAAAGGCATTGTACAATAGCTTTTTAGTATATGGGTCCTTAAACTCAGATCCATTTCTCTTAGTAAAGGCCAAATAGGGAATATGCCTTGGGGATTATAAAATTTAGATGCTCAGTAAATGTAAACGATGAGTAGAATACAATACCCAGATCTCGGATTTTGTTCACCCTAACTAAAGGCATATCACTGACGTAATAAGTTGAAACCAACTTATTATATAATTTTGAGTATGTTACGCAGTAACACTTGTTGGCATTAAGTGCAAGAATATTTTTTCAGCACCAGCCATTAAAATTATTTAACTCTGATTGAAGAGCGAGAGCATCGGACTCATTCTGCTTGAAACAAACACTCACGTAATTTATAAAAATAATAAAAAGAAGAGGACCTAGGATACTTCCCTGAGGCACACCTGAGGGTGCTACGTATGGTGATGATCTTACATTATCAATGACAACAAAATTTACTCTGTTAGATAAATAGGAATTTATCCACTGCAAAAATGCGGAATCGAAAACCAATTTTTGTAATTTTGCCAATAGAGCTCTGTGAGATACTCTACCAAAAGCTTTAGATATGTCTGTATAGATGCACTCAACTTGACAGCCATCTGTGAAAGCCGAGATACAATAATTTGAAAAAAATAGCAAGATTGGTAACTGCTGAACATCCTGGAATGAAACCATGCTGATATGGGCAGATATAATGCTTAACCAATGATAATAATTTACTCATCACCGTTTTCTCAAAAAGTTTAGAAATAACCGGAATCTTCGATATTGGACGATAGTTGGTAACATCATTTTTACTACCACTCTTATGAATACGTTGGATAAAAGTAGTTTTCCATTCATCTAAGAAAATTTCCGACCTTAACGATAAGTTGAATAAATGCAACAACGGTTCAGCAATGGAACCAACACATTGCTTTAGAAAGAACGATGAGAATTGTTGAAAATCACATTCCTTTGAATTTTTGATAGTCTGAATACTTAGCGTAATGTCGTCAATATTAAGAACTAACGGAAAGCAATTAAAGGAAGAGATTATCTCATTCAACATGGCTCCATCGGCAGTCCACGAATTACCAGTGGCAAAGTTTGCTTTAAGAAATTCCGCAAATAAATTAGCGGATTCACTAGGCGATGACGCTTAAGTATGGAAAAAAACATAAGAAAAAAAAAAAAACAGCAGAGACAAATAATAAAAGGTGCAAAGGGGCATTTAGATGGCTAAGTGAATAGAAGCATCTGTCTAATTTAATTGGAATTATAGCACATACGACAAATAAGAGACCTTGTAAATTGATTTTAAGAAATAAATAAAATAAAGCAAATTAACGGTATGTGTAACTAATTTCAAAAAATGTCTGCTTCTTTATTATTTCGTAGCATGGGCGTTCAAATACCCGCCACTTGGCAAGGAGTTGCCACACAAGCTCAAATATCTCCTGCTCAACAACTGGCGACGGGCGTGCCTGGTGCTGCCCTTCCACAAGCTGCCGGCGTTGTTGCCTACCCAATTCAGCAATTCCAAGTGAGCCCACAGGTAGGTTTCGTTTACTGTTAACCGTGTATATGTTATTATTTTTTATAACAGCAGCTGCAAAAATTATGCATGTTGTTGTTTGTATTTGTAATAATTATTGTTATTAAATTCAGTTGACAGTTGGAGTTGCGCAGTTGAAAAGCATTTTGCATTTAAAAAAAATTTTCCATATACTGCCTTTGCGTAATGTTTGCTTGCATGATTTATTAACCTTCTGTGTTTTTTATTAAGTCGAATGTATTAAGAATGCTGAGCTTAACTATTAACTTTATTATGCACAATTAAATTTTGTTTTTGAAGTTACAAGTTTTCTTAGAGCATAAACATTATAAAATTTTAATTGAAAATGCATTAGGGAACAATTTTGTTAGTAAAAAAAAAAAAAAAATAAATGTAAGGCGCGATAACCTCCGAACAGACCTGTGAGAAAAATTACCAATACAAGTACAAGTATCAGGACCTCAGTACTTCGAAAAATGAGTATAAGTATAAGTATCGAAGTACTTGTACTTGAATTGATGCAGTACAATTAGAGTACTTGTAAGTATTTTCGAAGTACTTTGATAAGTACTGAACGGTTTTGAAGCGGATCAACCAGCACCCTTACGATCACCTAACTTTGACAGAATGGTTGAAGAAGAGTTTTACGGGTATTTTAATGATACATCAACAGATTTCAATATGCTTAAGAGTTATCCTGAATGACCTATCACTCAAAATGAATACGACCTTAGCTTCCTCCGACCCAGAAGAGCTTTTATTTTCCTTAGAAAGCATTGTTTATAGTCCTAGAAGGCAATCAATGACGGACTTTTTGTTTGAAAGGCTAGTACTAATGAAGATGTGTTAGTAATGAAACCATAATAATCGCCAAACCAGATTTAGTTGGTCTTTGATATCACTGAAACACAAAAAAGTGTTCTGTGCATATAGCCATTTTTTGTTTTTTTTTTGCGGGTTAGGATGGAAAATATCCAATGCATGGTTACTGCTGTCATTGCAGCAACCAGGTTTGTGTGGATTGAAAACCACCCCATTTTGAGCCGTCGCCTACCCCGGGACCGCTTTGGCACAATTTCAGGGTAGCGTTTCATATTTCTCGTTTTTTAATAGCCTTCTGTTGTTCCGGGTCCCGCTTTTTGTTCTGCTTATGGTTCCTTGTAATCACTCAGCATTTTTGTTGTAACATTATAGACAGTGATTTGGCGGACTATTTCCTCGATAAATTGTCGGTTATGGCTCCATCGCCTGCATTTGAGGAATGTGTGTTCAGCATCGTATTCGTCTTCATCGCTGTAAATGCACTTAGGCTTTTCGACCTTTTTTATCTAGTCCAAATGTTTATTGATGCACCTCTTCAAAAGCTTCTGGCGCTCCATGCTTCAACACCTGTTGCTGTTTATCTGTCTCGTTTTCCCACCTTTCTTGCTACAATCTAAACATTTCCTGCTCATTTTCCACACGACCTTACCAAGAATTGATCTCTTTGCTGCTCCGCATGTTACGCGGTCTCTCTGAGATTTGATTTAAGGCTGCGACCACTGACTTATCTTCTGATGACGCGCTATACATAGCATGGTGTTTGAAGTCGCTCTTCTAAAGTCAGCCCATATCACGCTGTTGAAAGCATTTCTTACGTCTAAGGTTGCATGGATGAAAACTTGCTTCGATTTATTATTACCTCCAGTGTTATTTCTACGCTTGCAAGGACGTTTTTAATTGCGCCAAAAGTGCATTTTTCGAGCCTGAAGCCATGCTGCCTGGGTTGTAGTCTTTCTACTAGTTCTCTTTATTATTTTTCCAACCATTTAAAAAGTTTCCCTGTTATTTAGTCAAACTATACGTGTACCTTTACGTATTTCGAGATGCTTATTCGGGGTGAGACTTATCAATAAATTCTCGAGATCTCTGGATAACTAAAAAAAGCGGTAAATTACAAAAAAGGCGTTTGTGTATTCATTCTGTTTTGTTGATTTTCTGACAACGTGAATAACTGGTGATATTTAGACTTCGTTACTTGATTTATTTTGAGTTTTTATTGTAGGTTTTGTAGAGTTTTAAACAAGTTCTGGAACTGTTTGCTAAAAATTAGATCCATTTATATCCTTAGTACAAAGCAAAATTTTATGTCAATTAAATTGGTTAAAAGAGGAACAATTTATAACAAAAGACATTTAATAATTGACGTATTGTTGGTTTTTTGTTTACTTTTGTAAATCGTTTTAAAATTTTGTTTGTTTGATATGCAGATTAGAACGTATAACAATGCATGAAAAAAAGAAAACTTAAAAACTTTTTCTTCTTTTCTGCTATATATCTGAGGCTTTCATAAAAGGAAGTCAATTGTTTTTTTACAACCTGTGATGTTGATCAACATTTTCGTTTTTTGAGATTTAGGGATACCTAAAAGAGCTAGCTGGTATGGTTATACTTATAATACTCCACAGTATGATGCAATTAAACTAGCAGTAGTTAGTACAAAAACAAAAATTTGAACATCAAGACAGTAGGAAGAGAAAAATAGCCAGTTATCGCGACTTATTCGAGGACCAAAACTCTTTAATGGGTCAAGGGTCAAATATTAAAAAGATAAATAGCAAATAAGAAGAAGAAGAAAAATAAGCGGAATTCAGAAAGAGAAGGAAACAAGAGTGGAAGCGAGAGTAAAAGCGAAGGTAAAAACATGGGTAAGGTTTTGAAAAGTGTAGGAACATAATGCTGAGACGTAGTCTGCTTTACAGTATCAAATTAATGAGTTCAGGACTATCACGTCATAAAGGAAGTGGCTGAGAAGAGAGAGTAAGAATACAACTGCATTTGTACCATGAAGTCGTTTCAAATTTCCTTTGCTATATCTTTCTCTCTCTTCGCGTAAGTGGTGTTTTGTTTTTTTTTTTTTTTGCTTTCAAGGCAAATTGGCATATGCAACCGTGAATTGAGAACACAACTAGAATGGAACTCAAACATTTTGTATAATACATAAGACGACTAAGGAAAAGATTGGGATAAGATTAGGCTTAAGGGTGAAACTAAGATGAAAGTAAGAACGAGAGCCGGAAAATTACGAAGTAAATGGGAGAAAATTGCAGGGGTAGGGTGAGGAAGAGGGAAAGGATCGAGAAACGGAAAGGAAAAGGAAAGGTAAGTTTAACTAGAAATGCGCAAAGGGAAAAGGAAATAAGAGAGGTAGAAGAGGTAATTAATTGTTTGGTCAGAACAACATCTGCCGCGCCGCTCATCTCATTGGAGTCGAAAGTTGTCATTAAAATGTCTGTGTCGGTATAACCTAGTTGGTGACATTGGGATAATCTCAAGTGTTTCGCCGATTAAGACATTGCCATTTTGAATAGCTCCGCAGTTCCGAAAAATAATGCCTAGGCAGGAGGAAAGAATGATTGCCGACAAGAGGAAATACAGCTCGTGGGCGTTATGCTGGGTTGGAATGCAATATTTTTTTAAGAACGTTGCATAAAAAAATCAAGGAGAATCATTTAAGGTGTGATGGCAGGTATTGTCATATTCGGCTCCGTTTTGGAATACTAATTTCATCTGTCTGATTAATTGCATCATAGCTTTTGAAATATTATTTTTGAATCTCATTTTTTAAAATGAAATAAAGTAATAAAATTTGCGCTATGCTAGCTCTGTATTAATCAAAGATCACAACTAACGGTTCCCGATAGTGATATTTTAATTAAAAAAAGGCAAAATAACCACTTATTGTCGCTGAAAGTTATTGAAAAAATATTGATTTTTTATCGAAAAGTTATCGAATTATCATTGAAACAATTTCTTATTTTTATCGAAAAAATAACGATTTGTTATCAAAAAATATATATTTGCTACCGCAAAATATCAGTTTGTTATCGAAATTTTAATAAAAAATATCCATTTTGAAGACAATTATCTATACTTTTCGATAGCAATTCGATAATTTTTCATTAAAAAGTCGACCATATTTCGAACCAAATACCAATTTTTTGGATAAAAAATCTCCAACTTTTTGATAATATACCGATAACGTGTCGATAATTCATCAAATATATACGGATATCTTTTCGATAATTTTTCGTTAAAAGATCGACCACTTTTCGAACCAAATACAGATTTTTGGATAACAAATCTGAAAATGTTCGTTAATATACCGATAACACGTCGATAATTTATCAAATATATACCTATAACACTGGTCGACGGCCAAAATTTACCAGAAACGCCGTTATAAAATTCGTATGTAAAACCACACCCTGATTTCGAAAATCGAGTTCGTTTTTGATTCTATGGTACCGTTTTTGAGATATTTGCAATTTACCGTTATTGGAAAAAACCAAAAAGATGGCTCCTTTTAATTACGCATATCTTACGAACGGGTCAAGCAGTTGTGAAACAGTTTACACAATCGGAAAGACGATAAAATTTGCTATAAATACATCATACATTGTTTTTTGCTCAACCAGATTGTTTTCGAGATATTAGCTTATAATTTCAGATTTTTGTTTTTTTTTTTTATGAAAAAATATGAAAAAATTACTATTTGCGAGGGTAGCATTCCAAAACCACAACCTTTTTTCCAGATATTTTTTCTTTAGGTAAAGCTCTGTTTAATTGGAAAAAAGATAAGCTATCATCAAAGAAAATCGATGCAAAATTACGTAAGCTACAAGCGATAAAATAAAAATACCCAGGTTGCGCAATTTCAGCGTATACCTCAAAACGTATGTATGGTATAAAGAAGAGTGAAATATCTAGCTATGCTCTCTTTCTATTTAGTTAAAAGTTAAATTTATGAATCAGATTACCCATATTTTTAACTTTTTTTAAATTTATTTATGTTTATACTATATTCTAACAATCTTTATCTTAATTTGATTTTACTATGTAGTCCTAATTATTATGTGTTCTACTTTGATGCTTATTCAGTTTAGGATCGGTTTCTTTTATGAGAAACCAGCAGTAATCACCCATCATTACGACGTCCCAGAATCCTTGATATCGATTCTTAATTAATTTCATTTGCTGATGAATTCTTTCGCCATGTTCGTCACTTTCGTCGCCAAGATTTGCCGGAAAAAAGCTCAAATGTGAGTGCAGAAAGTAAATTTTTAAAGACATACTTACGCCTGGAAAGAAAATATTAGTTAGGTAAATAAGTTATAGAATTTTGGGAAATTTATTTTAATAAGCCTTTAATATTTACCCATTTTCGCAAAATTATTGATTAAGCCGTTCACTATCTGCTCGTAGTTAAGGCTTTTGTGTCTACCGAGAAAAGAAGCAACGACCTTTTCAAAGGATTCCCACGCTGCTGCCTCAACTGATGAGAGTAGTCCTTTGAATTGATTATTGTTGATCAACTTTTTTATTAGTGGTCCAACAAAAATACCTTCCATTATCTTGGCTTGAGAATTATCTGGAAAAATTGTTTTCAAATAGTGGAATGCTTCGCCTTCTTTGTCCAAAGCCTTAACAAAGTTTTTAATGAGACCGAGCTTGATGTGTAAGGGTGGAAGTATGATTTTCCCTTTCTTGACAAGAGAGGTATATTTGATGTTATCCACACCAACGGTAAACTCAACTCTTTCCAGCCAATCCCTTCTGACGTAATGGTTCTTACGAGCTCGGCTATTCCACTTGCAGAGGAAGCAGCAGTGCTTGGTGTAGCCACTTTTTAGACCGCATAGCATTGCAACGACTTTGAGATCAGAACATATTTTCCAACCATGCTCTTCATATTTGAGTAGTTTTTGCATTTCATCGTAGGTTTCCTTTGTATTTACTGCATGTGCGATCGGGACAGAAGGCTTTTTGTTACCAATATGCAATAATACAGCCTTCGAACTCAGTTTATTGCTGTCTATGAACAATTGCCACTCTTTTGAATCATATGTTTGACCAAACTCTTTGAATAAACCAGGAATGTCATTGCAGTAGCATATACTGTCTTTCTTGGTATAGTGTTTGGAAAATGGTTCGTGACGAGTTCTACAATATATCACCTTAACATCGGATGACACAAATTTAAATTGTTGCATACGAGAAGTGTGGATCTCGGCCTTTTCCTTGGATAGTTCCAAATCTCTTATCCAATCATTAAGTTGTGCTTGTGACAACGTTTCTCTCGTTTCCCATGCGAAATTCAGTACAACTTGGTTCTCCGCACTCAGATGTTACTGTTGACTATGGAACTGGATCCGCAACTGCCGTTGAATGTAGTACTGGTAATGTTACTGTAGGTACGCTGGCATAAGTTACTCTTCTTGATCTTCCAACGCCAAGTACTTTTGTTTGACAAATATAACACTCTATTGAATGGCAAGTAGGTTCTCTCCATATCATTGGTGTATCAGATTTTATTTGTTTTCCTGTTTCCGACTGAATCAATTCTACTCGACACTATGTACACAAAGTGTTCGGTGTCCATGATTTTTCAGCATTTTAAGACTCAATGCCAAGGAGTATAAAGTTTTGGTATGATCTGAGAAAACTCGTCGTCGCCTTATGATAGTATATTGGTCACACATGAAACAGAACATATCTGGGTCGTTATTACACTCAAATTCTGGCGTCTTTTTACTAATTTTATTTTTTTTTTAATAAATCACGGTTTTGAAATTTGACTTTTGAACTAAACTATCTCCGGCGAGCCTTGCAGATGTTATGAAATTTCAAGGCGTATTAACTCATATTTATACTGGGAACAAGAATAAAATTGAAAAAACCAAATTTTACCTAGACAGAAAGGTTCCTTTTTATACGAAGCCGGGAAAAGAAAATACTACCTGCTTTAGAGGTAGGCTTTAAAAATTTTCTGCGTCTTATAATTTTGAAAATCTACCTGCATACTTACCCATAAGTGACGGAAATACATGTTTATAACTACATGCCTACAGCAGGTTTCGAACCCAACCACTATTCTTTAGATGGAACCACTCTACCTACTATAAAACAATTCGAGTAATAAAAGTGCTATTTGATTTATTTAAAAATAAGTATTATCATTGTTATAGTGTTATTCGTTTATCCGGATAATATCCCATTTGCATTTTATACCTTTAATATATACATACATTGAAGTTGCGCAACCTGGGTATTTTTATTTGATCGCTTATAACTTACGTAGTTTTGCATAGATTTTCTTCAGTGATAGCTTATCTTTTTTCTAATTAAACGGAGCTTAAGGCGAAGAAAAAATATCTGCAAAAGAAGTTATGGTTTTGGAATAATGCCCTCGCAAAAGGTAATTTTTTTCATATTTTTTCATAAAAAAACAAAAATCTGAAATGATAAGCTAATATCTCGAAAACTGTCTAGTTAATCAAAAAACAATGTATGATGCGTTTATAGCAAATTTTACATTATTTCCGATTCAGTAAACTTTTTCGCAATTGCTTGACCCCTTCGTAAGATATGTGTAATTAAAAGGAGCCATCTTATTGGTTTTTTCGAATAACGGTAAATTGCAAATATCTCAAAAACGGTACCATAGAATCAAAAATTAATTCAATTTTCGAAATCAGGGGGTGATTTTACATACGAATTTCATAACGGCGTTTCTGGTAAAGAGAAAAAGTTGAAATTCGTGGTCCAGTGTAACTTTTCGATATGAGTAGTTATCTCTAACATGTCGATATCACGTCGACAATATGCTGATGACAATCCGATAATAATAACAGCTCCACAACTTTTCGTATTCATCAATGCATTTTTACAAACCGAAGTGATCCCGAAATAATTGCTAACGTAAAGTTAACATTTTCTCGAAACGGCTCCGGAATAATTTCAAGATGATCCCAGAATGACCTCAAAATAGTCCTGATATAATCTTAAATAGTCCCGACATAATCCCAAAATAGTCCCGAGATGTTCCCAAACGCCTTCCCTGAAACATCTAGAAATAGTACAGACAAAAGCCAAATTTATTCCGAAATGATTACAAAATCGTCCAGAAATGCAACCAACATTACCACAAAAAAGTCCGTAATGATACAAGAAATACCCGGATAGTCCCGAAATAGGCTTTGGAATAACTAGTATTTTTTAGATCGTTGTTAGACGTTTATAATAATCTAAGGTTAAGTTTGCGCTAATTCTAACATACCATAAGAGTGACTTATCATTTACCAAACCTATTTCGGTTGCAAAATAACAGTTTCAATAAACCTAAAGCAATAAATATTTGATATTGAAATTCCGTATGGAAATGATATGGTACCGGAGATTTAACTTTAAGAATTGCAATATATATGGTTAGTAAAAATAAAATAATCTCAAATAGTCTATCAAAAATACAATAAAAACTTCATTACATTATTACTTGTCGATTGATTACGGATCGTACATTATTTGTAGAATAATATAATCCCTCATGACTAACATTTTTATCGCCGATCCAAACTACCCACCCAGATTTTTCGCATTTCGCGGCCTGCCCTTGAAGATGCTTGAATGACAAGTGAAACGCCGGATTATAATAATGGTCTAAATTTATTTTATTCGTACTATTGCACAGGAAGCCTTTCCTATTAAATTTTTTTTTTTTTTTCATTTTTCGAGTCTTCAAAAGTCTCGATACGCTCTAATGCATATAAATGTATATAGTTGTAATTTGTATGTTTTCCTAGCACAATTTTTTAATCGTTTTAGATTGCAATTTTACACTAATAACACTTTTAATCCTGCAATAATATTGTTACATATGGATCTACTAATATATGTAGATATATAATTTATAAATATATTTATAATGAGCATTTTATTGATTCCATTTACATAAGCATTTTGAAGCAACCCATTTTTGCATCAACAATACTATTTTACTATAATTTTTTTGCCTCTCTTCTTCAATTTTTACTAACAACTCGTATTATTTTTTAAGGTTTATCCCTTACTTTTGCAGGCACAGTAAACCCTCATTAAAAATAGCATTAAATCATTATGTATATAGGTTAACAACAAAAAAAAAAAAAGACAAAAAGTTTTAACAAAATTAACAAAAAATATATAAATACGCAATCAAACACAAAAATAGTTGATAGTAAAAATATATATATATAATAATAATAGAAGATATGTATGTACATATATTAGGGTGACTAAAAAAATGATTATATCGGTTTTTTTGTAATCATGGCATAAGTAGGACGAATCAGATATAAAAACCACGACAAAAAACTCGTTTTTCATACTCGAGCTCTGCTTTTCACAGATGTCGGTATACATTTTCGCTAATTAAACAAGAATTTTGGAAAATCAAAATAATTTGTTTTTTTAGTCAACCTAATGTATATATGTGTAAATAAAAAACAGCACATTAAGTAATAAGGTGTTAGTGTACTTTATGTATAAAAAAAATTATACAAAATATGTTGTGCTGTAGTAATTATCACAAAAAAAGAGCCAAAATAAATTAAAAATTATAGAATCATCGACGACTTTGCTGGAGTAAGAACAAGGATGAGTAGGATTAGAAAAATATTAATGTGAAAATGCCAAATAAATATAGAAAATGGGATAAAAATTTGCAAACTGAAAAGAACAAAAAACTTAATTGTTTACATACATACAAATATTAAATATTATAGTAGCTATACAAGTATATAATAATTAAATTTGTGTACGTAATTAACATAAACAGCACTTGGTAGAACATTTGAGCAAACGGTGACGCCATACATTATTGATGGCAGCACTTAATGGAAGCACAAACAAAATGAAGCGAAACATATTGGAAGATGCATTTTATCGATAAATTGTTTGAACAGATTTTACTTAACAGCACATCGAAGTCTGTGAGAACGCCTAAAAATAGTTTTAATCGAACTAATGTAATAATGCATTGTATTGTTGTTAAAGTATGCGTATATAAGATGTAATCGCTATTTATATGTATATACATACTAAATATTTTTATATATATACAGCAGGAAACATGTAAATAATAGTGGCAACTTTCATCAAGTTTTGTCAATTAAGTTCTTTTTGTTTTTATTTTCGATAATTTAAGAAAACCCTTGCGAGAATTCTAGATCTGAAACAAATGAAAACAATCTAAACAACGTTGTCGAATGAGTTAGAAAATTCGAAAAAAACTACGATCTTTTCGAACTTCTGATGTGCAAACATCTCATTATATTTATCACACAATATTGGTAAGTGTACTGTGTTGAGTAATTAAGTAAGCATAGGCGTTGTTTCTGGTATTAGTATGCTGTATCTAGTAGTAACGAATGAGAGCATAGGTGGTGCCACTTCACCGTAGCATGATTTGAGAACGTGTACGTGGAAGAGTTGTTATGAGCAAAATCACTCAGCAACTCAAGGCAAAGACGTCACCTATAACTTAATTAAAGTTTCTGAGCATATACACAATTTTTATGTACGCAAGTACACGGGGAGATGCATACAATGCTGATTTGTTGAAAATAAAGACCCAGTGGGTAGTTTTTCAGGGCTAAGTTGAATTTTTTTCTTTTAATGGCTTTGTGGGTTGTAACATCTTAGCACATTATTTGCTTAGACTTATATGAAGTACTTAAGTCCAAGCAAGGAAATAAAATAGAAAAAAATAAAATAAAATAAAGCTAAATTAAATTAAATTAAATTAAATTGAATTGAATTGAATTAAATTAATTAAAATATAAAAATTTAGAGAGCTTCAATTAAATGTGAGAACTTTTCATAAAATGTGTTGGGGTTTATCGAATTATTTAGAGAGCGTTTGGTTTGCACAGTTTCAATGACTAAAATCATTAAGGTTTTTTTAAAATATCAAAAAAAAACAAAGAAAAAGCAGAATTTTTAAAAGGAGATTTGAAAAAAAAAAATTATTACTGCTATTTTTCTGTTAGCCGCTGCATGTGTTTTGGGATGCTACTTTTTAGATTTAAAAATGTATGTATGTCAAATAGGAAAGGTGCTAGAGAAATAATTATAAAACGGCGATATCAATTTTGAACAAGGGCTTGACCTTAGGATTTGATTATAAGTTTTTGAAGTATTTAGATATCCAAAGTGTCTGAACAACGATATGCTTAAAAAAATGTATATGGGAACAGTACTGAAGCATAATACTGCACACACGTATACACAGAAAAACATATGTCGTCATTAACGACGATCAATTGAAGGGACAAAACCGATAAGATACTCAACATTTTTAACCAAAAAATTTGTTATTCTAAAAATAGCTAATCATTATATTTCACAAATTTTCACCATTTTATTGTTTATTTAGCGGTCTTCAATATTATAAATTGAGAAAAATTTAAGATATTTGATCTTTTGGAACTAAAACTTTTCGAGGTTTACACCCATCTCTTAATGGATTCACAATTTTTTTTAATGAAATAATTAATTTTTCCTCTTCACATACTTTTTCATATTCACAAATCAAAAGTGACTGAATTTTTTTAGTTTGCATTTAGTGTGCCTCTATAAAGGTGAAGTTAGGTTAGAGTGGCCACAGGTGTGAGCACCAGAGCACTTATGCCCATAAAGGTTAATTGTGATACCACGTGTAGCTCTCCCCCCACCCAAATTAGTCAGATCACAAAACGCATCAAAAGGAGATTCCAAAAATTTCTTCCTCTTGTGTCTAAGTGAAGAAAAATCACACAGGAAGCGCTTAACTGACTCTAACTCTTCCTTGTCTCTACTACTCCTACAGTTATCATTATTAGGAGCATCCCGCTGTTGTGCATGCCTTCCGAATGCTATGTGAACGTTAATAAGGTCAACCATCTTACTGCCCGGTATATCCGGGTGTCCAGGCACTTATAATGTACTAGGCGAAATTTGCTCAGCAATCTCGTTAAGAGACTTGCGTCACTTCCCAATGATCCTAGACTTAAAGGTCACTGACCCAAGCACTTTTACAGCAACCTGGCTGTCAGAATAATTACTTTTTTTGTTATAGCCGTTAAGAGCTTATCTGTGTTTATCGGCGACCTCGTTAGTTGCAGCGATCTCCGCCTGAAGGACGCTGCAATGATTGGGTAGGCTAAAGAATAGTGCCTCTTTAAAACTGTTTTATTTAAAAGAAATATCAACTTATGTTTTTTTCCCAGCAGTTACCTAAGAAATGTCTGGAGTCCCTAGTAAGACTTGAACTTAGGGCGATAAAGTTTGTAATAGAATTTCCAGAATGCAAACTATGATTTGAGGTATTTTAAAATGTCTCCTTTAAGAACAAGCTACAAAGTACATATATATGCACTGTCCGAAGAATATTCTGTGCAACGAAGGCAATTGTGAAAAACTGCACAACAACAAAGCCATGGCTTTGACTGAACATGTTTTTAATAGCTCATATATCGCAGAAGTGCTGGCTCAAATTTCAGTAAAGATAAAAAAGGGCTTTGAAGATATTTAGAGGTAAAATTGTCGTTTTGTTCGTCTTGACGTTGTTCAAGTTGTTTAGAAAATCACATTTAAATGTTCGGTTTTGCATTCAAAACTGCCCTTGATTTAAATCCTTTTTTGGTGAAATTCGTTAGTTCTTGAAACCAGGATCTTCGGTGTGGTAGCCGGAGACCGCTACCACCACACTACGGCAACCGCTAATCACCGTGTTAAAATTTGTAATTTGAAATCATTTGACATCAACACCAACAGTTCCGAATGCGCTAGGAGTGCACCCATTTTCATCTTTGATTTCCATACAGGGTAGTGTAGTGGCAACTTAGTTATCAATAATGTTATAGATGTCTCATATATTTTGGAAATAAATTGTTTTTGGCGTTGGGTCATCTTCAGTGTCACAACCAAAAATTACACACGATGCAAAATTGAAAAATTTATATTAAAATTTGAAGGTCGATTCATGAAAAATTCCGCCAGGTTGCATAGAATGAATCAAAACTACAGAATCTACGAAAACCCGCGCTTAAAAACCGGCATCTCTACTACCGAAGAGCAACTCCTTTTGATGATAATTTTCCTGAGTCAAACTTCCAGTATAGTACGCGAGCACGTTACTTCCATATCGGGGCTACT
Organism: Eurosta solidaginis; assembly: GCF_040869045.1. Classification (NCBI taxonomy): domain Eukaryota; kingdom Metazoa; phylum Arthropoda; class Insecta; order Diptera; family Tephritidae; genus Eurosta; species Eurosta solidaginis. Next base: position 334,665,133 of record NC_090319.1, on the reverse strand, counting down.
ATAACTGAGATACTTACAAAATTAAACTTAAATTAAAAAAATTCAATGTTTTTTTTCTTACGCCTCAATGTAACCCGCATAAATACATTTTTCTTTTGAAACTTTTTCTTGTATTCATTTAGTTAAAAATGCTACTTGATTAAGAGCACATAACAACTAAAAGAGATTTGCTAATTAATAGCTTCCCATTATTTCTTAGCACACAATATCGCATTAACTTTCTTATTCACAAATTTACACCCCCACACGGACGCACTAAATCGCACTTACGAAAAACTCAAACTGCTTATAATATAATCTCTATGTAACTTATTTGGGGAATATCGAAATAAAGTAGAGAATAATAGTCATTAAGAATAAACGAATAAGTACTCGTACGTCTAGGAGCATTAATGCGGGCTCAGATTTGTGCTAACGTTCAAAAATACCAAAATCATACGAGAGCTTTAACGTAATGAAATTGTCCAACACTTAATTTGTAAACATTTTGGTTTTGCTTTCGAAACGTATGAAATCATTATTATTACATATTCCGTTCTATCGAAATTCGTATTTGATAGAAGAAGCTTTTCATTGAAAGCGTTTCTCAGAAAAAAGGAGTGAAGTGCAAAATAAATAAAAATTATGTGTAAACATCATTGCTCACGATATGGAGGAATCCTGAATGAGCCATGTAAGCGTTAGCGTAAGCGTATTCTTTGGAAATTGCATGCTAAATGAGGGATATACAGAATCCTAATGCAGGGGCATTGAGTGGTATTTGTATAACGAATGGAGTAATAGAGAATGTCAGAGATATGGTCACTATACTGTAGCATTATGTGGGAACAATATAGGTGGCAGAGTTGATATGAGCTACATCTTACAGGTCACCTCCATACAAATTCAATTCACTGACCATATACACAATTCCTATCATATATAAAATAAAATAAAATAAAATAATATAAAATAAAATAAAATAAAATAAAGTAAAGTAAAAATAAAATCATATATAATATAAAAAATTAAAATTAAATGAAATAAAATAAAAGTATTTAGCAATTTTTGTTGTTATACATCCCACAGCACGGGGAAAAAGTACCAATAAATATGACACTAATGCCAACATTGCCGTAAAACAAGTCCAATATTCGCATCGTTCCTGCAACAGATGTCGCAGCGCTGTGAAAATCAGTTGGCAAGAGACAGTAAAGAAGTAGAAATAATGAAGACAAACAAACAACCTCTGTGAAAGCTGAATGTTTATAGCAGCGGCGCCTAAGAATTGCTGATGAAGGAATTTAGCAGTTCCCGAAATCGAGTTATGGCAATTGTCTAAATTTTTTCTTTCATCTGTTCTAAATTAAAAACTTTTTCATTTAATCGTATCATAAGATCAAATAATTATTATTAGGCCTTGAGCTCCATTCGAAACCGCGATCTTATAAAACAATTTAATCAAAACAAAATAGAATAAAATAAAATCAAATCAAGTAAAATAAAATAAAAAAATAAAATAATATAAAAACAAAATAAAATAACTTAAAGTAAAATGAAATAAAATAAAGTAAAACAAAATAAAATTAAAAAAATAAAACTTTTTAATTATTAAAAAAAATAAAATAAAATAAAATAAAATAAAATAAAATAAAACAAAATAAAATAATTTAAAATAAAATAAAATAACGTAAAATAAAATAAAATTATACAAATAAAAAAATTAAAAATAAAATTTAATTAATTGAAATAAAATTATATAAAATTAAATAAGTCTAAGGCAAAATAGAACACAATCAAATAAAATAAAGTAAAGTAAAATGAAATAAATCTACATAAAAATAAGGTAAAATAAAATTTACACACATGCACACATGCTTTACATTGTCGCAACGCATGCTTGTTTGGGTTAAGGCAAAAAACGCCGGTTGTTGTAATGGTGTATAAAGGAATAGCAACAAAAAGTCGATACTTAGAGACCAATTGCAAAGAGAGCAGCGGGGCTTTCAGTAAGGTAATGTTGTAAGGTATGAATGTTGGATATTTCGAGTTAAATACTCAGCTCCCGAGAAGCCAGCTGATGAAAAAGTGAAATTCAGAAATATGTCCTAGTAACCATCGCCATTTGTAAACTACATATGTAATTTTTCTCGAATATCAATAACAAAAACAAGTGTATAAATCAATATGAGCATTTTTGTTTAACTGAATACAGATAAAATTAAATTAAATAAAATGAAAGTAACTAGTTGACGTGCTATCAGCTTTTTGTGAAAAAACTATCGATATATCAGCGAAAATGTATCGATATTCTATCAAAATGTTATAATTTTGCTATCGGATTGACAGCGATTTCATATTGGATTGTTATCGCAAAGATCTCGATTTTGTTACCAATTATGTATAGATTTGTTATCGAAAATTTATCGATTGATTTTCGGAGTGTTACCGATTTTTTATTGTCATGTTGTCTATTTACGGCGGGTTATGGGCTTCGGGTACACCCGCGGCAGGTATGCCTGTCGATAGAGTTGACTAAAATACCAAACTGATTCAATGGGCTCTGTAGCGCAACAGAAGGTTTCATGTGGTCATACCAACAGTCGTGGTAGTACCCTAATGGTGCTTGTTATGGGAACGTACCGGATCTGCATTCGACAAAGAACCACCAACATCCCCAACGCCTTCGGGGAGTGTCCTTAACGCTACAACGATAAAAACAACTTATCGGTGTGTTATGAAACAGAAATTGATAAAACTTCATTTTAGAATCGATGATATATCAGAAACTCAGCTATAATAATTCGCTGTCAATAGCAAACCTTAAATAAAGCAATACCTTGTCGGTGTCGTTTGTTGCCGATAAGATTCCGACGAAACTCTTCTCAAAAAGCTCGATTTTATTTAGTGGTTTAACCCTAAGCCCTGGGTGAGCTCTAACTAACTTTAAAAAATTAGTTTCCGGACATATCCTATTAACGCATCGAACTTCAAAGGTATGGTAGTCACACCTTTGTTTTAAATGAAATTGAATTTAGTTAATTAAGACTGGACAATGGAGTGCACGGAGAAAAACAACCGATCATGACAGCTAGGTAATAAAAGTATTTTATCGAGAAAATACTTAAAACCCCAGAATTTTGTGCGGTTTCCTTAACATCATTTTTGTTTTATTTTTGCTACCTTTTTGATATTGCTAGTCCTTTTTTCTAATGTGGCAAAGTAGTAGTATTCTAGTCACAGGGAGACAATTTTGGTTTTGAGTTTAAGTACTTCTTTGCGAGGTTATGTATCTTAGTTTAAGGTGGCTCAGATTCCGATATTTTAGGTATATTAATTTGGTCAGGTAAACATTATACACTCATCGAATTTAGAAAACTTTGTGTATCATCAGGATTAAAAAAAACAAAAGAAAAATTCTGTCAGCAAGCATTTCATACCGTCGAACTCATAAACCACAAAGTAATTTATAAATGTAAATAAAGTTTTCTTTCATTCACCTTTTTCGCACTGAAACCTGCCTTTTTGATTACAAAACCAAAAAGTTCCCTATTTATTAACTCTCTTGTAAAATATCAATATAGCATATTTTTGGTCCTACAATCTTATTATACTAACACTAAATAAAAACATATTATTGTAGCAAAATTCAAGCTAATTTGACAAAAAAAAAAACTGCTCTCAAATTTTCTTCGCTCAACTCCAATTGCATCTGATAATAAGTGGTAATAATGGTAATCGCATATACATTAGGGTGGTGCTTAAAAATCAGGAAGCACAACGTCAGAAGAGCTACGAATACAATCACAACATTTTTTGCAATGGTATGTGTGTATCTACAAATATGATGGGCAAATAAAATTTCACGCATGAAATGTTTACTGCTTTAAGCGATCGCTGATGATTGGTCCGCTGAATTTCCGTCGCTCCTCTCACACGACATGCAAGTGGCGACCAAATAGATTTCCGACGCTCTACAAAGCTTTTTTATCACCTCTGTTATAAATCATTCACAGGCGCACCGCTTTGAATGGTAATACCACGGTTAAGAATACGCTAAGGTTTTGTCGTACATTTGTCAAAGCTATGTGTTTTTCTACGGTACCTTGTAAAATACATTTTTAGTAAACAATAGGACATGGTATTACCATTTTAATTCTTGAGACCGAAAAACTGTTGATTGATTTAAAATAACCACCCTTTTATACATACACACATATATAAGATCTAATCAGACAAGTAAATTAATCATGGAGTACAGTAAGGTGAAACTATAATGAGTTCTAAATAAATAAATAAATGTAAGGCGCACTAACCTCCGAAGAGATTTTAGGCCGAGCTTCTCCTCCAATTTGCTTCGTGCTCCTTTTGAATTTTTCCTACAAATTGGCGGGACGGGACCTTCTTGTTTCATGCCGACTCCGGACGGCATCTGGAAAGCAGATGAGTTTTCACTGAGAGCTTTTTATGGCAGAAATACACTCGGAGTGCCTGCCGAGAGGCGACCCCGCTTAGATAAATTTTCTTCTAATTGAAAGACCGCATTTCTAAAATTTTGATATTGCTTTGCCCGGGGCGTGAACCCAGGCTCTTCGGTGTGATTGTAGATGCGGTACGTTCCGGTAACAAGCACCATTAACGTATAAGCGCTATCAACTCGAGTACGATTTACTATTACTACATTGAGCTTTCTAGGCCATCCCAACCTCCACCCCTACTTCCTTGAGGAACTTGTCTCCGGCTGCTAAAGAAACAGGATTCATCTCGGGTAAGTGGGGTTGACAATTGGGTTGGAGAAGCTTTAAAGTGCGCTGGCAACTGAGTTGAACTTGTACTGAAAAACTGGGCCTTAGCCGTTTGCATAGCCGCCTCTATCTCATTTTATGGGATATTTACCAGATGATCTCACAGTCAATCAGTCAAGCTGTCGCTGATATTCACTATGAACTCTCAGTAACTGTGAAAATATTACATTTACATAGATATTTGCCAATTCTATTGCATTTTAGCATTTTTTATATGCAGCATAATTTCTAAGCATGTTTGCAGCAGAGATATGAGTTTTGCGATCACACTTTGGCTAATTGACTCAGTGGTGCTTTTGTAAAAAAAGAAAATTTTCAGCCTTTCATATTTAAATCAGCTATCTTTTAAGATGTGTATGTATGTTGCATTAACATAATATTATAATTTTTCTATATATTTCCAGTTGTCAGAAGATGAGTGGTTAGCTGCTAATTTAATATGTTAGTGAATTTATCAACGATAAAATTATGTGTTATGATTGAACATACATAAAACTAAAAAAAAAAACTATATTTGTGCCGTATAGAGCGACGTACATATGTTTTTCAAATTGTTGAATATATATATTAAAACTATAAAAAAGTTTTTAAACAAGTTGTAGACAACTAAAACTCCAAGATATAGGATAAATACTGCTTTGAAACAATCAACATATAAAAAAGAATCAATCATATTAAAAAAAGTATTGATTAAGCAATCCGCTAACAAACCCAGCAAATAAGTGAAGGAAAATCAAAGCCCTCTCTTCTAATCATAAAACTTAAAAAAGGTATGAAAGGCTTTTTAATACACATTTGCGAGTTTCCAATTATAGGAGCATTATAAATCTATTTAGTTTTTTAAAAATGTACTGCTAATTTCACACAGAAGGTTAATGAAATAATTAGTGAAGTTTTTAACATTAAAGCCCAAATTGAAAATAAATTTCCACACAAGCAAAAGAATCTAATGGAAGTCAAAAATATACTCGGGTTTGTTCGGTGTTTCTTATTTTATTGTTTATTTCAGTGTTTGCACTTGCTACTCTTGAGAAACATTTGCTGCGGCTTAGAACATGAACAGAGTATAGAGCAGAGCCGTAGTACAAAAAAAAGATGGCATTTCCTTTAGATTGGAATATAGAGCAGAATAACTGCTCCGAACGATATGCTATTCGTAGTAGAGCAATAGCAAAAAATAAAAATTAATTTAATGCTGTTTTTCTCCTCAATGATGGAATGCACTTTCAATCACTGGTTAACGTAACAACTAACAATAAAAACTAAATATTTTTTTAAAATTTACAAAAAATAGGAAGTCACCAAAAACAAAAAAAAAATTAAAAGGTATATATCGTCGCCCGCTTGCCAGAAGAATAAATGTGCCAAAATGAAAATGTTGGGAAATCTGCTCTCAAAATTAGAAGAATTAGTTTCTAGTGTAAAAATGTACTTATATAAGAATTGGCCCAACTTGTCATGGTATGGACTTAAACTCAAAAGACGTAAAAAATTCACTACAGATTGATTTTTAAATAACGCTAAGACCAAGCCAAGACCTGCTAGGCCAATTCCTTTGGCGGATTGGGATTCGGAGCATCACAGTACTTGGGAAAAAATTAGCGGCTTTGGCTTGTCGAAAGTATGTATGTAAATGAAAAAAGTTACCCATTCAATTCAATTTAGTATACACTAATGTGTTTTTATTTAAGATATTATTGCAAACATAGAACTAGTTCTTATTCTCATAAGAATTAGAATCTTCTGAAATGTTGGTTTCGGGAAAAGCGTTGCCCTCAAGACTTTTATAAAAAGGATGACATTATTTTGGTATAACCAGTTTTTCGCACAATTTTTCCAAGTATTTTAGTTTTGATTCTGGAAGAGACAACGGCTTCGAATAAACCGGTTTGCTTTGAATTGAACAAGTATTTTTTCGGATATCAAGCTATTAAAAATTCTTCATCGGTATAATTTTTTTTTTGAAGAATACCAGGCACGTCTACCCGAACATTCGAACATACAAATATGTGCTGTTCTTATTTTTTTCAAGAATTGTTTAGCCTTATCAACGAATGTGTCATACAATGCGCCACAATAATTTTTCTGGCTCAAATTTGTGTGATTGAATTATATATTCTTGAAAATGGCATTGCAAATTATTGGGGTTTCCATGTACGTAGGAAGCTCTAGATTTAAGTAGAACCTAGAGAATCTAAAGGGTAATCCAAAGAGGCCTCTAACACAAAATTGGAAAAATGGCACATTCATGCTTATGGCTAGCGGGCGACAGTATTGTTTTATTTTAATTTTTCCTTTATTCTAGTTTATTTATTACTAGAATAAAGGAAAAATAAAATAAAACAATATATGCATTTTTTGTTTTTTTTTTGGTGTTTTCCTATTTTTTGTAAATTTATAAAAATTTTTAATTTTAATTGTTAGCTACATTTTACTTTATTATTTTTTTGTTTCATTTAGTTGTATTTCTTTAAATTTGTTTTATCTTATTATCAGTTATTTTGTTTATTATATTTTTTGTACTTTATTTTATTTTACTTTATTTTTTACTTTATATTTTATTTAATTTAATTTAATTTCATTTAATTAAATTTTATTTTATTTGATTCTATTTTATTTTAATTTATTGTATCATATTTAATTTTTTTTATTTTGTTTCAATTTAATTTATATTATTTTGTTTTATTTTTTTAATTTTTTTTAAATTTTTTAATTTATTTAAATTTAATTTATTTTATTTTTAATTTATTTTATTTTATTTTGTTTTATTTCATCTTATTTAATTTTGTTTTCTTTATTTTATTTTATCTGATTTGATTTTATTTTATTTTGCTTCGTTTTGTTTTTTTTTTTTTTTAGTATATATTTTTTTTATTTTTATTTTATTTAATATTTATATTATTTGAGTTTGTTTTATTAACTTGAAAAGTAGTTTTCAAAAATAACGAATAAACACTCCAATCTGAATTTTTTGTTATTTTTTTTGTAAAAAATTCGAATATCAGCAAAGAAAGTTACATATTACTCAAATTTCTTGACTCTCCCGATTCACTTACAACAATAAAACTATATACGAACTCTTCGTACATTTGCTCACGAGACCAGGAATGAGTTCGTTACTTGATGTCTGCTGTCACAACAACATCAAATGCACATAGCTTCCTTAGTATGCGGTGCAACAGTTTCATAGATTAAAAACGTGTTAGCAATCTGTGCTAGTGATATTTTTTGATTTGTAATTAAGCGCTTTATTTGTAATGGAAGCAGAGGTAGAGTGCGGCCCCCTCTCCGTTGGAAGGACCATGTGGTAAACGATTTAAACTCCCTTGGTGTGACCAATTGGCGCCGGTTTGCGGAGCGAAGGAGCCACTGGCGCGCCTTGTTGGACGACTATAACCGTTTAGACAGCTAAGCGCCAGTTAAGTAAGTAAGTAAGTAATTAAGCGCTATATTAAACTTTTTTTTAAATTTTTTGAATGGCCTAAACTGCTCCTTGAGCAGACCTTTTGATATGTATACAATTGGTTATACCTTAGAATCATAGTTTGAACATGAAAGGGGCCATACATTTCCACTTTCCTACTTTTATAATATATTTTTGTTAAATATTAATATTTATGCGACCTTTGCTTGAAATTATATTTAGAAAGAAATTAGATTTATTGAGCCAGCCAAAAGTCAATAAAAATTTTTGTTAAAGTTTGGGAATATTTTTTGGACTGCTGAGGAATATTCTTCCTTCAGTGGCCCTGTGTGAAAAGGAAAAAATTATTATTTCATTAAACAAAATTTTGATTCAATTAAGTTAATGTGTAAAATTGGTATAAGTATTCATCATTAAGAGCTACAAATATTGCAGTAGATCCTTATATTTTTGTTTACGGTTTTCGGCTAAGTGCGTTTAAGTTAATTATTTTATTTTATAACGATTGATAAAGGTTTTAGGTAATTTTTACACTAGCTTGGAAATAATATGTTTATCACCGAAGATATAACGAACAAGATTTTAACACACAAATTTCTCTCGACACATCGATTCAGCAATATTTTTCAACATATTTTTGATATTGTTATTTAAGTTTCAGTTATAAAATTTGGGAAATTTTTTCTTAAATTGTTGAAAATAAAATTAGAAAAATTTTACTGACACAAATTGTCAAAAAAACTTTTAATGAAAACTTTGAAATTTTCATAAAATTTTCTCGATATTTCGAACTTTTTAGATTTTGTCGAATACAATTTTGAGATTGGCTTGCATAGCTTCAGTTATAAAATTTATATATGTAAATTTTTACTAAATTAATCGAAAATGAAATGAAATGAAAATTAGAGAATTTAATTTGCAATAATGAAAAAAGATGAAAGATGAAAAAATTGTGAAGGAAAAGCATTAAATATAAAGCGGGTAGTAAATATGTGTAAATATGTGTTTGCACTTGTAGAATATATGTAAGGTAGTGTAGAAAATACAAACGAACTTATGACCAAAAAAACTTTCATACAAAAAGCACAAGGAAAACGCCTCCAGTTCGAAGCAGGGCGAATTCAGTACCAGGCTCTGTTATTTCTCATCAGCTGATTGCTTCTGCTTGATGATTTCCAAGCAACTCCTTGGTTCAACGAGATGTCATTTAATAGAAATCAATCTAAGTTTTCTTTTGACTTGACATTCTTCTGCACGGCGAATTGGGTTGGATTTGAATTGCCCTTGACTTAAGTGAACTTATTTTCTGTCTGATATTAGTATTGTGGCAACAGATCAGCGTATCCGTATGTGTGGGGCAGAATTTTTATTTTTTTTATTTCACCAATTCACGGAAGAAAAATTCGCGCCCCGCACAAATTCCAGCTTTTGCTAACGCTAAAACTCCATCGACAAAGATATCTAAAACAGTACCAAGTGCGCAGAAAAGTATGCAACATTTAGTAACATATCGCTAATTTACTTCAATAGTGTCAATTCAAAGAACACAATTTTCCAGGAGAGTCATTCAAAGATTTCAACTTCTTTAGTTATCTCAAGCTATTTAATTTCTGTGTTTGATGTTTAGCGAGTCAGCTCTACAACTTTTTGGAATAACAAATATTTTAACATTTTCAGATGGTTGGCAACTCGATTTTTTCCTATAATTTTTAGAAAAATGTCGCAGTATAAACAAACATTTAGTTGTTAACCGTATATTAATGTTCCATAAAACATTTTTTTCTTAAAGAAAATATTACATTTATGAGGTCAAAAATAAATAAGAGTAGAAGTTGATTCTCTCGAGTTTGCTTGAGTCGCAAAAAAATGCATTAATGAAAAGACAATTCCATGAATCTCTCTCGAATTCGAAATGATATCGTACTCGTTTATGTTTTTATTAGGTAGCTGTAAAAACGGTTAACTGATACATACATGCATACACACATATGTAGATAAACTATAAATGATACGGAATATTTAAATAAAGCACAAGCTAGTGAAATTATAGTAAAGGGAATACATATAAATTTAGATCAAAAGCGCACACACATCTATAGATATACATATAATATAAACTTATATACATACTTAAGAGCATACATACAAACAACATATTGTAGCTTAAGTGTACGTACATACATAAACAACTATTTAAGGATTCACGGAAAATAAACTGAAAAAGTTGTTGGTATACGCAACACAAACATGCATACATACATACATGTTAAATTACTTATATGCAGTTTTATGTTTATATGTGAAAGCACATAATATCTATATTTATTATGTATATATGTACATATATTTAACAAAGTACTTAATGCAAAAGTACAAGAAATGTTGATTTATGAGTGCAATCTGCCACATGTGAAGAATAAAAATAACAAAAACAAATAACACGCTCACACAAAAATAAAAACTCGAAAGCTTGTTTCGTTGCAAAACTTAAAACCAAAACAAAAAAAAAAAAAAAAAAAAAAAATTTAAGGAATATAACAACAAAAAAAAAAAAAAAAACACACATATAGCATTAAAATGTTGAATTATTTAAATGCTTTATTTTGGCATTGAGAAAACAACATAAAGGAAAGCGAGAAATTTTTGATTTTATAATTTCTAAACAAAGAAGCAAAACTGTTTTTTAAAACAAAATTTGGAACTTTAAGAATATTTTGTTACATGATTTTTATAAATTTTTTAATTGAAGAACAGGAAAAAATAAATAGATAAGTATAAACGAAAATATGAATCTATATTATTTTTATTAAACCGTGTTTGAAAAAAAACTGTGTCTTATTTCGAATATTTCGATCTTTGCGCCACCTGGCGGCGATTTTTTTTTCGTAGGTGGCTTTCTATTCAAGTACGTATTATGTGTTCCGCTCGCTACACAGAGTCAAGCTAAATAAAACCGTTTAAAAAGCCACAAAAGTTAGAAAGATAAAGATGTAATTTTTTTCTAAAGCGGTCTAAAAAATAGGAAGGTAGGGAGCAAAGCAAAAATGTGGGTATGTGAAAAGCAAAAAAAAAAAAACAACAAAAATGTCAACATTTTTTTAAAGACGGCAAATATTCCAACAAGCTATAAAAATTAAAAAAAATGTTAAAAAATGAAAAAACATAAAAAAAATTATTAAAATAAGTATGGAAAAAGCAAAAATTAAAAAAAAAAAACTTTAATAGAAGGTTTGTTTGGTTTATGAAGGAGAGTTGAGCAAAATAATTAAATAGTTGTCGTTGTGCGTCTAAAAAATATAAATATATTTATTATACATAAATATACAAAACTTACACAAAAATATAAATTTATACCATACAAAAATAGTAGAATTAGTTTCAATAGAAAATAATAAAAAAAAAAAAAAGATAACGGGAAAAACTTATCAACAAGCATATAATCCAATGCAGAAGAATTAATTTTAAGAATTAAAATAAAATTTTAAGTCTCAAAAAACCATTAAAAAATGTGTTGTTGAAGTTTGCGCTACATATCAGTGAATTAAAAAAAAAACTGCATATTAATAAATTAATATTAATATAGAAAGTAGGTATATATATATATAAATATAAATATATATATGTATTCGTATATATGAAAAGAGAACAAACAAACAAACAAAAACATTAAACTTAAAAAAAAACTGCACTATACGGCAGTAAATAAGGGAAAATGCATCATAAAATATATATAGAAATTAAATAGGAAAAACAAACAAAATTTAATAAAAAAAAACAACAAAAGTATAGATGTTATAAAATTAAATAAAACATTGCATGACCTAACATAGCAAATTAAAGCGTAGTGTGTTCATGCATATATGCCATATATTTTATGGCTCGTTAACAAAAGAAAGAGAAAGGGAAGAAAAGCAAATAAAGGAATGAAAGGTATGAAAAGGATAGAAAAGGATAACAATAGCGTTACTGACGAGTTATTGGATTTTTATCGATGGATCGTGGGCGTGTTGTATGTACTTTTATTTTTTATAACACAACGCGTTCTCATCCATTTGTTATCGGTTTGTTATCGGCGTGATATTGCCAAAGTATAAACAAGTTAGCAATTTTTTAGCGATTTACTATCTAAGAGTTATACATTTTGTTATCTATAGCAAACATTATGAATGAATTTATCGGTTTTATATCGAAAAATAATCGATTTTTTTATCAATTTTATATCGAAAAAATATTGATTTGTTATTGTTTGAAAAAGTATTTATTTTTTAATGAAAAAATATCAATTTGTTATCGAAAAATTATCTATCTATTTGTTTTTGAAAATATATAATTTTGTTATCGAAAAGTTACCCTTGAAACAGTTTTCGAAAACAAATTAATATTTTTCGATAAAAAATTTTCTCTATTAAGAATCGGTAACTTTTCTATAGAAATCAATTTTGTTATCAAGAGCTTTTTGATAAGAGTTGTTATCGATAACAAGTCGCTATCATGTCGAAAATATGCCGATGACAATCCGGTAATAGTAGACGCATAAATTTTCGTATTCATAAAACAAAATTTTCCGAATATTGAAAATCTTGCTAACCTAATTAAACAACCAAAATTATATTATAAAACCAAATAGTCTTGAATTGTTCCCAAAATCATCTCCAAATAGTACCAAAAAAATACTAACAGGCTCCGAAATTTTTTCAAAATAGTTCCGGAAAAATGTCGACATGACTACAAAACTAGTTTCGAAATGAGCGCTGAGTTATGTGCTGAAATGACTTTAAATTTGTTCTAGAAATAGTCCGTGTTTGAACTCAGAAATAGACGAGCGGGACGTAGTATGGTGTTTTTGGCTTAATTTGAAAACAAAAACTAATCAATGTGAGAGACCGAAATAATTCAAATAAATAATAATTAAAATAATTAAATATATGTTACTGAGAAAGCCCTTTTTGTTTCTGGATACCGTGCAGTCTCTATTTTTTCAGTTTTTGACGCACAGTAGCCCAAGTCTTGTCGCACGTTGCTTAGCTCACGTGGTTGGTATCACAAAGATACTATAATTTACGGCGCAACGTTTTCCTTTTATATTTCCTACTACTGATTCATAGGGACTTTTTAAATGTAGTATGATAAATTCGTAATTGAATATAGTTTATTTGTCTTCGCCATACCACTTTTTATTTTTATAAATAAAAATAAAAAAAATTATTGGCACTATATCAAACGTTCCTTCTGTAACAACATAGACACACATGTTAACTGAAAGTGTTCCATAATCAATTAGAAAGAATACTAAAACTAAAATAATCCAAAAAAACGTGATAAGGCATGCGTAAAGAAATCATTTTAGTTAATTAGCTTAAAGATTATTGAATATCATATTGAACAAAATATTTACTTACCATTGGTAGTTCCATTGTTTATTTACTTTATTAATGAGTATTTGTGCAACTATCCTAAAGACAAGTATACACACACTCACATCTACACCAGTGGTGCACAACGCCGGTAAAGCTACGAATACAAACGCAACTTTATTTATAGAAGTATGTATTTGTATGGAGATGTACAAGATAAAAGTGATTGACTTCCTTTTTTACTGAATCTCTGTAGCTGCGCTCTCATAAGATTTAAAAGAACGCCGAATAGTTTTCTGAAGCTCCCGAGTGTACCACTGATCTACACGATCATATACACACATACATAAAATTAACACATGTGCACACCTTAATATACAACAAATATTATATAAAATAAATAACACAAAACAAATATTAGCAAAAATAGAAAACAAAGATAAAAATAAGAAAAAATTTAGTTACATTATTCAATTTAGTAATATTTGAATGATATGTAAGCGTAAATGAAATGGTAGTCTAATTTAAAATGCATACAGTTAAAATATGCTTGTGGAATGATAAGCGAACAAAGCCAATTTGAGTGTATGGAACAGTGGTGCACAGTGACGGAAGAGGTTTGAATACAAACGCAACTACGGTTGAAGTTGTATGTGTTTACATGGAGAATGTTTGATCATAGATTCACCCATTAGATGTTTTCTGTTTGAAGTACAAACTAAAATTGATTGACTGCTTGTTTTACTAAAAGTCTGACGCTATGTTCAGACGACATGTCGGTCAACGCCAAATATATTTTCGAAGCTCTCGAGTGCACCACTGGTATAGAATTTGTTCGAAAATGATTCGAACAAAAGCAATGTTGTATGTTACTAACGAAAGTTGAAAAGGCGTAAATGAGAACGTAATAAAATACAAAATATAAAACCAACCAATCAAACAAGAGTATTAGATGCAACAACAACAAGAATATTAACAAAAAATAACAAAATTCATACAAGAATGAAAATAAAATTTTAATACAATAAACAAATAAATATGAAATATAAATTAACAATAACACATACAAGTGTTTGCATATAAAAATAGGTTTAATGATATTAGTCAAATAATAGAAGAATCTAAGTATGTTTATAGACATAAATATTTATATCTATTAGTACATAGAAACAGCAAAACGAACCAACCAATAATATAGCTATTAGCCATATTTGATACCCACTAATGTGTTTTAGCAACTATATATTGTAACGAATTTTGGGAGATTCCGATTATTTATACACTTTCGGCCAACGTTCGAATCGCTGAACTCTCGAACAAATAACAAAAATATTTATTATTGCAAAATGGTCTTTATTAGACTACTTTGGGAGTATTACTTCACAACTATGCTCCACTTCAAAACTAATAGCGTGTTTAAATCAAACTGATTACTGACTCCTCAGCTTGCTTTGCTTTTGTACTCTCAGTTATCTCGTTCGCCAATTCCCCTAAGGTCTATTCTTTTAACGATCATGTGTTATAGGATAGCTGCACCTCATGCTTGGTTACCCAGATATATACTTGTATATTTTTAGTTTATGCTTTTCTTCTAGCCATATGTGTGTGTATATGTGAGTAACTACTTCTTCTCTTAGCTGATGACTACATATGTATATGTGAGATATTCTTCGTCGCCTTTTATGTACGTAAGTGTTGCTTGCCTTCGTGTGTACATAAGTATCGTTGCTTGTTATTTGTGCTGTTGTGACAATTTTCAAACAGCATAGTGATGCTAATATTCGCCACAATATATACATGAAAATATAAGCATATACATATGTTAACAGACATAACAAACACACATGCATGTGCATTCCGGTAGTCCCCTTAGGAAAAAGTAGTAGCTTAGCACGTAGAGTAATCTAAATTACTTCAAATAAAACTAATAAATGAAAGGCGTGATAGCCTCCGAAAAGATTTTAGGCCGAGCTTCTCTTCCAATTTGCGTCGCGCTCCTTTTAATTTTTCCTACCATCACACCACGGCAGCCGCCGGAATCAATATATCAAATATTGTTTGTTTGTATGTATGTTTCAGTTCCACTCTAACTCCCTTGACCACTAACACTTCTCTTTCAAATCCACTCCAATATAATTTTTTTATAACATAATCAATTTTTTATAAAACGTATTTAAGGCAGTGACAAAGTCAATTGGCCTTGTGTGCCCATTTGAAGTGTACACAAAGTTAATTGACCTTATGGCTTTTTGAAATGGTCATAACGTTAATAACCTTCTATCCGTTGATCTAATGTCACCCGACCTCTCACAGAAATACAGCAAAGACCTCAAGTAGTTGGTCGATAGTTCCCCTGAAAAATTCGTGCATTAATCTCTTAAAAGAGTGATACGTGATTTTGATCTCTTTTCTGTTCACTGAGACATAACTAATGCCCTTTTAGGTACAATTACGAAATAGGTAAAATGAAAAAAAAAAAATTAAGCAAATAAACGAATTATTTAAGAAAAAGGCGAAGGCACATACCGCTCCTAAAACAAGTTGTGAGAAATAGGCAAACGAGGCAACTGAAGATAATAAAGCAGCGCAAGCAAAGGAATAGTCAGTGAGTTTTATTTTAATACGCTATAAGTGAAGTTGGCCAATACATCAAATTTTGATGAACTACTACCACTGGAGTCCTGCTGAAGATTGTATTTGAAAAATGGAAAAAGGGATGGCTTAAATATTTGAATATTTTGGCTGCGGCAAACTCTCGCAAATTTTACAAATGCAAAACCTTGTATAAAAAATCAAAAGACGACATATGATATAACTTTTATAAAGATCAAAAACATTATGTAAATAATAAAGAAGAGTAAAGGAGCCGTGAAAATATGTACATTGTTGTTGCAAACTCCAATAAAAAAAAATTTTAATCAAAACAACAACCATTGCAAATATTGAAATCAAAATGATGAGCAGTAAACCAAAATCAACCAAATGTACATACATATATATTAGATACTTATAAACTGTATATGTATATGTATTACAAACCCATACAATACACAGATACGTTGCATATAAATTTTTGAAATAGGACGGGTTGATTTAGCAGAAATCATGATATACAATAGATACATAAATAACTTATTTGATAATTGCGATTTACTTCTTTTAGTTAATATCTAAGTGGGGATTATTTAAAAATATCTATATCCAATAAGCTTTATATAACGATTGAAAAAAAAATAATAATAATATTTATAAAAAAGATTAATTAAAATGCCTGTTTTTTACACTCCCAATTCTGGGGGAGTATTTAAATTTTTTTTAAATAATCCACTGAATGACTTTCGCATACCACTCGGCTCAACATCACATCGTTCTGGGACCTTTAACTGAACAACGATGACGATACGCACGCAGATCCACAAACAATGCTACAAACGATCTACAAAATACAATTTGCCAAATGTAGATCGATGAGGATTCGGTCTTGAAACAATTTCTTGATAGAATAGGAAAAATTAAACATTACATGCAGCCATGCATTGAAGTTGCAATTAAAACACATTACAATGGAAGTGATAGATTATGTCATGTGGAAACACTTAACATCCAGAACAAACATTGCGTATGTCGTAAGTCGTAGGTACACACTATTGAATATCCCGATCAACACTAATGATACGTGTCTCCCAGAAAAGTTTGCTTTCCCCGTTTGCAATACTTGAAAATTTTAAATCTTATAACTTATGTTCCTTATTTATATGTGGCTGGATCACGTCATATTGCTTTCGCAGATTTCTCCTTATTTGCCAAGTGTAGCTGCGTCAAAGTTTATGATTTGGAATAGCTCAATTTATAACATTTAGTATTTCATTGAAGACTTCCATGTCAGTGTGACAATGGTACCTGGTTTATAAGGAAGCTTTGATATGTACAATTTTAACAAAAGTTTTGCGCTTATAAGTGTTTCCCCATTAGCTATGAAATATATAATTCTTCTTCGTTAGATATTTTCCCAGGCTTTATTAGAGGAACCAACCTAGCCTGTTTCCATTTTTCAAGAATGCTCAAGGATAGAGGTTAACGTTAACGTTAACTCCCATAGCCTAAATCCTTTTACTCTAGTAGTTTTTTATCGGCAACTCTTTTGCCTTTTCAGCATAAACAAAGACCTATATATTGTAATTAGGATGTGACATGGATATCACGGTGCTCAATCAGCTGTCCTATGTTGATCAACTAGTCGTCTTGATTATATAACTATGATTGCACCAACAGATATTTATCAGCTGGTATGAGGGGAGCCCTAGCCGGAGTTGAACGTCAGTAAGAATGCAGAGCGTACCCCAAAAATTCTCATAGAAATAGATAGTTAGTTGGTTTTTTCTAAAGTCAATAAATTTTCAGCGTTCTGCTGTTATGAATCCGGCTGAGCGCTTAATTGCGAGGAGTATGGGTTGTCAGTCAAAGCAGTTGGTAAGCTTTGCGCTGACGATTAATGACAGTTTCACATTATTCGTGTTGGGGTGCCTTTGTTCATTGTCCTAAATATATCTCATTCATTTGTCTTTTAAATACCATCAGCTAGCCAATGGTCCATGATGTGCGTTGATATTGGCGCGTTTTATTAAGTTTGCGGTTCTGAGTAATGCCCTCATATAAGGTTCTTTATTTAAAAACAAGTGTGAGGCGTACAAGCGTTTCGACTTTTTTTACAAGTTCAATACCAAGTCGAGCCGAATGGTCTGCGGAAGACCTTAGTTTACTTATGTGCAGTCTTGCATAGTTGGTATGGCGAGAAAAGTTCTATACTTTGATCAACGTATTTTCATATAAAATTTTAGTTCAACTTCACAATGTTAATAAACATCAAACCCCGAATCATGTGTATAAAAACTAAGTTTAAAGACTCGAGTAAATGACATGCATATACACATACATATATATAAAATAGAACATAAAATTTTAAATAGAGCAATGAAGAAACGAATTAAGCTAATCATTATAATAAATGATACATATATATAAAAGAATAACATTACTGTAAATGTAATTGCAAAGAGCAATAAATGAATCACTGGTAACAAATATTAAAAAAAAAATTAGAATATTAAAAAAAACCAACATAAAATACTTCTTGGGGTAGAAACTTTAGCAGAAATGATAAAGAAAACTTAAGCATATACTAACTAAATAAGCATATTGACTGCAGTATTGCAAATATTTTTTAGACATTTAAGATTGAGTTCTGCGTTTAAACGCAGCATACATACATAAAAACGTAAACACATAAAAAAAAAAAACAAAACTAAAAAAAAAATTACAGCAAAAACTTAAGTTAAAAAAAAATAATATGAAAATATAATTATACACAAACAAAGTTATATAAAAACAGAAGCAAAAAGAGAGTTTGTAAAGAAAAGCAAACAAAAAAGAATAAAACATTCACAAAAATTTTAGTAACATTTTTTTATACAATTGGCGAAAATACATTTTTTCAAATAAAAAAAAAATAATAAAAAGTAAGAATGGTTTGAAAAGCACCAAGTCATAGAAATATTAACAAATCCATACCAATAATTTTAATAAAAAAAGTTGATAAAAAATATTAAAATTTTACAGAAGAAGCAAAATAAAAAAGCGTAAGACACAAAATGCAAAAAGCTGTTATTTTCTGTGCAAAAAATTGCTTTGCATTTATGTGAAACTGAAAAAAACACAAGCAAACACACATACATACATAAAAAAAATCTAAGCATATACATAACACAACAACAATAAACATACTTATACATATTATTTAAAATAACAAACACATTACAAAAAAATTATATCAAAAGCTAAATGAAGAGATACATAATAAATATACATACATACATATTTAATTGCAAAACTCATCTACGATTTTGCTGCTTGCAATTAAGTATACGTACACACACACAAATATAAACACCAGAAAAGAAAACATATATAAATGTTTCGAAAATATGCATAATTAGTATAATGCAATGAAAAAATACGATAGCGCGTTTGGCGCAAACAAACCAAAATATTATATATTATACACACATATACAACATACATATATATGATATAAGAAAAAAAAACATATATATTAGATGAATATATGCAACTAAGAAGAAATTTAACAAAACCAAAAACAATATAAAAACCAAAGTCAAACAAAGTATTGACAAACAAAGTAAATATATATATACATTATATATATACATACATACATGCATATATAAATCAAATATTGACATGAAGGAAAATAAAAAGTAAACCAAAAAAATTTTGTAAAATAAAATTGAGTTTTTGTTTTTTTTGTTGGAACTGATGCGTGAGGTAAGTGTAAGTTAATATTTATTATTTGTTTTACATATTTCTTTAAAATTTACTATGTATAAACAGTTATAGAACAAGTAAAGACGGGACTGTCTTTGGCTGGACCGAGGACTTCATACCTTTCATGAATGGAGCTGAGCAACAATCTTGACCTATTCCCAATATCCGAATAATCGGCTGTATAAGATATGTTTTATATAGAGAATATTTTCGACATATATAAAACTACACGGCCCGTCAATCAATCATCTATCAATAAAACATACATGCGCTTGTGCTGCCATCTGGCGAGTGTTGGAAACTGCCGGTAATGCAGTGTTAGTTCTACTCAAATATTCACAATAGTGCATTGTACAAATAGATTTCTTTGTGTGCTCACAATCGTTTATTTTTAGGAAAATATTTTAATAAAATATAGCTAAACAAAGGCACTGCGACCAATATTAAGCGAAAAAGGGATCTGCAAATAAAAACAGCAATTAGAAAATATATATGTATAAGATAAAAAATATATCGGTATTTTGCGGTCTGTGTGAGATAGGTATGACCTTGAATCACATACGAGTCGTTTATTTTTAAAGTGGTTTCAGTCCATTTTAAAACAAGTAAGGAAGGCTAAGTTCGGGTGTAACCGAACATTACATACTCAGTTGAGAGCTATGGAAACAAAATAAGGGAAAATCATCTCGTAGTAAAATGAACCTAGGGTAACCCTGGAATGTGTTTGTATGTAATTTGAATGGAAGGTACTAATGAGTATTTTAAGAGGGAGTGGGCCATAGTTCTATAGATGGACGCCATTTAGAGATATCGTTATAAAGTTGGACCAGGGGTGACCCTAGAATTTGTTTCTACGATATGGGTATCAAATGAAAGGTTTTAATGAGTATTTTAAAAGGGAGTGGGCCTTAGTTCTATGGGTGGACGCCTTTTGGAGATATCGCCATAAACGTGGACCAGGGGTGACTCTAGAATGCGTTTGTACAATATGGTTATCAAACGAAAGGTGTTAATGAGTATTTTAGAAGGGAGTGGGTCTTAGTTCTATAGGTGGACGCCTTTTCGAGATATCGCCATAAAGGTGGACCAGGGGTGACTCTAGAATTTGTTTTTATGTTATGGGTATCAAATGAAAGGTATTAATGTGTATTTTAAAAGGGCGTGGGCCTTAGTTCTATAGGTGGACGCCTTTTCGAGATATCGCCGTAAAGGTGGACCAGGGGTGACTCTAGAATTTGTTTCCACGATATGGGTATCAAATGAAAAGTGTTAATGAGCATTTTAAAAGGACCTGGGTCTTAGTTCTATAGGTAGACGCCTTTTCGAGATATCGCCGTAAAGGTGGACCAGGGGTGACTCTAGAATGTGTTTGTACGATATGTGTATCAAACGAAAGGTGTTAATGAGTATTTTAAAAGGGAGTGGGTCTTAGTTCTACAGGTGGACGCCTTTTCGAGATATCGCCATAAAGGTGGAGAAGGGGTGACTCTAGAATTTGTTTGTACGATATAGGTATCAAACGGAAGGTGTTAATTTGTATTTTAAAAGGGCGTGGGCCTTAGTTCGATAGGTGGACGCCTTTTCGGAATATCGTTATATAGGTGGACCAGGGTTGACTCTAGAATGCTTTTGTACAATATGGGTATCAAACCAAAGGTGTTAATAAGTATTTTTAAAAGGAATGGGCTTTAGTTCTATTCGTGGATGCCTTTTCGGGATAACAACATAAACGTGGACCAGGGGTGACTCTAGAATGCGTTTCTAAAGTTATATTTTGCGTAACAAAACCAATCCAATTACCACGTTTCATCCCTTTTTTTCGTATTTGGTATATTATTATGACATTTGTTTCAGTTTTAGTAATTTTCGATATCGAAAAAGTGGGCGTGGTCATAGTCGGATTTCGGCCATTTTTACACCAATATAAAGTGAGTTCAGATAAGTACATGAACTGAGTTTAGTAAAGATATATCGATTTTTGCTCAAGTTATCGTGTTAACGGCAGAGCGGAAGGACAGACGGTCGACTGTGTATAAAAACTGGGCGTGGCTTCAACCGATTTCGGCCTTTTTCACAGAAAACAGTTATCTTCCTAGAATTTAAGCCTCTATCAAATTTTACAAGGATTGGTAATGTTTTGTTCGACATTTGGCATTAAAAGTATCCTAGACAAATTAAATGAAAAAGGGCGGAGCCACGCCCATTTTGAAAATTTCTTTTATTTTTGTATTTTGTTGCACCATATCATTACTTGTGTTGAATGTTGACATAATTTACTTAAATACTGTAAAAATATTAACTTTTCTTTTAAAATTTTACTTTAAAAAAAATATCGTTCTCCGATTTTGTTAATTTTTATTGAGCATACATATAGTAATAAGAGTAATGTTCCTGCCAAATTTTATCATGATATCTTCAACAACTGCCAAATTACAGCTTGCAAAACTTCTAAATTACATTCTTTTAAAAGTGGGCGGTGCCACGCTCATTGTCCAAAATTTTACTGGTTTTCAATTCTACGTCATAAGTTCAACTCACCTACCAAGTTTCTTCGCTTTATCCATATTTGGTAACGCATTATCGCACTTTTTCGATTTTACGAAATTTTCGATATCGAAAAAGTGGGCGTGGTTATAGTCCGATATCGTTCATTTTAAATAGCGATCTGAGATGGGTGCCCAGGAACGTACATACCACATTTCATCAAGATACCTCAAAATTTACTCAAGTTTTCGTGTTAACGGGCGGACGGACATGGCTCAATCGAATTTTTTTTTCGATACTGATGATTTTGATATATGGAAGTCTATATCTATCTCGATTCCTTTATACCTGTACAACCAACCATTATCCAATAAAGTTAATATACTCTGTAAGCTCTGCTCAACTGAGTATAAAAATGGATTTAATGATAACAATAATCACATTCCTCTATAATTTTTTTTTATAAACAATTTAAGTCTAGTATCATTAAAATCGCTTTGATTTCGGGGACCTGAAAATTATTTAGCTAACAAATTATTTTGAAATTTAAAGTGACTAGTTTCCGTTGTAGACCTTGACGAGTACATCATGATAATGTGTTTCAAAATTTTCTAACACCCCCAAATTTTCAAGTTATTGTCTAGAAACCGTTTTCGACTACTGAGCGCACTCTAACAATCATAACGTCTTCATGTTTTAACAGATTTTCGATCGCTTTACGGTTTCGGAAAGAAGAAGATTCAAGATTTAAGCAGATATATGTTTGTTTATACTCCATTTTAGGTTTAAGTTTACAAAACATATTACGTTATATATTCCAACTTGTTTCAGGTCACAAAACCATAAAAAACAAAATTAATACTATGTAACAATATTTTTGAAACAAATCAAACACAAACCCTTAAATATCTCAATATAAAAAAAAAACGAACTTAAACCACCTACAAAATAAATGACTCATATATTAACAATATATGAGGTCTGCGTAAAACTTTCAAAAAATTTTAAGCTTCTAGCCGTTAAAAAGGGGGCAGAAATGGCGAAAAGTTCCTTATCTGAACAACCGATTTTTATGCGATATATAATATATATACCACGGATCTATACAATTTTTTCAAACACCAGTGAATGCCGTATACGTAAGCTTACTTACTTACTTGATTGATAGTCTAAACGATTATGGCCGCAGTCGCTCCGCCAACTGGCACCAATTGCTCACACCAAGGGAGTTTATGTCAGTTTCCATCTGGTCCTTCCAGCGGAGTGTGGGCCGCCCTCTTCCTTGACTTCCATAGGCGTGTTTCGATAAAAAATATTTGCTTAGCCGGAGCATCATCTTTCATTCGCATGACATGGCATACCCAGCGTAGCCGTTGCGTTTTCACTCGCTGGACTATGTTGATGTCTGCGTAAAGCTGGTATAGCTCATAATTAAATCTCCTTTGGCACTCGCCATTGCTAATGCGTAGAGGTCCGTAAATCTTTCAAAGAACTTTTTTCCCGAACACTTCCAGAGTCCTTTTATCTGATGTTGTCATGGTCATAGCATCTGTACCATATTCTAGGACGGCGGCGATAAATGACATGTAGAGCATTATTTTTATTTGCCTAGAGAGGACTTTACTTTTCAATTCACTACCTAGTTTAAAGCACCATTTATTGGCAAGAGTGATTCTTCGCAGGATTTAAGAGTTGAAATTGTTGCTTGTGTTAATGCTGGTTCCCAAATAAATAAAGTTTTTTACTATTTCGATATTATGGCTGCCAACAATAACGTGGTCTCAAAGGCGTAAATTCGGTGACTTTTTACTCGATGACAACAGGTACTTCGTTTTGTCCTCATTCACCACAAACCCATATTTCTGCTTATTTTTCTAGCTTGAAGTAAGAAGAACATAGGCTGGGGGTATTCAGGCCGATGATGTCAACGTCATCAAAATAAGCCAGTAATCAAATTAAAGAAATCGCACGAGAGGGGGTCACACTGTCTGATGCTGTTGCCCAACGTCATTTTGCACAGCCATATAAATTTTGCGAAAAAACCAAATTCAGACATAGTGGTATATAGGCAGCTCCGTTTCGCTCTGTCGAAGGCAGATTTAAAATCAACGAACAGATGATGTGTGTCCATTCTTTTTTCGCCGGTTTTTTACAAGATTTGGCGCATTGTGAAAATCTGTTCGATGGCAGATTTATCAGATATGAAACCGCACTGATAAGGTACAATAAGCTTCAATCTTTTGCACTATACACTTGACAAGATCTTATATGCGATATTAAGAAGGCTTCTGCCGCGATAGTTGGGGCAGTCTGCAGGATACCCTTTCTTGTGGGTGGTGCAAAGAAAACTAAGACTCCAATCTTCCGGAATGCACTCGTCCCACCATATTTTGCAAAAAGGATGATGCATGTGCCGTACCAACTCTTTGCCGCCATATTTGAATAGCTCTGTAGCAATTTATCAGTGCCCACGTATTCGTAATCATTTAATGAAATTATTCATTAACGAAGATATTACAAAAAAAACCTCTTTTCTGAAAATTAAGTTAAAGTGGGTTTTATGCTGTAGTGTTCCTATCTGAAACAAATGTCTTATCCGAAATATACACGTTGACAAAATTTCATCAAGATTCCTCGAAAATTGAGGGACTAGTTCGCGTTGAAGCAGACAGACAGACATGGCTAAATAGGCGTAGATAGTCATCATGATAAATTCGGTGGGTCTATCTCTTTATTTTCTTACAAATTAAATCCATTATTGTCATTGCTTAAGGAATACTTTTCTTAAAAATAGAGTAAACTTTATGTCTCTATACGAATGTTCATGAATGATCTTAATTACGTTAAATTATGTCCAGCCATAAGCAGTTGGATCGGCTGCATTTTAAATTTCGAGGAGATTTCTACACCATAAAATCTGTAAAGAGGAGAACGCCGAAGGGCGGGGTATTTTTACCTCTTTTACTCATCAAACAACTTTTAAAGTGATTCTATGAGAGATTCGACAAACTTATGACGTGCTCAGATGACATTGAAATTTTCATAAGTTTCACAAGTTAGCTCTTTATACATACCTGGGCAACTAATGTGGGAGAAGACCAATATGGTCTTGTTTTCTAAGAGGACTAGGCCTAATCTAGTAAGGGTGATCCTGCAGGAAAATCTTGCACAAAATAACTAGAAACCATTCTAGAGAGTAAGTTATCGTGAAAGATCAACGTGCAGGAATAGTGAAGAAGTGTTCGACGGCATGTTATGTGTGTAAAATAATCCTGAAGTGTACGTGGAATATATCACACACTCTTTCGACGATTGCAACACCTACCCTGTACTAAGGAGTCCTTGTATGCTGATCATTTACACACAAAAGAATCTAACTGAAACAGTTAAGGAAGGTTAAGTTCGGGTGTAACCGAACATTACATACTCAGTTGAGAGCTATGGTGACAACATAAGGAAAAATAACAATGTAGGAAAATGAACCGAGGGAAACCCTGGAATGTGTTTGTATGACATGTGTATCAAATGAAAGGCATTAAAGAGTATTTTATGAGGGAGTGGGCCATAGTTTTATAGGTGGACGCCATTTAGGGATATAGCCATAAAGGTGGATCAGGGTTGACTCTAGAATGCGTTTGTACGATATGGGTATCAAATGAAAGGTATTAATGAGTATTTTAAAAGGGCGTGGACCTAAGTACTATAGATGGACGCCTTTTCGAGATATCGCCGTAAAGATGGACCAGGGGTGACCCTAGAATGTGTTTGTACGATATGGGTATCAAATGAAAGGTGTTAATGAGCATTTTAAAAGGGAGTAATCCTTAGTTCCATAGGTGGACGCCGTTTCGAGATATCGCCATAAATGTGGACCAGGGGTGACCCTAGAATTTGTTTGCACAATATGGGCATCAAACGAAAGGTGTTAATGAGTATTTTAAAAGGGAGTGGGCCTTAGTTCTATAGGTGGACGCCGTTTCGAGATATCGACATAAAGGTGGGCCAGGGGTGACTCTAGAATTCGTTTGTACTATATGGGTATCAAACGAAAGGATTTAATGAGTATTTTAAGAGGGAGTGGGTCTTAGTTCTATAGGTGGACGCATTTTCGAGGTATCGCAATAAAGGTGGACCAGGGGTGACTCTAGACTTTGTTTGTACGATATGGGTATCAAATGAAAGGTGTTAATGAGTATTTTTAAAAGGGAGTGGGCCTTCGTTTTATAGGTGTTCGCCTTTTCGAGATGTCGCCATAAAGGTGGACCAGGGGTGACTTTAGAATTTGTTTGTATGATATGGGTATCAAATGAAAGGTGTTAATGATTATTTTAAAAGGGCGTGGGGCTTAGTTCTATAGGTGGACCCCTTTTCGAGATATCGCCATAAAGGTGGACCAGGGGTGACTCTAGAATTCGTTTGTGCAATATGGGTATCAAACGAAAGGAGTTAATGAGTATTTTAAGAGGGAGTGGGCCGTAGTTCTATAGGTGGACGCCTTTTCGAGATATCGCCATAAAGATGGACCAGGTGTGACTCTAGAATGCGTTTGTACGATATGGGTATCAAATGAAAGGTGTTAATGAGTATTTTAAAAGGGAGTAATCCTTAGTTCCATAGGTGGACGCCGTTTCGAGATATCGCCATAAAGGTGGACCAGGGGTGACCCTAGAATTCGTTTGTGCAATATGGGTATCAAACGAAAGGAGTTAATGAGTATTTTAAGAGGGAGTGGGCCTTTCTTGACCAGGGGTGACTCTAGACTTTGTTTGTACGATATGGGTATCAAATGAAAGGTGTTAATGAGTATTTTTAAAAGGGAGTGGGCCTTCGTTCTATAGGTGTTCGCCTTTTCGAAATATCGCCATAAAGTTGGACCAGGGGTGACTCTAGAATGAGTTTGTACGATATGGGTATCAAATTAAAGGTATTAATGAGAGTTTTAAAAGGGAGTGGTGGTAGTTGTATATCTGAAGGCGTTTTCCAGATATCGACCAAAATGTGGACCAGGGTGACCCAGAACATCATCTGTTGGATACCGCTAATTTATTTATATATGTAATACCTGCCAAGATTTTAAGGGTTTTTTATTTCGCCCTGCAGAACATTTCCATTTTCTTCTACTTAATATGGTAGGTGTCACAATCATTTTATACAGTTTTTTCTAAAGCTATATTTCGCGTCAATAAAACAATCCAATTACCTTACCATATTTCATCCCTTTTTTCGTATTTGGTATAGAATTATGGCATTTTTTTCATTTTTCGTAATTTTCGATATGGAAAAAGTGGGTGTGGTCATAGTCGGATTTCGTTCATTTTTCATACCAAGATAAAGTGAGTTCAGATAAGTATGTGAACTGAGTTTAGTAGAGATATATCGATTTTTGCTCAAGTTATCGTGTTAACGGACATGCGGAAGGACAGACGGACGACTGTGTATAAAAACTGGGCGTGGCATCAACCGATTTCGCCCTTTTTCACAGAAAACAGTTAACGCCATAAAATCTATGCCCCTACCAAATTTCAAAAAGATTGGTTAATTTTTGTTCGACTTATGGCGTTAAAAGTATCCTAGACAAATTAAATGAAAAAGCGCGGAGCCACTCCCATTTTTAAATTTTCTTTTATTTTTGTATTTTGTTGCACCATATCATTACTGGAGTTGAATCTTGACATAATTTACTTATATACTGTAAAGATATTAAATTTTTTGTTAAAATTTTACTTTAAAAAAATTTTTTTTTTAAAAGTGGGCGTGGTCCTTCTCCGATTTTGCTAATTTTTATTAAGCGTACATATAGTAATAAGAGTAACGTTCCTGCCAAACTTCATCATGATATCTTCAACGACTGCCAAATAACAGCTTGCAAAATTTTAAATTACCTTCTTTTAAAAGTGGGCGGTGCCACGCCCATTGTCCAAAATTTTACTAATTTTCTATTTTGCGTCATAAGTTCAACTCATCTACCAAGTTTCGTCGCTTTATCGGTCATTTGTAATGAATTATCGCACTTTTTCGGTTTTTCGAAATTTTCGATATCGAAAAAGTGGGCGTGGTTATAGTCCGATATCGTTCATTTTAAATAACGATCTGGGATGAGTGCCCAGGAACCTATATACCAAATTTCATCAAGATACCTCAAAATTTACTCAATTTATCGTGTTAACCGACGGACGGACGGACGGACGGACATGGCTCAATCAAATTTTTTTTCGATCCTGATTATTTTGATATATGGAAGTCTATATCTATCTCGATTCCTTTATATATGTACAACCAACCGTTATCCAATCAAACTTAATATACTCTGTGAGCTCTGCTCAACTGAGTATAAAAATTAGAAGGCTATGCAAGCTTACAATACTTAGCATTACGGGGGTCGTGAAAACAACCCCGAAGGCTGAACTTTATGCCATTATGCACATTCTGCATACAGAGTTTTGCGTCGTCAATTACGTCAGACGAACATATTCTCTTATTCCGTACTTGCGTTTCGAAGTAGATCGTAGTGCCACAATAGAGGTGATTGGTTTCGCAAATGGCTGACGTGATGATACACTTGTACTCCAATGATTCCAAAGTAATGGAAGGAGTAGCGTCTGCGACATACTGTGCTGATCTAGAAATAAAGACATCCTACGAGCTGCCATTAGTGTTTTTAGGCGAAATTAGTAGCCATAACCAAAACAGCAGAAACACTGGACGAAAATAGCATTAACTGCAGTCGAGCCAACCTTTATAGAGAAAAGAAGTATAAGGGTATGCAAGCTTACATTACTTAGCATTACGGGGCCCTGAAAACAACCCCCTGTGCCTTCTGCTGTCACATGCTTTCAAATTAGGCCATGTCCAAAATCGCTGATGAAGGAAGTGCAAGTTGGAAAAGGAAATAATCGAGCACATTTCGCGCTCGTGCTCTGCCATTGCCAAACTAAGACTCCAGCTATAAGGAGCGATACAAAAGTTAGATTTAAAGCACCAAGTAAAACTATTATTTCCAATTGGGTGGAGCTATAATATAGGATTTGTCAGTTTGGTTGTTAACCCTCCGATAGATTGTGGCGTCTTGCCAGACGAGAAGGCTTTATTTTCTTGAATAACTTTACTTCTACCGACCCGATCATGAAAATTTTTAGTGACTTTTTAAGTTTGGAGGCGGTCTTTATAGTAATTCCGAAACAGATATTTTATCTTTTTATTTTGTCTGTTTATTTTGTACCAAAGTTGATTATGTCACTTTTTAGCGTTGTCGTTTCGCAAGAAGAATATAACCTATAAGACCTCATAGTTCGTATATATTTCAAAATTTATCAATACAAATTCAAACTTATTTCTGGGTAGTCACAGTGTGCGACGAGTTTCTTCAAAATTTTAGTAAAAATATTTGTGGATTTTGGATTCCATCGCAATGCTTGTCTGCCTATATATATCATAGTAGCATGCGAGTAATTATTTGCTTCTTTTCAGTTATAATACAATAAGGAAAATTAATAATTTACCATCAATTTATATTATTGATTTGAGTTCTTTATTACTCTGCGCCATCTTTTATCGTTCGAAGCACTGAGCTATCAAACTTATTCGCCTTCACTCAGACTGCGTCAGTTTTATAATCTCAGTTGCCTCGTTGAACTATTTTCCCAGGGTCTGGAATTTTCGCGAACAGCCTTCTCGATTAGGTGCTCATTTTCTTCCCTCATCTACTGCATCCCATATGACTCATTGTCTTCTATGTTTATGTGTGAGCAATATCGTCTACGCCTTTTTGTGGCTGTGTATATGCGTGTGTAATGTTGTCTTCTCTTTTAGCTGCTGTGTACGTGTGTGTTTAGATATTTGTTCTCTCATCGGCTGTGGTTGCGCAGCATTTATTTACCAGCGGCATAGTGATGTATCACAATTGCTAAATTGGATGAGTAAAATCATTTGCAAAATCTGCACTTTAAACTGTTTGGATAAGTGATTTTTTCTTACAAACGGTGAACTGCGTAGCGTTTATTTTTTAAGTTTTTATTTGCTGAACAAAATCGTTTCGTGTATAAATTTAGATGTTATTCTTACATGCATAGGTTTGAATCAGTGTTGGTAAATCATAACTGTCATAACTTTTATAAATGTTGGCCCGTCAGCGGTGCTTTTAACAAATAGCATTGCTCGGGTACATTTATCTCGATATCTTCCTTAGTGTACTAATTGTTAGTTGGAATCATCGATATGGATGACAAACATATCAATCTTGAACTATAAACGAGACCCTGACTCGAAATAGCTTTGTCACGATGCGTGAGCATCACTCGGGTAAGCTTTGAAACAATCTACCCCTACGATGTGTACCATTATAATGTAGCTTTATACTTTATTTTGCTATTCCTAATACTAGTACTGACCGTCCCTTACTATTTCAGCATTCTAGGTTGACAACTTAGCAGCATTATATATATCACGGGGAAAGTGGCGTTCCACATATCACATCTGCAAAGTCATTACCTTCAACACCACTGTATAAGCCAAGGAGTCGGCATGACTGATTGACATGCAGATACTTTGCGTACATTCAAGCTCCAGCTCCCTTTTCCATCTTTGAGTCATCTGCGTTTATTGTACTGCCCCTTTCACTGTACATGCTTTCTTCTTATTCTTTATCTTATCTTTTGAAAGATATCCTACAGTGAAAGAAAAAGGCGGGTAAAATCAACTGAAATACGGGTCAGTTCAACTGAAATTTCTGTAAGTTTTTATCCATCGCAAAAAGATGTTGAGTCAACTGCGCACAAATCGCTGATTCGTAATTGACCGTTTTAGTAGTCAAATGAACAAGAAAAGTTGTTGCGACAGCATTGTATGAAAGTACCTATGTTGCGGCATTTGCAAGGTAGACGAGTTTTCACTGAGATCTTTTCATGACAGAAATACACTCGGGGTGCTTGCCGAACAGTGCCGAGGGGCGACACCGCTTAGGAAAATTTTCTTCTAATTGAAAAACCTTATTTCTAAAATTTGTATGTTGCTTTGTAATGTTTCATACACATACTATTTAGCAGGTCAGGTTCTGGCGATCCAAAGTCCCTCATGGATCTAGGAGATGGGAGGGCGTTATGGCCTAGAAGGTTTCGTGTGGTCATACTAAATCGTTCCCGAGATGATCGGGTTGATACTTTGTTACTGGGACGAAGTGGGTCTATATCCGGCAAAGAACCATCAACATCGATAACACTTCTTAAAATCTTCGGGGAGTGTATTTGTCGTTAATAAAATAACAACAACATGAAAATTTGACCTCTATAGGTGTCTTTTTCTACCGAAAACTGTAGTTTTCCCCTAAGGAACCGATTCCACTTCCACTCCATTGTAATGTACTCATTTTCTTAGCGACTTAGGAACACCGTTGGTCGTGGATTCGACTCCAGAGCAAAGGAACAATAAAAATTTAGAAACATTTTTTTTTTTTTTTCAATTGGAAAAAAGTGTTCTTAGCGTAGTCGATGCTCAGCAGTGCAGTCCGATTGTATTTCTGCCATGAAAAAATTTTAATTGAAAGGGAATCTGCCTTGAATCTATCGTTCAAAATCAGCATAAAATTTGTAGGTGCCGAAAATATTAAAAAGGAGCGCGGGTAAATTGGAAAAAGCTCGGCCTGAATGATAAATCGCGCCAAGTATTTTTTTTAAATAATATTATTTCAGAATACCATTTTTTTAGTGTATTTGGTAATAATGCGGATTAGGGTAGCGGACATGAATGGTTGGTACCAAATAGCGAAAAGGAAAAGAAAAAAACATTTTGACTTTTATCCCTATCGCCACACTTGCATTCCCCCCACCTCACTTTAGCCATTGCCACTTCTATGTTAATTACCGAAACTCGTCAGTAGCCAGATCTAGGAGAAGCAAACTTAAACCTGACTACGTACAATCCAAAGCGGTAAAAATGAAAGCAAATGGGCATGGCAATTGGCGCATGATTTTGCAATTGGGTAACCAAAACAGAAAAAAGGGTTTAGCACAAACAACACAGAAGGGAATATTAACGCGTTCTCTCTAGTAAAATGAGCCAAAGTAAAAGGCAAAAGGAAATACAAGTCAAATGTTGAATGAAATTTGCATTAGCAGGCAAAACATACACACACATATATACAAAAAAACCAAATTTTCAGTTACTTATATACTTTAGAGTTATCTAATACTTATATTTGCTTAGCTCATTTTACAAGTGCATATATGTGCATCCATACAAACACATACATACATAGGTTCATATACATTTTCATATACAAACATGCATTTTTAATGCAAGGGCCAATTTAATGGGCGTAAAGCAGGTCAACACTGAATGGTCCACAAATGTTGCCAATTGAGGTAACAAGCACCTCGTTCTCTTTAAGCTCAACCTCGAGCCTGCTTCTTTTGTAGGCATTGAATAATTTATTAAGCAAATGCAGCAAGTCAAATAGGAAAGCAGTAAGTAGCGGAGGATGCTTCGAGTATTTTATGTTTAAAATTTTTATATTAATCCTTTTTGTTTTGTTTTCTTGTTGTATTCATGATAAATTCGTGCACATTTAACTTAGTGCTTTTGCGTTTAGGTTCACTTCAAGAACCCTCTATGCCACTGAAACGAATGGAATGCTAATTAATTTGGCTTATCTGTGAAAAAATTCAATAATTTTAGCATCGCATTGAGTGTATGTATGTATGTATGTGTGCAAAATACGTTGGAATATGTATTTTGCTTTTGTCATATATTGGAGTACCTTGAAAAGTACTCTTCTTTCATGCATTCAAGTACCAGTTCATGTATCTACAGGTAATAATCTGCACTCAAAAAATTCCCTAAAAACGAGCAAAATAGATATTAAAATAGGGCAACATGCTATATCCCAGAGGATGCTGGGATGCACATGGGGCCTATTACCAAATCTCTCTCATTGGATATTAAAGCAATTGTCAAGCCCATACTGCCGGGTCTGCTGTTTACATTGTCGATCCAGAAAATGGTTGATCCTTCAGGCTGCAAAATAAAGGTAGTGTATTTTAGGCAGAAACTCTAGAGTGAAGAAGACAGAGGAAATTCTGGATAAAGCGTGCTTAAGCTATGTGGCTGCGGCAATGAGTATATTGATAGACTGGCGGCCATCAGGCAATAATCTCAAACAGCACTTCATCCAGAAGTGTCCTAGAATGTAAAAAAGCGTTAAATAAACTTTGCTTAGGTGGACTATATATCCATACTGTGTTAACAGTCGTGAAATTATAGAAGGTACCGGAAATACCGATGAGACGAAAAAGGTAGATGCCGCACTCGATGAACCGACGGTAAATATCCCAATCTGTTTGGGAGAAATCAGTTGCATATGATCCATCAAGTAGAAAAAGCGTGAATAGAAGTGCAAAAACTTTGAGATCATGTGCAAATTCTACTCTCAAATCAGCTTTTATCTCTAAAGAGGGAATACTTTAGGCTCGCGCTGGGCACACTAACTGGGCACAGCCTTCTGCAGTCACATACTTATAAGATATGCCTCGTCAGTAACAGCAGACGTAGGAAGTGAGACCTGCAGGAAGAAATAGTTGATCGCGTTCTGTGTTCGTGTTAAGTGCTCGCCAGATCAAGGCTCCAGCTATTGGGACTCCAGAGTTCACAGAAAATATCTAGTATTGGTCAAAAGAACGGAGATATTTTATAACGTAAGTCCTGGTACCTAATTGGGTTTTTTCCGTTTGCCGTTCAAACAAATTCTGGTAACAGTATGGGCGCATTCAATCTATAAAATAAACAAAATAAATCTAAGACGCTATAACCCCCGAAGAGATCTTAGGCCGAGCTTCTCTTCCAAATTGCGTCGTGCTCCTCTTGATTTTCCGTACAAATTGGTCGGACAAGACATTCTTGTTTGATGCCGACTCCGAACGGCATCTGCAAGGCAGATGAGTTTTTACTGAGAGCTTTTCATGGAAGAAATACACTCGGAGCGTTTGCCAAACACTGCCGAGGGGCGACCCCGCTTAGACAAATTGTCTTGTAATTGAAAAACCTTATTTCTAAAATTTTGATGTTGCTTTGCACGGGCAGTGAGCCCAGGGCATGTGGTGTGGTAGGCGATGCAAGCTAACATCACACCACGGTGGTCGCCGATATGAGGCCTTTATTGACCGGCAAGCTAGATTCTTGAAATTTTTTTTTTTGGGAGGTGATGCCGGTAACGTGATATTTGCAAAAATCGTTGGAGCTTTTAAAACTTTGCGGTCTAGTTTTAAGCAGGAAAATTTTTGCTTTATTTGATGTTTGAATACAGGAAAACTATGTTTGTGAACTAAAGAACATATATATAAAATAACTTTTATTTTTTCACTTTCTTGAAAAACGTGTCAAAAGATTTCATTCATTATAAAATCAAAAGATAACTGTTAAAAGTTCACGTTTACTATTAAAAATCAAAAATAAAATTCGAAAGTTTACTTTTATTATAAAGATCTCAAATAATAGACAAAATTTGGCGGAACTATTTCAAGGTGACTTCGGGACTATTTTGGATCCTTTAGAAATCTTTCCGGGACGTTCTTTTAGGACTATGTTGCTTACACGATTGAAACATGCTAGTCTTCCACCCAAAAAAACGAACTGTCAAAACCAATAACGTAAGGTGGTATGTGGAAACGTGAAAGATGAGAAGTGCTAGTCTATCAGACCATAGCGAAGGCTGAGTAGAATATCACCCAATCGCGGCTGTCATTTCGAAAGGGCCCTCCTTGAGAAAAGGAGGAGGTTTTCCAAAACACTGTGTTTCAAATTTGGTTTCAGAAAGGCCGTATCCCAGAATTCAGTTGAAGAACGCTCTTTTTAAAAACTTTCTAAAGTCTAAATCTTTTGCTAAGCCTATTACACACTATTTTATTCATACATGCCGTATGTTTGTAAGGAATATATTTAGGCACGTTCAACAGAACTTGATAAGTAACATAAAATTTTTAGCAATACATTACTAACAATACTTCCGCTGTTCACCATTGCATATCCCTAGTTAAATACAGAAAAAAAATCTATAATCTTTGGTGCAAATAAAAATCCAAAAATTATAACTTTTTAAATTTTCTCTACTAAAACCCAAACAAAAAGCAATTTATCGATAGAGGTTGTCAGAAAGTCAACTAAAGCTTGACAAAATTACACTTCTCTCAGACAGTATATTGTTAGTTTTACAATCTGTTTACATGACTCGCTGATAGCTTTAGAGTACTTATTGACACAAAGGGAGTACTTTTTTTATGCTTGTGCATAGTAGTCAGTAGTTTTGCTATGTGACTTGGTTGTGGCGCAAGGACACAAAAGCAATCTCAAACGGTAATGGTGTGCTGAGGTTACAAACCCTAATTTGCTTGCCAAAAATTTGTTTCAAAAAAGGTAGATAGTGGAAAATTTAGTTATTAACAAATAAGTAAAGCGAATGCCAATCATCTTGATGTAAATGAGTAAAAGTATATAGCATTTTATGCTTCTTTTCACCAGGAAACAAGTACGCTATTCTTTAAGAGTTTTCAAAGAAAGGTTGAAATTTATTTTTTATTAATACGTACTAGAATATCAAAGGCCTTTGCATGTTGGATGCTAGCGGCATAATCCACCTTATTTTTATACTCAGCTCACCAGAGCTCACAGAGTATATTAAGTTTGTTCGCATAACGGTACCCCGTAACGGCATAAACAAATCGAGATAGATATAGACTTCAATATATCAAAACGATCTGGGCGAAAAAAGAAATTCATTGAGACATGTCCGTCCGTTAGTCCATTCGCCTGTAAACACGATAACTTGAGTAAATTTTTGCGGTATCTTAATGAAATTTGATATGTAAGTCCCTGGGAACACATCACAGATCGCTGTTTGAAATGAAAGAAATCGGACTATAACCATGCCCACTTTTTCGATATCGAAAATTTCGAAAAACCGAAAAAGTGCGATAATTCATTACCAAGGACGGATAAAGCGATGAAACTTGGTAGGCGGGTTGACCTTGCGACCTTGGGCGTCGCAACGCAAGTTAAAGGTAATTTAAAAGTTTTGCAAGCTGTAATTTGGCAGCTGAGTGTGTAATGTTCGGTTACACCCGAACTTAGCTTCCTAACTTGTTAGCGTTGACCCGTCAGACGTTGTTCTACCCTAAATTTGGTCTATCTGCATACAGCTTAATCTGCTCCCCCTCCCCCCCTCTCTCTTCACTTGTTCTTAATCCTTTTGTGCACTCCTCTCTCCATCTTTTTCGCTTCATCTATCTCTATATTCGCTTCACCCTATCTCTTTCTCAGTCTCCTTCTCCTTCCTTTTTATTTTCTGCCAAGTTCTTCTCATGCTTGTTCATCCACTATTGCCAGTCCCAGAGGGTGATATGTATTTTGTTTCAGTAACATAACGAGTCCCAATCCCACTCCGAGTCTCAGTCCCAGTCCTAGTCCTGATCCCAGTCCCAGTCCATATTTGGTCTACTTTCCGGAAAAAGGGTCTTAAATACTAATATAGGCAAATTTATACACCAAATTTCAGGCAAATAAAATAGG
Organism: Eurosta solidaginis; assembly: GCF_040869045.1. Taxonomy (NCBI): domain Eukaryota; kingdom Metazoa; phylum Arthropoda; class Insecta; order Diptera; family Tephritidae; genus Eurosta; species Eurosta solidaginis. The sequence continues at coordinate 334,628,195 of NC_090319.1, read as the reverse complement.
ACGTATGTAAATAGGTATGCGAGTATTATTAATTCATGTCTTTATTTCGGCTTTGCATTCATATTTATCAGTTTTGCCAGGTTGATGCGACTAAATCGAATACCACAAAGAAAATTACTTTAAAGCTTTCAGCAACAGCTTACATTATTCACACACATTCTAGGGGTATCCAGGCCCACGGTTTGACCTATATGCCGATACCCTAGTCACCCAGTGGTATAAAAAATACTCTGTACTAAAGCACGCATCAATAGCTTTGATTTGTTATCCATATTCTATAAGCACATTCTAGGGGTACCCCGGTCCACGTTTTTGCCCATATCTCGAGACCCTAGTCGCCCAGGGGTAAATACCCCATATCAAAGTACTCATAAATAGCTTCCATTTGATACCCATATTGTACAAACACATCCCAGGATTACACAGGTCCACGTTTTGGTCTCAAGACCTTTGCCAGGACGGGATAAAAAGTATCCTATGTCTGTCTTCAGGTTCTAGTCTACCTCTCCACCAATTTTCAGCCAAATCGATTCATCTGTTCTTGAGTTATAGATAGTGTAACTAGCACCACTTTCTTTTGTATACATATAAGTATACATCACATTAAGAGCTTAAAAAATAACAGTATTTCTCCACTATTTATGTTTAACTATTCAAATGGACATAGGGACAGGAAAAGCGACTTTGTTTTATACTTTGTAGTGATTATTTTAATATGAAGTGAATGTAATTAAAAATACCTAGATATGTATCTTTCAGCCAAAACTAGCACTGTTTAAGTAACTAATTTGAAATATTTTCTAACTAGAAATATTTTTTTGTTCCAGGATAACACTTTCTATTACCCAGCTCTGCGATCGTCGTTGCAGAGATATATATCACATCGCACCAGGGCTCAAATTATCGTTATGCTAGTCAAATCAGATAGCCAAGAGGGGAAGTGTTCCTACATATATTAGTACAACGTTCATGTTCTTGATATAACATTGTGCTATAAATGTGATATATCAAGGTATGACTGGATGGTCCTTGTTGGAACATCGTTCGACGACCATGAATATATCAGCTACAGCATCCCACATAAGAGTGTAGAGAAAGGAAGAACCTAAAAACAATCTATGTCAATGAACCGAACGAAATACCAGAAACATTTAGAAACAAAAGTGGGACAACCCAAAGAGATTGCAAGGTCGAGTAGCTGGAGAAGTCCAATGATTTCTTAACAATGGATCTTATAACTGTGTAAAACAGAGCTTGTCCACTTACAAGATTCAAGCAGAGATAGCAATAAAGCAGCCATGGTTGAGCAAGCAGCCGAGTCGTCTTAGAATACAGGTACAATAAATGTTTAAGCTGGCCAAGCCTAAGATGAATCGTGCCGGAATGAGTATTGAGATCTCTTGAGAATCTTCAAACATTAATTTGCAGGGAAAATAGAGTATCGTGGAAAAACGTCTGTAGGGGCATCGAGTACTCTAGTGAAATAGCGCAGTTGTAGAAAGTTACAGCAAGCAGAAGCATAGTCCAGGGACTAATAATGAAAGAAAACGGGGAATGGTCATGCAATAGTGAGGAATCCCTTGAGGTGCTGGTGCTTGGTGATCGATACCAATATCGAATTGGCAGTGATGACGTTTTCTAAGTTTGAATCGTCGGGCCCAGATGGTATATTCCCGGCGATGCTACAAGTTTCAAGTAGATGGGTCGTGGAATGGCTTAAAATAATATTCGATTGGTGCATAAGACTGAATCATGTACCGCACTCTTGGAGAACTTCTCTTGTAGCTTTCCTACCAAAGGCGGGGAAAATCGGTCACGTGTATCCCAGAGGCTATAGACCCATTAGCTGAACATCATTTCTACTCAAAACCTTTGAGAGGCTGACAGATGTGTATATAAATTCCAACGTTGGAGAAAAGCTGCTCTCCACAACAAAACATGATTACACCAAAGGCAAGTCGGTAGAGCCGGAATTGCATAGGTTTGTTATAAGCATAAAGAAAGTCCTGATATATAAAAGGTATGCTTTAGGACGGCGCTTTCAGCAATGTCTCTGAATGGGCGATCATGAGATTATAATTGGAATTGTAAGAGGCCACGAAATATTATCACCTTTTCTGTGGATGCTGGTTATCAACTAACTACACAGGCCATTCTTTGAAGGACTCATCAAATTAACGACTTGCGCAGATGACGCTGCAAGGTCCCTAGTTGGGACAGACCTAAGCTAGGAGAAAAATTGCACCATATATCTTGGAATCATTCTTGGCAATAAGTTTTAGTGTAAGCTTAGCGTGGAGGAGAGAGTTACGAAGGCCTCATCGGCACTTTATGCATGTGAAAGAATGATGGGGTCTGTAGCCCTTTCTATTTACTATTGGATTTTTGTAGCGATTGTAGAACGAATTCTATACAATGAAGTCCTTTTTTGGTGGACGGCCAAACAAAAAAGAACCTACCTCAAAAATTTAAGGGGGTATGCAAACTATCAATGCTCAGCATTACGGTAGCCCTGAAAACAACCCCGACGGCTGCACTGTATGCCATTCTCCCCATCGCACCTGTAGAGCTGTTGGCAAGGAACATAGTGTTAACTACTGTAACAAGGATCAATGCCTCGGTGTAGCTTGAGCGCAGGCTATACGGCCATAGTATTATTAGAATGACGGACGGTCCTATAATTTTATGTAAAAGTGTATAAGTTCAATTTCATAAAGATAATTGGGTTCAGCGCAATTAGAAAAACTACTAGAAGCTTGCTTAATTTCTGTGAATTCATAATAGCTTAGATAAAACAACTACAAGTATGAACAACAATTATAATCTAAAATTGTAAATTGCAACAATAATTGCTTGTACCTACCCGCCCGAGCGCGAAATCAAATGGCAGTGGCTTGATAATCTGTAGACGATCATCATTCATCATTTCAACACACTCAAATATACAGACATTCAAACACATACACAATCGCTCTCATGTAACAAGGAAATGTATTTATTTTGAGTTTTCCAGGTCAATGAATGGTCAACACGTAAGTGAAATTGATATGGGACAGGATTGACCGAGTTGCCCTGACAAGCAAACGTTTTTCGAGCCAAAATACATAATGCATATATGCTACAACCAATCAAAAATCTATGGTTGTGTGTGGATGTGCGTTTATCGTCGCACCAGCACGTGAGGTTACCAGGGTTAAAATTGTGCTGAAATCGTATTTGATTTACCATATTTCAACGACATCATATTTGTGTGTTTTTTTTAGCAGGCAGGGCCTAAAATTATATTTCGAGTCCGAAAAGCTAGCTCATTTTTACATCCTTTATATCAAGTCGCTTTCATGAAATATTGAAACTTAAAACACACTTCAGAAGCCTATGAGAATGCAACATAGCGTTATTTGAAAAACTCATCCTCAGTCCTTAACGGCTCCGCCTCATGGTCCAGCGGTACGGAGTTCGGCTAAGCGCTTACACCAACGACAAGGTGCCTACCCTAGTAAAGGAAATTTTACGATAAGTTTTTGAGAGACTTCTCACTGAGCTACCAACTTAAATCAAACGTAGTTCAGAGCCACATTAACCCATAAAACGCTCTATAAAGGAAAAAAAGGTGGGGCCTTGCGATAAATGTGGAAAAGACAAACTACTCGCTGTCATCTAAGAAAGAATAGGCATAGTTGCGCTCTGGTAGCAATGACACTATCAGCGGATGTAAATTCGAGACTGCTTAGAGTTTCGTCTAATAACTAGCGAAAACAGTGTTGCTTAGACACAACCTGATGCCAATAAATATAGCTGTGAACTGACTAGGCAAAAATGAAAGAAAATTGCTCATATCGTCGAACAAACATCGCGCTCTATAAGTGGCTTATCATAAGTTTCCTAATGTTTGCTCTTAATGAGGGTAAGTTTCTTTAGAATGTAAGATGGTCACTATAATATTCAGTAAAAAAGTTCTCCGTAGGATTAAGGGTCCTGTCCGTGATTCCGATGGCGAATATTTAAGCAGTTATTATGAGTAGATCTATGAATTTTTCACAGATACTAGAGTACCCAAGAGACTTTGATCTTACAAAAAATTGGTCTGCCGACCTTTCAAAAGTAAGACTCGCTTCCACTCTTCACTCTCTATTACATACTCTTGTATTTACTCTTCCATTATTCTTCTTATTACTGCCCATTCCTTATTTTATTTATCTTCCTCCCACTGCCCTCGCACTCCTACTTTCATTTCTACTGCCATTCCTGCTCTCATCATCACTCCTGCGTCAACTAAAACTACCAATCCCTCTTCCACTTCTACCCTTAGTCATACTCCCGTTATCTTCAAATACTGCTTACACCTCAATTTCCCCATGTATTTAATTTCTATACCAAATATAAAACACCTGCTTCACCTGACCGGTCGATTCTATTATCACCCTAACATAGGAAAAATTTTTAAAATCGCATTCAACTTTACATATAAGATTAAGATAGATAATTAAGACGTTCTCCTGCCCGATAATATTCCTCTCTCTGACGTTTCTACTTTCCCAATAAGAGGCTGTAGCTTCTGCAAAAAAAAAATTGTATCTTTCTGCCGCTGCCTCCTTCTTTTTAGGTTTGTCTCACCTCTTTCATTTCTCTCTATCAACAATCTCTCTGTTTTCACACAATCTGCCATTTAATGGATCAGAGGAATCGGGACGTACATTCCTGGTTATCTGGAGTCGGGTTAGCTGTCAACGAAGGGGTAAACCCTACAAGCAAATACAGCACCAAATAAATTATACTAGATAGTCACTTATCGTGGAAGCTTCATGTGGAATAGAGAGCAGAGAGTTGCATATGATCCATTAAGCAGGAAAGGCGTGGATAGAAGCACGGTGGCTGCAAAATTTCTTAGACTATATGCAACTCCTACGACGTTAGACACACACATTTGCTCATATCTTTAAAGAGAGAACACTTAAGGATCACGTGGGTATGTTAACTTGATACTGTCTTCTGGCATCACATGCTTATAACTAGGCCCTTATCAGTACCAACAGATGTATAAAGTGTGAACTTAAGAAGAAACGATCAAGCACATGCTGTGTTCGTGTTCTTAAAGGTCAAGGCTTCAGAACGGCAGAGCTGTCAGATTTTGAGGCAGCTATTAAGCTGGATCCTACATATCTTCTAGTATTTGCCAAGATAAGGGAATTGTTTTATAACCTAAGTGCTGGTTTTTAGGTCCTCCTGGGCCGGCCAATTCCACTTAACCTTACCTAACAGCAAAATAAAAGAACGTGGAAGGATCTTTTGTTGAGACTCAAAACCAACATAATTCAGACAAGTTTTAAATATCCTGATAACTGGTTCAACAATATATAAAACTAGCCGTACTCGTGTGCATCTTGCGCATTAAATATAAAGGTCTCATATGAAATATCAACAGAAAACATCTGTTCTATCAATCAATCATCTATCAATAAAAACTTACATGCGCTTGCGCTGCCATCTGGCGAATGTTAGCAACTGTTGGTAATGCAGTGTTTATTCTAATCAAATATTCACAATAGTGCCATAGCACAAATATATTTCTTTGCGTGCTCACAATCGTTTATTTTTAGCAAATTATTTTAATAAAATATAGATAAACAAAAGCACTATGGCCAATAATGCTCGACTATAGCAAGAATCTCCATCTTTACAACCAAAACTTTATTTATAGCTTTGGATTCCGAAAATAAGTACGACAAGTAAGGAAGGTTAAGTTCGGGTGTAACCGAACATTACATACTCAGTTGAGAGCTATGGTGACAACATAAGGGAAAATAACCATGTAGGAAAATGAACCGAGGGAAACCCTGGAATGTGTTTGTATGACATGTGTATCAAATGAAAGGCATTAATGAGTATTTTATGAGGGAGTGGGCCATAGTTCTATAGGTGGACGCCATTTAGGGATATAGCCATAAAGGTGGATCAGGGTTGACTCTAGAACGCGTTTGTACGATATGGGTATCAAATGAAAGGTGTTAATGAGTATTTTAAAAGGGCGTGGACCTAAGTTCTATAGATGGGCGCCTTTTCGAGATATCGCCGTAAAGATGGACCAGGGGTGACTCTAGAATGCGTTTGTATGATATGGGTATCAAATGAAAGGTGTTAATGATTATTTTAAAAGGGCGTGGGGCTTAGTTCTATAGGTGGACCCCTTTTCGAGATATCGCCATAAAGGTGGACCAGGGGTGACTCTAGAATTCGTTTGTGCAATATGGGTATCAAACGAAAGGGGTTAATGAGTATTTTAAGAGGGAGTGGGCCTTAGTTCTATAGGTGGACGCATTTTCGAGGTATCGCAATAAAGGTGGACCAGGGATGAGTCTAGACTTTGTTTTGTACGATATGGGTATCAAATGAAAGGTGTTAATCAGTATTTTTAAAAGGGAGTGGGCCTTCGTTTTATAGGTGTTCGCCTTTTCGAGATATCGCCATAAAGGTGGACCACGGGTGACTTTAGAATTTGTTTGTATGATATGGGCATCAAATGAAAGGTGTTAATGATTATTTTAAAAGGGCGTGGGGCTTAGTTCTATAGGTGGACCCCTTTTCGAGATATCGCCATAAAGGTGGACCAGGGGTGACTCTAGAATTCGTTTGTGCAATATGGGTATCAAACGAAAGGAGTTAATGAGTATTTTAAGAGGGAGTGGGCCTTAGTTCTATAGGTGGACGCCTTTTCGAGATATCGGCATAAAGATGGACCAGGTGTGACTCTAGAATGCGTTTGTACGATATGGGTATCAAATGAAAGGTTTTAATGAGTATTTTAAAAGGGAGTAATCCTTAGTTCCATAGGTGGACGCCGTTTCGAGATATCGCCATAAAGGTGGGCCAGGGGTGACTCTAGAATTCGTTTGTGCAATATGGGTATGAAACGAGAGGAGTTAATGAGTATTTTAAGAGGGAGTGAGCCTTTCTGGACCAGGGGTGACTCTAGACTTTGTTTGTACGATATGGGTATCAAATGAAAGGTGTTAATGAGTATTTTTAAAAGGGAGTGGGCCTTCGTTCTATAGGTGTTCGCCCTTTGAAATATCGTCATAAAGGTGGACCAGGGGTGACTCTAGAATGAGTTTGTACGATATGGGTATCAAATTAAAGGTATTAATGAGAGTTTTAAAAGGGAGTGGTGGTAGTTGTATATGTGAAGGCGTTTTCCAGATATCGACCAAAATGTGGACCAGGGTGACCCAGAACATCATCTGTTGGATACCGCTAATTTATTTATATATGTAATACCTGCCAAGATTTTAAGGGTTTTTTATTTCGCCCTGCAGAACTTTTTCATTTTCTTCTACTTAATATGGTAGGTGTCACAACCATTTTATAAAGTTTTTTCTAAAGATATATTTCGCGTCAATAAAGCAATCCAATTACCTTACCATATTTCATCCCTTTTTTCGTATTTGGTATAGAATTATGGCATTTTTTTCATTTTTCGTAATTTTCGATATCGAAAAAGTGGGCGTGGTTAAAGTCGGATTTCGTTAGTTTTTCATGCGAAGATAACGTGAGTTCAGATAAGTACGTGAACTGAGTTTAGTAAAGATATATCGATTTTTGCTCAAGTTATCGTGTTAACGGCCATGCGGAAGGACAGACGGACGACTGTGTATAAAAACTGGGTGTGACATCAACCGATTTCGCCCATTTTCACAGAAAACAGTTAACGCCATAAAATCTATGCCCCTACCAAATTTCAAAAGGATTGGTTAATTTTTGTTCGACTTATGGCGTTAAAAGTATCCTAGACAAATTAAATGAAAAAGGGCGGATCCACGCCCATTTTTAAATTTTCTTTTATTTTTGTATTTGGTTGCACCATATAATTACTGGAGTTGAATCTTGACATAATTTACTTATATACTGTAAAGATATTAAATTTTTTGTTAAAATTTTACTTTAAAAAAAAATTTTTTTTAAAAGTGGGCGTGGTCCTTCTCCGATTTTGCTAATTTTTATTAAGCGTACATATAGTAATAAGAGTAACGTTCCTGCCAAATTTCATCATGATATCTTCAACGACTGCCAAATTACAGCTTGCAAAATTTTAAATTACCTTCTTTTAAAAGTGGGCGGTGCCACGCCCATTGTCCAAGATTTTACTAATTTTCTATTTTGCGCCATAAGTTCAACTCATCTACCAAGTTTTGTCGCTTTATCCGTCTTTTGTAATGAATTATCGCACTTTTTCTGTTTTTCGAAATTTTCGATATCGAAAAAGTGGGCGTGGTTATAGTCCGATATCGTTCATTTTAAATAGCGATCTGAGATGAGTGCTCAGGAACCTACATACCAAATTTCATCAAGATACCTCAAAATTTACTCAAGTTATCGTGTTAACGGGCGGACGGACGGACGGACATGGCTCAATCAAATTTTTTTTCGATCCTGATTATTTTGATATATGGAAGTCTATATCTATCTCGATTCCTTTATATATGTATAACCAACCGTTATCCAATCAAACTTAATATACTCTGTGAGCTCTGCTCAACTGAGTATAAAAAAGGGACCTGCACATAAAAACAGCAATTAGAAATAATAAGTAAGTTTCGAATACAGAATTCCTATTTTAAAAATTATTCATTTTAACTACGATTTTGTTTTTGGGTACATCTAATCCTCCGGAATATTAAAGCTGACAAGAAACAGTCAACGCTCAACGCCTATCCAAATGCTCGAAGCTGTCATGTTGCAGATATACGACAACTGGTCCGAAATGAGAGCTATGAATATGGTATATATTATCTTGTTTATCCCTTCAATGGCGAATGTGCACTTATTATATAAAAATATACATTAGAGTGCTGCTTATTTTGAAAAGTTGACGAACAGAGTAAAGATATCTCTATAATTATTTGCTAGCGCTTAAGATCGTACCGTGGTTTACATTTTATAATAAAAAGAAATTCCAGCAGTTAGTGTCTAAAACGTTTAATCAAGTTTTTATAAGCTATAAATTTTGTGGAGAATTTCTCGTATTTTCAATAAAACAAATTCTAGAATATGTTCTAGAAACTATAGCAAAATCAAAGGACGTGCAAAGACCTTTTGTTGAGGCTTAAATTTGGCTTGCATTCCAAAGAGTATAACAAAGTTGCTAGGAGGTACATTACTTAATTTTATTAAGCAGAAAAAAGAATTTAGTACTTACCTTGGATTTTTTAGAAAACATCCCTCATTTTACGTCACTTATAATTTTAAGCAACTTCTTTTTAAACGGTTTTATTTAGCTTGACTCTGTGTAGCAAACAGAATTTTGTAATTGAAATTTAGGTAACTTCGCGATAAGCTACAAGCTTGATACTTGGATTATAGTTCAGAACCCGATGACAATGCAATAATAAGAAAAACTCCAATAGGTGGCGCATGAATCGAAATATTTCAAAAATCATATTTGTGGTCCGATTTGGCTCATATTTAATTATTCAAGTGTTTGGATGAGTTACCGCATTGTTTAAATAGAAATAAAGGCAATCGCGATAATAAACAAAAACACTCTGAAGACTCACCTAACGCTTTGAATCTTAATCCTGCTCAGATAATTAATATTCCGCAAGTGGAGCTCATAGACTTGGCTTCCCCTAATCCGCAAGCTGTGGTTCCATCCACTTCTAAGGCCGCGGAAAAAACCTTAGAGTCTCAAACTGTAACTTCTGAAACTGTAACTTCTCAATCTGTGACTTCTTATTCAGAAGCACCGGCTAAGAAGCTGGTTGTAGTCCCGCTCAAAAAATCGATTTTTGTATCTCGCTTTGACAAACCCATTTCCGTTGCGGATATCAAGTCTTATGTCACTTCGAAAATTAAGGCTGACGGCATGACTAAGAAAATTTAAATTTAATTACGAAATAAACATTTCTTCATTTAGAATTGATGTCTACTCAAAAGATTTCGATAAACTTTTGGACAGCGCATTTTGGCCGCCAGGGGCTTTTGTTCGCGAATTTGTGCATAAGACTATTGAGATTACTCAAAATGTAGCAAAAATTCCTCCTCAAAGTTCCGATCCAAAAAATTTAATTTAACATCTTGCTTAAACATTTACTATCAAAACGTTAGAGGCTTAAATACTAAATTAACTGACTTATATTTGAAAACCATTCACTGTAACTATAATATTATTGCTTTTACCGAAACATGGCTGAAACCCAATCTTTTAAATTCCGAAATTTTTTTTGGTGAATATCAGACCTATAGAAATGATCGCTTAAATAGGACCGGAGGTGGTGTCTTGCTAGCTGTACATTCTTCAATTCCATCTGAAGATAATAATTTAGCCGAAGTTGACTCCATCGAGTTTAAATGCATCCGAATCTTACTAGTCCGGGGTCATATTTATTTAGCCGTTTGCTATATTCTACCGTCTTCTGATCTATCAGTGTATATGCACCATATTTTACTGTTACAATCAGTCAATTCGATGATAAAGCCCGCGGCCTCAATGATTGTTTTAGGCGACTTTAACCTGCCACATATATCTTGGAATACCGTTGATCACAATATTGTCCCCGTATCATACAAGATGCATAACAATGACTTTTTGGATGGAATTATTGATCTTTGCCTTAATCAGATAAACTTCTTTCCGAATAAGTATGGAAAATTCTTAGACTTTGCATTTGTTGATGGCATATCTATGTTCTCTACAAATCGGTGTGTACCTCTTGTTTTGCCAGAAGACGTTTGTTTACCTTCCTTCTCTTGAGATAACTTACGAAATCATAAGCAATGAAGTCGGCTGCACTAACAAAACACGTGTCTCTACCAGATGCTTTGATTTTTCCAAAACTAATTTCAACAATTTAAATAAAGAGCTTTCTGAGATAACGTGGCCTCGATATAAAGAGGATGTAGAGGAAAACGTTTTAAAGATTGCAAACTTCTTCGCTAAATTCTTTCACTCTAATTACTCTGCTGTTGTTGATTCATCACCTACAAATTATCCGTATGAGCTCCATTCTAGTAACTCAATATATGCCCCACATTTGTTGCCTGAAGATGTTATACTACATCTAAAGACCCTAAAAGAATCCTGAATGTGCGGAATACATTTACCAGCCCCTTACTGATCTGTTTAACCTCTCTTTAAAAATTGCATTTTCCCGACGGCTTGGAAGGAATCTTTTCTTATCCCACTCCATATAAAAGGAAGCAAGTCGTCTATTGAAAACTATCGTGGAATAGCAAAGCTCTCCGCTATCCCTAAGCTTTTCGAAGCAATCGTTACAAATCACCTTACATTTTCGATTTCTGCATTGATAGATAGTTCTCAGCATAGCTTTTGTAGAGCCAAATCAACTACAACCAATTTGCTTGAATTTACAACTCACGTCTTTAATGGGTTTAGAAAAAATCATCATACCGACGTTATATACACTGATTTCAGCAAAGCATTCGACAAATTACGCCACTCATTACTTATTTATAAACTCGAATTGCTTGGTTTTCAACCCGGCCTAATTCGCTAAATCTCCTCCTATCTTTGCCGTAGAACTCAAAGAGTCATTTTTAAAAACATTTGTTCGAATGTCATCGATGTTCCCTTCGGTGTGCCTCAGGGCAGCCATCTCGGTCCTATTCTGTTTTTGACCTTTATAAACGATGTTTGTACAACTATAAAATATTCTAAAATTTTAATGTATGCCGACGACGTAACACTTTTTAAGTCATACGCGTCGGTTGAAGAACGTTCTGTACTCCTGGCGGATTTGCATCGTTTAGTTACTTGGTGTAATGCGAATTTTATGCCTATCAACACAGAAAAATGTAAATCCATGTGTTTTTCACGTGGGAACATACAGCCAGCTTCCTACACAATTAATGGCCAAACTCTGGAAAGCGTTGATGTTTTTGTCGACTTGGGAGTTACAATGAATTGCAAACTTAGTTTCAACCCTCATATTAATGCCACAGTCAATAAAGCGAGAGGAGCATTTGTGAAAATATGGGAAAAGAGTTTAGTGATCCTTACGTTAAAAACCATTTTTACATCATTGGTGAGGCCGATATTAGAATATAGATCGATAATTTGGAATCCGCGTTATCAAGTTCATGTGGATAGACAGAATCAATTCAAACCCAGTTTTTACTTTTCGCCTTGAGAAATCTTCAATGGGACTCTCAGTATAATCTTCCTCCTTACACTAATCGATTAAAACTAATAAATCTTCCTACACTTGCAAGTCGTAGAGAAATGCTAGGTGTACTATTTATGGCTAGACTTTTAAATGGATCGATTTCAAGCCCATTTCTTTTGAACGAAGTAAACTTGAATGTTACATGCCGAGTTTCAAGCCATTATAAACCTATAATTATTAAACAATGCAGAAGCAATTTCCAACTACACGAACCTTTTCTATGTTTGTGTGAAGATTATAACACTCACTCGAGAATAATTGATGTTTCGGACTCGCTCTTTGCCATAAAAAAGACGGTTCTATCTTCTCTTAATAATTAAAAAATTATATTTATACTTGCAATACTATTGTATTTTGTGAATCTATATTTCTAAGCTGATGAGTTTCTCTGTAGCTGAGCGGTTTTAGATCTCGGCGCTTAAGAAGCCACTGCCTCTCAAAGACTCGGTAACAAAAAAATATTATAAATAACACATAAATAAGAATTAAGATACAACAAAAAAAAAAAAAAACAAAAAAAAAAAAAAGTATGTATGAATTAAAAAAAAAACACAAAAACAGGATTAGCCTGGTTTCATCGGGCCACTTGAGGGCAGTGCGCTGCCACAACGTCCGAGAAAAAAAAAAAAAGTAATGATTCACTAAATGAACTAAATGAATGAGAAATATTAGGCAATTAAATAAAGACTAAAAACTTGAAAATGAAATAATTAAAAAAAGTCAAGTTAAACGGTTTTATTGAAAACAATACCTAAATTAAGTAATAATAATACTAAAAGCTAAAAAATAATTAGGTAGGTCCTAGGTACTAGTCATCACACTTCCCATCAATCTAGGGCATTGATAAGACAATTAAATAAAAGCATTGGACGCGTTAAATTTCTATTGCTAGTCATAAGTAAGACCAACTGAACCTTAATCAGGTTATGCTATGCCTCACATTTTTGGAAATTTCACGCACCAAACGATTTTATTTATTTTTCTGATCAACGCCATAGATTGATGAGGAGTGTGATGAATAGTACCTAGGACCTACCTAATTATTTTCTAGCTTTTAGTATTATTATTACTTAATGTAAATATTGTTTTCAATAAAACCATTTAACTTAAACATTTTTTATACTCAGTTGAGCAGAGCTCACAGAGTATATTAAGTTTGATTGGATAACGGTTGGTTGTACATATATAAAGGAATCGAGATAGATATAGACTTCCATATATCAAAATAATCAGGATCGAAAAAAAATTTGATTGAGCCATGTCCGTCCGTCCGTCCGTCCGTCCGTCCGTCCGTCCGTTAACACGATAACTTGAGTAAATTTTGAGGTATCTTGATGAAATTTGGTGTGTAGGTTCCTGAGCACTCATCTCAGATCGCTATTTAAAATGAACGATATCGGACTATAACCACGCCCACTTTTTCGATATCGAAAATTTCGAAAAACCGAAAAAGTGCGATAATTCATTACAAAAGACAGATAAAGCGACAAAACTTGGTAGATGGGTTGAACTTATGACGCAGAATAGAAAATTAGTAAAATTTTGGACAATGGGCGTGGCACCGCCCACTTTTAAAAGAAGGTAGTTTAAAATTTTGCAAGCTGTAATTTGGCAGTCGTTGAAGATATCATGATGAAATTTGGCAGGAACGTTACTCCTATTACTATATGTACGCTTAATAAAAATTAGCGAAATCGGAGAAGGACCACGCCCACTTTTAAAAAAATTTTTTTTTTAAAGTAATATTTTAACAAAAAATGTAATATCTTTACAGTATATAAGTAAATTATGTCAACATTCAACTCAAGTAATGATATGGTGCAACAAAATACAAAAATAAAAGAAAATTTCAAAATGGGCGTGGCTCCGCCCTTTTTCATTTAATTTGTCTAGGATACTTTTAACGCCATAAGTCGAACAAAAATTAACCAATCCTTTTGAAATTTGGTGGGGGCATAGATTTTATGACGTTAACTGTTTTCTGCGAAAATGGGCGAAATCTGTTGATGCCACGCCCAGTTTTTATACACAGTCGTTCGTCTGTCCTTCCGCTCGGCCGTTAACACGATAACTTGAGCAAAAATCAATATATCTTTACTAAACTCAGTTCACGTACTTATCTGAACACACTTTGTATTGGTATAAAAAATGGCCGAAATCCGACTATGACCACGCCCACTTTTTCGATATCGAAAATTACCAAAAATGAAAAAAATGCCATAATTCTATACCAAATACGAAAAAAAGGATGAAACATGGTAAGGTAATTGGATTGTTTTATTGACGCGAAATATAACTTTAGAAAAAACTTTATAAAATGGTTGTAACACCTACCATATTAAGTAGAAGAAAATGAAAAAGTTCTGCAGGGCGAAATAAAAAACCATTAAAATCTTGGCAGATATTACATATATAAATAAATTAGCAGTATCCAACAGAAGACGTTCTGTGTCACCCTGGTCCACATTTTGGTCGATATCTGGAAAACCCCTTCACATATACAACTACCACCACTCCCTTTTAAAACTCTCATTAATACCTTTAATTTTATACCCATAGCGTACAAACTCATTCTAGAGTCACCCCTGGTCCATCTTTATGGTGATATCTCGTAAAGGCGTCCACCTATAGAACTAAGCCCCACGCCCTTTTAAAATACTCATTAACACCTTTCATTTGATACCCATATCGTACAAACATATTCTAAAGTCACCCCTGGTCCATCTTTATGCCGATATCTCGAAAAGGCGAACACCTATATAACGAAGGCCCACTCCCTTTTAAAAATGCTCATTAGCACCTTTCGTTTGATATCCATATCATACAAACAAAGTCTAGAGTCACCCCTGGTCCACCTTTATTGCGATACCTCGAAAAGGCGTCCACCTATAGAACTAAGGCCCACTCCCTTTTAAAATACTCATTAACTCCTTTCGTTTGATACCCATATTGCACAAACGAATTCTAGAGTCACCCCTGGCCCACCTTTATGGCGATATCTCGAAACGGCGTCCACCTATGGAACTAAAGATTACTCCCTTTTAAAATACTCATTAACACCTTTCTTTTGATACCCATATTGTACAAACAAGTTCTAGGGTCACCCCTGGTCCACCTTTATGGCGATATCTCGAAACGGCGACCACCTATACAACAACCACCACTCCCTTTTAAAACCCTCATTAATACCTTTAATTTGATACCCATATCGTACAAACACATTCTAGAGTCACCCCTGGTCCACCTTTATGGCGATATCTCGAAAAGGCGACCACCTATACAACAACCACCACTCCCTTTTAAAACCCTCATTAACACCTTTAATTTGATACCCATATCGTACAAACACATTCTAGAGTCACCCCTGGTCCACCTTTATGGCGATATTTCGAAACGGCATCCACCTATAGAACTAAGGCCCACTCCTTTTTAAAATACTCACTAACACCATTCGTTTGATGCCCATATTGTACAAACAAATTCTGGGGTCACCCCTGGTCCACCTTTGTGGCAATATCTCGAAACGGCGTCCACCTATGGAACTAAGGATTACTCCCTTTGAAAATACTCATTAACACCTTTCTTTTGATAACCATATTGTACAAACAAATTCTAGGGTCACCCCTGGTCCACCTTTATGGCGATATCTCGAAACGGCGTCCACCTATGGAACTAAGGATTACTCCCTTTTAAAATACTCATTAACTCCTTTCGTTTGATACCCATATTGCACAAACGCATCCTAGAGTCACCCCTGGTCCACCTTTATGGCGATATCTCGAAAAGGCGACCACCTATACAACAACCACCACTCTCTTTTAAAACCCTCATTAATACCTTTAATTTGATACCCATATCGTACAAACTCATTCTAGAGTCACCCCTGGTCCACCTTTATGGCGATATCTCGAAAAGGCGTCCACCTATAGAACTAAGCCCCACGCCCTTTTAAAATACTCATTAACAGCTTTCATTTGATACCCATATCGTACAAACGCATTCTAGAGTCAACCCTGATCCACCTTTATGGCTATATCCCTAAATGGCGTCCACCTATAGAACTATGGCCCACTCCCTCATAAAATACTCTTCAATGCCTTTCATTTGATACACATGTCATATAAACACATTCCAGGGTTTCCCTCGGTTCATTTTCCTACATGGTTATTTTCCCTTGTGTTGTCACCATAGCTCTCAACTGAGTATGTAATGTTCGGTTACACCCGAACTTAACCTTCCTTACTTGTTTTTAATTATTTCTGTTTTATGCTCTTCTTAAAAATTTCCTTACACCTCGTGGCTAAGTACAAAGCACTTATGATCCCAACTATGCGTTTTTGCCTTTATAAGCGCACTCTAGTATACCTATATAGATACAGTTATATGTTTGTATCTAATCGTATATAGATATTCGGTACAAGTAGACATTTGGTACTCGTTGAAGCTCGTTATCTTAGCTTAGCTTTTGTATGTGTGATTTGAGCGTACGTGTTTCAGTTATGAAACACATAACTGGATTTATTAAATTTTGTGGTGCATGAAATAAATGGAGACAAGTTACCTGTTATCTGAAGTAAGACCAAATTAGCTCAACAGTGGACAGCACATAAACAAAGACAATAGTAAAAGTTTTAGTATCTAATAATGTATAACTGTATGCGTAAGTGGTGCAAAAATTTACAGTTGGCTATAAAAAGAATGACCAGATTTCTTAATAGGACAGGTATATTTCGGGTTATTCTATTTGGCTAATGCAACTTAGCTAAACAGATGATCTATTAAAGGTTAGGTTAGGTTGAAATGGCCGGTCCGTGTGGATAGACTGAATGAGTTGTTGTTGTTGTTGTGTTCACAGTGCTTCATCTAATTCAATAGGCGCGAAAACTAAAAAAATTTCATCAAAGTCCTCTTACGGAAATCCATGAAAACTTGCAGTTTAAACAAGGGTGGAACATGGAAGTTGGTTTTATAGGTTTCAGTTTCACATTACAATTGGAAGCAGGGTTGGTGTACTGCAGGGGCGCATCGTATGCAGGACATATATTACGTATGTATGTCCCGGTAGATTATGGTCAAGTAAAATTTTAGGCGTGGATAGATATGGAAATCAGTTGTTTGTCCAGGTTTGTGACAGCGTATTATGTATGGTATGTGCATATATTCTAAAGCGCCCGATATATAAAAGTGCTATTACTTGAAGGGCACTATCCACTTATAACAACTGCAACGTCATCTGAAAACGCCGCAAATTTAAAGGCTTCCACATCGAGTCCCCTGATTACTTCACTGGTGACAAGCGTCCACAGTGGAGTTGGCAATATCCCGTCCTACGGCATAGTCCTCTCCACCGCCCGCACTGAGAGGTAATCTTCCTGCTATTATACTGGGTGTATTTTCATGTACCTTAGACCCTCGATGATTGCCTGTTTAAAACATTTTAAAAAGTTCCAGCAATGTCTTAGTAGAATCCTTTGGGTACCACTTATATTTCAAAGCTTTTGCTATGTTTATAACCACCCTATGCAGTGCCGTGTCTATCGACTTGTCTTTAGTGAACACAGGTTGTGTTTTTGAGAACGGGTTTTAGTACGTATTGGACTTTATGCACACATCTATCAGCCTCTCAAAAATTTCGAGCAGAAATGATGTTAAGCTAATGGGCCTGTAGTCATTGAAAACATACATATGATCGATCTTTGGCACCTAAGGTGAGAAAGTGATACGAGCTATTCTACAAGATTGCGTTACAGTATGCAGACTTTTGGATCTACCGAATATTATTTTAACCCATTCGCCAATCGCTCTACGCCAATTTTGTAGCATGGCAGAGAATATAATATCTGGGCCCGGCAATTTAAACTCAAAGGAAGTATTCACCACATATTCCACCTTAGTATCGGCACTACCGGCTCCGTGACCGAAGCGTAGTTGTTTCTGCTGGCTCTTCTGAATCTTCTGTCAATAGATAATATCTGTCAAAAAGCATCTCAAAGAAATCGTGACCATTCCGCGTTATCTTTCTTTTCCATGAGATAATTTTCGCTCAGAAACAGATCTCCAACAGTTCCCTATATTCGTACCTACAAGCTTTACGTGTCGCGACCAGCTTAGATTTTGTTTTGATCTGTTTTCTAAGAAGACTCAGCTAATTGCTCAACCACGGCTTTGCTTTTCCTCTGAATCCTCTCTTTGGGGAAACTCAAAAATATTAGTTTTTTATAAGTACTATTTGCAATTGGCTTATAACTATATAGTATTTCGGTTCAAAGTTTGAAAAGTAACATTGTTGGTGAGAGTGACTGTATTTATTTATGTGTTTGCTGCTGTTATATCCGTTTCCGTCTAACAGATGCAAATCGGAAATGTTTAACAGACCTAAATAAATAAAATTAAATTTGTTTTTGTATCTATGTAAGCATGCGTTTTCTCACATTATTTATTGGTAGACGCCGTGATGTGGTGATAGCGTGCTCCATCTACCACACCGAATACCCTGCGTTCACGCCGGGAGCAAAGCAACATCAAGTTTTTCTAAGCGGGTTCGCCCACTCGGCAGTGATTTGGCAAGCGCTCCGCCATGAAAAGCTTCTCAGTGAAAACTCATCTGTCTTACAGATGCCGTTCGGAGTCGACATAAAACATGTATGTAGAAGCTCGGCCTAAAATCTCTTCGGAGGTTATCGAACCTTATATTTGTTGTGAAATAAACAAATATACCTATGCAAATATGTACATACATACATATGCAAACCAATTTGCTTGTGCGCCTGATGGGTCTGAGATATGCCACCTTACTAAAAAATATCTATCTACTTATGCAGTTGCACGTGTGCTGACGCCACTGCAGGTCACCCAGCCGGTTTTTGTTGCTATTGGTTTTGTCGCCCCATAAGGCATCATCATGCTTAATATCAAATGTCACGTTTCTGTTTAGTATTTTGCGACTTGCGGTTGGATGATAAATTGTATTGTTTTATTCTAAGTTGGTATTGTCCGTTTTATTTGTTGCAGACCAATATATGTAGGTACATAAATTCAGATTACTTATATCCTTTTTTCTGTTTACAAATATTACTTAGAGATGGAATATTTCCGATTACATAAGTGTATTTACATACATATTTAGAGCTGAGGCGTACTAAAGTGTAAAAATTAAGTTGAGACCATCTTTTTCCCCAAGCAGCACAATTATTATGATTAGCAGGTGTTTTACAAAAAAAATCCCAATTTAGGTACTCTGTGAGTACAGCTTCTCATAGCCGTTCACCATCGAAAAGCCAGGTCGATAATTTCTCATGCTGCTTAAGCAGTCGCTGGTGGCTAAGTATCCTCTAGGGAGCCACTGAATCTAAATTCATTACGGCTGACCATGGAAAACCAACTGGTATAATGAGGAATGCGGCATTGCAACCGCAAATAAGGACACTGCCTAGAGGGAATCATAAAAAGCGAATAGTGTATAAAGGCATTAGTGGGAAGATCTTAAGCTGATAATCAGGAAATTGTAGAAAAACTCGGCAACGGACGGAAGACGTAAATTCCGGGAAAATCCTGTAAGAATGAAAATTGCGGTACTCTGACTATAGAGAGCACTTAGACTATAGAGAGACAACTTTTCTATGCACTCTAATATGGGATTCAAAGGGTTGATAGAAGCAATTCAAAGATGGTAAAAATATGAACTTGGGTATGGATGGATGAACAACAACAACAAAATATTGTTAATGGTGATCTACCCGACTATAACGTGACAAAAATAGTAAAAAACTAGATTGAGGGCATCATTTTTTATTACGAAACGAACGTTCGTTTCGCCTCAGTGGCGAATCCTTCTTGGATTTGTATTATGTTATACGATGGCAACATATCAGTTGACAATTTCTTTCGCCTCTGAATGTTACCCTAAAAAAGAACAATGACGCGAGCGCTGTTGAACGCCTTCGGATCTAATCGAATACTGAAGAGACGATATGGTGCATGCATAAACTTTAATGAAAATAAACTTCGATAAGTATTTTCCCAGCTATTGGAATCTAAGTTTTTTCCTGTCCAGAATAAAGGAGATATTGGGACGTTAAGCAATATCACAAGCTCTGTCATATTTATGAGGGACGAAAGTCGTGCTCTACAAGTCACTTATCAGATGAAGTGGATCTGGGTGTATTCTATAGAAAAGTGCCTCGAAAGACTTACGGACCTCTACGCGTTGGCTATAACGATTTTCGAAGTTTGAGTTATGAACTTTATGTAGATACTAACATAGTCCAGCGAAGAAATACACAGCAACAAAGCTGGATGGGAATCCAGAATGTAAGGAATTGTAAGCGCAGATGCAGTTTTTGGAAGTGGTGGCGTAAATATAGTACGTAAGTGTAGGCGTGGGTGTGGCATTTGTATGCTGTACGGGAAAATGCAGAATGTAAGCGTATGTGTAGTCACTACGTTGTATCCTAATGTGGGAAAAATGAACATGCTAAAGGTCATACGACGGAAAAGCTTTGATATCGGTTTCTTTTTGACGAGTAAGGTAAGTGTTCGATCAATATTGAATCGAAGAATTATCTGCTTTTCATCGAAGTGTTATTAATAACCTATCGATAACAGAGGTTATCTAGCAGTAATGTTCGTGAGCTACGGGTATGTTATAGAACAGTTATCGATTTAGAATCAAAAAGTTATCTATCATTTATAGA
Organism: Eurosta solidaginis; assembly: GCF_040869045.1. Classification (NCBI taxonomy): domain Eukaryota; kingdom Metazoa; phylum Arthropoda; class Insecta; order Diptera; family Tephritidae; genus Eurosta; species Eurosta solidaginis. Next base: position 334,607,326 of record NC_090319.1, on the reverse strand, counting down.
AAAATTATTGAAACGATGCCAAAAAAGTTATCGATTTGCAATCGAAACGTTATAGGTTTGTTTTTAAACAGTTATCGGTATGTTATCGCAAAGTTAACGATTAATTGTCAAAACTTTATGATCAATAACCGAAAAGCTATGTTTGTTTTGGTTAAGTTATCGATTTGCTTTCGGAGTTTTTCCAATTATTATCGGCGAATTATCGATACTCTATCAATAACTTATCGATTTTTGTTCGATTTTTTGCCGATAAAAAACCGACGAAGCGGTCTTCAAAAAGGCAGAAAATACTTGTTTCTGTTAGAGTTAACTCCGTTAGGGGCTAACTTCAACCCATGGGCGAGTTAACTAGAACTTAATACCATCAGCTTCTGGACGTGCACCTGCTGCCACATTTTATGAAAACATTTGTTACCACTTATTCGTTTGTTTATATATAAGCATTTTACAGGTATCTGAGTCCAATTTTATTTTAACAAACTGCCAATTAAATTTTTTTTACTTATACAGGTAAGTTTGGGTTGAACTGGTCAGTCAATAACGACCTCAAATTGACTGAATATGTTCTTAGTGATAAAGGTATTAGTTTGACTATCAAGCGAGAAAACCTCCAACTTGGTAACAGGTCTAACGTTATAAAATACCTCCTTTCTATTAGAAAATATTAGAAGCTTCCTAGGACTTAACTTAATAGCTACCTTGATCTCTTGCACATTGCGAGTGTAAAACACGAACACAGAACGTGCTCAACCATTTGGTACTGCCGCTCGCAATCCCTACGTATGCTTTTACTGACGAGGCGTTACTTAAAATCATGTGACTCCAGAAGGCAATGTCCAGTGAGTATGCCCATCGTGAGCCTAAGGTTTTTTCTTTTAAGAGATATGAGCGACTTTGTGAGGACTTAGCTTAATAGCTGCCTTGAGATCTTGCACCTCCCCCGCCCCTAAAAGCTGTAGCATTGACCTGTCGAGCGCAGGGCAGAAATACAGGACGTTTCTTCCTACTGCTTGCACATCCGATATCTGCTGTTACTGACGAGGACCAACTTATAATCATGTGACGCCAGAAGTCAGTGTCCAGTAAGTATGCCTATTGTGAGCCTTAAATCTTGTTTCCTGTTGGTCAAACGTCATAGGATTTGCATATGATTTGCATTTCTGCTAATAACTTTACTGCTTGATGGATCATATGTAACTCCTGTCCCCTTTTGGTTTATCGGAAATTGATAGGGACATCTACCGCCGACTCATTGAGTACTGCCTCCTTCTTTGGCAACGTATCGGCCTTTTCATTCTCTTCTATCCTCGCTTCGGTCCGGCTTGAGTGGAGTCTCTCGAATATTTCTTTGCATTCCAACACTTTTTTATGCATAGTCCTAAAAAAATAAATATTACATACATTTTTATATGACACGTAGACTTCACCCCTTTAGTCAACAAAATATGTGCCATACACTCCTCGTTTGAAATATATTTCAATTTATGCAAAATATTAATATATCAATTTAGGTTGATTGCAAATGCAATTAGCAGTTATTTATCTATACACATTTATGCGTATGTATAGCGTTATTTAATATAATAACCTAGCAACAAAATGCCTAAAAGTAAATTTGTCTAAGCAACGGCTGCCTATAAACAGCAATAAAAAATGTGCACCTTAGCATAAAACTAAGCATCATTACAAGCTCATTATCATTCATTTTACCAACGAAATAATATACGGAAACAGGTAAATTTTCATAAATTAAGTGGGACATTATTATGTGCATTAAATTTCATTTAAAATATTTTTTGTCACAGCTAAAGTTACCTTTTATGGCATACCGACGATAGAAATAAATTGCAGATTCATATTACACTAACAATTGCTGCTGCTGATGAACATAGTCATCAATGTTTACGTTTAATATATTTGAATCATAGGAAGTAATTTATGTTACTACCAATTTACCTACTATACTATGTAAAATATGCATAGACAATATTAAAGCGATTGGAAGAAAATTTAGTGCGCACCATGGAAGCTGTAAATGTTGTGAGATAAATTCAAGCACTAAGTTGTGATCAAAATACACAGAGAAAACGTGAGACAGAAAATGTAATCATGATGCGTGAATAATTGGTGCTGGTCCTTGTGGTAGCATTGTTGATAGGACGATACAACTTCCAGACATACTTACATATAATTATAATATTTTTTTATTAACTTATCTGATGCTTGTATAACAAATAAGACACAAGTAAGAACGGGTCTGTCTCTAGCTGTCCCGAAGATTTCATACCTTCCATATATGAAGCTAAAAAATAATCTTATCTCATTCATTATATCCGAATAAACGGCTATATAAGTTGTGTAATATATAGAGAACAGATGAACATAAGCGACATTCTCGATAAAGACGACTTGAAAAATATATCAGTAACACAGGTCAACAAAAAAAAATTTTTTTTTTTGTACATGGGTTTTGTCCTATATATTCGGATTCTATGTTCAATTCTATAAAAAAAATGCAATTACGAATCAAAAATATTTGGTTTTGTAGAAGTTATAGCGATTTGAAAATTTTGCATTTTTGCACCAGGCTAATGTAGGTCCTTTCACGCTATTTCGGTCGATAGAGGGCGGCGGGTAGCTACCTGATGCAGCGATGCATCGAAAAAAGATATACTTAAAGCACAACATACTCATCTTTAAAAAAAACCAAAAAAGACTCAGATACAGGTAGATTTGGTAATTCTTTAAGTACATATTAAGAAACTCATCGAAACTCTTACTGACGGATTGGCAGAGCTAGCAGTAGAGCATGCCAGCTACCTGATAGCGTTTTTGTAAGTAAATTTTTTTAAGAAGCTGTAGTTTTTTGGGTCACTCCTTGTGAGCGGCACTATGTTTTTGCATATCACAGAGGAATGATGTCTTCGAGAAGTTGTAAACGAGCGGCTAATTCGTTTTGCTTTATATGTGGCGAATGTATTAAAAGAAGACAAAAAAGTTTGATTTAACTAAAAACACAAGGATTTGCGACACCTACCTAGCCTACTTCGGTATACCTGTTAAAAACCAGGACAAAAAATGGGCTCCACATGTTTCATGTAACTCTTGCAGAAGCATTCTGGAGCGTAAGTTTATTTTCTCTTTTTTATTGTACTAACTGTTTCATATATATATACATATATCTACATATATACAATTGCATAAAAACTGAAATTGTTATGAAATGCTTTAGGTTTTATTATAGTTTGGTACCAGGGTGAGAAAAGAGCCATGCAGTTCGCAGTGCCGAGGATTTGGAGGGAACCGAGTAATCATGGCACTGACTGCTATTTTTGTGTAGTGAAACCACTGAAAGGGAAACGTTTAAGGAAAACAATATATCCGGAACTACCATCGACATCCGCTCCAGTACCACATTCGGAACAAAATCCTGTACCTGATCCGCCTGTGTTGGAAAAGCAACTATTCCCTCAAGGCAGCTTTCCAACACCGAGTTCGTCTGCAACCGCACATTCCGAATTTGTTCATCAATTTGAACCAGGAATATCACATCTCGTCAACTCTGAAGATCTGAGTGACTTAGTAAGAGACTTAAATCTATCAAAAGACAAAGCAGAGTTATTAACATCGCGGCTTAAACAACGAAATTTACTTACTTCTGATGTTCGAATATCTCGGCAAAGAAAGCGTCATGAAGAATTTTCTTGTTTCTACAGTAAGGAAGATGGACTCTGTTTTTGCTATGATGTGAAAGGTTTATTTGAAGCAATTGGTATTCCTTGTAACACAAATGAATGGCGCCTCTTTATCGACAGCTCAAAAAAAGTCTAAAGGCAGCTCTACTACACAATGGGAATAAATTTCCATCTATTCCACCGGCACATTCCATACATCTCAAAGAAAATTATGACAGTATTAAAATGCTATTAACTGCAATCAAATATACGGAATACAAGTGGGAAGTTATTGGAGACTTCAAGATGGTTTGTTTTTTCACTGGAATGCAAGGTGGATATACCAAACACTCCTGTTATCTTTGCCTATGGGATAGCAGAATTGATGCCGCCCACTATCGCCAAAAACACTGGCCTGAACGTACTGAGTATGGAGTGGGAAGATTTAATATTAAACATGAATCAATTGTCGATCCTAAAAATATATTGATGCCATCATTGTATATTAAATTGGGCCTTATTAAACAATTTGTGAAGGCTCTTAATATTGAGTCTAAAACTTTCAAAAAAAACTTTCAAAACTGTCAGAGGCGAAAATTAAAGCTGGAGTCTTTGTTGGTCCCCAAATAAAAAAAATATGAACTGCGATATTTTCCGGACCTACTTAGCAATGGGAAAAACTATCGTGGAACAGTTTTAAGGCAGTAGTTCATGGCTTTGTCATAGGGATGAAAATTATGATGAACTGATAACTGGCATGATTACGAATTTTTCCGCCATCGGATGTAGAATGTCGCTAAAGATGCACATGTTACATTCACATCTGGATAAATTCAAAGATAATATGGGAGCTTATTCAGAAGAACACGGGGAGCGTTTCCATCAAGATATAAAGTAATTTGAGAAACGCTACCAATGCCAATATACGGAAGGCATGATTGGGGACAATATTTGGACATTAATAAGAGAAAATGTTTTCGAACAAAACCAAATCAAAAACTTTTTTTTGTTCATATTCTTATTTCTGGGTGCAAAAGCAATAAAAAAAATATATATACCCATGTACAAAAATGTTGTTGACCAGTGTAATCCTCACACTAAGTTTCACGTTTCTTGTTGTTTGCATGAGATAGCTATCACCATGAATCACTTATTTGAATTACATATGACGTATACGAAATTTTAAACTTCTAGCTGTTAGAATGGGGCAAAAATTATACAGAGCTTCTTTTCGAAACAACTGGTTGTAGGGGATATACAAATGATATACATTCCACCGATCTCTTCGATTTTTTCAGACAACAATATGTGCTATGTACGAAAGCATATGGTGAAATTTGAAGCTTCAACCTGATAAATTGAGGAAGATATGACAAAAATCTACTTTCCGAAAAATCGGTTGTATGGGGAATATATGCTGTAAAGGTACGATCCAGCCGGTACCGACAAATATTCAATAGCGCACCTCAATATACCCGCTCACCAAATTGTTTTAAGATATTTAAAAAATTTAGGGACTAGTTTGCGTTCAAAGAAATAGACGCTCAGATGGAAAGACGGGCAGACAGACGTACATGGCTAAATCAACTCAGCTTGTCATTCTGATCATTTCAGCATACTTATTATTCAGCATACACCTAGACATTCGTGTCAAATTTAATATACTGTGGCGAATATCTGCATCACTAAGCTGTTAGTAAATAATCGCAACAACAAAACACAGCAAGCGGCAACACTTATGTACAATGCAACGAAGAGATATCACACACACACACACATGTAATCATCAGCCGAAGTAGTTACTCACAGATGCACATGCATATGGCTATAAGAAAATCATCAACTACAAATATATGTGTGTATACCTGGTAACCAAGCATGAGATACAATTGTTCTCGAACTGTTCGCGAAACGACTAGACCTTAGGAGAAATGTGTGAACGAGAAAACCGAGAGTATAAAAGCAGCGCAAGCTGAGGAATGACGAATCAGTTTTGATTTAAACACGTTTTGTGAAGTACGTGTTATTGAAATTTAACTGTACTACTCCCAAAGTAGACTAAATAAAGACCATATTGTAATACTGAACATACTTTTTCGACAGTTCAGCGACACGAACGTCAGCAGAAGGTGCAAAATAAGCGGAATTTCCCAAAATTCGTTACAATACCATACTAATTTCTTGAAAGGTATAAAAAGAATAAAATTAAATTTATTCAAGTATGCTTACGTTCTTACATCTACTTACTGTTGTACACCACTTTTATTACGCTTATGCCTTAGACTAGATTGTTTGTAAAAAAAATAAATATCTAACAGCAACGCAATGGTTACACACACACATAAATAAAATCATAAAAAATTTTATATTATACTTAAATGCTCAGCTAATAGCCGTTAGTGCTATTGTACACATTTTTGTCGGTGTAATTTAATTTTTTTATGTGACAGTCATAGAGCTGTTGCTTTTCTCTGGTTGTTACATATTGTGCCCAGTAAACAATTAGATTAAGGTGGGTACAGTCAATGGACAGAAACTTATAACAAACCTTTATATTTAAAGCATTCAAAAATGGTTTTAAATAGGGGAAAGAAGAAGAAAAAGATTTGCATACCATAACAATGCATTGGCTCTAAGTTCAAATATCGAACAGATTTTCACAATACGAAGAATAGAAACGAAACGGACGAAAAATTAATTCAGAATTGAATAAAATTTTTTTATACTCATATTAACTTTGATTGGAGAACGGTTGGTTGTACAGGTATAAAATAATCGAGATAGATATAGACTTCCATATATCAAAATCATCAGTATCAAAAAAAAAAATTTGATTGAGCCATGTCTGTCCACCCATCCATAGCTTAGCACAATAAATTGAGTAAATATTGAGATAATCTTCACCAAATTTGGTACACGAGCTTATCTGGACCCAGAATTGATTGGTATTGAAAATGAGCGAAATCGGATGATAACCACGCCCACTTTATATATATATATAAAATTTTGGAAAACACAAAAACTTGATAATTTAGTAAATAATACACCTAGATTGTTGAAATTTGATACTAGTACTAAAATTGAGACTGTTGATAAAAACCTGGAAAAAAATTTTTAAAATGAGAGTAGCACCGCCCACTTGTGATAAAATCAATTTTACAAATATAATTAATCATAAATCAAAAATCGTTAAACCTATCGTAACAAAATTTGGCAGAGAGGTTGCCTTTACTATAAGAAATGCTGTGAAGAAAAATTAATGAAATCGGTTAAGGACCACGCCCACTTTTATATAAACGATTTTTAAAAGGGTCGTAGACGAATAAAATAAGTTATATCTTTGCAAAAAAGAGCTTTATATCAAGGGTATTTCATTTCAAAAGTGGATTTATAACAATAAATAAGAAAAACTTCAAATTTAAAAAAATGGGCGTGACACCGCCCCTTTTATGACTAAGCAATTTTCTATGTTTCAGGAGGCACAACTCGAAGAAACATTAACAGATCGTAATAAAATTGGGTACATAAATTTTCCCTATAGCAGGAAATATTTCTAGTAAAAATGGACGGGATGGGTTATAGACCGCGGCAACTTAGATAGAAAACAAGTTTAAAAGGGTCGTAGGCTAGAATAATAGGCTAAAACTAGCAAAAAATAGTTTTGAGTCAATGATATTTCATTTATCAAGTTTTATTGTAAGAGGAAATGAGGAAATTTTTTTTTAAACGGGCGGTGCCACGTGTTATGTAGAAAAGCAATTTATCTGAAATGAAATGTACAATTGAAACTCACGCTGAGTATATAATATTCGGTCACAACCGAACTTAGACACCTTTACTTGTTTTTTTTTTTTTTTTTATTATACACTCAAATTTAACTTCCTTAAAACGAAAAAAGCTATTTAAATAAAATATAATAGGGCGTGTTCTTTTTCTTTAGAAGTCCTTTCCTCAATTTAGAATAAGGTTAAATAAAAACAGTTTTTTCGTCAAAAACATAAAAATACTTGTATTTTCATTTGTTTTTCCATAATTTTTTTAACGTAATATTTTCAAATGGAAAAACTTTGTTATGCTTATGATAAAAATATAAAGAGACAGTTCCATTTCTAGTTCTTGATCGCCATTGCCTTCATTTATCACAAACTGTGTTTTGGCCGTAATTTTTGAAACTGCGTTATTTCTATTTTCTTTTTTTGATACGAAGCGGAAAACATATGGAATATGTTTTGATTGCTAAAGTCCAGGAAAAGTTACCACGTTATATCTAAATATTGGGCCTTAAACATAAACTTAATCTATAACTTAAGAACACTGCAAACAGACATCATGGTTTCTCTTCGACTATTGTCACTGTTTTGAGGGATCAACCCTTCTACGTAGAGCGGTGGCTAATACCACGTTTCCACAGAACACAGACTCCTGGTTTACCTACTTTTTTATACAAAATGTCTCTTTATAGAAATTATATTTTTAGTTTTCGCTTTCGGACTGTTGATACTGAGGTTAAGGCGCGTCTTTCTGTGCCTCTCTCTTTATTTTAGATTTGTTTTAACGATCGTACGAAATAGTAAAACACGGAGTTGGGTTTGGTGAAAACGTAGTATTAGGCGCTATATATAGACCATGTATATCCAAAAAATGAAAGTGATTGAACTCTCGCATACGCAATGAAAACACAATTTTTCTATGGAATGCAGAATGCCGTACCTTGGCCTTCTGTTGACCGGAGCGACGAAGCAGTTCTTGACTGTGATAAAAATAGATCAGATACGATCAAGATCTAAAGAAAGAAATCTGCTGAATTTCATGGTGAGACTTATGTGGGAGTAACCAAATAAACTTCTGCCACTACTCGTTTTATCAGATACAATAGATTTAAGTTTATAACAAAAATAACATTTGGAAATAGTTTCAGGAAACCTGTTACATAACCGAACCCCTTATATACCGATATGAGAGTGGAAAGTACTCTGCATTTGTCCGTTCTAATAATGAGCAAAGAGACGGAGTATGAATATGTTGTACCCAGAGCAAAAAGAAGACGTAGTTATCTTGACCAAAGCGTCCTCATGGACCGGCCAGTACAACCTACATTGACCAAAATATCGAAGCAGGAAAAACAAAGTGCCTGGCAATGGTTGCAGCGTGTTTATCCTACTTAAGAGATCAGAGTTTCAGAAGCACTACTCGCCTCACTCAGTCCATACCTTTTCCTGGCTATGTTGATAACTATTTATCCTTTAAATATTGACAGTTAAATAAAAATACCCCATATATTTTTAAAATTTCCAAAATGCTTTTTCAGCATTTGAAAAATTGCATATCCGACAATTAACATAGTCAAATACATCAATGTGGAAGCTATTTTTTTCTTGTATCATGGTTTTGCTGATCTCTGAAAACAATATCAATCAAATTATGTTTGAGTGTTTTTTTCAGAGGCTATATAACGGCGGCCACCGTGGTGTGATGGTAGCGTGTTCCGCCTATCACACCGTATGCCCTGGGTTCAACTCCCGGGCAGAGCAACATCAAAATTTTAGAAATAAGATTTTTCAATTAGAAGAAAATTTTTCTAAGCGGGGTCGCCCCTCGGCAGTGTTTGGCAAGCACTCCGGGTGTATTTCTGCCATGGAAAGCTCTCAGTGAAAACTCATCTGCTTTGCAGATGCCGTTCGGAGTCGGCATAAAACATGTAGGTCCCGTCCGGCCAATTTGTAGGGAAAATCAAGAGGAGCACGACGCAAATAGGAAGAGAAGCTCGGCCTTAGATCTCTTCGGAGGTTATCGCGCCTTACATATAACTTGGTGAATGGTGGGAAAAACAAGCAGCAAACTCTGTAAGTACATACTTATGCAGTATTTGGTAGGGTACATTAGGGAATTTAGTGATAATTTATTTTAATTTAACATAATCTAATTTAATTTAATTTAATTTAGTTTAATTTAATTTCGTTTAATTTAATTTAATTTAATTTAATTTATTTTAATTTCATTTAATTTATTTTAATTTAATTTAATTTGATTTAATTTAATTTAAATTAATTTAATTTAATTTAACTTGATACGCTAGTAAATTTAATGAGTTTGAGACGTATTCACAATAATTTTTCTTATTAAATTATTATAATGGAAAACCTGAAAGAAATTGAACATACTGGCTAATATTATAGATATTTCGACCTTGCCAAAGATCTCTTCAGGTATTTAAATTAAGATTTTTAAATTACAAATTATATTCTCTCCGAGTGCGTTTCGAACTCGAGTCGTCAAATTTTACTGCGCCTGTTTTTATGTGGCTTAACTTCATTTTTATCCATTTTGTTGTTTGACGACTCGAGTTGGAATCGCACTAGGGGTAAATATAATTTCTAATTTTAAAATCCAAATATATTTGAAGAGGTCTTTGGCAGGGTCGAAACAGCTATATTATCAGTCAGTGTGTTTAATTTCTTTCAATTTTTCCATCATAGTAAAGATAACAATAATTAATTAGAGAAATTATTTCGAATACGCCTCGAACTCATTAAATTTTCGAGTGCAATAAATGAATATACGATTTAATCAAAGATCTTAATTTAATTTAATTTAATTTGATTTAATTTAGGGTAATTTCACTTAATTGAATTTAATTATATTTTATTCTATTTATTAAACTTAGTTTTATTAAGTTTTTATATTTTTTCAATCATTTAATTTTCTTTCTTTACCTTATTTTATTTTATTTTTATCTTCTTTATTTAATTAAATTTAAGTTTATTTTAATATTTTTTAATTTTATTTTTATTATTTTATTATAGTATAATTTTATTTTATTTTAATAAATAAATTTTCATTTAATTCCATTTATTGACTTTTTAATTTAATTTAAGTCAATTTTGTTTTATTTAATTCCTCATTTTTTTTTCTTAATTTGCACTTTATAACTTCATCAAAGCCCTAAAAAGAAATTAATTTCAACTCAAACCGGAATACCCAACCACGCGCTATTCTTTTGTAAACACTTTTTGTATCAGTAATAAAAACAACGAATTTGCCTTTATTGGCATTACATCTCCGACTCTCTATTTCCAAAAAGCAGCAGTCTATACATCTTTACGATGTGTACAAATATTGTTTTTATACCCAGATACTTCAATTTATATGTAGATGATGTGTTTGCTTTGAGATCTAGTGATTCGCTCATATCAACTCTTCCACGTACCTTGCTACCAAATTACGCTGCAATGTCGTGAATAAACGGTCTAATTTTTTATTACTCCATGCAGCATACCAATACCACGCACTACGCCTACATTTATAAATTCCATACAGTGCATATACCAATATTACAAACTACGCTTGCATTCACATTCTTCAAGTATCCCCCATATTGCTAATTCGTACAAAAAGATTGCGCTTACACTTATACTTCACGCTTACATTGAGGATTCTCCCACACCGTGAGAAAAGATATTTACGCATTAGAAACCCTAGGTCAGCTAATAACATAAATCAATTGAAAAATTATAGGAGAGCATTTATTATGACGCTTATCAGCAAAGGACATTTGCTTCCTGCTATGTTAACAGACACACATACATATATATAAATATAAAATGTCAGGCGGTAAATGTTATCGTGTATAAAGTAAAATAGCAGACTATGTCCAATTGAATGTCTCCATAATTTAAGATTTTTATACTTAACTACTGTTGTTGTTTTTTTTTCATACTTTAGCTTCACTTTTCAACTCCTTTATTAGCTTCACTTAATTTGTTGCTACTTTTTTTGTTGCATGCATAAATTATTTGCATTTATTTATGCGTACTTACGTTTAGTAAATATAAATCCACATTGTAGTTACCGGTTTACACAATACCTTATGTTTAGTTACATATGTATGGAAGCATGATTAGAGTGTAACGTTAAGATACTTTATGGATAATTGCATAATTGAATTTGTAGTATGCGCGGATTATCAGAATGGGAGAATAGAGCTTTACCTGGGAGCTTAAAGCTGCGGAAGGTAGATATGTTTTTTAAATGTTTGAACTCAAACAAAGCATAATACTTTACATTTTACTTAATAAATCAAAATGTATGCCTAAATAAATTAATTTATATATTTCGTTTGTAATATATGTATTTTGCATGCTGTTGTCAGTTGTCATTTGCCATAGCTGCAAAGATATGATAAGCAGCTTAAAAGAAATCATAGACATATTCGCGTTTAGCTAGTCATTTCAATTTTATCTTGAGCTATGTTCTGATTATTCGTATTTCAAATTTTTCGGTTGTTTGTACCCAAAAGGCACGTAGCTGTAATTAATATGCACATAATAAATATAATACTGACCTGAGATTAATTTTAAATTAAGCAGGCATCTGGCCTTGTCGAGTGATTAATTGGAACAGCGTGCCTTTGTGAATTTTGCTTTCTGGAAAAAATTAGATTTAAGGGATTTTTTTTGTTACCAAGAATAAAAGAGTCTGGGAAAAGATCGATTTAATTTTTTTACAAAAAAATTCAATAAGGTATTTGAGAAAAACTAAATTTTTCCTTTTAATAATTTGCAGAGCTGAAAAATAGTTCACACAGTAGACGAAACTTGACCTAGAACCCCCAAACGCTTTCATTTAAGGGGCTATATAAAGATAACAAGCTTGGCTGTTAATACTTCTTAGTAGCGATAAACATCAAAGCATAAACCAAGAAGTAGGATAGAAGACGAAACTGCGAGACAAAGTTTTACTTAAATAAGTGAATTTGTAATCCAACTGCAACCTCTTACGTGTACATTTACTCAACCCATTTACCAACAAAAAATTTAAAACATAACAAGAAAAAGCAAGCATGTTTAAATGGAACAGAGCTATATATACCACATTGCTTATAAAAAGAAATAAATTTTCTGGTTTGTTTCAAAAAATTTATACATCAAAAACGATTACTTATCGCAAATTGTATACATATTGTAGCGAACATTACCAGTTTCGATACTTCACTATGCCGCTAGTAAAAATGCTGGACAGCGACAGCAGCACGCCAAGCAGATAAAATTGCAACCAGACATACACACATATATACGGCGGGCAACAGTCAATATGAGATGCAGAGCTGTACACAGCAATAAGGAGCATATATTACTCAGATATATACACTAGACTGGGTCGATTTATTAACCGATATCGCGCCATCGATTTTTCGATAGGATTTGGGCAAAAGTGCCACTACGCATACCCAAAAAAAAATAATTTTCGAGCCTGGAAATTTTTTTTTTTTTTTTGTTTTTTTTTTTTTTTGATTAAAAAAAAATTTTTTTTTTAAATCTGGTATCGATAACGTTTTTAGCGAACATTTTTGGGTCGGAGATGAACATTTTTTAGTAGGTCATGGAAAAAACCTTAAAAATTCAAAAAAATAATTCGCAAGCTCGAAAATTATTTTTTGGGTATGCGTAGTGGAACTTTTTTTCCTGAGCCCAAATCCTATCGAAAAATCGATGTCGCGACATCGGTTAACTTTCGTCCAAATCGACCCAGGTTAATATACACACATACATATAGAAGGAAAAAGTGAATATGAGATGCAGCAGTATGAGAGAAATAAATAAGTAACTACTTCGGGAGGTTATTTGAGAAATGCTTGCACCCTTAGAGAAATAGATTAACGAGGCAAACAGAGAGAATAAAAGCGGCGCAATGCAAGTGATGTTCAATCAGTTTTATTTTAACACGCTACTCATATGCGAATAAATACAATTGGAAAGATTTACCACCCTAGTACTGCTCATAGTAAAGATCATATTGTATACAAAATATTTGAGTTATTTATTCGACAGTTCAGCAATTGGAATGATAAGGGAAGGTGCAGAACAATCAAGATTTTCTGAAAACGCCAAGAATACAAACCATTAACCTTTACATCCCTAACGCTTAAGGTTCTTGAATAGCTTTTGGACATCAAAGGCTTAGCATGTATAAATAAAGGCCAGGCCAACAGAGATAGAGAAGATCTATACAAGCAGACATGGGCTCGGTGACAATGACCAAAAAAAATGGGAAGAGGAACACCATAGGATATTGTTTTTTAGCCACTACTGTGGGTTATAGCAATGAACGAGATACTATTCGAGCTGTTCAAGAACGCCGTAAATTTAGTACTATATGCTGACGAGGTTGTAAACGCAGTTTCGTGAGATTTTCTTACAACCTTAAACGATATACAACATGGTGCGCTTAGCAAGCTACATACTTGGGTGGCACCGAGCAGCCTTAATGCTAACCCAATTAAGATAAAACTAATGCTCTTCGGAAACAGAACTAAAAAACCTTAATTTCGTCTGCCTTCAATTAACGGCATAGAGTTCTCGCTACCAATGTGGGTTAAGAACTTTGGAGTCGAAATATACAAATAGTTAAACTGGAAATTCAATGTTGAAAGAAAAGTAGAAAGAAGATTTATATCACTTACTACTCGTATAGGATAAATTGGTGATTTAGACCAAAATTTACGATGTGGCTTTACACAACAGTCAAGACGTTTATCATATAGTACCGACAATAGTGTGGTGACCAGCCCTGGACAGGCAATACAACATTAAAAAACTTAACAAATTAAAACGGGAAGCCTGTGCTGAGGTAACAGGGGCACTTACGTCGTGCCCAACGTAGACTGCCAATGGACGTCTAAAACGCCTTAGAGCTCTGTCATCAGACTAAGGTCGTCTAGATATTGAGAAGAGAAGCAATATGGTCACTGTGATATTACCTTTTGCCTACATTGAACTTTGAAAATAACTTTATTGGTCAGTCGACGTAATATATAAGTAGAGTGTCACCTCACTCCAAGATGGATTACAGTATTCAAGCAGACTCTTTATTAGACTTCCAAACTCTGCTGGTATTTACCTTGCAATGCACCTAGGAACAGAGAGGGTCTGTGGCTTTCTGGTTGAGAATTCTGTAATCGGTTGAGAGGTATGCATATACTAAGCAGCGCTCAAAGCTCATGGAAAAAGATGCTGCGAAAGCAGCTACCTCAGCAACCATTACACTCATATGAGTACTAAATCATAGAAAAGTAAGTAAGGGTTTCTAAGTTCGTGTGTATCCGAATATTATATACTCAGCGTGAGTTTCAATTGTACACTTCAATTCAGATAAATTACTTTTTCGAACTTCGTTAAAAGGGACTTTTTTGAGGCTCTAAAAATGTTGTGTAATGCTTTACCGGAATACCATTAAAAGAAAAATTTCTCCCAATTTCCTCGCAAAATAAAAAGATATAGCTTATTATTCTTATTTACGACCCTTTTATGTGGGCGTGGTCTTTAACCGATCCCGTCAATTTTTACCAAAAATATTTCCTGCTATAAGGAAAATATGTGGACCCAATCTTATAATGATCCGTTGATTTTTCTTCGAGTCATGGCTGCCGAAACATATAAAATTGCTTGATCAAGAACGGGGCGGCGCCACCCTCATTTAAAAAAATTTAATTTTTTCTTTTCCTTGTTATAATTACACTTATGAAATGAAGCACCATTGATATTAAGCTATTTTATATAGAAGTGGGCGTGTTTCTTAAAAGTTTTCGTCGAAGCATTCTTTATATTAAGGGCAATCTGTCGAATTATGTTATGATAGGTTTAACGGTTTTTGATTTATGATTAATAATACTTGTGAAATTGATTTTATCACAAGTGGGTGTGCCACTCCCATTTTAAAAATTTTTTTTCATATTTTTATCAAGAGTATCAATATCAGTCCACACGCCAAATTTCAACATTCTAGGTGTATTATTTACTAAATAATCAGGGTTTTTGTGTTATCCAAAATGTTATATGTGTAAAAAGTGGGCGTGGTTATCGTCCGATCTCTCTCATTTTCAGTACCAATCTATTTTGGGTGCAGATAAGCCCGTTTCTGGAGAAAGTGCATCAAAAAGGTACCGACAGCGCTACTTGGGCCCGCTCTCACGAACTGGAGAGCCCTGTAAGCAACCAACATTTATCTCTACTATGGATTCGCCTAAATCAATAGGTCGCCGAGTGATTGTAAGCTGCACACATTCGTCCTCTCAAAATATTAGTACTAAACTGCAAGTGGTTATGTAAATTTTGAAACCACAAAAAATGTCCAACATAAAACGCACAGAATACATAACAAAGTTACATTGCGAATTTTATACATAACATATACGTATGTATTATATGTATATATAATATTGTTTAAGAAACTTAACATGTTGCAGGCATAAACAGTATAAAACTTGCAGAGTATAAATCCAAAACAGTTACAAAGGTGGGTATGACAAAGAGGTAACGTAATTATTTTTACAGGCTTCTTAACGCTGATTTAGAATCTGGCTTTTTGAACTACATGCACGCATACACACACATGTACATATAAACAAATATAATATATTTACAAACTACCAATCTACAAACAAGCCTATATATGTTGTTGTATGTGCACCTACACGCACAGAAGCCCTCCAAAAATCCCCGATTAGTGCCCAAAAAGAGTGGACTGCGCGATTGATCTCTTTTGTCTACATTGGAGTATTATTGATCTCCTCGTACCT
The DNA here is from genome assembly GCF_040869045.1 of Eurosta solidaginis. NCBI lineage: Eukaryota > Metazoa > Arthropoda > Insecta > Diptera > Tephritidae > Eurosta > Eurosta solidaginis. The sequence continues at coordinate 334,591,078 of NC_090319.1, read as the reverse complement.
CTTTGGCCAAGTTAGCATTAAAAAACCTTTCTTGCATAAGATTTTGTAAGGGGGCTCTTGTTCAACAAGCTTAATTATTGAAGCACTTTATTCTCGAAAAGTTTACCAGGGCGGAGGGATTTGTCTAAAATTTATTATTTAGGCGGTAACTTCATAACTCAAGTTCGGACGAACAAATAATAAAAATCATATAGCTGGGTCAGTTTCTTAAAGCTTCGTGGGTGGTTTGTAAGTGGGTTTTAGTTTCATATGTGGACCCTTTTCTGAGATATAGACCAAAGTGTTGAACATGGTGATCACAGAGTGTGTTTTCAGAATATGGGTATTAAAAATTATGTATTATTGCGGATTTTATTAAGGGTTGGTGGTTAGCGAGAAGAGCGAGAGGGTAAGTTATGCAAAGAGATGAAAAAAAAAGAAAAAAAGACAAGATTGGAAACAGACCCGTAAAGTACTGAGTACATACTTGTACTAGTACCAAATAAGTACAAGTACTCAAGTACTTCAAATCTAAGTACAAAGTATAAGTATTACAGTACTTGTATTTCGAATCCGAAAGTACAAGTAGATATACTTACGAAATACTTGCTAGTACACGAAAGTACTTTTTCTGATAAAATATGTCAGTTTAATTCATAAATAGAAAATCAAAATACGAGTGAAATTCATATTAGAAAGCAACAAGAAGTAAAACAACATATTAAATAAGTATAAATTGTACAACAGCTAACAATATTAAAGTAGTTTTGAATTTGCCTTTATTAGTACTAGCTTTCCAAACGAAAAGCCCGTCATTGATTGCTTTCTAGGACTATAAACTATGCCTGCTAAGGAGAATAAACGCTCTACTGGGTCCAGGGCCGTCTTTAACCTATTGGGTGCCCTGGGCACATTAGGATAATGGGGCCCCTATGACCTTGACGGAACCCTATTTTGTTAGAACAGACTAAGAAAGTAGGTAAACCAGGTTAAATATTTATTTTGATTAACAATCACATGAAACTAATAAATAAATGTAATATAGTCCACAAAAGTTACTGTTTGAGTATTTACAAGTTGGTGTTTAAAAATCTATGTTATTTGAAGAGGAATCTTTCTAGATTTCAGATGGGAAAACTCGTTAATAACTTCTTCAAAATCTATGCTTTTTAGTATAACAGATTCTATGGATATCAGCGATAAACTGGTTAATCTCTCTTGAAGCATTGTATTTCTTAATTCATTTTTAATTCTTTTTAATTTGGAAAAGGAGCGTTCTCCACTGCAGTTAGTTACCATCATGCTTAAAAAGATTCTTAAAGCGATTTCTACATTTGGAAATGTGTCTTCAATTTGGTTTTCTTTCAAAAGCTGATATATTTTTAATATGCAATCCTTATTTTCACTGTCATCAATTTTCAAGTATTCTTTTAAATGCAAACATTCTATTTCTAACTCTTTCTCATTAACGTCTTCATAATAAAATTCAGCAAATTCTTTGCAACATTGTCTCAACTCTTCAGGATTCAGAGTTTTCAGGCGAAAAAATAAATCAAAACGTTTACTAATATTCTGATACGAACTTAATCGCTGCTTTAGATGAACGCTGAGGGTATCAATTAGGGGAAGAAAGGTTTCTATTCTAAATTTCTCTCTTCCATTCAGTTTGACTGACGGTGCAGAGCCATCAAGAAAACTCTGGCGAGAACTTCTGCGTTTTTTTCTTTGAGATAGGTCCTTGTAGTCAGATTCCGGGTTTCTTTCTTTGGCAGACGATTCGAAGTAATCAAATTTATCCCTGAGGCTAATAAAAAAATCATCAAGTGAAGTTAACATATTAGTTGCAACGTTCAGTGTTGTTGTTTCTTTTTGAAGATAATTACTTATTTTGTCTATTCTTTTCAATACACTGTTCCAAATTTCCGTTAGTATAATATATTCTAATTTTTCCATTTTTCTGGACAGACTAAGCGCTTCGTCTCTAATTTCTCGTGCCTGTTCTGTATCGTTTTCGATGGATATCAAAGCTTCTATAACTTGTTCATGACCTTCATGCAAGGCGCTTACTGCATCTGCTCGGGCTGACCATCTAGTTTGTGAAAGGCTTTTAACAACTTTTTTTGATCCTAAATGTTCTGTCAATATATTCCATCGATGAGTGATCTGACACGAACTAGGGACTTTGTATTTGATCTGAGGGGGCCCCTATCATCGCGGGGCCCTGGGCATGTGCCCACTGTGCCCAGTAGCAAAGAGGGGCCTGACTGGGTCGGAGGAAGCTGAGGTCGTATTCATTTTGAGCGATAGGTCCTTCATAAGAGGATAACTCTGAAGCATATTGAAATCTGATGATGTATCACTATAACACCGTAAGAGCCATTTTGTCAAAGTTAGGTGATCGTAAGGGTGCTGGTTGATCTGCTTCAAAACCGTTCAATACTTATTAAAGTACTTCGAAAGTACTTACAAGTACTTTAATTGTACTTCAACAATTCGAGTACAAGTACCTCGATACTTATACTTGTACTAATTTTTCGAAGTACTGAGGTACTGATACTTGTACTTGCACTGGTACTTTTTCTTTACAGGCCTGATTGGGAATAAAATACGGAAAAAAAGAGAAAGGCAAGAGCAAGAAAAATAGAGACTGTGTTGGAGAAAAAAGAAAGTAGGAATAGGAAATGGAGAAAGAGGAAGGGTGAGATAAGAAGGAGAGGAACCTAAAACGAGGAGGAGTGAAAAAATATAAAGGGTGGTTGAGGGAGAGGAATAATGAGGGGAGAAAGTTAGAAAAATCGAAAAAGTCATAGGGGAAAGCACAGAGGAGGGAGAGGAATAAAGCATGTAGAAGGGAGGGAGAAATAAATACATATTTTTAGAAGCTGCAGTGTAACAACTGTCTCTGCTTACGGAGAATGTAGATAAATCAGAGAGAGGAATATTATCGGCCCGGAAAACATTTTAATTATCTACGTATAGCCTAAGTGTAAAAATGAATTCGATTAAAAATTGTACCTGTGTCACAAAGTTTCATTGTGGATTTAAAAAAACGGCATTGAAATCAAAAGGATGGAGCAGGTATTCATAAATTGTTATAGAGACTCCATATTTGAAGAAAGGTAGAGGAGTAGGAGGGGGAGTGATAGTTCAACCGGGAGTGGGAGAAGTAGTGAAAGTGGAACTTGGAGTGGCAGTGGGAGTGGAAATGAGAGCGCTAGTGGGAGTAGGACAGGGTGTGAAAGTTGAAATGGGGGTGGTAGCGATAAATGGAGTGAGAATGGGTTCGAGAGTGGGATGAAGATAAATTGAATGGGTAATGGACAATAATATTAAAAATAAATGAAAGATAAATTTGTAGAGAATGCAAAGGAGAGTGTGGAGAGGGAAAGCAAGGCTCACTTTTGATGTACAGGAAACCAATTTTCTGGCGGATTGAAGTCTGCCGGGCACTTTAGTTTTTCTATAAAACTTTGCATTTATTTAGGGGGATATTTTTTCTGAATTTTCCAATCAAGAATACTTGATTGAATATTTCTCAAAAAACATGGGCAGAAAATAAGAAAATTACTCCTATAACCAAGAATAAAACCAGTTTTAATTTTTAAGAAAGTTACTTGTCCACGATCAGTGTACGATTTAATGGAAAAATATTAAGTACAATTTTTCCTTATGTTATAATCTATTTTTCTAAATAAAATACCATGATTATTTGATTCATTATCAAAAACAGCTTAATGCATTATAGTCAAGTTTAAAATAATAAAAAAAATTCCCTTACGGGTCGAGAGACTTATCATATGTGAACAAAGAAACCTTGGCTGACAGTACCCATAGCTATACAAATATGACCTATCCCACACTACTCGTAGAGGTGCACAGATAACGTGTCGAATAGCACCGGCATGGGTAAGTATAAAACAGGATTTGACCGACAGTTGCAATCCTAGACTACACGTTCAGGCATAACCCATGTAAAGAGATCAACACTGTCCCTAAATACATAATCTTTTGGGACTCAACGAGTATTCATCCTAGACTGATCCAACTTTTTGCAGGGATATTATGCATTCGATGCTCATACATTCATGCGTAACTTGTACACGTAGCTCCTTATTTATGGCGAGATAAACAGAATGCAAGCTAAACTTTGTATTCCAAATTGTCTTTCGAATTTGAGGAAAATATGTTTATATTTATAGTAGAATTTGCAAGGGCAGTACATATTTGAAGTGTTTGTGTGGATAGGGATCTACATATATGACCCACTCTATTTGAACTATTAGCTTACTCTCCTTTTTGACTGTTTCGTTTTGATTTTTCGTGACTTCTATAGTAATAATACAATAATCTAGCCTATGCTTCTCTTCGTGGTATGGTAGTTCAAATTGGCGAGGATGCAGCTTCAGGTTTTATGCCGGTTGCGAACGATACACAGTTTTTGGGTTGTACTGAAAAGCGGAAAAACTCAATATCCAAGACAAATTTGAATGTCTTTGTAGAAATCTCTAACCCAACGCGTTATTGAGGTCAACGATTAAGACTTTGAAATTTCTTCGTTCTTAATTTGCTATTTGCTCCAATTTTCAGCAAAACGGAGCTCGTAGCAGAGCTTAGGAAGTGCTGTAACTTTTACGGCTATAACGCTGCTCTATGCTCTGTTCATGTTCAGAGCCGGAGCAAAAGCCCAAAAGAACTCTAGGGTAGCATGCCATTTTCGATCACTGATCGAAAGCCCTTTTGAAAATCACAATAGATCTGAAATGGTCGATCGGGTTACTGATACTTAGAAGAAGAAAGTTTTGAGCAGAAAAGATGTTAAGAAATGGGTGGAGTAGTTCTCCAAAAGTGAGGTATATGATTCAGCCATGTTCCGATAGCTCCATTCGAAATTGAAAGCATGGCTTGTAATATACCATCTGTCCCCGGCGATTTAAGGTTAGAGAAAGTCTTCACCGCCCATTTGATTTTGGTATCGGTCATCACTACCCGCCCCGCGATCGAAGTATAAGCGCTATTTACTGCATCTTCTGGATCATTTGCCGATGTAACATGCATGACGCCAAGCGCCTCAAAGGACCCTTAACAATATTTGAGCGTTCCTTGTTCCTTTCCTTATTAGTCCCTGTATTATATTTCCCCTTGTTAGGACTTCCCTCAACCATAAAAATTTCATACAAATTTAATTTTTTGTTCAGAACTATATTTGAAGCAAGTTAAATCTTGACAAATCCTGTACGTATACTAAGCCTTTTTCCACTTATCAATGCACAGGCACATTATACTACATACTATTTTTCTTCTCAGCTGTGAACATACTCGCACAATTCACTTACGCATGTAATTCCAAGTATTACATTTATCCAAAAATATATTTCATCAAGACTTAAATTCAGTTCTGACACTTGACCAATAACAAGAACTTTTGGAAAGATGTCGAGAAGAATGCATACATACATTCAATATTAATAGGTTTAAAAATATCAAAATACGTACATACCCAGTAGGGAATTCAGCTGACCTACCTCATAGTGATTCTACTTAGCAACGATTGTGATTGAAAAGTCTTATACTTTAGTGAAAAAAGTAAGGTATTTTTGTCTGCGATGCAATGCAGAGAGAGAGGAAGGAGGGTTTCAATCACTGAAGCTTCGCATACAACGAGTGAATAGAGCGATTTGCCATTAATCTTAGACGCATAAGGGACATATATGTCCCCGAGAAATTTTCACCATTTGCAGAAATACTGGCAACCCAAAACACTTCTATCTTCATTATACTCAGTTGAGCCGAGCTCGCAGAGTATATTAGCTTTGATTGGATAACGGTTGGTTGTACAGGAATAAAGGAATCGAGATAGATATAGACTTCCATATATCAAAATCATCAGTATCGAAAAAAAATTCGATTAAGCCATGTCCGTCCGTCCGTCCCTCCGTCTGTCCGTTAACACGATAACTTGAGTAAATTTTGAGGTATCTTGATGTAATTTGGTATGTTGGTTCTTGGGTACTCATCTCAGATCGCTATTTAAAATGAACGATATCGGACTATAAACACGCCCACTTTTTCGATATCGCAAATTTCGAAAAATTGAAAAAGTGTGATAATTCATTACCAAATACGGATTAAGCGGTGAAACTTGGTAGGTGAGTTGAACTTATGACGCAGAATATAAAACTAGTAAAAGTTTGGACAATGGGCATGGCACCGCCCACTTTTAAAAGAAGGTAATTTAGAAGTTTTGCAAGCTTTAATTTGGCAGTCGTTGAAGATATCATGATGAAATTTGGCAGGAACGTTACTCTTATTACTATATGTATGTTTAATAAAAATTAGCAAAATCGGAGAACGAACACGCCCACTTTTTAAAAAAAAATTTTTTTTAAAGTCAGATTTTAAAAGAAAAGTTAATATCTTTACTGTATATAAGTAAATTATGTCAACATTCAACTCCAGTAATGATATGGTGCAACAAAATACAAAAATAAAAGAAAATTTCAAAATGGGCGTGACTCCGCCCTTTTTCATTTAATTTGTTTAGGATAATTTAAATGCCATAAGTCGAATAAAAATTTACCAATACTTGTGAAATTTGGTAGAGGCTTAGAATCTAGGACGATAACTGTTTTCTGTGAAAAAGGAAGAAATCGGTTGAAGCCACGCCCAGTTTTTATACACAGTCGACCGTCTGTCCTTCCGCTCGGCCGTTAACACGATAACTTGAGCAAAAATCGATACAACTTTACTAAACTCAGTTCACGTACTTATCTGAACTCACTTTGTATTGGTGTAAAAAATGACCGAAATCCGACTATGACCACGCCCACTTTTTCGATATCGAAAATTACGAAAAATGAAAAAAATGCCATAATTATATACCAAATACGAAAAAAGGGATGAAACATGGTAGTTGTATTGGTCTATTGACGCACAATATAACTTTAGAAAAAAACTTGGTAAAATGGGTGTGACACCAACCATATTAAGTAGAAGAAAATGAAACAGTTTTGCAGGGCGAAATCAAAAGTTCTTGGAATCTTGGAAGGAATACTGTTCGTAGTATTACATATATAAATAAATTAGCGGTACCCGACATATGATGTTCTGGGTCACCCTGGTCCACATTTTGGTCGATATCTCGAAAAGGCGTAGAACTAAGGCCCACTCCATTTTAAAATACTCATTAACACCTTTCATTTTATACCCATATCGTACAAACACATTCTAGAGTCACCCCTGGTTCACCTTTATGGCGATGTCCCTAAATGGCGTCCATCTATAGAACTAAGGCCCACTCCCTTTTAAAATACTCATTAACACCTTTCATTTGATACTCATATCGTACAAAAAATTCTAGAGTCACCCCTGGTCCACCTTTATGGCGATATCTCGAAAAGGCGCCCACCTATAGAACTAAGGCCCACTCCCTTTTAAAATACTCATTAACACCATTCATTTGATACCCATATCGTACAAACAAATTCTAGAGTCACCTCGGGTCACCTTTATGGCGATATCCCGAAAAGGCGTCCACCCATAGAACTAAGGCCCACTCCCTTTTAAAATACTCATTAACACCTTTCATTTGAAACCCATATCGTACAAACAAATTCTAGAGTCAGGCCTGGTCCACCTTTATGGCGATATCCCTAAATGGCGTCCATCTATAGAACTAAGGCCCACTCCCTTTTAAAATACTCATTAACACCTTTCATTTGATACCCATATCGTACAAAAAAATTCTAGAGTCACCCCTGGCCCACCTTTATGGCGATATCTCGAAAAGGCGTCCACCTATAGAACTAAGGCCCACTCCCTTTTAAAATACTCATTAACACCTTTCATTTGATACCCATATCGTAGAAAAAAATTCTAGAGTCACCCCTGGTCCACCTTTATGACGATATCCCGAAAAGGCGTTCACCCATAGAACTAAGGCCCACTCCCTTTTAAAATACTCATTAACACCTTTCATTTGATACCCATATCGTACAAACACATTCTAGAGTCACCCCTGGTTCACCTTTATGGCGATGTCCCTAAATGGCGTCCATCTATAGAACTAAGGCCCACTCCCTTTTAAAATACTCATTAACACCTTTCATTTGATACTCATATCGTACAAAAAATTCTAGAGTCACCCCTGGTCCACCTTTATGGCGATATCTCGAAAAGGCGCCCACCTATAGAACTAAGGCCCACTCCCTTTTAAAATACTCATTAACACCATTCATTTGATACCCATATCGTACAAACAAATTCTAGAGTCACCTCGGGTCACCTTTATGGCGATATCCCGAAAAGGCGTCCACCCATAGAACTAAGGCCCACTCCCTTTTAAAATACTCATTAACACCTTTCATTTGAAACCCATATCGTACAAACAAATTCTAGAGTCAGGCCTGGTCCACCTTTATGGCGATATCCCTAAATGGCGTCCATCTATAGAACTAAGGCCCACTCCCTTTTAAAATACTCATTAACACCTTTCATTTGATACCCATATCGTACAAAAAAATTCTAGAGTCACCCCTGGCCCACCTTTATGGCGATATCTCGAAAAGGCGTCCACCTATAGAACTAAGGCCCACTCCCTTTTAAAATACTCATTAGCACCATTCATTTGATACCCATATCGTACAAACAAATTCTAGAGTCACCCCGGGTCACCTTTATGGCGATATCTCGAAAAGACGTCCACATATAGAACTAAGGCCCACTCCCTTTTAAAATACTCATTAACACCTTTCATTTGATACTCATATCGTACAAACACATTCTAGAGTCACCCCTGGTCCACCTTTATGGCGATATCCCGAAAAGGCGTCCACCCATAGAACTAAGGCCCACTCCCTTTTAAAATACTTATTAACACCATTCATTTGATACCCATATCGTACAAACAAATTCTAGAGTCACCCCGGGTCACCTTTATGGCGATATCTCGAAAAGACGTCCACATATAGAACTAAGGCCCACTCCCTTTTAAAATACTCATTAACACCTTTCATTTGATACCCATATCGTACAAACACATTCTAGAGTCACCTCTGTTCCACCTTTATGGTGATATCCCGAAAAGGCGTCCACCCATAGAACTAGGGCCCACTCCCTTTTAAAATACTCATTAATACCATTCATTTGATACCCATATCGTACAAACAAATTCTAGAGTCACACCGGCTCACCTTTATGGCGATATCTCGAAAAGGCATCCACCTATAGAACTATAGCCCACGCCCTTTTCAAATACTCATTAACATCTTTCATTTGATACCCATATCGTACAAACACATTCTAGAGTCACCCCTGGTTCACCTTTATGGCGATGTCCCTAAATGGCGTCCATCTATAGAACTAAGGCCCACTCCCTTTTAAAATACTCATTAACACCTTTCATTTGATACCCATATCGTAGAAAAAAATTCTAGAGTCACCCCTGGTCCACCTTTATGACGATATCCCGAAAAGGCGTTCACCCATAGAACTAAGGCCCACTCCCTTTTAAAATACTCATTAACACCTTTCATTTGATACCCATATCGTACAAACACATTCTAGAGTCACCCCTGGTTCACCTTTATGGCGATGTCCCTAAATGGCGTCCATCTATAGAACTAAGGCCCACTCCCTTTTAAAATACTCATTAACACCTTTCATTTGATACTCATATCGTACAAAAAATTCTAGAGTCACCCCTGGTCCACCTTTATGGCGATATCTCGAAAAGGCGCCCACCTATAGAACTAAGGCCCACTCCCTTTTAAAATACTCATTAACACCATTCATTTGATACCCATATCGTACAAACAAATTCTAGAGTCACCTCGGGTCACCTTTATGGCGATGTCCCTAAATGGCGTCCATCTATAGAACTAAGGCCCACTCCCTTTTAAAATACTCATTAACACCTTTCATTTGATACCCATATCGTAGAAAAAAATTCTAGAGTCACCCCTGGTCCACCTTTATGACGATATCCCGAAAAGGCGTTCACCCATAGAACTAAGGCCCACTCCCTTTTAAAATACTCATTAACACCTTTCATTTGATACCCATATCGTACAAACACATTCTAGAGTCACCCCTGGTTCACCTTTATGGCGATGTCCCTAAATGGCGTCCATCTATAGAACTAAGGCCCACTCCCTTTTAAAATACTCATTAACACCTTTCATTTGATACTCATATCGTACAAAAAATTCTAGAGTCACCCCTGGTCCACCTTTATGGCGATATCTCGAAAAGGCGCCCACCTATAGAACTAAGGCCCACTCCCTTTTAAAATACTCATTAACACCATTCATTTGATACCCATATCGTACAAACAAATTTTAGAGTCACCCCTGTCCCACCTTTATGGCGATATCTCGAAAAAGCGTCCACCTATAGAACTAAGGCCCACTCCCTTTTAAAATACTCATTAACACCTTTCATTTGATACCCATATCGTAGAAAAAAATTCTAGAGTCACCCCTGGTCCACCTTTATGACGATATCCCGAAAAGGCGTTCACCCATAGAACTAAGGCCCACTCCCTTTTAAAATACTCATTAACACCTTTCATTTGATACCCATATCGTACAAACACATTCTAGAGTCACCCCTGGTTCACCTTTATGGCGATGTCCCTAAATGGCGTCCATCTATAGAACTAAGGCCCACTCCCTTTTAAAATACTCATTAACACCTTTCATTTGATACTCATATCGTACAAAAAATTCTAGAGTCACCCCTGGTCCACCTTTATGGCGATATCTCGAAAAGGCGCCCACCTATAGAACTAAGGCCCACTCCCTTTTAAAATACTCATTAACACCATTCATTTGATACCCATATCGTACAAACAAATTCTAGAGTCACCTCGGGTCACCTTTATGGCGATATCCCGAAAAGGCGTCCACCCATAGAACTAAGGCCCACTCCCTTTTAAAATACTCATTAACACCTTTCATTTGAAACCCATATCGTACAAACAAATTCTAGAGTCAGGCCTGGTCCACCTTTATGGCGATATCCCTAAATGGCGTCCATCTATAGAACTAAGGCCCACTCCCTTTTAAAATACTCATTAACACCTTTCATTTGATACCCATATCGTACAAAAAAATTCTAGAGTCACCCCTGGCCCACCTTTATGGCGATATCTCGAAAAGGCGTCCACCTATAGAACTAAGGCCCACTCCCTTTTAAAATACTCATTAGCACCATTCATTTGATACCCATATCGTACAAACAAATTCTAGAGTCACCCCGGGTCACCTTTATGGCGATATCTCGAAAAGACGTCCACATATAGAACTAAGGCCCACTCCCTTTTAAAATACTCATTAACACCTTTCATTTGATACTCATATCGTACAAACACATTCTAGAGTCACCCCTGGTCCACCTTTATGGCGATATCCCGAAAAGGCGTCCACCCATAGAACTAAGGCCCACTCCCTTTTAAAATACTTATTAACACCATTCATTTGATACCCATATCGTACAAACAAATTCTAGAGTCACCCCGGGTCACCTTTATGGCGATATCTCGAAAAGACGTCCACATATAGAACTAAGGCCCACTCCCTTTTAAAATACTCATTAACACCTTTCATTTGATACCCATATCGTACAAACACATTCTAGAGTCACCTCTGTTCCACCTTTATGGTGATATCCCGAAAAGGCGTCCACCCATAGAACTAGGGCCCACTCCCTTTTAAAATACTCATTAATACCATTCATTTGATACCCATATCGTACAAACAAATTCTAGAGTCACACCGGCTCACCTTTATGGCGATATCTCGAAAAGGCATCCACCTATAGAACTATAGCCCACGCCCTTTTCAAATACTCATTAACATCTTTCATTTGATACCCATATCGTACAAAAAAATTGTAGAGTCACCCCTGGCCCACCTTTATGGCGATATCTCGAAAAGGCGTCCACCTATAGAAGTAAGGCCCACTCCCTTTTAAAATACTCATTAACACCTTTCATTTGATACCCATATAGTACAAACAAATTCTAGAGTCACCCTGGGTCACCTTTATGGCGATATCTCGAAAAGGCGTCCACCTATAGAACTAAGACCCGCGCTCTTTTCAAATACTCATTAACACCTTTCATTTGATACCCATATCGTACAAAAAAATTCTAAAGTCACCCCTGGCCCACCTTTATGGCGATATCTCGAAAAGGCGTCCACCTATAGAACTAAGGCCCACGCTCTTTCAAAATACTCATTAACACCTTTCGTTTGATACCCATTTCGTACAAACAAATTCTAGAGTCACCCCTGGTTCACCTTTATGGCGATATCTCGAAAAGGCGCCCACAAATAGAACTAAGGTCCACGCCCTTTTAAAATACTCATTAACACCTTTCATTTGATACCCATATCGTACAAACAAATTCTGGAGTCAGGCCTGGTCCACCTTTATGGCGATATCCCTAAATGGGGTCCATCTATAGAACCATGGGCCACTTCCTCTTAAAATACTCTTTAATACCTTCCATTTGATACACATGTCATACAAACACATTCCAGGGTTACCCTAGGTTCTTTTTACTACATGGTGATTTTCCCTTATTTTGTCTCCACAGCTCTCAACTGAGTATGTAATGTTCGGTTACACCCGAACTTAGCCTTCCTTACTTGTTTTATTTAAACTTGACTATACCTTGTTAAGTTTTACCGATGGCACCATTAATAAAAACCGTTATGTGGGTAAATACTCGTGGACAAAGAAGCAGAAATCTCTGTAGCAAGTCGTCAGTATTTAGAACTGTTTAATTCTATCTAAAGAATATATCTCGATAATTTTTGACTTGATTTATACTCACTGGAAAGTAGAATTAATACTTTATTACATAATTTTGGTTTTTTCGTCAAAGTGATGAAAATTTAGCAAAAAAACGCAAAGGGACGCCGGTGTCCCTATATGCATCAAAGGAGACTTTTGCTTTCAACTATTAATATTTTATGCTTTGTAATTTTTTCAGGTTTTCGCTATTATTTTCGCATATTTTGTTGTCAAAAATGTGTTTAAATCGACGCAGAGAATGGCTGACAATAGCTGACAACAGCGACGACGAGGACGGTCTCCTTGATGAAGAGGACCAAATATTTTTAGCGCAAGATCTAGATGCCGGGGTGACTGCCATTGAAATTGAACCTTGCTCAATCACTCTTGAGCAAGATGTAGTTCAAAACCAGCCATCCAATGTTAGTGCCCCAAATTTTAGTTGGCGAAAAACGCGTATTTGCCCCATAATTTCTGGAGGAACAAGAATACGATTTCGGTAAGGTTCTTATTGCTGAAAGCAACCGCACTTTTGATGAGGAATTGACTCCTGTAAACATTTTCAATAAGGTTGCTGACTTCGAAAACTTAATTGATAAGATCATAGTTCCTGAATCAATACGTATTTGTGAACAAAACGAGGATTCAAATTATGGTGCAGGGCGGACTCTTCTACGGGATATTTATTTCAGTTTGACTTGTATATTGGAAGAAAAAATAGCGGTCCTGAAACTGGTTTGGGGGAATTGGTGTTGTTGCAATTGTGTGAAAATTTACAGGGTTTAGGTTGCGAACTATACTTTGACAATTTTTTCAGCTCTCCCAATCTTCAGTACCAATTGATAAAAATAAATAAAAGAACGTGGGACAGTACGATCAAATAGAAAAAATATTCCAAAGAACGTGCCATCTGACAAAAATATGAAACGGGGTGACATTTTCACGACCAGTAGCAATGGAATTTCTTTCTCCCATACCGACATCTACAGTCAAGAGGCGGGCTCAAGGTAGTGGTGAGAAGATGAGTGCAACATGCCCTTAAGTTTTTGTAGAGTACAATAGAAACATGGGAGGGGTAGATTTAATGGACCAAAAAAGCGTGCTACGAAGTGGATAGAAAGGCTAAAATAAAATATTACCTACGACTAATTTTCGACATGCTGGATATCGCTATGTATAATTCATATATAATTTATCGCAGGCTGCACGAGCTAAACGCATCGAAGGAAGTTTGATTTCAATTCTAGAATTTCGCCAGGTAGTAGCTCGGTCTCTAATTGGCAGTTTTACATCTAGACAAAGGTCTTTGAAGTCAGTTGTTATGACCAAAAAGCGAATATCTCTAGCTTATAAGCACGGAGCACCCTCACATATAATGAAGAAGGTAACTATCATGAAAAGATGCGTACAGTGTGCAAAAAATCGTGTAGAGAATAGCACAAATAACACTTGCTCTACATGTAATGTTCATTTATGTTACACTACAGAACGTAATTTTTTTGCAGAAAATCACTAATATTTAGTATATTAAAGTACCTAATAGAAAGTTTGTTATTCCTGGCATAATTTGTGTTTAATTAAAACAAATCTGCGCAACAACTTTTTTATAGAGACAAAAACATGTATACCTTATCGCATATAGGGAAATATATGTCCCCTTTGAAAAAACACATAAATATAAAAATTAAAAATTTTTTTTTTTTCAATTTTATGTTGAACTAAACGAAAATAAAAAGATACAAACAAAAAAAATTATTGTTACTACCTTGGTTTCTTTATAAACGTGTAAGGGTTAACATCAACACATCTGACTACATATTTAAACTAGTCAACATCACATCAAACTGGATTGTGTTGGATACTGGATACCTTACGTTTGGTCGACGACCAATCTGAAAATCTCAAAATTAGTGCCTACATTACAAAATAACTCCGCCATCTTAACGAATGGTTCAACAACTCCATATTTTAGCCATCTGCTCATATAGCCCACTTTCACACATCACATCAGCACATCGGATGGCATGAGATCATCACATCATCACCATACTCGTACATCATATCGTCGTATACATATCTTTTTGTGAGTTTGCTTTTTACTCGTATCTTTATCGTATGTTAACGAAGAGCTACTGATCAATTCAGCCGCTGGAAATCTTATCCTGGCGAGATATGCGGGATTCTATGGTTGAGTCTGTTCATAAGAGGATTAGTTATGAATCTAAGTTCATATTTTCCATGACTGCTTCAAATATATCTAAAAAACGATACTTCACATCAATAAATCAGATAGAAACTGATCATCACATCATAACGATACATCACATCATCGCTAACACTGTGTATATTGATTAGCACATCACTACCACTGATACAACCAATACACTTTCACCGCTCGATATATTTCTTGATACGTGATCTTATGCTTGACTCATGCGCAAGTTTCTTTTTTAATTACGAGTCTTCGTATTTTATATTTTGTTATTTGTTTATTGTTTTTTTTTTCTTGTGCTGCTACAACCAAGAAGGTCCCCGCAACCTTAATGATCTGTTGATCGGGTCAATCGCTAAAATTTACCTACTGGTTAAATCTGCCGGATTCAATTGTTGAGTCTGTCTACATGTGAATGTTTTAAAAAACTAAGTTCAGATTTTCGAGGATTGCCTTAAATGTATATGTATATGAACACATCATATCAACACATCAAATAGCAACTGAACGTCATATCACCACCATACATCACATCGTCGCTATTGGAGTATATTTTTATTTGCCAAATCATTACAAAAACAAACCAATTTTTAATCACTCAACAGATATATAGGCGCAACACATAACTTGACTCATGCACACATATTTTTTTGAAAAAAAAAAAGAGTTTTCGTATTTTACATAGCGTTAGTTGGCCATTCTCTTATGTGTTAATGTGCCTGCCACCACAAAGAGCTGTTGAACAAATGAGTGAGTGAAGGCCCTCCACAGGTCACATCTGCTGGACTCAATGGTTGAGTCTATCCATATGTGGATTTTCAAAGAATCTAAGTCAGACTCGCAGACTGGTTCGAAGGTTTCTGGATATCGATACATCACATCATCATCATATTGTAACTCATCACCAAGCATCACATAGACTCTCACAAAGTCAATTTTAATATGATACTCCAGTTCAGCATGCATCACTAATACACACTCATCTCTGAATAGTTTTCAATGAAAGTGTTCTATTGCTTGACTTATCCACAATTTTTTTAACACATTTTTTTAGAAGGTATCTGCTATCATAGATATCCGTTAATAAATTCAACCGCTGAAAGTTCTCTATTGGACAGATCTTCTGGATTCTATAATTGAGTCTATTCGTATGCAGAATTTTGATTGATTTTAGTTCAGATTTTCGCAACATTCCTTCTTTAAAGGTATCTGCAAGTCGATACTTCAACACACCATAAACTCATCATCACATCACTGGTTCACCTTTATCCAAAAACTTTTATTAAATATGCCACATTTTAACCAACATATATTACTATTGCACCCGCATCACGCGATGGATTTTGATACCGGCCTTTCAAACTTATCCGAAATTCGTGAATATAAAAAAAAATTTAGGAATGAAAATTTATGTACATAAAATACAAATTTTGTATAGCAGGCAAGATTATTATTCTTTTTGAACTTGGTGATTATGCATATCGTGAAACAAATTAGTGGTTATCTAAAACTCATTTTAAAACTAATTTTTCCTTAGACTGGCTACAAAAATACCGACCGGGTATTTATATCGTTTTAAGCATAACGTTCAAGGGAAAACAACTACAAGTGTTTCGTTAGCACTGAATTAATTTGGAATCGGCTTTGTACTGCCTTTAAGTATCCCTTTGTTCTGGCATGTGAATGTCAAATTGCCACTGACACTGCGAAATTGTGGTTTCGGATATATACACATGCATATCTATTTAAAGTTTCTTTGCAACAAACAAATTTATATACTCTCCATGCCTACATATACGTACATATATGTATGTACTTCCGACTGCTTGTGCTTATAGATATTAAAAACCTTTTTAAAAGCTTTCGTAGTAGTTATGCAAGTTTACATACTTGTGTTTTAAATTTTGAGACCAAAAAAACAAAACCAAAGTAAGACCGCTTGTGAAATGAAATGAATATGTAATGGTAAAGCAAACATAACATAAACTACATCATTTGTTGTTGTTGCCATCATATGATGTTGTTACATATTGAGGCCATTCACCAAAAAATTATTTTTGTCATGTTTTTCTGAAGGTGTATAGGCACACATCTTGTGCGATTCTCAAAGTAAATAAGTAGCATAAGTATTATTTCATCACATATTGTGTTCTTACGTATGTGTCCAACTAGTCATGCATCTTGTCTTATAGTCGTCCGATAATTTTGACATCGCAAAAGCATGAAAACTAGCATTGCAAATAGTCGAATTTCGTAGAAAAAATATATATTGGGGTTACGCAAATAAATTATTTAAATGCCCAAGGACTGGTAAATTAGTACTCTACCGAAACCGTAATGTAAAAATAAAGACTGCAGTATTTGCAAACAACTCTTAATATTTGTTGAAACAAGTGGTCTGTTTGGAAACAAGTTTGTCATCAAGGCGTAAGCACCAGGTTACGGAGTGCTTAAACTTTGTTTTGATTCGAAGTCAGACCATCTAAGATTTTTTCTCGGATTCCTGTTTGATGAGCTAAACACAGTTCAGCGAAAAAACTTTACAAAAATTCCCCTAGCCCTTTTTGAGAAAACTGCATTTTAGTGCATCATCATGTAACATCAATTGTACTGTTTGATAGTGAAAATATACACTTGGAGAGATGTACCACAATTTGTAGACCTAGTCAAGCACCTGCGAACTCTCGTAATATTTTATTGCTGAGATTATTTAAGATCACGAAACATAGATCCGAAAAAAGATCTGAGGTTGTCTGACTTCAAATTAAAACATAGTTCACGCATCACGTTAGTCACTTGTGAAGTTCAATGTATAAACACAAAGGTCTTTGTCTTAAAAGCTATTATAATAGCTAACAGCTATTATAATTATCAAAAGCGAAATTTCTATTGTCGAGTTATTGGTGTGTTATCGGTATTTTTCCAGCTCTTAATCGAATTCTTATTTATTTTTTACTAGAAGACCCGGCAGACGTTGTCCTGCCCTAAATTTGGCCAATCTGCATACATTTTAATAAGCTTTTTCCGTCTGACCACATTTTGGCCTATATTCCGAGACCATAGTCACCCAGGGGTATGAAAATTACCCTCTAATAAAGCACTCATCAACAGCTTACATTTGATATCCACATTTTATAAACACATTTTAGGGGTACCCGGGTCCTCGTTTTCGCCTATATCTAGAGACCCTAGTCACCCAGGGGTATGAAAATTACCCTCTACTAAAGCACTCATCAACAGCTTTTATTTGATATCCATATTCTATAAACACACCCTAGGGGTACCCGGGTCCACGTTTTGGCCTATATCTCGAGACCATAGTTACCCAGGGGTATGAAAATTACCCTCTACTAAAGCACTCATCAACAGCTTTCATATGATATCCATATTCTATAAACACACTCTAGAGGTACCCGGGTCCACGTTTTGGCCTGTATATGTAAGTATTAGAATTTTTCTCACTTTTTAAACCTTCCCTAGACCTCCACGAATAATTCAAGACCAAGATAAGATAAATCCGTTCAGCCGTTCTCGAGTTTTAGCGAGACTAACGAACAGCAATTCATTTTTATATATATAGATTGGCGGATTTCGGATGTGCCTTCGACTACACAATCGGTAGCTTTTCTATAGCAAATCGATAACTTTTTGATAAAATATCGAAAGCTTTAGGATAATTAGTCGATAACACATAAATTTTCGACGACAAATTGATAGTTTTCTATGACAAATTTTCGATAACCTTTTGATAACAACTCGAAAACAACTATAACACATCTATAATAGACCAATGAATCGTCGATGGGAAATGGATACTATGCCCACATTTTTAAGCTATTGCATAGATTTTATCGCGGGCTTGGCGACTAAATCAAAAAAAACCGTAACGGATATTTTTCAAAAAAGATCCGAAAAGGCTCGAAAAGGTTCGAAAGGATTCGAAAAGTTTCGTAAAGGTTCGGTGTTAGCAACAGGCCAAATACATAATATTGGATCTCTATCATAATCAGCGGTGGGCAGGTTACCAAATTGAGAATGTGTTAGTAAACACGAACGCGTAGCGAGCACGAAAGCAAAATCAATTATTTATTTAGTTTGATATCAATGCTTGAACGGTGAATACGTGTCAGACGCACTCTTTGGTACTCTGTTTTAACCGCGCGTGCGACGCTTCCTCATCGAAATCAAACTAAAAGAGCTGTCGTTGATTTTCACGAAGTAGCCAATGTGCTATCGCTTATCGTATACATATATGGTCGCTTACAAGCCAACCTAATAAAACCGCACTGCGTTTTTTTAGCACACGCAAACAACCGGCGTTTTTTGCCCTAACCCAAATAAGCATGCGTTGCGACAATGTAAAGCATGTGTGCAAACGTTAAATCTAGAGGCTCCATTACTGATACTTAGCATAGACTTGACTTGGCTTGCGAACTGTCACTTACAGTTCTGTTAAATGAACATTGCATGTTACTGATTACTCCAAACTTAACTTAACTTAGAAGTCTGTTGAATTTTGATTTTCTATGTAAGTTCTAAGTGACGTTTACATTTTGAGATGCCATTTGTTTGTTTCCATTTCATTTTGACATTTTGTCATACAAATTGACATTTATTTAAAAATAAATTTCAACGCTGATTATGATGCCAGATTTTATGCGCCAAGTGGAGTATAATCGTGGCTAAGTTGCCAAGTTTACGCCAAGTCAAGTCAAGTCTATGCTAAGTATCAGTAATGGGGGCTTTAATGTCACGCAGAACAAAAATTGGAAATCGAGTTAGGTTTTCACGCAGCAAATTCAATTTGAGTTGCTCTTATACAAGTTGTATGTGCATGAGACATTTTTGACAGAAAATGACTTGAGTACGTCAATATACGTTTATATTAGGTTGGCTTTTTAGCAGCTGGTAAGCTCACGCCCACCCCGGATCATAAAGGTAAAGTTAAAGTTAAAGTGAATGTTAAAGTTAAAGCGAAAGTTAAAGTTAAAAATAAAGTTAAAGTGAAAGTTAAAGTTAAAGTTAAGGTTAAAGTTAAAGTTAAAGTTAAAGTTAAGGTTAAAGTTAAAGTTAAGGTTAAAGTTAAAGTTAAAGTTGAAGTTAAAGTTAAAGTTAAAGCTAAGTTAAAGTGAATGTTAAAGTTAAAGCGAAAGTTAAAAATAAAGTTAAAGTGAAAGTTAAAGTTAAAGTTAAAGTTAAAGTGAATGTTAAAGTTAAAGCGAAAGTTAAAGTTAAAAATAAAGTTAAAGTGGAAGTTAAAGTTAAATTTAAAGTTAAAGTTAAAGTTAAATTTAAAGTTAAGGTTAAAGTTAAAGTTAAAGTTAAAGTTAAAGTTAAAGTTAAAGTTAAAGTTAAAGTTAAAGTGAATGTTAAAGTTAAAGCAATAGTGAAAGTGAAAGTAAAAGTTAAAGTTAAAGTTAAAGTTAAAATTAAAATTAAAATTAAAGTTAAAGTTAAGGTTAAAGTTAAAGTTAAAGTTAAAGTTAAGGTTAAAGTTAAAGTTAAAGTTGAAGTTAAAGTTAAAGTTAAAGTTAAAGTTAAAGTTAAAGTTAAAGTTAAAGTTAAAGTAAAAGTTAAAGTTAATGTTAAAGTTAAAATTAAAGTTAAAGTTGAAGTTAAAGTGAATGTTAAAGTTAAAGCGAAAG
The DNA here is from genome assembly GCF_040869045.1 of Eurosta solidaginis. Taxonomy (NCBI): domain Eukaryota; kingdom Metazoa; phylum Arthropoda; class Insecta; order Diptera; family Tephritidae; genus Eurosta; species Eurosta solidaginis. The sequence goes on along the minus strand of NC_090319.1, from coordinate 334,570,444 downwards.
TTAAAGTTAAAAATAAAGTTAAAGTTGAAGTTAAAGTTAAAGTTAAAGTTAAAGTGAATGTTAAAGTTAAAGAGAAAGTTAAAGTTAAAAATAAAGTTAAAGTTAAAATGAAAGTTAAAGATAAAGTCAATGTCAAAGTCAAAGCTAAAGCTAAAGTTAAAGTGAATGTTAAAGTTAAAGAGAAAGTTAAAGTTAAAAATAAAGTTAAAGTTAAAATAAAAGTTAAAGTTAAAGTTAAAGTTACAGTTAAAGTTAAAGTTAAAGTCAAAGTTAAAGTTAGAGTTAAAGTTAAGGTTAAAGTTAAAGTTAAAGTTAAAGTTAAAGTTAAAGTTAAAGTTAAATTTAAAGTTAAAGTTAAAGTTAAATTTAAAGTTAAAGTGAATGTTAAAGTTAAAGTGAAAGTTAAAGTTAAAGTTAAAAATAAAGTTAAAGTTAAAGTCAAAGTTAAAGTTAAAGTGAATGTTAAAGTTAAAGTGAATGTTAAAGTTAAAAATAAAGTTAAAATTTTCTTATCGGTCACCACGCTTAAAAAGGTTAACTTGAATTAATATCAAAGACAAAACTTGAATTAATATCAAAGAAAACAAAATGTTGCATAAATATTATAACTGCATAAGTTGATAATATGCAATAGCTATACCGCGGCAGTCCCCGAGTGCCACGCGTCCTTTTTTAATGACAAACCTTTTTTCTCCTTTCTTGTTTTTTCATTACTTTCTCGCTGTTACTTTCCTCTCTGTTACTCTCCTTCCCTTTTCTTTCTTTTCCTTGCCTTATTTTCCTTCTCCTTCCTTTCCTTTCCTTTCCTTTCTTTCCTTCCCCTTCCTCTCCATTACTGGCTTTTCTTTGGTCCGGCAAGGCGACTTAATCGATAAGTTACGCACAGTAGTTGTATTACGGCCTTAAACGCTACACTGCTGGTGGAAAGCACCGCAAAACTTCTCGGGTGTAGAAAAGTCATCAAGATCTCTTAACTGAAGTCGGCCGTTTGATACTTTGCTGTGACCTTTGCTAATTTTATTAGGACTGCGCTTGCTTGGTGAGCGCTTGTTTTCCGTAGATGAAATCTTTTCAGTTGAAATTGCAAATATCCTTTTTCCGTTCTTCTAATATTGTTGACGCCTTTTGATTCATTGCACCTCCTAAGTTTCCATCTCCTCTCTTGCTATTGAAATAGCTGGAGACACTCCTCGCTAGTATTTGAGTTTCACTCCCATCGATTTTGACAACGTGAGCGCGAAGCGTTTTGGCCCCGGTGTAGAGGGAAGTAGCTTACGCCCTATGATTGGATTGAAGGCTATTTTTAATACGCTTAAATTAGCTTCACTTGTATGTATATTTGTTTAAAACTCTCTAGGCTAGGCGCGCAAAGGAGAGTTAGACCCATCTAGCGGCAATTTTTGAAGACTGGCGGCAGTGGTTAAATAACTTGCTACAAAACGAGTTGTGCTTAATAGCGGTTATTGCTATTTTGTCTTCATCATAATCAGGTGGGAGGACATTAATTCCATCATCGAGGTTTATCAACCCTGTAAGCAGAGAAGTGTTCCCTTGGTAATATAATTACCCTCTGGACGTCGGTTACAAGATCGTCGGTTTTGCTATTAAAGGAGCTTGCTCCGTCTGTCGCAGAACTTTTTTCTTAAAATTTGCGGGTTTTATTCCTGGTGGCTTGCAGGTCAAGAGAAAAGTCACTCACGCCTTTCCACCTCTGATTTTATCTTCCTGTAGATTTGTATCACCTCCCTTTTTCAACACCCGGTAGCGTTCACACATTCTTCTCCTTGCGCTCACCTTTAACGTAGCCTTGTAGGCAGCGTATTTCCATTCCGTGGCCGCCGGTAACCAATTTTTTCTTCGGTGACGATACGAAATGCTTTAAAGATATGCTTCTACACGCAGGCATAAAAATGCTTTGTAAAATAGCCTTTGAATATTTTGAGATACATTGTTGCTTCTACTGACCCATGATTTGAGCGAAAACTGCATGAGTAATTTTAGGTTCATAAATATGTCTGCTGAAAATTAATTGGAAATTAGACGAAAATTGTCACAATCATTTTTTTATATTTTTGTTTTGTTTTTTCCTTTCATGGCAATTGAAATGCGCATCTGTACTTTGGGACACATTTTATGAAAATTAAAATTAATATAATTAAATTTTGGTTAGGCTTTTTTGACCAATGTATTTTAGATGCAAAATAAAAACTTTATTTCATCTTTCTACCCGACGTTTCGCTAGTCTCTCTATCTTCTTTAGGGGGATATCTGTTTATTTAGGAAAAGTGTCCTTTGATGTAGTGTCCCTGTTCACAAACATTCCCACCAATCTAGCCATAAACATAATCATGAGCAAATGGGACCAAATTAAGCCCAAAACTAATATACCAAAGAACAAGTTTCATGACATACTAAAATTTTGTCTATTAGAAAATAACTATTTTATACACAATAATACAAACTACACACAAACTTTTGGTATGCCAATGGGCAACCCACTTTCCCCGACAATAGCTGACATAATTATGGATGATTTACTTGACAACGCACTTAAGGCACTTAAGCAAAATCTTAACATCAGTATTAAATTTCTAGTCAAATATGTGGACGATATCTTCGCGATAGTAAAACAAAATGATTTGGAACAAATTTTAAATGCCCTTAACAGCTACCATAAAAACATTCAGTTCACGTACGAAATGGAAAAAGATCGTACCATTCCCTTTCTGGACATCAGAATACATAACAACAAAGGAACCCTAATTTTTGATTGGTATACAAAACCATTATCATCCGGCCGTCTCATTAATTTTCATTCTTCACAACCCCTAAAATATAAAATTAATACGGCAAAAAATATTATTAACAAGGTGCTCACAATAAGCGACAAACAATTTTGGAACAAAAATATTAGTAAAATGAAAGAAATTTTAAGAAATAACAATTATCCGAGCACCCTAATAAAAAGCCTGACTGAACAAAAAGTAATTGAAATAAACAGCCAACAAAGTAAATCAACACGAGGAGAGGCAGAAACAAAACAATATTTCAGTGTAACATACATACCGAAACTCACAGAAAACTTTAGCAAAACACTCACCAACAACAAACTGAAAATATCACTAGCCTACAAATCAAACCAAACATTATCGACGATATTCACAAGAACAAAAAGCCCTATTGAAAAACTACAGCAAAGCAATGTAATCTACGAAATAACATGCAAAGGCAATGAAAACGAAGACTGCAACAAAATATACATCGGTCAGACGAAACGGGCGTTACAAGTTCGACTAACCGAACATACAGCTGATATAAAGAAAAAGAAGCAAAGCACAGCATTATCACAGCACACAACAGAAAACGACCATACAGCTGATTTAGCGAATATACGGATACTTGATAAAAACAAACAAGGAAAAACCAGACTAACATTTGAAAGCTTAAGAATTTTACAAAATAGAGACAAAACAATAAATAAAAAGGAAGATACCGATGACGTCGCCGCTGCCTAAACTTTATGTCTATAATCAAATTTATTAGTTTAGTATGACAAGAATACCACTAAAGAATGGTAAAAATAATATTTTTTAGAATAATTTAATATTTAAAACAATATAAATATGTAAGTGTGATAAATGTTTTATTAGGGTGTTACGTGTTTATTTGTGATTTGTGATATTTATCATGTATTCATGTGTATATAAAAATGTGATGTAATATTAGTTTTCATTTCGGGTTTTACCACATGCTTTAATGTTTTTGTTGTTTTTCCTAAATAAACAGATATCCCCCTGAAGAAGCTAGAGAGACTAGCGAAACGTCGGGTAGAAAGATGAAATAAAGTTTTTATTTTGCATCTAAAATACATTGGTCAAAAAGCCTAACCAAAATTTAATTCTATAAATAAATTGACCGGAAAAAGTCATTAAAAATTAATATAATTCAGCATGATATATGTAAATCCGAATGTCTCAGGCGGCATGAGTATCGTCCGTTACGTATACCTCACGTTGGACCTGACATTCATATTTCACTCAGAATTTAAGATTACAATATCTAGAAGAAATTGCGTTTATTTGTTTGTATATTTGTTTGCTTTTAATATTTTAAAAGCTCTCAACTAAGTTTAACGATGTAACAGCCCTCAACGAGCAGGGAGCCAAAAGAAATAGGTTATGTGGTTATTAGTTCCAGCACATGAGGTGCATCATGAAGGCACCAAATGGACAAGTCACCTCGCAAAAAGAGAAGTAAATCAAACTTTTCTAGTCCGAAAGCACTACTTAAACTAAGAAAATCATACAGAAGATAAAGTATGAGTAATTACGAAACAAAGCTGTTCAATATATAAATTTTTTTTTTTAAGGCAGCTCGCATAATGAATACTTCGATCGAAAAGAGTTGCAACCAGAACGTTCAGTTTGGCTATGAGAAAATTTAACTTTTTACTTTTTCTAAATTTTCAAAGTTTTGAACATTTGTGATAATTTTTCAAAACTTTTTTATTCCTTTTCAGGAACTCCAGAATTATTTAAAGCCTACTCAGAACAGTTGCAACCTGAAGGATCAACTTGGCTATGAGCACACGTTTTGGAGTATTTATTTATTGCCTTTCAAAATTACTTTAATTTGTAAAAAAAAATGTAACCTAAAGTTTTAACTACAATTTTAAAACTTTTTATTGCTGTTATTTTCAGTTATAAATAAAATCGACGATTGATTTCTTAATAAGTAAAAAAAAAATCACGCACACACGCACAAGAGTAATGTCGTCCGTAAGGCCATAAAATGCCTATTTTTAACCTCGAAAAAATTCGCCTTTACAATAAAACTACATTCTTTTTTTTTTACAAATTCATAATGGACATACTTTTCCACGCAAATCAAGTGTAAGTATTTGTAGATATATGTGTATGTACAGATTTGTCTGTAAATAATTTTTGCACAGTTAAGTGGCGAGTTATTTATTGGCAGAGTTTTGCGCCAAATTGGCAAGTAACCAATAAAGTTCAATTTTATCAAAAGGCTGACCATCAACAATATCGAACAAGTGCAAACAACCACATATTTATTTAAATGTACATATATGTATGTATATGGGGTATTCCATCCAATTTCGACCAATTTTGAACCCGACCCCTTTAGAATTGGCTGAACGTTTTTCTTTCTTTTCTAGCTTACGAAAGACGTTTTTCAGAATTTTTTCAAATTTTTTCATCCAACTCTAAAAAAGTTATGAATTTAAAAAAAAACACCATTTTTTTTTTTTTTCTCATAAAAAACTTCAATCAATTCTCCAATCATCCCCTCTAATCCTGGAGTGGGCCGATTTTTTTTTTATTTAATTGAAAAAAAAAAAAACTTTAAAAATTTTTTTGTATTTTTTCCGAAAAGTACATTTAAAAACAAAAATAAAAAAAAGACCCCAAACGGTCAATTTTTGAAAAAGTTATAGCATTTTGAAAAAAACACCGATTTTTTTTTAAATTCATAACTTTTTTTGAGTTGGATGAAAAAATTTGAAAAAATTCTGAAAAACGTCTTTCGTAAGCTCGAAAAAGAAGAAAACTTTCAGCCAATTCTAAAGGGGTCGGGTTCAAAATTGGTCGAAATGGGATGGAATACCTCATATATCTTATAAATAAAAATGGATGTGTGTATGTGTCTAATAGGCTTCAAAAGTACTCAACCGATCTTCATAAAATTTTCAGGGTACGGCCAATTGGTCACAGACTACATAACAAAAAGTGAGCGGTGTCGAAAATCCGAGTCTATTAGCCTCACGCCATTATTCATCGGGTGCATGTACCTTATATATGTGGCAGAACTTCGATTACCAACGAGTTTAGTGCAACCCTACATCAGTATACCAGTCGAAAATAAAAAAATCCGATCTGGCATCCCTATCAATTTTCATCGTCCTCTTTTCTTGCGGACAACGAAGCTGATCGAACGTGCTTGCAGATACAAAATTATAACATTTAAATAAAACAATTGATCTCTCTAAAGTTTAAGTTTGTATAGTTTTAAACAAAGTTAATAAAAACTAGAATCGTTTATACTTTTCATTTTTACCGAGTTTTGTGCGGTAAACTCATCAAAACCTCAAAATATATTAACCCTTCTGTTACTTAAAAAAAAACTAACACATGTGTTATTAAGGTAACGAAATGACCATCCATATGTTTTCTGTGTAAATCGGCTTGAAGTTTATAATCTCAAATGAGTTTTCAATATTTATAAATTTTATTGATTATTCTTAGGTTTATAGTAAAATTTTAGGTTTATTTATATACGTATATGCGAACTCTTACGATACATGCTGTTATATTGTTATTGTTATGCTCAAGAAAATATCTTTAATATTTTGTTCCATATACGTACTACTTTTTGTTGTTTGTAATGCTTGTCGATAAAAACTTTGATAATTTCTGATGCAGTTGGTAAGATTTATTGGTTTAATTGATTATATATCGATATTTTTACGATATGGTGGACGTGGTATATAGGATGCTGGCCTACTATACCGAAGGTCCTTAGTTCAGCTAATGGAGGAATTAACATCAAAACACTTTCAAACAAGTTTTTTAAACGGGGTCACCTCGCGGAAGTAATCTGGCGTACCATCCGCGTGCATTCTGTAATGAAAAGCTTTCTATAATATATAACCACTCTTTAAGCAGTTATCGTTTGAAATCGACATAGAAAATATAGGTATCCATAAATATTTTGGAAAAAAATGGTCCCGCATCACTAATTGGAAAAAAATTCACTTATAAATTCTAAAGGATCTATGATACCCAATTATTATCATTTTTATTATTTTTTATACGATTACATTTTTTTTATGCTTTGAACAACATCTCTGGTCCCGGAATAACCGTATGGTGCGCTCACGTAAGTTTGTTTATTATCAGTTATTGGATTAGTCTAAACCTTGCTTTTTAGACTTTTTAACCCTAGGACTAGCGTTGTGGTTTTTTTTGGGTTTCCCAACATTTTTCGGCAAACTGTCTTATGACTTTATAAAGTTCCATGAGGTGTTTCTATTCCAGTATAGAACAATATCGTTTGTCTCATTCTGTCAGTCCACAGCGTAAAAACTCTGCCTACCCTATAGATATTGGTTATAAATTCAACTTTGTCGCATTTCAAGAACAGCTATATTTTTGAATTAAATAAACATTGTAACACATTTGGTTTGTTCAATTACTTCTTTTGGGTAGTGGCACGTATACATTACCTTGTGGTCTGTCATTCCACAACATAGCGTCAACGACAACTTAAGTCACCAGTAGTCTAAGGGTTAAAAGGAATTTTGCTTGATACCCAAAGTCATGAAAGAAAATTTCAAAATTTACCTCCTCCCTAGAGATATCAGAAAATCAACACAAAAAAACACCAAATGACCTTGAAGTAACAGAAAGGTTGATCTTTATAAAATTTCCGAAAAGTGAGCCGTGCAACGCCTACATATATGCGTGTATATATGTGTCATTTTTATCTATTTTGAGCCACGCAGATGATAGCACGATAGCACAGTGGTACAATTTACACATATTTTGCAAAGAAATGAAAGAGCAAGTATTTTCGCTATTTTAAATATTGACAAAAATTTCAGGGGTCATGTGGTCACCCGGTACTTTTCTAGCTTTATAAAATTTAGAAACTGTGAATGGTGTCAGCCCCTACTAGCAAATATTTTAATTCGCTTTCCCCCGTATTAACAAAAGCAGGTATCCATTAATTGGTAAAGAAATTCCAAATATCAAAAAAAAAAAAAAATAAGTGGAATACTTGGATGATTTATGGAGAATAAAAGAAACTCAAACTAGGAGGAAGAGTGAAAGTGGAATTGGACGGATGATTGAGTGGGAGGGAATCAAAAATTTTAAACTCGCTACATTTGCTTTGGTATATATTGTAACGAATATTAACAACACTAAGGGATACTATCATCTCTAAGCCGATGATAAGCAATGACTTGTATGCACATCAATAGATAAATCATTATGTCTACACATATGTATACGTAACAGAGAAGAGACGCACAAACACATGCAAATATCTTATCTGAGATGCTCCCAAAAGTATGCAATTATAATTGTGGAAGAGTCGCTCACAAATTTACGCACATATGAGAAGCTATACACGTGCATCTGTAGTTATAATTATATAGCACTAACTAGTAAGTTCTGGAAATGGAAACGCCTAGAAATATGTGAACGGGGAAACCGCACAGAATAAAAGCAGCAACAGTAGAGGCATGACAATCAGTTTTGATTTAAGAAGCATCTGGCAAACAATAGTATTATTATTGTGAAGAACTTTAATAAAGGTCATTTGGCATTATCGAATAGTGGTGTTATTTATTCAACAGTTTATTTATTCGAACGTTAGTAGAAGATTTGGAAGAAGCGGAATTTCAGTAAATTCGTTACAATATTTTCCCTATATGAGGTTATTTAGGTGAGAGAGGTAGAAAGCGTGATAGTGGAAGTGAGGGTAAAAGTGTAAATGGAAACGAAAGTCGTAGTAAAAGGGAAACAAAAGTTTAAACTCGCTATAATAATGTGTAATTGACTATAGGTGCTACACAATATTTTTTATATAACTTCTATACATGAAGTTATTCAAGGGGGACAGGAAGAGGGCTTGGGAGTGGTTGTGTGAGTGATAGAGGAAATGAGAGTGCGAGTGAACAAATATTTAAATTCAATATACGTCTCGATAGTTATTTGAAGGGACATGCAATATTTGGTACTTATTTATGAAGATTATATAAACAGATTCTATATATGGAGTAATTTTGGTGGGAGAGTTAGAGGCCGTAGGAGTTGGAGTAGTAGTGACAGTGGAACAAATGTGTAAAGTCGCGATATCTCCGTAAGCACTTGAAGAGAGTATTCAATATTTGGAATACAAGTCTCATCTATGAGGTAATTTATGTGGAAGAAGTAGTGGTCGTGAAATTGTGGGAAGGATTTAGAGGGTGAACGAAACCAAATTTTTATTATCAATGCTAGTGTAATTTTTTGAAGGGGGTATCCAATATTTGGTATATAGATTCCATTTTAAAGTAATTTTGATGTGAGGGATAGAGAGTGAAAGAGGGAGAAGGAGTGGGAATGGAAATGAAAAAGTGTGTGGGAATTAGAGTGTGAGTGGAAGTACGGACGGGCTTGGGAGTGAAAGGAAGAAATAGAATAAGAAGAGAGTGAAAGCAAAGCAGTAAGTTTAGAACAGGAATAAGAAGGAGAAATGGGAAAAATGTAGTAAATTTTTAGTCTATTTGATAATATAAAAAGAGAGGGAGGGATGGAAACGCCATTTTTTAAATACAGGGCAGGACAATGTCTGTCCAATACGATAGTATATATATATATAGATATATATATATTCCAACAAAAAAATTTGTATTTTCATAGGTTGATTCACAAATGGTACAACAGAAACAGAAACGGGTATAAACAGGGTATTTTATGGGAAATATTCTAATAAATGATTAAAAAATATATGTCTGGTATATAACCAATTGTAAGCAAATGAGCATAAGTATGTCAGGATATGATAATACGTGCAAAAAAAACCAAGGTGCACAAAAAACCAAGAGTAAGGTAAGGGTAAGCATAAGCATAGTTTTTAGAAGTGGTGTGCAATATGCGGGAATACAGAATGTAAGCATAAGTGTATGACCTACACTGTAGAATAACATTGGTGGTGGAATTTACATGAGTGAAATGAAGCTAGTACGAACAGCAAATCTGGTTTGTTGCTCTTGAATTAACAGTTATTCAATAAAATTGATGGGACAATGGTTAAAACTCCCAAAAAAAAGAAAACTAATAACTTCAATTAATTGTATAGAAAAAGTACTGCGAATATCTTTCTAAAAGACCAATAAAAAATGGTATGAAAAAATGTATGTGCTCGACCAAATTCCGTGAAATCGGTATATGACACGAATATCAGCTTAAAGATTACCCTAGTGCTTTTAGGAATTTTTTATCAATATAACAACTTGAATAAATTTTAAGGGCAAACGTTACCAGTCTCTGGACGATTCAGATCGGCTCTCCACCGATTTCTTTAAATCTAAATCCTGGTGATTGTTGTTGTTGTAGTAGTGCTTCTCCCCCACTTTCGACTAATAGGAGTCCAAGGAAACTTGCTACTTCAACCGGGATGGACCATAGAGAAAGGCGTGTTAGAGGCGTTCGTTCCACATTGCAATGGAAAAAATGGATGCCTTTATGTGGGAACACATTGCAAGCAGTACATACATAATTTGTGTCCAAGTTGATCCTGGTGTTTTTGAACGATTAACCTTTGAATGCCTTTCAATATCTGAACTAGATGTTAGCGTTGCCATTTTCACACTAAAGCCGTCACTGGGATGCGACAGTGATGATGTCTGTGTTTTTATTCTGAAGCATTGCAATTTATCTTTATGTGTCCCTCTATTTTATATCTTTACTATGAAAATCTGTGGCTTACATTTTATGAACTTTTTTTATTTATGTTGATTTCACTGTTAATACGGTTTATTCAGAATCAAGAATTTGAGCATAAGTGCTTCAGCAGCTATTTGCGATGGATATAAATCTTATATATTATTTCTAATTGAGGTTTTTATATGCAGGTTTGTTGTAAAGTCGGCAGCCATCGTGGTGTGATGATAGCGTGCTCCGCCTACCACACCGAATGCCCTGGGTTCACACCCGGTGCAAAGCAACATCAAAATTTGAGAAATAAGGTTTTTCAATTAGAATAAACCGGGTCGCCCCTCGGCAGTGTTTGGCAAGTACTCCGAGTGTATTTCTGCCATGAAAAGCTTTCAGTGAAAACTCATCTGCCTCGCAATTCCGTTCGGAGTCGGCATAAAACAAGTAGGTCCCGTCCCCCCATTTGTAGGAAAAATTAAAAAAAGGAGCACGACACAAAATTGGAAGAGAAGCACGGCCTAAAATCTCTTTGGAAGTTATCGCGCCTTATGTTTATAAAATTTTTTTTTTGTAAAGGTGGATATTCATGCTATAATATTTTATTAAAATAATTTGTTAAAAATAAGCGATTGTAAGCACACAAAGAAATCTATTTGTACTATGACACTCTTGTGAATATTTGATTAGAACTAATACTGCATTACCGGCAGTTGCTAAAATTCGCCAAATGGCAGTGCAAGCGCATGTAAGTTTGTATTTTATTGCGCAAGATCCGCACGGGTCCGGCTAGATTACATAAATATCGGTTAAGTTGTTCCGTAGTTCAGTTGATTTTACCATTTTTTTCCTTCAGCAAATGAAATTCGGAATTTGAAGTTCTTTTTTAGCACATTATCGCATATGACGAAGAAGCAATCATGTTTACGAAATTAAAGCGTCGCAACGCCTTGTTTGTAGTTATATCATTAGGCAAGCGTTCACTTTTATCTACTGTTTAGTTGGCATTTAATTTCATTTGCAATGACAATGATGATGACAACAAAACCATGCTGTACAAGTTTCTACAAAAACATAAAAACAAAAAAAGACCAACTACAATAGCCGCAGTACATGCCTTATTTGGCAATTACTTTTATATGTAAGAAGACGAATCAAGCGCCGCGAAAGAAGCGTGGATATACTTCAAACGTCATGGAAAAAATTCGTTATATTGGGTTGATGTGGTGAGAGCTATTGTTGGCGTTATTGCTTTTGAATATTAGAATTGAGAAAGGAACGATGTGAGCTATTGTGCATACATACACAGAGGTTAGTCTCGTATCAGTGAAAACGTTTTATTACAACCAAACTTATACAAATGACATACATACATACATACTCGTATGTTTGTAGATATTCATGCCAAATGATAGGCAAGGCCAAGTACTCGGTTTTAAATTAAAATTAAATGGAATATATTTTTATGTTTGCCAGTCATTTTGTGGGTATGGAAAAAAACTTTTGAAGAGTTCTTGCAGAATGAAATTAATGTTCTTTGAACTTAAAAAAAAAAAGTTGTATTAGCTGTTGAAATCTTGATTTAACGACGCATTTGAAATTTAACGCGGGGAAAACAATTCTTAAGTCTCTTAGCATCAGTCATCGTATTCTGAAAATTTTTTGTAAATTTATAAAATTTATTAAAGGCCAATTATAATTTTTTAAAAAATGTTTGTAAATTTATAAAAATTATAGTTAAAGGGACTGAGAGATTTGTATATACAATTAACTCAACATTGATGAAAATTTTTTTCAAAACAAAACATGCGTACACCAATTGAAATTCGGTATACATGGCACTTTGGAATAAGGAGTACCTTTAAGAGTCGCCTCTAATTGGCAAACACTCAAAATGCATTTCTGCCAAGAAAAGCTTCTCAATGAAAACTCCCTTGCAGATGCTGTGTGAAGTCGGCTTAAAACATGTATGTAGGTCCCGTCCAGCCCAGTCCTCACGGATCTAGGGTGTGGGAGCGCGGAATGGCATAGAAGGTTTCATGGGTCATATCCAATCGTTTCCGAGATGGCGGGGCTAGTACCTTAATGGGGCTTGTTCACATACCGGTAATCCGTAACGGCATAAACTAATCGAGATAGATATAGACTTCTATATATCAAAATGATCTGGGCGAAAAAAGAAATTAATTTAGCCATGTCCGTCCGTCCGTCCGGCTGTCCGTCCGGCTGTCCGTCCGTGTGTCGGTCAGTCTGTAAACACGATATCTTGGTAAGTTCCTGGACACTCATCTCAGATCGCTATTTAAAATGAACGAAGTCGGACTATAACCACGCCCACCCTCGATATCGAAAATTTCGAAAAACCGAAAAATTGCGATAATTCATTACCAAGGGCGGATAAAGCGATGAAACTTGGTAGGCGGGCTGACCTTATGACACAGAATAGAAAATTAGCGCCACCGCCTACTTTTAAAAGAAGGTAATTTAAAAGTTTTGCAAGCTGTAATATCGTAGTCGTTGAAGACATTATGATGAAATTTGGCCTGAACGTTACTCCTATTACTATATGTGTTCTAAATAAAAATTAACAAAATCGGATGACAAACACGCCCACCTTTAAAAAAAAATTTTTTAAGTCAAATTTTAACAAAAAATTTAATATCTTAACAGTATATATGTAAGTAAATTATGTCAATATTCAACTCCAGTAATGACATTGTGCAACAAAATACAAATATAAAAAAAAATTCAAAATGGGCGTGGGTCCGCGCTTATTCATTTAATTTTCCTAGAATACATTTAATGCCATAAGTCAAAAAAATATACCAATCCTTGTGAAATTAGGTAAGGGTAAAGCTTCCATGACGATAACTGTTTTCCATGAAACTGGGCGAAATGGTTTGAAGCCACGCCCAGTTGTTATACACAGTCCACCGTCTTTCTTCGGAATAACTATACATGTGGCTACCGTGCCATCAGAGCAACGAAGAACGGTGAATTCCGAATGGCACACAACCATTTGTTTGCCAGTAGTGCTTGGTGATATACGGAAGAAGAAGCGGCAACAAAGGATCATTCTTCATCATGACAATGCCAGCTCTCACACAGCGGCTGAAACAAACCATCTATTTGACTGGCCAAAACGTCGAATTAATGAGTCACCCTCCGCAAAGCCCTGATTTGGCGCCAAATTACTTCTTTTTATTTCCGCAAATCAAGAATAAATTGCGTGGCCAACGTTTTCCGGCGCCTGAAGAAGCCGTTAATGTATTCATAAACCATGTTTTGGAGATACCTCAATCGGAGTAAAAAAAATGCTACGAAAATTGGTTTGAACGCATGCAAAAGTATATTGGTTACTCATTATTAGGCTCCAAATATAAATATCAACCCTCGTATTACATATATAAATATATTAACGGTACCCGACAGATGATGTTCTGGGTCACCCTGGTCCACATTTTGGTCGATGTCTCGAAAACGCCTTCACATATAAAACTAAGGGCAACTCCTTTTTAAAACCCTCACTCATACCTTTAATTTTATACCCATATTTTGTAGACACATTGTAGAGGCACCTCTGGTCCACCATTATGGCGATATCTCGAAAAGGCGTCCCCCTATAGAACTAGGGCCCACTCCCTTTTAAAATATTCATTAACACTTTTCATTTGATACCCATATCCTACAAAAACATTCTAGAGTCATTCCTGGTCCACCTTTATGTCGATATCCCGAAAAGGCGTCCACCTATAGAACTAAGGTCCCCTCCCGTTTAAAATACTCATTAACATCTTTCATTGTATACCCATGTCATAAAAACACATTCCATGGTTACCCTAGGTTCATTTTCCTACATAGTGATTTCCCCTTATTTGACGAAGGATGAAGGAAAATCGTTCCAAAATACGTCACCCTTGGTCTACAATTTGGTCGACATTTCCCAAACCTATGTGGTATGGAATTAAAAACCACTTATAAGCTATCTACGAAACCAGCGCGGCTAAGCTCTCAGCTGAGTGTGTAAAGTTCGGTTACACTCAAACTTTGCCTTCCTTACTTGCTTTATTTATAAACCAGCAAAGAAGCGACTAACGTGCCTCTTTCGACGGTCACAATCCTTTAAGCTGTAGCTTAAAGTTAAATAAATAAGTTATTTCCACTTATGACACCTGCTACGTTGTCTGCATACTTATCTGTAAGCAAATTTTTACTTAAATTTCGGCTAAGTTTGTACATTCACAGTTACTAGACATAAATATAGGACAACCAGATCGCACGCGAACAAGTTAACGTACGTTCAAACCACTTGCCAATTGTCACTGCAATCAAATTAATAATCAAACAATAAATTTACCTTTCTTTGTTATATTTATCTGAGATGTTGTCGCTGATACAGGATAGACTACAAATAAATATATGAGTACAACACTCAAGTATATATAAGTAAAATCAACCAAAAAATTCATCTGCCCATTTATTGTGTTGAGATTACATTGTTGGGTGTGAAGTATGCGAATAACTCACGTTCTGCTTAAAATATGTCAGTGGATAAAGTCAAAGTACTGCCTTGACTAAAGGACTAACAGGGTATCTTTACTGTTACCGAACTGAATGAATAACTAGCTAACTCATTTATTGAATTGACGACTGACTGATGGCGTACAATTTGTTTTTGTACTTGCTCGTAGCCTGAATGACTTAACTGTTTTATGCGACTATGCTATTTGTGGCAGCGACTGTAAAATATCAATGTATTAAAGGAACTGCTAAACCAAACAAAATAAAAAAAAAAATTAAAAAAATTTTAGGCAACCCAACAAAATACACGCACTTAAATAAATGATATCGTAAAAATTATTTTGTGACAAATCGTCAACGTGCGTGACCGTCATGTTGAAGGGCGTTTAAATTTAAAATTGTTATCGAAATGGTGACAGTGCTAAACTCAATAGCTATATTTGTGTATATTGGTTTTGTGTTTGTGTTTTAAATTGAGGATGAACCGCACAAACAGTTAAATAATACGCAAAATAGACCGATAACAATTCGCCAGTAGCACGTGTTTTATAAAACTCCTATAAGCTCTACAAATATATTACCACTTAACACATATTAATGCAAAGTAAATTCGTGAAAAAACTTCGTGCTGTTTGGAAATGACGTTCCTGTGCCCAAATTAAAAGAAAATTGTCGTAAAATTCCATAGCGGCTGTTTCATCCATTTAAAAATTGAACTACGACTTTGTTGGCAATTCCTTTTTGCTTGTGAAAATAATTAGAAATTAAATAAAATAGCTGGTGGCAATGCAGGTAAAGATTCTGGCAAAGCTAGAGCGAAGGCTGTTTCACCGCCGCACAGTGGTCGGTATTATATGGACTTGGTGGCCAAAAATACTTCAGGTAGAGATGTCAACGTGAAACTTTGGTCACGGCTTTGCAAATATGTGAAAATTATTTTTTCTATAAAATGGGTGCGGGTGATACCTTCATACCGACCCACAACCACCCACTTTCACCGCATGCAAACAAAAAGTAAGTAGATGTGGGGGCAAAAGTGGTAAGATGTGTCTATCGCAAATACAATGTTTAATAGGATTAAATAAATAAATTAAAGTCATTAAAAGATCTTGCTTACATAATAATAACAAAACAACAAACACACACAAAAGTTTACATTTGCATATCGTCTCGTGGATAAAATAATGTCGTATGTTACATATAAGTACATATGATATACAACAATAATTTATCAGGTGGACGGTATCAGAAAACTGTCGCAAAACATAGTTAGTGGCAGAGAGTGGTAGTTGATATTAACACTTTACAATCCTAGAACTATGACTAATAATAGGATGTAAGTCCCAACGTGAGGGTCGGTGAGAAACCTAAATAAAACTTTAGCTGATATTTAAATAAAAGTAATAATAAACACTAATAAAAGCACTGGTGAAATTTTAAATAACAAAAAAAAAAAAAAAACACAACAAGCTAAAGACACTAAAATTATTTTGAAATGACGTGAATATCTCTGACTTCAATACCCAATTTTATTTATTTCAATACAATGATATTTTATGTATTTTTAAATAACTTAATCTTGCGCTTTATTTTTAACTTGCTCACACTGCAAAAACCAACTAATACCATAATATCAGTTTTGAAACTATTCTTAAAGAGTACAGTTCGAATACAGCAAAAAAAATATACCTTCTGAACCTGCGTAAACCCTACGCGTGCCACTAAAATGCATCCCTTACGCAACATAATTAGCAACCCAAAGGGATGAGCAAGAAAAAGAAGACAGCTGGATTTTGAGAGTTGTCGTTGCGGCTTCATAGTCGGGAGATTCAGCGTATTTTATTTAACTCAAACTCTTTTAATAATTTTCCAATTCATTTTTCCTTTATATTAATAAAATCATTGATTACTAAAGTTATCGTCTTTTAGTTCAGAAGTGGGATGGAACTCAAGTGAATGTGCGAAGAAAAACAAATTTAATGGACAGTGACAATTATTTTCGAATAAAAGGTGTTGTGCAAAAGCATAAAAAAAAAACATGCAAGTTAATTAGTGCATCGAAATTTTGGGAAGCGTGAAAACTTGTAAAAGTACATGAGTATGAAAATCTATAGCCGCTACAGTAATTGTATTGCACAATAAAATAGCGCATTTCTATGCACAAGAAATCTGTATCTTATATAGAACTACGTGTTGTAGTTGTAATCGGGTGCGCGCACGAATGGACGAGCATGTGAAATAGCAAGACAGGAAAAGTTAAACGTCGATTGAATTTGAATGTATTATTGTTATTGTAAAGAAACAAATGTACGAATGGCAGCTTGTGTATAAGCAAAAGCAAATAATATATGTATATGAGCAAAAGTAAACGAAACATATGTATATACAAAGCTTCGGTTAATATTTGAATTCATTAGTTTATGTCGTGGTAAATCGGGCGTCGAATGGACGATCGGTCGAAAGCAACAAAACAAAGAGAGAATTTTGAATATTAGCAACCATTGTGTAGAATAGCAAAGCAAAGTAAGATGAAAAGAAACATCATTCGTTGTAGTGTAACGCATGAAAACGAAACTTAAACAGAATACGCAAATTGAGAGAATTCATCAAAAGAACGTGAGTGAGTTTTCTAATTTGACTTTGTAACCGAAACAAGTACAAGATGAAAATTGCCGAGTTGAAAGTTGATCAGCTGAAAGAGCAGCCACGTGGGCATGACTTACCAACTACGAGAACAAAATCAGAATTGGTGCTACGTTTGAGTGAGCATTTGAACAGTGATGAGATTGAAATGAGTGAATCCGTAGGTAATTTGCAAACTCAAGTAAACGAATTGCGAGTAATGTTAGAAAACATGACGGTTATGTTGAATAATTTGTCGGGTCAAACGCAATCGAGTGGAAACAATATAACAAGTGAGCGTGTCAATATGTCACCACAAAGCACAGTAGGGCGAAATGCTAGCGTGAAAGTTATTGCGGAAACAATACCTGAGTTTAATCCAATAGACGAAAATTCATTATGGCATTAACAGTGCCATAAGCGCGTATGAATGGGACGAAAAGTGCTTGACACTAGCCGTGTATAGCACATACGCGTAGCGCGTATGTGGTTAGATGAAGCTACATCGTTTTATTCTAACTGGAGAGCATTAGCATCTGATTTAATAATTGAGTTTGGTGTCAAGTTAAATGAAGCTCAAGTACGTCAAATATCACGCGTAAACAAAATGAGAAGCTTTACATTATTGTTTTCGTATGAGTGGTCTAAGTCGTCGTTATAAGCTTAGCGAAAAAGCAACAATAAAATATATTCGTGACAGATTATAGCACCGGGAATTACGATTAGCAATCGCTGCTATACGGTTTGACTCTGTAAAAGAGATGCGCGAGATAATCGAAAACTATTTGCAAAATTTGTCGGTATCGAAGCATGTAAAAAGCGAATATGTAAATAAATCAAATATGAACAGTGTAAAAGACGCGAATCAAAATATGAGTGAAAAGAAAATTGTGACGTGCTATAATTGTAATGATATTGGTCATATAGCTCGTAATTGTCCAAAGCCAAGACAACAGCGCCGGGCGAGAAATAATAATATTGAAATTGTAAAATCTGAGCAAAAAGCTAATGTTAAGTGCGCTCAATATCTGCAACTCCAGAACGTTTGCGAAAAGATAATCACTGTTAATGGTAAGTCATTATTGGCATTCGTAGATACTGGTAGTGAGTGTAGCCTTATAAGAAGCTCAATAGTAGACAATATGAATGGTAAACGACATCAATGCGCACTGGAAATTAAAGGTATATGCGGCGGTAAAAGAATTCTGACTGAAAATATCGAATCCAACGTAGATATTGATAATTTCACTATCAAAATAGACTTATTAATTGCAGACGACGATATGCTGACAACAGATATTCTTTTGGGGCAGGACGTATTTCAAAATCAAGACGTCAAAATAGAAATAAAAAGCGACAAGTTAACGTTCACATCGCAGGTCACGAAAGTAGAAAACAAACATGCAGAAATAAATGTACGTGACGTTACATGTAGTATTGAAGATGAGAGAGTTAAAAGCGAGCTACAAGAAGTACTCAAAAATTATAATGACGTTTTCGCTGGAAGTCTGAAGGGCATAGGAGTAACTAATGCAATGCACATGAAAATCGAACTGGCTACTAACGTACCAGTAGCACAGAAACCGTACAGAGTACCAGAACCTAAAAAGCAGCTAGTACAAGATATGATTGACGAACTTTTGGAATGCGATATAATCGAGAAATCTGAATCAGAGTACGCAAGTCCAATTATATTGGTCAAAAAGAAAGCAGGGGTGAATGATTATGCGTAGATTATCGACGATTAAATCAGTACATAGCAAAAGAAATTTATCCAACCCCCAACATTGAAGAAAGACTGAGCGAAGCCATGAAATTTAAATATTTCTCTGTATTGGATCTAAATAGTGGCTATTATCAAGTGCCAATTGAAGTAGAGTGTCGTAAGTATAATGCGTTTGTAACAACTGAGGGCTTATTCCAGTTTAAGAGAATGCCGTTTGGGCTGTGGAATGCGCCGGCGGTATTTCAACGCCTAATGCAAATTATTAAAGATAATACAAAACCTGGAGATATGATACATTACATGGATGACATTTTAGTTGGAAGTAACGAAATTAAAGAAATGATCGAAAAGCTGATGCGTATTTTTGAGACTTTACGCAAACTGAATCTTACACTAAATTTAAATAAATGCGAATTCTTCAAACAATCGATTGAGTTTTTAGGGTATAAACTGCACTCAGGTGGTATAAGTCCTGGAAGCATAAATACGGCAGCGGTAAATAGTTTTTCTACCCTAAATCAGTGACAGACGTAAGACGTTTTCTTGGTCTCAGTGGATATTTCCGTAGGTTCCTACCAGGTTATTCGATTATTAGTGAGCCTCTACGTAGACTTTTGCGGAAAGAGCAGCCATTTGAATGGGCTGAGCCACAGGAAGAAGCTTTTCTCGCATTGAAACGAGCATTGAAAACCAAACCGGTGATGGCAGGTTATAGAGTTGAAGCAAATCACCAAGTTCACACAGACGCTAGTTCGGTAGGCATAGCAGGTGTATTATTACAGCGCAAGGGAAAAGACTGGAAGCCAGTTGCTTATTATAGTAGATCAACAACCGAGAGCGAACGAAAATTCCATAGCTATGTGCTTGAAACGCTAGCTGTCCTGAGTAGCTTAGAAAGGTTTTGATATTATATACAGGGTAAAGAAGTTGTGGTTGTGACAGACTGCAATGCGGTAACGTCAGCAATGCATAAGCGAGAGTTAATACCCAGAATTACAATATGGTTTCTACGAATCCAGGATTTTTCGATAAAATTAGAATATCGACCAGGACGACGCATGGAGCATGTTGACTTTTTGAGCCGAATGCCATACGAAGAAAGTGTAGATTTTGATACTGCATCGCTGAAGACTGAAAAGGCAGATATAGAAATAGGCGTGCATGCAACATCAAGATTCTAATATTCGTGAAATATTGCAAGGTGACAACATCTTAGAAAAAGAGTACAAAATAGAAAACGGGCGCTTATATCGCAAGGTTAAAGATAAGAAACTATGGGTTGTACCAAAGGCTATGCGATATAAAATAATCAAAGATATATATAAAAAAACAAAGCATCTCAGCACAGAAAAGACAATAAAGGGAGCTGAAAAGTTCTTATGGTTTCCTCGTATGCGAAATTTTGTAAAGTCGTATGTGAAATCGTGCGTTGAATGCACGTGTAACAAACAGCGAGGTGGTAAGATCGAAGGAGAATATCATTACGACGATATAGAGCCAGTACCGTTCAAGACAGTACATCTTGATCACATAGGGCCTTTCCCTCGTAGCAAGAAACAGAATGAACATATTTTAGTGTAAGTAGACGCTTTTACAAAATTCACAGTAGCTCGGGCGGTTAAGAGCACCACGACACGACACGTTTTAGTACTTTTAAATGAGGTAAGCAGTTATTTTGGGGTCCCGACGCGTGTAATTACTGACCACGGAACTGCGTACACCTCCAATAATTTTAAACAGTATTATACCGAAAATGATATTAAGCACATCCTTAATGCAGTACGAACACCGCGTGCAAATGGGCAAGCCGAGCGCACTAATAGGACGATTTTGAGTATGTTACTGCCATCGAGTAGCAATGATATAAATTGGGACGATCAGCTTCGGGGTATACAATGGGCACTTAACACATCGAAAAATAAGACAACACAACGTACCCCGCAGGAACTACACTTTAGTTTCAAACCCCGAGACATCTTGCAAAATAAATTAGTTTTGGCATTACATAGAGACGGGTATTCAAAGAAGCTAGTACTAAAGAAATTCAACAAGAAGCAGCTAAGCGAATTAATCAGCAACGAAAGAAAGCAAAACAGGAATTCGACAAGAAACACCGTAAGCCAATTGAGTATAATATTGGCGATTTAGTTGTTGCTCAAAAAATTGGGACCATTTATCATTACAAAAGTTATTGGAAATGACCGATATCTAATTGAAGATCTGCCAGGGTCCAAACGTAAACAGCGGCATTACACATCGGTTTTCGCATCTGATAAATTGAAAGCGTGGTGTGAATTGCCAAATTTCGACGGATTTGATGACGATAGCGACGGAGACGAGGGCGCCTCCAATAATCAGGATTGGCCGAATGAAAGGCTATAAAATGCAAACCTGCGTAAACCCTACGCGTGCCACTAAAACGCATCCCTTACGCAACATAATTAGCAACCCAAAGGGATGAGCAAGAAAAAGAAGACAGTTGGATTTTGAGAGTTGTAGTTGCGGCTTCATAGTCTGGAGATTCAGCGTATTTTATTTAACTCAAACTCATTTAATAATTTTCCAATTAATTTTTCCTTTATATTAATAAAATCATTGATTACTAGAGTTATCGTCTTTTACTTTTAAAAGGCTGTTCTAATAAGAGATACAAGCGATACGTTTGGTGACGAACTTTTCAATTTGATTTTTAAATTTTTGCCCTATGTAACCGACCACTGTGCGCCGCACCACATCACAGGGACGTGTTGGTGCAACTGCTGCCGTATATTCCGCGGCTATTCTGGAATACGTGAGCGCTGAAGTGCTGGAATTGACCGGCAACGCTTCAAAGGATGTTCAAGTCAAACGTATTAAGTCGCGTCACTTGCAGTTAGCTATTCGTTGTGACGAAGAATCGGACAGTCTGATTAAAACTACCATTGCTGGTGGTGGTGTCATTCCAAATATTCACAAATCATCGATGAGCAAAAAAAGAGGGCAACGTACAAGACCCGCAGAAGAATAATACTGTAATTCTATCCCAAGGGTATTAATTAATATATTAATGATACAATTTACTTCTTTATTTTTAACAATTTATGATAATTTTCTATTGTTAAATATACAAATAATATTAATTATCATATAGCTTTTTTTTTTTCTTCAACGAAAAGCCTAACGTTAAAGCAATATTTTACACACAATATAAGAAATTGATGATAGTATAAATACAATTTTGATTTGGGTAATCGTGGATGTAAGCGTAAGATGTTAGTTTAAACATAAGCTTAGCCTTGTAAGGGGTGAGTTATATGGTGGATATACATATGTAGAGTGTAAGTGCTGGCGTAGTCTTTGGCATTGGTATACAAACTGTATGGAGTACTAGAAAATGTGTAAGTATGGCCGTAGTGTGTAGTTTTGGTATGCTGTATAGAGTAATAAAAAATGAAAGCGTAAGTATAATAACTTCACTGTAGTGTAATGTGGGAGCAAGATAAATGGTAGATTTAATATGAGCGAACTCAAGCCAAACACTTCACCTAAATTTAAACTTAAGTCTCTGGGCATATATAAAATGTTTGTTAAAATTGAGGATTGAATTTCATTGTTCATATTGAGGGTCGAGTTGGGCTTTTTCCACGGGCTTCCCTCCACGAGTCACGGAACTGCCAGGCCATTGTTTAGAGATGGTTTTGGCAACTTAATTATGATTCATTCGAATGTAGTAATAAATAAGGCATGACGTGGCTGAATGCGTTTGTAACAGTTCACCCATCGTAAGATTGCGGGTTCAAATCCCACTCCCGGAAGAAAAGGCTTTGAAGCGATTTACAAGTTATAATCGAAAACAGATATCGCCTGGTCCCACCTGATGTCACGTTGTTTAAATGTTTTCCAAATTATTCAAAACATTAAAAATTAAACCAAAATTCTTCAAATAAATTTTTTAATACATTTTAAGCAAAACTAATTCATACAATAAACAAAATTGTTTAAAAATATTGTTTACTACAGTACCCTGAATTGTTTTTTCTGCCCTAAAATTGGTTTGACTACATCTTAAAATTGAGCCTCCCTTCCCCTCTTCACTATCTATCCCACTATCTCCTACTCTATCTTCCATTTTTCTTAAATTTTTTTTTATCCTTTATTAAATTGTTCTGACTTCCACTCCTCAATTCCATCTCCACTCCCAATCCCAATTCCACACCCACTCTTACTTTCGCTACACTTCACATTGGTTTGACTACATCTTAAAATTGAGCACCGCTTCCCCTCTTCACTATCTATCCTATTCTCTCCTACTCTATCTTCTATTTTTCTAATTTTTTTTTTATCCTTTATTAAATTTTTCTGCCTTCCACTCTTCAATTCCACCTCCACTCCCAATCCCACTTCCACACCCACTCTTACTTTCGCTACACTTTACATTCTCATTCCCTCTCCCACTTCTAGCCTGGTCCCCCTCCCGCTACAGCTCCGTCTCCCTCTGCCTCTTTCACCTCAATTTCCTCTTATATGGAATCTCTTTACCCAATATGGAATACTTGATTTAACTGACCGACCGATTTTAACATATTTTTTTGTATTAACCTTTACAATGCTAAAGGCTCATTCCATTTCAAGACACCCGGTCCACGCAGGACATGAATTTTGATTTCAATGAAATTTTAATATGTTGTTCTTTGGTCAAAATAATGAAACACGCGTTTTCTTTGCCTCATAAACATTTTTTTTTGGACTTATTTGCAATTGAATTCCATAAAATGCAATCGACATTTTATTCACCTATTTTTTCAACTGTCAATAACTTTGTCAAAAATTAACGGATTCTCATGATTTTTTCTTCGAAATGTTCGCTATTACTTTTAATTTCATTTAAATTTATAAATAATAGCATATAGTTTAAACAAACAATTTTTTTTAGTATAATATAAAAATTTATGACTTTTTTCAAAAATTTTGTATTTAGAGAAAATCTTCACACCGATATTATTTATACCGATTTCAGTAAAGCATTTAACAAAGTATCCCACCTCTTACTTATCTACAAGCTTAGTCGGCTTGGTTTCCAACCTGGTCTCACTCAGTGGATCTCGTGGTATCTCTGCGGTCGAACGCAAAAAGTTATTTTTAAAAATACTCTTTCTAATATCATTGATGTTCCATCTGGCGTCCCACAGGTTAGTCATCTAGGTTCTTGCTATTTATTAATGATATTTGTACCACAATAAAATATTCCAAGATCTTAATGTATGCCGATGATATAAAACTTTTTAGGTCTTATGCGTCTATCGAAGAACGTCCCTTGCTTCAAGCGGATTTAAACTGCCTAGTTACCTGGTGCAACGTGAATTCAATGCCGCTTAACCTCAATAAATGAAAATTCATGTCCCTCTCTCGGAGATCTTTGCCAGCAGTCTCTTATGTAATTAATAATTTTTGTCTTCTATCAGTAAACTATTTTGCGGATTTGGGAGTCACGATAGATACTAAACTTAGTTTCAACCTTCATATTAATGGTACTGGTAATAAGGCTAGGGGTCTTCTTTCATTCTTGAAACGGTGGTACAAAGAATTTAGTGACCCTTATGTAACTAAAGCACTTTTCACCACTTTAGTTAGACCGATACTTGAATACGGATCAATAGTCTCGAATCCTAAATATCGTGTTCATGCAGATAGAACTGAATAAGTAAAAAAGCAATTTCTACTTTTCTCTTTAAGGAATTTTCAGTGGAACTCTGCGTATAATCTTCTCCCTTATACTAGTCGGTTGAAGCCTATCAATCTTCCAACTCTTGCAAGTCTTAGAGAAATGCTAGGCGTAACATTTATAGCTAAACTACTGAATGGATTGATTTCTAGCCCAATTGTCTTAAACAAAGTAAACTTTAACGTCCCATCACGAGTGTCAAGACATTACAAACCTCTTCTTTTGAGGCAGTGTAGAATTAATTTCGAATAATATGAATCTTTTCGGTGTTTGTGTCATTATTTCAGCACTTCTTCTAGTTTATTTGATATAACGGATTCACTTTTTACCAAAACGAAAACTGTCCTATCCTATCTTAACTCGTAACAAAAAAAAAAAAAAAAAAAAAAAAATAAACAAGTAAGGACGGGACTATCTTCGGCTGTGCCGAAGACCTCATACCTTTCATGAATGGGGCTGAACCATAATCTTAACCTGTTCGTAATCTCCAAATAATTGGATGTATAAGATAAGAAATATATAGTGAACAGATGTACATACCTAAATGATTTTTAACATAAATATAAAATAAAAAATGGCAAAAAACCCCCTTATCTGAACGATCTGTTGTATGGGATATATATTATTTATAGCTCCAATCGAAATGATTTTTACAGGAAATCTTCTATGATAAAAAAAAATAAAAAATAAATGTAAGGCGCGATAACCTCCGAAGAGATCTAAGGCCGAGCTTCTCTTGCAATTTGCGTCGTGCTCCTCTTAATTTTTCCCTACAAATTGGCCGGACGGGACCTACATGTTTTATGCCGACTCCGAACGGCATCTGCAAGGCAGATGAGTTTTCACTGAGAGCTTTTCATGGCAGAAATACAATCGGAGCGCTTGCCAGACACTGCCGAGGGGCGACCCCGCTTAGAAAAATTTTCTTCTAATTGAAAAATCTTATTTCTAAAATTTTGATGTTGCTTTGCCCGGCAGTTGAACCCAGGGCATACGGTGTGATAGGCGGAGCACGTTACCATCACACCACGGAGGCCGCTATTAGAATATATATCAGCAAGTTTCATGTTTTTATATTGGAAACTAAGGGAGAAATGGCCAAAAATATTTCTATCTGAACGATCGGTTGTATGGGATAGGTATATACTACATACATATAGCTCCGATCAAAGTGATTTTTTCAGGAAATCTTCTATATAATATTAGAATAAATATCACCAAGTTTAATGTTTTTATATTGGAAATTAAGGGAGAAATGGCTAAAAATCTTTCTATCTGAACGATCGGTTGTAAGGGATATATATTATATACAGCTCCGATCAAAGTGATTTTTTCAGAAAATCTTCTATGATATATTATAATATATATCACCGAGTTTCACGTTTATACTTTCTAAATTGCCGCAGGAATGACCAAAATCATCTTATCTGAACGATCGGTTGTATGTGAGACCGAGTTTCACGTTTATACTTTCTAAATTAAGCGAGAAATGGCCAAAAATCTCTCTATCTGAAGGATCGGTTGTATGGGATATAACCATATATAGCTCCGATCAAAGTGATTTTTTCAGGAAATCTTCTATATAATATTAGAATAAATATCACCAAGTTTAATGTTTTTATATTGGAAATTAAGGGAGAAATGGCTAAAAATCTTTCTATCTGAACGATCGGTTGTAAGGGATATATATTATATATAGCTTCGATCAAAGTGATTTTTTCAGAAAATCTTCTATGATATATTATAATATATATCACCGAGTTTCACGTTTATACTTTCTAAATTGCCGCAGGAATGACCAAAATCATCTTATCTGAACGATCGGTTGTATGTGAGACCGAGTTTCACGTTTATACTTTCTAAATTAAGCGAGAAATGGCCAAAAATCTCTCTATCTGAAGGATCGGTTGTATGGGATATAACCATATATAGCTCCGATAAAAGTTATTTTTTCAGGATATCTTCTATTATATATTGTAATATATATCACCGAGTTTCACGTTTATACTTTCTAAGTTGCCGCAGGAATGACCAAAATCATCTTATCTGAACGATCGGTTGTATTTGAGATATATGTTATAGCGGTCCGATCATACCGGATCCGACATATGTCTAATATAATACAAAAATACAACCTTGTGCCAAATTTCATTGAGATATCTCAAAATTTGTGGGACTAGTTTGCGTTCAAACAGACAGACGGACGGACAGAGGACGGATGGACAGATGGACATGGTTCAGTTCGTCGCCCTGATCAATTCGGTATACTTAATGGTGAGTCTATCTTCTATATTTCTCAACGTTACGAACATCGGACCAAAGTTAACATATCATTTCGTATTCATGAAAAGTATAAAAATAAAAATTCTACCTACTAAAAAGATCACTTACGTAGCAATGTAGTATATGCATAATTTCTAACTGTTATTTATAATACTCAGCTGATGATTTTTATTCCGTAGCTAAGCAGTTTTAGATCTCAACGCTTGACAAACTTCCGCCTATCAACAACTCGGCAAAAACAAATCCGCGCGTTATGCGGATGCGCCCCTCGCGTCGGTTGCGCGGGCTTTGGAGGGTATTAATATATATCAGCATGCAACGAGATCAATGCCAAATGCTTGCAATTTATAAAAATATCACATTTATTATGGAAACCATTCATTTGTTGTTATTTTTTCAGAATTACAGTGATTTTGTAGTAAAACGGCGGCAAGTGATGTGCAAATATGCTTTTAATACTAATTCATTTGCCCAGGAACTCTTTCAGTAGGCAGCATTGAGTTTGATTTATGTATGATTAAATATACCTCCAATGGAAACACTGTTCCAACACAAGACCTCATTTAAGGACCTTAACTGGACTTGGAACAAAAAAGAAGAGAAAAGGAAATTTGAAAACAATAGTTCAATCATATACAAAATCTTCAATCGAGCTTTCCTGAAGATGTTTATCATTTTGATGATAGGGAATGTTCCAAAAAGAAAGCACAATTTTAATTATTTCTCGAAGTGTCTGTTGGGTAATTATGAGTAAAATACGACAAAGAGTATGGTCTGTTCTGTTTTTATACCTTTCATGAAAATGAAATGGAATATTAACTTCGTCACGAATCTCAAAATTGTAAGTCATTAAAGGAAAATAGATAGACCCACCAATAAGTATACCAAAATGATTAGGAGGACGCTGGTTTAGACATGTCCGTCTGTTCGTCTGTATGTATGTCAGTTTATATGCTAACTAGTCCCTCAATTTTTGAGATATCTTGATAAAATTGGGTGAGTGGGTATATTCAGGTGTCCGATTAGACATTTGTCGGAACCGGTCGGATCGGACAACTATAGCATATACCCCCATACAACAGATTTCTCAGAAAAGAGGATTTTTGTCATATCTTCCTCAATTTATCAGATTGAAGCTTCAAACTTCACAATATGCTTTCGTATATTGCACGTGTGGATGAGATCGGTCGTATATATAGCATATATCTCCAACAGCTTATTTTTCAGAAAAGAAACTTTTCGTAATTACTGCCCCATTTTAACAGCTAGAAGCTTCAAATTTCACCAAATGCTTACGTATATAGCATTTATTGTTGTCTGAAAAAATCATAGAGATCGGTGGTATATATAGTATATACCCCATATAAATTGCCATTTCTGCCCCCTTTTTTTATGGCTATAAGCTTCAAATTTCATCAAACACTTACGCTTAAATCATATATTCTTGAAATATGTGATTCGTGGTCATATTTTTTACATGTAGTTAACAAAAAACGTGAAAATTTGCATCCTCACACAGAGTACCTACCTATGTTTTTATTTTATATGTATCTTAAAAATAGGTATGTACATCTGTTTACTATATATTTCTTATCTTATACAGCCAATCATTTGGATATTACGAATGGGACAAGATTGTTGTTCATCCCCATTCATGAAAGGTACGAAGTTTTCGGCACAGCCGAAGACAGTCTCGTCCTTACTTGTTTTTATTATCTTCTTCAGAAATACAGATTTCATGATTTTCGCTGTCTTGCGGATTCCGGATTGAAGAACAAGAGCATGAAAAGAAAGTGTACAGTTACCATAGAAAAATTACATTTGTATTTAAAAGCCGTCCAAATTCCGTAAGTTGATTGTAGACGCGATAAATAATAATGTAATGCCCGGAGTAAATTTCTACACTCAATTTCTGAAAATGTAGGTTCATGTCCACATATTATATTTATCTCACAGTAAATGTCCCACATATTGCTTTTTGTTGCAATTTTTTAATACGTACAACTTGTGATTTAGGCTCCAATTAACATATGTCTACATAAAACTGCAACATTTATATTATATTATGCATTTAGTACTTGCTACACACTTAATTAAATACAAAAATAGCCCTCTCAAAAATTCTGCTGTTGGTCGACATTGAAGCCTTTTTACTATGACAGTGATTAATTATTTAACTTGATAACACACAGCAAGTGTTTAGTCGACGCATAAGCCAAGTATACGCGTAAGTACAAACACGTATTTGTAAAGAGATATCTACAAAACTCCCAGTTAACAAACTAAAGCACATGATTTAGAAATATAGTACGAGATGGGAAAAGAATACATACCCAAATAGTAAGTGGAAAACTCCTGTAAGAACATAAACGATGATCTTCCAACCGATGTCCGGAAAGTACTTAGATAAATGAACACAGCGACCTCTCAGTACTTCACAGGGATGGAGAAAATGATCCCACAATCGTTTATAATGGAATTTATATTCCCCACCCGATCATGGCGAAGTCAAGATAGCACGAATAAGACAAAAAAAAAAAAAAAACAAAATAAAGGTGTCTAAGTTCGGGTGTAACCGAACATTATATACTCAGCGTGAGCTTCAATTGTACATTTCATTTCAGATAAACAACTTTTCTACATGACACGTGGCACTGCCCGTTTAAAAACTCCCCATTTCCTCTTACAATAAAACTTGTTAAGTGAAATATTATTGATTCAAAGCTATTTTTTGCTAAGTTATAGCTTCTTATTCTAGTCTACTACCCTTTTAAATTTTTTTTTATATCTAAGTTGCCATGGTCTTTAACCGCTCCCGTCGATTTTTACTAGATATATTTTCTGCTATAAGAAAAAAATATGTACACAGTTTCATTACGATCCGTTAATTTTTCTTCGAGTTATGGCACCCGAAATATAGAAAATTGCTAAGTCATAAAAGGGGCGGTGCCACGCCCATTTTTTTAATTTGAACTTTTTCCTATTTACTGTTATAAATACACTTGGGAAATGAAATACCCTTGATATAAAGCTCTTTTTGCAAAGATATAGCTTATTTTATTCGTCCGCGACCCTTTTAAAAATCTCTTCTATAAAAGTGGGCATGTTCCTTAACCAATTTCGTTAAATTTTCTTCAAAGCATTCCTTATAGTAAAGGCAAACTCACTGCGAATTTTGTTATGATAGGTTTAACGATTTTTGATTTGTGATTAATAATATTTGTAAAATTGATTTTATCACAAATGGGCAGTGCGACGCCCATTTTAAAAAAAATTTATCAAGAGTCTCAATATCAGTCCACATATCAAATTTCAACATTCTAGGTGTATTATTTACTAAGAAATCTGGTTTTTGTGTTCTCCAAAAAGTTATATATATAAAAAGTTGACGTGGTTATCATCCGATTTCGCTCAATTACAATACCAATCTATTCTGGGTCCAGAAAAGCTCGTGTACCAAATTTGGTGAAGATATCTCAATATTTGCTCAAGTTATCGTGTTAACGGGCAGACGGACGGAGGTACATGTCTCAATCAAATTTTTTTTCGATACTGATGATTTTTATATATGGAAGTCTATATCTATCTCGATTCCTTTATACCTGTGCAACCAACCGTTAACCAATCAAAGCTAATATACTATGTGCGCAAAGCACTCTGAGTATAAAAAAAACGCTGATAGTTTGCCTCCGGAACAATTCACGTATAGTCGGACAAGTTCATACCTAATGATTGGAGTCTGAGTGTTCTTTGCCCAGTCCATAAGAAGGTAGTCCTGCAAACTGGGCTAACTATTATGGAATCAGATTTTTTAATAAAACAGCAGTTTCCCTCAATTTATTTTGATGGACCTCTCCAAACTGTTCGAAACAAAACAAAGTTTTAGAAGGGTTGACCATCTATCGTGCATTTTTTTTTAATTTTATGCTAGACAAAATTTCACTAGCTGTAGAACTTCTGCGCTCTGGAACGAAATTCTATAAAAGCGTGTAGCAACTGGAATATTCGTTAAGTTTTGGCGTATGCTGACGATATTGATATCATCGTCCTGAATACCTGCGTCATAATTTATGCTTACTCCAAAATGCAAAAATAAGGGGAAAAGGTAATTTTCTGGCGAATGAGGACAAAACAGAGTACCTGAAAAATTCATTTTCGCAGTTTAATACTTGCAAATAAATGCCACTTTGGACTTGCTAGGCAATTGAGAAGTAAAGTCCTCCCTCGGTGTACGAAAATCTTGCTCTATAAGTCACTTATTGCACTCGTTGTTTGCTGTTATTGTGGTGATAAGGACACTCCCCTAAGATTTTGGGGAAAGTTATCATTGTTGATGTTCCTTTGCCGGATATATTTCCTGTACGTTCCGGAAAAAGCACCACTAAGGCACTATTCCGAACATCTCGGGAACGATCTAGTATGACCACAGGAAACCTTCTAGGCCATCCCACTCGCCAGAGCCTCGGCTTCTAAAGAAACAGGATTTGCCAGGGATAGGTGAGGTTGAAGATTGAGTTGGAGCAGCTGGGAAAGGGTTTCGCTACATAATCTCTTGAGTAAGGTTGGTATTCAAGTCGCCTCTTACGACAGTCATAACTGCCGCATATTTATTCAAAGCTACCTAACTCGCTGATGGTGTGATACCACACAGTTGAAAAGGCTGGCCGCAGCCTTTAATTGAGGCAACAGACGTCTGATAGTACAGAAGGGTTTTAAATAAAACTGATTGAAATTTGAGTGATAATGTATCGTACTCGTCCTGCTACACGGTGCAGAAACATGGATTCTGACAACATTCGATTAGGCGGTTTTGGGACGGTTCGAAAGAAAAATTTTTCGAAAAATTTACTAGCCTCTATGCGTTAGCGACTACGATTAATGAAGAATAATCGAATTCATTGTGCTCGTTGTGATATTCTTCTTTGTATATATTGCATGAGTTAGCATTTCTAAGCTTACCAGTTTATATATCTAATTTTTGTTTTTCATTTTTAGCCAGCTGTTCATATCAAAACGTAAACTTTAATACGAAATAGTACAGATATTTTACATATGTTTTAATATTTTGAATTACAAGTGAGTGCTTTGCCGTTTTATTAGTTGGACATTCATCGTACTCAAATGACCCATTCAACAACAAACGACATGCTAACCAAAGGATGTGCTTACACACATACATAGATACTACACATAAACGTATCTATCTATAACTGTACCATGCATTTATAGAGGTATTTCATTGTAATTTTGTAATACATAGTTTATATGTATATAATGTTGGGGTCAACTAGAATATCAGGTGGTGATTACATGTGTAGATCATATTCACACATTTGTATGTAAGTGCGCGTAGGTACGTAGGTACATGGCGTATACGCAATATTTAACTTAGCTAAATATGCATCTCACTGCCACAAGCAGTGTAACCGCACAACTCAATTTTACCGCTGATATTTCATGACAAGTCTCTGCCTTTTAAGTAAATTAAGCATAAAAGCGTTTTTGTATCAGTAAAGTGGACGCCATTATGTCGCGTTCGATTGTTTGTGTGTGCTCTTTAATGTAACACAACACACATCCATAGCTACTTGTACATATGTACATATGTACATATGAACATTCCAGGAATTCACTCCTTAGATATACTGCTCATACCAACACTACATGTTTGCATGACACAACTGTGGTGCGGGGCACTTTTGCAATAGGATTTTTTGTTTGTTGCTGTAAAACTTTGCAATTCATTTAACGTTCAAGTGAAACTGTTTATATGCATATACAAACAAGAAAGGCTATTCAAATTCGGATTGAGTGTGGATAATATACTCGGTATACAATTTACTACAAATTTTATAATTACAAGCTTTCAACCGCAGCACCTGCCGTAGCGAGCTTAATCAACTTAAAAGATTTCCAGGTATTTCACTCCATCATATTTAACTTCGTTTAAAATAGCCTTGCTCTCTTGAAAAGGGTTTTGTAGAGAAAATGTTAATATTCTCTCTTAAAATGAATGGTAAATAATTTCAATTAATAATTTATAAATAATGATTAATACATTATGAATAACATCCAGTAAATAATGATTAATATATAATTCATAATAATAAATAATGAATACCGAATAATGAATAATTAATAATGAATGACAAATTATTAAATAATTAGTTATGAATAAAGATTACTAAATAATGAATAACAAATAATGAATGATGAATAATGAATAACAGACAATGAATAACGACTAATGACTTACGATTAATAAATTATGAAGAATGGATACCGAGTACCGAATAAAGAATAACATTTAATGAATAATGAATTATAAATCATAAATAATGAAAAATAAATAATAAATAATGACATTTTAATAATTAGTAACGAATTGTGAATAGCAAGGAACAAAATAAATCAACTGGCAACATTTCTAGGTACTTAGTTCTTCAAATTTTTCCTTTTGACTTTTATTGAAAAAATGGCGAAAATGAATTATGAATTTTAAGTGAATAATTAATTAAGAACAATGATTTATGAGTCATGACGAATATTATATAATGAATAACCCATATTGAATAATGAATAATAATTTATGTAACAAACTATGAATAACAAATAATAAATTATTTATAACATATGGTGAATAATAAATAACTAATATTTAATAATAAATAGTGAATTGTGATTAATGAATAATTAGTAATGAATTACGAATAACAAAAAATTAATAATGGATAATAATAATAAAAAATGACTAATGAATAATAAAAAATGAAATGTGAATGACTAACAATTAGTATTTAATAATAAATGATAAGTAGTGTCTTATAATTAATAAACAATTAAAAATTTACAATGAGTGATTAATAATACGTAGTGAATAATGAGAAGCGAATAATTAATTATTATTAATTTATTAGGAATAATGAATAATTAAAAATTACCAATGAATATTAATTTATGAATAACGAATACTGGATAATTAATAATGAATAATATTTAAATAATGAATAGCTAGTTTTGAAACATGATTAAACACGAAATTTTTGGAGCAGCGTAGTGCCCCAAGTGGCCCGTCAGATGCAGTATAGTTCTGCTCATGTGCTCACACCAAGTGGGATCGCCGTTAGTCATTACATCAATAGGGGTTATGCGGCCCCTTTCAGCATGCATAAATCGCATCATAACTAGAAAGGAAATTTCACGCACAGCAGTCTAACAATCTATTTGTCTGCACCTTTGGCGAATCAAACTCCTTATAGAAGATGCCTCTCAAAAAATTCTGAGAAAAGAAAGTGTTTCGCTTAAAAAACAAGGACAATGAAACATAACGTATTGTAACGGATTTAGTGCAATTCCTCTTATTTGCAGCCTTCTACTAACGTTCGAATCACTAAACTGTTAAATAAATAACTCCACTATTCAATAATGTAAAATGGGCTTTATTAAAGTACTTCACAATAACACTTAAACTTCGCAACTGATAGCTTGCTTAAATTAAACTGATTGTCGTGCCTCAACTGTTGCTGATTTTTATATTTTGGTTTCCTCGTTGACATATTTCTAAGCGCTTCTATTTCTAGAATTTACTAGTTGGTTATCAGCTATAACTACAGATGCACGATTTTATAGCTTCTCTCATAGTCCATGCGCGTGTATATGTGAGTGATACTTGCACAAATTATTGCATATTTTCGGGAGTATATCAGAAATATGCTTGTGTTTGTGCTTTGCTGTCCGCTGCTTTTATGGAAATATGTGTAGACATAATGATTAATTTAGTTATGTGCATACAAGTCACTGCTCAGTTCGCCCGTGGAAACGACAAAGACTTGTCCTATTGCTGAAACGTGGTAAACAGCCGGACCAACCATCCTCATATAGGCCACTTTGTATGCTGGATTCCCTAGGGAAGATTTTCGAGCGTATAATTAGTGAGCGCCTACAGCTGACTCTAGAAAGACCAGGTGGCTTATCGAATAGTCAATATGGATTTCGCAAATCAAGATCCACCGTAGATGCAATACAAACAGTCGTCAATATAGCTAGAGAAGCTATCTCTGGAGGCCAAAATAAAAGGAAGTTCTGTGCACTGATTATGTTGGACATCAAGAATGCTTTTAACACTGCGAACTGGATGCAGATAATGGCAGCGCTGCAAAGCTTTGGCACTCCAGCTTACTTACGCAGAATTATAGGTAGCTATCTTAAAAACAGAGTACTTCTTTTTGACACGGATCAAGGAACTAAAGAGTACAAAATCACAGGAGGGTCCCACAGGGATCTGTTCTCGGTCCAACGCTTTGGAATGTAATGTATGACGGGGTGCTAAAGATTGATCTACCAGAAAACACGCAAATTGTGGGATATGCTGATGATATTGCAGTGGTAGTAGTGGCCAAGAAACTGGACCTGCTTCAAGCATTATGTAATGACGCCGTAGCAAGAATAAAGGAATGGCTGACCAATACAGGACAGGAGTTGGCTAGCCAAAAGACGGAAGTGGTATTAGTAAGCTCCAAACGGTCGGCGAACGAGTTAGTCTTAACTGTCGGGGATCATCAAATCACCTCAAAGGATTCCTTAAAATACTTAGGAGTGCACATTGACTCTAAGTTAACTTTCAAAGAGCACTTCAGAGCGGTGGGGGAGAAAATTACCAAAGTTAATGGATCACTTATGCGAATAATGCCTAACATTGGTGGTCTGAGCGAAGCTATACGTCAGCTATTGTCCACAGTAACCAGCTCAATAATACTATACGCAGCACCAGTGTGGTATGGATCTAAACAGACCCATCAAAAATATATATTAGCAGCGTACCGACTTGCTTCTTTAAGAATAGCAAGTGCTTATCGGACGGTGTCCGATGACGCGATACTGGTTCTAACCCGGAAAATCCCAGTGGACTTACTGGCAAGCGAAATGGCCGACCTGTATAACACTAATATCGAGCGACCATCTGAAGAAGACAAGAAAAGAGCAAGGACACAAACAATAGCTAAGTGGCAAGAACGGTGGGAGGCCTCGAGTAAAGGGCGTTGGACTTTCACACTAGTTTGGAACGTAGCTCAATGGAATGAGCGGAAGCACGGCGAACTGAACTACCATCTCACGCAGATAATGAGTGGACATGGCGGTTTCAAAGAGTATTTATGGAAGCGTAGGATAGAGGAATATCCTCATTGCCCAATGTGTACCACAGAGTTAGAAAACGCAGAACACGTCATGTTCTACTGCCCCCGTTTCCACGAAGAAAGACTCACCTTGCATGGAGTCTTTGGGGAGGAACCTACCACGGGAAATTTAGTTTCACATATGTGCAGCAGGAAAGAATGCTGGATTGCAGTGAGCAAAATGGCATTTATAGTAATGACACGCCTGATGGATGCTGAGAGGGAGCGCAGAGAAATGCGCATGCGAAGCAGTGGCGATTAAATGGACACTCAGAGCAAATAGCGGGAACCTGGACGCAGGGACAACAGTAGGCTCTTAAAAAATAAGAAATATGGAACGCCACCCTGAAGTAATGCGAAAGTGGTGCCGGGGTGGGCGACGGTTCCAGAACGGGGCTGCTTTTTAGTCTACGGACACACGGTTACTGCGACGGCAGCAATTATGGTGCATTAGGCATTTTTCAGCCTCCCCGCCAAAAAAAAAAAAAAAAAGTCACTGCTCAGTATCGGCTTAGAGATTACATTCCCCCTTAATGTTGCTAGTATTCATCACAGTATTCTGCGTTTTCCGATTCGGTTCGACTATGTGCACAGAAAAGTTCCCCCTCTATCCTATGCTTATATAGATATTCCTTGAAACCGCTGTGCCTACTCGATATTTGAGAGAGGTAATAGTTTTGTTCGCCGTGCTTCCACTCATACCGTTCCTCAATATCCCGAATTCATGTGAGGACTCCACTAACTTTAGAAACTTTCACAACCACCGCCCTGAGGTGCAACTTAAATAATAGTTTTGAGTCAATGTTCACTTCTTCATACTTAAAAGAGTACTTGAAATTTATTTGTTAGTCTCCTGTTTGTCAGCCATTTCCTTTATTCTTCCTACGGCGTCATAACATAGTGCTTGCAGCAGATCCACTTTCTTGGTCATTGCTACTACGACAATATCATTTGCATGCCTCTGGAAAGGTTGATTTGTAGCACAATGTCATACATCGCATTCCAGAACATTGCCTTAGAACAGATCTTTGAGGGATGCCGCCGGTGTTGTTGGGCTCTCTTGGTTAGCAGGTGTGCCAAAGTTTCATTGCGCTTTCTTCCAGTTCGCCGTACTTAAAGTATTTCTAATATCATACACAAGCAGTGCACATGGTTTTCTTTTATATTTACCGTTATTTTTGGCTTCACCGGCTATATTGACAACTATTTGTATTGCATTTATCATGGATCATGAGTTTCGAAATCCAAACATACTATTTGACAAGCTATCTGAGCTTTACAGGATCTGCTACAGACGCACACTTGTAATTTGCTCGAGATTCTTTCCTATCGAATCCAACTATCAAAGTGGCCTGTATTAGCTTTGCAGCTCCCCCATTTTACCAGGTTTCAGCAAAAGGAACAACCTTTGACGTTTTGTTGAGCAAGGAAGACGCCCTTTTGGATACAGGCACTGATGAGTTGTCGTTTAATGGTTATAATATTCTATATGCTAGCACTATAGGGTATAACTATGATTACACAATAAACTGACACGCAAATAGGTTGAAATGTTTACTTATAGATATGTAAGAAAATTATTCCTTGTTCACTTAAAATACACGAGCTAAAAATTTTTTATACAGCAAAATCAGTAGAAAAACTTTAATTTTTGCTATTGTATATGTACAAATATATACCTACTAGGCCGGGTCGATTTGTGGGGAGGCAAAAAAATCGCCCATTGCTCTGTCAAAATCATATTCTAGGGATCAAAATAAGAAACTTTGCCGCAGGAACCATAGCTCTAAAACGAATTCTGATGCCCCCCCCCCCCCCCCCTTTGGGTCGTAGGGGCAAATTTTGAAATATTCCACTTTGAAATGCCTATGTTTTTTCTTTTTGGAGTTTATTTTTCTCTTTAGAAATTTACTTAGTCAGAACATATGTAAATGAAAAAATTAATTTAACTTAATAATAGAAATAAATTTAAAAAAATTATTAGAAATTAG
The DNA here is from genome assembly GCF_040869045.1 of Eurosta solidaginis. NCBI lineage: Eukaryota > Metazoa > Arthropoda > Insecta > Diptera > Tephritidae > Eurosta > Eurosta solidaginis. Next base: position 334,531,982 of record NC_090319.1, on the reverse strand, counting down.
CGTTTTTACAACCCCGTTTTAAAACCAAGGCATCACTGTGATGCATTTACTTATCGTAAACATAGTTGTGTGGGTTTTTTATTCAACCGTTTTAAAAAATGAAGGTATCAATGTGACACAATTGCAGATCGTAAAATTGCTTGTGTTGTTTTTTTTATACCACCACAAGACACAGCAGGTAGAATTGAAATTGGCCCTACCCAAAGGTTCGACCTAAAGGGGGGGGGGGGGGGGGCTTGGTCATCAGAATTCGTTTTAGAGGTATGGTTCCTTCGGCAAAGTTTCTTATTTTGATACCTAGAATACGATTTTCACAGAGCAATGAGCGATTTTTAAATCGACCCGCCCTAATACCTACATATAAGTCTGTGTGTTTCCTTACATTTGCATATTCTATGGTTTGAGTTACGTTAGCATTTTTTGATATATGCAAAGTGCGTATGTTCTCTCAATAATGAAGCTGACCATTCAAATGAACGATGTGCGTGTCAACCATGTTGCTCACTGTTAAATGCATTTACATTTCGATACTCTTCTCTTCTTCTTTATTTTAATTTTCATATAAAATGATTGCACGCATTTTTACTGCTTTCACGCTTCGCTATTTACGTGCCTCATTTGGCATTGGTTTGAGATTTGGCTTTTGTGAGGAAATCGCTCTGGGTTCAAATACGTCCGCTTACAAAGGGAAGGTATATATTTACATATGTATGCATGATATTTAATGAGTCAGTGATATAAGAAGTACATATTGGTTGTTAGTTCAGAAAAGGCTTTTGGAAAAGTGTGTCAGTTAGAAAGTATTTATCATGAACCCTTCGACTCAGTCTTCACGTTTGACAGACAAATTCGTCATATGTTTAAAATATCTAAACTTTTTGCTTAATTTTTAACAAACTATGCGCAGCAAAGCCTGGCAAAGTGCTCTATGTAAATCGGTTCTTCGTTTCGGACATGACACATGGAGGGAATGCAACAACTCATTTATATGCATATTTATAAATATGCATATATGAATATAGACTCGAATTGAGCATGGTAAACGGCTGATTTACTAAAGTGCTTTAGATACATATTCTATATTTTAAAATTTGTAATTAAGCTAGTTTTATTCTCTGTCGAAGAGAACGCTCAGCTGCTTTTAGTCATGCAGGAAAGTAATTGAATTACATTTATCTATCTATGGGTTAACTTTTGTTTGACTTCACGAGAACTTTTATAAGTTATTTTAACTTTAGTTGCTGTAAATCTTAGAGGTTCATGAAAAGAAATAATCAAGTACTCAGTTTTCCCTTGGTCTAAACGGGTACCAATTCTGTCAAATCTCATTCCAAGCCGTGGCTTGAAACTTGTTTCTTATGAGATCGGTATCATCAACAGTTTCACAAAAAGGCGACGTTTATTGGAAATCTGCTTGATAAGGAGCTTATTGGGAGATAGTAAGCAATACTTATAAGGTCAGTCTGCTGAATCTTAACGGGTCTCAATATAATGAATAGAACCTTATATATAGGTTTTATTATATTAATAGGTTCTCTGCTAACTTTATTTATCATTTTGTATGCTAGAAAGCGCTCTTTTTCTTTCATCCGATGTCGAGATGGGGACTAACCTCTTATTCGTAAAAATACTCCGTGCGATTTCTCACAGATTCTTAAGTAATATGGTTCCACATCTCCGTATTTATTATACGATGAGTGAAAGTAACATAAAAAACCTTACTCAAGTCTCAGCAGCGCGGCTGCCGAGTATGGGGGTAGCGTGCGTAGCCTGTCACACCGAAGATCCTGGGTTCAAGTTCCGGGAAAAACAACATCAAAATTTTTGAAACAAATGTTTTCCATTAGAAACAAGTTTTTCTAATCGGGGTCGCCCTCGGAAGTGATTTGGCAAACGCTCTGAGTGCATTTCTGCCATTAATAGATAATGATAGGTAATTAATTGAGGATCGCACTGCAACCATTGGTCTATTATGCCCTCACTTTCTGCCATGAAAAGTTTCTCGATAAAAACTCATCTGCCGTTATGATGCTCCGAATTGTCATAAAATATGTAGGTACCGTCTCACCAATTTTTAGGAATGATTAAAAGGAGCACGACGCAAATTGGAGGAGAAACTCGGCTTTAATCTCTTCAGAGGTATTTCGCGCCTTGTACAGCGTAAGTTTGTAATTAACGTGTGCTCTGCCAAATTCCCAAGAAAGACGATCCAGCAAACAGCGTAAACTACGGCATAATCAGCCTGCTTAATGTCGCGTATAAGGTTCTATCTAGGGCAGCGATGGGCAAAACGGCTCGTATGAGCCTTTTGCTCATACGGGCACGCTTTGCATATTTAAGAGCTTGGTGAGTAGTACAATTATCATTCATTCATAGAGAAACGTAGGGCCCACCATGAGATATAATGTTTTTTCTTTAAATCTTTTTCTCAATTAAGGGGAAGGCTCTCCCTTTTTTTGCTATCGTGTTCATAATACCCGCTCAATGCAAATACTTTGAACATGGACCATTTTCCACATTCCTTTAAAACTTCTAGGCACGACTAATATGGACATATAGCCAAGCTTATAAACAAAGTGCCGCAGTTATTTTTACACTTTTTGTTTTCGTACTCGTTTTAAATCGTAATCACTTTGTTCACAAACAAAGCAAAAAACGAAGTAACCACAGCTCCCTCGGTTGTTTCAGTGCACGCATTCCATTTCCGTTAACAACTTTACTGGAACCATATAAAATCAAAGTAAATAGACAAAATTGACAGCAATTTGCTTTATTAGGCGCAATTTACGTGTTTTGATTAAAAAGGTGTTTGTGTGTGCATGTGTGCATGCAGGTGAATATGTGCGCTATCCACAGGTAGCAATAAAACAATATTGAAAGTCAAAAGAAAGGAAATACGAATTAGCTTGCTAGCGACTTTTCACCCACATGTTAGGAACAACACGTTGCGTTCAGTATAACCACTGCTACAACAAAAACTAATATATTAATTTATGTAACAACCATTTGACTACCTGTAGCAATTCCAAAACATTTTGTTTACTTGATGTTTTTGTTTCTGCAAGAAAACTAACTGCGCTATTGTTAAAAAGCGTCAGCATTTTTTAAACATTTACCGTGATATAAAAACATAATTTAAAATAAAAAATATAAATAAAATTCTACTTTCAGATGTGGCCAAATCATGTACATACATACATACGTATGTCTATATCTACATCCAGTTTCGAGTACAAACAGAAAAAAATATGTTCTTCAACAAGCGCTGTAATTATACATAGCGTGCTTTGCACAGAGAGTATATTAACTTTGAATGGATAAAGGTTGGTTGTACAGGTATAAAGAAATCGAGATAGATATAGACTTCCATATATCAAAACCATCAGTATCGAAAAAAATTTGATTGAGCCATGTCCGTCCGTCCATCCGTCTGCCCGTTAACACGATAACTTGAGCAAATTTTGAGGTATCTTGATGAAATTTGGTGTGTAGATTCCTGGGCACTCATCTCAGATAGCTACTTAAAATGAACGATATCGGACTATAACCACGCCCACTTTTTCGATATCGAAAATTTCGAAAAACCGAAAAAGTTCGATAATTCATTACTAAAGACGGATAAAGCGATGAAACTTGGTAGGTGGGTTGACTATACGACGCAGAATAGAACACTAGTATAATTTTGGACAATGGGCGTGACACCGCCCACTTTTAAAAGAAGGTAATTTAAAAGTTTTGCAAGCTGTAAATTGGCAGTCATTGAAGATATCATGATGAAATTTGGCAGGAATGTTACTACTACTACTGTATGTGTGGTAAATAAAAGTTAGCAAAATCGCATGAAGAACACACCCACTTTAAAAAAAAATTTTTTTAAGTAACATTGTAACAAAAAGTTGAATATCTTTACAGTATATAAGTAAATTATGTGAACATTCAACTTCAGTAATGATATGGTGCAACAAAATGCAAAAATAAAAGAAAATTTCAAAATGGGCGTGGCTCCGCCCTTTTTCTTTTATTTTGTCTAGGACAATTTTAATGCCATAATTCGAACAAAAATTTACAAATCCTTGTGAAAATTGGTGGGGGCAAAAATTCTATGACCATAACTGTTTTCTGTGAAAATGGGCGAAATCGGTTGAAGCCACGCCCAGTTTTTATACACAGTCGACCGTCTGTCCTTCCGCTCGGCCGTTAACACGATAACTTGAGCAAAAATCGATATATCTTTACTAAGCTTAGTCCACGTACTTATCTGAACTCACTTTTCTTGGTGTAAAAAATGGCCGAAATCCGACTATCACCACGCCCACCTTTTCGATATCGAAAATTACGAAAAATTAAAAAAATGCCATAATTCTATACCAAATACGAAAAAAAGGGATTATTAAATGAAAGGGATTGGTAATTGGATTGGTTTATTGACGCAAAATATAACTTTAGGAAAAATTTAAAAAATGGGTGTGACACCTACCATATTAAGTAGAAGAAAATGAAAAAGTTCTGGAGGGCGAAATCAAAAGCCCTTGGAATCTTGGCAGGAATACTGTTCGTGGTATTATATATATAAATAAATTAGCGGTAGCCGACAGATGAGGTTCTGGGTCACCCTGCTCCACATTTTGGTCGATATCTGGAAAACGCCTTCACATATACAACTAAGGGCCACACCCTTTTAAAACTCTCATTAATACCTTTAGTTTGATACCCATATGGTACAACCACATTCTAGAATCACCCTTGGTGCACCCTTACGGCGATATCTTGAAAAGGCGCCCACCTATAGAACAAAGGGCCACTCCCTTTTGAAACCCTCTTTAATGCAAGCAGGCGTCGGACCTTTATGACAGGAATTTCACGGTGAATCCAGTACTCAAAGAACAGTACCTAAAACTTGCGGAAGGGGAACGCATACTCCCCAGGGAAACGCGGGTCACTCTAGCTCAACTTCGATCTGGATACAGTAACAGCTTAAACTTAACTTACCTATCCAGAATCAACCATGACATACAAAATGTATGGCCCGCTTGCAACGTGTCCACACATGACATCAACCATCTTTTTGTTTGTAACGCGGAACCAACGCCTCTAACACCCCTCTCATTATGGTCCGCCCCTGTTGAAACTGACAGTTTCCTTAGAATCTCGTTAGAGGACATTGATGACAATTTGTGATCGCAACTATCGGATGGGTTGTAGCTCTGCTACAAAAACAACAACAACACCTTTAATTTGATACCCATATGGTACAAAAACATTCTAGAGTCACCCCTGGTCCACCTTTATGGCAACATCTCGAAAAGGCGTCCATCTATCGATTTTAAGTACTCATTAATACCTTTCGTTTAATACCCATATCGTACAAACAAATTCTAGAGTCACCTCTGGTCCACCTTTATGTCGATATCTCGAAAAGGTATCTACCTATAGAACTAAGGCCTAGTCCCTTTTAAAGTACTCATTAACAGCTTTCATTTGATACCCATATCGTACAAACACATTCTAGACTCATCCCTGGTCCACCTTTAAGGCGATATCTCGAAAAGGCGTCCATCTATCGATTGTAAAGTGCTCATTAACACCTTCCTTTTAATACCCATCCCGTACAAACAAAGTCTAGATTCACCTCTGGTCCACCTTTATGGCGATATCTCGAAAAGGCGTCCACCTATAGAACTAAGGATTACTCCCTTTTAAATAATCATTAGCACCATTCATTTGATATCCATAACGTACAAACGCATTCTAGAGTCACCCCTGGTCCTCCTTTATGGCAATATCCCAAAATGGCGTCCGCATATAGAACTATGGCCACTCTCTTTTAAAATAATCTTTAATACCTTCCATTTGATATCCATGTACAAAAATACCCATACAAACACATTTCAGCATTACCCTAGGTTCATTTTCCAACATGGTGATTTTCCCCTATTTTGTCTCCAAAGCTCTCAGCTGAGTATTTAGTGTTCGGTTACACCTGAACTTAGCCCTCCTTACTTGTTATACACAGTTGAGCAGAGCTGACAGAGTATATTAACTTTGATTGGATAACGGTTGGTTGTACAGGTATAAAGGAATCGAGATAGATATAGACTTCTATATATCAAAATCATCAGGATCGAAAAAGAATTTGATTGAGCCATGTCCGTTCGTCCGTCCGTCCGTTAACACTATAACTTGAGTAAATTTTGAGCTATCTTGATGAAATTTGGTATGTGGGTTCCTGAGCACTCATCTCAGATCGCTGTTTAAAAAGAACAACATCGGACTATAACCACGTCCACTTTTTCGATATCGAAAATTTTGAAAAACCGAAAAAGTGCGATAATTCATTACCAAAGACGAATAAAGCGATGAAACTTTGTAGGTAAGTTGAACTTATGACGCAGAATAGAAAATTAGTAAAATTTTGGACAATGGGCGTGGCACCGCCCACTTTTAAAAGAAGGTATTTTACAAATTTTGCAAGCTGTAATTTGGCAGTCGTTGAAGATATCATGATGAAATTGGCCAGGAACGTTACTCCTGTTACTATATGTATGCTTAATAAAAATTTGCAAAATCGGAAAACGACCACGCCCACTTTTAAAAATATTTTTTTTTAAGTAAAATTTTAACAAAAAATCTAATATCTTTACAGTATATAAGTAAATTATGTCAACATTCAACTCCAGGAATGATATGGTGCAACAAAATGCAAAAATAAAAGAAAATTTCAAAATGGGCGTGGCTCCACCCTTTTTCACTTAATTTGTCTAGGATAATTTTAATGCCATAACTCGAACAAAAATTTACCAATCCTTGTGAAATTTGGTAGGGGCTTAGATTCTGGGACGATAACTTATTTCTGTAAAAAAGGGCGAAGTGGGTTGAAGCCACGCCCAGTTTTTATACACAGTCGACCGTCTGTCCTTCCGCTCCGCCGTTAACACGATAACTTCAGCAAAAATCGATATATCTTTATTAAACTCAGAAAACGTACTTATCTGAACTCACTTTATGTTGGTATAAAAAATGGCCGAAATCGGACTATGAACACGACCACTTTTTCGATATCGAAAATTACGAAAAACGAGAAAATGCCATAATTCTATACAAAATACGAAAAAAGGGATCAAACATAGTATTTGGATTAGTTTATTGACGCAAAATATAACTTTAGAAAAAAACTTTGTGTGACACCTACCATATTAAGTAGAATGAAATGAAAAAGTTCTGCAGGGCGAAATAAAAAACCCTTGAAATCTTGGCAGGAATACTGTTCGTGATATTATATATATAAATAAATTAGCGGTATCCAACAGATGATGTTCTGGGTCACCCCGGTCCACATTTTGGTCGATATCTGGAAAACGCCTTCACATGTACAACTACCACCACTCCCTTTTAAAAGCCTCATTAGTACCTTTAATTTAGTACCCATATCGTACAAACACATTCTGGCGTCACCCCTGGTCCACCTTTATGGCGATATCTCGAAAAGGCCTCCACCTATAGAAGCCCCACGCCATTTTAAAATACTCATTAACACCTTTCATTTGATACCCATATCGTACAAACAAATTCTAGAGTCACCCCTGGTCCACCTTTATGGCGATATCTCGAAAAGGCGACCACCTCTAAAACTACCACTACTCCCTTTTAAAACCTTCATTAATACCTTTAATTTGATACCCATATCGTACAAACACATTCTAGAGTCACCCCTGGTCCAGCTTTATGCAAATATCTCGAAAAGACGACCACCTGTACAACTACCACCACTCCCTTTTAAAACCCTCATTAATACCTTTAATTTGATACCCATATCGTACAAACACATTCTAGAGTCAACCCTGATCCACCTTTATGGTGATATCCCTAAATGGCGTCCACCTATAGAAATAAGCCCCACGCCCTTTTAAAATACTCATTAACACCTTTCGTTTGATAGCCATATTGTACAAACACATTCTAGAGTCACCCCTGGTCCACCTTTATGGCGATATCTCGAAAAGGCGACCACCTCTAAAACTACCACTACTCCCTTTTAAAACCTTCATTAATACCTTTAATTTGATACCCATATCGTACAAACATATTCTAGAGTCAACCCTGATCCACCTTTATGGCGACATCCCTAAATGGCGTCCACCTATAGAACTATGGCCCACTCCCTCTAAAAATACTCTTTAATACCTTTCATTTGATACACATGTCATACAAACACATTCCAGGATTACCCTAGGTTCATTTTCATACATGGTTATTTTCCCTTATGTTGTCACCATAGCTCTCAACTGAGTATGTAATATTCGGTTACACCCGAGCTTAACCTTCCTTACTTGTTTTGATTTGATTTGCTTTGATTTGATTTGATTTGATTTGATTTGACAGGTCCAATCAGTGCGGCTTCAGACCGTCTACTAAATTTTCACTATGCGCCAAGTTGGTATCCGATTGCGCTCACATCAATGACTAAGTACATACTCCACAATATGTTCACTAGTAAACAAAGTTAACATTTTAGCAGTTTCCCATGCGCTGAGCTGAGATGTCTACACATTAAAATTTATCTAGTTTCTACAGGATCAATAATATTGTAACGAATTTGCTTGCAAATCCTCTTATTTGCAATCCTCTGCTAAGTTCGAATCACTAAACTGTTGAATAAATAACTCCAATATTGAATAATGGAAAAATGGCCTTTATTAAAGTACTTCACAATACACTTATACTTTGCTACTCGCTGGCTTAATAACCAAACTGATTGATAACTCAAATGAAACTCTACTATTGGCCGCCAGATCGCGTGCTTAATCAAACTGATTGATAGCTCAACTCAAACTGAATTGCTTCTTACTCGCCTGCCCCGTTTTTATAGTTTACGCTGCATACTTCTAGGCTCTTCGATTTCCAGAAGTTACTAGTTAGTTCGGCTACAAAATCGCCAGCCACAACTACGTGCACAAATTATTGCTCTCTCTTGTGACAACTCAGATAAGATATATGCATGTATTTGTGCATTGCCGCTCCGATGTTCGTATACGTACATATGTGTAGATGCAATTATTTATTCGTTTATGTAGATACATAATGATTGAATTATTGATGTGCATTCACGTAGCTGGTTAGCATCGGCTTAGAGACGATAGCATCGCTCAGTGCTGCTAACATTCGTTACAATATATTCATTCCGTTAACCAATTGCTTTCTTTACCATACGAGCGTAATCTATTTCATGTTTTTACTATTGTTGATATAAATAAGTAAATAAAACATATCATTTGTTAACAGTAAAAAAAAATGTCTGACTTATGTGACATCTGTATTTGCGTTAGTATGCAGTCATCATAGTATCTACGCATATATGTATGTATGTAGTTGTATATGAATTAAAGCCTTTGCACCATCGAACAATGTTATATGCAATTATTTAGAACATATTTTTAATTTTATTGTTTATATATTTGTATTGCAGTTATTATTGCTTCACAAAAGCCTCGGGGACATTATTTCTCATTCAGCTGACATTTGCTGTTGTACTTAAGAAATGTGTAGCCATTGTAAAATAAGGTTAATTTAGAAACATCTACACTACGCAGATAAAATATTATTTTGTTGCAATTAATTAAAAATCTTTTTTATCTCTTCTTCTTTACAATTCTCCAGACAAACATTAATATTAGCAATAGTTAGAAATTTGAACTTTGAAAGGTATGTACGTAATTCATAATAAACATTTCACTCTGCATGGATTAGTTTAAATTTATAAAGTTCTAAGGGCTTGCGTATTACAAAAGACTCTAATATGTGAATACGTGTAAAAGTTGAATTTATAGGTAGTGTCGATTTGTTGCAGAATAGATAATAATGGTTTATTTGTACATATGTATGCACATTAGACCTAATAATTCCGTATATATACAAATTATAGTAAAACAAACAAAAATGTTTTAATTGTATTATAATAAATGGATGAATAACTGTACATAAATAAATCGTATGCATTGAGATCACTAAAATACCACTAAGTCAAATAATTTATTTTATTAATTTGTTTTATATTATTTTTATTTATTTCATTTTTTATTTATTTTAATATTTTTTTACTATTTTATTTTATTTTATTTTAGTTTGCTTAGACATATTTTAATTTATATATATATATTTGTAAAATTTTATTTTATTTTACTTTTTTATTTAATTTGTTTTATTTTTTTTTTTATTTTATTTTATTTTTTTTTTCAAGTTTTTTTTTTTATTTTAAATTGTTTTAAAATATTTTATTTTATATTATTATTTTTTCTTTTATTTTATTCTATTTTATTTTATTGTTTTATTTTATTTTACTTTATTGTATTTTATTTTATGTCGTTTTATTTTGTCTTATTTTATTTTATCTTATTTTTTTTATTTTATTTTATTTTTTTTTTATTTTTTTTAATTTTGTTTTATATTTAATTTAATTTAACTTAACTTAATTTAAATTTTTAGAATTTTATTAGGCTTTGCTGGTCTAGTGTAGTTAGTCCAAGTAAAAACTCGCACTTTTTCTCCAATATCACCCTATGTTTCGCCAAGCTCCTTGGCATCCTCAGGGGTATAATCTTTATTTTAAACAAAAATAACAAAAAACCGAACAAAAACAAACAGAAAATCAATTTTTGAAAACACATAAATCACTATAAAAACATTGGTGACAAACTTACATAAAAAGTATAAAATTAACGTGTAAACATCACACAACATAAAACAACAAACACTTAAAACTAAAAACATCCATCAGTACCATGGTCATTGGGTACTTGGCGAAACGTAGGGTGATATTGGAGAAAAAGTACGAGTTTTTACTTGGACTAACTACTCTAGACCAGCAAAGCCTAATAAAATTCTAATAAATAACAAACTGGTCATCAAATTATTATTAAATTTATTTTATTTCAGTTTAGTTTATTTTATTTTGTTTTAATATATTTTTATATTTCTATTTTATTTTATTATGTTTAAATATATTTTAAATTGTTTTATTTCATTTGTTGAATTTTATTTTATTTTACTTAATTTTATTTTATTATTTTACTTTATTTTATTTTATTACTTTACTTTATTTTTTATTTTATTTTAATTTTTTTACTTTATTTTATTTTACTTTATTTTATTTTTATTTATTTCTTGAAGACACTGCTGAAGAGTGGAATTACAGTCTTGATAATGGGTTCAGAATGAACTCAAAATATCGACACCAATAAAATCATGATATATATTGGTAAAGCAATCGTGTTTTAATAATATATAGGTATTCGGCCTCGAGCTCGAATAATCCTCAACAAATTACTATTTAAAGGCCGATAATAATAATATAATAATTTTTATTTATTTTAATTTTTTTTTTTCCTAATTTATTTTATTTTATTTTATTTTGCTTAGATATATTTTAATTTATTTAATTTGTAAAATTGTATTTTATTCTATTTTATTTAATTTTCTGTATTTTATTTTATTTGTTTTATTTTATTTTATTTTATTTATTTTGGGGAACATATCTACTACATAGAATATATAATTAAGAGGTTGTTTGGTAAAATAAAATATATTTTTTTGACAGTCTCATAAAAATATTGCATTTTGATCATAATTTAAATATAACTATCTTAATTATATGCGGCGATAAATGCCGTACTATTTTACATGTTCAATATTTTGAAATATACTTCTTCACCTACACTCAGAAAAAACTTGAATGAAATGGCACTTAAGAAATTGTTTCCTCATTAGCATGGCCAAATTTCTTCAAAATATGGAAAAATTCTTCAAATTGAGGATGAAATTTCTTAAGCGCCATTTCATTTCCCATTTTTCTTCTTCGGGAGAAGTTTTTAACACGCTTTTATTAGCTTGGCCTGTATGTAATGGAATCTTTGAGCTTAATTTTCATCGGTTTCTAGAATTCTGATAAATTTGAAATTTTGCATACGTATCAAGGACCGATGACAATGCATTAATGTGATGGTGTGGTGACATAAGATCAACGGCCATAAGGTCAATGGGCTTTACTACCACTTTTAATGTGATGGTGTGGTGTCATAAGGTCAACGGCCATAAGGTCAATTGGCCTTATTACCATTTTGAATGGCCATAAGTTTGATTTAAACTTTGCACACGTATCAAGGCTCGATGACAATGCAATATTGTGATGGTGGGGTCACATAAGGTTAACGGACATAAGGTCAATTGAACTTGTGACCACCCCAAATGGCCATAGATTTGAAACCTTGTAAATAATGCGAAAAACGCATTCATTTGTTATTGATAGAAGTGGATGCAGGGCACATCTACGAAAGAGCACACTGGAGCCCTTTTTAACACGCTTTTATTAGCTTGGCCTGTATCTATCTATGTATCTATGTATCCATGTATGTATGTAACGGAATCTGGAGTGGAGCCGAGAGCCCCGGTAATGCAGAGCTCTGAACTTCGTTGCACCTTTTGAAGCATTTTATGATAGGTACTTTTAGCTAGTGCAGGCCACCAGACCAAGGCACCATAAAGAAGAATCGGGCGCACAATGGCTGTGTAAATACAGTAGGTCACCTTAGGGAAAATCCCCAGGAGGTGCCAATTGCCCTCTTGCACGTGAACAGCTCTACTGCTGCCTTCTTGGATTGCTCCACTATATGGTCACTCGATAATAGCTTCCTATCCAGAATGACTCCCAAATACTTGACTTGATCGCTAAACGCTAAGAACGTACCCCCAATTCTTGCCGGTGTAAGATTTGGTACTGTGTACCTCCTCGTGAAGAGAATAAGCTCAGTTTTATTCGGTTTGACTTCCAAACCTGTGGCGGGTTGTACTCCTGGAGCAGCTCCAGGATATCAGCTGGGTTCGTTGGCGTCACTGGAACCCAGGCTCTAGCCCTTGGTCATGAGGGGATATCACGCGCCTCCACTACCTTGAGGCGCGCGCCCGGATATACCACCCCTATCAGCGTAACGGCAGCCCTATATAGGTTGACCAACCTGGCGTAGTCACAGGCAATTAGCTTAACATTGCCCTGGAACCACCCTGCATCGGTGTAAGATGGCGGTAGACCAGGGTTGTCTTTTTAACCTTAACGGCCACCGTAACGAGCGCGGTCTCGATCCACTTCCACTGTCGTGTCGGGATCCTTCCATCTTCGCTGCTCTCGTCTATAGTGCCAATGATCTGCCGACCCTTGGCAATTTCGGCGAAAGACCGCGTCCAGCCTCCCTACGTCTTGGCCCTTTTCGGTGCGGTGGGGTTGGATTCACCCATGAACCGCTGTCGTTTCGAGGTTTCATCACTCTCGAATAAAACTTTTAAAATTACTTGAACTAAAAAATTAAAAATAAATAATAGTTTAAATAAACTAAAAAAACACGCTTTTATTACAAACCGAACTAAAAAATAGAAAATAATTTTCAATTAAAAAGAATTTATATAACAGTAGTAGAAGGTCAAACAATCGTTTATAGTTAATCACCTCAAAATAAAATCATAATAAAATTTAAGTTATTAACAGAATAATTTAATTCACAGTAAAAGCGTGGGGTGCTTGATATTGAATGTTACAATCATTCTATTGGCAACTATCTGAGTGGAAAGATATGAAATGTTGTCAAATGCACCCCACGCTTTTTACTGTGAATTAAATTATTCTGTTAATAACTTAAATTTAGTATAATTTTATTTGGAGGTGATTAACTATAAACGATTGTTTGACCTTCTACTACCGTTATATAAACTCTTTTTAATTGAAAATTATATTATATTTTTTATTTCTGTTTGCTTTAAAAGCGTGTTTTTTTAGTTTTTTTAAACTATTATTTATTTTCTGAGTGTAATTTGATACCAAAACACCATCACCTGGGTGGAGTTTCGTCCAGTTATCTGCGTGTTTTACGATCACATTTTGGCCTGCAAGCCACCTCACAAATAGGTATATGCAAATGTATTTACATAGTTATTTGAAGTTTATCAAACGATTTTCCTACTACCACAAATAATTACAAATCTCACCTCAAAGCTGTATTTGTTATGTTCTTGTTAAACTTTTGTTCCCGGCGGACTGCAAGGAGACTACAAGTAAATTCAACTAAATAATCTAAGCTCATTTATTCACAATCGCACCTGAGTAGTTGTTTGTTTAAAATTCAAATAATTTTGTCTCAATGGCAATAGCAAATGTTTGTGAGAATAAACTTATATATGGGGTATTCCATCCCATTTCGACCAATTTTAAACCCGACCCCTTTAGAATTGGCTGAAAGTTTTTCTTCTTTTTCTAGCTTACGAAAGACGTTTTTCAGAAATTTTTCAAATTTTTTCATCCAACTCAAACAAAGTTATGAATTTAAAAAAAAACACCGTTTATGTTTTAAAAATGCTATAACTTTTTCAAAAATTGACCGAGAATTTTTTTTTATTTTTTTACTTAATTAAAAAAAAAACTTTAAAATTTTGTTTGTATTTTTTCCAAAAAGTACATTTAAAAACATATTTAAAAAAAAAAATGATCCCAAATGGTCAATTTTTGCAAAAGTTATAGTTAGTTTTTTTCAAAATATTTAAAACTTATTTTGAGTTGGAAAACGGTGTTTTTTTCAAAATGCTATAACTTTTTCAAAAATTGACCGTTTGGGATCATTTTTTTTTTAGTATGTTTTTAAATGTACTTTTCGGAAAAAATACAAAAAAAATTTTAAAGTTTTTTTTTTAATTAAGTAAAAAAATAAAAAAAAATTCTCGGTCAATTTTTGAAAAAGTTATAGCATTTTTAAAACATAAACGGTGTTTTTTTTTAAATTCATAACTTTGTTTGAGTTGGATGAAAAAATTTGAAAAATTTCTGAAAAACGTCTTTCGTAAGCTAGAAAAAGAAGAAAAACTTTCAGCCAATTCTAAAGGGGTCGGGTTTAAAATTGGTCGAAATGGGATGGAATACCCCATATATAAGTTTATTCTCACAAACATTTGCTATTGCCATTGAGACAAAATTATTTGAATTTTTTCAATTAAATAAAAAAAAAAAAATTCTCGGCCCACTCCGGGATTAGTGGGGATGATTGCAGAATTGATTGAAGTTTTTTATGAGAAAAAAAGGGCGAAATTCGAAAAATCTTGAAAAACTGAAAAATTACAAAAAAAAAACTTTACAAATTTTTTTGAATTTTTTCCTAAAAGTACATTTAAAACCAAATTTAAAAAAAAAATCCCAAACAATAAATTTTTGAAAAAGTTATAGCATTTTGAAAACAAAAACGGTGTTTTTTTTTAATTCATAACTTTTTTTGAGTTGGATGAAAAAATTTGAAAAACTTCTGAAAAACGTCTTTCGTAAGCTAGAAAAAGAAGACAAACTTTCAGCCAATTCTAAAGGGGTCGGGTTAAAAATTGGTCGAAATGGGATAGAATACCCCATATATATGTGCATGCTAGTGTGTCCCGAGATGTTTATGTGAAAAAGCTTATCAATTTATTTCTTTAAAGTGTAGACAATTTTTTTTGAAAATAAACTCTCAACAACTTTGGGAAATCCTAAAATAATATTGAAAATAAAATTAAAAAAGCAATTTTAGTTTGCTCTTACAGAATTAGCAGTCTATCACAGTTTTGACAATCTGTCCGTAATTTTCATTGAGAAATTGTTACTTAGCTTAAGTGTCTTGGTAAAGTCCTGCCATGTATTATATTTCATTAATGCGATCAATGTCGTTTAGTAAAGCTAAATATTTTGTTTGAGAATAAATAAAAATAATGTAGCGAATTTTAAAGAAATATTCGATAATTTTGTGCCTTCGTTTATCGTTCGAGTTACTGAACTGTGATATAAATACGCTCATATGTTCTTATTTCAAATGCTCTTTATTTACGCAATACTTTGATAGTAGAACATCAAAATGTATTTGCGTACTTCACTCATAACGTTTTAAAATCAAACTGAATAACCATCACTTGGACTGCACCGCGTTTATACTCTTGGTTGCCTTGTTCGCCTATTTCTATTATGGTCAAGACATTTGGCTTCCTGCATTAGTTGTCCGTTTCCTTCTCTCATCTGCTGTTCTTCATATTCACTGTTGTCTTCTATGTATACGTGTGGATAATGTCATCTGCGCTCTTTGGTACTATGTATGTGTAATGTTGCTATGCTCTTAGCTGTTGTGTTCATGTGGGCGTTGCTTTTGTTATCTTATCTGCTTACATTGCTGTTGTAGTTATGCATCATTTATTTACAAGCGGCATAGTGATATGTCGGAATGATTAATATTCGCCACAATACATATTTATACTCAGCTGAGCGGAGCTCACGGAGTATATTAATTTTGTTCGCATAACGGTAATCCGTAACGGCATAAACTATTCGAGATAGATATAGATATAGACTTCTATATATCAAAATGATCTGGGCGAAAAAAGAAATTCATTTAGCCATGTCCGTCCGTCCGTTTTGAGGTATCTTAATGAAATTTGGTATGTAAGTTCCTGGGCCCTAATCTCAGATCGCTATATAAAATGAACGAAATCGGACTATAACCACGCCCACTCTTTTGAATCGAAAATTTCGAAAAACCGAAAAAATGCGATAATTCATTACCAAAGACGGATAAAGCGATGAAACTGGTAGGCGGGTTGACTTTATGACGCAGAATAGAAAACTAGTAAACTTTTGGACAACGGGTGTGGCACCACCCACTTTTAAAAGAAGGTAATTTAAAAGTTTTTCTAGCTGTAATTTGGCAGCCGTTGAAGATATCATGATGAATTTTGGCAGGAACGTCACTCCTATTACTATATGTGTGCTGAATAAAAATCAGCAAAATAGGCTCACGAACACGCCCACTTTTTAGAAAAAAATTTTACAAGTCAAATTTTAACAAAAAATTGTGTATCTTTACAGTATATAAGTAAATTACGTCAACAATCAGCTGCAATAATGATATGGTTCAACAAAATACAAAAAATAAAAGAAAATTTCAAAATTCGCGTGAATCCGCCCCTTTTCATTTAATTTGTCTAGAATACTTTTAGTGCCATAAGTCGAACAAAAGTTTACCAATCTTTGTGAAATTTGGTAATAGCATAGCTTCTATGACGATGCCTGTTTTCTGTGAAAATGTGCGAAACTGGTTGAAGCCACGCCCAGTTTTTATACACAGTCGAACTTCTGTCCTTCCGCTCGGCCGTGAACACCATAATTTGAGTAAAAATCGATATATCTTTACTAGACATAGTTCACGTACTTATCTGAACTCACTTTATCTTGGTATTAAAACTGGGTGAAATCCGACTATGACCACACCCACTTTTTGATATCAAAAATTTCGAAAAATGCCATAATGCTTTACCAAATACGAAAAAAGGGATGAAACACGGTGATTGGATTGGTTTTTAGACGCAAAATATAACTTTAGAAAAAGTTTGTAAAATGGGTGTGACACCTACCATATTGAGCAGAAGAAAATGAAAAAGTTTTGCAGTGCGAATCACGGCAGGAATACTCTTCGTGATATTACATATATAAATAAATTAGCGGTACCCCACAAATGATGTTCTGTGTCACCTTGGTCCGATATCTCGAAAACGCCTTCACATATACAACTAAGGGCCGCTCCATTTTAAAACCTTCATTAATACATTTAATTTGATACCCATATCGTACAAACACACTGTAGAGTCACCTCTGGTCGACCTTTATGGCAATATCTCGAAAAGGCGTCCACTATAGAAATATGGCCCACTCCCCTTTAAAATACTCTTTAGTACCTTCCATTTGATAACCATGTCATACAAGCACATTCCAGTGTTACCCTAGGTTCATTTTCCTACATGGTGATTTTCCCTTATTTTGTCCCCAAAGCTCTTAGCTGAGTATGTATTGTTCGGGTACACCCGAACTTAGCCTTCCTTACTTGTTTATATTAAATTTTTTTTCTTTTACAATTTCCAAATTTACTTACAATTTAAGAGTCTCTTTTTGTGTTAACTTATACAACATTTTAAAATTTCTACCACTCTAATAAAACTGAGCCAACTTTCCTTGCTTCGATTTTAAGTTGCTCTTTTATACTATGATTTCAACTTGGCCTTTAGAGTAAATAAATTACAATTTAGCACAATTGACTTCCTATTTTACGATTGTTGGTCACCTGAGAGCGTGAATCTGCTGCGAGTTTTGTTTGCTTAAATTCACCTTGTTTTGTGTCAAATTAAATACAAACTACTTAGAAGATAACGTTACTTACATATGTATCTGAGACACTAAAAATATACTTAGGAATATGTCTAAACAAATCCGATAAAAAAGTGACAACCCCGTTGGTAGTAAATTAACAAAAAGTTTTCAAACAAATTTGTAAATTTATGATTATATTATGAGTTTGGAATTTCAGCAAGATTTGAAATTATAAAAATACTAAACTAAACACAATTAAGTGCCGTAATAAAATAACTTAATGTCTAATAATGTTTTGCTCATGGTATGAGGGAATCCTGACTGAGAAAGGTGTAAGCGTAATCGTTAGTCTAAGCGAAAATTTGAGCGTAGTCTTGAAATGTGGAATGCTATATCTCCCATATATGCAGAATTTAAATGCAAACATACTCGTAGCGTGGGGTATTGGTAGGCTCTATGGAGCTATAAAGAATGCAAACGTAAGTGTTGTCAGTATCGGTAACATAATGTGTGAACAAGGTACGTGGTAGGGTTGATACAGACACAGAAACTCAAAGCAAACACGTCGGCTTTATAGGCAAATATTTTATGCATGCAAGTGTTTTGTTAGAAATAAAGAACCAGAGATATATTAGCAAACAATACAATACAAAACAAAAACAATTACGAATATATGGTTTTCACTTGCTGTTACAAAAAGTGTATACAAACACAAAGCACGTGGTTAGTAACCCCAGCGGGTTAGGGGAATTAGAATATATCCGCAGTAATTATGCCTGCATTGGAAAAATTTTGCTCGGGCCGGCCCATTTATCTATACTGGGTTCCAGGTCATAAAGGGATAGAAGGTAACGAAAGGCAGACGTGTTGGCAAAGCAGGGTACAAAACTTTCTGAAACGACGCTCCAATCCTTTTGGGAGGAATTAAAACGAGACAGTACTAAGATCCATAAAGCGTGAAAGGCATGGTTAAAAGCGCAGGGCTGGAAAATTTCAAAGATCATGTGCAAAGCCGATATTAGACTAAAAATGTGGCTCTTATCTCTGATGACTAACTGGAAATTGCCTTCTGGTATCATATGCTTATAAATTCGGCCTCGTAGGTAAGAGCAGGTGTTCCAAGTGGGAACTGCAGGAAGAAACAGTTGAGCCCGTTCTGTGTACGTGTGTGCGCTCGCGCGGTCACTGCTCGAGTTATTAGGAGCGACAGAGTTGCCAGATCTCGAGCAAGGAATTAAGCTAAGTACTAGAAAACTTCTTGTGTTTGCCAAGAGGACGGAGCTATTCCATAACATAATTCCCGGTACCTTATTGCTATTCTTCCGTTTGTTCAAATTCTGGTAACACTGTGGACACATTTATTTTATGTGAGGACTTATTGACAGGCCAGTTCAACCTAACATAACTTTACGAAAAAACGTGAATGTTAAAATAAAGTATAAAAAAGGATAATATATTAAAGTACGTCGTTTATTTTGCTTTTTATTTTAAATTACTTAAATTTATTTCATTTTGCTTCCCGGGAGCCTTATTTCCTTTTTTAAAAAAGACGGGCCTTACCGTCAAAATTAGAAAAAAGAGCGCGCGTGCGTTATTCAAACTAAAACAACGCTTTTATTTAATTTTCTGAGCAACGCCCTAGATTGATGAGGAGTGTGACGACTAGTACCTAGGACCTGCCTAATTATTTTCTAGCTTTTAGGATTATTATTACTTCAATTAAGTGTTGTTTTCATAAAACCGTTTAACCTAAACAATTTTTTTTAATTATTTTATTTTCAAGTTTTTGTCTTTATTTAATTGCCTATTATTTCTCATTCAATTTAGTTCATTTAGTGACTCATTATTACAAGGACTCTTTCCTGACAATTTGTTACAACCTAAGTCCTCAATACATAATCCTTCCAAAGACTTTACTCGAATCTGCGCCACGTACGCTTGTCTCTCCTCCAACTCCAAAATATTTTGGTGCCACTTCTACCGGACTGTATGTAATATCTATTCCAAATATGAGCCAAATCGGACATCATATGTCGCTTTCTATTCATGTATGTATTACGTGTTCCAAATGTGAACCAAATCGGACCACAAATACGATTTTTTTGAATATCTCGATCTTTGCGCCACCTAGCGGCGATTTCTATTTCATAGGTCGCTTTCTATTCTTATATGTATTATGCGTTCCAAATGTGAACCAAATCGGACCACAAATATGATTTTTTTGAATATCTCGATCTTTGCGCCACCTAGCGGCGCTTTCTATTTCATAGGTCGCTTTCTATTCTTATATGTATTATGTGTTCCAAATATGAGCCAATTCGGACCACAAATACGATTTTTGTGAATTTCTCGATCCTTGCGCCACCTAGTGGCGATTTTTTTCTTATTATTGCCTTGTCATCGGGTTCTGAATTATATTTCAAGTTTCAAGCTTGTAGCTTGTCGGGAAGTTACTTAAATTTCAATTACAAAATTCATGCCAGCCAGCCAACCAACCAGATTGTCAAGTCACGCTAAAACAACCTTTTAAAAACGCTACGACTTTTTTTTTTTAATTTTTTCAAAAAAAGTTTCAATCAGATTCAAAATGGTTTCGTTCCAGGATCGGTCTACTCGCCTTAGTAATTTAAAAATCGTAAGAGAAAGACCGTATTGCAAGTCCTATTAAGGTCAAGGTCAAAAGTATTACAATTTTGGATGTACATTAAACGTAGTACCAAATAATTTTGCTTAATGTTTTCAAAGCTTTTTAGTTTGGGAGAAAATTTGTGAAATTAACTTAAGCGTTTTTTTTTTTCTTTTTTCTTGAAATGTCACTAGAGCTTTGATTTAGTAGAAAAGGAAGTGAAAATGTTGCTAAACATAGTAAATAAGTGTGTATGTTCATGTAATTTACACCCGCCGAAAACATATTATTTAAGAGTAAATAAATATAAATTGAAAATTACACACATACGAATGTATATGTCAGACATATGTGCGTATGTATGTAAGGAGCTGCATGCGCACAAAATTGTTGAAATTTTAAAGCTATTTATCTTGGAAATAAATGCTGCAATTTACGATGGCATATAAACATGGTACTTAAAAATATTTACGCTCAAAATAAAGGAAATATTGGTGCTTTCTATACAAGACATTTTAATATATTGAACTTTTGTTTCGTGTTCCGTAGTATTTTTAAACTTTTGTGCCTGCGATTTTATTGCCTTTAGGTTCAACGATATAATAATATTATTGATAAATAGGACTTATGTCTGACTTAAATTTTTTATAATTTAAGGCTTTCAAGTCTCTGATATTTTGTGTCAGACCTGCTAAATAATGAATATAGTTTTAAATTAAAAATTATATTGATTGCTCCTCAAGCAATTGTTCAATTATAGATTGCGAGAAAGTATATCTTTTATTGACTTAAACCACTGGTGGCAAAAATAGCACTCTTTAGCTGTTGCATGGAGTTTTTCTTTTGATATTCAATAATTTGAGGTCGCTGATTTTAAATCAATCATCACTGTTATTGATCGGCGCTTAACCGCCTAAGCGATTTGGTCCGTTTCATAACAATTCACGCCAGCTTTCCCTGTTTCGCTATAACTGACGCCAATTGGGAGCCCTAAAGGAGGTCAAGTCTTCCTACACCTGCTTCTCCTATATTAGTGGAGGTCTCCTCCTTATCCTGCTTCCAAACCGCGGTGTTTTCGTCCATTCGCATAACATGACTCAGCCAGCGTAGCCTTTGGGTTTTTATTCGCTTCGCCATCTTCATAGCTAAGTAAAGCTTATACGACTCAGCATTTTACCTCCTTTGGGGAAGAGGAATATAAGTCTTCAAGAGAACCTTTCTCTCGAGCACTCCAAGAGCCATCTCATCTTCTCTCGACACAGTCCATGATTCCAATAGGATAGGTATGATGGGCGACTTGTAGAGTGTGATTTTTGTTTGTCGAGAGAAGAATTTACTTTTAAATGGCAAGAGTAATTCTCACTTTCAGTTTTAAGCTGACATTGTTTTTGCTGTTAATGCTGGTTCCCTAATAGATGAAATCTTTCAAAGTCTCGAATTTATATTCGGAAACATTGACATGGCTACTAAGGTGCCTAAAAGCAGAAAGTCTCTTGGATGACAGGAAGTACTTTGGCTTTTCCTCATTTACCACAAGACCCACTTTTTTGCTTACTTATCTAATCCTGACTTTAAGGCGCATTCGGAAAGGCCAATAACATCAATATTTTTAGTAAATGCCAGTATTTGTACGCTCTTATAATAGATTGTACCACCACGGTTTAGTTTTGCTGCTAGCATTATCTTCTCTTGTATTATGTTAAAGAAATCTCACGAAAGGGCGTCGCTTTGTCTGAAGCCTCGTTTTATTTCGAATGGACGTCCAAGTTCTTATTGCTGTCATTTGGCAGAGCCATTTAAATTTTGCAGGGAACTTAAATTCAACTGTCAAGTTCTTTTAAGTCGACGCAAAGATGACGATTTTCGATTCTCTTTTCGTGAGAGTTCACCAAGATCTGGCGCATCGTGAAGATCTTGTCGATAGCAGATTTACCATTTTGGAATAATTATGCATTAGTATATTTGTAATATAATGCCTGTAATTATTTTCTGACAGGCCATTTCATGTGCTACAATGAATTTTTATTTTTGAACAAATAATTATGGTCAAAGCAGCAGACCAAGGAAATGTACATATGTATGAGTGTGTTAGATAGATAGATAGATAGATGTTGTGAGATTAAGCACTGCGACCTATTGGTCTATTGTGCCCACAATTCTCTTTACAACACTTCATCCAAGCCGAGTTCCCTGAGAAAATCCAGAATGGTTCCCGGCTTCAGAGAGTGTATGTGAGTCTTCGTCTCGCGACTGCCTCACATTCCTTCAAGATGTGTTCTGCAGACTCATCTTCGACATCACAGAAGCGACAGAGGCTACTAGCTGATATGCCCAATTTATGCATGTGGCTCTTTAGCCTACAGTGACCTGTGAGTATACCTGTTACAATCCTAAGGCTACTTTTTGGGAGGTTAATCATAGCCTTATATCGCTTCGAGTTGTACCCTCCTATTAGTGCCTTTGCCTGCCGAAGTCCTGGACTCTCGCGCCAGTGTTGTTCTCTGAGGCACGCCTCCTTTTGTGTAAAGTCCTCCCTTATTGTATGTGACCCTATTTGCACCATAGGCTCGGGTCCTATTGGCTTTCCGGCCGCTGCCAACTTGGCAAGCTCGTCGGCTCGCTCGTTACCATCCACTCCTCTGTGTCCAGGTACCCATGCCAGACGGATGGTGTTGTTGACTCCTAGATTGTTTAACCTATCCACGCACTCAAGGACTGTTGATGATTTGATCTCAACCGAAGCTAATGCCTTGAGTGCAGCCTGACTGTCGCTGAGTATAACGATTTTCTCGTTGGTATATCCCCGCTGTAAATTTATCTCTGCACACCGGCTTATGGCAACAACTTCGGCCTGGAAGATGCTCGGATATTTTCCGAGTGGTAGGGATATTTTGGTTCGGGGCCCGAAGATCCCCGCTCCTATGCCCTCCGGTGTCTTCGAGCCATCGGTGTACCATATTATAGTGTGTTCCTGGTGAAGCGCTTCAATCCTGGAGGTGTCCCACGTACATTTGTTCCCCAGCTCTATTTTGAAGCGCTTCTCAAACTTAATTATCTTCCTCGTATCATCTCTGGGAAGTTGGATAAGTGGAATCTGCTCCTGCAGCTTCGCCATGCTCCGTGACTGTATCACTTTGCCTCTTCCACATCCCTCTTTAGCTATGTTTACTAAAGTACTCCTGGCTGCCTGCTCAATTATTATATGTAGAGGTGTTAACTCAAGCAACACTTCTATTGCTGCCGTCGGGCATGTTCGCATGGCTCCCGTAATGCAGACACACGCTAAGCGTTGAAGCTTCGTGAGTGATTTTTGTACGGTCACCATGGTTGTCCTTGATGCCCACGCAACTGCTCCGTACACTATGATAGGTCTCACTATCATAGTGTACATCCATCTTAGGATCTTTGGGCTGCATCCCCAGGATCTTCCTGCAATACGTCTGCACACCATTATTGCTCTTGTAGCCTTTGATATGGTATTGTCGACGTGTTTCCTCCATAAGAGCTTAGAGTCAAACGTGACTCCCAAGTATTTCACCTCAGTCGTGTACTCCATCTGTACTCCATCCATTGTGATTTGCCTAATCCCTTCCAGTTTCCTTTTCCTGGTAAAGGGCACATTGGATGTCTTGTTAGGGTTGATGCTTAGCCTTACCTCAGTACACCATTCTTTCGTTAACCTCAATGCCCTTTGCATTATGTTGCAAAGGGTGCTCTCAAATTTGCCCCTTACAATGATAACAATATCATCCGCGTACCCCTGACATCGGATTCCGTTGTCTGAGAGCCTCTGTAGAAGTTCATATACTACCAGGCTCCACAGCAGGGGTGACAGGACGCCCCCTTGTGGACATCCTTTCGTTGTTTTAATCTCTACTGTGCCGTCCCCACTTGAGGTTTCGGCAATCCTCGTGCGCAATAAGGCATTTATCCACATACGGATTGGACGCTGTATCTCTCTTCTCTCGAGTACCCGATTCACACTTTCGTGTTTCGTGTTGTCGAAAGCCCCCTCTATGTCCAAAAATGCGCATAGAGTTATCTCCCCGCACTCAAGCGCACTTTGGGTTTCTGTGGACAGCTGATACAGTGCAGTTTCTGTCGACCTGCCTGTTCTGTATGCATGCTGATCTTTATGTAGTGGCACTCTGACGAGAGCCTTTGATCTAATCTTATGGTCTACAATCTTCTCCATTGCTTTGAGAGAAAAGGATGTCAGGCTTATAGGCCTAAAGGACTTAGGACTAGAGTAGTCCTTTTTAGCCACCTTAGGTATAAAGACCACTTTTGCTCTTCTCCACATCGTCGGGATTTATGCCAGTGCGAGGCTATCCCTCATAATCCTGACCAGGTGTGGGATCAATTCCTCGCCCTGCTGCAGAAAGGCTGGATATATACCATCCACTCCCGGAGACTTGTAGCTCTGGAAAGACTTTACTGCCCACTTAACTGTGCCATCGTTGAAGAGTTCTTTAGCGAGGTTCCAATCTGTGGGTGTTGGTCTCCCTTCTCGAGCCTCCTCCGTTGAGGTATCCGATGATGCGTCCGGGAAATGAGCTGCAAGCAGGGCACGTGCTCTTTCTTCCTCAGTCCTTGAGTAGGTTCCATCAGGGAGCTTAATTGATAGTCGTGTCTCCCTTTGGTCCTTGGCTAGGGCTTTGTGGAGCCTTGCCGCCTCTGGAACCTCCGAAATACCCTCACAAAATTTCCTGAAGCTCTTTCTTTTAGCTTTTCTAATCTCTTTGTTATATGCTGTTAGATTTGCTGTGTATTGCTCCCAGTTTCCCGTGCGCCTCGCTTGGTTAAAGGGTTTGCGCACGGTTTTCCTCATTTCCGAGAGTTTCCTCGACCACCAGGGGGTTTTATTTCCTGGGCCTTTGGATTCTCGACAGCTAGAATTAAACGCTTCAATAATGACACGGTTGAAGTTATTAACTCTTGTCTCCAATTCCATATAACTTGTTCCTCTGTTCCTACTATCTATGATAGGAAGATTTCCCTGTATTATGTTCCTGAACATGTCCCAGTTTGTGTTCCTGGGGTTTCGCCTTGGTGGTCCTTCTATGGGCATAGCCCCGTTGACGAACTGGATAATAAGATGGTCCGACATTGAGGGTTCAGAGGAAACCCCCCATCCAGAGACCAGCTCATCAGCCAGATCGTTACTCAGGGTTATGTCCAGGACTTCTTCTCTAGACCTAGTGATGAAGGTTGGTGAATTCCCAACGTTGTATATGCTTAGGTCATTACTAATAATAAATTCAAGAACGGACTCACCCCTCGAATTGGTGTCTGTACTGTTCCATACCTCGTGGTGCGCATTCGCGTCGCATCCCATGATCAACGGTATTTTTGCCCATCTGCAGTATTCCGCCAGTTTCTTCACACCCTCTTGAGGGACCTTGTAGTTGTCTCCCGCAAAGTAGGCCGCTGCGAAGACGATGTCTGTTGACTCTCCTTGTATTACCATCGTCTCCTGAACTGCTACGAGGTCTTGACTCATAAACTCTGTAATGCAAAAATAGTTAATGGAGTTGTTAAGCACTACACACGCTCTTGGTCTTTCTTGAGAAAGATCCCAAATTACCTTATTATTTCTCTCTTTTAAGCCTCTCACCTGACCTTTGTACACCCAAGGTTCTTGGATGAGTGCTATGCCCAGATCTTCCGAGGCAAACCTGCGTGCTATTACTGCCGAAGCAGCTTTAGCATGGTGCAGGTTGATCTGGGCTACCTTTGTGTATGGGACGGTCAGTGCGGAAGCCTTACCGGCTCGTCCTCATCGGACAGCCGTGGGTTTTCCTCTCTTCTGTCCTCCAAACCTAGGTCTTCTAAGTATAGACCTTCCAGGAGCTCCTCTGTTGATGGAGCTTGCGTATGCTCTTTACCGGTGATTAACCCGGTTGTTGAGCCTGTGGCTGACGAGACACTGGTTGGGCACTGGTTGGATGTTGCTGCCCTGGATGTTGTTGCTACCTCCTCGCTTTGCTCCCCAGTGCTCTGGACTTGTCCTGGAACGTGGGGTTGTCCCACACTGCCTGGGGCTTTTTGCTTCCAAGGTCTGACCGGGACGAAGCTGAACCGGTAGTTCACCTTGAAGCTAGCTTCCTTTATTTTAATGAACGATGCCTCGTCAATTGCCATGTTTACCCGCAAGCCCCCCTCCTCAGCACTGCTGCTGATTATACGCCACATCCCAACATTTAAGAAGGTGTTCTGTGCCTTCAGCAGTTTAAGTGCGAATTCTTTGTCGCTACTTCTGGGGAGATACATAGTGACGGTGTGCGTCGGTGGTATATCATCCCCTTTCCTCGTAATAAGGGCAGGGCCCTCCCAACTATGCAGAGTTGGTGTGACTCTGGTCAGCCATTCGGCTGTTTCCTCATCCTTGCAGTCTACAAGGAGTAATCCTGGCCTAAAGTACACGCCGCAGAAAGCCAGAGATTGCTTTCCCCATCCCTTCGATACCTCGATCATTATCGTTTCTTGCAGCCGCGTCAGCTCTTCCTGGCTCAAGACCTCCGCCGGGTATTGCTTTGTAAGCACCGCCATCCGTATGCCATTTGAGTGTGTTACTTGGTGAATAGTTTCGCAAGTACACGAAAAGTAAAGAGGGTAAGAAATTCATGTATCTAACTACTGACCTTTATTTAATGTTTAAATTGTATGGAGCAAACTATCCAACGCACTTTGAATCCTACTTTTACATATCGCGCCATCACAAGTTGACAATTTTTTCTTTCGGTGTCTTTTTTTTTTCTTTTTTAAGAAACTGTGCACACATTGTTCTTCAGGCGCTTCGCTGGACTTCGTTGGCTTTTATTGTTATTATTACTATTGCATTTAATGAAAGTTTATTATATAAGTAAGAAAATTTACTACATTTTCCATTTCAATTATTATGCGCTACACTGGCCGAAACGGAGTGTGCCATTTTGCTCTCATTTCTAAGCACGCCACATCTAAGCCCCCTGTTGCTCGGAACTCTTACTATATATGTATACGTACATACATGTACATGGAGCATTACACGGAAAATCGTTAATTTTACCAAATAAGAAGAATTTCAAATAAGTATGAGCTTAAGTTCGAGAATACGCAAAAGAAGCCAATATGAGTTCGGGTGCAACTACCCCGTCTTGTGTGTAGAGGAACTCCATAGGCAGTAGGTATCTTACCGGTCTCTGCGTTATTGCGTTGAACAAAATTCTACTGGAGATCAATAAAAATTGAGTAAAAGTAGTTGCATATAAAGCCAACGTCGTACTGCATTATGTTCTTTCCCCTTTAAGTTACTTGCAGAGCGTTTCGAAGGCTTTGCGTCTGGGCAGCCAAAAGCAACCATAACGTTAAACTTAGTAAGACAGAGCTGAGAGTTTCGACTGTCCTCTCTTAGTGGTACTAACTTCACTCTATCTACGAGAGTTAAGTATCTGGGCTCCAAGATAGACAACAAACTTAACTGGAAATCTCATTTAGAATGTAGGGACGAAAATGTCTACATAGCCTTTTATTCGTTTAAAAGAGTCGTCAGCAGAAACTGGTGTCAAAAAAGGAAACTTTTGATGTGGCTTTATACGACCGATGTCAGACCGATAACAACATATGGAGCTCTAGCATGGTCGCCGGCCATGGATAAACAGTACGATATGAAATATGAATGGATTACAGCGGGCACCCTTCGAAGAGGTAATGTATCGGTCTTGTCCAACTGATGAATTAAATGTGCTCCTGAACCAGTTACCTCCGGACCTTGATATTCGTGAAACTACAACTCGTTTGATAATAAGACTTTGTAAGTCTAACTGTTGGAGCCTGAGATAGTATGGACACAGTAGTATCTTCAGGAGCCTTCACAATGTGGCTTCGTCGACAGATTATCACACGCCAATAGTAAAATTTCAAGAGTATCACATGGTTAAGTTTCCCTCAAATTATCACACGCCAATAGTAAAATTTCAAGAGTATCACATGGTTAAGTTTCCCTCAAAAGGGGCATAGGGTGCAAAGAAATTACGCAATTTTACTCTAAACCGATGATTTTAAAATGGACTCCAGTGTGGAAGCGGGTCTCTTCTGTAAGCATCTTAAGGTGTCAAAGTTTTCCAAGTCTAAGTTTTGGGCATAGAGAAAGCGTGCACGCTCCCGTTGGAGGACTCGGTGAGGGGTTACAAATGTCGATAATATTGGACGTCGATGGCATTACGCTACCGACTGCCTAACGTCAAAAAATACTGGGTGTAACCTTCGATTAAGATCTTCATTTTGGCGAGCATGCATCCGAAATTGTACATAAAGTCCAGATCCGTAATAAAATTCTCAAATCTCTTGCCGGCAGCTCTAAAGTAAAGATAAAGGAACGCTCATTACCACTTACGAAGCAATAGGCCAGCCGATTGCTTGCCATGGTTCCCCATTATGGTCGCCGGGCGTAGGAGATACTCAATAGAAGAAACAAGAGGTCTTCAAAGCACCGCTTTCAGAACTGGTACGGGTTATCTTCTTATGTTTCTAGAACACCATTTACACAATGAGGCGAGAGTACTCAAAAAAGGGAGAGAAATGAAATGTTGAACAAAAAATTTCTGCTGAAGACACAGTAAGCTGGGCATCCCAGGAGGTATCTGATTGAAAAGACTTCGTCTCTTAGGGACTTCAGAAGTCATCTTCGCAAGCACTAGGAGGAAATACGCCACCTGAGAACTCAGCTGTATGAAGAAAAAAAGGACAAAAAGATCCTCAGAGATATCCACCAAAACGCATTGAACCCCTATGCTAGGAACTCCCCGGCGAATCTAGTTCTTAAAGAAAAGTACCCAGAGAATCGGTGAGGACGCTCGAAGTGTGCATTTTCTCAGATAGCCAAGCAACGCTTATGGAGCTTAGCTCCCACGTCACTTTGTCTATGGCCGTCAGCAACTGAAAGAGGTCAATTTAAGAAGCAACCTGCTTGGCAGGAATAACCTTTGTATGCGTACTTGGTCACAGGAGCCTTAAGGGCAACAAGAAGGTAGACGAACTTGCAAGGGCTGAGGCCCTTCTTCCACTTACACCAATCAAAAGAAAAATACATGACAGATACGAGAATTTAGAAGTCTCAAACTGATACTGTTCTAACGGCTGCGAGTTAACTAAAAAAAATCCTGGCCGAATTATGATAGCAGGAGAACAGAAGACCTGCTAAATAGGTCAATGCAAAAAATCGTTTAGATCACTGCTCGAGAAATAGAATATCCAATATATCCAATAATTGATGACGGCAAAACGGGAGCTGGTATATTTGGGCCTTACTTCAAGAAATTGGTACTAATGTGATGCAACCTCACTATTTTTCAGGCAGAAATGCATGCAGTAGAAGTTTACAGTAGGGCATATCTAAGAAGAGGCTAATCCTAGACAAGTATCTTTATTATTTCAGACATCCAGGCAGCACTACGTGAATTGCGGTCTCAGACAAATATTTTTAAGCTGGTGGATGAGTGCATTGGAGTCCTAAATGATCTGGTAGCTTTTTAAGATGTGTTTTGTTAAGATGTGTCCCCGGGAATAAGGGATATGATGTTAATGAAAAGACAAGCTTTCTAGTCAAGCAGGGTGCTATGGCAGCATTCTATGGCCCAGAGCCCTTCTTTGGACTGACAAAGGCATACGCTAGGGAAATTATAAGTAACTGGAAATCAATTCAGTTCATACAACACTGAATTTATGGCTCAAGGCAAATACAGGCCATTTTGTGTATATATATGTATACGATAGTATCAGCTAAGCTCAATAATCTTAGCAGATGGGACCTACGGACTCTCACTGGCTACTATATGGTGACTGTAGTCTACGATATCAACTTAGTATTTTAAATCTATGCGATGGACACATTTTTGTAAACTGGAGAAACGACGGTTCACATTCTCTCTGAATGCTTCGCTCTGGCACAATAAATCTATTTGGCCCATACCAACCGTGGAATGCCCCATAAACTAAATAAAGCGAATTTTTGGTTCGTATATATATGCAAGTGCACTTTGCTGTTTGATTGTTTTAATGCAAAGAATTTAATTGCAAAATTATGTCGCCTTGCATGGCCTGTAGTTACAGAAATATCAAAAAGCATGTGGAAAGCCTCTTGCCCTCTTTAACTTCCGTTTAGACTACATTTTATATATTATATGCACCCCTCAATGTTTTACTAGTAGTCGACTATTCATGTACTTATATACGCACATGTATGTACGTATGTATGTACGATGCCTTGTGTGATATTATAATTTTAAATAAATTTTTCCATTGTGGCAGCGTACAAAATTAACGGCCTGACCCCATTCAATGGCAGTGGTGTATAAAACATTATGCAAAAAAATAATCGAAACTAAATTTCTTCCTTTCATATTTTCATTATAAGGCCGAGCAATTGCTTATTTAACCTCAGTGCAGTAAAATGACACATATTTTTTAAAGATTTATTAAGCTTTCATAAATTATAAAAAATGTTATTAAAAAATTTAAATTATTGTGGAAAATGTCCAAAAATATTTCAGCAAATTATGTAAACATTTGCTAGCTAGAATCGTCCGTGTCGTAGTATATTTTCGTAGCATTTCGCTTCGCTTGCATTTTTGATCTCAATAATAACGAAGAGTTGTTGCATTCTTATCCCCTTCTTCATAAAAAATATAAAAGGGTGAAAAAATATTTTAAAGTGATTAAGAAGGCTGATTCTGCGATAGTTCGCGCTGTTTACAAGATTACCTCTCTTAAGGACTGGGTAAAAGACACTTAGACTCCAATCGTCGGGCATACACTCATTCAATCATATTTTGCATATTATTTGATGTGCACCTTACCCACTCCCATCGGGAAAATCCATCAGTACATGCGTTCTTGTTGTCTCTTAAATTGGTTTTTGCTATTCTGACTTCTTCATAACAGGGTGGGAGAACATTTTTTCCATCATCATCGATTGCGGGCTCTGGTTCAGCATTTTTCCAGAGCGTCACATCGCTCTCTCTATATAAAAGCGCAGAGAAGTGTTCACTTCATAATTTTAGCACACTTCGGACATCGGTTACTAGATCGCCGTTTTCGTTAATACATGAGTTTGCCCCGTACTTAAAACTTTCTGCCTGTCGCCGATTGTTTTGTTTAAATTTTTGGTCGTAAATTCTGGTTGCTATCAACTTAAGCTTCTTGCATCCACGCCTTTTTGTCTGTGGTATTTTATTCTTTGAAAACGTCTCGCTTCCTTTTACAACTCACAGTAGCGTTCACACACTCTTCTAGATGCGTTCGCCTTTAAAGTATTCCTATAAGCTGCGTTCTTTCTCTCGGTAGCAATGCAACATTTTTCAACTTGGGTGGCCAAGGAGTACTCCTTAGGAGTATTCTTAGATGTTACAGGTGCCTATAACATTACTCGGGCGATTCGATTGAAACACGTCAATCTTAAGGCTTACGCATATGAAGTTGCATTTTTCACAACTGGAAAATGCCTTCCACCAATTATCTCTTTGATGGTTCGGGCGCTTTGGGATATCCATACTTAGGCATCTAATGTCAGGTTGAGCGCCAACGTGAAGCAGACGGATATAGGTTTGCTTACTTGAAGGTATAAGGTGCCGAATCGGTCAAGGCACAGGCTTAGTGATGTGATCGTCTAGAAGAAACCAGGTAGCAAATATTTAAGAATAATCATAACAAGTTAGTTAGCGTGAAAGCTTAACGTGGTGGAGAGAGAGGAGAAGACTTTAACAGCACCTTATGAATAAAAAAATTAGAGGTTATTAATGCTTACCATAATATGATTCCTGAAGTACACCGACGGCTGCACTATATGCCATTCTGCACACTACACCTTTAGACTTGGTGGGGAAGAACATAGCGTTAATAACTTCAACGACATCCAATGCCTCAGGATAGCTTGAGAGCAGACCCTATGGTTATATTGGTATACCGAAGTCAAATATTGGACGAACAGATTACCTATCAGATAGCCAAAATCTGCCCTTCGAAGGGTCTCTACTAGCCACAATAGATGTGGCAGGTTGACGCAAGGGCACTTAAGTGGCAGACGAGGCGATATACATGCATACAAATGAATTCAAAATAATGGAAGGGGTACTATCTGCGGGATACTGCGCAGATCTGAAAAGAAACAAATCCTACAAGCTGCCATATCATTGCAGCGTTTTAAGGCGTAAGAATTGGTTGTAACCAAAGCAGTAGAAACACTGGAGTAAAATAGTTTAAACTGCAATGGCGTCTTTTTTACATTGACAGCACAGCAGCAACATCTTAAAGTACGTTAGAGTGTAAGCAATCCCTGGAAAGAATCGGGATGGCGAGATATATTCAAAAAGCGGATGAGCTAGCTTAAAAGGGTGCTGGGCTCGAAGCTTGTACCGTAGAAGTTCCAATCGAACTGGACGAGATTAAAAGAGGGCGAGAGTTGCGGATCTGCAAAGTACTGAAGATCATGCGTAGGTCATACAAGCTTATATGTACAAATCTTATCAATGAAATAAGGTTGTTGATGAGAATTCTACCTGGGGCTGCCTCCAGGTGTGACATGCATTTTAATTTGGTCTTGTCTGTGCTAGAAAATGTAGGAAATGTGCGTAAGAGAGGGAAACAATCGAGAACGTTTTGTACTTGTGTCCTGGACTTGCAGGCTAAAACTTCAGCTATTAGGAGCTATACAGCCATCCGATATAGAAGGAGGGAGTGAAACAGGTCTTAAAAGGCGTCTTGTATTTGCCAAGAGAACGGAGATATTTTATAACATAAGTCCTGGTTTCTGATAGAGTTTTTCAGTTTGGTCGTTGCGCAAACCTCTGGTAGGACTATGGTCTCTTTCAACCTCTGCGGAGTCCTCACGGACCAGCCAGTTCAATCTTACTTTACCTTACTTTGGTATGTGTTTTTTTCTGAATGTATTAAGTTCTTAAAATAAAAGCAAGATTTCTTCTATATCTGGAATTCTTTTTATTTATCTTTGTGTAGCGCAATATTTTATCAAAAATTTCGTGTCTAAGGAAGCACCTTAGTACAGATATACATACATACATATAAAACATCATACAGACAAGGGTTTAAATTGATATTTTGTTTGTATTTATTTAATATCACATTGATAAGTAGATACACATATTTGCAGCAAATCCTTTGTATATGAAAGAAGAAACCAAGTGGCAACGACGACCTCTTTTCGTGAATTTATACTCGTATTATGTCGGTATGTACCTACTCACAAATATGCGCGATGTCAATAATCTTACGTTTTAATACGTAAACATAGTCACATAATAAATAAAGAACACATTGTAGATATATTTTTTTTCTACCTTCATTCTACCTTTATATTAAGTTCCTTTCATATTTGTCCCCTCATTTCTATACGAACTTTTGACCCACGGAAAAGTCTTTTTCGGTAACTTCCCGTTGATCTAGACACTTGATACTTAGGACATAGTTCAGATCAGGGAAACAATACAATTGAAATGAAAAAAAAAAAATCCGCTAGGTGGTGCAGGGATCGAGATATACAGAAAATTTATTTTAAAATGGAAATTTCGCGATCCACTTTTAACTAACTTCTTGGTGATCCAGAGACTTGAAACTTAGCACATAGTTTGAGAGTCGACGGCACTACAATTCGTGGAACACAAAATGCTGCCAAGTGGCAGACGAATCGAGATAAACGCAAATCCCTGAAAATCCCTGAAAAAACGCAGGGAATGCTGCGATAAATTTTTAAGTAACTTCCCGGTGAGCTAGAGACTTGAAACTTCGGCCGTGAGTCAGAACCCGGCGACAATGCAATACTTAATCAAAATAATTTCGCTAGGTGGCGCATGGATCGAGATATTAAGAAAATTAATTTTGATTTGGGAATTTTTCAATCCATTTTTAACTCACTTCCGCTTTACCTAGAGACTTGAAACTTGACGCACAGTTCGAGGTTTGTGACAATACAATTTACAGAAAACAAAATTCCGCTAGGTGGCGCGCTAAGTGAGACAACTAAAAATCCTTGAAAAACGAGGGGAATCTTGAAATCGGTTTTTGAGTAACTTCACGGTTATTAAACTTGAGCCGTAAATCAAAACCCGGTGACAATGCAATATTCTATCAAAATCATTCCGCTAGGTGGCGCATGGATCGAGATATTAGGAAAATTAATTTTCATTTGGGAATCTTTCAATGCATTTTTAACTAACTTCCCGGTTACCTAGAGACTTGTAACTTAGCACATAGTTCGAGACCCGGTGACAATACAATTTATAGAAAACAAAGTTCCGCTAGGTGGCGTGCTAATTGAGATAACTACAAATCCCTGAGAAATGATGGGAATCTTGCGATCGATTTTTGTGTGACTTGCCGTTGAGAAAGAGACTTGAAACTTGGGCAGTGGTGACAATGCAACATTTGATCAAAAAAATTCGCTAGGGGGCACGCGGATCCAGATAGTAAGAAAACAAATTTTAATTTAGGAATTTTTCAATCCATTTTTAACTAACTTCCCGGTTACCTAAAGACTTGGAACTTGGCACTTAGTCAAAGGCCTGGTGACAACACAACCTATAGAAAACAAAGTTCCACTAGGTGGCGCGCTAGTCAAGATAACTGCAAATCCTTTAAAAACGGGGAAAATCTTGCGATCGATTTTCGAGTAACTTCCCGATGAGCTAGAGACGTGAAACTTGGGCCGTATGTCAAAACCCGGTGACAATGCAATACTTTATCAAAAAAATTCCTCTAGGTGGTACATGGATCGAGATATTGAGAAAACTAGTTTTAAATGGGGAATATTGCAATCGATTTGTGACTAACATCCTGGTCATCTAGAGACTTGAAACATGAAATATAGTTTGACAGTGCAATGCCTGATCAAAAACTTTGAGCTACGTAACGCGCAAGTCAAACTATTTAGAAGATTAGGCTATACCTTCATGGCTAGCATCGTGAGTGTTGCAGGCGCTATAGAATTCCACCTCGTTGAAGGCCAAACTTAATGCACGTTCTTGCATACATTTAGGTGTACGCGACTTTCACCACGATTCTTTTAGACTTTCAGGCCTAAGGGAATTTCACCACGAATTTCAGCTGTGGAAATTAAGTAGCTGACAAACGAGGTGGAATTGTCTTGTTATGATGCGAGGTGGAATTCTGTTGTTTTCGCCAGTTTTGTCAGCGAAAATTCCACTAATTCTCTTAAATCTTGCTATTTTGAACAAATAAATAAAGATAAGAATTTTCACTTAGGAATTACTTAAATTACTAATCAAAGTTGCAATTGCCTTTTTGTAGAATTTTGGGATTTAAATTTATAAAGTTAGAGCGCGTGTTTAAATTTAAAATAATCAATTAGTTAATCCCAAGTACATGGTTTGCCTTAAATTGAAAGATTGCGCTCCACCTTTATAGTTTGTATCCAAAAATTCTTTTACAAGAGCTATTGGTAAAGTTTTTTAGTCAAAATTCAACAAGACTATGTCTGTATTAAAGGAAAAATTGCCTTCTATTTTTTGGCCCATTTATATAAAGGTAGTCCTTAAAATTGTTTTTCATCTTTTTGTTATATTTGCTTATGAGTGAAGGTAAAAAATCTCTAAATCCTTCAAGTGTAAGCAAATATAACAGCACTTGCGGCATTATTGCTATTCGTTGTTGCTACAATCGAAAAATCAAAGCCCCACAAATGTAAATATGCATAAACAGCTGCAACAAAAATGTGTAAAAATTCTCAAGATTCTTTATATGAATCTGTTGATGATGTTCCGTGTGTGATTGTGTCTATGTTTGATAACATATGTGTATATAAACGTATAAATGAGATTATAATAGATGTATTTTACTGCGAAATGTTTGCGCTTAGATTTGATTTCATATTCTATAGAATATATGTGCGTATACCTGCATATATATTAGGGTGGCCCTTCCTTGTATGGAGAGCAAAGAAAAGTGTTTGTATTTTCTTTCTCATCACCAAGAAAAACGAATAGAATCTATAAAGATTTTGAGACTGTGCAAAGAACTTGAAGTCCTGAAAAAGAACGATCTTAGATATCGATCAATTAATAACAGGGCCACCGACTAAAATATCTATTGTAACGAATTGTCCAATATTCAGTATTGCAAAATTGTGTTTATTTAGACTACTTTGGGAGTAGTGCAATTATTCTGCACTTCACAACTATTAGCGTGTTTTAATTAAACTTATTAATTATTCCTTAGCTTGCGCTACTTTTATACACTCTCTTGACTCGTTCGCATATTTCTCCTAAGGTCTAGACTTTTCACGAACATGGAACAGTTGTATCGCATACTTGGTTATTTAGCAATATGGGTATGTATATGTGAGTAATAACTTCTTCTCTTAGCCGATGACTACATGTGTGTATGTGAGATATCTCTTCAGTGTCTTGTACATAAGCGTTGCTGCTTGCTTTAGAGTGTACATGTACATAAATGTGGCTGTTTGTTGTTTTTGTTGTTTTGATTATTTACTAACATCATAGTGATGCTAATATTCGCCACAATATAATATAATGGCGTTTCGACCTGTTGGCTCTACTCAGCTTTCAAGTGAGTTTGAGTGTACAATTCACAAAATATTTTCCAATGAATAACAAGAAGGGCTATTGAGCCAGGTGACCTTCTTCAAAAGTTAGAATTTAAGAGTACAACATGAGGGTTAACTTTTTTCCAGAAACGAAAACGCCATAAATGAAAAGAGTTTTTCTTCATTAATTGTATAGAATAAAATGACCAACAACTCTTATGAAAAAAATTCTCAAAATTAAAGAGAAATCGATAGCTTTTTGAAGCTTGTATTAAAGTCAAATGTATTGAGCTATAAACCTGTGTACTCGACATTTTTTTTTAATTCATAATTAAAGGCTGAAAATTCCAGGCGCAATTGGAACCTTATTTTATTATAATTTTACCAGTTTTTGTAATTTTAAATGCGTTTGAAAGGAAAATCTGTAGAGGTTATCGATAACAAGTTACAGACAATTCGCTCACAATAAATTTATTAGGATGGAAATGAAAGAAAGAATGAAGACATGTTAAAGCTCGCCCTTTTAAGATTTTAAACTGTTTGCGCAGCTTCTAAATCTCTTTCGAATATTTCTGGGGGCGTGAGATAGAGAATCAGAAGACTTTGAAAAAGAAGAGCCACCCTAATATATATATAAAATTTTATTTATTTACAGAAATCCGATTTCTTTCCTCTTTGTTTTAGCTGTGATACTAATCTGCTTGGATTTCTTATGTAAATGAAAGTTATTTGCTAACATTTTTGTTTGAAGTGTGTCATATGAATATTTTGTTTTTATTTAATGGGTTACAATACGCAGTACAAAGCAATCCGATATCATTGTGAAAAATGGAAATGGGTGAGGTGATATCATGTTTAACGCACTGGGGAACCTTTCTAAAATATTTGTATAGGGGATGCACTATATATATAATTTAATATGGACAATGCCGCAAAGCCTAAGAAAAATTAATTACGATACCATTATGTTATTTTTGATGTATAAACATCTTTTCTCGCAGCATAAGGGAACTCTAAATGAAAGGTGCAAATGTAAGCATAGTTTTTGTAAGTGGTGCGATATATAAGGAATATATGTAGAATATAAATGAAGTCGTAGTGTATTATATTGATATATATAAAATTAAATTAAACAAAATAAAATAAACTTAATTAAAAAAAGAAACAATATAAAATTATATTAAATCAAATAAAACAAAATGCAATACAACAAAATAAAATGAAATAAAATTAACTAATAAAATTTAATAAAATAAAATAAAATTTTAGTGTTTTGTTAGTTTAAAATCTTTGCATATTATTTAGTAAATAAGTCATAATCTAAATAATAAAGTGCAAAAAAAAAATAATATTGAATTAAACAAAATAAAAAGGAGTAAAATAAAAAAATTTAACAAAATAAAATAAAATTTAATAAAAAAAGTTAATAAATTAAAATAAAAAAAAAAATAAATAAAAAAACAGAACAAAATAAAATAAAAATATAAAATTCTAGTGTTTTGTTAGTTTAAAATCTTTGCATATTATTTAATAAGGTTTTTATGAAACAATAAAATGCAAAAAGAACAATAAAAATATAATTAAACAAAATAAAATAAAACAAGTAAGGAAGGTTAAGTTCGGGTGTAACCGAACATTACATACTCAGTTGAGAGCTGTGGAGACAAAGTAAAGGAAATCACCATGTAGGAAAATGAACCGAGGGAAACCCTGGAATGTGTTTGTATGCCATGTGTATCAAATGAAAGCCATTAAAGAGTATTTTATGAAGGAGTGGGCCATAGTTCTATAGGTGGACGCCATTTAGGGATATCGCAATAAAGGTGGAACAGGGTTGACTCTAGAAATTGTTTGTACAATATGGGTATCAAATGAAAGGTGTTAAAGAGTATTTTATGAGGGAGTGGGCCATAGTTCTATAGGTGGACGCCATTTAGGGATATAGCCATAAAGGTGGATCAGGGTTGACTCTAGAATGCGTTTGTACGATATGGGTATCAAATGAAAGGTGTTAATGAGTGTTTTAAAAGGGAGTAATCCTCAGTTCCATAGGTGGACGCCGTTTCGAGATATCGCCATAAAGGTGGACCAGGGGTGACCCTTGAATTTGTTTGTACAATATGGGTATCAAAAGAAAGGTGTTAATGGGTATTTTAAAAGGGAGTGATGCTTAGTTCCACAGGTGGACGCCGTTTCGAGGTACAATAAGGGATCAAAAGAAAGGTGTTAATGAGTATTTTAAAAGGTAGTGATGCTTTGTTCCACAGGTGGACGCCGTTTCGAGATATCGCCATAAAGGTGGACCAGGTGCGACCCTAGAATGCGTTTGTACAATATGGGTATCAAACGAAAGATGTTAATGAGTATTTTAAAAGGGAGTGGGCCTTAGTTATATAGGTGGACGCCGTTTCTAAATATCGCCATAAAGGTGGACCAGGGGTGACTCTAGAATGTGTTTGTACGATATGGGTATCAAATTAAAGGTATTAATGAGATTTTTAAAAGGGAGTGGTGGTAGTTGTATATGTGAAGGCGTTTTCCAGATATCGACCAAAATGTGGACCAGGGTGACCCAGAACATCATCTGTTGGATACCGCTAATTTATTTATATATGTAATACCTGCCAAGATTTTAAGGGTTTTTTATTTCGCCCTGCAGAACTTTTTCATTTTTCTACTTAATATGGTAGGTGTCACAACCATTTTATAAAGTTTTTTCTAAAGTTATATTTCGCGTCAATAAACCAATCCAATTACCTCACCATGTTTCATCCCTTTTTTCGTATTTGGTATAGAATTATGGCATTTTTTTCATTTTTCGTAATTTTCGATATCGAAAAATTGGGCGTGGTCATTGTCGGATTTCGTTCATTTTTCATACCAAGATAAAGTGAGTTCATATAAGTACGTGAACTAAGTTCATTAAAGATATGTCGATTTTTGCTCAAGTTATCGTGTTAACGGCCATGCGGAAGGACAGACGAACGACTGTGTATAAAAACTGGGCGTGGCATCAACCGATTTCGCCCGTTTTCACAGAAAACAGTTAACATCATAAAATCTATGCCCCTACCAAATTTCAAAAGGATTGGTTAATTTTTGTTCGACTTATGGCGTTAAAAGTATCCTAGACAAATTAAATGAAAAAGGGCGGAGCCACGCCCATTTTGAAATTTTCTTTTATTTTTGTATTTTGTTGCACCATATCATTACTGGCGTTGGATGTTGACATAATTTACTTATATACTGTAAAGATATTAATTTTTTTGTTAAAATTTTACTTTAAAAAAATTTTTTTTAAAAGTGGGCGTGGTCCTTCTTCGCTTTTCTAATTTTTATGTAATAGGAGTAACGTCCCTGCCAAACTTCATCATGATATCTTCAACGACTGACAAATTACAGCTTGCAAAAGTTTTAAATTGCCTTCTTTTAAAAGTGGGCGGTGCCACGCCCATTGTCCAAAATTTTACTAATTTTCTATTCTACGTCCAAAATTTTACTAATTTTCTATTCTTCAAATTCAACTCATCTACCAAGTCTCGTCGCTTTATCTGTCTTTGGTAATGAATTATCACACTTTTTCGGTTTTTCGAAATTTTCGATATCGAAAAAGTGGGTGTGGTTATAGTCCGATATCGTTCATTTTAAATAGCGATCTGAGATGAGCTCTGCTCAACTGAGTATAATTAATGAAAAACGTGTAAAGGTGTCTAAGTTCGGGTGTAACCGAACATTATATACTCAGAGTGACCTTAAATTGTACATTTCATTTCAGATAAATTATTTTTCTGCATAACACATGGCACCGCCCGTTTAAAAAAAATGTCTCCCCATTTTCTCTTACAATAAAACTTGATAAGTGAATTATCATTGATACAAAACTATTTTTTGCTAAGTTATAGCTTATTATTTTCATCTACGACCCCTTTTAAAAATCTTTTATATAAACGTGGGCGTGGTCTTTAGCCAATCTCGTCCATTTTTTCCAGAAATATTTCCTGTTATATGGAAAATTTGTGTACGAAATTTTATTATGATCCATTGATTTTTCTTCGAGTTTTTGCTCCCGAAACATAGAAAATTGCTTAGTCATAAAAGGGGCGTTGTCAGGCCCATTTCTTAAAATTTGAAGTTTTTGCTATTTACTGTTATAAATACACTTGGGAAATGAAATACCATTGATATAAAACTCTTTTTTGAAAAGATATAGCTTATTTTATTCGTACACGACCCTTTTAAAAATCTTTTATATAAAAGTGGGCGTGGTCCTTAACCGATTTCGTTATATCTTGAAATCATTCCTTATAGTAAAGGCAACCTCTCTGCCGAATTTTGTTGCGATTGGTTTAACGATTTTTGATTTATGATTAATAATATTTGTAAAATTTATTTTATCACAAGTGGCCGGTGCCACGCCCATTTTATAAATATTTTTAAAATTTTTATCAAGAGTCTTAATATCAGTCCACACGTCAAATTTCAATATATTTACTAAATATTCAGGTTTTTGTGTTTTCCAAAATGTTATATATATAAAAAGTGGGTGTGGTTATCATCCGATTTCGATCATTTTCAATACAAATCTATTCTGGGTCAAGATAAGCTCGCATACCAAATTTGGTGAAGATATCTCAATATTTACTCAAGTTATCGTATTAACGGACAGACGGACGGACGGACGGGCGGAAATGGTTCAATCAAATTTTTTTTTCGATACTGATGATTTTTATATATGGAAGTCATATCTATCTCAATTCTTTTATACCTGTACATTGTACGGGTCGATTTAA
Organism: Eurosta solidaginis; assembly: GCF_040869045.1. NCBI lineage: Eukaryota > Metazoa > Arthropoda > Insecta > Diptera > Tephritidae > Eurosta > Eurosta solidaginis. The sequence continues at coordinate 334,489,830 of NC_090319.1, read as the reverse complement.
AAATCGCTCATTGCTCTGTGAAAATCTGGCATCAGAATTCGTTTCAGAGGTATGGTTTCTTCGGCAAAGTTTCTTATTTTGATCCCTAGAATATGATTTTCACAGAGCAATGGGCGATTTTTTTGCCTCCCCACAAATCGATCCGGCGGTACCGTGTACAACCAACCGTTACCCAATCAAAGTTAATATACTCTGTGTGCAAAGCACGAATGTTAGCAACTGCCGGTAATGCAGTGTTAGTTCTAATCAATTATTCACAATAGTGCCATAGTAAAAACAGAATTGCCTTGTGTGCTCACAATCGTTTACTTTTAACAACCAAACTTTTATTTATAGATTTGGATTCCAAATAAGAGAGAAAAGGGGACCTGCACATAAAAACAGCAATTAGAAATAATACATTAGATAAAACAATGTAAAGTTTAAATAAACAAAATAAAATAAGATATGCTAAATTAAATTAAATCAAATAAAATAACATGCTATAAAACAAAATAAAAATTAACTAAAAATAAATTAAAACAAAATAAAATACAAGAAAATAAAACGAAAAATATTAAATAAAACAAACTAAAATAAAATAAATGAAATGGTAATAGATAAAATAAACGATGCGAAGTACTTGATATCGAGAAAGAATCTACGGGTTCGTCACGTCACTTTTGACGGATATAGATTCGAGAATTCAAAGGATTACTTCTAGCTGGGAACCAGCGTTAACAGCAGAAACAATGCCAGCTTAGAAACCAAACGTAGAATTACATTTGCCAACAAACGCTACTTCGGACTGAGTAGGCAATTGTAAAATTAAGTCCTCTCTCGGCAAACAAAAATCACGCTCTATAAGACGCTTATCACATTTGTCCTGATGTATGACTCGAGACGATGACGAGAGAAGATGATATAACTCTTGGAGTGTTTGAGAGAAAATTTCTCCGAAAGATTTACGGTCCTGTTCGTAATCCCAACGGCGAGTATCAAAGGAGGTGTAATGATGAGCTGTGTGAGTTTTGCGCAGATATAATGATAGCGCACCGAATTAAAGCCCAAAGGCTTCGCTCTCTAAGTTATTTGATGCGAATGGGCGAAGACGTTCCTGCGAAGAAAGTATTCTAGTTGATGGTGCAGTTTAAAAGCAAAGAAAGGGGGGAGACCTTCATTGAGTTGTGAGAGGTAGGTGGTGATCTCTTTTAGCACTCCAATTTATGGTAGTTAAAGAGAAACAGAGATAGGGGAATTTCATCAATTTTTGTATTTTAGACCTTAGTTTATATAAATAGCAAAATTGCCAACAGCAGAGAATGCATAACTATTTCGCCAATGTATTTAATTTATGTATTTAATTTAATATTAGTAACAATTTATGCCATTTTCTTTGGTTCATCATGTTTCATAATTAAGCTAATCATAAACATAGCGGTAATTTGATAAAGTTTTCTCACTTTCAACTTGCGATTGTGATTGACAATTTAAAATTTAACAAGTATTTAACAAGTAGAATATGCTCGAAAGAAATTACAGCTTAAGTTGCATAATTCCATGATTCTTAATTTAAAAATAAAAATAAATGTAAGGCACAATAACCTCCGCAGAGATTTTAGGCCGAGTTTCTCTTCCAATTTGCGTCGTTGTCTTTTTAATATTTCTTAAAAATGGGCCGGACGGGACCTACTTGTTTTGTGCCGACTCCGAACGGCATCTGCAAGGCAGATGAGTTTTCACTGAGAGCTTTTTATGGCAGAAATACACTCGGAGTGCTTGCCAAACACTGCCGAGGGGCGACCCCGCTTAGAAAACTTTCTTCTAATTAAAAAAAAATAAATGTAAGGCGCGATAACCTCCGAAGAGATCTAAGGCCGAGCTTCTCTTCCAATTTGCGTCGTGCTCCTCTTGATTTTCCCTACAAATCGGCCGGACGGGACCTACATGTTTTATGCCGACTCCGAACGGCATCTGCAAGGCAGACGAGTTTTCACTGAGAGCTTTTCATGGCAGAAGTACATTCGGAGTGCTTGCCAAACACTGCCGAGGGGCGACTCCGCTTAGAAAAATTTTCTTCAAATTGAAAAATCTTACTTCTAAAATTTTGATATTGCTTTGCCCGGGAGTTGAACCCAGGGCATACGGTGTGATAGGCGGAGCACGCTACCATTACACCACGGTGGACGAACAAATCTATTTAATTATTAAAATTTAAATGTGACCAACTTTGTGTACGAAATTCCATATAACTAGCCAAGCAATACAATTTGTTAACATTTTCGAGTTATACTATTTTTGCTTACGACACCATGCATATGCTTAGGTAAAAGCGTGAAACTGACACAAACCAATTTGATGTGGGTGAACTTTATTTATTTACAAAGATATAAATTTACAAGAAGTAAGCGCACTTGACCTATTGTTTTGTTATTTTTTACAATCATTCAACCTCACCCCTTCTATATAACCAATAACCTTTTGTGAAGTTAATGTTCACACTAACAAAGAAAAACAGGTATACGAAAATAATGAAAAAGTGCGTAAAGACAGATAACTTTATTATAACTCGTGTTTCAATGTCTAAATGCGCATAAATCTTATTCGTAATTGATTAAGGGAGGGTCAAGTTGATATTACAGATGCCAACCGAATCGAAAGAGAACACACCGGCAACACACTTACATCCAAACTTACACATACATACATATATAGATTCCTCACGACATTCGTATCCGAATTTATACGTTAAGTAGGCACGTGCAAAGACAATGGCCAAGGGTCTACAAAGTAGTTAGTTGAAACAAAGCAATTTCCGTTCAATGTGGCCAAATTATAGTGGACAGGCGCACCAAACAGATTGATACCCAAACTGAATTTATCAGATACACACTTACACATGTAGACAAATGGAAATACATCTTTCTGGTTATAATACCGATTTTATTATATTTGAAATTGTTGTACTTTGCTATACTCCGCGACTTAGATGGTTAAAAATTATGAACTTGAACAATGGCTATTACTAATATATAAACGAGACCTGTTAGATAAGGTTAGGTCAGGTACAACTGGCCGGTCCGTGGGGGCATCATATAAACTGAATGTGCTCATAATGTTATCAAAAGTTGGTTTGACGACCAAAATATAAAACCCTATCGAAAACCAGAAACTTTAAAAGCATGTGACGTTAGATGGCAGTGTCCAGTTCGTACACCCGTCATGAGCCTGGTCCTCTCTTTTAAATGCTAAGAGTTTTTCGACGCTTTACAGCAACGTCCCTGGGTCCTCCTTTTCACCGCTGGATCGACCATGTGCAACCTCTCCTTGTCTTGATCTCATCCAATTTATTTAGACGTCTACGTAGCAAGCTTCCATGGATGCGCCCTTTTTAGCTAGTCCATTCGCTTTTTCATTTCCATCTATTCCCATATGTCCTGGCACCCAATATACATAGATGTATGCTTTTCTCTATCTCGATTCTTTCCAACCAGAAAGCAGCAGAGTAGCTTTGGTTGCGGACACTACTTCCGTCTTAAAAATACTACAGTGCTCCGGCAGCTTGCAGGATCTGTTTATTTCCGTTTCAGAGCAGTATGCCTCAGAACCTACGCCTTCCAGTACTTTGAAACCATTCATGTAGAAGTATATCGCCTCTTTTGCCATCTGGGGACTCTGGAGCCAACAACCATTCACCTCTATTATGGCTCTAAGAGCCCATTACAAGCGCAGATGTGGAAAAAAGTAGTCTCTACGTCCAGTAATTGATGATACTGTCGTTGTACATTCTGCGTTCAAGTTGCCACGAGGCAATGCTAACGCTAAGTTCTTTGCCATCAGGTCTACAGGTGAAATATTCGGAATAGCATACATTGCAGTCGTCTGGTTTGTGTTCAAGGCGCCCTTAATGATATGCATTGAAAGCCTGCATACCGCTTCTAATTTTTTCAGGTCGGTGAATTCCGTACTCAAAGACAAATACTACAACAGCAACCCAAAGTATATCTATCGATACTGTCACTTATTTCAAAAGCATACCGGTAGTTCTCTCCATATTAGCAAAATTCCTAAACAGAGTGAATTAATGAGAAAACTGCTTTTCAGATATTCTGTCAATGCACGCGTCATGTCTTCGAGCAGCAAATTCCTCATTTTACAAATTTTCAACGGGGTATATTTTGCAGAATTACACCCGCGGAGTGCCGACTTTTTCTCTTTTTTTGCGGTGCTATTATTTTTTATTTTTTTTTTGCCCTACATAAACCAATGCCTTTCGATTACTTCTTGTCCTTATGCCATTCATATATTGTCTGCCGTTGTCTCTGTTTGCTTGACAAATTCTTCGTACTTTATGGCATTTCCTCTACGAATATTTGAAATTCTGTCCATGCCAAAAGAAAAACGAGCATGCCATAAGAGTACCAGCAAATTGTTATCCGCTAATTTGTTACAGACATTTTTCTTTTCGTAAAACCATCCACATAAATACCTACTTACGTAAATATGTATATACCTGTCCCTTATTTCAAACACACTCATATATACACCCATATACATAAGCTACCCATTAACTTGCTTCCGTCCATTCAATTCACTTGGCGTTCATATCAATTTCGTAAAAGATTGGTGCTAATTGAAATGTAAGCCTTGTAATGAAACAACCGAAGACGAGCAAACGAGGTCTAAATATATTAAATTGAAATCACATTAAATTATCTATTTGTTAGAAAATTATGTAAGTAAACGATAAAGATCAAAGCATGTATGTATATATGGATGTACATATGTATGTGGTGGTTCCCGTATGTGGTGATTAAATGCTCAATTGACATGTTCAACACACCGTTGATTACGTGTTGCGTAGGTGTATGTAGGTACATACATATGTTTGTATTGCTCTGCTTTAACTTACTTAAATACTTGAATATTTTCTTGAGAAAAAATTAGCCTATTTATGTATTTCCGGTTCTATATTTTTTTCTTTGATGTTATTTCATGCCATAAAGTTTTCGAATAAAATATTTATAATATACAATTTTATTTGTTGTCATGGTTTACATATTTTATCATCGGCTATATCGTGACTTTATATTTACGCTGAAGTGTCTGCAAGTCATTAATCATTTTCAATGATTTAATCGCATGAAACTTAATATTTCGTTGTGAGTTTGTGTCACTTTTCGCTTTGCTTGTTTTGAGTTGATTTTCACCTGAGTGCGCTTTTGTTTTTGATAAATGATTGGGCATGAGAAAAATAGCACACGAGTGTTGCTTTAAGAGAATTGAAGACAGTATTTATGAGATAAGCGCAAACACGCGTTGAAATAATTTTGATGTTATATTTTATGTCAAAAATCTACGAAAATTTTAACGGCTTACCTGTTTTCACTTAAAGAAAATTACTTCACAAAAGCTGAGAAAGAAAGCGTGAGTACCAAGTTCTCGTGATGTTCAAAGTGTAGACAGATATGTAGGTGAACGTCTAGGAACAAATGTTTTTAACTTTACCAGAGCTCACCCAGTGGTTGAGGTTAAAACACAACAAAGGTCACTTTAACAGAAATAAATTGTTTCGGGCTTTTTGCGAAGCGATAGCGATATATACGCGTTGAAATTTCCATTTGCTATCAGCTTGCTGTCGATTTGTTATCAGCTAGTCATCTTATTATTTTTTTATCGTCTTGTTATCAATGGGTTGCACATTTCTCATCGTTAAAAATCGATAACATTATGATAAAAAATTTCTAAAACTCCGATAATAAATGCTTATTTTTTCGATATCGAAAACTTTTATGTAAGTAAATCGATAAATTTTGTTAGCAAAAATCGGTGATATGCTGGTAGAAAATTGGTAAAATTTCGATAACAAATCTATAAGTTTGCAAAAGTAAATTGGTATTCTTTCGATAGTATATCGATAACTTTTATGCAAGTAATCGAAAGCTTTTGAATAACAAATTGATACATTTTCAACAGCACTACAACAAAAGGTTGATAATAGTCCGACAACATTTTGACAATTTATCGAGAATTTTTCTATTAAAAAACGATAACTTCACTATTTAAGATAAATTTTATTCAATTCAATTTTATTTTATATTATCCTATATAATATAATTAAATTAAATTTAATTTTTTTACTTATTTTATTTTATTTTATTTTTTTACTTTATTTTATTTTATTATATTTTATTTTTTATTATATTTTATTTTGGTTTACTTTATTTTATTTTTTTTTTTATTTTATTTCGTTTTATTTTATTTTACTTTACTTTATTTTATTTTATTTTTTTTTAATTTTTATTTTTTTTACTTTTATTTTATTCTTTTTTTTATTTCTATTTATTTTATTTTATTTTATTATACTCAGTTGAGCAGAGCTCACAGAGTATATTAACTTTGATTGGATAACGGTTGGTTTTACAGGTATAAAGGAATCGAGATAGATATAGACTTCCATATATCAAAATCATCAGTATCGAAAAAAAATTCGATTGAGCCATGTCCGTCCGTCCGCCCGTCTGTCCGTTAACACGATAACTTGAGTAAATTTTGAGGTATCTTGATGAAATTTTGTATGTAGGTTTCTGGGTACTCGTCTCAGATTGCTATTTAAAATGAACGATATCGGACAATAACCACGCCCACTTTTAGGATATCGAAAATTTCGAAAAATCGAAAAAGTGCGATAATTCATTACGAAATACGGAAAAAGCGATTAAACCTGGTAGGTGAGTTGAACTTATGACGCGGAATAGAAAACTAGTAAAATTTTGGACAACGGGCGTGGCACCGCCCACTTTTAAAAGAAGGTAATTTAGAAGTTTTGCAAGCTGTAATTTGGCAGTCGTTGAAGATATCATGATGAAATTTGGCAGGAACGTTACTCTTATTACTATATGTCTGTTTAATAAATTAGCCAGATCGGAGAACGACCACGCCCACTTTTTAAACAAATTTTTTTTAAATTCAAATTTTAAAAGAAAAGTTAATATCTTTACAGTATATAAGTAAATTATGTCAACATTCAACTCCAGTAATGATATTGTGCAACAAAATACAAAAATAAAATAAAATTTAAAAATGGGCGTGAATCCGCCCTTTTTCATTTAATTTGTCTAGAATACTTTTAATGCCATAAGTCAAACAAAAATTTACCAATTCTTGTGAAGTTTGGTAGAGGCTTAGATTCTAGGACGGTAACTATTTTCTGTGAAAAAGGGCGAAATCGGTTGAAGCCACGCCCAGTTTTTATACATAGTCGACCGTCTGTCCTTCCGCTCGCCCGTTAACATGGTAACTTGAACAAAAATCGATATATCTTTACTAAACTCAGTTCACGTACTTATCTGAACTCACTTTCTATTGGTGTAAAAAATGGCTGAAATCCGACTATGACCACGCCCACTTTTTCGATATCGAATATTACGAAAAACGAAAAAAATGCCATAATTATATACCAAATACGAAAAAAGGGATGAAACATGGTAATTTGATTAATTTATCTATGGAACTAAGGCCTACTCCCTTTTGAAATACTCATTAACACCTTTCGCTTGATACCCATATCGTACAGAAAAATTCTAGAGTCACCCCTGGCCCACCTTTATAGCGATATCTCGAAAAGGCATCCACCTACAGAACCAAGGTCCACTCCCTTTTAAAATACTCATTAACACCATTCATTTGATACCCATATCGTACAGAAAAATTCTAGAGTCACCCCTGGCCCACCTTTATGGCGATATCTCGAAAAGGTGTCCACCTATAGAACTAAGGCCCACGCCCTTTTAAAATACTCATTAACTCCTTTCATTTGATACCGATATCGTACAAACGCATTCTAGAGTCACCCCTGGTCCACGTTTATGGCGATATCTCGAAAAGGCGTCCACCTATAGAACTAAGGCCCACGCCCTTTTAAAATACTCATTAACTGCTTTCATTTGATACCCATATCGTACAAACGCATTCTAGAGTCACCCCTGGTCCACGTTTATGGCGATATCCCGAAAAGGCGTCCACCCATAGAACTAAGGCACACTCCCTTTTAAAACACTTATTAACACCTTTCGTTTGATACCCATATTGTACAAACGCATTCTAGAGTCAACCCTGGTCCACTTTTATAACGATATTCCGAAAAGGCGTCCACCTATAGAACTAAGGCCCACTCCTTTTAAAATACTCATTAACACCTTTCATTTGATACCCATATCGTACAGAAAAATTCTAGAGTCACCCCTGGCCCACCTTTATGGCGATATCTCGAAAAGGCATCCACCTATAGAACCAAGGTCCACTCCCTTTTAAAATACTCATTAACACATTTCATTTGATACCCATATCGTACAGAAAAATTCTAGAGTCACCCCTGGCCCACCTTTATGCCGATTTCTCGAAAAGGCATCCACCTATAGAACTAAGGTCCACTCGCTTTTAAAATACCCATTAACACCTTTCATTTGATACCCATATTGTACAAACAAGTTCTAGAGTCACCCCTGGTCCACCTTTATGGCGATATATCGAAAAGGCGTCCACCTATAGAACTAAGGCCCACGCCCTTTTAAAATACTCATTAACGCCTTTCATTTGATACCCATATTGTACAAACAAGTTCTAGACTCACCCCTGGTTCACCTTTATGGCGATATCTCGAAAAGGCGTCCACATATAAAACTAAGGCCCACGCCCTCTTAAAATACTCTAACACCTTTCATTTGATACTCATATCGTACAAATGCATTCTAGAATCACCCCTGGTCCACCTTTATGCGATATCTCGAAAAGGCGTCCACCTATAGAACTAAGGCCCACGCCCTTTTAAAATACTTATTAACTCCTTTCATTTGATACCCATATCGTACAAACGCATTCTAGAGTCACCCCTGGTCCACGTTTATGGCGATCTTCCGAAAAGGCGTCCACCCATAGAACTAAGGCACACTCCCTTTTAAAACACTTATTAACACCTTTCATTTGATACTCATATTGTACAAACGCATTCTAGGGTCAACCCTGGTCCACTTTTATAACGATATTCCGAAAAGGCGTCCACCTATAGAACTAAGGCCCACTCCTTTTTAAAATACTCATTAACACCTTTCATTTGATATCCATATAGTACAAACAAATTCTAGAATCACCCCTGGTCCACCTTTATGGCGATATCTCGAAAAGGCTTCCACCTATAGAACTAAGGCCCACGCCCTTTTAAAATACTCATTAACTCCTTTCATTTGATACCCATATCGTACAAACGCATTCTAGAGTCACCCCTGGTTCACGTAAAATATACTCCGCTAAAAGAGTCTTAACTGTTTTAGTAATCATACATATAAGTACACACAAATTTTGTATGAGTTTTAGTACATACATTGATAGATGCTGCTCCTTCGATCAGCTTGCAGCTTCATTATAAAGTTCATACTTATGGATGCATATAAAGTACATATGTTTATATATTTATTATATTATAATATGACCATACGAAGTTGTGTGATATCTTTGCTTTATAGAATTACATCTATTTTTTTTTTTCTAATGCCGTCCTTGTTTCTGCAACTTTTTCGATACAGGACATATCATTGCTGGCAGCACATTAGAATGATGTTTATTTTGTTGGTATTGTTGTTGTTGTTGCGCCATCTATAGAATCCTTAACATGGCAAATTCAATTGTCGTTTGATCCAACACGAAGGAAAACATTTTGCCATCCGACTTGCTGACTTCCGTGCTGCTGACTGACGGCCTACTTACAACTTATAGGTGAGCATGTATGTAGCTATGGAGCTAAGAGGGTACCAATGTGCTTATTATCCTTTTTCTTTTGTGTGCTTTCAAGTATGTAGAGTTGTCCCATTTGGAAATTTTTATCTTAAGATATAGAACTTTTTTGTTATTTTGTTCGACGGAAGGTATCGCAGCAAGAAGAGGGGAGGAAAGGAATAAAGAAAAGAAGAGTAGGTAAAATTAATGTTGAGAATTAAAATTCAATGGGGTTACACTGATATGATCACCCTTGTTCTTGAAAAATTTCGAATCTTTTCGGCTGCTGTGGAAATCGCACGTCTGCCAGAAGAAAAAGATTAGAATTCAATAAAGAAGCCAAAACCGAAGCCGAAAACGGTCTCTTCGATGAGTTATGGCTTTGTTATCAAAAAAATAGAGATTTGTTTACGAGAAGTTATCGATTATGTATAGAAAATGAACCGATTTTTTTATCGACAAGTAATCAATTTGTTATCAAAATTGTATCGTTACACTACCGAAGAGTAGTAGGAAAGTTATCAATTTGTTGTCCAAAAGTTAACGATGTGTTACCGAAAAGTCTTCGATTATTTATAGAAAATTTATCGATGAGATATCAAAATGTCATCGATTTGTTATCAGAAAGTTTGTTATCAAAAAGTTGTCGATTTGTTATCAAATTTTATCGTTATATTATCGAAAATGTATCCACTATTTGTAGAAAACTTATCGAATTTTTATCAAAAAGCCATCGTTTCTTTTAATTTTATAGTTTTTTATCGAAATAATATTGACAAGATATCCATTTGCTATCGAAATGTAATCGATGTTTATTTTCGGTGAGTTATGGGTTCGTTTTAGGCGGATTATGGGCGAATTGTCTTTTCGAAGAAATATCGGCTTGTTATCAAAAAGTTATAGACAATTTATCGAAATCTTATCGATCATTAATAAAAAATTCATCGATTTATCAAAGAGTTAACCATTTGCTATCGAGAAGTTATCGATTTTATTTCAAGTATTTATCAATATAAAATTGTCTATCGGAAAGTTTTAGATTATGGAAAAGTTATAGATTATTCATAGAAAAGTTATCGGTACATTATCAAAAAGTAATCTATTAGCTATAAAATTGTTCGGTTATATGATCGAAAATAAATCGATTTTTACCGAGCAGTTATCGAACATGGCAAGTACTTGATATGCTTGCCTTTTTCTAAACCGGATCGCTCCTCAACAATGGTTTTGCAAATACTCCAGATGTATTTTTGCCGTGAAAAGTTTCTCAGCTCATCTTGCTCCTCGTAGACGCTACTCTAAGTCGACATAAGATTAAGGAAAAACAAGTAAGGAAGGTTAAGTTCGGGTCTAGCCGAACATTACATACTCAGTTGAGAGCAATGGTGACAACATAAGGGAAAATAACTATGTAGGAAAATGAACCGAGGGCAACCCTGGAATGTGTTTGTATGACATGTGTATCAAATGAAAGGTATTAAAGAGTATTTTATGAGGGAGTGGGCCATAGTTCTATAGGTGGACGCCATTTAGGGATATCGCCATAAAGGTGGATCAGGTTTGACTCTAGAATTTGTCTGTACTATATGGGTATCAAATGAAAGGTGTTAATGAGTATTTTAAAAGGGAGTGGGCCATAGTTCTATAGGTGGAAGCCGTTTCGAGATATCGCCATAAAGGTGGACCAGGGGTGACCCTAGAATTTGTTTGTACGATATGGGTTTCAAATGAAAGAGGTTAATGATCATTTTAAAAGGGAGTAGGCCTTAGTGCTATAGGTGGACGCCTTTTCAAGATATCGCCATAAAGGTGGGCCAGGGAAGACTCTAGAATGTGTTTGTAAGATATGGGTATCAAATTAAGGTTTTAATGAGTATTTTAAAAGGGAGTGGGGCTTAGTTCTATAGGTGGATGCCTTTTAGAGATATCGCCATAAAGTTGGACCAGGGATGACTATAGAATGTGTTTGTAAGATATGGGTATCAAATTAAAGGTATTAATGAGGGTTTTAAAAGGGAGTGGTGGTAGTTGTATAGGTGGTCGCCTTTTCGAGATATCGGCATAAAGGTGGACCAGGGGTGACTCCAGAATGCGTTTGTACAATATGGGTATCAAACGAAAGGTGTTAATGAGTATTTTAAAAGGGAGTGGGCCTTAGTTCTATAGGTGGACGCCGTTTCGAAATATCGTCATAAAGGTGGACCAGGGGTGACTTTAGAATGTGTTCGTAAGATATGGGTATCAAATTAGAGGTATTAATGAGGCTTTTAAAAGGGAGTGGTGGTAGTTCTATAGGTGGACGCCTTTTCGCGATATCGCCATAAAGGTGGACCAGGGGTGACTCTAGACTTTGTTTGTACGATATGGGTATCAAATTAGAGGTATTATTGAGGCTTTTAAAAGGGAGTGGTGGTAGTTGTATATGTGAAGTCGTTTTCCAGATATCGACCAAAATGTTGTTGGATACCGCTAATTTATTTATATATGTAATACCTGCCAAGATTTCGAGGGTTTTTTGTTTCGCACTGCAGAACTTTTTCATTTTCTTCTACTTAATATGGTAGGTGTCACAACCATTTTACAAAGCTTTTTCTAAAGTTATATTTCGCGCCACCGTGGTGTGATGGTAGCGTGCTCCGCCTATCACACGGTATGCCCTGGGTTCAACTCCCGGGCAAAGCAACATCAAAATTTTAGAAATAAGGTTTTTAAATTAGAAGAAAATTTTTCTAAAGGGGGTCGCCCCTCGGCAGTGATTGGCAAGCGCTCCGAGTGTATTTCTGCCATGAAAAGCTCTCAGTGAAAACTCATCAGCCTTGCAGATGCCTTTCGGAGTCGGCATAAAACATGTAGGTCCCGTCCGGCCAATTTGTAGGGAAAATCAAGAGGAGCACGAAGCAAATTGGAAGAGAAGCTCGGTCTTAGATCTCTTCGGAGATTATCGCGCCTTACGTTTATTTATTTTTATATTTCGCGTCAATAAACCAATCCAGTTACCATGTTTCATCCCTTTTTTCGTATTTGGTATAGAATTATGTCATTTTTTTCACTTTTCATAATTTTCGATATTGAAAAAGTCGGCGTGGTCATAGTCGGATTTCGGCCATTTTTTATGCAAATAAAAAGTGAGTTCAGGTAAGTACATGAACTGAGTTTAGTAAAGATATATCGATTTTTGCACAAGTTATCGTGTTAACGGCCGAGCGGAAGGGCAGACGGCCGACTGTGTATAAAAACTGGGCGTGGCTTCAACCGATTTCACCCTTTTTCGCAGAAATAAGATACTGCCCCATAATCTAAGCCTCTACCAAATTTCACGAGGATTGGTAAATTTTTGTTCGACTTACGGCATTAAAAGTATTTTAGACAAATACATGAAAAAGGGCGAAGCCACACCCATTTTGAAATTTTCTTTTATTTTTGCATTTTGTTGCACAATATTATTACTGGAGTTGAATGTTGACATAATTTACTTATATACTGTAAAGATATTAAATTTTTTGTTAAAATTTGACTTTGAAAAAAATTTTTTTTAAAGTGGGCGTGGTTGTTCTCCGATTTTGCTAATTTTTATTAAGCATACATATAGTAATAGGGGTAACACTCCCACGAAATTTCATCATGATATCTTCAACGACTGCCAAATTACAGCTTGCAAACATTTTAAATTACCTTCTTTAAAAAGTGGGCGGTGCCACGCCCTTTGTCCAAAATTTTACTAATTTTCCGCCATAAGTTCAACTCACCTACCAAGTTTCATCGCTTTATCCGTCTTAGGTAATGAATTATCGCACTTTTTCGGTTTTTCGAAATTTTCGATATCAAAAAAGTTGGCGTGGTTATAGTCCGATATTGTTCATTTTAAATAGCGATCTGAGATGAGTGCTCGGGAAACTACGTACCAAACTTCATCAAGATACCTCAAAATTGACTCAAGTTATCGTGTTAAGGGACAGACGGACGGACGGACGGACATGGCTCAATCAAATATTTTTTCGATCCTGATGATTTTGATATATGGAAGTCTATATCTATCTCGATTCCTTTATACCTGTACAACCAACCGTTATCCAAAGTTAATATACTCTGTGATCTCTGCTCAACTGAGTATTTAAAAGGTAATAAGAAGCAACATAAAAGAGAAGGGCTGCGCAAATAAATGCGCCAAGAATTTACTTACCCTAAAAGTTGTATTGTGCTTTATTATTTCTCCTATAAAACTTCAGGCAAATTAATTTTCTGAGAAACTTTTTATGACAGAAATATTTCCGTAGTATTTGAACTATTTTCGAGGACGATGTCGTTTTAGAAAGAGGATGGGGACCAGCCAACAAAATGCACGCAAATCAACGGAATGCCTGGGGAAGTTAGACAGTAAGCTCTCCTTACCGGTGCACATACGAGGAGCCTGCGAAAGAAGGGAACACATAATAGCAAATTTGAGAGACGGCATATAAACTGCCAAGGAAACTGCTTACATCATCCACGAATTCTGTAGACCAATACAGTGCAGAAATCTAGGCGGGCGTATGGAGATACTGGAAGAAATAAATCGCCTTCACTGCAGTCCAACGCAAAGAGGTGCTGCGAATACTTCAGCTCTCTGCATGGTCTATGCTGAAGCTGTTCTGGTCGTTGCGGGAACCATACTAATTTATCATCTCGCTGAGGAAATAAAAGCAATAAACGGCAAAGAATCGGAAGCGAGTAGAGCAGCTGTTGCCATAAAGGTGCAAAAAGAATCGATTCGACGCTGGCAAGAAAAATAGAGCCACAGCGTTGTAAGAAAGTGGACTAAAGAAGTAATTCCTAAACTGAACCCATTGTTGAGGCTAACACAAGGTTGACTTTTAACTGATTCAGTTTCTAACCCGACTTGTTAACTGCCGCAAATATATCCTCAGAATGGGCAAGTTTGAAAGCACAAACAGCCTGTACTGTGTAAAATTATACGATGTACACCACAAACACTTCGAATGCGAGCCCTTTGCCGAACAGCGAAGGAGAGTGGATGAACTGCCGACCTATCCCCAGGCATTGTCATCAAAAACACGACCTGCCGAAGCGCATATGTGAGGCATGTACTGAGAAGATGGACGCCTGGCCCATTAGCGTGAGAGTATACATAAGCTCACGTTCTGTGCAACCGAAGTAATGCTAAACGTGGTCCCAGGTAAGGCATATTGCGCACACCGCAGGAGGTTGGGTTTTAGTGGGCAGCCTTTCAAATTCTCGCGGTGAGCCTTCAATATGCCGGTGAGTGCACAAAGCATTACCTTCTTCTACGAAACTCAAAAAAAAAAAAAACAAGGTGGCTGCCTGTACCTATCTGACAAATACGAGATTATAACAAGTAAACGTTTACAAATAAATAAACATTTCTTATAAGTATCCGTAAGGTATGACCACTTCGAAGGAGACTATTTCCAATTGGGTGGCTATTCTCTACGTTGGTATGTGTGCGCTTACTCTAAAATGCACCTGATGAATTTATCTAGCGTATGTTCTAAGATGTTGTCGTTGTCTGGTAAATTGGTTTTCTTTTTGTCAATTGGGGATTTCAATTGTTGCTTAAGAAAATACCTTAGAGCTACAAATAACAGTAATAGTACAACAAAAAAAACAACAACAACTCTAAAAACATAAGTAGCTGTAGAACTGTTGGCTAGATATAAAATAACTAAAATTAAAAGAAAAAGTAACTAAATTGATGGAAGACAAGGCGAATGAAACAAAGTAGATGGTTGGCGGAGAAAGATGGTAAAAGAGGTAGTAGAAGCCAAAGGCGCATAGCAGATGAGCTGTGAGATATAAAGTAGCAGGCAAAGTACAACCAATACAACAATAACAGCATTACCGTTGATGACAGCAGCAACCAATGCTGAAAAAGCAAAAAATAAAATAAACAAGTAAGGAAGGCTAAGTTCGGGTGTAACCGAACATTACATACTCAGTTTAGAGCTATGGAGACAAAATAAGGAAAATCACCATGTAGGAAAATGAACCTAGGGTAACCCTGGAATGTGGTTGTATGACATGTGTATCAAATGGAAGGTATTAAAGAGCATTTTAAGAGAGAGTAAGCCATAGTTCTATGGATGGACGCCATTTAGGGATATCGCCATTAAGGTTGACCAGGGGTGACTCTAGAATGTTTGTACGATATGGGTATCAAACGAAAGTTGTTACTGAGCATTTTAAGAGGGAGTGGGCATTAGGTGTATAGGTGGAAGCCTTTTCGAGATATCGCCATTAGGGTGGGCCAGGGGTGACTCTAGAATATTTGTACGATATGGGTATCAAACGAAAGGTTTTACTGAGCATTTTAAGAGGGAGTGGGCATTAGGTCTATAGGTGGAAGTCTTTTCGAGATATCGCCATTAGGGTGGGCCAGGGGTGACTCTAGAATGTGTTTTTACGATATGGATATCAAATTAAAGGTATTAATGAGGGTTTTAAAAGCGAGTGGGCCTTAGATGTATGTATATGTGAAGGCGTTCTCGCGATAGCGACCAAAATGTGGACCAGGTGATCCAGAAAATCATCTGTCGGGTACTGCTAATTTATTTATATATGTAATACCACGAACAGTATTCCTGCCAAGATTCCAAGGGCTATTGATTTCGCCTTGTAGAACTTTTTCATTTTCTTCTACTTAATATGGTAGGTGTCACACCCATTTTACAAAGTTTTTTCCAAGGTTATATTTTGCGTCAATAAACCAATCCAGTTACAATGTTTCATCCCTTTTTTCGTATTTGCTATAGAATTATTAAGCATTTTTTCATTTTTCGTAACTTTCGATATCGATAAAGTGGGCGTGGTTATGGTCGGGTTTCGGCCATTTTTTATACCAAGATAAAGTGAGTTCAGATAAGTACGTGGGCTAAGTTTAGTAAAGATATATCGGTTTTTGCTCAAGTTATTGTGTTAACGGCCGAGCGGAAGGACAGACGATGGACTGTGTATAAAAACTGGGCGTGGCTACAACCGATTTCGCCCATTTTCACAGAGAACAGTTACCGTTATAGAATCTATGCCCCTACCAAATTTGAGAAGGATTGGTAAATTTTTGTTCGACTTATGGCATTAAAAGTATTCTAGACAAACTAAATGAAAATGGGCGGAGCCACTCCCATTTTGAAACTTTCTTTTATTTTTGTATTTTGTTGCATCATATCATTACTGGAGTTGAATTTTGACATAATTTACTTATATACTGTTTAGATATTCACTTTTCTTTTAAAATTTGAATTTAAAAATTTTTTTTTAAAAAGTGGGCGTGTTCTTCATCCAATTTTGCTAATTTTTATTTAGCACATATATAGTAATAGTAGTAACATTTCTGCCAAATTTCATCATGATATCTTCAACGACTGCCAAATTACAGCTTGCAAAACTTTTAAATTAACTTCTTGTAAAAGTGGGCGGTGCCACGCCCATTGTCCAAAATCTTACTAGTTTTCTATTCTGCGTCATAACGTCAACCCATCTACCAAGTTTCATCGCTTTAACCGCCTTTGGAAATGAATGATCGCATTTTTTCGGTTTTTCGAAATTTTCGATATCGAAAAAGTGGGCGTGGTTATAGTCCGATATCGTTCATTTTAAATAGCGATCTGAGATGAGTGCACAGAAATCTACATACCAAATTTCATCAAGATACCTCAAAATTTACTCAAGTTATCGTGTTAAAGGACAGACGGACGGACGGACGGACATGGCTCAATCAAATTTTTTTTCGATACTGATGATTTTTATATATGGAAGTCTATATCTATCTCGATTCCTTTATACCTGTACAACCAACCGTTATCCAATCAAAGTTAATATACTCTGTAAGCACTGCTCAACTGAGTATAACAAAATTAACAAGAAAACGGTGAGATAATTTAAGCTTAGATACACTTTCAAGCAGTATTCAATAGGTATTTTTATATGTGCCTTAGTTTTTGTGCTACAAAACTAAAAGAAATATCTTATGAGAAAAACTTGTCGGCTAGGTCAGGCGTCTAAGGAGTGCATTAACTTTTTTGTTAGTTTTTGTTTCTTTTTTTTTTTTTTTTTGTTTTCTAATAGTTAGTACTAGCAGCTTATGCGCACAAAACTCAATTGAGAATTGATAAAGTTAAAAAGAATTTCTTGCTGCCTGTCGGTAAAATTTCAACGGCCAATTGGCAGTCGTACTATCGAATTGACATATTGTATGTTGTTAGCCCAAATTGCTGGCAAGCTAGCTGGCATAACATTTTGTTAACTGTAAAAATAACGAATTTATATACTTTCATATGTACCGATGTATGTACATATGTATGTATGCCAATACTTGGCCGTATTGTGACCTAACGCTCTTGGGTCTTGTTGAGCCGGGGCAAAGCTAAGAAGTCTCGTGCAAACGTAAAAGCAATGGCGTCGACTAAACAATGACATAATGACAAGTGGAGAAGAATTTAAGCGATAAATAATTAATTGATTCGAAAGAAAAATGTTGCGCTTCAACAAAAGCGTAAAATAAGAAGAAGTGAAAAATAAAAATAAGAAAAGGAAAATATTTTCAAGCTTAACGAAAAAATTAGAAATTGTATAAAATAAAAGAGGAACCAAAAAGATAGATAAATAAAAGTTAGCATTGCTCAGAGCCCATAGTTAAATGAGGCGATGTACAGGCATTTACACAATGAGTTGACATGTATATGTACTCACAGTAGTTCATGAAGATTTCAATTAAGAAAAATGAGAGCATGTCTCATCAGCTTGTTGTCACATATTTGATAAGTTATGTTTATGGGCAAATCCCAAAAACTTTTACTTTTTTGGATATTCGGGTTTTACACACGGGCAAAAAACTTAAGGCCAGAATAAAGTACAAGGGCATTAAGTTTGACCTTCTGACTATCCGATGTGATGATTTTAAAAATAAGGAAAGTTGATAGTAAGTTTTTGTAGAACTTCGAAACCTGAAAAAACGTCGAGTTTTACACTTTTTCAAGCGATACCCTTGATTTTTTTTTTTTTTGAATTTTGAGGCATTGCTGAAACGCTATGGAATTCAAACTGAATGTTGTTTTTGGGACTGAGATTCTAAAAGTATGAGCAAAATTAATGTGCCTCTCCAATAGTCAAAACTATAATCAATCAAAGTAGCGATACTTTTTTTTGTCATTTTCAATATTGACAGTTTTTTGCTTATAGCTTTTTGAGGCAACTGAGTATTGAAATTTGGATTATGCACAATAATAGCCTATCAGGGATTAAAAATACGTGGGACTTCAAATTCAATGTGCCCCTTTCAGTTTTGAATGTAGAGGCAGAAAAATGGAAGCACTTGGTTGCGTAAATTTTTTTCAGGAGCATGTTTTTCATGGGAACAGCTACAATTTTACTTTTATCACTTCATGTCGGTTTTTTAATTTTTTCTCTACACCACAGTAGTATACCATCAATTGCCTCGTCTTGAAATATTCACGCAAGGAAAGTTATTGATATTTGTACATTGGGCAAATATACGAAATTTCCGACAAAAATTGGCAATCGTCAAAAAGTTCAGAAAATTTTTTTTGTATTTTTTTAAACCAGTTTTTATTTAAAAAAAAAATGAAAATAAACACAAATTTGGTATAAAAAAAAAAAAAAAAAAATAAAGTGTTTTGCTACACTTTTTGACGATTTCCAATTTTTGGCGAAAATTTCGTATATTTGCCCCATGAACAAACATCAATAACTTTCCTTGAGCGAATATTCCAAGATGAGGCAATTGATGGTATACTACTGTGGTGTAGAGAAAAAATTAACAAACGGGTATGAAATATTTGACGGTTACCCGGTTTCATATTTTTACCGATATCTCTAAAACCGGGTTTCGGGTATCAACAAAATTTTACCTAAATATACCCCACACAGATACGTACATCCTGATAAAATTTCAACACAATCGGTTAAGAAGTGTTTAAATAAGTAAAAAAAAATTTAGGTTTTTCGGATTTATATTTTTATCAATATTTCCAAAACCGGACCTCGGGTTTTAAAACTCTTTTACCTAAACATACTTCAGAATCGGTAGAAAGGTGTTAAAATAAATGTGTTGCAAACTTTGCAGTAAAAAATATTTGGCGGTTATTCGGTTTTTTATTTTTACCGATATCTACAAAACCGTCCATATTTTGTTAAAATTATATCGAAATTTTACAGAAGTGTTGAAATAAATATAAATTTAACATTGCGGCTTCAATTTATATATATATATATTGCTCGATCTTTTTACTATACCTTTTTGAGGCATTATGTAAAACGACTAACGGCGATGCACTATAGCTCCAATTTATATCTCAATGTTCCTACCAAAATGATATTTGCGTGATACCATGTTTAAAAAAACATTTTTTCTCCAAAAAACCAAAGTTTGGCGGATTTGCCCTTATATTTTGTCATGGAACAAACTATTTTTTTTTTAGTTAGCCCTAGATCTACGAAATATATTCTGGGTGCAGACAAGCCCGCATAACAAATTCGTAAAGATACCTAAAATTGATGTCCCATTTAAATGTTTCACAGTACTGATGAACTCTAAAATGGTCTATAAACTCGAATTTATGGCGCAATGTGAATACCATATCACCTATTTTTCATAGTTCAAAATGGTAACGAGGGAAATAAATTTTTTTTTGACATACTTTTTTGTTAAACTTTTTTAAGAAACAGCATTCAAGAATACATTGAACCATCTGGGACTCGAATAGAGACTTGAACTGGACCTGGGACTGAGACTGGGGATAACGGATACAGAAGAATAAAAAGAACTAAAGAGAAAAATACCGAGGAAAAGAAAAAGACACTAAGAAAGTGATAAATTGGAGATATATACCCATACCTAAGGAGCGGTGAAGAGAGAAGGAGAGGGAGATAAGGAGTAAAGAAAGTATGCAAAAGACGAGGAAGGAGAAAGAGACGCAAAGAGAGGAGTGTATAAAAAATAAATAAAATATTTTTTTAAAGTTATGCAGGTGGTACAAATTTGGGGCAGAACAACGTCTGCGGGGTTAATGAAGAAATAACTACACATAATAAAAAAAAAAAAAAATTTTGATAAGAATTAATAGCCTTTATATTAAATAATATATTTTTAAATTTTTGAGCTGAAGGCCAATTTAAATAAAAACACAACTTTTTGTATTATAGTTGTATAATTTATTCTTGTCGATATTTCGGCTTTATTCTAAAGCCATCTTCGGGATCATATAAATATGTTCGATCGAACATATTTATATGATCCCGAAGATGGCTTTAGAATAAAGCCGAAATATCGACAAGAATAAATTATACAACTATAATACAAAAAGTTGTGTTTTTATTTAAATTGGCCTTCAGCTCAAAAATTAAAAAAAAAAATATATTAAATAGAATAAAATAAAATATAATAAAATAAAATAACATGAAATAAAATAAAATGAATAAAGTAAAATAAAATCAAATAAACTAACATAAAGTAAAACAAATAAGGAAGCCTTAGTTCGGGTATAACCGAACATTACATAAACAGCTGCCAAATTAAAGCTTGTTAAACCTTTAAATTACCTTTTTTTAAAAGTGGGCGGTGCCACGCCCATTGTCAAAAATTTTACTAATTTTCTATTATGCGTCATAAGGTCAATCCACCTATCAAGTTTATCGCTTGATCGATATCGAAAAAGTGGGCGTGGTTATAGTTCAATTTCGTTCATTTTAAATAGCGATCTGAGATGAGTACCCAGGTATTTACATTCCAAATTTCATTAAGATACCTCAACATTTACTTAAGTTATAGTGCTTACGGGCATACGGGCGGACGGACGGACATGGCTAAATGAATTTCTTTTTCGCCCAGATCATTTTGATATATAGAAGTCTATATCTATCTGCATTAATTTATGCTGTTACGGGGTACCGTTATGCGAACAAAATTAATATACTCTGTGAGCTCTACTCAGCTGAGTATAGAAAAAATAAAATACAATAAAATATAATAAAAAAAAAAATTTTAAGAAAATAGAATAAATTAAAATAAAATAAAATAAAATAAAATATAATATAATGAAATAAAACAAAACACATTAAAATATAAATAAAATAAAATTAAACAAAACAGTTAAACAAAATAAAAAGGAAATAAATAAAATAAAATAAAATAAAATAAACCAGGTAGCAAAGATCATACATCAAACACTAGCTCTGCGTTATGATCTAATTACAGCGGAATGCTCACACTACACATATACCCCAGAGGCAACGCTAGAAAACAGCGCTTTCAAAATGTATTGGGACCGGTCTATTCTAACAAATCGAACCATGCCACATAACCGACCTGATATAACGATCGTAAATAAGCAGGAGAATCAGGCTTACGTAATAGACATATGTGTTCCAAATACACACAACCTACAGGAGTGCTATGCGGAGAAGCTCAGAAAACATCAAAGTCTGGCACACGAAATTAAGGAGATGTGGAAACTGCACAGAGTTGACATAATTTCCATTATAATATCCTCAGGAGGAGTTATCCCAAAATCACTAAACTGTAGTCTTGAGAAACTTCAACTCACCGAAAAGCGACGAGCGATACAGAAGGCTGTGATTTTATCGGCAAGCTCTATAGTTAGGCAATTCTTAATCATACACTAATCTACGATGAATTTAAAAACCTGATACATATGTAGTTATTTATAGAAAATCTTACCAATAGCTGTATATTCAAACCAATGTAACTAGTTAATAGAATTAAATAGCACTAAGTATCTTGTTGTTTATAACTGATATTTAATGTAAACCCTCAAAGGAGAAAATTTTAAGTAAATAAAATAAAATATAATAAAATAAAAATAAATTTAATGAAAATATAACAAAATGAAATGCACTAAAATAAGTCAAAATAAATTAAAATTAAATTTATTCGATTCAAATTAAATTAAATTTAATTGATATTAATTTAATATTTATCATCTAAAAATTATCAATATGTTACCAAATTCTTGTCGGATTGTAACCAATTTCCTATAGGAGTGTAATCAAAAAGTTAGCAATTACACACCGAAAATGTTTCGATATGTCCTAAAAATTATATGAATTTTGTTTTAGAAAAACCAATTTCTTATCGGCTTTATCTATAACACAATATCGCTGTTTTCCCAAAAATTTACCAATTCACTATCGAGAAACCTTCGATTTCTTGTCACATTGTTAATGGATTATCGATTTGTTATCGGCGTGTTATAGAATAGTGAACGAAAACTCATCGGTTTGTTATGAGATAGATACCTATAAAACTTCAATATAAAATCGATGACACGTATGTAGTCCTTCTATAAAACAATAAGTTTTCGGTATCGGTTGCGGAAACGACGAAGCTCTTCTCAAAAAGCCCGAAACTGTTTGTTTCAGGCAAAGATACCTCTGTTATGGTTTAGCTTCAAGTACAAGCTCTAGTTAGATTAAAAAAATTAGTTTCGCAGACGTTCACTTATATTTTTACACATCGCACTTCAGGAGTGCTTGTCTATCAAGCCATTCATGTCAAATGTGCATAAAACTTTTTCACGCGCTTATTTGAATTTACTAAACAAATTTATGTATCTAAACTTTTATAAATTTATTCAATTACATACATATTAGGGTGGATTGACGAAAGTTAACCGATATCGCGCCATCTATTTTTCGATAGGATTTGGGATCAGGAAAAAAAAGTTCCACTACGCATACCCAAAAAAATAATTTTCGAGCCTGCGAAATTTAATTTTTTTGACTTTTTATTTTTAAGGTTTTTTTCATGACCTACTAAAAAATGTTTATATGTATACCCCGTCCGAACCAAAAATGTCCGCTAAAAACGTTGTCTTAAGTTGTCGAGAACAGTTTTTTGAAAAAAAATTGAAAATTTTACAATCAAATGAAAATTTTTTTAGTAGGTCACGAAAAAAAACCTTATAAATCAAAGTCGAAAAAAATTCAATCTCACAGGCTGGAAAATTATTTTTTTGGGTATGCGTAGTGGAACTTTTTCCTGAGCCCAAATCCTATCGAAAAATCGATGGCGCGATTTCGGTTAATAAATCAACCCAGTCTAATACATATACCTTCTTTTTATTGCGCTTTTACATATGTGCGTAATGCATTTGTTGTAATTACTTAGGGGATTAACTTGCTATGACCTAAAAGATAAAAAAAAGAAAACATTAATTTTAATCACATGCCCGGATATTAAGTGTGTGGTTGTTTGTTCGATTGTCTGCAATCAAAATTTAGCAACTCAAAGAGGGTGCGTATGTAAGTAAGTGAGTGTTGAGGTAATACTCCAACAGTTTTTTCACTTTAATTTCAATTACGTGCATATATTATGCGCCCATATGAGCCCAACAAAAAAAAAGGGACAACTTTGTTGTAGTGAAAGCGAACACCGCTTCTACACCTCGTTGTGATCTGCAAGCTTAAAGGCTTCCACCTGATATAGCATAATTTTAATACTTTCTAAATACTCAAAACTTGTCAGAAGTTTAAATAATTTTCCGTAAGAACCGAGATACAAATACAGCCGAATTCTTTTCATTTGTATGAAATAGACTTGGCTATTGCGCGAAGTTGAGTAGTTGAATTTTCAAAAATAGTAACCAGTTGCAATTGGAAAAAATAAGAGCTGTCGTAAAAAATAAGCCTTGCTCTCGAGATATTTAGTCCATTTTATCAGTAAAGGGTTATCTTCTTAACACCAAAATTTTTCAGAATTTCGTTCAGTCAACTTTCGGCATTACAGCTTTTATGGACTGACCTTCTATATTCAGTCAATGTAGTCAGCAAACATTCTAGTTCACTGACTAGAAATTTGTGGGTTTTTCGTACTAGTCAATATTTGAGTAGTTCATTGACAAGAATATAGTCTGCTGGACTCGATGAAATGCGCGAAAGATTTCTGCTGGCCATTTGCAATAAAAACTTCAGTTAACAAGCCTAAATGTAGAACAAATCAGTGGGCACATAGACATAAACACGAGCACATAACACCTCACCTTTCTTTCTGCAGATTAAAAAAGCCATTAAAAAGGCCAAGCCTTTTAAAGCAAAATGGCCCAGACAAAATACCTATGCCGATGCTAAAACACTTTTAGCAAAAGCTTTTCTCAATTCAGAATAGTGGGGAATGGCAAAGATAATCCCACTACCAAAACTCGGAAGTCCACCTTATGATGGAGAGTTATATCTATCGATATCATTTTTCAAGCTAGTAGAGAACCATTGGAAAATATTCTGTTTCGATTCGCCAGCCATAAGAATGGCTTCCGTAAAATGAATATCACTCCCACCGCGCTAAACGCCACTGACACCCATAAATAGTGAACTAAATCATTCAAAGCTCCATCATAGGATAGTGCTAATGGCACTTGACCTGTCAAAAACCTTTGACACAATCAACCACCGCGCACTATTTCAAGACATAGAAGGTTCACCCCATGTCTAAAAAATGGACCCAGAATTATCAAAGTAGACGGCAAAACTTCGGTTCAATTTAAGAACGAAACCTTCACACATAGAAGAATTAAACAGGAGATGGCACAGGGTGGTGTCCTTTCACCGATTATTTTTAGTTTATACATATCAAAGCTCTCATCAATACCAGAGCTAACAACATTTCCTATGCCAACGACTACACAATAGTAGTAACAGGCCCTGGCCACTCAGTAGACCAAATAGTTTCCAAAATAAATGGCTATCTACCCAGTCTTCATCAGTTTTTTTTACCTCCGACATCAAGGCCAATCGGTTTGAAATGTGCAAGGAACAGAAGAAGGAAATATTGAACAATCAAGTAGATGGCGTTGCGATGGCCTACTCAAAAACAACTGTTTGATCAAGCTCCGACTTCAAAAGAGATGAGGAATTATCTCCGAAAGGACTACAATGAGATACGGAACCAACCAACTTTGCCGGTTGAATCAAATAAATATAAGGAAACTCTAAGCTTAATACACACTGAGTCTGTAAATACCTTTGGTAGGTCACGCCCGGTGAACGCTGTCATCAATTTAAATTATCCAACTCTTACAAAAGACGAATGCATACTGCGCAGATAAACGTGACTCATTCTGACTCAACTTTTTTATGGGTACTGTAACAGTATAAGCTGCATGCGATGTGCCCGCACAAAATTTTCATTGAATTTTTCAAACCCAACTAGGTCTGCTATATTAATTAGTAGAATGCTGATGCATGCACGGACTAGTATATCAAAAGGCATGCAAGTTGATGCCTAGACCGACTAATGTGTGAACTGATTTAAACCTGATGGATAGAAGGAGTAGTATGACAACGGGTATGTTGCTGTTGTATAAATTAACCAGGTAATCAATTGGTATGAAAATTGATGTAACTGTATAATAACTAGAATGTCATGTGATATTATGCTAGCGCAAAGGGTCACTAGTATGACAGTTGGCATGATCCTGATGGATATACTGAATAGTATGGCATCTGGTAGGATTTTGGTGTACATAATGAGAAGTTTGCCAACAGATATGATGTTGATTGAACAAAGACAAAACTTGAACTAGTTGAGATTTTTGGCAAACTAGTGTTCTTCTATATACAACTACATAGATGGTTTGACTGCAGGGCCACTTCCATTTTTACTTGCTTAATTGACTCAGCAGTTGATTTTTCGTTGGGCTATTGATCACACCAAGTGAGTTAAAATCGCTTTTTCATCTGGTTTTTCCGCCGTCTTCCTCTGCTTCAATAGGCGGGTTCCGACAAGAATACTTTCTTAGCCGGAGCATTATCTTTTATTCGCATTACATGGCCTAGCCAGCGCAGCCACTATACAACTAGGTATAAGTTAAATTTGGATTATTAATTTCGTACTATGTATATAAGTTAATTTGAATTTGTACTTGAATATGTAGCGCTTATACCCGCACATAAATGGGCTGCAACAAGGAAAGATAAACATAACAACAATACCAATAATTAAAATGACGCAACATTGAAGTGGGCTAAGTTCATACTCGAATTGAGTATCTAATTTTATTTAAGTTCATACACATCCATGTATACATATGTACATACGTAGCTATGTGTTCGTATGTACCTACATAAGTATACATGTAGGAGTATGCCGAATATGCATACATATCTATTCTAAAAGAACTGTCATAATTCAAATGTAAATGTTAAAGTTAACACTCGGAAAACTTATTTAACGTATACATTTATATGTATGCATGAGCAAAGATGTACATATGTATGTAAAACCCAAAAAATCATAAGTGTCATAACGCTCCTATATAAAAAAATTAGGTTTGATAAATGGTTTTGTGTCTTAATTAATTTTACTTTTGCCTGTCGCAAAGTAATACCCTTTCATATTTTGTACAAGTGGCTGTCAACAAAATTTCCGTCTTATATAAGTGTGGAAAAAGTGTGATTACCCCAAATAAAGTTTTGTTTTTTTATAAAAATGAAATGAAATAGTAAGTCTGTCACGAATCCCAAACTTGTAAGTCCTTCACCCTCCGATTAGCGGTGAATAAATTCAATACATCTTAGCGTTGTCGTCTGGCCAGACGAAATATGACACTTTGAACTTTATCACACACTGTGACTAGCCAGAAATAAGCTTGCATTTGTATTGATAAATTTTGAAATAGGCTTAAAAATATGTTCGTCTAGACAGACGACAACGCTAAAATGTGACATAATCAACTTTGGTACAAAAAAAAGATAAAATAAAAATAAAAAAATACCGATTTCCGAATTATTATAAAGACCGGCCCTAAACTTAAAAAGTCACAAAACTGTTCATGATCGGGTGCGTAGGAATAAAGTTACTCACGAAAATAAAGCCTTCTCGTCTGGCCAGACGCCACAATCTATCGGAGGGTTAAAAAAGAGGCATATGCGTACCAAATAGCAGACCCGGCAGACGTTATTCTGCCCAAATTTGGCCTATACATTTTAATAAGCTTTTTCCGTCCAACTCTGCCCCCCCTCCCCATCTAACTTTTTCCTAATCTTTTTATTCACTCCTCCCTCCGTCTTTTTCGCTTCATCTATCACCATATTCGTCTCATTCTATTTCTTTCTCAGTCTCCTTCTCTCACGTTCTTCTCATTCTTCTTCATCCCTTATTGCCTGTCCCAGAGGGTGGTATGTATTTTGTTCTAGTCCCAGTCCCAGTCCCAGTCCCAATCCCAGTCCCAGTCCCAGTCCCAGTCCCAGTCCCAGTCCCAGTCCCAGTCCCAGTCCCGCTTCGAGTCTCAGTCTCAGTCCATCTCTGGCCTACTTCCCGGAAAAAAGGATCGTAAATACTAATATAAGCAAATTTATAAACCAAATTTCAGGAAAATCGAATAGGACGTATGCAAATATGTTTGTGGATATTATTAATTCATGTCTCAGTTTCGGCTTCGCATGCATATTTATCAGTTTTGCCAGGTTGATGCGACTAAATCGAATATCACAATGAAAATTACTTTAGAGCTCTCAGCAACATCTTTCATTTCATATCCATTATTACCCGCACATTCTAGGGGTATCTGGGTCCACGTTTTGGCCAATATCTTGAGACCCTAGTCACCAAGCGGTATAATATATTACTCTGTACTAAAGCACTAATCAACAGCTTTCGTTTGATATCCATATTATATAAATACATTCTAGGAGTACCCGGGTTCACGTTTGAACAAAATCGACCAACGCATCTCTTCAAACACCGGCGACCAACGAACAAACATTTTAGCCTTTCCTTTTACATATATAGATTTTTATTTTTCACACTTCACTATAATATTAAAACGAAATGCAGAAATTCGTTACTTTTGAAATTCGGCTTAAAAATTGCTCATGGAACAACTGAAGACTCTCCTGAATTAAAAAAAAGTCTTAGTACTTCTAAATCGCGGGCCCCCTCAGAAACCCGGGGTCCTGGGGTAACCCCTCCCCCTCTCCCCTTCCCACCAGGCCTGGTGATGTGCTATACTTGATATCATTCGCTTTAATATTTTTTATTGATAAGCACGATGTTTAATTGAACACCAGCCAATTACACGGACGTACATATATCAGCACCACCTGAAAATATGAGTGGCGGTGCATATACGTAACATTTTATTATTACGTATAAACGTACAAAAATTTGCAATAAAATAATATTGCGACTATAAACTGAGATATAACCTATCCTATATTTCAAGTTAGATCAAATTACACAGGGGGTGCAAAACAAATTCAAAATCGTTTCAGAAGTTTAGGAGTCCATCGCGGACAAACAATGTGACACGTGATTTTTATATATAAAGATAATTAAATCAAAATGATTAGGATGAAGATCTGAGTTGGTTTAGCTATGTCTGTCTGTTTATTTTTTTGGATATTTTAATGAAATTTGGTGAGCGTGTATACTTTGGTTTGTCGGAACCGATCGCATCGGACCACTAAGAACTGATACAATAAGTTATGCAAATTATAAGCTCCTTATGAGTTTGTTAGTAATGACACAATAGGCTTTGAAATTATAATTAATTATTTCTCAATTGGGGCCACACGAAAAAATTTCTTCTGGTGGTAGCGTTTATCGATTTTTTTTTCCAATAGCCCATTTAAATCAACAGAAAACAGGTTGGCTCTGCATGCATTGATTGGTTCATTGATCAGCTTATTTGTTCGACTTTCTTTCCAAAAAATCTTATAATATGATGAAATTCTTCTTCTGAGCTTGGCTAAGAGTCCAGCTAAAAATGGGCATAATGGGTATGCAATCACTACAATTTTTATTTACCAATTATTATTTCAAAATAAAAAGCAATTTGGTGATAATTCAATACTTCACTTTTATGTGGACCGTCGTCAACCGTTGTAGCAATTTTGAAAAACAAAATTCCTATAAAATTAAACGTTTGAAAAAATCATCGAGAAATCAAGAACTCTGCTCCTCCCGATTTTCTGTAGTCTCGGAATATTCGTAAATCTCGTGAGCTTCTTGACACACAATTAAGTCGCTATATTGACAGTTTTATAAGTATGCACTTCTTTCTTTTATAATTGTGGTTTTGCGAAAATTCTCATTTGTGTTTTAGAAGGAATCGTTAGCTCTATATAATACTGTCATTGCAGCGAGAAAATTGAAATTCGAGAGGCTCTCTAGCCTTACGAGTATTTCGAGAATTTTGCATGAAGCCGCGACTCGCGAGAAATTTCTTTTCGAAAAAGTTCGAGAAATCATAAGATTTAGTTTTTAGTAATGGAAATCCGATAAACTCCGAAGAGATTTCAGGCCGAACTTTTTTCCAATTTGCGTCGTGCTCTTTTTTTTAATTCTGGGGGGACGGGACCTTCTTATTTTATGTCGACTCTGAACGGCATCTGCGAGACAGATGAGTTTTTGCTGAGAGCTTCTCATGGCAGAAATACACTGGGAATGCTTGTCAAACACTGCCGAGGCGCGACCACGCTAAGTAAAATTTTCTTCTAATTGAAAAATCTTATTTCTGTGTAAACAAAAGGAGTATAGAATCAAGAACTATTAGCGACAGATATGCGTGTATACTAAAATGAAACTGCAATAATCCATCAATCATGAATTCGCCGGTGATCAACAAACGTCAAAATATGTATACATATATACTTACATACAAATTAGATTTTGAAATATAAATTGTTGATTGTATATTGAAAATAGTAATTTTAAAAGTTCTGTAGGGCGGAATCATGGCAGGAATACTGCTCGTGGGATTACGTATATAAATAAATTAGCGGTACCCGACCGATGATGTTTTGGGTCACCCTGGTCCACATTTTGTTCGATATCTCGAAAACGCTTCATATATAAAGGGACACTCCCTTTTAACACCCTCATTAATACTGTAACGATTTTACTGCAAATCCTCTTATTTGCAACCTTCTGCTAAGTTCGAATCACTAAACTGTTGAATAAATAACACCACTATTCAGTAATGCAAAATGGTCTTTATTAAAGTGCTTCACAATAAATAACTCTACTATTGCTCGACAGATAGCGTGCTTAATCAAAACAGACCCTCGCGCCTCTACTGTTGGTGCTTTTATACTCTGTGATTTCCTCGTTGTATCTTCTAGGCGCTTCCAGAATTTACTTAGTTACTGCCATATAATTATAGCTACAGATGCACGTGTATAACTTCCCATAGGCGCGTGTATTTGTGAGCGACGCTTCCACAATTATAATTGCATACTTTTGGGAGCATCTCAGAAAAGATATTTGCATGTGTTTGTGCAACACTTCTCCGCTGCGTGTACGTACATATGTGTAGACATAATGATTGATTCGTTTATGTAGACACATATTGATTGATTTGTGGATGTGCATACAAGTCAGTCTTAGCATCGGCTTAGAGCTGACAGTACCCCTTAGTGTTGCTAATATTGGTAACACTGCCCTCCACCTAATTCTGATCGTCCCGGTCAGACAAATCTCTCGATCTAAACGCTGCCAGCCTTTCCAAATGAACCACTTTCATTTTAGTTCGTGGTTTGCCAATGGTTTGTATGCGATACACTACATCGTTGATCCGTTTTACAAATTTGTATGGGCCTTCCCAATTACACTGTAATTTCGGGAACAAACTTTTTTTTCGTTGTGAGTGTGTACCAAATATCCTGCCTGAGACCCTTCCGAATTAAACGCTTTATCGTACCTAGCTTTCATCTTGTCACTCATAATCTTTGATCGTTGCATTACAAGATCGTGTACCTCTCTCAGCTCTTCTTCCAGGACACCAGTGGATTTCTTGACATTTCTCCCTGCACCGGCATCTAAAAAATCAGCTGGCAGCCGAAGGTCATTGCCAAAAATTACCTTTGCGGGAGTTTGGCCCGTTGTCTCATGCACTGCCGATCGGTAAGCCATCAAGAATTATGATATATGTGTATCCCACTCCTTATGGTACTTATCTACTACTTTCCTTAAATGCTCCTCCAATGTTCTATTGAATCGTTCCACCATACCATCGGACTGAGGATGCAATGCAGTTGTCCGTGTTTTTCGAATTCCCAATGATTTAAACATTTCCTGGAACACAGCTGATTCAAAATTCCTGCCTTGGTCAGAATGTAACTCCATTGGTACACCATAACTTGCAACCCAATTGTTTACAAACACTTCTGCTACTGTTTCCGCTTCTTGAATTGGGATTGGGAATACATCTGGCCATTTGCTGAAATAATCCATAACCACCAGTAAATATTTGTTTCCGCAGTTGCTAGTAGGAAATGGACCTGCGACATCCATAGTAATCCTTTCAAATGGCGCCCCTGAGTTATTGCTTCATCTGGCCATGACTTCGGGTTTTGGGCCCTTTCGCTCTGCTGCAAACCTCGTAGTTCGCAATCCACTCAGTGACCGACTGACGGCAACCAACCCAATAGAATCTTTGTTTAATCTTCTCGAGCGTCATCGTGATTCCAAGATGACCTCCGCTTGGGCCATTATGCAGCTAGCTGAGCACTTCAGGAATCCTCTTTCTGGGAACAACTATCAGCTTCTCCTTGCATTGACCATCCTCACTCCACATACTCGATGCAAGTAAACGGATAGCAATTATAGACTGTTCCACTGTGCCCAATATGACTTCGCAATGGGAATCTCTGCTGACATCTCTCCTCTGTTTGGTCTTTCGTTCCGTTCGAGCCCTTTAATAACATGTGACAGATCTATATCCTCTAGCTCCCACTTTCTTAGTTGTTCCTTGTCCCATTCATCCGTGCACGTTATAGCCATTAGCCGGACATCTATAATGTCTTCTTTAGCCTCGGCCTTTGAACAGTGCTTGCATTCTAAACTATATGGTCTTCGTGACATTGCATCGGCATTCCCATGGGTACTACCTTTCCGATGCTCAATGGAAAAGTTATAGCTTTGTAGCCCTCGATCCACCGTGCCAATTGTCCTTCTGGATTACGGAACTGCAGAAGCCATTTCAACGCTGCGTGATCTGTCCTGACGCGGAATCGCTGGCCGTAGGGGTATTTGTGAAAATGTTTAATGCACTCTAACAATGCCAACAGCTCTCTCCGTGTTACGCAATATTTCCTCTCTGGTTTTCCAATCGAACGGCTGTAGTATGCAACTGCCTTCTCCTGTCCATGGACCAGTTGTGATAAAACGCCTCCTATAGCATATCCACTCGGATCTGTATCTAGAATAAAGGTTGCTCCTGGAATCGGATATGCCAATATTGGGGCAGTGCACAAACGCTCTTTCAATGTTTGGAATGCCACTTCTTGCTCCTTCCATTCAAAAGCTTTATTTTTTCTTGTGAGCTCATGGAGGCTATGGGCTACGCTGGTAAAGTTTGGTACAAATCGCCGGTAATATGTGCGCAGCCCAAGGAAACTTCTTAATTCATGCAAGTTCCGTGGTCTTGGCCAATCCTTTACTGCCTATATCTTTTCATTCGCTGTACGGATACCTGCTATAGTTACCTCGTGACCCAAATAATTTACTTCCTTTTTAAACAACGCAAACTTTTTGGGACTTAGTTTAAGACCAGCGCCAGCTATTCTCTGGAAAACTTCCTCCAAGTTTTTAAGATGTTCATCGAAGTTCTTGCCCAACACGATGATGTCCTCCAGGTATACCAAGCATGTTTTCCAATGCAGTCCTTTCAATACCTGATCAATGAGTCTCTCAAAAGTAGCTGGTGCATTAAAAATTCCAAAAGGCATTACTGTAAATTGCCAAAGACCATCTCCGACGCTAAAGGCTGTTTTTTCTTTGAGTTCCTCCGTCACCTCCACTTGCCAGTAGCCGCTTTTCAAGTCCAGTGTGGAAAACCAATTCGTACCAGAGAGCGAGTCCAGAGTGTCGTCAATTCTTGGCAATGGGTAGCTATCCGTTTTCGTGACTTCGTTCAACTTGCGGTAGTCTACGCAAAATCTCATTTTCCCATCCTTCTTCTTCACAAGTAACACAGGTGAGCTCCATGGACTAGCTGATGGTTCCTTGACGCCGCTGTCGCTCATTTCTTGTACGATTTGACTCACAACTTCCCACTTCGCCAGTGGAACACTACGTGGAGCTTGACAGATCGGCCTCACATCTCCAGTGTCAATTTGATGTTTCACAAAGCTTTGCCTTTCTTTGATAGTCTTCCTCTAGTCCCTCTGTCCATTCCATAATGTCATCTGAAAGACCAATATAGCTAGATGAAACCTCTTCCTGGAGCTGTTCGCTACTGATTATTATTTCAGCCTCTTGGCATCTTCCCAAAATAGCTCCTCTGATCAGTTTGAGTGGTGACTTGAACTCATTGAGTACTCTTACCGGGATACATCCATTCTGTTTTGTTATAGCCAAGGTTTTTTCTACAAGTATTTTCGGTGTTGATATGTTTTCTGTCTCGACAACCAACAATTTGTTTGTCCCACAATCTCCATCAACCTTTGCCCAGATGACTGCTTCGGATTTTTGTGGTATTTGCTCTCTTCCACCAGCACTCGCTTACTGCTGTAGCCTCTCCCATAGCCGAAATTAAGTGCCACATCCATGTGGCTGTACGCAATCTTGCTCCATACAATGGTCTTATCTTCTTTTTGACTAAATCCGCTCGAATGATGGAATGAGATGCACCCGTATCTACAGTCAGTAAACGTTCTTTTCCATCCACATGCCCTCCGACAGTAAAATTGCTTGACCTTCTTCCAATTTGCTAGATAGAGATTATGCGGCATTCAATTGAGGGAGCCAGCTGTCGCCTCTTGCTGCTGACTCTCTTTAGTTTACCGATTGAGTGGACTTGGAGATTTGCTCATCTCCTTCAACTCTGCGTTTACGACCACCCACATCGTTGGAACTGTTAGGGTTGGTGTTGCAATAACGCGCAATGTGAACTGGCTTTCCCCACTTAAAACACTTGACTGCATCATTATTCTTCTGCTGCGTACCCTTAATGCTTCCAAAATTGTGTCTACCCACTCTGGTATTTCTACTTCCACACGATGAGCCTTATATGCTTGTTTACTCAATAGGGAGGCAGTTTCCTGAGTCAATGCATGTGATACCGTTTCAGCAAATGTTGACTTTGTGTTTGCGTATGTGGCCCGCTTCGTTTCGACGTCCCGTATCCCATTTATAAAACTCTGGATTTTTACCCTCTCGGTGTATTCCACGAGTGCATCCGCATTTGCCAAATGAGCCAACCTTTCAACATCCGAAGCAAACTCTTTCAAAGTCTCATTAACTTTTTGGTAACGGTTTTGAAACTCTATTTGGTGTATCTGCTTCCTGTGTTCGCTTCCGCATCGCCTCTCTAGAGCACTCATCAATGTTTCGTCGTTGTTCCGCTCCCCCTAGTCTGTAGGATTTCAGCAGCAGATCCTTTCAATGCCACGAATAGTGCAGCAACTTTATCTTCAGCACTCCAGTTTTTCACTGCTGCGGTCTTCTCAAACTGAATCTTAAGCACCTGAAAAAGAACAGAGCCGTCAAAATATGGAGTTTTTACCTTCGTATTGCTCGCTGAAACAACTGGGCGATTTAGTTGCAACTCCCATATATGACCTCGCAATGTTTCAATCTCGGCATCGATTTTGTTTTCAAGTTGCAAATCTTGTGTCTTGCGCCTCCATCTTTGAAGAAATACGTCCTTCTTGCTTTTCCAGTTGTGCAGAGATCTGCGCTGATATTTGTGCCGACATTTCGGATATTCGTGCCTCTTCTGCTTCAATCTTCGATGCTATACGGTTATCCTTTGATTCCATCTGTGATAACATATACGTTTTCTGTTCTTACAGTTGAGTTTCCATCTAGGGTGTAATCTGTGTCGACATTTTTTGAAATACGCGTTTCTTGTGCTTTAATCTTTGACGTTATGCGGTTCTCCTGCGATTCCAGTTGGTATGACATTTGTGATGACATTTCTGACATTTGTGACGACATTGATGTTACTGTCGACGTTTGTGCAGATATTGCAGCCAAAATCATACTCAAGTCTGTGCTCGTAACTGTCTGCGATGTTTCGTTTTTCTCTTCAATTTTTGTTGTTGTTTTGTCCCCATCAGGATAAAAGACATACTCGTCCACGTAAATTTCTGGCGACTCCATTACCTCTCGTAGCCGTGCTTGAAGTTCGATCTTATTGCCGGATGTATTCAATCAACGGTTCTCCAACTGCTTTTTCAGTTGCTGGTTCTCAATTCACTCAATTTTGCCATGTCCAAATTGTATTCCCGATCTTCGGAATTTATTCAACAATGCCTCTTCTCACACCAATTGTAACGATTTTACTGCAAATCCTCTTATTTGCAACCTTCTGCTAAGTTCGAATCACTAAACTGTTGAATAAATAACACCACTATTCTGTAATGCAAAACGGTCTTTATTAAAGTACTTCACAATAAATAACTTTACTATTGCTCGGCAGATAGCGTGCCTTATCAAAACTGAGACTAGCGCCTCTACTGTTGGTGCTTTTGATGTGAGTGGACGTGTTTACACTGTGTCGTGGGGTGCGCGCATTTGTTTATACGTTTTATTTCGTTTTCTTTCTTTTTGAACACTAACAAAATGCAATGTTCAGCTTGTAACACCAAAATCGACCGCACGAAGGTGGCTAAAGTCGCGTGTGTAGATTGTGGTGGCTTTTTTCATGCTTCTTGTGCCAAAGTCACAGCCGCTGATCTCGATTTTATGAAATTGAACAATGTAAAGCATAGATGTGAGCCGTGCATTGTTCTGCGCCGTAAATCGCTACATCAACAGCCATTACCTGGTGCTGCATCTGGGCTCTGTTCGGGTGATATAGCGGACGCATCTGCTGCGTCCGGATCGAGCGATGCGACCACAAAATCGGCAACAACAGCACTTAGCAAACCAAAAATAACCACCAACAGCAGCCAAAAACAGCAAACACACAAGATACCCAGCAATAACCGTGACAATATACGTTCAAGTGCAAGTGAACGAAGCAATATCGTAAATAACAACAACACAAACGCATACGAAACGGAATCAATCCAGCCGTCACAGCAAATACATATTGATGGCGACATAAATACAAAGGAAATAACTTTGCAGTTGCTTTATGACGAAATTGTGAGTCTAAAGAAAGTGAATACCGAGTTTCTAAGCACGGTGAAACAACTCAAAGAGGAAAATCACAAACTGAGCGAGAGAGTATCGAGGCTTGAAAGTGTATTAAATTGGCGTGAACAACAACTACTAAGCAGTGCAGTCGATATTATTGGTGTACCAGCGCTAACAAGTGATAATGCGAATGAATGCACAAAGCAAATTTTAGGCGCTGCTTTGAACTTATCTGTTTCTCCAGAAGAGATAAGCAAGTGCTACATCAAAAAATTCAAGCAAACAAACGTGCTCCGTATTCATTTTGCCTCTACTGAGTTGAAGAGTAAAGTTATGTCCCAAAAACGGAGAGAAAAGCGGAAATTAACTTCTCAGCTTTTTGGTGATGGACAGAAAAGCACCAATATTTACATAAACGATAGTCTCACTAGCTACAACAGAGCGCTGCTTACAGTAGCGAAGAAAACAAAAAAAGCACAAAATTATAAGTACCTGTGGATAAATCATGGTAGAATAATGATGAAAAAGACTGATAATAGCGACGTTGTTATTCTTAGTACTTTTGAAGATTTGTCAAAAGTAACGTAGTTTTCTAATTATTATTTAATACTTGCATATTTCAAATGGCTTTCTCAAATATTTTATATATAAACAACCTCGCTATAATCAGCCCTATTAATGATCTTGATTTGATGTATAATTCTACGGATTCGTTTGTTGCTATTCATCAAAACATACGTAGTCTTCGGCAAAATTTTGATTTATTGTTATGCAATCTAGAGATGTTTAAAAACTATCCCGACGTAATACTTTTGTCTGAAATCTGGATATACTCCCACGAAATTCATGATTTCACTATACCTGGTTATAATTTTTTCGCGAACACTAATGACAGTTATTCTGCAGGTGGTGTTGGAGTTTTTGTTCGGGATATGTATGAGTGTGATTATTTTGAATGCAATCTCACAAGTGCTGACATCCTAAAGGTTTCAATAAGTATTTCCGGTGCAGTCTTTACTTTTATATGTGTTTACAGGCTACATGCGATACCTGTTCAGATATTTGTGGAAGAGTTCTCAAATCTTCTCCGTAGTGAAAATTCAGCCAATATTGTCATCTTAGGTGACTTTAATTTAGATATTCTTAACGCTAATCCTACCATAGATAGTTTCCTAAATCTAATGGCTGGTCATGGTTTAACATCGTATTTAAATGAACCAACTCGTAGTATGTCTGGAAGCTACTTGGATCACGTTTTCTGTCGTGTTAGTAATCATTTTCTCAGTAGTTTGCGTAGCCTAAATCTTGATGTCGGAATAACAGATCACACTATGACTGGTGTACTACTAAGCAAGGCCTGTGCAAAAAACAGTAATAAAAAGGTTAGTTCTTGTTTAACGCAAATAAATTTTGACGCTCTAAACGAACTATTGCGATTTGAGTCATGGGATGAATGTTACTCTGAAAAAGACGTATCCAAGGCATTTAATATTTTTCTGAACATTTTTAACAGACACATTAAGTCTGCTAGCTTTTCTTTTATCCCTCGCAGATCTGATTATAAGTTAAAACCATGGATTAGCAAAAAGTTGTTAATTCATCTAAAAAACAAGCTTGGAAAAAAGTGTAAAAACCACCCATCAAACGCAAATCTTCGCAGCAGGTATATGAAATTATGTAGAGAACTGAAAAAAGAAGTACACGTGGAGCGTGATAATTTCTATCGAAATAAGTTTAGGTCTTCCTATGGCAATCCAAAGAAGGAATGGAATATTATTAACGGTCTTCTGAATCGCAGTTGTAAAGCTAATAATACATCAATTGTTTTATGTGATGGTAGCGTGAGCTTTTCTGATCCTCCAATAGTGGCAAACCTTTTCAATGATCACTTTCTATCAATAGGGCAATCACCTGTTTTCGAATCCTCCGCTCTGATACCTGAGTTCTCGAATTCGGGAAATAGTTTTTTTTTCGAGCCATTTACTGGCATTGAAGTTTTAAAAACAATTGATTCTCTGAATAACTCTAGATCATGTGGTTGTGATGGAATTTCGAATCAGACTCTTAAATATGTGGCACTAAATTTAGTTGATATCCTAACGCATTTGTTTAATATGAGTATTTTAGGTGGATCATTTCCTTTAGACTTAAAATGCGCTATTGCCATTCCTTTATTTAAAAAGGGTGACAAAACGGATATAAATAACTACAGGCCTATTTCATTACTGTCTTCAATTTCAAAAATTTTTGAAAAACTGGTTAAAGGTCGAATCCTATCATTTCTTGACAATAATAACTATTTCAGCTCAATGCAATTCGGGTTCAGATATGGGCGGTCAACAGAAGATGCCCTGCTGGACTTTTGTTCTCACATATATAGGGAACTAGACAATAAAAAGAATTGTGCTGGACTGTTCGTTGATATCACTAAAGCATTTGACATGGTTGATCATCAAATTTTATTAGACAAATTGTATTTTGCGGGCTTCCGTGGTTTTATATATAATTGGTTTAAATCTTATTTGTCAGGAAGAATTCAAAAAGTAAAAGTTGGAAGTAGTATAAGTAACCCAGTTACAATTAGCTTAGGTGTACCTCAAGGATCTGTCTTAGGTCCTATTCTATTTTTGATTTACCTTAATTCAATATTCTCGCTGCCATTGTATGGAAAAGTAACAGCCTTCGCTGACGACCTTGCTATCGCCTATGGCTCATCGACCTATCTGAATTTAGTAGCAGGAATCAATAACGATGTGCATTTGCTAAGAGTGTGGTTTGCAGCACATAAGCTCTGTGTCAGCAAGAAAACGAAGTTGATGTATTTCAATTTGCATCCAAAATCCTCACCTGGCATAGCCATTGTATTCCATGCTACTGACTGCAAACGTTTTGTACTAAATAATTTTCTGTTCTGTGCATCGTTTAAAGCTGAAGTAAATTGTTCCGATAAATGCTTCACTATTGAAAAAGTAAGCGACTTCCAATATCTTGGTGTTATTTTTGACCAAAACTTGAGTTGGTCTACGCATATTTCTCGTTTGAAGTCCTACTTGCGATCTTCCGTTCGTTATTTTTACAATTTAAGAAAAGTTTGTTCAAACGAAACACTTAAAACTATTTACTACGCTTTAGTCCACTCCAAGCTCCAATATGGTATAACCTGTTGGGGTGGCGCTGCAGGTAATAAAATCCAGCAGCTTCTAACTATTCAAAAATGGGTCATAAGAAAAATATGTAATGTTGATCGTTTCACCACTCTATGGAGTTGTTTAGGGATCTGAAAGTTCTTCCTGTTAAGCATATGTACTACTATAAAACGTTAAAGATATTTTTCATTCGCTGTGGGTATTTACATAGCCTGGTATCGGATAGTTATAACTTGAGGCAAAACTCATATGGACTTGTGTATGTCCCGACCTCTCGAACAACCAGCTTCAACAATTTCTTTACTATCGTTTCTTGTAAAGCTTTTAATGCGTTGCCTGCATGTATACGTGTCACTAGAAATCTGAATGAGTTTTTGGGAAAGGTTAAATCTTTTCTACTAGAGAAATCACACGAAGACATCAAAATTTTGCTGAACCATAGCACTTAAAAAAGTATATGTACATATTGTATTAATATATTTTATTACTCATTATTTTTAATCAAACTTCACCCCACACACTATTTTACATGTTTTTGAATTCAATTTTATTCGGAGATGGCATTCGATACTAAAATACATATATTTTTACAGAATGCCTTACTTTTCTTTCTGTAATTATGGTTAATTTAATTTAAGTCGCTATTGTAACATATATGCTGTTTTGAAAGAAAATTAATAAAAAATGAAATGAAAAATGAAATGAAAATGCTTCTATACTCTGTGATTTCCTCATTGCATCTTCTAGGCGCTTCCAGAATTTACTTAGTTACTGCCATATAATTATAGCTACAGATACACGTGTATAGCTTCTCATAGGCGCGTGTATTTGTGAGCG
Source organism: Eurosta solidaginis (assembly GCF_040869045.1). Taxonomy (NCBI): domain Eukaryota; kingdom Metazoa; phylum Arthropoda; class Insecta; order Diptera; family Tephritidae; genus Eurosta; species Eurosta solidaginis. The sequence goes on along the minus strand of NC_090319.1, from coordinate 334,449,024 downwards.
ACACTTCCACAATTACAATTGCATACTTTTGGAAGCATCTCAGATAAGATATCTGCATGTGCTCGTGCATCTCTTCTCCGCTGCGTGTTCCTACATATGTGTAGACATAATGATTAATTTATGGATATGCATACAAGTCACTCTTAGCACCGGCTTAGAGATGACAGTACCCCTTAGTATTGCTAATATTCGTAACAATACCTTTAATTTGGTACCCATATCGTACACATTATAGAGCACCACCTTTTTGGCAATACCTAGAAAAGTCATCCACCTATAGAAACTAAGGGCCACTCCCTCTTAAAATACCCATTAGCACCTTTCATTTGATACCCATATCATACAAAAATATTCTAGAGTAACCCCTGATTCACCTTTATGGCGATATCTCGAAAAAGCGTCCACTTATAGAACTAAGGCCCACTCCCTTCGAAAATGGTCGTTAAAACCTTTCATTTGATGCCCATATCATACAAACACATTACAGAGTCACCCCTGGTCCACCTTTATGGTAATATCTCCAAAAGGCTTCCACCTATAGAAGTATGGCCCACTACCTTTTAGAATACTCTTTAATATCTTCCATTTGATACCCATGTAATACAAACACATTCCAGGGTTACCCTATGTCCATTTTCCCACATGGTGATTTTCCCTTATTTTGACTCTAAAGCTCTCAGTTGAGTATGTAATGTTCGGTTGCACCCAAACTTAGCTTCCTTACTTGTTCTGATTATGGCTATGCATGTGCATGTGTACGTGAACGTATGAAAATGGGCGTTAGAGCTAGTTATGCATAGCTGCGTTAAGGTATTCAATTTGAATTCAGATGCAGCGAAATTCCGACTTGACAAATAACTGGGGATTTTCGCATTTTGGTTTTATTTATTTGGCGCGTTAACATACCTACATACATACATACCTAGGCACATATAAGGGTAAGAAACAACAGAAAGACCCAATCGGATTAATGTCCTAAAAAGAAATTTTAAGTGAGTATGGTTCTTGTGATTAATAGCAATAGCCAATATCTTAGAAGCCTCCCAAGGAGTACTCCTTATATTGCAAAGCTTTCTATATGTTTATAACCACGACTTGCAGTGTCGAGTCTACGGAACAGCCTTTGGTGTACGCATGTTGTATTTTCGAGAACAGTTTTTAATCCACATTGGACTTATGTACACAGCTACCTGCATCCCAAAGGTTTTAAGTTGCCATGTTGTTAAGCCAATTAGTTCGTAGCCTTTGGGATAGAAATTACTGTTTCTCCTTGCCTTTGGTAGGTAACTGATTCGAGCAGTTTTTCAAGAAATGTGTACATGATTCTGTCTTATGCACTTGTCGAAAATGGTTTTAAGCCATTCCACGGTTCCGCTACTCAAAAGGTGTAGCATGGCAGGAAATATGCCATCTGAACCCGGCCAATCGGTATTTGTTTCATTCACCAAGCCCGTCATCACCTACTTCATGTTCGAAGTGAATGTATGTGTCTACTTGCTCTTCTGCATCATCTCCCGATAGGAAATGTACGTCAAGAAGTCTCATTACAACAACCTGATTATTCACCATTCTTTTGCTTTATAAGTCCCTGGACTATATTTCCTCTAACTAGCAGTTTCATCAAGCGCTCTGTGTCGCTGGCTCACTCGATATCCCCACAGAAATTTTTCAATGAGTCATTCTTCTCAGATATCGCATTTGTGGATTTGAACACATCGCTAACTCATTTCTGCATTCAGCTCCTTTGCTTTTCCTCTTAATCCTTTGTTTTTCCTCGCAATCATGAACGTTAAATTGATTATATAATTACTTCTATAGTGGTTACTTGTTCGGTTGCCCGAATTTCGTTTCTAAACGTTCCTGGAACTTGATCCAGTCCTCTGACTTGGAATTTCTAAATCATCTTTAAAAGTTTTATCATTATTTACTAGGTCTTAGTTCAAAGTAGATCCTGATAACTTTCAACTTGGTTAAATTTTGATGATGTTGCTTGCAAACTAAAAATTTTGCTAATTATGCATGCCAATTGATGACAGATTTCAAGTTTAAACGCCGCAAAGACATGGTAAATACATCCATATATGCAACGTATTTCATATCCTTGACGAATATTTCTGCCAGGGTCTTAATAAGTACATGCATACTTATATGAACATAGATTCATATTCTTGCCGCAATGACAACAACAAACTAGATGTTACCGCAAAGTGTTGAGCGTCACAGTGCGCTTCGTTGTGCACTGATGCGGATTTGTTGGTTTGCTGTTGACGGTGGCAGTGATGATGACGGTGGGAGTAATTTTGCACTACCACTTTGCATTGAAATGCGCCGCCAAAGTGCAAATAACGCATGCAAAACAACAAGGAAAACACACAAAAACCTGCATGATCACCAGCATTTCAAAATCATTCACACATATATCTAAATTACACATATCAAGCGGAAGCAAACACGGATTAATGCTGATGTTCATAAGTTGACAATGGCGCATGGCGTTAGGTGAGGTGAGGCGAAAATTAACAAAAACTCAAATAAAACTCGAAATGCCTTTCATTGAATATATATACATTAATGCATATACGTATAAACATATGCACATAATTAAAAAAGTATGTACATAAGGGTGATCCTTATTATTCAAATTGACGATTTTTCCTAGTCTCATCCCTTGAAATGTTGGAAAGAGTCATAGCATACTGTTAATCTCCATCGAAATCGTAGGACTTGTAAACTTCGTTAATTGGCACCCGATGGCAACATTGTCATCCGACCATCCATACTGCGCATGCTTGAGCAATCAGCCGAATACATCACATCTGAGAAATGCAATTTCATCAACTTTAATAAAAAAGAAAACATAATCCTTGTTTTGACATCCTAATCCCAAGTGATGTCTATCGAGGGGAAGTGCTTTCTACAGGGTTATTGAATCCGCATCGGCTCGTTTCAATGCCGCTGGTGGAATGCTGTAAATCGGATCCAAATTTTCCAATGGAGGGCGCAACTTTATCTAAAGAACGTGATCTTTTATGAGGTGGGTTTTTTCTAAGGCTGGGGTAATGCTCAGTCAATCCAGAGTCGAGTAAAGGTCCCACAAACCCCTACTGAATAAATACACGATATTTATGTGTTACGAACACACACACACACGGCTGGAGATATTAGGCGGGCAGCAGCTTTCCGTCGCAAGATGGCGAGCGGGCAGAGCGGCGGCTAACGGTCGTTGGAGTAGAGGAGGTTCGGTAGGGCGGTTGAACGATCGGATAACGGAGGGACTGGTACGGCGGTACGGAAACGGCGGCGGGATAGAAGCAGCACCTTAACGACGGTAGGATGGCAAGCGGCTAGTGGCTGGTGTAGCAGTGGCGTGAGCGATGCAGCAGCTTAACCGTGGTAGGACGGCGAACGACCACCGGTCGTCGTAGCAGCGGCGGGATGGATGCAGCTGCTTAACGGCGGTAGGATGGCAGACGGCGAACGGGCGTCGTAGCATCGGTGTGACGGATGCAGCGGCTTAACAGCGGGAGGATGGCAAACGGCCAACGATCGTCGTAGCAGCGGCGTGACGGATGAAGCGGCTTAACGGCGGTAGGATGGCGAACGGCCAACGGTCGTCGTAGCAGCGGCGGCTGAATGGCGATAGGACGGCGAACGGCCAGTGGTTGGTGTGGCAGCGGCGGCACCAGCAAGGTGGGATGGGCACGGCCGCAGTATGGCGGACGGACAACGGTCGGCGTAGCACCCGCGGGATGGAGGCAGCGGCGGCACCAGAGGGGCGACGATGCGACGGCAGCGGCGGTGGGCTACGGAGCGCGTACCAGGGCCGCGGTGAGAGGGGAAGTAGGCTGGCGATGGGGTTTACCTGGACAGCGGCGGCTCGTTCTGGGCGGGGTCGGTTGACGGTATCGGCGGGATCGGATTGATCGGCAGTCCTCGGCAGAATCGATAGTAGGCCGGTCGGTCACCTGGGGAAGAGACTGCGAGGACTCGTTAGTGCTGGTTTCAGCGCTGGACACCTCCGCCTCCCTACTTGCACACTAGTAGAAGGTGTGTAAGGAGCGGAGTTGTACCAGCCGGGGAACCGTGGGTCAACCTGTGGGCGGAGGAGAAATGCTCCTTAACGGCACAGCGGTAGCCCCTATGCGCACGCATCGGCTCACGGCTGAAACCAGAGCTATGGAGAGGGGTCGTGCGGTCGTTCGGGCAGCGGGTCATTCCTTACCGGACCAGGGCGACGGAGGGAAAGTAGCCCGAAGACACCACTCTCGTCGTCCTGGTGCAGCAAGAGGTGACTCGCGCCACGGCCGAACACTCTTCTCCCTAGCTAACTAGTGGGAGTGGTCCCACCGCTCCGGCTAGCTTATTAAACCAGAGCTGAGGGGGAGGGGTGCTTTGGGTCATTGAGGCGGCGGGCCGCTCAAGCACCAAGGTGGGCAACGGAGGGAAAAGTAGTCCCAAGACACCACTCGCGTCGTCCAGCCCTGGTGGAGGGTTACCCGCGCCATGACGGCACCACTGCCACGCAGTCCGAGCTGAGGGGGGAAGGAGGTATTTGGTCATTGAGGCAACGGGCCGCTCAAGCACCAAGGTGGGCGACGGAGGGAAAAGTAGTCCGAAGACACCACTCTTGTCGTCCAGCCCCGGTGGAGGGTGACCCGCGCCATGACAGCGCCCCTTCCACTCAGCTAGCTAGCCGAAGTGGTTATTTTGTCTTTAAAAAGACAAACCACTCCCGCTGGCTCACCTGCGAGGACTGAATTTCAAAAATGCAAATTCGATGTTTATATGGGTGGTGCCGCAAACTGGTTGAGAAGTCAACACACCATTATTGTGATTTTCATTGGTTTGCTATCAGTGGTTCTTGACTATGCTATTACAGAATAAGTACAAGTGGTTGTTGGTTATGCTATAAAAAATAAGTACAGGGAGGTTCAGGTTTATGTGAATAAGGAAATAAAGGGGGGGTTACGTTATTGTAACGCTACGTTACACTTTTGAGATAGCAAGACCATGGGGACCAACAAATCAGAGACATAAACCTGTCCATCACACTGCTTGTAGACAAATACAAGCGGGAGAAAAAACTGAACCATCTGAAGAACAACTAAGCTCTCTGCCGGTGAAGGTAAACTTTCTCAAGCGTAAAGTATCTCTCAAAGCGCGCTAAGCACAATGGAATGGGTGCGAATAAATGCGCGATCGCTTTCTGCTGGCAACATGTTATGCATTCTTTTGTCGCGTAATCTATAAGGCAGACCAACTGATGTGCACATTAACATAAGCACAGCGCGTCTCCTATAAACCTCGACACCACAGAGGTGAAAGAAGCCACCGAACATGCTAAAGTATTTTAAGCAGTAGGCCCAGACGGAAATGCCACATCGATGCTTTAAAACCTTGGCTATGCGGAATAAAAATATCTGGATCTCGTCTTCAACCTGTATCTGTCCACTTACAAGATGTTGGAAAATGGTGACACCAAAAAGATACATACAGAAAGAAACTACTACCTGCGAAAACAGCGAACGCAAAGCTACCACAGGATATCTTCTTATGTCTACAGAACCTCATCTATACAGTGAGGCGAGCATACTCCCCATAAAGGAGAGAAATTAAATGTTGCACAAACAGTTTCTACTGAATAGCCAAAAGCCAACAGACTTACGATAGAAAAGGGAAACGCCTCTCAGATATTAAGAAGCCATCTCTGTAAGCACCATGAAGATATCTGCGACGTAAGAAGTCAATCGAATACAGGAAAAGAGCGTGAAAAGGTCCTCAGTGACATACACAAAAAATCGTCGGGCTACTATGCCAGAAACTACCCGGCAAACCAAGTTCTCTTAAAGAAAAATACCCTGAATACGCTGCTGATGAAAAAAAACTTTCCAGGAAGACGCTCGTCAATCTAACTCAACTTCGAACTGGATATTGTAAAAGGTTAAACTATTTGTTATAGCCAATATATGTCCTGATTGTTACGTATTCCCATAACGGGAGCTTTAAAACTACACCGACAGCAGCATTGCATGCCATTCTACACATCCGGCCTGCAAACCTAATGGCCAAAAGCATCGCGTTAGCAACGGCAACAAGGCTTAAGGGCTCGGGACAGCTTGAGTGCTGACCTTATGGCCACAGCAGTATAGCGCCATCTAATATCGGGCAAACGGACCTTCAAAAGAGATATTGGGGCCAAAATTAAGCCAGTGTATTGGTGCCGGGGTGCAGATATTGCAGAACATACTATACACGCGTATACGGATGGTTCCAAATTAATTGAAGAGTTTGGGTCTGCTGATTACTGTGTAGACCCAGAAATAAGTAGATCCTACAGGCTGCCAGCTTTCTGCAATGTTTCTCTAGCGGAAATTATAGCAATGAAGGAAGCAGCAGAAATTCTGGAGCAAGCGTGCTTAAGCTGCAGTCGCGTCAACTTATATATTGATAGTCAGGCGATAATTAAGGCAATAATCTCACACAGTAATTCATCAAGAAGCAGCATTGGAAAACCTTCACTCAAACCAGACCTTATATCTACACTGAGTTTCCGGTAATAACGAGATTGAAGGTAACGAAAGGCCGATGAGTTGGCAAAGGAGGGTGTAGCACTCGCTGTATGTGCTCAGCCTACGATATTAGACTCAGAAAGTAGTTCATATCTCTGAATAGAGAAGACTTAGGGCTTCCGATGGGCATACTGGCTGGAAACTGCCTTCTGGTGTCACATGCTTATATGTTAGGCCTCGTCAGTATTAGCTATTAGGGGCGGCAGAGTTGCCAGATCTTGATGCAGCATTTAAGCTGGGTCCTAGAAAATTACTATCATTTGCCAAGAGGATGGAGTTATTCTGTAACATATGTCCTGGCATATGATTTGGGTGATTCCGTTTTCAAACAAAGTCTGGTAGCACTATGGACACATTCAGTCTATGTTATGTTTTTATTAGCCGGACAGTTCAACCTAACCTAACCTGTGTGTCATTGACATTTACCATCTTTTCAATTGCAATGTGAAACGAGTACCTCTAACACGCTTTTCTGTTTGATCCTGCCCTTTTGAAACAACAAGTATTTGAAAGCGTGAGATTGGTATCGATAACTTGTTATATAGGGACCATCCTAATGTATGTACATACGTAGGCAGTTTGAAAAACACATACCGTGTCTTTTCATTATTGGACTTAATTCACTCATTCTCTAACCCATTCAACACCTGTTTCTATTCATTCATTTTCCGTTTACCACTCTCCTTCTGCCACCACTGTTGTTAGCACTGGAATATGTATGTGTATATCTAAAACAGAAACCACTACATTAATCATATTCAGTGTCCCAAGTTCAACGCCAAAATGCGACATGAATGCATTGTGGGTTATCAACCGTGCAGCTGCTATTTACTCTGAGTTTACTCTGTGTGGGCTGGACTTAGCTGCGTTCGGTGTTTCTATTGTTTCGCGCTGCATAATATTCACTTTTCATTTTGGTTTACTTGCCGTTCTTGTCATTTTTGGTGTGAATATGAATATCGCGGAATCGTGTTGTAATATGCAGACCTGTGATAGGAAATCGTTTACATGCATTCACTTGTACTACGTTTATTCAATACAATGTAGATGCTGAAGTAGACATCGCTGAATAAGTTTTTCATTTCTAAGCAAAATTCATGAAAAATAACATAAATAAGTTCCATAATTAAGTCGATTTGGAACTTCTAATATAGTAAAAGAGTTTATTAACGGCAAGTACGAGGAGTGATGTGAAAATAATGAAAACAATGGCACACACCGACTAAATCCACTGCCACTCTAATTACAACGTGAAAGGAGCACATGCTGCAAATATTGGCTGTTCACGTCGCTGGTGTTACGCTCCAGATAAGCATAAGCGAACTCCGTTATCAATATATACTATCATACTTTCGCAGAAGAAGAAAGTAGATTACCAATGGAGATACAAGTCACTCTGTCCGCCCAATAGCGTTCTGAGTTAAACTTTTACCTGTCCAGATTCAACCCCGCCACACGTAATTCATGTCCTGCATGCAATTGGTCCCTCTTTGACACCAACAATCTTTGCAATTGTAATTTGAAACTTATGCGTTATGGTCCAACCCTCTAATTAGTCAACTTTGACAATATAACTTCAATTTGGTCGAATCTGTTTGGAATAGTTTTTATTTCTACTCGTTTTTATTTCTAAACTCTAGCGGTTGGAGCGCACTGTGAGTTTCAGTCAAGAGATCGGCTGTTCATAGATTTGAAGAACTTTTTTTAAATATAAATGTTTCGTTTTCCCCATTAAGTGACGCAGGGGCTAAATTACCAAGACTTGCTAACGCCCAATCCATGGTCCTTAGCGATCTGTGCTGCTATGGGCCAATACGTATGCATTTCAACGAAGCCTTTCCGATACCGGGCAACTTCGGAAATAATTGGTGGACTTATATGTGAGGGTTGAAATGGTGGCGGATAGCTCTTCCTCCTCATGTTCACTAACAAATTACACACATGGATCACTCGAAAGCTAACGAAGACATGGATACAAAATTGCAAACCAGAGAACTTCTTATCGCTGCACACAATAAGGTATGCCAGTGATTAAAAGGAACGAAAGGTAAATAACCTCGGTGTGGTAGCCGTAGGTAAGCACGAGCAGAACCTAAGAGTGGAGAAATGTACAAATAGAGAAAATCTCACCAATTCGCAGAAAAAATGGTTGATCGTTTGCTTAAGGCCTTCTTGGTTGCAACTGCTGCAAATTTAGCTGAAGGTGACTCTTTTCTGTAAGTGTGCCAAATAGTCAATGTCCTGTAAGTGTGGCTATAATCCTAAATATTTCTTTCCTAGAAAATTTTAGTAAATCCTTTGGTTTTTTGCCTGTAGTCCTACTAAGTTTTTTTGGTGATTTTACATGAGTCCACAGAATACAAATTTAGGAAAGCGGTTTTATTGAGATATGTAAGAATGTCAGTTTTTTTTTTTTTTATAAAAGTGGTCAATGTACCGCGACTGCCTCAGTGATGTTTAACGTTGCACCGGCATTTTCCAGAGTTCATCCGCTCCTTTATTTTTGTCTATATTTCTGTGACCTGTTGTGGAATTCCGTAACCGTTTAGACGGTTAAGCGCCAATTAAGTAAGTAAGTATGTAGTGGAATTCACTAACTAATAATGATACGATTTGTCGAGATTTAATTAAGGATTTTGTCGCTTGCCTTATCGTTTTTTAGGAACAAGTCCCTAGTGTTACCAGAAGTTTGTTTTAACGACTAAACTGAAAAACCCTATCAAAAACCAGGACCTATGTTATAAAATAACTCCGTCCTCTTGGCAAATACTAGAAGCTTCCTAGGATTTAAGCCACTTGCTGCTTCTAGATCTGACAGCTGTATCACTACTAATAGCTGGAGTCTTAGCCTGGAAAGCGCAGGACAAGAGCACATAACGTGCTCAATCGTTTCCTCCTCCAGCCCGCACTTCCTACATCTGCTATCACTGACCAAGCCTAATTTAAAGGCATGTGACGCCAGAAGGCAGTATCCAGTCATAATACCTGTCATAAGTCTACAGTCCTCTCTTTTTAATGATAGAAGCAACTTTGGTTGTAAGACCTGCACATAATCTTCGACACTTTACAACTCCGCGCTTGAACACACGCCTTTCCTTCTTGGTCGATCATGTGCACCTCTCGACTTCGCTTAATTTGGCCCGGCCTAATTGGGACGTCTACGGAGCAAGCTTCAAGGGATGCGACCTTTTTAGCTAATTCATCCGCTTTTTCACTCCCATCTATTCCCATATGCCCTGGGACCAATATAGATGTATCCTTCTGCCTGTCCCGATTCTCTCCAGGGACTGATTACACTCTAATATGCATTTAGATGCTGTGGTATGCGAGATTATTGCCTTAGTAGCTGCTTGACTGTCAATATAAAAGTTAACACGATTGCAGCTTGGGCTATTTTCTTCCAGAATCTCTACTGCTTTGGTTACTGCTACTATTTTCGCTTGGAACACGCTACAGGAATCCGGCAGCATCTAGGATTTGTTTATTTCCGGATCAGCATATTATATCGCAGACCCTACTCCTTCCACTACTTTGGAACCATCTGTGTACACATGTACCGCCACGTCCGCCATTTGAGCACCCTTGCGCCAACCGTCCACCTCTATTGTGGCCTTAAGATCGCCCTCGAAGCGCAGATGGGGAATCAGGTAGTATATTCGTCTTGTGATTGATGAAGCTAAACTACTATGGCCGTATGGTCGGCGCTCAAGTTGCCCCGAGCCACCGAGCCTGGTTGCAGTTGTTAACGCTATGTTCTTTGTTATCAGGTCTATAGGTTGAATGTGCAGAATGGCATATAGTGCATCTATCGGGGTTGTTTACAGGGCTAATGCTAGGCATTGATAGCCTACGTATCCCTTCTAATTTTTTGAGGTAGGTTGCTTTTTGTGTGGCTTTCCAACAAACAAGAACTCCATATTATAGGATATGGCTTACAATCGCTGTAAAAACCCAATGAGAAAGAGAGGGCGACAAGCCCCACGTACACCCCAATATTCATATATATATATATACATGTATAAAATGCCGTTGAAGCCTTCTTCATCCTCTCCTCCACGTTGAGCTTCCATGACAACTTACTGTCTAGTATGATTCCTAGATAATTTGCGCAAAGTTTCTCCTGTGGGGTCACCCCTCCTAACTTAGGCCTGATCCAATTTGGGACTTTGTACCTCTTTGTAAACAATACCATATCAGTCTTATCCGCTTTGACTTTAAACGCGACATTTGATGCCCAGGTATGAATATCCCGAAGCGCCCGATCCATCAAAGAGCTAATCGTTGGAAGGCATTTTCCACTTATGACAATTGCAACGTCATCCGCTTAAGCCGTATGTTTTACTGGTCCCTCATCAAATCGCCTGAGCAGTTGGTTAATGACCAGCGTCCACAACAGAGGTGATAGCACCCCTCCCTGGGGCGTTCCCATGTCTACTGATTTCGTGGCCTCGTACTATCCCCATTGTGATGTAATCTTCCTGCAGCTTAACATGCAGCCGAACTATCTGGTTAAGGCTGGATGTACTTTAGTGTAATTAAGACCATCCCTACTCGCCCATTTAGAGACATTATTGAAGGCCCAGGCAATGTCCAAGAAGACTCCTGGAGCATATTTCTTATATTCCAGGGCTTTCTGTTCGCTTTATACCACCCTATATAATGCGATGTCTACCGAATTGTCTTTGGTATACGCATGTTGTGTTGTGGAGAGTAGCTTTTCATCCACGTTGGACTTTATGTACACATCTATTAGCCTCTCAAAGGGTTTGAGCAGAAATGATGTTAAGCTAATGGGTCTATAATCTTTGGCATACATGTGACCGATCTTTCCCGCCTTTAGTAGGAAAGCTACACGAGCAGTTCTCCAAGAGTGCGGTACATGATTCAGTCTTATGCACCCATCGTATATTATTTTAAGCCATTCCACGGCCGCCCTACTTGAGACCTGTAGCATAGCCTGAAATATACTATCTTTGAAAACCTTTTCACTGCCCACTCGATCTTGGTATCGGTCACCAAGCTCGACACTACCCGCTCGTAATCGAAGTGTGAGTGCTATCTGCTGGCTCCTCTAAACCATCTTGCGATGGGAAATGTGTATCAAGAGGCACCTTAAGGAATTCCTCACTATTAAGTGACCATTCTCCGTTATCTCTTCACTGTACCAACGTCGCAATTCACTTTCTACCCTCAGTGGATAGTAAGGTAATACCCTCCTTACATATCAGGACAGCTGACCTATCCCCCCAAGCCCCCCCCCCCCCCCCCCCCCCCCCCCACGTAAGTGAATCCTTACCTTAAAGGTCTTGCAAAAGTTCAACGTAGGCGAAATATATTTTTTGTCGAATCTTCGTAGAATACCGCTTTGGCCTTACTTCTTCTCATTGCAGCATTTAACAGCATTTGTTGTTTGTTTTCACGAGATCGTTTTTTGTGAATAGAAAATCAGTGAAAGCGATTTGCGAGGGTCGTTTTTTCAAAGTTTACAAATGATTTTAAATGATAAGGCATCAAAAATGTTTAAAATAAATAAGAATAAAAGTTGGACAAGTGCTTACAATTTCAGACGTAAATATTTATAAAAAAATATATAGTTCCATGCGTATTTTAAAATATGGTACCTATATGTACCAATCGTCCGGTATGGTGGTACATATTTGTACCAATAGTTCTATAAGTACTGTATATCGTACTTCTTCGATATGGATAAAATTTATTATTTCCTCTGAAAATGGACCCTGAAGATATCCGAAAAATTCTGGAAGACGAAGCTTATAGGGCTAGTGACTATGAATGCTTCTCAAGGGGAAGCTCCGACAATTTCTTATCAAGTTATTACACAAGTAATCACACATAGTGTGGTAACGAACAGTCAGCAGGCGAGGCAAATGAGGCTGTCAAATGATGTATCGAGCTCTAGCAAAGGTTACAAAGTCTCAGAAGATGAAATCTTCTCCAAACCCGTATCATCAAACACCAATATTTTTTGGATTACTCCTGATGATAATTGAGTAAAATTATTTCGGCATATCATAGGAGGTGTCGATTTGCCTGATCAAATGTCTGAGCCTTTTGAATATGATAGGAAATCGAATAAATAGTGGAAGAGTTTTTTATCGTTTGATAATGTTGATAGCCGTAAATGCTTGGGTTTTTTGAAAAAAACCTCAAGCGGAACAAGATGACATTCGAATAATTTTTAGTTACTTTAGCGGAGCATTTATCTACATCAGTTCGCCGGACGACTACCACAAACCTCATTACTTATGCCAATGCATCTTCCTGTTGAAGGTACTACGCCACGTTGTTGTACCAACTGCAGTTACCAAAAATTCAGACTCGCACTAAGACAAAATGTCACGTGTGTCGAGTGTCGCTTTGTGGAATATGCTTTGCTCCATTTCATACGTTAAATTTTGTGTTTTACTAAACGGTTGGTACATATGTGCGATTTTCCGCGAGCTCTCAGTTTTACTAACCCAAAATTTTGGAAAAAAAAATATTCGATTTTCAAATATTTTCAATCATTTTTCTATGAGTTTTTATAGCTAAAAAATATTCCCAAAGTGGACGAGCTACAGCTATTAATTTCTGCTTTTGATACTGAAACCTGCCACGGTTGTGACATTTTGACAATAAATTGCTCATTAAAAAAACCTAGTACGACTCCCAAGATTTTTCGTAAAATTTTAAGGTAATATCAGCAAACTTTAAAGAAAATTGGTACAATAGATGGTACTTAACTTAAAACTACAAAGGTACAAGTGCCACGGTTGTGACACGATTTTTTGATACGTACCGTTTTTCCAGTTCTTCAGTGTTTAAAAATTGATTTTGGTTATTTTAAGACTGTAAACATTAACATGAAAATATGGGGGCACTTGCTGATCAAAATTCACACCCACATGTCACAAACCAGTGTGCACTGAAACAGTACCAACCTAACGATTTGAATAACATTTTTTACTCAAAAACTCATGAACACTTTTCAAAATCAAATTAAAAAGCGAAAACAGAAATGTTATTATTAAAACAACATTTAATATTGCAGATTAAGTCAAGTATTTAATATAATAATAGTTTATTAAACGTGTAATTAAAGATTAAAAAAGTTACCACCTAAAATGTTATGAAAAATGTGGTTGTGGACATGCCACGGTTGTGAAATTTGTAGGGTATTATGAACTGTAAGTTCATAAAACTGATAACCATTCAATAAAATTCAACATGAAACTTTAAAGTAAAAATAATTTTAACTCAATTACATAATTTAATTCATAGAAAATGCTTTAATATATTTCAAGTTTCGAAAAGACACAAAACTGTAAGCTTCCGGAGAATCACCCATATGTACATGTACCACACTACATCCCGGATGGTACAATGGTTTAGCAACCCCGTCATTGTATTTCAGATTTTCTTCGATTGATATATTAAATATCACCAAGATAACTAACCCCAATGAAAATTTGTATTCCATCTTTGCTGTGCGAACGTCGAGGGTTAAAAAAAAATCAAAAAAGTTACTCATACCACACGTTGTACCTCAAAAGCACGAAAATCAAACAAGGTTGATAGGTGAAAGTATTGCGCATTTCAGATAGATATTAAATTTCATTTTAACGCTAGTGTTTGCTAACAACAGCATGTTTGTATATGATGGTGCACAGATACATAGATACAAATGTATATTTTGTTTGTCTGTGCATACTTATTTTACCGCATAACGCACCAGCATCAAATCTTCACATTCATTCATGACATGGCATAAATTAACAACACAACGATGCACCCTCAAACTTGACAATCATATATGTATGTGTGTGTGTGTGTCTATGCGGGGATATACGAGCACTTATACGTATGTATATAACGTCACAAAGTATGCATATGTTGGCTTCACTCGTATCATTTATCGCCCATTTGCTTCCCCTCCTGAAATGATCATCCACCATCCTAAGCAGCTTAAAAAATGGTACCATTGAGTGCGTAAATTTTCGTTATTTATTTTTATTTTTTAGTTTAATGTACTTGCTCCCTACTCATCGCGAATATGAAGGTGAACACGAAAAAACGCAAATATTTACCAAGTTGACGCGATTCACACGCTTACACATTGTCATTGGTGTTACTTAAACAAAAACGTTATTTGACTGTTGTGCTTGTATATATTTTTTAGGTTTTGCTTTTTGTTTTTTATTGGCGTGTTGCAGGTAAGCTGATATGAATATTTTCATTGTTTACATGCCACTCAAAAGTTAGCTGCCTGGTGTTAAATGCTTTTTTTTTTTTTGGAAAATTTTTGAGTGCAGTGGATTATTGAAATGCAATGTTTGGTCGTAATTTTCACTGAAAAGTGAGAGAACGTGATCTTTAAATTTTTCAGTAGGAGATTTGTAGTCCAAGTGCTCTGGGTTACAACAATTTCTTTTTTAGAAAAGAAGTGTTGTTGTAGCAATATTTCGCCCCACCTAATAGCTGCGACCGATCACAAATTGTCATCAATATCCTCTATACATACATTTGTGTGTCGGGTTTGATTCTGGATATGTTAAAAGTATCCAGAACGAAGTTGAGCCAGAGAGACTCGCGTTTCCCTGGGGAGTATGCGTTCCTTTTCCGCAAGTTTTGGGTACTGTTATCCGGGTACTGGGTTCATCGGGCAATTCCCGGCATAAAGGTCCGACGCCTTTTTGTGGAGTTCACCAAGGACTTGCTTGTGTTTTTTTGCTTCATACGGCTGAGTTCTCAGGTGCCGTATTTTCTCAAAATGCTTACGGAAATGACTCCTTAATTCCCTAGGCGGTGCTGGCTCATCAATAAGATGTCTTTTGGGTTTCTGGGTATTCAACAGGAACTGTTTGGTTAGCATCTCATTTCTCTCATTGATGGGGAGTATTCTCGCCTATTTATATAGATGGTGTTCTGGGGCCATAAGAAGACAGCCTGTGGCGGTTCTGAGGGCAGTATTTTGGCAGGCCTGTAGCTTCTTCCAGTGGGTAGGTTTTAGGCTTGGGGACTATGTAGGGGATGTGTAGCATGCAAACGGCTGGCCAATTGCTTTGTATGTGGTAATGAGCGCTTCTTTGTCTTTTTCCCAAGTACTGATAGCAAAGGATTTGAGGATTTTATTACGGCTCTGGATTTTCGGAACAATTGCGGCTGCGTGCTCACCAAAATGTAGATCCTGATCAAACGTCACACCCAAGATTTTGGGGTGTAGGACAGTCGGTAGCGTAGTGCCATCGACGTGGATGTTCAAAATGGTCGGCATTTAGGACGTACAAGTTGTAAATAGGGTTGCGGATGATTTAGTCGGTGATAATGCCAGGTTTCGCGAGGAGAAAAACTGGAGAGATCAGGGAGGTAGCCGTTTATTCTGTTGCAAAGCTCATCGATTTTTGGGTCCGGGCCTGTGGCCATTATTGTGCACTCATCGGCGTAAGAAACGATAGTAACTCCTTCTGGTGGCGAAGGTAGTTTTGATATGTAAAAATTAAACAAAAGTGGGGATAGGACACCAGCCTGAGGCACCCCTTTTTTAATTCTTCTTGGCTTTGATATTTCGTTTATGAATTGCACCGATGCCTGCCAACCACCCTAATAATTTGCGGTCCACCTTTTAAGACATGGGGGAAGGGTAGACCTTTCCGAATCTTGCAGTAACGTGCCATATCACCACTACCAAATGCAGCCATAACCTCATATTTGGGCTGAGACCACATTTTAAACCGAACATCGACTTTCAGGCGTAGAAAGCGATGCAGATCTTCAGTGCTCGCTAACTTCGCAAACATAACACTCGTATGGGTTCATGGTCACAGGAATATAAAAGTTAACGGGAAGGCAGACAAAATGGTAAGGGCAGGGATACGTCGCGAAGCTATGGAGGCTGTCGAAATGCATCTTCCACTTCCCTAAGTCAAAAGAAACATACATAGCAGATTCAAGGAGTTAGCAATCTCCAACTGGTACTTCTCGAAAACCTGCAAGACTACCAGGGAAATAGGGTCAAGTGACGACAATGAGAGAACAAATTACTTAATAAGTGAAGGAAAGACATTTTTATGATCACTGCTACAATCACGGACCACTGCTTGCTCGGCCTGCATGCTGAGAGAAAAGGAATCCCTTTTTGCAAAATTCGCAGGATCTGTGGAAAAGAGGGCAGGAAAGAAACAGTAGAGCTCTACATTTGTGAATGATCAGCTCTAGCACACACATGGTTTCTAACTATGGGCTGCTATATAGCGCCAGAACTTAAGAAAGTATTTAATGCTCTGTAAAACATATCAGCAGATTCATTGTCCGGTTCAAATGGTTCGGACAAGCAATGCGATATCAGTAATTATAGATTACAAGAGAAATGTGCATAAAAATGGCGCCACGTGCACTACTTGCGCTCGGACCTTTAAGTGCCGGGTGGTACAGCAACCAATTAAGCACCCTATTCCCAGATATTTGTTTATGTATGATAAGGCCTTTAAGGTTTTATGTGGTCATATTAAATCGTTCCCGAGATGTTCGGGCTGGTGTCTTAATGGTGACTGTTACCGGAACGTACCGGTTCTGTATCCGGCAAAGGACCATCAACATCGGTAGCACTCCCCAAGGCCTTCGTGATGTATCTTTATTGCTAAACAACAACAAGCACCGCTAAGTCAACGGTTTTAACGTAAGATCGCAAATACTTTTTTGAGACTGTGTATTTTTTTTATAACCATAAAATAATTTAAAACGGGAACACAAAAAAATGGCACTCGTTTTGAAAATAACCCATATGATTATAGATATACAAGTTTGTTAGAGATCTATGTTAAAGTTTATGAATATGTATCATTATTAGAGGTGGGAAAGGAGTATATACCCAAAAGGTAAATACCCGGTAAATTGGTTATATATGATAAAAATGGGTAAATATCCAAATAGTTATCCAAATTCAATCTAAAATGTACCCAATTTGTCCTATATTGGTGGGTAGTTTTTCATTACGATATCGGTTGAATTAGTTTTAATCTGTAATCCAGAGTTTTTCAAAAACATTTAGCCAATAATACATGTCGTTGCAAAAATTTAAGTTTACCCAGTAAACATTTTAAGTTAATAAAGAGTCGGAAAAAATATTTAATTGGAACGTGAGCTCATTTGGGAGGCCGAAACCAATGTATTTCCCTTCTTGCAATGGTCGTCCTAAATAAGCTTATTAACGTATGGCATTTGAGTCTATATATAAGTCATTCTTAACTCTGATAAACTCTGATTATCTGACACATATATGGCCTATTTATTAGGCTTCGTAAGCGCTTATTGGAGGCATATATATTTATCGACACACCTGGACAGAGCGTGGCAGGTTTTGGGTGACATTAGAAATGTCGGGAAGCGTCCCTGAGCGGAAACAAATCGATGCTTATACAAAAAAAGAATAGCAAAGGTAACAATAATGTACAAATGTGATTCATTTTGTATTAAAATGAATAATTGTCATAAAAAAGTATCAATATTTGTTCCAAACTCGCTTTGAAGAACATAAATATTTGATAAATGACAATTTTTGAATGCTAGGTTAGGAGCTTTTAGGTCGTTAAATAAAATGCAAAAACTAAATTTTATTTTACCCTCCTACGCGATTCGACGCTTTTCTGATTCCTACATTGCCCACTTATTTTGGACTCGTTTCGGATCCTTGAATTATGAGCGACTAGAGCATATTTTAGGGGTAGCTTTGTTTGCGTAAATATGTGTACCCTATAACCATTCTCGAAGCGCTTAAACTTCTGGAGTTCAGTATGGGTCCAAACTACGTGAAAAATATCAGCCTAAAAAACGTTATCACCTCAGAGTCTTTTATGACTCCAATTTGATGAAATTATGAACAAACGAAAAATATTAAAATCAGTAAACTAGGCAGCTCCGGCATAAAAACTCAGAAAATTTTCTGCCACAATTTATTTTAAATAAATAATTAATTCAACTAATACTTATTCCAATTCTATCTTATCCTGATGGGAGTTTTATCAGAACAATTTTCTCCCCTATGTTTTCCGCTTCGGATATGTGTCAAAAATTCTCTCTAAAAGCCCAGAAGTAGTGTCGTTAAAGAACTCAAAATTAGCAGTATTTGAGGCCAATAAGGTTCATATATTATATCGGAAGGGGCCGTTATAAGACTTATGTTAGAGGCAAAACATGAGCGTGCTAGAAATCATATAGCATTCACTTAAGATCCTAAATGAGTTCATAACGACTGCAAACGATTCAAAATTTGGATTACTTTCAGACTAGTTGTCGACTCCGAGGGTTCGCTGGGTTGTTTGTTTAACATAAAAACGAAATTTTTTTAATTTCAAATGACGTATAAATTTAATTGCTGAATTGTGATTCCAAGCAGACTCGATCCAAATGATTTTTAAATACACAAGAGAAGATACAAAATAGGAATATTCCGGGTATTTACCGGGTATTTACCCGTCCCAACACAACTCTAATCATAATAGGTAAATTTCTCCTCGAGGCTGATACATACATACGCATTTATGTGCTTCAATTAAACTTATCCTCTGTCGCGCACACGTGTGTAATATGTTAATGTTAGTTAGTTCCTATAGTTTAGTTTTGGCATGTGGTGTATATGCCAGCGTGGAAATTTTCATTCTAGTGGTCGCAATAATTAAAAGCATTCGCCAGTTTTTGGCACTATTAAATTTAGGGTGCGGGCGTTAAGTATAACGCGTATGCATACAATGTCGTCGTCGTACGCGTGTGGTGGTTAGGGTGGAGCAATGGAAACAACAACAAAAAGCACAACAAACAAACATATTGCTGTTGCTGCGCACAAACGTACACACATACAAACATAAACTTAAATATCACAAGTGTCACACCTCTACATATCATATGCAGCTGTGGTTGTTGTTGTTGCAGTATTTTCCATGAAACTTTCTCATTTCTAATCATCTTCAGTGTTTGGTCTTTTGAAATGAAAAGTTTTCTATGTTTGTTGTTTTTGTTGTTGTTTTGGTGAAGCATTCATAGTACACCCCCTACACTGTATACTTACATACATACAAACATAACAACAATTAATGGTTTTTTGGTTGTTGAGGTTTGATGTTTATGGCCGAGAAAGTTTTATCGTAGCTCATAGATACCAACAGCAACAAAAACAAAACTAGTAAATGCAAAGTGCCAACTGCGACACCAAAAATTAATTTCGCCGTTGCATAGTACATAGAGGGTGTAGCAGCATAACTGTAAAACCATGAAAGCTAAAGGAGGAATAGCAACAACAACAACAACCAAATCAATGCGAACATCATAAGTTGTTGCAACGCCACATAACACTTGTGTGCGTCGTCAAATATGATGAATGGCATTGCCTCGAAATGGTTGGCCAAAATTTTAAAAGCGGTATGTAGTGCAGCAGTAGCAGCAGCAGCAAATATTCTATGCTGCTTTCTTATCATATGCACTTGTATGAGTGTATGTAAATTGCTAACCAGACACACACAAATGTAAATACTTATTTGGCTTTGAATAAATGCATCATACTAACCAAAAGAAATACTGACTTCTAAGTCGGGTATTCTGATTGCTTTTGAACTACTTTTAAAATAATTATTCTACTACTAAAGGTAAAATCTGGCCCGAAGATTGGAATGTGACTATTTATATTTTGCTCAATTTAGATGCTGAACAGTCAAGCTTGCTCGATAACAAGAGGCCATATGCAGACGAACGGCATGTGACGAAGGCAGAGGCAGAGGCGTGAGTGTGTTATTTTACCAAAAAAAACCAGGCGACAGACATTGTTTTTAAGCATGGGAAAACTCCTGAAAAAACGTAAACAGCGACATGGTAACCGATGCCCAGATGGTGCTTACATTATAGAGGAAACACTTTTCTGTGCTCTAAATGAAGAGAACAAGGAAATGCCCTGAAAAAATGATGAACTTAATCTAGAAATAAATGCTGATGAAATAAATGTTCCCCATCCGATAATTAAATTAACAAACAAACCCAGGGGCGCTGATGAATTTCCTGTGAAGCTATTCAAATATGGCAGCGAAGGTTTGCTTAGGCTTCTATTTCAACCTATGTGCAAAATAGGGTGGAACGAGTACAGTCTGACGATTGCAATCTGTGTGTTCTTTTCCTAGTCAAATACAAGGGAGATCCTGTAAACTGCGCCAACTATCCTGGAATCTACCTCCTCAGTATCGCATATTACGTGCTGTCAAGCGTATTGTGCGAAATATTGTATACTGTACGAATTTGAGAAATATACAATCGACGAAGATTTTCACTAGGAAAACACCTCTTCATCGGTTTTAATGCCACCTTGGACAGCATTTAAATGGACTGTCACTATTACTGAATTCGCTTTCCCTACAAAACTTATATGGCTGTGCAAAATGACATTGAGAAACACCATCAACTCAGTCAGAACTGGGAAGGAACTCTTCGAACCGTTCGAAACTCAACGAGAATTCTAGAAAAAATAATACAAACTGGCCTACTTAAACACTCTGAAACAGTATTATATTAAAGTGTGCAATTACTAGTATTCTGACGACGTTGATATCCTCGGCTTGAACACCCCTTGGCAAGGTTTGCTTACTCAAAACTGGAACGCAAAATATGGGTTTGATGGCGAAAGAGAAAAAAACAATCAAAGAGTAAGCGCATTTGCGAATTTGAAGCTTGGCAAAGAATCACTCTTCAAAATAAATGCTACTTTTAACTAGGTAGGCATGACAACATCAGATAATGGGGCTATGGGAGTATTCAAGATGAAAGTTCTTCGAAAGATTTACGACCACTACGAATTGGTGACGGCGAGCACCGCAGAAGATCAAATGATAAATTGTACGAGATTTACGCATACTTCAACATAATCCTGCGAATTAGAACACAGCGGCTACTTTGGATTGGCCATGTTATGCGATTGAAAGATTAAGCTCCGGCTAAGAAAATATTTTTATCGCAACTCGGAAGCAGAGGAAGAGGGCGGCCCTCAATTCGCTAGAAGTACCAGGTGGAAAACGGTTTGAATTCCCTTCGTGTGACCGATTGGCTCCAATTAGCAGAACGAAGAAGCGACAGGCGCACCTTGTGGGACGGCCATAACCTTTGGAAGGGTTAAGCGCTTATTAAGTAAGTAAGTAAGTGGAAACAAGTTCTTTTGGGTGTTAAAATTTTTACCGAAATTACCTGAAGCAAGCAAGGAAGGTTAAGTTCGGGTGTAACCGAACATTACATATTCAGTTGAGAGCTATGGTTACAATATAAGGGAAAATAACCATGTATGAAAATGAACCGAGGGAAACCCTGGAATGTGTTTGTATGACATGTGTATCAAATGAAAGGCATTAATGAGTATTTTATGAGGGAGTGGGCCATAGTTCTCTAGGTGGACGCCATTTAGGGATATCGCTATAAAGGTGGACCAGGGGTGACTCTAGAGTTTGTTTGTACAATATGGATATCAAAAGAAAGGTGTTAATGAGTATTTTAAAAGGGAGTGATCCTTAGTTCCATAGGTGGACGCCGTTTCGAGATATCTCCATACAGGTGGACCAGGGGTGACTCTAGAATGTGTTTGTACGATATTGGTATCAAATTAAAGGTATTAATTAGAGCTTTAAAAGGGAGTAGTGGTAGTTGTATATGTGAAGGCGTTTTCCAGATATCGACCAAAATGAGAACAAGGGTGACCCAGAACGTCATCTGTTGGATACCGCTAATTTATTTATATATGTAATACCTGCCAAGATTTTAAGGGTTCGCCCTGCAGAACTTTTTCATTTTCTTCTACTTAATATGGTAGGTGTCACAACCATTTTACAAAGTTTTTTCTAAAGTTATATTTTGCGTCAATAAACCAATCCACTTATCATGTTTCATCCCTTTTTTCGTATTTGGTATAGAATTATGGCATTTTTCGATATCGAAAATTGGGCGTGGTCATAGTCGGATTTCGTTCATTTTTTATACCAAGATAAAGTGAGTTCAGATAAGTACGTGAACTAAGTTCAGTAAAGATATGTCGATTTTTGCTCAAGTTATCGTTTTACCGGCCATGCGGAAGGATAGACGGACGACTGTGTATAAAAACTGGGCGTGGCTTCAACCGATTTCGCCCTTTTTAAAAAGAAGCAGTTAAGCTGATAAAATCTATGCCCCTACCAAATTTCAAAAGGATTGGTAAATTTTTGTTCGACTTATGGTATTCAAAATATCATAGACAAATTAAATGAAAAAGGGCGGAGCCACGCCCATTTTGAAATTTTCTTTTATTTTTGTATTTTGTTGCACCATATCATGACTGGAGTTGAATGTTGACATCATTTATTTATATACTGTAAAAATATTAAATTTTTTGTTAAAATTTTACTTAAAAAATTTTTTTTTTAAATGTGGGCGTGGTCGTTCTCCGATTTTGCTCATTTTTATTAAGCATACATATAGTAATAGGAGTAACGTTCCTGCCAAATTTCATTATGATATCTTCAACGAATGCCAAATAACAGCTTGCAAAAATTTTAAATTGTCCAAAATTTTACTAATTTTCTATTCTGCGTCATAAGTTCAACTCACCAACAAAGTTTAATCGCTTTATCTGTCTTTGGTAATGAATTATTGCACTTTTTCGGTTTTTCGAAATTTTCGATATCGAAAAAGTGGGCGTGGTTATAGTCCGATATCGTTCATTTTAAATAGCAATCTGAGACGAGTGCCCAGGAACCTACATACCAAATTTCATCAAGATACCTCAAAATTTACTCAAGTTATCGTGTTAACGGACAGACGGACGGACGGACGGACGGACGGACATGGCTCAATCGAATTTTTTTTCGATACTGATGATTTTGATATATGGAAGTCTATATCTATCTCGATTCCTTTATACCTGTACAACCAACCGTTATCCAATCAAACATAATATACTCTGTAAGCTCTGCTCAACTGAGTATAAAAACTGCGTTAAACATATCTACTTAGGAATTTCGGAAACACAATGGACATAGCGTTGTTTAATAGAGTTTTTATTATGGTGCGGGCTAAAACTGTCTCATTCTCTAGGCATTGATATACGTTGGAGATTGGCAAGAGCAGTGATCTTCGCATTTTGGCTGCATGAAATGCAACTCAAACCGATGCCCTTTATTTTTAGCAGTTGTCAATTGGATCATTCTAAGGGCGGTAGTTACTGTACAAAAGAAAGCTCTGATAGTCACATCAGCTATAATATCACTATAGAAAGTTCACTAAGATGGGTTACATACTAGTTCAGAAAGAGTTTATCACTACTACTAAGTTTGACTGCTGGGTACATATTAAAGTATGTGTGTGGCAATTACGCGTTGAATCGACGACCTCCAGCGTGTCTGCAAACGATTTTACTTGAAAAAACCGCGTTTAGCTGCGTATGCGGGCACCCACGATTTATGCTAGCTATGGAACATGTTTGGTTTTAACAAAATGCACTTAAAGGCGGATTTAATGTTTTGCAACACACGTTCATCTTGCTGCAGTAAATTGATAAAATTTGTTTAGGAATCCTGAAAGGAACTAAACTTTGAATTTATTTGTTAAGTAAATGATGAATATAGAGAATAATGAGTCAAGATCGTAAAGCTATATAATAGTGTAAATAGAATGAGTTGGATAGGAGCAGGAAACACCATCCGTAATTGCAATCTATAATCCCGGACATCGGAGAGTAAGAAACTTTCTTACCAACGGAGAAGTTTTGAGCGGTGTCAAAAACGATACGAACAATCAGAGCTTGGAGAGTTATGATGTGGTAACGTCAACCCTCCGTGGCAATAGGAGCCGGATGAGACCGAAGAAACTCCGAAGGATAATTGTTTGTGATATGGACACTTGGAAATCAATTGACTCCCAAGCAGCTGTATCTGGCTGCTTCTTTTCGAAGCAACAAGAAGACTCTCTAAAGCTTATAGAAATTTTTAACGATGCTAATGGTCCCTTGCCGGATAGAAGTGCGGTATGTTAAGGAAAATTGCACCATTAATATATTAGCCTAATAAGTTTAATATGGCTACGTTGAAACTTCTAAGTAATCCTTTCAAGCTTAAATTGGGACATCCAGAGCCTCGAAGTTTTTGGATTTTATTATTGATGATGATGGTCCTTCGCCTGATATAGATACCGTACGTGCCGGTAACAGTCACCATTGAGGTATAAGCCCGGCCATCTCGGGAAGGATTAAATATGACATATGAAATTGAACCTTCTAAGTCATCCCGCCTCTACCCTCTAGTTCGAAAAAGAACATTAGGTCGTCAGAACCTCAGACACCAAAGAAATAGGATTTGCCAGGGGCAGTTGAGGTTAACTATAAGGTTGGAGAAGCCAGAAATTTCGCTGGCATCCCCTTTAAAGGGTTTCTCAACACAACTCCTCGAAACAATTAGGTATATAAGTCGTCTCTTATGACAGGCGTTCCGGCCTCGGCTATATTCTATGCTCCCGAACCGCTGGGGTACAGCATTATCACTTAGTGAATTCAAGCTTAGCTTTTCAGCTTTCGTTCAGAAAAGATGTATCGGTGACGAATAATACGTATCCCAATTTAAATTTCGAGGAACGACATTTGCCTAACCCTGAATAAACAAGTAAAGGTGTCCAAGTTCGGGTGTAACCGAACATTATATACTCAGTGCGAGTTTCAGTTCTTCATTTCATTTCAGATAAACAACTTTTCTACATGACACGTGGCACTGCCCGTTTAAAAGAAAAAAGTCTCCCCATTTCCTCTTACAGTAAAATTTGATAAGTGAAATATCATTGAATCAAAACTATAATTTATAGCTTATTATTCTAGTCTACGACCCTTTTAAACATGTTTTATATCTAAGTTGCCGTGGTTTTTAACCGATCCCGTCCAATTTTACTAGAAATATTTTCTGCTATAAGGAAAATATGTGTACCCGATTTCATTACGATATGTTAATTTTTCTTCGAGTTATGGCGCCCGAAACATAGAAAACTGCTTAGCCATAAAAGGGCGGTGCCACACCCATTTTCAAAAATTTTAGTGTTTTCCAATTTAGTGTTATAATTCAATTTAGAAAGTAAAATTCCATTGATATTATTATTTTCGTCTACGACCCTTTTAAAAATCTGTGGGCGTAGTCTTTAACCGTTCTCGTCCATTTTTTTAGAAATATTTCCTGCTATAGGGAAAATATGTGTACCCAATATTATTACGATCCGTTCATTTTTCTTCGAGTTATGTTTATTTTATTTCATTTTATTTTTTTATTTCATTTTATTTAGATTTATTTTGCTTTATTTTATTTGATTTTGTTTTATTTTATTTTATTTTATTTCATATTTTTTATTTATTTATTTTTTTCTTTTATTTCATTTTATTTTTTCAATTTACTTTATTTTATTTTATTTTATTTTATTTTATTTTTTTTTAATTCCATTTTATTTTGTAAATTTTTTTTTATTTTTTATTTATTTTGTTTTGTTTATTTTATTTTATTTTATTTTATTTTATTTATTTTATTTTATTTTATTTTATTTTATTTTATTTTATTTTGTTTTATTTTATTTTATTTTATTTTATTTTATTTTATTTTATTTTATTTACTTCATTTAATTTAATTTAATTTAATTTAATTTTATTTTATTTTATATTATTTCATTTTATTTTATTATATTTCATTTTACTTAATTTTATTTTATTTTTCCTTATTTGATTTTGTTTTATTTTATTTTATTTTAGTTTTTTTAATTCCATTTTATTTTGTTAAATTTTTTTATTTTTTATTATTTTGTTTTATTTATATTATTTTATCTTATTTTAAATTATTTTATTTTATTCAATTTCATTTCGATTAATTTTATTTCATTTTATTTTACTATATTTTACATTTTTTATTAAAGTTCATTTTATGTATATTTTGGCACACATTTGCGCTGCATTTCAAGCATTTTTTGGCACATACGTCGAGACATTTAAACTACCAATCCAATATGAATCTACATACATACATATACATAGCTTTGTAGTAGCTTCAAGTACCGTGTTTCAATACTTGCAAGTAAGTATTTAACTGAAAAATTATGGTCTGTGTGAAATTATCATAATTTTCATTTAATAATGCAGAAAAGCTTAAAAGCGCCATAATGTGAAAAATTAAGCAAAAAGTCTAACAAAAAAAAAAGCAAAACTAAGCAAATGAATACTGTTAGCTCAGTAGTGTGCTTAAAAGTATTTGGCGCCTAACCAAAAACTCTAAAGTATCTATTTCCGTAACAGAACTGCCTCTAAAAATGCAGTAGCATATAAATGTTCATGCTTCATATACGGCGCTGCACACACCAAATGCCAAATAAAGATTAAAAGTTTAAATCAATTTAAGCGATTTGATCTAATTGTAAGAGCGTCAAAGATTTAATCTACGTGCAACAAAAAAGCTGAGATAAATAATAGTAGTGAATCAGGGAAGGAGTGGATGTAGAATCAGAGTTGTATGGAAGCAAAGCGGTATGAAGCTTTTAATTGGCAATATAAAGAAATAAAAATGAATGTGACAAAAATGATGCCAACATGTCAAAATTTCCAAGCATCTTTTCGATTAGCATCCTGTTCCTTTTAATTTTTCAGGGCTCCCGTGATGCTATGCATTGATACCTATATGCATTGATTGCCTACGTACCCCCTCTAATTTTTTAGGCACGTTCCTTTTTTCAGTGGCCGTCCACCAAACAAGTACTACATAATATGGAATGGGCCTTACAATTGCTGTGGATATGCAATGAGGAAGAGAGGGCGATAGACCACACTTACATCGCAGCATTCTTTTACATATTTAAGGTGTGTCGTTGAGGCCTTTTTTACTCACCTCTATACGTTGAGTTTCCGCGACAGCTAACTGCCTAGAGTAATTCCTAGATATTTGAGCAGAGCTCACAGAGTATATTAAGTTTGATTGTATAACGGTTGGTTGTACAGGTATAAAGGTATCGAGATAGATATAGAATTCCATATATCAAAATCATCAGGATCGAAAAAAAATTTGATTGAGCCATGTCCGTCCGTCCGTCCGTTAACACGTTAACTTAAGTAAATTTTGCGGTATCTTGATGAAATTTGGTATGTAGGTTCCTGAGAACTCATCTCAGATCGCCGTTTAAAATGAACGATATTGAACTATAACCACGCCCACTTTTTCGATATCGAAAATTTCGAAAAACCGAAAAAGTGCAATAATTTACTACCAAAGACAGATAAAGCGATGAAACTTGGTAAGTGAGTTGAACCTATGACGCAGAATATAAAAACGTGGCACCGCCCACTTTTAAAAGAAGGTAATTTAAAATTTTTGCAAGCTGTAATTTGGCAGTCGTTGAAGATATCATGATGAAATTTGGCAGGAACGTTACTCCTATTACTATATGTATGCTTAATAAAAATTAGCAAAATCGGAGAAGGACCACGCCCACTTAAAAAAAATTTTTTTAAAGTAAAATTTTAACAAAAAAATTAATATTTTTGTATATAAGTAAATTATGTCAACATTCATCTCCAGTAATGATATGGTGCAACAAAATACAAAAATAAAAGAAAATTTCAAATTGGGCGTGGCTCCGCCCTTTTTCATTTAATTTGTCTAGGATACTTTTAATGCCATAAGTCGAACAAAAATTTACCAATCCTTTTGAAATTTGGTAGGGGCATAGACTTTATGATGTTAACTGTTTTCTGCGAAAATGGGCGAAATCGGTTGAAGCCACGCCCAGTTTTTATACACAGTCGTCCGTATGTCCTTCCGCATGGCCGTTAACACGATAACTTGGGCAAAAATTGACATATTTTTACTGAACTTAGTTCACGTACATACCTGAACTCACTATATCTTAGTGTAAAAAATGAACGAAATCCGACTATGACCACGCCCACTTTTTCGATATCGAAAATTACGAAAAGTGAAAAAAATGCTATAATTCTAGACCAAATAGGAAAAAGGGATGAAACATGGTAATTGGATTGGTTTATTGACGCGAAATATAACCTTAGAAAAAACTTTGTAAAATGCTTGTGACACCTACCATATTAAGTAGAAGAAAATGAAAAAGTTCTGCAGGGTGAAATAAAAAACCCTTGAAATCTTGACAGGTATTACATACATAAATAAATTAGCGGTATCCAGCAGATGATGCTCTGGGTCACCCTGGTCCACATTTTGGTCGATATCTGGAAAACGCCTTCACATATACAACTACCACCACTCCATTTTAAAACCCTCATTAATAGCTTTAATTTGATACCAGTATCGTACAAACACATTCTAGAGTCACCCCTGGTCCACCTTTATGGCGATATCTCGAAACGGCGTCAACCTATGGAACTAAGGATCACTCCCTTTTAAAATACCCATTAACACCTTTCTTTTGATACCCATATTATACAAACAAATTTTAGAGTCACCCCTTGTCCACCTTTATGGAGATATCTCGAAACGGTGTCCACCTATGGAACTAAGGATTACTCCCTTTTAAAATACTCATTAACACCTTTCATTTGATACCCATATCGTACAAACAAATTCTAGAGTCAACCCTGATCCACCTTTATGGCGATATCCCTAAATGGCGTCCACTTATAGAACTTTGGCCCACTCCCTCATAAAATACTCTTTAATGCCTTTCATTTGATACACATGTCATACTAACACATTCTAGGGTTTCCCTCGGTTCATTTTCCTACATGGTTATTTTCCCATAGCTCTCAACTGAGTATGTAATGTTCGGTTACACCCGAACTTAACCTTCCTTACTTGTTTTTTTTTTATTTTTCTATAATTGAAAAATTGTGTTTTGTTTTTGGAATAGTAAGTAGAAACTTTTTTTTTCAGATAACCTTCCATAGCTGGCAATAAAAAATAAAAAATTTAAAATTAAAAAAAAAAACAAAAAAAAATGTCTACTTACTATTGCAAAAACAAAATAAAATTTTTCAATTATAGAAAAATTAAAAAACACAAAACAATAGATGTCATTAGAAAAAATTACTGTTGTGGCCTTGAACTCGAATCGAGCCTTGAATCATTTATCAATAGGCCGACAAAAAAAAAATAATTGTTAACAAAAGCTATTTTGTAGAACCTTTTCCTTTCATGGTAACTCATCTTGGCTTAGGCTTTGACCAAATAGGGAGCTTACTCCTCTTAGTAAGCTAGAACATACCCGTCTTCTCCGCGTCTCTTCCAACATTAATTGTCAAGTTATGTATATCCCGAAGCGCCCGATCCATTAAAAAAACTAATTGTTGGAAGGAACTTTTCACCTTTGACACTTTTCACCTTTGACGGATCCCACAATGAACCACCTGAGTAGTTGATTGATAACCAGCGTCCACAGCATGCCCCTGTCCAACGCTTTTGTGGGCGCATACTGCGCCCACTGCAAAGTAATCTTGCTGCACTTATAGCCTATTTAGAGACACAGTTGAAAGCCTCGGCAATGCCATAAATGACTCCTTAGGAGTATTGCTCATAAAACAAGGCTTTATCTATGTTTATAACTACCCTATTTCGAGAAGTCTATATGTCATCCTGTGATATTATTGTGTATGTCATCATCATTGTAACCGCATTTTATATGCAAACATTTAACATTTAATTCTTTCAATACGAATGTTGTGCGTAGTGGTTTTCTATGTAATTAACTGTAATTGCAGTTGTCGTATGGCTTATTTTAATTAAATTTCTTACCCCTACTTTTTATTACCGTTTTAATATCTGCACAATATAACATTTACTGACATGCAAAACATAACGTGAGCATTAACGAAAAACGCCCAACCTTAATAATCCCTTTTCACTTAGAAGATAGCCACTTCAAGTCACCTTATGACTATGGACTACATGCGGGCTGCGATGACTTCTGAAAGTCATCAGATATGCAGTGGTTGGTTGTAGGTTTACTTTGTGGGCTCCCCAAAAGTGTGCCTAAATGCAAAAAATTACGGTAATTTTCATAAAGAAGTAAAGCTAAGTGGCTAGTCGTGTAGCTATATGTTGTTGTTGTTGTGTTTCGCTTTCAATGCTCTGGCTGTTCATTTCACCTTTAACCCTTGTTGTTTTCATGTTATGGATGAGGGCACTTACGAGTTATACGCATAACGGAAATACTTACAACACATACTTACAAAATCACTCGCATATCCACATAGAGTAGTATGTATGTATGTAAATGTGTGTGCACATGTCTTCTGCCATATTAATATAGCGGTACGATGGTGTCATAAAACTAAATATTTCCCACGAGAATAATCAACCCTGAAAAAAGCATGCGATTAATTTCAAAAGAGGTGATCTGCGATTGGTCTTTTTTGTCTTTATTGGGGTATAATTTATCCTCTCTAGTCCTTTTGTGTACAGTTGGGATAAGTCAAATTGAAACTTATGTAACAAATTTTAAGAAACAGTCTAATAAAAAAACGAAACGAAATGGGTAAAATAAAAAAAATTTAACGGATATGAAGCGAATTATTTCATAAATATCCGGACCCGCAAATCGAACCGAATATGCCGCAGGTTCGTTTATGTTATATTTTTCTACAATACCAATAAAAAGGAAATAAAAATATTGTACTAAAGTTAAAAAAAAAAAAACAAGTAAAGGTGTCTAAGTTCGGGTGTAACCGAACATTATATACTCAGCGTGAGCTTCATTGGTACATTTTATTTCAGATAAATTACTTTTCTAGATAACACGTGGCACCGCGCGTTTAAAAAAAATTGTCTCCCAATTTCCTCTTACAACAGAACTTGATAAGTGAAATATCTTTGATGCAAATCTATTTTTTGCTAATTTGTAGCTTATTATTCTAGTCTACGACCCTTTTAAATTTGTTTTATATCTAAGTTGCCGTGGTCTTTAACCAATCCCGTCAATTTTTACTACAAATGGTTCCTGCTATAAGGAAAATATGTGTACCTAATTTCATTACGATACGTTAATTTTTCTTCGAGTTATGGCTCCCCAAATATAGAAAACTGCTTAGTCATAAAAAGGGCGGTGCTACACCCATTTTAAAAAATTTTAGAGTTTTCCAATCTAATGTTATAATTCAATTTGGAAAGTAAAATTCTATTGATACAAAGTTTTCGCTAAGATATAGCTTATTATTTCCGTCTACGACCCTTTTAAAAATCTTTTTTATAAAAGCGGGCGTTTTCCTTAGCCGATTTCCTTAGTTTTTCTTCAAAGCATTCCTTATGTTAAGGGGAACCTCTCCCACGAATTTGGTTATGATAAGTTTACGATTTTTGATTTATGATTAATAATATTTGTAAAATTGATTTTGTCACAAGTGGGCGGTACCATGCCCATTTAAAAATTTTTTTTTCTAATTTTTATCCAGGGTCTAAATATCAGTCCAAATGACAAATTTCAACATTCTGGGTGTGTTATTTACTAAATAATCAGGTTTTTTGTGTTTTGCAAAATGTTATATATATAAAAAGTGGGCGTGGTTATCATCTGATTTCGCTCATTTTCAATACCAATCTACTCAGGGGCCAGATAAGCTCGTGTACCAAATTTGGTGAAGATATCTCAATATTTGCTCAAGTTATCGTGTTAAAGGGCAGACGGACGGACGGACGGACATGGCTCAATCAAATTTTTTTTCGATATTGAGGATTTTGATATATGGTAGTCTAGATCCATCTATATTCCTTTATACCTGTACAACCAACCGTTATCCAACCAAATTTAATATACTCTGTGTGCAAAGCACGCTGAGTATAAAAAAAATAAGCGGCGTTGCCGCTCGGGAGTGTCAGGAAAGCACTCCGAGTGTATTTCTGCCATGAAAAGCTTTCAGTGAAAACTTGCAGATGCCGTTCGGAGTAGGCATAAAACAAGTAGGTATCGTATTTGTAGGAAAATTTAAAAGGAGCAGGACGCAAATTGCAAGAGAAGCTCGGCCTTAAATCTCTACGGAGGTTATAGCGCCTTTCACTTATTTTTTTTACCGTATTGAAGACGGGTAACGTACAAAAGCCTGCGTTATAAGTGATTTTGAGCGCTTTTGTTTTAACCTCAAGTGCCGCCGGCAAAAGAGTTGAAGATTTTGTTACGGCTCTGGACTTTAGGTACAATAAAGGCTGCATTCGTGTCAAAACGTACGTAGGTCCCGATCGAAAGAATTTTACAGTCTTTTTGGATGTAGGACACTAATTATCGTAATGCCATTGATGTTGTTGTAAACAAGGGCGCCGAGTTTACGCTTGCAGATATTTTTCAAGCTTGGGAAACCCATCCTCATTAACAAGTTTTTCTTTTGCATTACTTGTATAGCCTTAGGATTTTGAAACAAATGTTCTATAGAAGTTCAGCGTTCGTGGATTTCATACATACAAACATTTGCAAAGCTTTCCACGTAAAACTCTTTCACAGCGCATTGCCCTTTCGTTGGCTGCAAATACACAGTTAATAAATCTTAATATATTAAAAACACGTGTCACAGGTTTGAGGCCAATGGACTCCTAAACTAATTAACCGATTTTGAATTTGTTTTGCACCACGTGTGTAGTTTGATCTAACTTGAAATATAGGATAGGTTATATCTCAGTTTATAGTCGCGATATTATTTTATTGTAATTTTTTTTATTGGTTTATACGTAATATTAAAATGTTACGTATACGCAGTGGCACTCATATTTTCAGGTGATGTGGTAAGTGGATATACTTCGTGTAATTGTTTGGTGTTTAATTAAACAACCTGCTTATCAATAAAAAATTATTTTAGCGAATGGTATCAAGTATAGCACATCACCTCGCCCGCCGAGGGGGGGGGGGGGGGGGGGGGGGGTTTCTGAGGGGACCCGCGATTTAGAGGTACTATGAAATTTTTTTTAATACAAGAGAGTCTTTAGTTGTTCCATGTGCAACTTTTAAGCTGAATTTCAAAAGCAACGAAAATCTGCATTTCGTTTCAATATTATAGTGAAGTCTGAAAAATAAAAATCTATATATATAAAAAGAAATGCCAAAATGTGTATTAGTTGGTCACCAGTATTTGGAGAGATGCGTCGGTCGATTTTGTTCAAACTTTCACACAAATTGCGTAAACCTCACGCGGTGGTTACTACAGGTACATGGTCTCGAGATATAGGCCAAAACGAGGGCCAGTGAATGCCTAGACAGTATATATACAATATGGATATCAAATGAAAGCTGTTGATGAGTGCTGGGACTGAGACTCGGAGTGGGTCTGGGACTGAGACTCGTAGTGGGACTGGGACTGGGATTGGAATAAAATATGTACGACCCTCTGCGACAGGCAATAAGAAATGCAGAAGAATGAGAAGGAATTGAGAGAAGAGAAAAGAGAGAAGGAGATTGAGAAAGAGGTAGAATGGGACGAAGATTGAGATAGATGAAGCGAAAAAGACAGAGGGAGGAGTGAGTAAAAGGATTAGGAAAAACTGAAGGGGGGGAGGGCAGATTCAGATGGAAAAAGCTTATTAAAATGTATGCAGATAGGCCAAATTTAGGGCAGAATATCGTCTGCCGGGTCTTCTAGTAAACTATAAAAACTACAGTTACTTTTAAAGAAAAGTAGTGAACCAAGAGTGGAATAGCGCAGTATGTAAACGCATATGGCAAATTTCGTTGCGGTTAGAACCATAAAATTGGAAATCCAGTGATGAGCAGCTTTTATCGCCTAAGTTATACAATTACTTTATACAAGACTTAATGTACAAATTGAAGTTTACCGATGTACATACATACCAACACACCAATGCAAATACTCGTATATAATGTACATATGCATGTGTATGCTTGCTTTATGTGTGATATATATTTATATGTATGTACGTACACGGATATCTTATATGTATAGATATTTGTGATAATATAGGAAGAGTATTAAGAGGTTCCAGTACATATAACGACAAGAAAAATTCTGCTTAGATCAGGCTCGTTTAGGGTGCAGGAACTCGAAATTTATGTGAATATTAACGCTATGTAAAAAAGGAAGGGAGATGCTAAGTTAACAGACCGGAACATGAGGCTGGGTACAGTAAGTGGAGGTCCGATATGGCTGAACTAGCCGATCCATGAGGACTTCATATACACTCAATAAGTCCATAGTTTTGTTACAAGAATTTTTCTAAACAAAAACCAGGACATATGCTATAACAAAGGCTTTTTCGGATCTATGTTATTTGCTCCTTCTAATAACTGTGCCACTCTTTATAGCTGGAGTCTTAGCCTGGTGAGTGCAGGGCATGAGCTCAAAATGTGCTCAATTCTTTACGCCCCAAACCCGCTCTTCCTAAATCTGCTATCACTGATATGGCCTTATCTAAAAGAATTGTGACGCCAGAAGACGTCGTCTACTAAGATTACAAAACACGAGCAAAAAGTTCTCTCTTTTAACTGGTATTAGTAACTTTATTTATGTACCGCTATAAATACACTACAGTGATCTAGCAACTTGCTGAATCTGTTTACTTCCGGATCAGCACAGTATAATGCAGACCCTTCTCTTACAGGAATTTGAAACAATTAATGTACCCGTGTAATTCCACGTCTGCCATTTAAGAAAATTCGTTTGGCATGTGAGCTTTGATAGACTGGATACCCCTCTAGTTTTTTGCGGTAGGTTATTTTCTGTGTAGCTGTTCATCAAAAAAAGATTCCATAGTATCGGATAGGTTAAACAATCGCCGTAATGTGATGAGATAGGGGGAGTGCGATGTACCCCGTTTAAGCCTTAGCCTTCTTTTACATACAGTAAGTATCGTGGAGACCTTCACTGTCTAGAATGATTCCTATATATTTTGTAAAGGCTTCTCCTGCAGGGTGATACCCCTAGGTTAGGCGTGGTCCATTTCGGGTCCTTATATTTACCTTAAAACGAGGAGCTTCACATTCTAACGGATTGGTAAAGTTAAATAAAATTCTATTAGAAAATCTGTTGAAGTTTGGCGCAAGGCTTCGGAAATTGCAGAACTTTGGTATACGTGTATACCAAAAATTAACGGAAGCGGTTGCCATTTACTGTGTCGATTCAGAAATAAAAAGATCCTACAGGCTGCCAGATCACTGCAGTGTCTTTCAGCAGAAAATTGTAGGGGCGAAAAAAGCAGTTGGTGTTTTGAAAAAGGAGAATATATATCTCGACAATCAGGCAGCGATCAAGGCAATAATCTCAAACAGTACTTCATTTAAAAATATGCTAGAATGCAAAGAAGCATTGGAGAAGACCGCGCCATACATCTATACTGAGTAAAGGAATAGAAGGTAAAGACAAGGCCGATAAGTTAGGAAGGAAGGGGCCAGCACTTGATGAATCGATGGTAGACGTCCCCCTAGCAGGTTGGGGGCTTAGAATATACCCGCGGAAAGTATGCCTGTCGTAAAAGGAGACTAAAATACGAAATTGATTCAAGAGATTATGAATCGCAGCCCTTTCAATGGGTTGTCAGCGCAATTATTAGGTTCTTCAGCTTCACCAACTCGTAGCGAATCCTGTTTCTTTGGCAAGCAAGGCTCTGGTGACCCCAATTTCCTCACGAATCTAAGAGTAGGAGTCCGGTATGGCCTATAAGAGTTCATTTGGTCGTACTAAATAATTCCCTAGATGATCGGGCTATCGCCTTAATGGTGCTTGTTACCGGAACGTACCGGATCTACATACGGCAAAGGACCATTAACATCGGTAACACTACCGAAAACCTTCGGGGAATAACCTTATAGCTATAAAAACAACAATAGCGGTAGATATTCCAATCCATTTGGGGGACATCAATTGGAGATAGGAGTTGCATATGATTCAGCGGGAAATGCGTCAACGGAAGCGCGGGGCTGAACACTTTCTGAGATCATGTGTAAATCCTACGACGCTAAACTCAGAAAGTTCCTTATATCTCTAAACAGCCAAAATTGGACGCCTACCGGCGTCAGACGCTTATAAGTAAGGCCTCGTCAGTAACAGCAGATGTAGGAAGTGCAAGCTGCAGGAGGAAACGGTTGAACATGTTCGTGTCCTAGGGGCGGCAGGGTTGCCAGATTTGGAGGCTGCAATTAATAATAGTGCCTAATTGTGTTTTTCCGTTCGGTAATGAAACAAATTCAGGTAGCACCATACACATGCAATCTGTATGGGGCTTAATTGACTGATCAGTTCAAGCTAACCTAATCCGGCTTTGACAAAGAAGTGAATAGAGCAAAGTTGTTGTGTCGAACGAAGACAAAAATAAGTGATTCACAATTTTCGCAAGTTATCCCGAAGCCGCGGATGCCTGGCTTGACTTGTTAAGGAACATGCAAAATGACCTAAGCCTCCCTTGACCTTTCCTATGCGCCTTGTTATAGAAATACACAAGAATTTGCATGCTAAATCCTAATTGCTAAAATATACCCAAATCGTTAGCCCTGTTTTAATATATCCATGCAAATATATGTTGTACATAAGAGTGTCATCTTCTTTTTTTATATACATACATACACATACACATACAATACGTACATATATATGCTGACTTTAGTTTTTGCATAGTTTCACAGCTGTGCCAGTAACAAAACAGTTTGACAATTAAATTCCTCTCAGCATCATCACCGCCGCAAGAAGTTTCATTTAGAGCATTGCCAACATATTCAACGCACACATACATACATACGTACATACCAACATAATAATAGCTATGTGCCCGAAATTTTCAATATGAAATATTTTCGAATTTTTATGATGCAATACGTTAGCAAATTTCATAGTCATGACTGCAATAGACATTCAATTTGAGCTGGTTGGCCGTTTGTCGTTCTGTCGTTGGTTTTTATATTGAATTCCGAAATTGTGCAAATTCTGCTGGCATTGCAAATATGATAAAAAATTGTAGGAAATTTGCTGATGTTGAGGTTTTTCCTATAAAAAATTGACATATTCTTATATAAAACTATGCCTTTTATTGGCAGCATTAAATGTGGTATTTTATTCAAGGCTAAACATAAACTTTTTTTTTATTCTTAACAAATACATATATAGGAGCCAAACTCGTGCGCATTTTGCGCAACAAATATAAGAGCCTCATATCAAATATCAACAGAAATCAGCTGTTCTATCAATCAAACATCTATAAATTTACATGCGCTTGCGCTGCCATCTGGCGAATAAACTGGGTTGATTTGCATGGACGAAAGTTAACCCATATAGCGCCATCGATTTTTCGATAGGTTTTGGGCTCAGGAAAAAAAGCATACCCAAAAAAATTATTTTCGAACCTGCGAAATTTGAGTTTTTTGACTTTTTCTCTTTGATTTTTAAGGTTTTTTTCATGACCTACTTCAAAAATTTTCATTTGACTTTAAAATTTTCATGTATACCCTGTCCGACTCAAAATTGTCCGCTTAAAACTTTGGCGACAACAGTTTAAAGAAAAAAAAATATTTTTTGGGTTTTGAGGAGTGTTTTGGCAAAAAAAAAAATTGTTTCGCCATTTTTTTTAAGGGTTTCTTCAGAAACTTGCAAGTGTTGCCGATGAAAAGGAATTTGTCTCATAATTCCTATCTTAAAATTATGCGTTAGAAACGTTGGCATTAACAGTTTTGGTCGAAATCGATTTTTTTCATTTGCAAGGCTCTAAATCATATTTTATGTATATGTTTCCGTTAGACCCACCAATAAGTATACCAAAATGATCAGGGGACAAGCTCAGTTGATTTGGACATTTCCGTCTGTCCGTCCGTCCATCTTTCCGTCTGTCCGTTTGTTTGAACGCAAACTAGTCCCTCAATTTTTGAGATATCGTGATGAAATTTGATAATCAGGCATATTTTGATGGGGGATTTGACATTTGTCCGATTCGACCAGATCGGACCACTCTATAGCAGATACCTCCCATACAATCCATTGTTCAATAAGAGGGTTTTCGCCATTTCTGCCCCATTTCTGCCTCATTTTAACAGCTAGCAACATCAAATTTTACCCCAAGCTTACGTATTGGGCATAGATGGTTGTCTGAAAAAGTCGTCAAGATCGGCCATATTTTTGTCGAAATCGATTTTTAATCCCAAGTGAATTCATGCCCTAAAGACGGTGGTAGGTGCAGTTTAAAAAAACAAAAAATGGAAAAAAAAATAATTTTTTCACAAAATTTTTAGTCGGACAGGGAATACTTGAAAATTTTAAAATCAAATGAAAAAAAAGTCAAAAAAGTGAAATTTTGCAGGCTCGATAATTATTTTTTGGGTATGCTTAGTGGAACTTTTTTTCTTGAGCCCAAAACCTATCAAAAATACGATGGCGCGATATAGGTTAATATATCGACCCAGCTTACTGGCGAATGTTAGCAACTGCCGGTAATGCAGTGTTAGTTCTAATAAAATATTCACAATAGTGCCATAGTAAAAATAGAATCCTTTGGGTGCTCACAATCGTTTATTTTTAATAAATTATTTTAATAAAATATAGCTAAACAAAAGCACTACCACCAATAATGCCCAAAGTTCGCTAAAGCACGAATTCCCATCTTTACAACCAAAACTTTATTTATAGATTTGGATCCCAAATAAGAGTGAAAAAGGGACCTGCATATAAAAACAGCAATTAGAAATAATATATAAGATGTGGCAAAATTGGGTGTTTGTTTTATACTTAGCTACAAATTTGAATTAGCACATGAGCCATCATCCAGTGATTAAGCTCAATTCTCACGGGAATGCTCTGGATCATTGGAAGGCTTGAAAAGAATAGGTCGTGATATATTTTTACATTTGAGTTGTGATAGGCAGATGTCGCCGTTGTGTTTCATTTAAAACCGTTTAAACGGCCAAAGAACAAGCAGCGACATCTGTTTTGAAATAGTAGGTTTATTAAAGGCAGCATTTCCAAACTAAAGGCAAGAAATTATCATATTTCTGGCTCGCAAATTGAACCAGAAATCTAGCTGCTCATGCCTATGCAGTATGGAAAAGAATCGAACTGATATAAACTGGCGTTCATATACGAATATACGGAATGTAGCTAGTGCAACTACAAAACATGAGAAGCAGGCATACTTTCGAAAAATGTTAAATTGCAAACGTCCTAATAATTGCCGTATTCCAGTGAGTTTTACAGCTCCGGCTCAAGCTCAATTCTCACGGGATTGCTCTGGATCATAGAGAGACTTGAGAAGCAGATGTCGTGAAATTTTCGCACACGTGAATTGCGATAGGCAGATACCGCCGCTGTTTTTCATTTAACTCATACGGCGAAAGGCTAAGCTGCGACATCTATTTTTGAAAAAGTAGGTTTATTAAAGGCAGCGTTGCCAAACTATAAAGAAGTAATTAACAAATTATCTGGCTCACAAATTGAACCAGACTTCTATCTGGATGATAGCAAATGTGTTGTGGCGTAACTTGAAAATCTTCGTATACATGAAAAAGAAAATCCTGATTGCTCGCTAGACCCTGAAAATCTGAATGCAGTATTCGTTAATTATGCTACCTCTTCCAATGACCCAATCTCCCACCCGATACATTGTGCCGTGACTTTTTCTCAGAAATTTGAATTTTGTGCTCTGTCGGACGATGTGGTGAGATGCATTTATAAGATACGCTCAAATGCTATTGGTTAAGACGGTATGCCTGTAAAATTCATAAAAATTGTTCTTCCAAAGATACTGCCAATCTTGACCCATATTATCAACCACTGCATCACAGCCTCGTGCTTTCCTGATGTCTGGAAGATCGCACCTGTCCTTCCTGTAGCTAAAAATAAGTCCGCCAGCTGTCTAAGTGATTTTCGTCCCATAAGAAGCCTCCCTGCGTTGTCGATGACTTTTGAGAGTTTGGTATCAGAAAAGATTCATGCTTATGCTGATAAGTTCAATCTACAATCCCCATTCCAGTCTGGATTTAGAGCAAAGCATAGCTGCTCAACTGCAATAATCAAAATCTTGGATGATATTCGGGCCCCATATGACAGTAACAAGATAACAATGTTGTGATTGCTCGACCGACTTTTCCAAAGCGTTTGATTCTGTCAACCACACGTTGTTATGCATGAAGCTAAAGTCTTATTTCGGTTTAGGGGACTCTGCTTTAAGTCTCATGAGGAGTTACTTGGGTGGTAGAGCGCAACGAGTGAAGGTGGGATCGCAAGTCTCTAGTCTTAGGATGTTATCTAATGGTGTCGTCCAAGGTTCTGTACTTGGACCTTTATTATTTAGCCTATTTATTAATGACATATTTACCATCTGTATGTATGCTCAAATGCATGCTTATGCAGATGGTATACAACTTTGTATGTCTGGAACACATGAGCAAATTTCTGAACTCTGTGCCAAGTATAATAGTGATTTGTCAGCTATTTCGTCTTGGGCGCAAAAAATTATCTTTCCCTTAATAGTGAAAAATCGTATGTGTTACCTTTATCTAAAAGTCAAAATAACTCTTCAAATCTGTCAGCTTCATACATCAATAATAAGTGCCTTAAATATGTGTCTAAACTAAAGAATCTGGGGGTTGTTATTAACTCTAGTCTGTCTTGTGATGATCATGTTAACGCTGTTATCAGTAAAATTTACCACACTCTATGTAATCTACGAATGTCTGCCCCCTTCACCCCACTTGGAATAAGAAAGCAGCTAGCTATACAACTAATCCTACGAATTATCTGCTATTCGGAATGTGTATATAGCAAATGAGATTCAAAATCGGCACATCTGATTGATTTCGCCTTTAATCATGTCACGCAGTATGTCTTCGGGTTGGCTAAGTATGGTCATATATCTGCGTGGAGAACGAGTCTCTTGGGTTGTGAAATATCTGAGTATCTTAAGGCAAGAAACTGTATATTTCTGTGTCGTGTGATTTCTGATAAAATGCCTGCTTATTTATATAGCAAGCTAACATTCTCTAGATCTGTTCGCATAAATGATTTGATCGTGCCCAGCTACAACTATCTAAACACTGCAAGACTTTTTTTTGTCAATGCTATACACATTTGGAACTCTATCCCCAACTCGGTTCGCAATAGCTTAAGTAAAATCAACTTTAATAATGTTATATTTTCTTTCTTTGGTAAAGTATATACAAATTAGAATCTAAGTTAATCTACTTATAGTCTAGTCAGTCATTGTTGTTAAATGTTCTTGTCACAATTCTTGCTAATATTACCACTGTTATTACTTTATTCTCACATTCTTACATGTTTCTTAAAATTTTACATAGGATAATATATACATTTTTAAGTTTTAAGTATTAAAAATTATACCCATTAATATGTAAACATTGTTCCACTATAAAAGATTATGCAAGATCTTATTGTGCTAATACTGTCAATAAATGAATGAATGAATTTATCCGGATAAAATCTTTGTTGTTGTATAGGCATGCAAAATAATTAATCTGGCATAGGATTTGCGACGGGATGATGGTTTCGATTTATTAGAAATTTTTTTTACTTGCTTCTCAATTTTTTTAACCATCACTTATTACGACAAAGATTTAAAAGTAGCCGAAGGTTTTGGGGGCCGTTGTCGCTGTTGATTTTTATTTCCCAGATATGAATCCAGTACGCTTCGGTAGCGATCACCACTAAGATATAAACCCCACTACCTCTGTAACCATTGAGTATGACCACATTAAAACTTCGAGGCCAAAGCGCTCCCTATCCACTTGTTCTATGAAGGACTTTGGGTCGTCAGAGCCTTGGCTGCTAAAGAAACAGGATTCGCTATAAGTGGATGAGGTTGACAATTGGGTTGGAGAAGTAATAAAGTGCACTGGCATACGCTTGAAAAAATGCCAGACTTGGCATTTGTTGTTGTTTTTGTAACAGCCTCAGTCCTAGTATCACTTTAGAATCTATGTATGTGGCTTTAAAACTGCAGTTCTAGATATAAATTGTGCGAGAACCAGGGCATAGGATGTCCACTTACTGAACGTATCATCCAGTTGAAACTTAGTTTTTGAAAGAATTCATGGCAGGCGAAAAAGGCTCTTATTAGTTTCTACAACCCCTAGGTATTTTGCTTCCATTGTAAATCGGATACTGGTGGCACTTAGGGATTTTACTGTCAAGGATAGTTTTCTTCTCTAGGTAAAAGGCACTTGCACAGTTTTGTTGAGATAAATAGAAAGCTCTTTGGTATCACATCATCTTTCTATGGTGGGCAGGACTTATTGCATGCGATTTGGTATTGCTCTTTTTAGATAGCTCATCCGTTTTTTTCATTCTCATCTATTCCCAAAT
Organism: Eurosta solidaginis; assembly: GCF_040869045.1. Classification (NCBI taxonomy): domain Eukaryota; kingdom Metazoa; phylum Arthropoda; class Insecta; order Diptera; family Tephritidae; genus Eurosta; species Eurosta solidaginis. The sequence goes on along the minus strand of NC_090319.1, from coordinate 334,406,205 downwards.
GCCCTGGAACCCAATGAAAATGCTTCTCTTTGGAACTTGGGGTCGCTAGAGCCTCGGCTGTTAAAGTCACAGGATTTGCCACCGGTAGGTGAGGTTGAAAATTGGGTTTGATAAGCTATATTTTGCGCTGACAAAACCTTGAAAGGATTGCGCTACACAGCCCCTTGAGTCTGACTCTCATTGTGCTAAGCAATAATAGTCTGCGTATCTCCTTTAATTTTTGAGGTAGGTTTTTTGTGTGTGGCTATTCACCAAAAAAGTACTCCGCTGTAAATACCCATTGAGAAAGAGGGGGCGATAGACTCCTCCTACCCGCAGCATTCTTTTACATAAATAGGTTGCCGTTGAGGTCCTTTTCGCTCTCTCCTTTAATTTTAGCCTCCACGAAGATCTATGGAAATTGGACGCGGCTTGGTAAAATGTAAATATATTAAACTAAATAGCTTAAATTCAAGAGAGGCAAACACGTTTATGACTTTAAATTCTGGTTATCCAATTTTTTTACATTTAAATATGTTGAAATAGAAGAAGCCCGAATAAAAAAGTCAACAGCTAATATAAACTTTCCACATGCATCACTTAAAAGCACGCAAGTGCGCAATAGTATAACTTTTGGACACAACTAATTCAGGATTCAGTCTAGTCCAAGTGCTAGACTTAAATAACGAACTCAAACTAAAACGAGACAAAAAAAGTACATGGAAAAAGAAAAAGTGTTATAAACTTGACATCAATTCCAAAAAAACAAAAAAAGTAAATGCAGAAACAGTAAAGGAAATCTAAAAGCATACAAAGAAACCTTAAACTCAAGCGAACAACTTAAAACTGTTCAACATGTCGTATGAGCGACATAAATTCGCTTGAAAGTCAGAAGCCGCACGACAATACACAATAGCAGCACCAAACTTAAGCTAACACATTTGCAGTCAGAGCAATGGTCAGCACTAGCGGCAGCACACTCACGCACACATACATACATGCATATTAAGATTTATAAATATAACAAAAATAAAGAAAAAAATATTAAGTGGAACTGCGAAAAAGTATGCAACTTTTCGATTGTGTCGCAAACAATAAAGTTGATAATCCTTTGAGCGCACCGCAATAGCAACAACAGCAACAGCAACACCAGTAGTGAAAAAATTAACAACAGAAGGAAGCTGTTGCGACAGCAGAAGCAGGAATTGTGGCAGCGGCAGCAACAAAAGTTTTAACGTAAAGTAAAAAAGTTTGCTTTAAAGCATTTGACATGAAAATTAACAAAAGCAATTCTATAAAATAAAAAATAATCATATCTGTGGAGTTTTGACAAAACAACTTATCTCAATATAGGAAATATTTTAGATATTAATTTCATGTAATTTCGTCCATTAGTATGGATCTTATTGGTTTATTTCTATGATGTTTAGTTAGAAAGTTACAGTATCCGAAAAATCAACTTAATTGATTTTTTTCTAAACTGCGTCGTTGAAAACAACTTTTCTGAAATATCCCGAAAAATTCAAAAAACTTAAAATAATCGTAATCATTGTAGTTTTTCTATAACAACTTATTTCGATTTAAGGCGGCCATGAAAATAAAAATCCTATTTGACAAAGCAACCTTTTTCCAAATAAATTGTTATGTCAAATTACAATTAAATTTTTTGGCAACTTATATTGAAATAGTTTGTTTTGTGAAATTAGTATCGGGGTAATTTTGTAAAAACAAGACGTCTTTATTTTGAAATATGTGCTTTTGTAAAAGTGAAAAGAGTGTTCAATATATTTTGTATCTATAAATAAGTGCTTTTGCCAAGTGCTGTATTAAAAAATTTAAAAAATAAGTGATTTCGGTTACAATAAAACCATTAAAACTAAATATGCAAAGAGGACGCCAGATGGCATATATGGCTAGAAAGAGTCTAAAAATGCAAATCTAGTTCATTTATAAGAACAAAGTGTGTCAAAGCCATATTTTCATGATGATGGATTAGTGTTAGAGTCACTACCTAATGAGACAATGGCATCTTTTGATACTGGTGTTATTGATATACTAAATTCATATAACGTGCAACAACAAAATACGAAAAACAGTGAAAGTGATACAGAAAGTCCAGCATCTTGTGATAATGAAGATATTTTTTATGAGACAGATTTTCTTTACTCGGTTTATATACCATCTACTCTGTCGAATTTGAGTTCTACTTCGGAGAATATCGAAGACAGATCAGTAGTCGCAAGTTATAGTACTAATTGGGATCTACCCGAAGAAAATGATTCTCCCCCAAGAATGAAGAAAATGAAAAAAACTTAACAAGCAGAACAAAAATTTGCGTAAAGAGTATTATACTAATAACAAGTAAGGAAGGCTAAGTTCGGGTGTAACCGAACATTACATACTCAATTGAGAGCTATGGAGACAAAATAAGGAAAATGAACCTGGGGTAACCCTGGAATGTGGTTGTATGACATGTGTATCAAATTAAAGGTATTAAAGATTATTTTAAGAGAGAGTAGGCCATAGTTCTATGAATGGACGCCATTTAGGGATATCGCCATAAAGGTGGACCAGAGCTGACTCTAGAATTTGTTTGTACGATATGGGTATCAAATGAAAGGTGTTACTGAGCATTTTAAGAGGGAGTGGGCCTTAGGTCTATCGGTGGACGCCTTTTCGAGATATCCCCATTAAGGTGGACCAGGGGTGACTCTAGAATGTGTTTGTACGATATGGGTATCAAATGAAAGGTGGTAATGTGTATTTTAAAAGGGAATGGGCTTTAGTTCTATCGGTGAACGCCTTTTCGAGAAATCGCCATAAAGGTGGACCAGGGGTGACTCTAGAATATGTTTGTACGATATGGGTATCAAATGAAAGCTGTTAATGAGTATTTTGAAAAGGAGTGATGCTTAGTTCCATAGGTGGACGCCTTTTCGAGATATCGCCATAAAGGTGGACCAAGGGTGACTCTAGAATGTTTGTACGATATGGGTATCAAACGAAAGGTGTTACTGAGCATTTTAAGAGGGAGTGGGCATGAGGTCTATAGGTGGACGCCTTTTCGAGATATCGTCATTAGGGTGGGCCAGGGGTGACTCTAGAATGTGTTTGTACGATATGGACATCAAACGAAAGGTGTTACTGAGCATTTTAAGAGGGAGTGGGCACTAGGTTTATAGGTGGACGCCCTTTCGAGATTTCGCCATTAGGGTGGGCCAGGGGTGACTCTAGAATGTTTGTACGATATGGGTATCAAATGAAAGGTGTTACTGAGCATTTGAGAGGGAGTGGGCATTAGGTCTATAGGTGGACGCCCTTTCGAGATATCGCCATTAGGGTGGGCCAGGGGTGACTCTAGAATGTTTGTACGATATGGGTATCAAACGAAAGGTGTTACTGAGCATTTTAAGAGGGAGTGGCCATTAGGTCTATAGGTGGACGCCTTTTCGAGATATCGCCATTAGGGTAGGCCAGGGTGACTCTAGAATGTGTTTGTACGATATGGGTATCAAATGAAAGGTGGTAATGAGTATTTTAAAAGGGAGTAATCATTAGTTCTATAGGTGGACGCCTTTTCGAGATATCGCCATAAAGGTGGGCCAAGGGTGACTCTAGAATGTTTGTACGATATGGGTATCAAACGAAAGGTGTTACTGAGCATTTTAAGAGGGAGTGGTCATTAGGTCTATAGGTGGACGCCTTTTCGAGATATAGCCATTAGGGTGGGCCAGGGTGACTCTAGAATGTGTTTGTACGATATGGGTATCAAATGAAAGGTGGTAATGAGTATTTTAAAAGGGAGTAATCATTAGTTCTATAGGTGGACGCCTTTTCGAGATATCTCCATAAAGGTGGGCCAAGGGTGACTCTAGAATGTTTGTACGATATGGGTATCAAACGAAAGGTGTTACTGAGCATTTTAAGAGGGAGTGGGAATTAGGTCTATAGGTGGACGCCTTTTCGAGATATCGCCATTAGGGTGGGCCAGGGGTGACTCTAGAATGTTTGTACGATATGGGTATCAAACGAAAGGTGTTACTGAGCATTTTAAGAGGGAGTGGCCATTAGGTCTATAGGTGGACGCCTTTTCGAGATATCGCCATTAGGGTGGGCCAGGGTGACTCTAGAATGTGTTTGTACGATATGGGTATCAAATGAAAGGTGGTAATGAGTATTTTAAAAGGGAGTAATCATTAGTTCTATAGGTGGACGCCTTTTCGAGATATCGCCATAAAGGTGGGCCAAGGGTGACTCTAGAATGTTTGTACGATATGGGTATCAAATGAAAGGTGTTACTGAGTATTTTAAGAGGGAGTGAGCATTAGGTCTATAGGTGGACGCCTTTTCGAGATATCGCCATTAGGGTGGGCCAGGGGTGACTCTAGAATGTTTGTACGATATGGGTGTCAAACGAAAGTTGTTACTGAGCATTTTAAGAGGGAGTGGACATTAGGTCTATAGGTGGACGCCTTTTCGGGATATCGCCATTAGGGTGGGCCAGGGGTGACTATAAAGTGTTTGTACGATATGGGTATCAAACGAAAGGTGTTACTGAGCATTTTAAGAGGGAGTGGGTATTAGGTATATAGGTGGACGCCTTTTCGAGATATCGCCATTAGGGTGGGACAGGGGTGACTCTAGTATGTGTTTGTACGATATGGATATCAAAAAAAGGTATTAATGAGGTTTTAAAAGCGAGTGGCCCTTAGATGTATATGTGAAGGCGTTCTCGCGATATCGACCAAAATGTGGACCAGGTGATCCAGAAAATCATCTGTCGGGTACTGCTAATTTATTTATATATGCAATACCACTAACAGTATTCCTGCCAAGATTCTAAGGGCTGTTGATTTCGCCTTGTAGAACTTTTTAATTTTCTTCTACTTAAGTGGTAGGTGTCACACCCATTTTACAAAGTTTTTTCCAAAGTTATATTTTGCGTCAATAAACCAATCCAGTTACCATGTTTCATCCCTTTTTTCGTATTTGGTATAGAATTATGGCATTTTTTCATTTTTCGTAATTTTCGATATCGATAAAGTGGGCGTGGTTATGGTCGGATTTCGGCCATTTTTTATACCAAGATAAAGTGAGTCCAGATAAGTACGTGGGCTTAGTTTAGTAAAGATATATCGGATTTTGCTCAAGTTATTGTGTTAACGGCCGAGCGGAAGGACAGACGGTGGACTGTGTATAAAAACTGGGCGTGACTTCCACCGATTTCGCCCATTTTCACAGAGAACAGTTACTGTCATAGAATCTATGCTCTTACCAAATTTGAGAAGGATTGGTAAATTTTTGTTCGACTTATGGCAATAAAAGTATTCTAGACAAACTAAATGAAAATGGGCGGAGCCACGCCCATTTTGAAATTTTCTTTTATTTTTGTATTTTATTGCATCATATCATTACTGGAGTTGAATTTTGACTTAATTTACTTATATACAGTAAAGATATTGAATTTTTTGTTAAAATTTGAATTAAAAAAAATTTTTTTTTAAAAAGTGGGCGTGTTCTTCATCCAATTTTGCTGATTTTTATTTAGAACATATATAGTAATAGTAGTAACGTTCCTGCCAAATTTCATCATGATATCTTGAACGACTGCCAAATTACAGCTTGCAAAACTTTTAAATTACCTTCTTGTAAAAGTGGGCGGTGCCACGCCCATTGTCCAAACTCTTACTAATTTTCTATTCTACGTCATAACGTCAACCCATCTACCAAGTTTCGTCGCTTTATCTGTCTTTCGTAATGAATTATCGCACTTTTTCGGTTTTTCGAAATTTTCGATATCGAAAAAGTGGGCGTGGTTATAGTCCGATATCGTTCATTTTAAATAGCGATCTGAGATGAGTACTCAGGAACCTACATACCAAATTTCATCAAGATACCTCAAAATTTACTCAAGTTATCGTGTTAACGGACGGACGGACGGACGGACGGACATGGCTCAATCAAATTTTTTTTCGATCCTGATTATTTTGATATATGGAAGTCTATATCTATCTCGATTCCTTTATATATGTACAACCAACCGTTATCCAATCAAACTTAATATACTCTGTGAGCTCTGCTCAACTGAGTATAAAAATAAAAAAATGCCGCAGGTACTGTCACTTAAAACTAAATTTTGACCAGCAGATAACCATTTTTAAAAGTTATTGGAGTTTGGGGGACTACACTAAACACCGACAATTTGTACCAAGTTTAATTGAAGTTGAGGCGAAAAATTCTGAAACTTTTCGAAAATCAGCAAATCCTCGAGATCGCAAATATAACTATTTGTATCACTTTGAGATCAATTCCGCAAGACATCGGGTACGTAAAATGTGTTTCTTAAAAATATTTGGGGAAACCGAACATATTATCAAAACAGTAAACAAATACAAAGTTCAGCTGGATTGTGGTGGACTTATTAAGGGTGATCGGCGCGGAAAACACGCTCCATCACACAAACTCTCAATCGGAAAGCATAATGAAGTTTTGGAGCACATAAGCAGCATACCAAAATAACAAAGTCATTATAGCCGTAGACACACCAACATGTTGTACTTCCAAAGCGATCTAAATATTTTGAAGCTATACAATCTGTATGCGGAAAAATTTGATGATCCAGTTTCAAAATCGAAATATGTGAAATTTTTTGTTCTTTGAATATCAAGTTCAAAAATCCGCAGCTTGATTTGTGCAACACTTGCGAGAAGTTTATGTTGCAAATACAAAATTCTTTGGAGGCCGAAGAAAAATCTTGTCTTAAGTCAGTACAAAAAGAGAATCACGACCAAGCAGACTTTGCATATAGCTTTAAGAAAGCCGATAAACAGCTTTATGTAGCCGACAAAACTGTCATGATGCTTTCAATGGAAATACGACAATGTTTGCTGACTCCACATATAAATGCATCAATGTTTTTTTACAAGCGTCCGTTATGGGCGTATAATTTAGCAATGCATGAGGGATCTACAATCAAAACCATTGTTTCATTTGGAATGAGACAATCGGAAAGAGGGGATCAAATGATATAGGGTTGTGTATTTTTAAATGCCTTTCAACGGTACCTCCGATGGTCAAACACATTATTTTATATAATAACTCATGCCCTGGGCAAAATCGCAATGCCAATATCTGTGCAATGTTTCAAATGGTTTTAAAAAGCACAACTATTGAAACTATTGACCACAAGTTTCGTTTAGTTGGTCACACCCATATGGAATGTGACACATTATATGCCCAAATCGAAAAAAGAAAAAAAATTCTTCAGGATCTATCCAACATCCACATGATTGGGCAAACCTTATCGCAGCTGCAAACAAAAATACGATTTATGTTCACGAACTAAAACAAAACGACTTCTTTGATTTTTCCGGCTTGTTAAAAAATAACTTCAATTGGAAAACAACAAATAGATCAGGTACACAAATACTTTATTTTATCAAAGTCTGAGTGAAAAATCATTTTAGGTCTGCTGGCGTTTCGAGAAGGCCCTTCCTCCATTTATAAGGATTTTCTTAGCGCCCTATGCCAGTATTTTTTTAATAACACCTTACTTTTTTCAGCATAAGCTCAAAACATTATCAACGAAAATATGGGAAAGTTTTTCTTAGATTTATCCTTTTCGAATTTGCAGCCAAGATAGATTGATAACACATTCAGACTTCGATAATAACTGTAAAACTATGCGAAGTCATTTCACTTTTACAAATCTGTTAAGCATTATCATATTATCACTAGCAGACCCGGCAGACGTTGTTCTGCCCTAAATTTGGCCTATCTGCATACATTTTAATAAGCTTTTTCCGTCTAACTCTGTCCTACCCTCTACACTTATTCCTAATCTTTTTATTCACTCCTCCCTACGCTTCATCTCCATCTTCATCTCATTCTATCTCTTTCTCAGTCTCCTTCTCTCTTTTCTCTTCTCTCAAGTTTTTCTCCTTCTTCATCTCTTATTGCCAGTCCCAGCGGGTGGTATGTATTTTGTTCCAGTCCCACTCCGAGACTCAGTCTCAGTCCTAGTCCTAGTTCTAATCCTAGTCCCAGTCCGTCCCTGGTATACTGCCCGGAAAAAAGCATCGTAAATACTAATATAGGCAAATTTATATACGAAATTTCAGGCAAATCGAATAGGACGTATGTAAATAGGTATGTGGGTATTATTAATTCTTGTCTTTATTCGGCTTCGCATGCATATTTATCTGTTTTGCCAGGTTGATGCGACTAAATCGAATATCACAATGAAATTTAAAGCTTTCAGCAACAGCTTTCATTTGATATACATAATACATACACGTTCTCGGGGTATCCGGGTCCCTATTTTGGCCTATATCTCGAGACCCTACTCACTCAGCAGTGTAAAACTTACTCTGTATTATAGCACACATCAACAACTTCAATTTGATACCCATAATGTAAAAATACATTCTAGGTGTACCCGGGTCCACGTATTGGGCTATAACTCGAGACCTTAGCCTCCCAGTTGTATGAAAATTATCCTGTACTATAGCATTCATCAACAGCTTTCATTTGATATCCATATTGTATAAACACAATCTAGGGGTACCCAGGTCAACGTTTTGAGCTATATCTCGAGACCCTAGTCTCCCAGTTGTATGAAAATTATCCTGTACTATAGCACTCATCAACAGCTTTCATTTGATATCCATATTGTATAAACACATTGTAGGGTACCCGGGTCCACGTTTTGGGCTATATCTCGAGACCCTAGCCTCCCAATGGTATGAAAATTATCCTGTACTATAGCACTCATCAACAGCTTTCATTTGATATAAATATTGTAGAAACACATTGTAGGGGTACCCGTATCCACGTTTGGGGCTATATCTCAAGACCCTAGCCTCCTAGTTGTAAGAAAATTATCCTGTACTATAGCACTCATCAACAGCTTTCATTTGATATCCATATTGTATAAACACATTGTAGGGTACCCGGGTCCACGTTTTGGGCTATATCTCGAGACCCTAGCCTCCCAGTTGTATGAAAATTATCCTATACTATAGCACTCATCAACAGCTTTCATTTGATATCCATATTGTATAAACACATTCTAGGGGTACCCGGGTCCACGTTTTGACCTCAAGACCCTAGACACGTAGCGAAAAAAAAGGTAGACGTTGGCCGATTCTCGGACCTACCGAATATGCTCACAAAATTTCATGAGAATGGGTTCAGCCGTTTCGGAGGAGTTCAGCCTCTACAACCGTGACAGAAGAATTTTATATATTAGATAAGTTATAGTAGAAAATATTTTCCCCGGGTTCACAAGTTGTAAAAAATTGATTTAAAAAACGGAATAAGCAGCACACTGCAAAAACTTCTTTTCGAAATAGTCATAAAGAGAAGCTTTCAAACCCGGAGGCAGCATTTTAAACTTTTGATGATATGTATAAATATATACTTCATTTATTCAATATTAAATTATGTTTTCCCACAGGCAAAAAATTCGAATGGAAAAAGATACGCTGATTGCGGTATAAAAAGTCTACACCAGGCGTATTGCATTATTAGACTGTAATGAAAGTTTCAAGGAGTTAAATATTAATCAAAGACGACGAAAAAATTTAGATTTTTCGTTAAATAATTGCTACGCAGGACCCCTGGCTATTTCTTCCAGCAAGAAGAAAGACTTGTTGGATGTGTTACCTTATATAAATACAGAGTTCCACTGTTACTACAAAAATTTAAAAGTTGAAGGCGATTGCGAAGTGGAAGTAGACTCAGATATTGATGAAATCGAAGAAAATGAATAACGAGATTTTAATAATAATAATAAAATTTAATATTTTAAATAAATGCATATGTAACTATTCATAAAAGTTATTGGATTTCGATAAAAATATGCTATGTGTTTTTTACGTTTCTCCTTATTTCACACTTCTTTGCTTGGCTAAGTCTAACAAAACAACCTATTTTAAAAAAGGTGGAAATTTTTATCTATTTTATGTAGAAAATAGTTTTGACAAAACAACTTAATGGAAATAAGTATAAGTTTTACATAAAAAAATTTTGACATATCAACATATATAATTTAAAAGCATTTTAAAGAAAAGTACTGCATTAGAATTTAAGAAATACATTTTAAAATGCGGGGCAAATTTCTTTTTTATTATATCCGGTGGATACTTTGCCTTAAATATCTTTCAGTTTTATTCAAATCACATATTTAGCTCTCCTGAAAAGTTGTCAGATTTGAAATAAGTTGTTTTGTCAAAATTCCACAGATATTTACATACATACATACACCTAAAGAAATGAAGCCAATTAAATCAACAGATTAGGTTTTCTTTTCTTTAGTTAAGAGCTATTCGATAAAATTGATCGCATATAATCAAATCAAAGAGTTTTGTTTTCAATAGAACAAACTTGCATAGACATTTCAACAAAACAAAAAACTATTGAACTCAAGTTAACAATATTCTGCAAAACTTACAAAATTCTAAACCTATCTAACTGTTGAAAGAACTATGACTATCAATAGAAATATGACGCGTCCAACGCTTTTATTTAATTGTCTGATCAACGCCCTAGATTGATAAGGAGTGTGATGACTAGTACCTGGAACCTACCTAATTATTTTCTAGCTTTTCGTATTATTATTATTTCATGTAAGTATTGTTTTCAATAAAACCGTTTAACTTAAAAATTTTTTTTAATTATTTTATTTTCAAGTTTTTAGTCTTTATTTAATTGCATATTATTACTCATTCTAATTAATTCATTTAGTGACTCATTATTACAAGGACTCTTTCCTGACAATTTGTTACAACCTAAGTCCTCAATACATAATCCTTCCAAAGACTTTACTCGACTCTGCGCCACGTATGCTTGTCCCTCCTCCAACTCCAAAATATTTTGATGTCACTTCTACCGGACTGTATGCAATATTTGTTCCAAATATGAGCCAAATCGGGCATCATAGGTCGCTTTCTATTCATGTATTTATGTATGTATTTTGTGTTCCAAATATGGGCAAAATCGGACCTCAAATATGATTTTTGCGAATATCTCGATCCATGCGCCACCTAGCGGCGATTTTTTTTTCATAGGTCGCTTTCTATTCTTGTATGTATTATGTGTTCCAAATATGAGCCAAATCGGGCCACAAATACGATTTTTGTGAATATCTCGATCCATGCGCCACCTAGCGGAGATTTTTTTCACAGGTCGATTTCTATTCTTGCATGTATTAAGTGTTCCAAATATGAGCCAAATCGGTCCACAAATACGATTTTTGCGAATATCTCGACACATGCGGCACCTAGCGGCGATTTTTTTCTTATTATTGCATTGTCATCGAGTTCTGAACTATATTCCAAGTTTCATGCTTGTAGCTTATCGGGAAGTTACTTAAATTTCAATTACAAAATTCGTTCACAACGGGCGTGCGTCCATGCGGCCTGTCAACTCAAGCTAAATAAAACCGTTAAAAAAAAAATTAAGAATATTGTATTAGAGTTTAAACAATTTTAAAATCCGTAAGTAATTCCATAGAAAGACGACTTGTGCGGTAGTACCCATAGGCGAACAAAGGAGACTTGTGTGACTGTGGCTGTAGAAGGGAATATGTCGGACACTACCCATAGGGGTACCCCCTGTGGGTTAGGGGTTATTATATGATCACGGTAGGTATACCGATCGTAAGAGGCGACCATAATACCATGGCTAACCAATCCATGAGTGGGATTACTCGAAAGGGAACAGTTATGGATGCTGTGTACCATCTGTGAGACCCTAGGAATGGTCCTTATAAAAACTGCTACCGCGGGAGCAGGAAAAGCCAGATGTGATCTGAATTATTCAGGTCTCATATTCTTGCCTTGTGATGGCCCCCTTGTGGGAGCATCGCGGTGGCTGTGGTTTCGTATCGTAATTCTGGGAGGGTAGCCCAGAATGCGTAGGATTGCCTCTGTGGAAGTCCACAACAAAGCACGCTTAATGAAGTTATGCAGTCGCTTCTTCATTGGAGTTGTCAATAAAGTATTCTCTTCGGAGTAATGCAGTCGCTCCAGTCACTGAATCAGACAATAAAGTATTATGTTAGCTTATAAAAGGAAACATAAAAGGTGGAAAAATGGCGGATATTCTGATGATATACAATGCGCGTTTATTAGGGTTGTATAAATGTAGCAAATAATGTTGAGAATAAGGTCGAATGTTGCATATAAAACTGAACTATGAACGTTTGGATGGTAGTTCAGTTGCAAGAAGGTCCCTCGTTGTGGAAAATTATGGATAATTGCAACGATGGGTTAGTGCCCACGCTTCTTTTTGAAATTTTTGGAAACTTCGTTGGACCAGCCATATGATCAGATGTGCGCTCTAGTACCTGTGAATGATGAGATATATCTTGAGGGCTTCTGGACTTATAGATTACATTGGTAGTGATTCACGGCGAACGAGCGTATAACTGGGCGAACGTATTACCTATGATTAATGAGACGTATTTTTTGTGCAAATGGTTTAGTAAAATGACTAACGAAGATGTATCTTGTGAGTGTTTGTGTCGTAAGTAATTGTGAGCATCACTGTCCGATAACTCCAAATATCAGATAGTTTCATTCACAAGAAATTATATGACGCTCTCACTTTATATAAATAAATAAATGTAAGGCACGATAACCTCCGAAGAGATCTAAGGCCGAGCCTCTCTTCCAATTTGCGTCGTGCTCCTCTTGATTTTCCCTTAAAATTGGCCGGATGGGACCTACATGATTTTATGCCGACTCCGAACGGCATCTGCAAGGAAGACGAGTTTTCACTGAAAGCTTTTCATTGCAGAAATACACCCGGAGCGCTTGCCAAACACCGCCGAGAGGTGACCCCGCTTAGAAAAATTGTCTTCTAATTGAAAAACCTTATTTCTAAAAATTTTGATGTTACATTGCCCGGGGTTTGAACCCAGGGCATCCGGTGATGTAGGCGGAGCACTCTACCATCACACCACGGTGCGGAACACTTTAGGGAACATTTAAGTAGGTATTCATAAAGAAAGACATTTGCACTGATAGATGACATCGATATTTAGTTCATGACTGAAGTGCGTTTTGGATCACAAGGCCTTAAAAAGGTTGCATCACATCTCTAAATTGTGTTCCAAATTCCTGGTGCTCAGAAAGGGTTGCTCACAATGTCCCTAATACTTGTATTAAAATTGTGGGACCGTATAACGTATCTGATGCTATTGCCAAAGTCAGAACATGTTACAGCGAATTACTTGTGCATAGAGAAGGACGTATTATAATCCGGGGTGGAGTTATCCAACAACCGGATGCCATTAACCATAAAACGATTGGAGCTTGATGGAACTCCTACCTTACCAAGGTAAGGACTTGTAATTGAATCGCCTGATTAGAAGCAAATTGGTACCAAACGATTCGTGCACTAAAGTGTTGAGGGAAGACAACATGGAGCCGTTAGCTGGGCCATTGATCATGCAGTAGACCCGTGGTTGACACCGTGGAGTTAGGTTTTCGTAACCAGGTATCCACGTTAAAGCACTTATCAACTTACCATAGGGGTACAAAAAGAAAGTGTCGAACAGTACAGAAAATATCTGTCAGACAGTACCCGTAGGAGTATAAAGAAGCCATGTCGAACAGTGCCCAAAGCTATACAAAGAGGAAGTGTCGAACATTACAAAAAATATTTGTCTCACAGTACCCGTAGGGGTATATAGAGGACCAGTCCGACATTACCCGTTCAGGCATAAACAGGTACAATGGGTCTCTCCGTAGGACATGTTCAAATAAATGGGAGCATTCCAACACATATGAAGAGATGAGAACTGGATATAGTCGCATACTCCTTTGCGACTCATTCCGGATTCATCCTAGACTAGTCGCATTTTTTGCAGGGATATAACACAGGCATATACACTGAGCCGGGTCGATTTGTATGGACGAGAGTTAACCGATTGAGCCATCGATTTTTCGAAAGGATTTGGGTTCAGGAAAAAAAGTTCCACTACGCATACCCAAACAAATAATTTTCGAGTCTGCGAAAAAAAATCTATTTTTTGACCAAAATTCGTCTAAATCTCTATAGAAGAATTTTTTTTTTTTTTTTCAAAAAACTCCATTTACCAATTTTGCATTTGCCAATTAACACGAAAAGAATACATAAAAAATTATTTGGAGTCTTCAAAATGAAAAAAAAAATGCATAAAAAAATCAAAAAAATCGATGAAATTTCGCAGGCTCGAAAACTATTTTTTTGGGTATGCATAGGGGAAATTTTTTTTCCTGAGACCAAATCCTATCGAAAAATTGATGGCGCGATATAGGTCAGTAAATCGACCCAGTCTAATATACACACACTTACATGGTAGGCATCAGATAATATGACAAAGTAGGAAATGGAAACAGCACCTTTTCCATCCGCAAATATTTTATATTATCTGGAAGGATGCCATAGTACGAGGATCGCATGCGGAAGACCAGTTGGTTCAAATCACTAAGTCGGTATGTATGGCATGTGATGCTGCCATGCCCAGAAGTCGCGGAAAAGCCCAGCTCACTCCGGTATATTGATGAAATGACGAAATTGCGGAAGAGAGTAGAAAATGTCACTAAGCACAAAGAATAGCGCAGAGGGCACGCTCATCACCACCACATGCGGAGTTACATAGCACCTATGTTGCACAAGGAAAGTCACTTAAAAATGTCACAAAAAAGAACAAGAAGTTGTGCTTTAGGTAACTGCTGGATACTGTCGACCTAGATCCTTGGGGATCAGCCTACAGAACTGTGATGGCCAAAGTTAAAGGACCGATATCACAGCAACCTATGTGCTCGATACTAATGAATACTATTGTTGAAATACTTTTCCCGGTCCAAAATCGTTGGAATTGTTCAAGCGAGTATCTCGAAAGTGCGGAAATTCCACAAATTACAGAGCAAGAAGTGCTGGACGCTGGAAACAGAGATGCTAATAACAATGGAGTAACAAACATAGCCTCTAAAGCCGCAATCACAAGTAGGGCTATATTATTTACTGATATTTTTAATGCCTGTTTGCAAGAAGGCATGTTCCCTCGGCCGTGGAAACGACAAAGACTTGTCCTATTGCTGAAACGTGGTAAACAGCCGGAGAAACCATCCTCATATAGGCCACTTTGTAAGCTGGATTCCCTGGGAAAGATTTTCGAGCGTATAATTAGTGACCGCCCATAGTTGACTCTAGAAAGCCCAGGTGGTTTATCGAATAATCAATATAGATTTCGCAAATCAATATCGACGGTAGATGCAATAAAACATAAAAAAAAGGAAGTTATATATACTGATTACGTTGGATATCAATAATGCTTTTAACACTGCGAACTGGATGCAGATAATAGCAGCGCTGCGAAGCTTCAGCACACCAGCTTACTTATGCAGAATAATAGGTAGCTATCTTAAAGACAGGGTACTTCTTTTTGACACGGGCTAAGGAGCAAAAGAGTACAAAATCACTGTAGGCGTCCCACAGGGATCTGTACTCGGTCAAACGCTTTGGAATATAATATGTAACGGAGTGCTGAAGATCGATCTACCAGAAAACACGCAAATTGTGGGATATGCTGATGATATTGCAGCGGTAGTAGTGGCCAAGAAACTGGAGCTGCTTCAAGCATTATGTAATGACACCGTAGGAAGAATAAAGGAATGGCTGACCAATACGGGATTGAAGTTAGCCAGCCAAAGGACGTAAATGGAATTAGTAAGATCCAAATGGTCGGCGAACGAGGCAGTGTCAACTGTCGGAGATCATCAAATCACTTCGAAGGATTTTCTAAAATTCTTATACTAGGTTCAAACATACACTAAATTGGCAATTTATACTATTTGGGCAATTTATTGCGCAATTTGTCATATAATCAATTGTAATAATAAATTGCCAATTTAAAATAAATTGCGTAATAAATTGTTTCAAACTGCAAATGCAACATTGTAAAGTGTGTTTATTGAGTATATTTAAACGTCAGCTACGCATGGCTGAACTGTATGGTTGGCTCATCTCATCAGCTGATTTTATTTCTTTCATTTCATTGGAGTAGGGATTGTCAAAAGAAGATGGCAAACTCAAAATGAAACCAAAACATTGAACACATTTTCTTACAACACACAAAAATTTCAAAGTTTTATGTTTTCATTCCATTTCATTCGCCTAATAATGTGCGTGTTCATTTTGACAGTCTGAACAAAGATATGTTCTTGCTGTAGAGATGAGCCAACCAGCTGTCAAATTACTATTGTGTAAGCTAAATCGAGTTGTATGAACAGCACTCAATTCAAATCGAAATCTCCTCAATTTATTTTTCTGTTTGAACATAGTTTTAGGAGTACAAAAAGAGCGGTGGGAGAGAAAGTTACCAAAGTTAGTGGAGCACTTGTGCGCATAATGCCTAACATTGGTGGTCCGAACGAATCTACACGTCGGCTATTGTTAAATTTCAGTAACCAGCTCAATAATACTATACGCAGCACCAGTGTGGTATGATTCTAAACGGAACCATAAAAAAGATATATTAGCAGAGTACCGACTTGCAGCTTTAAGAATAGCAAGTGCTTATCGGACGGTGTCCAACGACGCGATCCTGGTCCTAACCCGGAAAATCCCAGAGGATTTACTGGAAAACAAAATGGCCGATCTGTATAACACTAATATTGAGCGACTATATGAAGAATCCAAAAAAAAGAGCAAGGAAACAAACATTAGCTAAGTGGTGGCAGGCCTCGTGTAAAGGGCGTTGGACGCGCTTTTGGAACGTAGCTTAATTAAATGAGCGGAAGCACGGCGAACGGAATTACAATCTCACGCAGATACTGAGTGGACATGGCGGTTTCAAGGAGTATTTATGGAAGCGTAGGATAGAGGAAGATTCTCTTTGCACAATGTGTACCACAGAGTTCGAAAACGCAGAACACGTCATGTACCACAGCCCCTGTTTCCACGAGGAAATACTCGCCTTCAGTAGAGTTTTTGGGGAGGAACCTACCACGAGAAATTTAGTATCACAAATGTACAACACGAAAGAGTGCTGGAATCCAGTCAGCACAATGGCATTTACAGTCAAGACACACCTGATGGATGTTGAGAGGGAGCGCAGAGAAATGCGCAGGCGAAGCAGTGGCGATCAAATCGACACTCAGAGCAAATGGCGGGAACCTGGACGCAGGGACAATAGTTGGCTCTTAAAAAATGAGAAATATGGAGCGCCACTCTTAAGTAATGCGAAAATGGTACCGGGGTGGGCGACGGTTCCAAAATGGGGTTGCTTTTAAGTCTACGGATACACGGTTGCTGCGACGACAGCAATTATGGTGCATTAGGCATTTTTCAGCCCTCCAGCAAAAAACAAAAAAAAAAAAAGATAATATGACATGCAGAAATGAACATAGCAATAAAGAGCGCACATCACCTTATATAAAACTCAGATATACATAGATACAGCCAAATCTAATATGAGATAGAGAGCCGAGAAATAAATAAGCAACTATTCCAGAAAGCTGCACGTGAAATGTCTATACCCTGGAAGAAATAACAGAGTACAGAAGCAGAGCAACGTAACAAATAGTTACTTAGTTTGATTTTAAAACGTTTTAAATAAAGTACGGGAGTAATTCAATTGTGGAGTAGTACAATCGCAGTAGTGTTATAAATAAAAAAATATTTTGCTATAATGAATATTCAGCTACTTATTCGATAGTTCAAAGATTTAAATGACAATAGAAGATGCAGAATAATCGAGTGGTTCATGAAATTTAGTATTTTTTTTTTTAATAGGGCTAGGGTTTAAGTGAGGTTGATCTGGTTGGTCCATAAAGACCTCACAAATACTGAGTGTGCCCATAGTGTTAACAGAATTTGTTTGCCGACCAAACGTAAGAGCCCCAATCAGGTGCCAGAAACTAGTCTAATTCCTGCTTCGATATCTGACAGCTTTGCCGCCCTTAATAGATGGGCCTTGACATGGCGAGCGAAGGACAGAATACGTCCAACCATTTCTTCTTTTAGCTCGTACTTCCTGCATCTGTTGTTACTGACGAGGCCTAACTAATAAGAGGTGATACCACAAGGCCTTAAGTCTTCTCTCTTTGTAGATATGAGCCAATTTTTGAGTCTAATATCGTAGGATTTGCATGTGATCCTTGTAATTTTGCAGCACCATGCCTCTGTTCATGACTTTCCAGCTTGATGGATCATATGCAATTCCTGTCTCCTTTCGATTTCTCCCAAACGGATTGGGGCGTTTATCGTATATTTGGCGATTGCTAAACCCTCCTTTGCCAAATCCTCGGCACTCTCATTTCCTTATATCCCTTTATGACCGGTAACACATACAACTTGGAGCTGGTGCTTACATTTGACTGTAGGATTAATTCAGAATTAACAATTTGTTCGAAGTTCATTCAATAGCTAAATGAATTAGATCTTAAAGAAATGTCGGTTGAAATAACCCGTCAATCAATTGATTTTACCAGTATTTTGTTTCACTGTAAACGTAAATTCTTAATCAAAGTAGGGTAACCATAGTCATAAAGCGGCAACTGAAGTTTACAATATACAGTGCGCAATAAAGACCGTATGAGTCTTCGTTGCAAAAAAAAAATAAAAAAAATTGGATTCATTCTAAAGAAATTTTAAATAAGGGGAAACAAATTTTTGCAGTGAAGTTTTATGACGGTTTTCGTAAATTGACACATATCGGATTGTTTCTTTTCTTTTGTTCTCTGAGCTGGAAGTGACTTTTAGCAGAAGTATTCAGGCGTTCTACAGATTTTTCTATCGTTTTTGATGTGAAAATATTTTTGCTCACTTTATGGGGAAATCCAAAATGTAAGCATATGACGAGCGTAAGCGTTGACTTTGGAAATGGTATGCAGTAGCGCTATGTGCGAAAAATGTATGTACGTGATACTGTTGATATGAGTGAAACGATTGTTTGTTTAATAGATTTTTATCTAGTTTCTATCGATGAATTTTGGGCTTGTTTTAGGTATTTTATTGATGAGGTATAGACAAGTTACAGATTTGTTATTAAAGTGTGATAAACTTGATATTGTGACGTATATTAGCAAACCTCAGAGATACTATCATCTCTAAGCCGATACTATGCAGTCACTTATATGTACATACAAGCAGTGAAGAGATACTCACAAAAGTATGCAATCATCGGTGTGAGTAATACACATATACACGCGCATATGGTTATGCGAGGGGCTATAAACGTGCATCTGTAGTTTATAGCTGGTAAGTTCATAGCTGGTAACCAAGTAGAATATTCTAGAAGAAGAAACGCCTAGAAGTATGCGGCGGAGAGTATAAAAGGAGCGAAAGCTGAGTAAGCAGCAATCAGTTTGATTTAAGCACGCTATTCGTTGTGAAGTATAAGTGCTATTGTGAAGTACTATCAAAGAAGTCTAATAAAGAGAATTTTTCATTATTGAATATTGGAGTTATATATTCACCAATTTAGCGATACTAACGTTATTAAAAGGTGTAAAATAAGCGGAGTTTCACTAAATTCGTTGCAATATCTATAACAAAGGTGATGCATGAGTAATCGATTTTTATTGAAGAGTTTTCGTTTTGTTTTATAAAAGTTGTTGACTTATAATCGAAAATTTAGAGGATTATTTTCAATGTTTATCGATATTTATGGATTAATAATCGCAAATTTACCGAATTTTTTTGATATTAATCGATTAAAAATCGAAAAGTTATCGAAATGTTACAAAAATATTAACGATTTTTTATCTTAATGTTATATATTTCTTTCCAGCATGTTATCAATAAGCTATAGAAAATATATCGGTTTTTTCCCATGTGTGCTTTCGATTAACGATAAAAATTCAATGTAAAACGATGACACGTCTATAACCATTCCATAACAAGCCTATAGCAAACCTATAACTCGAAGACGATAGTTTCCGATAGTAAAACAAAAACTTGCCGGTATCGGTTATTATCGATAACATTAGTTTTCTGTACGTAGTCCTGTATGTTTACAACTTTCGCGAGTCCTTAGTACCCACAGCTAGTGTTGGCAAAAAAGCGATAGTCTCTGGATAGCATCGATGGTTTCTGAACTTTCGATCCATCGACAGCACGTTAAAACTATCGTTAAAACTATCGATTTTGTCGCACTTTACGTGAATAGAAAACCTACCAAATTTCTACACATTGCCATTTCTAGAGCGAATTCGCCGTCTCATTATTTTATGTGGTATTTGAATTAACGTCAACGCTTTTCAGCTCAGAAAGTTATAAATGTGAAAAATATATAGGCAGAAGTCCAGTGTGTTGCAAGTTTTTAAAAAAGTTGAAAACTCTAATTTCGTACAATGCGAGCTTTGTTTCAGTAAATATAAATATCGTGGAAATACCACAAACATGGTTGACCATATTAAAAAAAAGCATAACCACAAACTAAAGCGTTTACTTCATGAGCCATTAAATGAAGAAAACAATTATCTGGATATCCTGTCGAATTCTGAACCAGATGTACCAAAAAGAAGAGTACTATCAAAGATTTCTTAAATCGGGATATATACTATGGCGATAATTCTATTACAAAAAAAGAATAGATAAAGCATTCATAAAGATGATTGCAGTCGATATGCAGCCATTTACATTGTGTGAACATGACGGACTGAGAGAGTTTGTAAGTGTTTTAAATAAGCAGTATCAAATGCCTAATAGGAGCACGGTAAAAGGATATTTGATTCCCAGTTATTATGAAGAGGTTGAACAAAAATTGAGCGAGCTTTTGAATGTTTGTGAATATGCAGCTATAACAACTGATATGTGCACTTCGACATCAAATGAAGGTATATTGGCTATCATATGCCATGTAATCAAAAATGAAAATACTTTATCACCGCTACTAAAAGTTATAAAACTTGAGGGAAGCAACAGCGCAAATGCTATTGCTACTGTAAGTTGTCAATTACACTCTATAATTTAAGGATTGGATGTAAAAAATCTTATTTCCAGGTAATAGACTCGGTAATGGAGGAGTTTAAATTAAAAACAAGTAAGGAAGGTTAAGTTCGGGTGTAAACGAACATTACATACTCAATTGAGAGCTATGGTGACAACATAAGGGAAAATAACCATGTAGGAAAATGAACCGAGGGAAACCCTGGAATGTGTTTGTATGACATGCGTATCAAATGAAAGGCATTAAAGAGTATTTTATGAGGGAGTGGGCCATAGTTCTATAGGTGGACGCCATTTAGGGATATAGCCATAAAGGTGGATCAGGGTTGACTCTAGAATGCGTTTGTATGATATGGGTATCAAATGAAAGGTGTTAATGAGTATTTTAAAAGGGAGTTATCCTTAGTTCCATAGGTGGAAGCCGTTTCGAGATAAGTTCGGGTGTAAACGAACATTACATACTCAATTGAGAGCTATGGTGACAACATAAGGGAAAATAACCATGTAGGAAAATGAACCGAGGGAAACCCTGGAATGTGTTTGTATGACATGCGTATCAAATGAAAGGCATTAAAGAGTATTTTATGAGGGAGTGGGCCATAGTTCTATAGGTGGACGCCATTTAGGGATATAGCCATAAAGGTGGACCAGGGGTGACTCTAGAATGTGTTTGTAAGATATGGGTATCAAATTAAAGGTATTAATGAGGGTTTTAAAAGGGAGTGGTGGTTGTTGTATAGGTGGTCGCATTTTCGAGATATCGCCATAAAGGTGGACCAGGGGTGACCCTAGAATTTGTTTGTACAATATGGGTATAAAAAGAGAGGTGTTAATTAGTATTTTAAAAGGGAGTAATCCTTAGTTCCATAGGCGGACACCGTTTCGAGATATCGCCATAAAGGGGGAGCAGGGGTGACTCTAGAATTGGTTTGTGCAATATGGGTATCAAACGAAAAGAGTTAATGAGTATTTTAAAAGGGAGTGGGCCTTAGTTCTATAGGTGGACGCCTTTTCGAGGTATCGCAATAAAGGTGGACCAGGGGTGACTCTAGACTTTGTTTGTGCGATATGGGTATCAAATGAAAGGTGTTAATGAGTATTTTTTAAAGGGAGTGGACCTTCGTTCTATAGGTGTTCGCCTTTTCGAGATATCGCCATAAAGGTGGTCCAGGGGTGACTTTATAATATGTTTGTACGATATGGGTATCAAATGAAAGGTGTTAATGAGTATTTTAAAAGGGCGTGGAGCTTAGTTCTTTAGGTGGACGCCTTTTCGAGATATCGCGATAAAGGTGGACCAGGGGTGACACTAGAATGAGTTTGTACGATATGGGTATCAAATTAAAGGCATTAATGAGAGTTTTAAAATGGAGTGGGGTAGTTGTATATGTGAAGGCGTTTTCCAGATATCAACCAAAATGTGGATCAGGACATTATCTGTTGGATACCGCTAAATTATTTATATATGTAATACCTGCCAATATCTTAAGGGTTTTTTTTTCGCCCAGCAGAACTTTTCATTTTCTTCTACATAATATGGTAGGTGTCACAACCATTTTATAAAGTTTTTTCTAAAGTGATATTTCGCGTCAATAAAACAATCCAATTACCTTACCATGTTTCATCCCTTTATCGTATTTGGTATAGAATTATGGCATTTTTTTAATTTTTTGTAATTTTCGATATCGAAAAAGTGGGCGTGGTCATAGTCGGATTTCGTTCATTTTGCATACCAAGATAAAGTGAGTTCATGTAAGCACGTGAACTAAGTTCATTACAGATATGTCGATTTTTGCTCAAGTTATCGTATTAAGGGCCATGCTGAAGGACAGACGGACGACTGTGTATAAAAACTGGGCGTGGCATCAACCGATTCCGCCCATTTTCACAGAAAACAGTTAACGTCATAAAATCTATGCCCCTACCAAATTTCAAAAGGATTGGTTAATTTTTGTTCGACTTATGGCGTTAAAAGTATCCAGACAAATTAAATGAAAAAGGGCGGAGCCACGCCCATTTTGAAATTTTCTTTTATTTTTGTATTTTGTTGCACCACATCATTACTGGAGTTGAATGTTGACATAATTTACTTATATACTGTAAAGATATTAAATTTTTTGTTAAAATTTTTCTTTAAAAAAATTTGTTTTTTAAAAGTGGGAGTGGTCCTTCTCCGATTTTGCTAATTTTTATTAGGCGTACATATATTAATAGGAGTAACGTTCCTGCCAAATCTCATCATGATATCTTCAACGACTGCCAAATTACAGCTTGCAAAATTTTAAATTACTTTCTTTTAAAAGTGGGCGGTGCCACGCCCATTGTCCAAAATTTTACTAATTTTCTATTCTGCGTCATAAGTTCAAGTCACCTACCAAGTTTCGTCGCTTTATCTGTCTTTTGTAATGAATTATCGCATTTTTACATTTTTCGAAATTTTCGATATCGAAAAAGTGGGCGTGGTTATAGTCCGATATCGTTCATTTTAAATAGCGATCTGAGATGAGTGCTCAGGAACCTACGTGCCAAATTTCATCAAGATACCTCAAAATTTACTCAAGTTATCGTGTTAACGGACGGACGGACGGACGGACGGACATGGCTCAATCAAATTTTTTTTCGATCCTGATTATTTTGATATATGGAAGTCTATATCTATCTCGATTCCTTTATATATGTACAACCAACCGTTATCCAATCAAACTTAATATACTCTGTGAGCTCTGCTCAACTGAGTATAACAAAGTGGTAGCAATTGTAACGGATAACGCCACTAATATGATTAAGGCTGCAGATATTCTTAAAATTCGTCACTTACCATGTTTTGCGCATTCAGTTAACTTAGTAGTTCAGGACAGTTTTAAAAGCAAACATTTTAAAAAAGTGTATAAGTTTGGTAACATATTTTCGTTCAACTACGTTAGCTTCCGACAAACTACGTCAAATACAGAGACTCGACCATAAAGAAGAGCTGAAACTAATTCAGCAGGTATGTACTAGATGGACAACTTCATATTATATGATGAAACGCATTTCTAAAGTAAAAACGGAACTATCAGCAGCTCTTGCTGATTGTGAAAAAGTCCCACCTGCTCTCACTGCCAAATAGTATGAAATCGATGAAATTTTAAAAATGCTCGCACCTTTTAAAGTAGTAACAAAAAAGGTATCAGAAGAAAGCTACCCAACTTCATCCTTAGATGAGGTATTACTTTTGTTCGTGGAATCACGCTGCAGCTGAAATAATTGGAAAAAAATTAATGCTGACTGTGCAAAAGACGTATTGAAGCTTATCATAGAATCTGTTCAAAAATGTCTCCACCCTTATTATTCAATAACTGCTTTGATACTAGGAACGATTCTCGATGCAAGGTTTAAGAAAAAGGGATTCAAAATGCAAACCGATGCAGACACAGCTGTAAATATATTACAAAAAGAATACAGTCCCATGATGGCAAGCGAATTACCTAATATAAAACTTTGCAATACACCGTTGAAAAAAAAAATAACAGCCGTATGTTCTAAAAGCTTGACAATTGAAGTTACTTTTTTTGCCATCAGTAGACAGACCCATGGTATATTCTCCTCTGAGCGATGCAATAATAGACATAAGGCAATATACAGAGAAACCAGTTATTGATAAAGACTAATGTTCTCTCTTATATTGGGCGTCTTCTTCTAATGGCTTGAAGAAACTTGCTGACAAGCATTAAGGCATTCCCGCAACATCAGCGCCATCTGAGCGCATATTTTCGAAAGCCGGCCACATACATAGTGAAAAAAGAAACAGTTGAAAGATACCAATTTGAATAAAATTTTATTTTTAAAGCAAAATATCAAATACCTTGATTGAAACCATATCCGCCATATTCACAATCAATAATGCAAGACTGTACTAGAATATGTGATTATCTCTGAAAAATTTTGGCAGTAGGCAGATTTAATCATGTTACTATGAAACATAACTTTTCATCTGTGTATATTTAATATAGTTTTTGTCATTAACTTGTCTGTCACATTCACAAAGTATTCGATTTAAATAAACTTTCGTTTAATAATAATTCTTCTATATTTTATTATCAAGTTTTCTGAATGTTTTATTTCTACTAATAACTATCCATACTATCGAAACTATCGATTGTTTTCTCACCAAAAATCATTTTAATCTATAGAACTAAACTATCGATGTTTTTGCAAAATTACCCACAGCTGTTTAAAAATCGGCTATGACAAGTTTATTGCAATATACTAAGGGCCACCATGAACCAACGGGCGGCAGATGCGCGAGTGAATTACGAAAAAATTGCAAAAAGACAGTTGAACGAGAAGGGTATAATTTTAATTCCATTCATAAAGCGCAGCCCGCAAATTACAATGTGCGGCTATTAGAATACCGCATCCTATACTATAAGCCAGTTTAAATTGGTTCTTTGTCATATCGAAACACATCGAAGCAGCTCAAATCAAAACATAGCGCATACAAATAGTTGGCATTGAGTTATGTTTCCGTAAAAACAAAAACAAAAAACCAAAAAATCTTTTATTCAAGAATATATGAGAACTAATTGACAAGGACCCAAAATTTACATTTGATGAAAATAAAATTTAAATAAAACAAAGATGTAAATAAACTTTAACAATTTATCGCCAGCCTCGCATGAAAAAGATTAGATATGCAACTCTGATGCTTTTTGCCTGTTTACTGTACCATAGCAAGATCCATACTTTTTATTTTGGTTGTCTTTAAAGTTAAGGTGTAAACTATTGCTGCCCATGTTAGCTTTTTTTTCTAAATTTGTTTAAATTTTTTTAGGCCTGTTGACGAATATCTTTAAAGAATCAAGTGGCCCTGTGCGAAAACGAAAAATTTATTCACCCCTATTACGGTTGTCAATGGTGAGAAAATTAGTGTCGACGCTTATGAATTGGTATATACGTTATCAAGGTCGATAACTATTGACGGGTGTTGACGGTTTTTCGGTATTGGCGAAAACAATGTTGAAGTTCTGTTGACGTGACGCAACACAAAACTTGTCAACACAGTTTTTGGTAACGACAAGCGCGGCAATACAGAATTCAGCTATTAAAAATTCAAAAAATAAGCTTTTTTATACTCTTTATTTATTAATTTTTTAGTCAGTTTCCGAAAATAGTCAAAATAAACAGCAACAATCAGTTTAATAGAATTTTGGTAATGTTCTAGGGCAACGGCCGACTGCTAAAACACGCCCAAAAAACTCAGCAGAGGTATCAAAATACCCGTATTGACCTCGATTTTAATAATCCGAAGGCGGAAAATAAAAATTTTACTTGCGTTAGGAAATATTTGCAAAAAAACAGTTGCAAGCTTTCAAGTGGTTCGTTAAGAGGTGTTTTGTGAATGCGCAAGGTTTTTTTGTTTTCGCCTTCGGATTATTAATACCGAGGTCCATACGGGTATTTTGTAGCCCTGCCGAACTCAATTGAGTTTTCCATTAGTGCACCACGCTCTGGGAGGTAGAGGAGTCGCTAATGGCGTTCTAAGGGAAATGCAATCATCTAAAATATATTCACTAAAGTTCGTAAACAAATTACTTGTGCGTGTATTTTGCCCGGGATGCTTAATTGTGCATTAATAGATGTCAGAAATTATTTAGATCCACAATTTGTTCACTAAACAAAAAATTAACTTAATAAAAATTGTAAATAAACAACTGTCAAAAATATCGTAGTTTTATCGATATCACGTCGACATCAATACATTGTCTTAGTAAATACCAATTATGCATTGGCGTGACATTGATGTTGATACGACGCACAGTGTTTCGTGTAGAACAAGCTAGCTGGACAAAAACAAAGTTCTCATTCCAAGAAAAGTATAATGAGAAATGAAAGAAAACAAACAAAATAACGGGATTTTTGCTTTTTTTGAGATTTTTGCTCATATATATTGAGTAATTGAAGTAAGAAGGCAGGAGTGGCCATAAAATGCATTGATTAATTTGCAAAATTCTTGTTTAATATTAAGATTCATATTTCTTTTAAGTGAACACTTTTACATAATTTTTTTGATAGATTCTAAGCTCGAAGGTAAGCAAAATTTTTTAGTAGTAATTCTTTCATAATTAGAGTATTTTCAATATATTTAACATTCCGTTATTAAGAAGAAAAGGTATTTTTTCCCTATATTTTTAAATTTAGGAACAAAAAAGTTACATACATCCGCGGAAATCCGGGCTTAGTTTTACATATGTTATAGTCGCAGGTATTCTCTAATAGTCGAAAGAAAAAACCATTGCGAATTCTTTGCACATCTATTTTTAATTTTTTTTTTGTAGATTTAGTTATCTCTACATATCAAATAGGATGTATGTACGTACCAGCTCCGACGAGATATTTGAACCTTTAAAGCTGATATACAAACGGCAAAACCAATTCCCTGGTACAGGGAACAAACATGTAGCCATAAAACATACAAAAATAAACGCGCAAGGTCAACAAGAACACACCAAAAGCAAAAAGGCGAAGATCATTGACTTCAACCTGCCACAACCTACCGCATCAGTCACCAAGGCATAAAAACAGGTAAATACAATGGACTGATGAAGATTAACCAAAACCAGGTTTCGGCAATACCAATGACGGCAACACTGCTCGTAGGTTTTTCTAAAATTCTGAGGCTAGTGCTGAGATTACGGGATTGGATGTAACGCTCATCAAAAGATTCGACACTCTCCTTCGCGCATTAGTATCTGGGTACAATATAAATATCCAAAGATTTGAAAAATTTGCGGTCGACACTAAAAAACTATACATAGATCTCTATCCATGGTTTAATATGCCTGCTACAGTTCATAAATTCTTAGTGCATAGTACGATAATTATAAAATCAGCAATTTTACCTATTGGTCAACTTTCCCGAAGCCCGAGGAAGCTCGTAACAAAGATTTGAGACGATTCAGGGATTATAACACACAAAAGCAGACGCGTGAAGCCACGAATAGAGATCTCATGAATATGTTGCTTATAACATCGGATCCTTTAGTTAACAGTTTTAGGGAGATACCTAAGAAAAAATTTAAAAGTCTGACTTCAGAAGTCTTAAATTTACTGTCCCCCGATAATGTTGAGGAGTCAATAAATACCCCAGTTGTTTCAAGCTTTCACAGTAGTGTTGCTGATGTTCATGACTATTCCACAAGTGACTCATCCAATGAAAGTGATGATAGCGAATAATAACATAATTATATAAGATAACCTACCCTATAACTTTTTGTTGGATCAGGTTTTATTCAATTTAAATCCATTGTCTTTTCTACTTTGCATGATACTTTACTTTTAAGTTTTGTAATAAGTAATTTTGACATAATTAATTTAATTATTTACATTGTTATTATTATTATTGTAATTCACTTTTACATTCCTGACTGGTACTATAAAATAATTCTGTAAAAATTGTAGTGCCAGGATAAATACTCAAATAAATACAAAATATGTATGTACATATGTACAGTCACTCACATAGATAAGTAGACACCCCTTTTTGGATAATTCTTACAATCTTCGCTTTCGAAAATTTATTTTAACTAATTTCCCATAAGAAAATGTGTCACGATCTATAACAAAAACTAAATTATATTTAAAAAATTCGACGAATTTTCATAAAAAATTTTATTTTTTTTTTTCCGAATTTTTAGAATTTTTTAGAGTATTGAGATTTGTAGTCCATTAAATTTAAGTACAATAAAGTAATATTTTTAAGTCCTTTAAATTTTTTTGGATCTATGTCACTTATTCACATGAGTTACTGTATATGAAATAAGCAAATGTATGCATATGAAGTAAAATTTTGGAAAAAAATAAAAAAAAAGAACAAATGGCTGAAAAAAAAACCGTAGTTGTAATAAATGACTGCATATGAAACGGAAAACCTCATAAAATAATTTTGTCCAGCTAGCTTGTTCTACACGAAACACTGTGCGACGTGATGTCGATGACGATACGAAGTGATGGTTGACGTTGAAAACCGTAATAGGGGTGATTATTTCATCAAACAAAATTATGATTCCATTTAGTTTTTGTGTGAAATTGGTATTACTCGAATTATTTCATTTTCACTTTTTTTAACGCGATCAAAGTAAGATACTGATTTAAATAAAACTAGTTTCTTAAATATTCAAAATTAAATTTTTTTGAGCCCAAACGCAAAATTGGCAATACCTTTTACCATGATATACTCTAATGTACGAATACGAAATATTCCCCCAAAAATTTGTTCGCTAAACTCATCAACTATCTAACCGCAGTTGGAGTGTGTCTAGTAGCCAACAGGAACATGTAATTTAAAACCGTCTTTAGTAAATTAAATATTATACCCCTAACACTTACATATATACATGTCTTCATTAACATTCATATTAAAAAAAAAAATGAAAAGAAATTTATTGTCAAAGAAAACAAGTAAGGAAGGTTAAGTTCGGGTGTAACCGAACATTACATACTCAGTTGAGAGCTATGGTGACAACATAAGGGAAAATAACCATGTAGGAAAATCAACCGAGGGAAACCCTGGAATGTGTATCAAACGAAAGGCATTAAAGAGGGTTTATGAGGGAGTGGGCCATAGTTCTATAGGTGCACGCCATTTAGGGATATAGCCAAAAAGGTGGATAAGTGTTGACTCTAGAATGCGTTTGTACGATATGGGTATCAAATGAAAGGTATTAATGAGTATTTTAAAAGGGCGTGGACCTAAGTTCTATAGATGGATGCCTTTTCGCGATATCGCCACAAAGGTGGACCAGGGGTGACCCTCGAATTTTTTTGTACAATATGGGCATCAAACGAATGGTGTTAATGAGTATTATAAAAGGGAGTGGGCCTTAGTTCTATAGGTGGATGCCGTTTCGAAATATCGCCATAAAGGGGGACCAGGGGTGACTATAGAATGTGTTTGTACGATATGGGTATCAAATTAAAGGTACTAATGAGGGTTTTAAAAGGGAGTGGTGGTTGTTGTATAGGTGGTCGCCTTTTCGAGATATCGCCATAAAGGTGGACCAGGGGTGACTCTAGAATGCGTTTGCACGATATGGGCATCACATGAAAGGTGTTAATTAGTATAAAGGTGGACCAGGGGTGACCCTAGAATTTTTTTGTACAATATGGGCATCAAACGAAAGGTGTTAATGAATATTTTAAAAGGGGTGGGCCTTAGTTCTATAGGTGGACCCCGTTTCGAAATATCGCCATAAAGGTGGACCAGGGGTGACTCTAGAATGTGCTTGTACGACATGGATATCAAATTAAAGGTATTAATGAGGGTTTTAAAAGGGAGTGGTGGTTGTTGTATAGGTGGTCGCATTTTCGAGATATCGCCATAAAGGTGGACCAGGGGTGACTCTAGAATGCGTTTGTACGATATGGGTATCAAATGAAAGATGTTAATTAGTATTTTAAAATGGAGTAATCCTTAGTTCCATAGGTGGACGTCTTTTCGAGGTATCGCAATAAAGGTGGACCAGGGGTGACTCTAGACTTTGTTTGTACGATATGAAGTGCGAACGTCAAGCTGTGAAGTTGTGTTTTGATTTCTACTGTGCCTTATTTTGTCTTAAATAAATAAATTTGTTTGTTTAAATAATTATTGTGCTAAAAATAAGTGTAAACACGTTGTGTACTGCATTCGCAATTTAAAGTTCTGCTTTCTTTACTAAAATAAATTGTATCTTAAAAATAATTGATAAAGTGTGTATATCCATACATACATACATATTTGCCGAGTCACTTTGCATATTTGTTGTTGCATTTGATTGGCATTTACATATTTTCAGTTTTCAATTGTTATTTGCTCGTGCACATTTACTTCATTTTCTTTTCACTGCCACAGCTGTTTGCATTGTGTGTTGTTAAGCGTCAGTTAATAGCGATCTTAAACTGCACATACAGTGATCTTCAAACTGCTCAAACAGTGATTTTCTTACTGTGATCTCCAAACTATTTTCACTGCCTCCGTCTGTTTAATCAATTTTACTTTAACTTATAATGTCTTGCAATTTTGTTAACTGCCAATTGAAAGGTGATACCGAGCGTTTCGTGTCGTGCTGGCTTTGTGATGAGCTTGCTCATATGAAGTGCGCTAGTTTGACAGCAAGGGTGTGTGATGCAATCAACGATAACAAGGGTGTGCGTTGGTCGTGCTTGAAATGCAGATCCACCGAAGTGGATCTTTTTAAGCTTTTCAAACATACCCGAAACGCATTCTCCGAAATCGGTAAGGAACTTTCTACATTAGGGGATAAATTCAAGTATTATGAAAACTTGTTTAAAACTTTCAAATGTATTACCGATTCAGCTGCTAATGCTAACAGCGACAGTCGTGACAGCAAACGAAAACGAACTGATGTCTCGGCTGGCGTATTGACCCTAGACCCCGTTCAAAACATCCAGAACCCAATCGTTCCTACACCTAGCACGATAGAATTAATAAACTTAGCATCTCCAAGTGCTCTTACAGTAGAGCCTTCAACATCAAAGGCACCTCCAACAAAACTAGCAGCTAGAAAAAATATTGAACCTGCAAACCGTTCTCAGGCGACTGAGCCTGGAACTAGGAAGTTGGTTGTAGTCCCTCCTAAAAAATCGATATTCGTGTCAAGATTCGACAGGGATACTACTGAGGAGGATCTGAAATCGTATATCTTCTCAAAAAGGAAAACCCATGACGTAACAATTCGGAAATTTAATTTTAGTTATGAAAGAAACGTATCTTCCTTTAGATTAGATGTACCTATTGACCATTTTGACACTATCTTGAGTAACGATTTTTGGCCCTCTGGGGCACTTGTGCGGGAATTTGAATATAGGCGGAATAAGAGTGTTCCAAACTTGGCAAAGATCCCTGTTAATAACACTGAGTCAAAAAACTGAACGAAAAATCTGCTTTAGATATACTTTACCAAAATGTTAGAGGCTTAAACACCAAGTTAACAGAACTGTTTTTAAAATCATTTAACTCAAGCTACGATATAATTGCTTTAACCGAAACCTGGCTGAAACCTCATGTTTTTAACTCAGAGATCCTCTGTAATGACTACCAGATATATCGAAATGACCGCCTGAACAGGGTTGGAGGTGGGGTTCTGCTTGCTGTACACTCTTCAATACCATCTGAAGAGATTTGCGTAACCGCCACCGATACAACTGAGTTCTTGTGCATACGCACACAACTAGCAAATATCCACATTTATTTGGCC
Organism: Eurosta solidaginis; assembly: GCF_040869045.1. Lineage (NCBI taxonomy): Eukaryota > Metazoa > Arthropoda > Insecta > Diptera > Tephritidae > Eurosta > Eurosta solidaginis. The sequence continues at coordinate 334,374,046 of NC_090319.1, read as the reverse complement.
ATCTGTTATATCCCGGCATCTTCTGAACTGTCCGTTTATATGAATCACATTTCCTTGCTAAGAACTGTTAATTCGATGCTAAAGCCTTCCGATTCCATTATTGTCTTGGGTGACTTCAATATGCCACACATATCATGGTGCATCTCTGACTTTAATATCGTACCAGTTTCGTCAAAGTCTTCCAACAATGAATTTCTAGACGGAATGTCTGAGCTGTGCCTTCAACAAATCAACATCCAATCGAATAAATTCGGAAGAGTGTTGGATTTAGCCTTTGTGGATGATGAATCTAAATATTCCATTAGTCGATGCGAACCCATTATTGAACCTGAAGATGCTTACCACCCTTCCCTCAAAATAGTTTACGAAGTTGTAAATTATGCTTGTAACAGCGGAAATAAACGATACGGCTCCAGTTATCGCTTCGACTTTGCGAAGGCCAAATTTAAAAAATTAAATCGTGATCTATCTCGAATAGTGTGGCCAACATTTAATGCTGATGTGGAGCAAAGCGTTTCTCACTTTTACAATACCATTTACTGTCTTTTTGAAAAATACGTACCTAAGCGGATTTGTGTACATTCCGATACAAGCCAAGTATGGTTCACTAAAGAGCTGAAAATTTTAAAGAATAAAAAGTCTCGATCTTTCAAGTTGTTCAAAAAAACGGGTTTACATAACCATTACTTACAGTACTCGATTCTACGCTGCAAGTATTTTCAATTGAACAAAAAGTGTTACAAAGCTTATCTTTGTAAAATGAAAAGAAATATAACTTGCAACCCGAAGGCATTTTACGGATTCGTAAACTCTAAACGCAGGGTGAAAGGGTTTCCATCATCCATGAAATTCCAAGATAATATTTCCAGCGATGATCAAGAGATCGCCGACTTCTTTGCGGAATTTTTCAAATCAAATTACTCTATTGAGACTAACGTTCCACCTAATGAATACCCATACCATATTGATTCATGTTATTCAATCAGAGCTCCATTTATATCTTCAGAAGATGTATTATCTTATTTAAAAACTTTAAAAGTATCATATTCATACGGCCCCTACAGGATCCCGACACACTTTCTTAAAAAATGTGCCGCAAACATCTATCAGCCGCTAACAGATTTATTTAATTTATCTTTAATTTATGGCGTTTTCCCAACAATATGGAAGGAATCTTTTCTTATTCCGCTTCATAAAAATGGAAGCAGGTCTTCAATAGAAAACTACCGGGGCATAGCAAAGTTATCCGCTATCCCAAAGTTATTTGAGGCTATTGTTACCTACCACCTAACATTCCCTATTTCCCCCATAATTGCAAGCTCGCAGCATGGGTTCTGTAAGGGCAAATCACCTATCACCAATTTACTAGAATTTACCACCCACGTTTCTAATGGATTTAGAAAAGGCCTTCACACTGATGTAATTTACACCGATTTCAGTAAAGCTTTCGACAAAGTATCACACCCATTACTTATTCATAAGCTCAGTCAACTCGGTTTTCAACCCCGTCTTATATGTTGGATTTCTTCGTATCTTGGTTATCGTACGCAAAAAGTAATCTTTAAAAATACACTTTCTGGGGTCATCAATGTTTCTTCTGGTGTTCCTCAGGGCAGCCATCTTGGTCCGATTCTGTTCTTGTTGTTCATAAACGATATATCTGGTACAATTAAATACTCAAAAATCTTGATGTACGCAGACGATGTAAAACTTTTCAAATCATGTGCCTCGGCTGAGGAACATTCCTTGCTTCAAATGGATTTAAATCACTTGGTTACCTGGTGCAATGTAAATTATATGCCGCTCAATCTCAAAAAATGTAAATTCATGTGTTTTTCTCGGAGAGTTTCGCCACCAGCTTCATATACAATTAACAACTATAGTCTAGAAACTGTAAATAATTTTATTGACTTGGGAGTCATGATGGATTCCAAACTTAGTTTCAATCTTCATATTAATGCTACAGTGAATAAAGGTAAAGGTGTTTTTGCATTTGTTAAACGGTGGTCAAAAGAATTTAACGACCCTTACATAACTAAAGCACTTTTTACAACATTAGTTAGGCCAATATTAGAATACGGCTCGATAATTTGGAATCCGCGTTATCAAGTCCATGCAGACAGTCTCGAATCAATACAAAAACAATTTTTACTATTTGCCTTAAGAAATTTCCAATGGGACTCTTTAACTAATCTTCCACCTTATACTAATCGATTAAAGCTTATCAATCTTCCAACTCTTGCTAGTCGAAGGGAAATGCTTGGTGTGATATTTATGACAAAACTTTTAAATGGATCAATTTCGAGCCCATTCCTTCTGAATGAAGTGAACTTTTGCGTTCCCTCTCGGACATCGAGACACTTCAAACCTCTTCTGCTGAAACAATGTAGAACGAATTTCGAACAAAATGAACCTTTTCGGCGTTTATGCCAAGATTATAACTCTCACTCAAACACATTTGATAGCTCGGACTCCCTTTTTTCTATAAAAAAGATTGTTCTCACCTCTCTAAATTAATGTATAATACGTTTGCTTCTGTTCTCTTTAAGTATTACGCTTGGCTGATGAAATTTCTTCTGTAGCTGAGCAGTCTCAGATCGTGACGCTTGACAAACCGCTGCCCATCAAAGACTCGGCAAAATAAAAAAAATAAAAAAAAAGTTATTATATATATGTATAAATCGATCGCGTGAACGGGATTAGCCTGGTTTCATTGGGCCACTTGAGGGCAGCGCGCTGGTGAAAGGTGTTAATGAGTATTTCTCAAAGGGAGTGGGCATTCGTTCTATAGGTGTTCGCCTTTTCGAGATATCGCCATAAAGGTGGACCAGAGGTGACTTTAGAATATGTTTGTACGATATGGGTATCAAATTAAAAGTGTTAATGAGTATTTTAAAAGGGCGTGGGGCTTAGTTCTATAGGTGGACGCCTTTTCGAGATATCGGCATAAAGGTGGACCAGGGGTGGCTTTAGAAAGAGTTTGTATGATATGGGTATCAAATTAAAAGTATTAATGAGAGTTTTAAAAGGGAGTGGTGTGAAGGCGTTTTCCAGATATCGACCAAAATGTGGACCAGGGTGACCCAGAACATCATCTGTTGGATACCTCTAATTTATTTATATATGTAATACCTGCCAAGATTTTAAGGGTTTTTTATTTCGCCCTGCAGAACTTTTTCATTTTCTTCTACTTAATATGATAGGTGTCACAACCATTTTATAAAGTTTTTTCTAAAGTTATATTTCGCGTCAATAAAACAATCCAATTAGCTTACCATGTTTCATTCTACTTTTCGTATTTGGTATAGAATTATGGCATTTTTTCATTTTTTGTAATTTTCGATATCGAAAAAGTGGGCGTGATCATAGTCGGATTTCGCTCACTTTTCATACCAAGATAAAGTGAGTTCAAGTAAGCACGTGAACTAAGTTCATTAAAGATATGTTGATTTTTGCTCAAGTTATCGTGTTAACGGCCATGCGGAAGGACAGACGAATGACTGTGTATAAAAACTGGGCGTGGCATCTACCGATTTCGTCCATTTTCACAGAAAACAGTTAACGTCGTAAAACCTATGCCCCTACCAAATTTCAAAAGGATTGGTTAATTTTTGTTCGACTTATGGCGTTAAAAGTATCCTAGACAAATTAAATGAAAAAGGGCGGAACCACGCCCATTTTGAAATTTTCTTTTATTTTTGTATTTTTTTGCACCATATCATTACTGGAGTTGAATGTTGACATAATTTACTTATATACTGTAAAGAAATTAAATTTTTTGTTAAAATTTTACTAAAAAAAATTTTTTTTTTAAAAGTGGGCGTGGTCCTTATCCGATTTTGCTAATTTTTATTGAGCGTACATATAGTAATAGGAGTAAGGTTCCTGCCAAACTTCATCATGATATCTTCAACGACTGCGAAATTACAGCTTGCAAAATTTTAAATTACCTTCTTTTAAAAGGGGGCGGTGCCACGCCCATTGTCCAAAATTTTACTAATTTTCTATTCTAGGTCATAAGCTCAACCCATATATCAAGCTTCGGTGCTTTATCTGTCTTTTGTAATGAATTATTGCACTTTTTCGGTTTTTCGAAATTTTCGATATCGAAAAAGTGGGCGTGGTTATAGTCCGATATTGTTCGTTTTAAATAGCGATCTGAGATGAGTGCTCAGGAACCTACATACCAAATTTCATCATGATACCTCAAAATTTACTCAAGTTATCGTGTTAACGGACGGACGGACGGACATGGCTCAATCAAATTTTTTTTCGATCCTGATTATTTTGATATATGGAAGTATATATCTATCTCGATTCCTTTATATATGTACAACCAACCGTTATCCAATCAAACTTAATATACTCTGTGAGCTCTGCTCAACTGAGTATAATAAAATAACTGAACGAACAATGGTTTATATGGCGTGTGATCAGACAGAATGTGATGGTGGCAAAAGTAAGCATAGAGCAGCTATGATTTTTACTCCATATTAAAACAATTCAATTCTCATATTTAAGAGTTTAAACAAAATTTTATTTGTTTCTTTGTTCTAGCCATTTTACACCAAAGCTGGTTTTGCTTGTATTTAAAAAAAGTAGAGACAAGAGGCTAGTAAAACGACAGTTTTGCACAACAGATTTAATGACTGCCTCCGAACTGGTGCAAGTCGGATGCACAGCGGGACAATTCGAAGACAAAGTTGTACCCGTAGCATTGAAGTTTGAGCTATATGTTTTCAATTTTTTTAAGCAAAGCATATGACTACGATGAGAGTAGTAGAGGATGCAGGCAAGGTTAGGTTAGACTGAAAACGCTGATCCGTGAAGACCTTACATAGACCGAATAAGCACATAATGTTACCAGAAATTTGCTAAACGACCAAATTGAAAAGCCTCAAAAATCAGGAATTTCATTATACAACAACTTCGTCCTCTTGGCTACGCTATTTGCTGCTTCCACAACTCATAGCTATGTCACTTCTAACAGCTAAAGTCTTAGCCTTTCCATTACAAGGCACAAGCACAAAACGTACACGATCATTTCCTCCTATAACCCACACCTCCTACATCTTCTGTCACTAAACAAGATTAATTTAAGACAGTGTCTCGTCAGAATGTTCATCACGAGCCTGTAGTCCACTTTTTTTTAATGATAGGTGTAACTTTGTTAGTCTAAGGTTGTAAGACCATGGTCTTCGACACTTTGCGGTTTCCACTTCACAGTTCCAGGCCTTTCCCTTTTGATCAACCATATGCAGCTCTTGCATTTCAAATAAGTGGGACCTCTTCAGAGCAAACTTCGCGGTATATGCCCTTTCAACCTAGTTCATCCACATTTTCATTCCCATCTATTCCCATGTGCCGTGGTACCATTGGTGTACACATATGTCGCATCGTCTGGTATTTGGGCATCATTGCGCAAACCATCCACCTCTATTGTGGTTCTAAAAGTCTTTTCAAAGCGCAGATGCGGAACCAGGTATAATTCCAGGTAATCATATATAGTTCCGAAAATCTCTGGAAATATTGTTTGGTTATACTGGGTAACATTAAGTTGGTTGGTTAAGAAATGTCAATATCATGAACTAAATATTGGAATTTACAGTAAAAAATTATAGTTTTTGGAAAGATTAACAATAACAAATATCAAATCGTGTACTAGCTCAATTTCGAGTAAGAAGTGACATATTCGGTTGTGCCAGAAAACCACAGATGGTTTTTAATTTCACTTTAGGATTATGAGAAGAAGAGAGGTCCTTGGTCATGCTGTGAAAAATGCCGGAAGTTTTAGAAACTTTGTATTTTAGTAGATATTGATACCTGTACAATGCTAAATAGTTCATAAAAACACTTGAAATTTTCACGAGTAGTCCTCAGGGTAGATTTAAAAAATCATTGTTGTTGTGGCTTTTATAGCAATGCTTGATTCACAAATTGTCAGCAAAGTCCCCTCACTGGAGTCCGAGGAAACTTAATGTTCAATACGGTTCGACCAAAAAGATAAGGGCGTTAGGGGCGTTGGTTTCGCCTGAAAATTTAAAAAAAGGTTGGTGTCATATGGGAATTTTTCACAAGCAGGACATATATTGAGAATGCCGGAGTTGATTCTGGAAAAGTAACACTTATAGCTAACAGTAACCAGATCAAAATCGAGCTTTCCCTGAGGAGGCTATTTTCCTCAACTGCACGTTCAGAGTATTTATTTTAAAGAACGGAGTTCACCGGGAAATCTCTGGCACAGCAGCACAACTACTTTCTGTTTATGTCTCTGATGGCCTTTTTCGGCAGCTTTGTTTATGCGGCCAAACTCTTGAGTGTGGGTGTCCTTCAAAGTGCTTACGGAGATGACTTCTCAAGTTTCTGGGAGGAGCATCTTCAGTCAGATATCCCAGGTTTCTGGGAAACTCTTTGTTCAGTATTTTATTTATCACATTTATTGTGAGTAAATTATGTTCTGAAAACATAAGAAGACATCCCTTGGCAGTTCTGATTGCGGTGTTTGACAGGCCTGCAGTTTCCTTCAGCGTGTTTTTTTAGGCTCGGCGGCCACATTGGGAACGAGAAACATACAAGCGGCAGGCCAGTTGCTTTAAAAGTGGTTATGACCGTTTTTTTTTTTTCTTTGCCAAAAGTTCTACCGGCAACACACTTAATTATTTTGTTATGGCTCTGCACTTTAGTTGTAATTGCAGCTGCATGCTCGCCAAAATAAGGATGCTGATCGAACGTCATACACAGTATTTTTTGATGTAAGACAGACACCTATGGATGAGCCAGCAACTGTTGCTATTATCGGAGAGTACTCGGCGTAGGACAAAATGGTAACTGCTTCTGGTGGGAAAGGAAGCTTTTACATTTAAAATTTGAACAAAATGAGGGATAGGAAACCACTCGGTGCCACAACTTGTTTAATTTTTCTGGATTTTGATGCTACTGCAACAATGCCTGTCAACCGCAAAATAATTTGTGGTCCACATTTCTATATCCAATGTTCAGATCGTTTAGCAAGTGTGCTAACTTCCTCAATCCCTTTGGCGGTGATGGTAATAGGAGACCGTGTTTATGCTTATCTGCGCGTCTGTTGATGCGCCGTCTAGATTTGTCAACCGTGGAATACATTACATTCTGCCTGCAGAAAGGCTCCAAAGACAGTCCCGTCATTACTTGTTCCTTCTATTTTTGGTAATCAAATGTGGTTTAATGAATTCCTATTTCGACATTTTAAAGTGGATCATAAAAAAGTGATAAGGACCAACGCATTTAATTATACAAAGTAAAAAAATAAAAAAAATCAATAGAAATAAATTTGAAGCGATTCTTGTACAAAAAAAAAAAAAAAAATAGTTCTAAGAAGAAAACGAAATGATAATGATAATGGAGAAAATTGAGACGTTTTCAGTGCAATTACATATATACAAATAGAAAAACATACAAACATACATGTAATGTACATACTTATCTAAATGAAAGAATCGTAGCACCAACGCCATTACAACAACGAACAACAACAAATATGGTTAACCAACGGTTATTGCACAAAACAAATGAGTTGCAGTAAAAACAAAGAAATCGAGGACGTTGTTGGGTGTTTGACTGCTGCAATAAATGGCCAAACTGCACATACAAATATACTTAGATATTACATATGAAGAGCTTACGGGTCAACAATTGAGCGCAGCAGTTAGCAGCTGTTCCGGCGGAAGTTAAAGATTTTTAAGCGATTATGTTGTAACTTACCCATATAATCATACATATACATACACAGATACACACTGGTATCCGCAAATACATACTTCGTTCTACAGCGTAGTCGCACTAAAACAGCAATAGCCAAATCATTTCGCTTAGTCTTCGCAACTGCGCCACTTTCCCAAACTGCACTATTTAAATGTGCTTATGACTCTGTTGTTGATGATTAAACGGCACTGACATTGATTGCGCGCATGCATGCTGTGTTTGTGCTGCCTTATCCTATGTCGGTGGGGAGAAAGAGTGAGAGATTTCGCCATGAAGGATAATCGTTTGCTGGTTTTTGGCTGCAAGAAATTATGAAAATTTAGCCGGAAAATCAACGATAATTGTTAAAGTGATTGCAACAATGAAAATGTTGGTAGAATTATTGGTGTGCTTAAATGCGATTGCCATAAAATTTTGCTCGGATACAATTGGAAAACTTTTAAACTGTTAGATCAAACTGCAAATTTTGTAGATATTAATGGAAATAAATTTTTAGGAAAAAACAAGAAGAAAATGAAATTCGTTAACTGCTGCACGTTGATAAAATGTGATTCTATTGGTATAATCATAGAGTATTTGGGTTCAATATTAATGGTTACAGTGCGGGTTTAATCGGTCTGAATTTCAAAGTCCCATTGAAGACTTCTTTTAACGGTTTTTTTTAGCTAAAACCATGAAATTTGGAATGTAGTTCGGAACCCGATGTTAATGCAATTATAAAAAAAAAAAACTCCGATAGGTGGCGCATTGATCGAAATATTTCAATCATTTTTGTGGTGAGGCGTAGCATAACCTGATTAAGGCTCAGTTGGTCTTACTTATGACTACCAATAGAAATTTTATGCGTCCAACGCTTTTAGTTAATTGTCTGATCAACGCGCTAGAGTGATGAGCGTGGTACCTAAGACCTACCTAATTATTTTCTAACTTTTAGTATAATTATTACTTAATGTAAGTATTGTTTTCAGTACAACGGTTTAACTTAACATTTTTTTTAATTATTTTACTTTATCCTATTCTTGCGTATGGAATAAATGTCGCTCGCGCAAAAGCAAAATAAACTAAAGAAAGCTTAGGGCGAAGGTGAATATTAGCTGTGTTTTTTTTTATAGGTTTGTTTATACATAAGCACTTAAACTTTATATATACTGCTAAATGTGTTACTTTATTTAAATTTATGAAGTTGTTGCGCAGTAAATTAATACCGCTAAATTTCAGTACGCATTATACTCAGATGCAACTGAAATGTGTTTCTCCATTTTATCTCTACACTATTCTCCACGTTTAAGAACGAGAAAGCGTCTGTCCACTATTTATCGCAACCGATTCAGCTATAGACTATATGGCAAACAAAGTTGCATATCTCCGCTATTCAGCACAACTCCTTTTATAGCAAGTTATTTACCAATGCCGCGAGTCTTCAATAACTGCCGATAGATGGGTCTCCTAAACATTATTTAAGTGAGAATAAGCGTTTTTTTTTTACCCATAAAGGTGGATGTATATAAATGAAAAAAAAACGCGGCTATTATATACCTCGGGTACTCAGTTTGACCCTTGAACAAACTTTTCTTAACACTCTTGAGTCATTCAGTATATTTGAAGACCCACGGACTAGCCTGTTCATCCCACCCTATCCTAATCTAGCCCGAATTTCCCTGCTATTTTTTTTTGCTTTTTGACCCTTAGGCCCGGTTTTCAGTAATTTTTTAAGCTAGGCTTAAACTAATTTTTCTTAAACTCTAGTCAAATTTAAACTCCAATTAAACTACTGAGCAGTTTTTCAGTCACAGTTTAAGGCCGCCTTTAGGGTAGGCTTGTTTTGTACGGCAACATTTGGTTTTTTATTATCTAGATAATTTGTAGATAGGACAATTGCTGGATTTTGCTTAACCAACAAACATACAAAATATATTTCTCCAGCGAAATATATATTTAATTCCGGGTGTGATATCCAACATCATTATCTAGTTATTCTCAAAGCAGACAGTTCTAAAGTTGATATCCAACTTAATTCTCCAATCACTATCCACACTTTGAGAACGTCATTAATATTTTCAATTTATTATCCAACCATTGAAAGATTTTGAGAAATTTACAGTTTTCAAATGAACATTCCACACGTTTCTCCAGTTGATATCCTACATTGGATATCGAGTTGAGGTGGTGTTGAAAAAGAAATATTAAAGGTTGTACCACCAAAGCCAACAGCTATATATTGTGAGAAATAAACACTTGATTGATAGCAGTAATGAAGGTAATTTATCAAAAATAAATTATATATATTTTATTTTATGTTCGTGAAAATACTGTGACGAATATTGGCATCACTATGCTGTTAGTAAATAATCACAACAACAAATGCATTAAGCAGCCAAACTTCTGTACCTACATGCACACACGCAACCAGTAGTTCGAAGTGAAAAGATATCTCACACACACATACAAATGCATATAACACAATTGCCAAGCAGGATATAACAGTTCTAGAAGGTGAAACGTCTAGACCTTAGGAGAAATAGGCGGACGGAGCAACAGATAGTATAAAAGCAGCGCAAGCTGAGGAGTAACTAACCAGTTTTATGTAAACACCCTATTAGTTGTGAAGTGACGTATAATTGTAAAGTATAATTGTACTACTCCCAAAGTACTCCAATAAAGCCCATTTTGCAATACTAAATATTGGAGTTATTTACTCGAAAGTTCAGCAATAAGAACGTTACGTTTGTTCGCATGATCTGGAAGTCTCCCATCCATAGTTCTCCAAGGTAGGACATAGATGTAACTATTCTAGATTGCATAGTCCAGAAGACAATTATAAACATGTAAAATAGATTTAAGTTAGGCTTAGGAAAGCCGTAATAAATAAATACATTACATTACATTAAAAGAAGGTGCAAAATAATCGGAATCCTCCAAATTCGTTACAATACATTTGTATTGGAATCTTACACTTGAGTCCAGTTAATGAACCACAAGTTGGGAACTATTATTTTTTCAACTTAAGTAATAGCATTTTTCGATTTATAAAAAATTCCCTATTTTTCAGTATGTATGATTGTCGAGTTGAGCCACTGTTTCGTAAGAACTCTTGAGATTTTGGAGATATGCAAATAATCAACATGAGCTCTAATGGTTTTCAAAACCAAATGCTTGTTGGGTATATTCGACACCATTTAAAACGTACGCAAATCATCGATAGGTTAACTAGAGTTTAACCTTGACAAATCGGCCGCTTAAGCTCATCTTAAACTTCAATTAATGAAGACCGAAAAACTGCAGAATAAGTTTAAGCGTAATTTTACTAACAAACTAAGTTGAATTTGTACTGAAACACGGGCCTTAAATTGTCATTATGAAAAAAACTAAACGCGAAACAACCTTAATATGTTACAAATTAGCGGTAAATCTTTCAATCAATTTTTATTTTTTTTTATTAATGATTTTTACCTGAAAAATTTCCGCGGACAAATACAAAGCAACGCATACGAGTACATCCTGTTTCCTCCTAATATTTTTATTTTGATTGTGGTAAAAGTATCATCAATTCCTAAAAATTTCCTGTTTCTGTTTAGTTGTCAACGTTTCATTCTTTCGGAATAGTCTAATATTTTGCTACACAAGTCAAAAATTCACCTACTCACAGCTACAACATTTCATCTGCTAATCAGTGGAACCATCACGGTATTTGTCAACGACCAACTTTATTTCCCTAGTGTCATCTACCTGATTGTGGATATGTAATAACAGTAGAGGAGTTTTAAATATATTTTTGTTTTTTATTTTTTATTTTGCAAAGAAAAACAAAAATGAGGCGGGTCAACGCTGTGGCCAAAGAGCAATGTTTTTTTAACCAATTGTTAGCGGTTTTTGATACTCAAATCGCTACTGCTGCTGCTCATTTTTCAGTTACTGCTATACAAAGTTATTGTAACCGATAGCATCTAGCGGTTATAAGCCTTACACATGGCTAGTTGTCATACGTTTTAACTCGAAATATGAACTTGTACATATATGAAAAATTTGAGAAACTAAGGCTCCCTTGCAGAACGGCAAGTAATTTTTTTAGCTCAGAGTTAATTTTAAAAAATTGTAAAAGCTTACGAGTTCAACCCTTCTTGTCAGGTTAGCTCTGGGTTAAAAAATTAACATTTTGTTCTGTAAGTGGGCCTAAGAAACAGGAGATAAAATATCAAAACAAATTTTGATATATGTATAAACATCTTTGGGCACGGTAGAGGGTGTAGTTTTTGTAAGTGGTTTGCTATATGGGGGATATATGTATGTGGAAAGTGAGTGCAGGCGTAGTGCGTGGTGTTGGTATACTGTGGGAGGTGCTACAGAATGTGTAGACTATGTATTGTGAGTGGTATTGATATAATGTATTGAGTAAAAGAGAATGTAAGCTTAGGTGTAGTCACTGGGTCCCGGTGACTGGGAACAATGTCAAGGGAAGGAAAGGAGGAAAATGGATAGAAATTAAAGGAGAAGAAGGGAAAGGAAAGGAAAGGAAAGAAGAGGAAAGGTAGGGAACGGAATGGAAAGGAAAGAAAAGAAAAGAAAAAGTAGGGAAAGGAAATGAAAGAAAGGAAATGAATGAAAAGGGAAGGTAAGCAAAATAAAATAAAAACTAATTGAGGGTATTAATTTTAATATTTAAATTTTCTATGTGCAAATATGTTGGATATAAATATGAGAACCAAAAGCTTTTCAAAAGTTTTCTAAGGTTTGGGGAAAAATTTAAATAATATTGGAGACCAATTCGAGAAGTGTACGTTTTCTCAAAATTTATCAACATTAAGAACAAATGTGGAAAGATGCAGAATGCATGAAAACTAGATGGTCGAAGAATATTTAAAGAATGATATCGAGGATTTCAATTTGAGAACTATGCATTTCTGAAAGACTGTATAAATAGTGTTTTGATATTTAGTGAGAGCTACTGGCCACATATATCATTCCGATTTACTGTGACCATTCAGTACCCGTTGAAAAAATCACAAATACACGACTTATTGCACACCCTCCAGCATTTATTTGATCGAAAATATCAACTAGGGCTATATATCGACCAACTATTTTTTGACTCTTTACCGCTCGTTCAGCTCTGTGCAATAGAGCTGCAAAATTACCAATAGCGCCGGGATTCGATATTTTGAATAGTATCCAAACTACAAACGCTGGCCAATTTCAACCTTCAACGAAATGTATGTAAAATTTGCGTATTTATCAAAAGTTGCGGAAAAAGATGCACACATACTTTTAAAAATTTAAAAGCGGGTACATTTCATGGAAAACACACTACCGACTATCGCCCCTAAAAAATCGATGTTTTTCAAAAAATCCAACTACACTCAGAAAAAAACTTATCCCGATTGAAGAAAAATGGGAATGAAATGGCACTTAAAATATTCTTCCTCATTCGCATGGCCAAAATTTCTTCAAAATAAGGAATTTTTTTCTGAGTGTATATCAGTAGTTACATCGATAGTTTTGCAGCTCTGTTTTGCGACACGTGTGCTTATTAAGTTAAGAGGGATTCAGCGTTCTTGTCCAAACACATTTTTTTACGCGTTCGTTTCTTAATTTTTCCAGACAAAGTAGGAAACGGAAAACCCAAAATTTAAACAAGAAATAAGCATGGACTCGAATTCGATGAATGCGGCTTTTATCTTTAGGATTATCTTCCTTACTGACTAACTGAACAAGAAACTAGTCACTTGCCCTACCTGAGTAAGTATACCAACTTTCTCTTCTGATATAATTAAATTTATTTTAAGATCGCGGGTTCGAATCGAGCACAAGGCCTAACAATAATTATTTTATCATTATTATTATACCTTTCATGAAAATGAAATGGTATATTAATTTCGTCACGAAACCGAAAATTGTAAGTCCTTAAAAGCAAATAGATAGACCCACCATTAAGTATACCGAAATAATCAGGTTGAAGAGCTGAGTTGATTTAGCCGTGTCCGTCTGTCCGTCTGTCCGTCTGTCTGTTTGTATGCAAACTAGTCCCTCAATTTTTGAGATATCTTGATAAAATTTGGTTAGCGGGTGTATTTGGGTGTCCGATTAGACATTTGTCGGAACCGACCGGATCGGACCACTATAGCATATATCCTCCATACAACCGATTTTTCAGAAAAAGAGGATTTTTGTAATATCTTACTCAATTTAACAGACTGAAGCTTCAAACTTCACCATATAATTTCGTATATTGCGCATATTGTTGCCTGAAAAAATTTATGAGATCGGTTGTATATATAGTATATATCCCCCACAAACGATTGTTCAGATAAGGGACTTTTCGTAATTACTGCGCTATTTTTAGAGCTAGAGGCTTCAAATTTCAACGAATGCTTACGTATATAGCATATAATGTTGTCTGAAAAAATCATAAAGATCGGTGGTATATATAGTATATATATGGTGGTATATATATTATATATATATATATTTTCGCAAATTTTAGCCCCATTTTAACAGCTACAAGCTTCAAATTTCACCGAATATTTACGTATATATCATATATTGTCGTCTGAAAAAATCATAGAGATCGGTTGTATATATAGTATATATCTCATACAACCGATTGTTCAGATAAGAAACTTTTCGCAATTTCTACCCCATTTTAACAGCTATAAGCTTCAAATTTCACCGATTGCTTACGTATATAGCATATATTGTTGTCTGAAAAAATCTTAGAGATCGGTTGTATATATAGTATATATCTCATACAACCGATTGTTCAGATAAGAAACTTTTCGCAATTTCTACCCCATTTTAACTGTTATAAGCTTCAAATTTCACCGATTGCTTACGTATATAGCATATATTGTTGTCTGAAAAATTCTTAGAGATCGGTTGTATATATAGTATATATCTCATACAACCGATTGTTCAGATAAGAAACTTTTCGCAATTTCTACCCCATTTTAACAGCTATAAGCTTCAAATTTCACTGATTGCTTACGTATATAGCATATATTTTTGTGTCAAAAAATCATAGAGTTCGGTGGTATATATAATATATACTTCATATAAACTGTCATTTTGACCCCTTTTTTACGCCTAGAAGCTTCAAAATTCATCAAATTTCATCAAATAGTTACGTTTACGTCATATATTTTTGAAATACGTGATTCGTAGTCATAGTTTTTACATGCAGACCACAAAAAACGTGAAGCTTTGCATCCTCACACAGATTACCTACCTATTTTTATACTCAGTTGAGCAGAGCTCACAGAGTATATTAAGTTTGATTGGATAACGGTTGGTTGTACATATATAAAGGAATCGAAATAGATATAGACTTCCATATATCAAAATAATCAGGATCGAAAAAAAATTTGATTGAGCCATGTCCGTCCGTCCGTTAACACGATAACTTGAGTAAATTTTGAGGTATCTTGATGAAATTTGGTATGTATGTTCCTGAGCACTCATCTCAGATCGCTATTTAAAATGAACGATATCGGACTATAACCACGCCCACTTTTTCGATATCGAAAATTTCGAAAAACCGAAAAAGTGCGATAATTCATTACAAAAGACAGATAAAGCGACAAAACTTGGTAGATGAGTTGAGCTCATGACGCAGAATACAAAATTAGTAAACTTTTGGACAATGGGCGTGGCACCGCCCACTTTTAAAAGAAGGTAATTTAAAATTTTGCAAGCTGTAATTTGGCAGTCGTTGAAGATATCATGATGAAATTTGGCAGGAACATTACTCTTATTACTATATGTCTGCTTAATAAAAAATAGCAAAATCGGAGAACGACCACGCCCACTTTTAAAAAAATTTTTTTTTTAAATTCAAATTTTAAAAGAAAAGTTAATATCTTTACAGTATATAAGTAAATTATGTCAACATTCAACTCCAGTAATGATATGGTGCAACAAAATACAAAAATAAAAGAAAATTTCAAAATGGGCGTGGCTCCGCCCTTTTTCATTTAATTTGTCTAGGATACTTTTAATGCCATAAGTCGAACAAAAACTAACCAATCCTTTTGAAATTTAGTAGGGGCATAGATTTTATGACGTTAACAATTTTTTGTGAAAATGGGTGAAATCGGTTGATGCCACGCCCAGTTTTTATACATAGTCGTACGTCTGTCCTTCCGCATGGCCGTTAACACGATAACTTGAGCAAAACTCGACATATCTTTACTGAACTTAGTTCACATACTTATCTGAACTCACTTTATCTAGGTATAAAAAATGAACGAAATCCGACTATGACCACGCCCACTTTTTCGATATCGAAAATTATGATAAATGAAAAAGATGCGATAATACATACCAAATACGAAAAAAGGGATGAAACATGGTAAGGTAATTGGATTGTTTTATTAACGCGAAATATAACTTTAGAAAAAACTTTATAAAATGGTTGTGACACCCACCATATTAAGTAGAAGAAAATGGAAAAGTTCTGAAGGGCGAAATAAAAAACCCTTACAATCTTGGCAGGTATTACATATATAAATAAATTAGCGGTATCCAACAGATAATATTCTGGGTCACCCTGGTCCACATTTGGGTCGATATCTGGAAAACGCCTTCACATATACAACTAAGGGCCACTCCCTTTTAAAACTCTCATTAACACCTTTCATTTGATACCCATATCGTACAAACATATTATAAAGTCACCCCTGGTCCACCTTAATGGCGATATCTCGAAAGGGCGAACACCTATAGAACGAAGGCCCACTCCCTTTTAAAAATACTCATTAACTCCTTTCGTTTGATAGCCATATTGCACAAACGAATTCTAGAGTCACCCCTGGCCCACCTTTATGGCGATATCTCGAAACGGCGTCCACCTATGGAACTAAGGATTACTCCCTTTTAAAAAACTCATAAACACCTTTCTTTTGATACCCATATTGTACAAACAAATTCTAGGGTCACCCCTGGTCCACCTTTATGGCGATATCTCGAAACGGCGGCCACCTATGGAACTGAGGATTACTCCCTTTTAAAATACTCATTATCACCTTTCATTTGATACCCATATCGTACAAACGCATTCTAGAGTCACCCCTGGTCCACCTTTATGGCCATATCTCGAAAAGGCGACCACGTATACAACAACCACCACTCCCTTTTAAAACCCTCATTAAAACCTTTAATTTGATACCCATATCGTACAAACACATTCTAGAGTCACCCCTGGTCCACCTTTATGGCGATATTTCGAAACGGCGTCCACCTATGGAACTAAGGATTACTACCTTTTAAAACACTCATTAACACCATTCGTTTGATACCCATATTGTACATACAAATTCTAGGGTCACCATTGGTCCACCTTTATGGCGATATCTCGAAACGGCGTCCACCTATGGAACTGAGGATTACTCCCTTTTAAAATACTCATTAACACCTTTCATTTGATACCCATATCGTACAAACGCATTCTAGAGTCACCCCTGGTCCACCTTTATGGCGATATCTCGAAAAGGCAACCACCTATACAACAACCAGCACTCCCTTTTAAAACCCTCAATAATACCTTTAATTTGATACCCATATCGTACAAACACATTCTAGAGTCACCCCTGGTCCACCTTTATGGCGATATCTCGAAAAGGCGACCACCTATATAACAACCACCACTCCCTTTTAAAACCCTCATTAATACTTTTAATTTGATACCCATGTCGTACAAACACATTCTAGAGTCACCCCTGGTCCACCTTTATGGCGATATCTCGAAAAGGCGAGCACCTATATAACAACCACCACTCCCTTTTAAAACCCTCATTAATACCTTTGATTTGATACACATATCGTCCAAACACATTCTAGAGTCTCCCCTGGTCCACCTTTATGGCGATATTTCGAAACGGCGTCCACCTATGGAACTGAGGACTACTCCCTTTTAAAATACTCATTAACACCTTTCATTTGATACCCATATCGTACAAACGCATTCTAGAGTCACCTCTGGTCCACCTTTATGGCGATATCTCGAAAAGGCGACCACCTATACAACAACCACCACTCCCTTTTAAAACCCTCATTACTACCTTTAATTTGATACCCATATCGTACAAACGCATTCTAGAGTCACCCCTGGTCCACCTTTATGGCGATATCTCGAAAAGGCGACCACCTATATAACAACCACCACTCCCTTTTAAAACCCTCATTAATACCTTTAATTTGATACCCATGTCGTACAAACACATTCTAGAGTCACCCCTGGTCCACCTTTATGGCGATATCTCGAAAAGGCGAGCACCTATATAACAACCACCACTCCCTTTTAAAACCCTCATTAATACCTTTGATTTGATACACATATCGTCCAAACACATTCTAGAGTCACCCCTGGTCCACCTTTATGGCGATATTTCGAAACGGCGTCCACCTATGGAACTGAGGACTACTCCCTTTTAAAATACTCATTAACACCTTTCATTTGATACCCATATTGTACAAACAAATTCTAGGGTCACCCCTGGTCCACCTTTATGGCGATATCTCGAAAAGGCGACCACCTATACAACAACCACCACTCCCTTTTAAAACCCTCATTAGTACCTTTAATTGGATACCCATATCGTACAAACGCATTCTAGAGTCACCCCTGGTCCACCTTTATGGCGATATCTCGAAACGGCGTCCACCTATGGAACTAAGGATTACTCCCTTTTAAAATACTCATGAACGCCTTTAATTTGATACCCATATTGTACAAACAAATTCTAGGGTCACCCCTGGTCCACCTTTTTGGCGATATCTCGAAACGGCGTCCACCTATGGAACTAAGGATTACTCCCTTTTAAAATACTCATTAACACCTTTCTTTTGATACCCATATTGTACAAACAAATTCTAGGGTCACCCCTGGTCCACCTTTATGGCGATATCTCGAAACGGCGTCCACCTATGGAACTAAGGATCACTCCCTTTTAAAATACTCATTAACACCTTTCTTTTGATACCCATATTGTACAAACAAATTCTAGGGTCACCCCTGGTCCACCTTTATGGCGATATCTCGAAAAGGCGACCACCTATACAACAACCACCACTCCCTTTTAAAACCCTCATTAATACCTTTAATTTGATACCCATATCGTACAAACACATTCTAGAGTCACCCCTGGTCCACCTTTATGGCGATATCTCGAAACGGCGTCCACCTATGGAACTAAGGATTACTCCCTTTTAAAATACTCATTAACACCTTTCTTTTGATACCCATATTGTACAAACAAATTCTAGGGTCACCCCTGGTCCACCTTTATGGCTATATCTCGAAACGGCGTCCACCTATGGAACTAAGGATCACTCCCTTTTAAAATACTCATTAACACCTTTCTTTTGATACCCATATTGTACAAACAAATTCTAGGGTCACCCCTGGTCCACCTTTATGGCCATATCTCGAAAAGGCGACCACCTATACAACAACCACCACTCCCTTTTAAAACCCTCATTAATACCTTTAATTTGATACCCATATCGTACAAACACATTCTAGAGTCACCCCTGGTCCACCTTTATGGCGATATTTCGAAACGGCGTCCACCTATAGAACTAAGGCCCACTCCATTTTAAACTACTCATTAACACCATTCGTTTGATACCCATATTGTACAAACAAATTATAGAGTCAACCCTGATCCACCTTTATGGCGATATCTCGAAACGGCGTCCACCTATGGAACTGAGGATTACTCCCTTTTAAATACTCATTAACACCTTTCGTTTGATACCCATATCGTACAAACGCATTCTTGAGTCAACCCTGATCCACCTTTATGGCTATATCCCTAAATGGCGTCCACCTATAGAACTATGGCCCACTCCCTCATAAAATACTCTTTAATGTCTTTCATTTGATACACATTGCATACAAACACATTCCACGGTTTCCCTCGGTTCATTTTCCTACATGGTTATTTTCCCTTATGTTGTCACCATAGCTCTCAACTGAGTGTGTAATGTTCGGTTACACCCGAACTTATCCTTCCTTACTTGTTTACTTTATATTTATCTTAAAAATCGTTAAGGTATGTAGATCTGTTCACTATATATTTCTTATCTTATACATCCGATTATTCGGAGATTACGAACGGGATAAGATTATTGTTCAGCCCCATTCATGAAAGGTATGAAGTCTTCGGCACAGCCGAAGACAGTCCCGTTCTTACTTGTTTTTATGATAATTTTTTTCTTAATTGAAAAAATTATTAAATTAGAATAGAAGAAATAAAAAATTTTTAGACAACTGCAAAAGCTCGTTGTATAGACCCATTCCGGGAACTGCTAAATTCCTTCATCGGCAACGTTTAGGCGCCGCTGCTATAACAATTCAGCCATCACAGCAGTTTTTTGTTCGTCTTCATTATTCCTACTTCTATTCTGGTTCTTGCCAATTGATATTCACAACACTGCGACATCTGTTGCAGAATGAATGTGAAATTTATTTTAGTTTAATTTAATTTAATTTAAGTTAATTTAATTTGATTTATTTTAGTTAATGTAATTTAATTTAATTTGTATTTAATTTAATTAGGTTAATTTAATTTAATGTAACTTAATTTAATTTAATTTTATTTAGTCTAATTTAATTTAATTTAAATTAATTTAATTTAATTTAATTTGATTTAGTTTAACTTAATTTAATTTAATTTAGTCTAATTTAATTTAGTTTAATTTAATTTATTTTAATTAATTTAATTTAATTTGACCTCGATTCAGTAGGCCGACAAAACAACAAAAATTGTTGATAAATTTCAGAGCACCGGGAAAAAGTGTCAAAAAGTATGACACTATGGCTTCATTGCCATAAAACAAGTCCAATGTTTACACCATTTCTGCAACAGATGTCGCAGTGCTGTGAAAATCAATTGGCAAGAAGCAGGATAGAAGATAAACAAACAACCGCTGCGTTAGCTGAATGATTATAACTGTGGCGCCTCTTTTATTCTAATTTAAAAAAATTTAATTTAAGAAAAATTTCATCATAAATATAATAATGATCCATAAATTATTGTAAGGCTTTGAGCTCGATTCATACCCGCGATCTTAATTTATAATTTAATTTATTTAATTTGATTTTATTTTATTATATTTAATCCGAAATGGGCATTAGCGCCTTATGATTATCGCTGCGTGACCTCCTGAGGAATATCATGGAAAATGAGATTAGGGCAACGGATATGCTGTGGACCAATTGCTATGATTTTGAAGGCTCAAGGTCCATTTGACAATGTTCGGATATGAAAGGAACCACCTTCCTTCTCAAGGAAAACCAATTTGCATTAGAATATTTACGGGTGTCATCAGAGGCTATTGCGCTTTTTCACCAATGCTTCAACGGTGGCGCAAACCAACAAGCTTCCCTTGCAGAAGCTTTCAGGATGAGGAATATGAAGAGTCGATTCATCCCATTCTCTGCCGATGTACACGAATGCAAACAAGACAACTCAGGTTTCTGAAGGCACTGTTTTTTTGATATTCTGGCAGGGGTTAGAAAAGTGGATCTTTTACTTTACTTTTACTTTGTTTCATCGGCGAAAGCAAATGGTTCGTTGATGAGCACTGTGAAGTAATTTGTTTGGACGAACGTACCACTACCTGGCACATTCTGAAGGCACCAATCATGAGCAAATATGGAAGTGTGATAAAGTGTCACTCACGTCCTGTTAATTTAACCTTACCTTACTTGCGTGATGGGTGAGTGGGTAATTTTGACGAAACACATTTTTTCAGCGAAAAATAAAAAACAAAACTGAAATTAAAATAGTATTTTAATAAAGCCATACATTTTTACATATTTAACTACTTGCAAATTTCATTTTGTTGTCCATTACTAAAATAATGGTCATCAATAAACACGTGTGGATAATTTAGTTTTATGATGGTGTTAATTTGTAGTGCATTTTTAAAATGAGCTACCGATGTACATGATAATGTTTGTATAACTACGTACTCGCATAAGAATTTTACATGAAAGCTTTTATTTACTTACTATAGATGTACGTATGTATGTATTTTGAGACTCTATGCCTTTCATTTACCCCACCGCGTGACTTTGCATATATAATCATCTATAGTTACACACACAGGCATATAACTTTAACATTTTTATACTTTTCACAGCATGCTTTAACCAGACCTTTCCTTTTTATGCACCTACTTTGCTGATGCCCCACTTAAGCAACCAACCCAAAATGGAAAATTGAACAACTTCTGCTCGTTTTGGTGCTTGAATGAGCGGAAATAGTGGCGAGGGTGTAGCTGCGATATGAACCATCCAGCGACTTCACAACAATGGAACGTAGCTATAGCAACTATTTGGATGTATGTAAACTGCACAATAGCTGATGCTGTTGTTTTCACTCCTGCTGCTGCTGCTGCTGGTTCTACTGTCCTAATGTGTTTATGCTGCTGTTGCTTTTGGTGCTTTAGCTAAATTGAGCTGATTCGTTGTTGGTGTCGTTTATTTTCGCCTGCTTAAGTGTTACTTCAATTTCGCTTACCCCTACCACTGATTCCTTATCACCTTTGTTTGTTTTATGTATAGGCTGCTTCATCATAACTGAAAATACGTACGTTAATATTATGGAATGTGTGTGTGTGGGTTGGCGGTGTTGGTTTTTGTTTTCGGATACGCTTGTTATGGTTGTTATAATGAAGTAGAAGACTGTTTTCATACAGCAACTTGATGCATAACGTAGCTCCCCACTGCAATAAGTGGTTAGAATATGTCCGCGGTAGATTACACCGGTCGTAGCTATAATAACAAAGCTGATGTTGTTGTTGTTGTAGCGATAGAGACAATCTCCGAAGGTTTAAAGGAGTGTTAGCGATGTTGATGGTCCTTTGCTGGATATATATGTAGATATCCGGCACGTTCCGATAACAAGCACCATTAAGGTATAAGTCCGATTTTCTTGACAACGAATTAATATGACCACTTTGGACCTTTTAGGCCATCCTGATCCCCACCTTCTAATTACACGAGGAACTTGAGGTTGCCAGAGCTTCGGCTGTTAAAGAAATAATATTTAGCATGGTTAGGTGAGTTTGGCAATTGGATTGGAAAAGTGCTGGTTGCTTCTTACAATAGACAAAGCTACCGCTGGTATATTTTAAACCCTAGCGGGGTTCGGTTTTATGCTCACAATTCTTTTCAAAATTTTTGAAAAAGTGAAAACTCTTTTAAAATTTTTATCAAGAGTTTTAATATTAGTTTACGTATTCTGGGCATATTATTTACTAAATAATCACATTTTTTGTGTTTTCCAAAATGTTATATATATAACAAGTAAGGAAGGCTAAGTTCGGGTGTAGCCGAACATTACATACTCAGCTAAGAGCTTTGGAGACAAAATTGTCTTTCTCATGGATACATACAAATGGTAATACTAAAAAGTGAAGCAACTTGCCTTTGCTATTTTTCTTCAGCCATGAATTCGTTTTATTTGAATATTTTTTTTTAAATATGAAAATTTGGTTAAATTTGAACGCATTAATTTATAATTTTATTTTTTTTTTAAATCAACCGTGAAATATTTTCAAAGCGCTCTTAATTATGAGTCCGATAAGAGTACGAAATTGTAGACCAAGCCTGACGTTTTTTGGAACGATTTTCTTTCATCCTTTGTCAAACAAGGGAAAATCACCATGTAGGGAAATTAATCTAGGGTAACCCTGGAATGTGTTTGTATGACATTGGTATCAAATGGAAGGTATTAAAGAGTATTTTAAAAGGGAGTGGACCTTAGGTCTATAGGTAGACGCCTTTTCGATATATCGCCATAAAGGAGGACCAGGGGTGACTCTATAATGTGCTTGTACGATCTGGGTATCAAAAGAAAAGTGTTAATGAGTATTTTAAAAGGAGTAGCCCGTAGTTGTATATGTAAAGGCGTTTTTGAGATATCGACCAAAATGTGGACCAGGATGACCCATAACTTCATTTGTCGGGTACCGCTAATTTATATATATATGTAATACCACGAACAGTATTCCTGCCATGATTCCAAGGGCTTTTGATTTCCCCCTGCAGAACTTTTTCATTTTCTTCTAATTAATATGGTACCCACTTTACAAAGTATTTTCTAAAGTTATATTTTGCGTCAAAAATCCAATCCAATCGCAATGTTGCATCCCTTTTTTCGTATATGTTATAGAATTTTGTATTTTTTTTATTTTTCGAAAATTTCGATATCGAAAAAGTGGGCGTGGTCATAGTCGGATTTCGCTCATTTTTAATACCAAGATAAAGTGATTAATGATAAGTACGGAACTAAGTTATATCGACTTTTGCTCAAGTTATCGTGTTAACGGCCGAGCGGAAGGACAGACGGCTGACTGTGTATAAGAACTGGGCGTGGCTTTAACTGATTTTGCCCACTTTCACAGAAAATAGTTATAGAAGCTATGCCCTCACCAAATTTCACAAGGATTGGTAAATTTTTGTTCGATTTATGGCATTAAAAGTATCCTAGACAAATTAAATGAAAAGGGCGGAGCCACGGCCATTTTGAAATTTTCTTTTATTTTTGCATTTTGTTGCACTATATAATTGCTGGAGTTGAATGTTGCCTTAATTTACTCATATACTGTTAAATTAAATTTTTTGTTAAAATTTGACTTTTAAATTTTTTTGTTTAAAGTGGGCGTATTCGTAATCTGCTTTTGCTAATTTTTATTAAAAACATATAACATATAAAAACAAGTAACGTTTTTGCCCAATTTCATCATGATATCTTCAACAACTGCCAAATTACAGCTTTCAAAACTTTTAAATTACCTTATTTTAATAGTAGGCGGTGCCACGCGCATTGTCCAAAATTTACGAAGTTTCTATTCTGCGTCACAAGGTCAACCCACCACCCAGTTTAATCGCTTTATCCGTCTTTGGTAATGAATTATCGCACATTTTCTGTTTTTCGAAATTTTCGATATCGAAAAAGTGGGCGTGGTTATATCTAGTCCGATTTCGTATATTTTAAATAGCGACATGAGATGAATTCCCAGGAACATGCATAAAAAATTTCATTAAGATACCTCAAAATTTACTCGAGTTATCGTGTTTACGAACAGACGGACGGACATTACTAAATGAATTTCTTTTTTTCGCCAACATCATTTTGATATATAGAAGTCTATATCTATCTCGAGTTGTTTATGCAGTTACGGGGTACCGTTATGCGAACAAAACTAATATACTCTGTGAGCTCTGTTCAGCTGAGTATAAAAAGTGGGAGTGGTTATCCTCCGAATTCACTAATTTACAATTTCAATCTATTCTGGGTACAGATAAGCCGAATTTGGTGAAAATATCGCAATATTTGCTCATGTTGTCGTGTTAGCAGGCGGACGTACGTACGGACGGACGGGTACACGGGAGGTTATAGATAAATCCAATTTTTTTCGATACTGATGATTTTGATATATGGAAGCCTAAATCTATCACGATTTCTTTGTACCTACACAACCAACCGTTATGTTACCAAAGTTTATATACTCTGTGTGGAAGGCATGCTGAGTATAAAAATTACACATTTACTGACGCTCGCGCTATACTTTCAACAAAATACATGTAAACACATTTTTCGTTCATTTTCTCGCGAGATCAAATTTGAGCTCGTAGTGTGAGTGTAAATATTCTCAAATATTAAATTCATTTTTGACATTTTTGTTGTGTCTATTTTTAGTTAATATTTTAGCATTATACTAAACTTCTTTGAATTTTTTTTAATGACTTGACTGATACTTAAAAAGACGTATAGTTACTAGTTTCCCACGGCAGCCGGCTATATGCACAGGAGCGACTCGGGATTTTTTCCCGACCAAGGGCTGTTATTTCATTGAATGTGGCGAAGCACTGTTAACACAACAACAACAACAACCTATCAATACTTTTATAGTTGTTTCCGCCTGAAAGTTATAGCTTGGCTGTAGAAAGGGAACGGTATTTTAGACTTGACTGGTTATTTATAGGTTACGTAATTAAATTATTATATGAAACAAACAGTTTTGAAAATAGGTACTAAATGGTTGAAACCAAATGCATTATGCAGTAGCACTAAACGAACTACTTTTATTTTTATTTTTTTGAAGCAAATGATCATAAGCAAACTGAGCTAACAACTGCAGCCCTGAAATCATTTTATTCTTCTTGTTTTCGTTTTTGTTATTCTTATGCTTGTATGCATTTACTTTGTGTTATTGTACAAGAACATTTTCAGCTATACTGTTTGTGTTAAGATTTTTAAAAACTACAGCAATAATTAAAATTAATCAAAACTTATCATTTAATCGTATTAATAAATATTATTTAAATAATCAAATATAGTTGACATAAATAAAAAATTAATTTTGCAGTCAAAATAAATTAAAATAATCAAATAATTTATTATTAATGCAATTAAAAATAATGATAATTTTTTAATTTTTTGATTTTTTGTGAAATTAATTTATTAATCATTAATAAGACATAACAATGGGCAATCAATTATTAAGCAATTCCCCGAAGAGCACTAACTATGATTAATCAATAAAATTTTTAATCATTATTTAACTGGTCTGACTTGATGAAATCCACCCAATGAGATGAAAAAAAATAATAATCTCCTGCTTCACAGTGAGTTATCCCAGAGGCCTGCCAGACCTTATGCACTTTTTCATTGTCTGTAGTTTATGTGCACATACGTGGTTGAAAAACAAAAACAATGCAATTTACTTTCACATCTATTCATGTTTCAAACGCTTTATAGACTCTATACTTAGTCTCGTTCACCACGTATTGTTCACATAATCGTTTCCCTAAAATTAATTTGTATGTCCGCAAACAAAAGCCGCCAACATTGTGGTCCAAATTGCCACTAATATCAGATGGACAAATCTGAGATTGCGCATCGACAGCTTCAACAAAAACAGAGCCTACTAAATACTAAGAAAAGTCATTAGAATTAAATACATTACGAAGCATTCAGCGAATTGCGTAGCTTTGTTGCATCTTAACTTTAATGCCTAAGATTTTAGAACTTACTTGGACATCTATTTAGATATGCGTTGGTTCATTGATAAATTAGGGTGGATATGAAGTGAAAAAATAAAGTTGATGCACGATGTAATGTCAATTCTACAATGCATATAATATTTCTTTACTTAAGCATATCCATAACGTTGTAGGCCCACCAGATAGGTTCAAAAGGGTGGCGGATTAAGAAGGGAGCAAGGAGTGGTTAGTCATAGGCACAGACGCAATTGTGCATCAAAGTGTATGGAGACGATATTAACGATAGGGATTCGTTTTTTTATATACTACAGATTACTACGTGCACAAATCTTGAAGAATAGCTCGGGTAGTTTTCATTTCGAAAGCAGAAAGAACCCTTCCTATGCACTTGAAAGACTACAAGCCTATTTGTTTGATATCCGTTCTGCTCAAACCTTCAAAGTCCTAACGGTGGCCGCCGTGGTATGGTAGTAGCGTGCCTCGCCTGCCACATCAAAAATCGTGGGTTCAACTTCCGGTTAAAGCAACATCGAAAATTAAGAAAAAACGTTTTTCCAATTAAAAAAAAAGTGTCTTATAGGCGTCGCCCCTCGGCATTGATTTCACAAACACTCCGAGTGTATTTCTGCCATGAAAAGCTCTCAGTCAAAATTCATCTGCTTGCAGATGCCGTTCGGGGTCGGCATAAAACGTGTAGGCGCATCCCCCCAATTTGGAGGAAAAATAAAAAAATTGGCAGAGATATTCGGCCAAAATTCTCTTCGGAGGTTATTGCGCCTGGCATTTGTTTATGTATATCAAGTCAAACATTCACTTTAAATTTAAATTAATTATTCTCTTTAGCATAAGATCTTAACACCAAAGGCAAGTCAGTCGATAGTGCCTTGCATAGAGTAGTCTTAAATATAAAGAAAGCCCTGGAAAAAGACGAATAGGCAACAGGTGTTTTTTGGACATTGCCATGTTTTCAACAATTTATCGAAACGAGCAATCATGTACAGTTTCAATTCGATTTAATTACATCCGGCCTTAAAAAATTGAATTGGCTTCATGTTAATCTGTAGAATCATGTCGTAATGTGGTATATGCGAGACCACAAAATCATTTAACATAGGAACGGCGCAGGGTGGGGTACTATCACCAACGCTATGGGCGCTGGTCATCAACCAAATGCAAAGGGCGGTTCGACAAAGGGCCATTAAAACTCACGGCGTATGCAGATGGCGTTTCAGTCTTCATAAGCGCTATGTGTCTACCAATAGTTAGCTCTCTGATGTATCAGACACTTGCCTGGGAATTTGTAGTCGGGTTAATCGCCAACACAGAAAAAACCAATCTAGTATTATTTACTAAGAAATTTAAGGTCCCTAATTGGACTAAGGCATAGCTTAGAGCTGTAACCCTATACATAAAAAATACAGCACAAAATATTCAGGAATTAAACTATATAGTAATATGTAGTGGCAGCTCCATGCGAAAGATAGAGCACTGTATGTATGCGAGAGGATAGGATGCACGTGAGGCCTACCGACCAAATTTTCTCATTTGGAATTTACCGCAAATGCAAGCGCATGCTTTACTGTGGGATTCTTCTTTGGTGGACAGCCACACAAAAAAGTACCAAAATCTTTAGGGGTATGCAGATTATCAACGTTAAGCATAACGGGAGCTCTAAAAACAACCTCGAATGTAGCATTGCCATTCTGTATATCCCACCTAGAAATCTATTGGCCAAAAATATAGCGTTAACAAATGCATTAAGGCTTAAGGCATCGGAACAGCTTGAGGGCAGGCCTTATGGCCATAACACATATGTAGTTCCATATGATATAGGAGGAATGGAATTTATGTCCCGTACTGGTGTTACAAAGGACATATTGGGTTGACAATCGAGCCGGAGGGTTTGGGTATGGGTGAGAAAATTGTGGAAAACACTATGAACGTGTATACCGATAATTCCAAATTAAGAGAGGTGATCGGGTCTGCTGTTTACTTTGTCAATCCAAAAATAAGTAGATCACTACGGTGTGTTTCAGGCGGAAATTTTATTCTTGAAGAAAGTAACCTATATTTTGGAGGAAACGTGGATAAGATGCAGTTGCGTAAAGAATTGTATCACCAAGAAGTCTCCCCGAATGCATATAAGCATCAGGGAGACTTCGCTGAGGCCGGAGCACACATCTTTACTAGGTTTCCAAGTAACGAGAAGGCCGAAGAGACCGCAGAATTTGCCAAGGAAGATGCATCACTTGATTAGTTGATGGTTGATAACCCAATTGGTTTGTGTAAAATCAAAAGTAGACAGTGGATGCATATATAAGAAACGGTTGAGCACGTTATGTTTCCGTATCCGGCGCTCGCCAGGTTAAAGCTACAGCTACAAGGAGTGGCAGAGTTGCCACATCTCGAGTCAGCTATTGCGCTTTGTACTTGAAAACTTTTAGTATTTGGCAATAGGGCGCAGTTATTTTATGACATATATAAGGTCTGGTACCTAGCATGAGTTTTCCCCTTTGGTCGTCAAACAAATTCTTCTAACACTATGCGCACATGTAGGCTATGTGAGGTCTTTATTGACTCGCCAGTTCAACCCAATCTAATCTCGCAGACCAGCCAGTTAAACCTAACTGAATCTTACATCTTCATAAACAATTAACTGCATACGTCTTGGGAGACCGAATAACATCGCTAATTTGACTTTAAGAGTCACCCTCACAAACTTACACTCTTACTCACATTTCTTCGACTCGACAAATTTTATCTCCATCAAAGTAATAATTTGAATGGCCCACTTAGTATTTGACCGAACTGAGAGTGTCTACTTTAACAAATGCACTACTTGGATAAAGTTTAGCTAACCGCAAGCAAAAGGGAAACTATTGGTTTGATATGCACAAATGAATTTATAGATGTTTGCATGTGTGTGCGCTTTATTAAGCGGGGGAAGTGCTGTTAAGTGTGTTATATAGTAAACGTACTCAATTGCGTATGACAAAACGATTAGTACAGTAAGTACAAAGTCTCGCATGCCTATTTTGTGTTGGTCATATCACAATAGTTTGGTAAGGAGTCGTAAAATGCATACCATCACACATACACACACATAAATACATACACTTGTCACCACATTTGTTTGTTCAGTTTGAGTGACAATCCATTGCAACACATGTGTTTGTAATACTTACATATAAATATTAATGAATAAGTTGACATATTTAAATACTCATAAAATATGTATAGATGTATAAAGAACTAGCAGAACCGGCAGACGTTGTTCTGCCCTATATTTTTGTCTATCTGCATACATTTTAGTAAGCTTATTCCGTCAAACTCTGCCCTCCCCACTCTTCACTTTTTCCTAATCCTTTTATTCACTCCACCCTCCGTATTTTTCGCTTCATCTATCTCTATCTTCGCCCCATTCTATCTCTTTCTCAGTCTCCTTATTCTTCTCTATTTTCTCTTCTCTCAAGTTCTTCTCATCCTTCTTCTTCCCTTATTGCCAGTCCCAGAGGGTGGTATGTATTATGTTCCAGTCCCATTCCGAGTTCCAGTCCCTGTCCCACTCCTAGTCTCAGTACCAGTCCTAGTGCCAATCCCCGTCTCTGGTCTACTTCCTGGAAAAGGGATCGTAAATACTAATATAGACAAGTTTATATACCAAATTTCAGACAAATCGATTAGGACGTATGTAAATAGGAATGTGGGTATTATTAACTCATGTCTTAATTTCGGCTTCGCATGCATATTTATCAGTTTTTCTAGGTTGATCACAATGAAAATTAATTTACAGCTCTCAGCAACAGCTTTCATTTGATATCCATAATACACACACATTCTAGGATATACTCCTACATGTCCACGTTTCGGCCTATATCTCGAGACCCTAGTCACCCAGCGCCATAAAACTTACTCTGTACTAAAGCACACATCAACAGCTTCAATTTGATACCCATAATGTAAAAACACATGCTAGTGTTACCCTGATCCACGTTTTGGCATATATCTCGAGATCCTAGTTACCTAGGGGTATGAAAATTATTCCCTACTAAAGAAATCATCAACAGCTTTCATTTGTTATCCTTATCCTATAAACATATTCTAGGGGTCCACGTTTTGGCCTATATCTCGAGACTTTAGTCATCCGGGGGTATGACAATTACTCTCTACTAAAGCACTCATCAACAGCTTTCATTTGATATCCTTATTCTGTAAACACATTCTTGGGGTACCCGGGTCCACGTTTTGGCCTATATCTCTAGACCCTAGTCAACCAGGGGATGAAAATTACCCTCTACTAAAGCACTCATCAACAGCTTTCATTTGACATCCATATTCTATAAATACATTCCAGGGGTACCCGGGTCCACGTTTTGGCCTATATCTCGACACCCTGTGCGTCGATGGCAACCAAACCTATGTGCAAACCACCACGTGAGGTATACGCAACTTATGTGAAAGTTTGAACAAAATCGACTGGCGCATCTCTTCAAGCACCGGCTACAAACTAACACACATTTTAGGCTTTATTTTTGTCTTCTTCTTTATACATAAAAATCACGTGTCACATTGTTTGTCCGCGATGGACTCCTAAGCTACTGAATCGATTTTGAGTTTGTTTCACACCCCGTATGTAGTTTGATCTAGCTTGAAATATAGGATAGGTTATATCTCAGTTTATATTCGCAGTATTATTTTATTGCAAATTTTTTTATAAAAAGATTAAAATGTTACGTATACGCACCGGCACTCATATTTTCAGGTGATGCGGATATACTTCCGTGTAATTGGTTGATGTTTAATTAAACAACGGGCTTATCAATAAAAAAATTATAGCGAATGATATCAAGTATAGGGGGGATGAGGGGATTACCCCCGGACCCCGGGTTTCTGAGGGGGCCAGCGATTTACAAGTACTAAGACATTTTGTTTTAATTCAGCAGAGTCTTTAGTTGTTCCGTGTGCAATTTTTAAGCCGAATTTCAAAAGCAACGAATATTTGCATTTCCTTTTAATATTATAGTGAAGTGTGAAAAATAAAAATATATATATATAAAAGGAAAGGCTAAAATGTGTATTAGTTGGTCGCCGGTGTTTGAAGAGATGCGTCGGTCGATTTTGTTCAAACGTGGACCCGGGTACCCCTAGAATGTGTTTATATATTACGGATATCAAATGAAAGCTATTGATGAGTTCTTTAGTACAGAGTAATATATTATAAAGCTTGGTGACTAGGGTCTCAAGATATAGGCCAAAACGTGGACCCGGGTACCCCTAGATTGTGTGTGTAATATGGATATCAAATTAAAGCTGTTGTTGAGAGCTCTAAAGTAATTTTCATTGTGATATTCGATTTAGTCGCATCAACCTGTCAAAACTGATAAATATGCATACGAAGCCGAAATAATACCCACATACCTATTTACATATGTCCTATTCTATTTGCTGAAATTTGATATATAAATTTGCCTGTATTAGTATTTACGATCCTTTTTTCCTAGAATCAGACCAGAAACGGACTTGGGCTGGGATTAGGACTAGGACTGAGACTGAGACTCGGAGGTGGACTGGGACTGGGACTGGAACAAAAGAGATAGACTGAGAGATAGATAGAATGAGACGAAGATGGAGATAGATGAATCGAAAAAGACAGGGGGAGGAGTGAATAAAAGGATTAGGAAAAAGTGAAGAGGGCGAGGGCAGAGTTAGATGGAAAAAGCTTTTTAAAATGTATGCAGATAGGCCAAATTTAGGACAGAACAACGTCCGGTCTGCTAATATAAGATATATTTACATCTATACATAGTCTTGTGTTTGAAGTGGTGTTTTCTAAAAATCTTAAACTAGAATTGCAGTATTATTTTCCTTCACAAGTACCAACCCCTTTTTGTTAGTTTGACTTGACTTAAGTTAAGGTCACATCTGCTGGAAATTACTAACCAAGAGGTTGAAAGTGTTCAAAATATAAAATTCATTTTATTATGACTTTATCTG
The DNA here is from genome assembly GCF_040869045.1 of Eurosta solidaginis. Lineage (NCBI taxonomy): Eukaryota > Metazoa > Arthropoda > Insecta > Diptera > Tephritidae > Eurosta > Eurosta solidaginis. Next base: position 334,341,300 of record NC_090319.1, on the reverse strand, counting down.
CCACTTTCGAAGTGGTTTTAATAATTTCTCAATTTTCAATAAGTGCACACGATGTCCAATCAATTTTCGAATGCATAGCTTAAAGTGCAAATGGCATATGACTAGTGCTCGATTTTAAGTAAAATGCAGCAAAAAGTTAATAATACGACTGAAGTTGTTGTTATTAAAAGGCTAGAAAAAATGGCAGCGGCAAGAGAGAAGATCAAATGATATCCCACTCTAGATACAGAGAAACCACTTATATTTTATTCTTACTAGAAGCACTGCGCCCTTTGTGCAGATCTATTGGGCAAGAACTTTCAGCCTAATTTTGTATCTGGAAGCTTTTGATGTGTCAAATAACCTCTTCAGGCTGTTTTCTCCATATCATATAGGGATTAAGAGTCCCATCACCTATTTGGGATTGTCTCTGCCTAGAGAGAGCGACGCATTCGCAGAGAATGCGAACCGGCTTTTCATCATCCAACTCGCAGAAACGACAAATTTGGGTATCGGATAGATTTAATTTACTTAGCTGATATCGTAGACCACAGTATCCCGTAGAGTACACAGTAAGAGTTCTCAGGTCCTCTCTGCTTAGATTAATGAGTTTGGCTGGTACTTTCGGGGGTGGAAGTATTAACAGTTTGGCCTGCCTTTGACCTGGGCAGTTAATTCAGTGACGTCTGAATTGTTTAGTTTCCCAGTTACTTATAGTTTCCCTTCTTTTGTAAGTGAACAAAATGGCTCTGGACCATGAATGCTGCTATAGCTCCCTGCTTTGCTAGGTAAGCTGCATGTTTATTACCATCATGTCCCTGATGTGCGGGAACCCTTCCTAGCAAAACCTTGTTTTTGGATCCCAGGTCATACAGGATTTCAGTGCATTCATCCACTAGCTTAGATGTAACTGTGTACGATTGCAAGGCACGCAGGGCCGCCTGGCTATCCGACATAATGTAGATGCTCTTCGATGTTGAGCCTCTCCCCAGACTTCTATTGCATGGATTTCTGCCTGAAATATGGGGTAGTATCCCATTGGTATCGATTTTTTGAAGTTCGGCCCATATACGCCAGCCACCGTTCTTCCGTCATCGAATTTCGATCCATCCGTGAACCAGACCTCTGGGTTATGGTCGTTATAGGGATTCCTTGATCCCAATAGGTCCTGCCCACAATGGATAATTCAAAGTTCCGTGAGATTCTGAGCTTAGGGACATTACGTCACGCAGTTCTAATGTGGGATTGATATGAATTTTCTTATTACTTTCATATGCAAAATCATATTTCCTTCCTTCAACTCAGAAATATTTGCAAGTCTTATAGTTCGCCTAGTGTTGCCTATTTCTCTATCAGAATGGGGAAGGGAGGCATTCCCACTAAAGCACTAAGTTCATCAGCAGGGGCCGTTCTCATTGCACCCGTTATGCAAATGTAAACCGCAAACCTCTTCTAACAGGCACCCCTATTAGATGGATACTTCCCATGGCAGGACAGGTTTGCCTACATCAAGTTTAAGTTTTACTTTTTGAACAAATTGAACTCTGTAAGGCATATGCTCTCTTGGCCGCACACGAAGAGTAATTTTCTATGAAATGTGATCAAGAACTAACCGGACACATGGGCGAAGCACGCTGGAAAAGAAATAATGGAAGTCCATCCTTTTGGTTTTACTCCTTAGGAGAAATCATATCGTTACTACGCAACGGCTCTCTTGCTATGGCTTAAGTCACCGTATTTTATGTGGTATCACAAGATTCCTTCATGCTCTCCAAGTCAGCTTCCCCTTCCAGGGCAGCTACCTCCTTACCTTACCTAACAGTACCAATGGCTACTATCTGTGCACTGCCTTATAGATAGGCTTGAAAAGAGGCTAGACGTACTATCGGTGCTGCACGAGTTGTAAAGAGGATTAAGAGGAGAAAGTCGTGGTGGCGTAGGGCGACGATTTCTAGCGATTTTCTGCCTTTCTTTATGATCTGTGGCAGATTGTGGGGTTTGACAGCAAGGACTTGGCAGCATTTATCCGGTCCTCAAATTGATTCGAAGAGGAAAGATGATTGTGTCTTTCCGTGGTATCGCAACGTTCCTAATGTCACGGGCGTAAGGGCAACCACTTCAGAATAACTTAATCTTTTTCTTTATTTAATGAAGTTCGTAAAAATTTATTTTTGTATTTCTACAATGGAAATGGGTTGAACGAGCTCATATGCTAACCTATAGCTAAAAGGTTCTTTAAATTCCACAAAATTCACTTATTTTTTGCCTCATTTTAGTTTATTTATTCATTTTGCTACATAATTTATGTTTATTATGTGACTTACCACCAATCTCGACGCTCAACACAAAAATATGCATCTGGGTATATACGAAGTTAACATGTGGTCGAGGAAAAATCAAATATATTTTCTTGAATTGTTAAGTAAGGAAATGCTCCACTTGGACAAGTATCAAGAAAAATTTTATATTCTTTTTCACACATAAAATTCTTCAGAATGTACGCACTGCCGCAGTCATAAAATTATAAACAAAATTCTACAAAAAAAGTCTAATAAACCAGCAACAAGCGTTTTGTGCAAGATTGTTGGAGTGTAATGGAAAACCGAAATGAGTTTAGAAAGATACGCATAAGTTTGTCTGAATTTTCGCAAGTGTAACAAAATGACGGCTATGGAATGTGTATATACATTAGAGTGGGTTACAAAAGCTAGTTGCTTTCCTATAAAAACATTGCCATGAACAACCACAGACCTCAAAGTCTTCTTTCTTCCGTTGTCCCAAATCTCGTATTCCTCCTTTTTGAGCGGTACTACTTACCTGTTTACTGAACGAAATTTATGAAAAGGCAAGAAATGGCAAGAAAAGGAATGTAATTTATCAGCTGTCAACTAGCTATCGAGATGTTATCAAAAAACATCGATTTACTATCGCAAAGTTATCGATTGCTTATTGAAAAGTTATCGTTAAAGATATCGATTTGTTATTAAAAATTCCTCGCTTTCCTGTCGGGGTGTTACCACTTTGTTTGCTGAGTGTTATCGAAAAATTATCGGTTTGTTATCGAAAACTTATCGATTTACTATAGAAAATTTGTCGAATATTCAACGAAATCTTATATATGTGTTATCAAGAAGTTAAAGATTTCTCCACGGAAAGTTATCGACTGCATATGAGCGTGTATCAATTTGCTACTTGCCAATTGTTTTAGAAAAGTTGGGGATTTATTATAGATAAATATAAATTTGTTATGAAAAAATTCCCAGTGTTATGAAAGGTTATCGTATTGTTATCAAAAGGTTATCAATTTGTTATCAAAGTGCTATTAATCTCTTATTCACGTTTTCAGGGCTTGTTTTGAAACAGATACCGATTAAAATTTAATTCAAAATTAATGACACAACTGTAACCCTTCCAAACTAATAAAGAACCCGAGGACACTACGGTAATTGCACTCTCAATATTAGGGCGATGCTAGAGCAAAAACTTTTCATTATGAATATACAGATGAAAATGAATATTCTTGAGTTAACTGTTATTAAGTAAAATGGAACGCATTATGGTTCACTCAACCAAGTATTTTTTTTTTTTTCAGAAAAACAAATTTGTTGAGTTATTTCAACAAACAAAAATCTGTTGGTATCACAGAAATTTCAGTTTATTGACCTCAAATTTGGCTTATTTTACCAGTTTATTTCTTTCAGCAAAAAAGCCGGCGATGTTCATCTTAAATAGTCCAAAAAATATTTGTTTCTGGCAATTTTAGGTTAGGATGTTGTTACAATAATTTGTTTGACGAAAAAAAACGGGAAACCCCCAACTAGAAACAAGGACTTGCCTTATAAAAAACTCCATCCTTTTTGCAAATACTTAAAGTTCTCAATCTTCCTTCTATCCATTTACCAATGGAAGATGTATGGTCTGGGATGAGCGACGCCTCTTTAGTATTTCTTTGCGTGTATGAGATTATTACCTTGATCACTGCCCGGCTATCAATATATATTAACAATGCAGTTATCTTGTAGATTTCTGAAGGATCTTCTTATTTCTGGATCAACAGATGAGACAACACACCCGAACCCTTCTGCTAATTTATAACCATATGCATACACGTATCCTGCCATAGACCAACTTTTGCGCTGACCCTCCAGCTCTATTGTGGTCACAAGATATCCATCGAAGCTCAGGCACAGGAAAATGCAGCCTGTTTGCTCTAAATTAGATGGCGTTATACTGCTATGTTCATACGGCATGAACTCAAGCTGCCCAGTGGCCTTAAGTCTTTTCGCAGATGCTACACTATACTTCTGGCCATAGGGTTTGCAGGTGAGATGTACAGAAAGGCATGCAACGCCGCTGTCGGGGTTAGATTTCAGCGCTGTTATTATGCTTATGATTGAAAACATAAATTACCCTGTCCATAGTAAATTATGTGTTTGAAAATTTCCATACTAGGCCCCACGTGATCCTAGCATCCTCTTGCAGGCACACACTGACATGGTGGATTTCTTCGCTTTCTCTTCCACATAAGAGTTTCTACGACGACTTACTGTATTAAATAATTTCTAGATATTTTGTGGTGTATTTAGTCAGTTAAACCGACTTCAGAATACCAGGCATGTACATCCTGAAGCATCTGATCCACCAGAGAGCTCATTTTTGACAGACACCTGCCACTTGTGATCCGTGCAACGTTATCGGCATACATCGGAAGTTTGACTGGTTCTCTGTCGAATGGTCTAACATTTGCTGATGACTAGTGGCTGATGACTAGTGATATTAATACCACGCTCCTGCGGCGTTCCTCTTTTTACAGATTTTTTGGCTTCGCATATACCCCATCCCGACTTGATTGTTTTGCGGCTTACCATGGAGCCAATGCAATTTTTAAGGCCAGTACACTTCAATCCAGTTGATACTGTCCATTATTGCGCGTTTCAAGTGATTGTTGAAAGCTTGGGCAATGTCCAGAGAACACCAGGGCTTTCTCTATATTCTGCTAGCTCTACGCTCTGCGAGTATTTGGTACTCCATTTTTATAACTAAGAGGTCCGTTCCAATATAATATATATTCACGTATATTTATCTACACATAGTGCAATAAACCCCATGTGCAAAATGACCAAGGTCCAAAGACTTTTACGCGCTTTTGGAAACACACATACTCATAGAAGCAGCAGCATCGCATCACCCCAAAACAGCAGCAAATATTGCAGGGATTTCCGCTTTGACAACGTTTTGGCGCAGCTGCCACCAACACTACTACCCCCTGATATAGCCACTTATGTGAAAGTGTAATAGTTTGTAGTTGTTGTTGTTGCTGTGCGCAGTGACTTTTCCGTTTGCAATGAAAACTTGCTGCCAAATGTTGCATTTATTTTGTTAGTTTCCGACGGGGAAAATGACGAACGGGGCAAAAAAACCTCATACACTTTTAGACGAAGAAAATGAGCAATAAAATTGCAAGAAAAATAAATGTTTCTACACACACACACACACAGACAAAAATATACATAAACCTATATATGTATTTTTGTGGTAATACGCAGCTACCCCATGGATTTATGCTATTATATCCAGCAGTGTACGCATACACACTTGCATATGTATGTATTTGTAGAAACAGGAATAAGTTGGCTGTCTAAACTTGTCGGACATTTTGGCATGCATGGCCAATCTAAAGTCACTCATACGCACTGTGGCACCAAATATGCAAGCCGAATTTTATGTTGTATTCATTTTTATACTCAGTTGAGCAGAGCTCACAGAGTATATTAACTTTGATTGGATAACGGTTGGTTGTACAGGTATAAAGGAATCGAGAATATATAGACTTCCATATATCAAAATCTTAAGTATCGAAAAAAGTTTGATTGAGTCATGTCCGTCCGTCCGTCCGTTAACACGATAACTTGAGTAAATTTTGAGGTATCTTGATAAAATTCACTACGTGGGTTCCTGGGCACTCATCTCACATCGCTATTTAAAATGAACGATATCGGACTATAACCACGCCCACTTTTTCGATATCGAAATTTTCTAAAAATCGAAAAAGTGCGATAATTCATTACTAAAGACGGATAAAGGGATGAAACTTGGTAGGTGAGTTGAACATATGACGCAGAATAGAAAATTATTAAATTTTGGACAACGGGCGTCGCACCGCCCACTTTTAAAAGAAGGTAATTTAGAAGTTTTGCAAGCTGTAATTTGGCAGTCGTCGAAGATATCATGATGAAATTTGGCAGGAACATTGCTCCTATTACTATATGTATGCTAAATAAAAATTAGCAAAATCAGAGAAAGAAAAATTTTCGTAAGTCAAATTTAAAAAAAAAGTTAATATCTTTACAGTATATAAGTAAATTATGTCAACATTCAACTCCAGTAATGATATGGTGCAACAAAATGCAAAAATAAAAGAAAATTTCAAAATGGGCGTGGCTCCGCCGTTTTTCATTTAATTTGGCTAAGATAATTTTAATGCCATAAGTCGAACAAGAATTTACCAATCATTGTGAAATTTGGTAGGGGCTTAGATTTAATGCCAATAACTGTTTTCTGTGAAAAAGGGCGAAATCGGTTGAAGGCACGCCCAGTTTTTATACACAGTCGACCGTCTGTCCTTCCGCTCGGCCGTTAACACGAAAACCTGAGCAAAAATCTATATATCTTTACTAAACTTAGTTCACGTAATTATCTGAACTCACTTTGTATTGGTATAAAAAATGTTCGAAATTCGACTATGACCACGCCCAATTTTTCTATATCGAAAATTACGAAAAATGAAAAAAATTCCATAATTCTATACCAAATACGAAAAAAGGGATGAAACATGGTAATTGGATTGGTTTATTGACACAAAATATAACTTTAGAAAAAAAAAATTGTAAAATGGTTGTGGCACCTACCATATTAAGTAGAAGAAAATGAAAAAGTTCTGCAGGGCGAAATCAAAAGCCCTTGGAATCTTGGCAGGAATACTGTTCGTGGTATGATATATATAAATAAATTAGCGGTACCCGACAGATGATGGTCTGGGTCACCCTGGTCCACATTTTGGTCGATATCTCGAAAACGCTTCACATATACAACTACTACCAATCCCTTTTAAAACCCTCATTAATACCCTTAATTTGATACCCATATCATACAAACAAATTACAGTCACCCCTTCTGGTCCACCTTTATGGTGATATCTCGAAAACGCATCCACCTATAGAACTAAGGGCCACGCCCTTTTAAAAAACTCATTAACACCTTTCATTTGATACCCATATCGTACAAACAAATTCTAGAGTCATCCCTGGTCCACCATTCTGGCGATATCCCTAAATGGCGTCCACCTATAGAATTATGGCCCACTCTCTCTTAAAATACTCTTTAATACCTTCCGTTTGGTACACATGTCATACAAACACATTCATGGTTACCCTAGGTTCATTTTCCTACGTGGTGATTTTTCCTTATTTTGTCTCCTTATATTTCAACTGAGTATGTAATGTTCGGTTACACCCGAACTTAGCCTTCCTTACTTGTTTATTTTTTTTTTTTGATTGCACGAGGAGAAAATATTGAAAAACTTTAAGTCAGTGTGGGACTTTCATACTGGTAAAACATAAACTAGTTTTATTGAAATCACTACAACTAGGCACAGTTAAACATTTAATTGAAAGAACTATAATAAACGCATGGAGGTGGAGAGTTTAAGTTAAAAATGGTTTGACATATGTTCCACAAAATTAAAAATTTTTATTTCAGCTTCTTGCTTTTCGATTTACATAATCTGTGCTTAGCAACACTTTAACGAATTTCATTAAGTTTCTATTTCACACTCAGAAAAGAGGATATCTTTTTTGTAAGGAAAACTTTTCTGCTTTGTAATACCGCCGAAATCGTTGAAAAATAGGTAACCTCAGTATCACTAATATTACTATGCCTAGTGCGATATCACAAAAAGATATCATCATCTTTGCTATCAAACTATTTTGAAGATCTAATAAAAGCTTCCAAGTACATGACGTCCTGCTCCACTACGTGGCGCAAATTATCTTAAAATGGAGCTGCCATAAAGCGCTGCCTTGCGCCACTTATCACCGGGCAGCTTCAGATAAGATGAACTACCGTTTGCGCAAGTGATTTAAGGTATTGGAAAGCGCAATACAAAGCTTTATAGCTTCAAAGCTTATGCAACCCAATTGTATACCTCACTTACGCGAGGGGAATACTGTCACAAATATGAATGCATCATACACATATTTAGCAGGCGAGGCTCTCGTAACCCCAAGTTCCTTATGAAGCTCGGCAGTGTCGAGCGCGGGATAGCCCGGAAGGTTTTTTGTGGTCATTTAATCGTTTCCGAGAAGGTCGGGCCAGTACTTCAATGCTGCTTTGTTAGCCAAATGTATCCGTTCTATATCCGGCAAAGAACCATCAACATCGATAACAATCATCGAAGCCTTCAGGGAGTACCTTTTCTCATTAATACAACAACAGCATCACCGTTTCCCCGTGTTCATCATTTTTACAACCCCCAACAGCAATAATGATAAACTCAAAGCTACTTTACTTCATTTTATGTTTAAAATTTTACTGTTTATATTTAATTTATTAGATGTATCTTAGCTGCTCGTTTAACGGGAAATTGCATGCTTCAATATTTTAAAATCTGGCTGAGTGTTGCTTTGTCTTATTTAAATTTAAATAAAAGCAAAAATCTGATGGTAAGGCATTATCTTGGACGAGTGCAAGTATATCAGTGTGTACAACAACTTACTTCCGGGCTTTCAACTACTACATATATTGGTTCACTTAGCGCAGTTATGAATATATTAGCAACAGTAGTCTTTTTCGATCCATTGTATGTATTAAAATAAAAATAACGATAATATTTTGCAAGCCAGATGAAAACTAAAATCAGATTATAGAAAAATTTTGCTCTTAATTGAGCTTCTATTTCGCAACATAGCCAACACATTTAAAAATTTTGGCACAAAAAATTGTTACGGGTTAGGAGTTAGAATATACCCGCGGTAGAAATGCCTGTCGCAAGAGGTGACTAAAGTATCAAAGATATTCAAGGGGTTGTCTAGCGCAACCCTTTCCAGGGGTTGCCAGCGCAATATATAGCTTCTGGAACCCAATTGTCAACCTCACCTATCCGTGGCGAATCCTGTTTCCTTAACAGCCGAGTATATCACATCGTTCCCGAGATGGTCGGGCTTGGTACCGGAACGTACCGGATCTGCATCTGACAAAGGACCATCAACTTCGATAACACTCCCCAAAGCCTTCGGGGAGTGTGCCTATCGCTACAACAACAACAACAAAATTCAAAAATTGTAGAATAAAGTAAGTGTTCTAAATGATGATGCAAAACGTGTTAGGAAATTTCTGTCTAAACGAATTTGTCTGCAGAAACCCCGATTATTTGAACTTCATATTTAAAAATAATGATTCAATGACAAGCGGTTTCAGGATATAGCCTTTTTCAAATATGAGACTCATAGTAGTTTTTTGGAAAGTGAGGAAAAAGGGGGAAAATTTAGTCCCCGTTTTCACGACGGTCGCTGTAATATGATGGTAGTATGCTTCGCCTACCTCAATAAAGATCCTGGGTTCAAGCCCCGATCAAAGCAAAATCAAAATTTATAAATAACTTTTTTCAATTAGAAAAACGGTTTTCTAAGCATCGTCCGTAGTGATTTCTGCCATGAAAAGCTTCTCAGTAAGAACTCATCTGCTTTTCAGATGGCGTTTTGTGTCGACATAAAACATAGAAAAATTAAAAGGAGCACGACGCAAATTGCGAAAGGAGATCGGCCTAAAATCTCTTCGGAGGTTACCATGCCTCGCTTTTGTTTATTTAATTATTTCAAAAGCCTCCCCAATGCGATAAAAAGGTTTGCGTAATAGTGTGTGCTATTATACTAAAACTCAAACAGAATTTTATGTGTCGAATAAATTGAGATATTTTAGTTAATACATTTCATTTATTTTGTTTTAAATTAATGAAAGCTACTAAATATGCCAAATCCCGTGCGCTGGGTAAAAAAAACGCATACAAAAAGGAAGTAAGTGGGCGTTGGACCCCCAGTCTTTTGAAGGAGTGGTTAATTGACACACGGGACAGCAAGGCTTAACAAAAAAAAAGTGATAAAGGTTTCTTTTTTTTGGTTTTTTTTATGTTACGTGGAAGCAGGAAATGTTTAAGGTTGTTAAGCCTCGGTGTTACTCTCTGTAGCCGCGAGCCTCTCCGAGTATAGGACTCCCTTTCTTTTTCTTCATGTGCTACCCACTAAAACCTATCCTCCCACGGCCAGCGCATTCTCCGCACCTGGGATCGCGTTTAGCATAACTTCGGGTACGGAAGCGCACCTCCACCTTGTTTCTCTGCTGGTGCTATCGTCGCATTGGTAGAGGCTTTTATCACCGGGGATCGAGGCACCTTGATGCTCATTTGAAAAACGGTTACGCCGCTATCATTAACATCGTTACTTTTACGCATTTCAATTGTTTGGTTCATTTCTTTTCAGTTGGGTCTCCGCTCCAAGCCGCTGTCTCCGCCCGATGTGCAGTCGCCGTTTTAGATTCCCGTGATTATCTTTCCATGCGCAGGGAGGCCACGCGAGGGTTGACACAGGTCCTTGTGATAGTCTGTGTTCAGAGCCAGAATCCGGCGTAAGTTAGGAGTCATCTCAACTGAGCCTGCACCGCCAACTTAATGGTGATGTGGCTCCGAACGTACTTGGGGACCTGCCAAGGTTTTAACGAGACGGAGACGAAGACGATATTAGCCCACCAGCGGTTTCGACGAGGTGCCACCCTCGGCTACTAAGATGGTAGAATACCGTTCACGCCAGCCCATAGCAATCTTTTCCTTAACACTGGGCTCGATCATGCGGATGCTTATTGAAGTTTTAAGGCAGCACCCACTCACCCTGCCACCAAGATTAATTGGGTATGTGTGGCCAATTGCGCCACGCTCTCCTGTAAGATCGCTCTTGGTCGGGGACTGCTTATTGGTTATTCCACTAACCTACAAGAGGCCGTCCCGATCCGCCACCTTGTGACCCCTGTGGAGTCCTGAGCTCAGCCCCATCCCATTAAGGTTTCTATTGGTTTTATAATTGCCATTATTATTATTATTATTATTATTTTACTTTTTATTTTTTTTATTGTTATTATTATTATTATTGAATTTGTTTTTTTTTTTTTTTTTTTTAGTATATCCTTATTGGGTATAAATCATACACTTTGGAGGCCTTAACCTAAAACAAAATGTACAAAATTAACAGTTTCTATTTTTGTATATATGTATATGTGTTTGTTTAAGCCAGGAAGTTTCTGGTAATGTGGCAGGTATCGATGATGACTGACTTCTGGATGTTGTTAATCAGGCTTTCGTGTAACCCAAGCATGTCCATATTTGTTCTGAGATGCTTGTCAATTACGCCTTCAGCGCTTATCACCACTGGGATAATTTTTATTTCTGTAAGTTTCCAGTTCCTCTTAGTTTCAACGGCTAGCTCGGCATACCTACTGATTTTTTCGGCGTATGTACGAGTCATGTTTCTTGTAGCCGGAACTGCAACATCAATGAAGAAGCCTCTACTTTCTCTTTTATCGAGGATCGAGATATCGGGCGGTTATGGAGTCTCGTGTGGTCTGAGTATATTGTTCTGTCATAGTAGATCTTCACGTCTTCATTTTCCATAACTGGTTCTGGATTGTATCTGTAGTACGGCACTTCACCTACATGGATGTTGTATTTGTTAAACAGGTTCTTGTGGAGAATTTTTGCAACGTTGTTGTGCCTTCGTGTGTACTCAGTTTGAGCTAGGTTTGTGCAGCCTGAAATTATATGGTCAATGGTTTCCGTTTGACTCATACACCTTCTGCAAGTATCACTAGTGACATTTGGATCCTTTATTACATTCTTTATGCAGTTTCTTGTTGGGATTACTTGATCTTGTATAGCAATCATAAAAGCCTCGGTCACAGCAAACGAGTTTCCATTCAATATTCATTTGTTTGACATCAATTTGTCAACATTTTCAGCGTTAATGGACCTGTAGAACCGACCAAGAATAGGCTTTATTGACCACTTTTGTTCCCTTGAAGTTTTCTCTTCTGCTTGTCGGGTAAAGCTTCCCTTCAAATTTAGGGGTATTAAGTTTCTATCTGCTTCAGTTATTATTTTTATCAGGCGAGATCTTTCAGATTTTAGCTGGAAGTACCATCGAAGAGATTCTATTTGATTATCATGGAGTGTTTGGAGATCAACAAGCCCTCGTCCTCCATCTCTCCTTGACATTACCATTCTTTCACAGCATGATTTGGGATGAATGGATTTATAGGATGTAAGTATAGTTCTGATTCTTCTTTGTGGCGATTGAATGCCAGTTGCTGTCCATATGATAACACCAAAACTGTACAAAAGGACAGGTATTGCAAATGTATTTATTGCTTTGATTTGGTTTTTGCTATTTAGATTCGCTTTAGCTATTTTATGCATTCGAGACGTAAACTCCCTAGTCAGATTATCTTTGACTTTTACCTTAGCAATACGTTTATTCTGCGCCATTCCTTGATATTTATATATTTCTCCTTCTTCCATTTGTTTAATATTTTCGATGTCTTCATTCTGGTCATCATATCTCGATATCTTGCCTTTGGTAGTATGTATTTTTTTACACTTTTCCAGTCCAAATTTCATGTTGATGTCATTGCTGAACATGGCTACGAGTTTTATTAAATGGTCCAAGCTCTGTCGCGTAGATGCGCATATCTTCAGGTCATCCATATATAAAAGGTGACTCGGTACTTATTGGTTGGAACCGCCTTTAATTTGGAATCCATATTTACTGTTTTTAAGAAGGTTACTAAGTGGGTTGAGTGCAATGCAGAACCAAAGAGCAGATAAGCAATCGCCCTGGAAGATTCCACATTTTATGTTGATAGCTGAGGTTTTGAACCATTTCTGTATTTGTAGGCATTTAAATATTTGTCCCCCAGTGTTGCATATTGTAATATAAAAATTCAATTATTTTGGAGTTCACTTTGTAGATGTTCATAACTTCTATTAGCCAGCTATGTGGTACACTGTCAAACGCTTTCTGGTAGTCTATATAACATGCATTTAAATTTCTAGATTGGCTGAAGGTCTGTTCTAGTACAACTTGGTCAATGGTTAGCTGTTCCTTACATCCTTTAGCATATTTACTGCATCCTTTTTGTTTTTCAAAAATAATATCATTTTGCGTTAGGTGGCTGTTAATAAGGTGGTTAAGGCAAGCTGTCATAATTTTGTATATAGTAGGCAGGCAAGTAATAGGCCGCCCGTTCGCGGGATTCCCATTAAATCCCTTGTCTTTTGGGAGCAGGTATGTGACACCTTGTGTAAATTCTTTCGGAAATTTCCATGGATTCTGGATGCAATCACTAAGAAGCTCTGTCTGTTTTAGATGGATTTATTATTATTATTATTAATATTGTTATTATTATTATTATTATTGTTACTATTTTTATTACCTTCGGATCTGCACGTTCTAATGTCAATTTGATATTGGCGAGGCGCGCAGTAAAGAGGGCTCTTTGATATGCGGTAAAATGGGTAAGTGTCTTTTAGCGATACATCAAAGCCTATTAAGGGAAAAACAGCTACCTATTATAGAAGTCCGTTACTCAATTAGCTAATAAAAATTTATTGTTAAAGCGACGAAGAAATGGTTTAACTATAGGATCAGATCAAATTATTTGTAGCGTATACATCTTAGGTAGAATGTCTATACAACAAAACAGGACGACATATACTTCCCTATACTACCTTTTTACATAAATCCAGACTTTAGGTATTCTTTTCAAATAGCCCACAATAGTTACCTGAGTGCTTGAGAGAAGGGGAAATCCTGTGAAGAAGGTTCGTCCTGGCTACTCATACTAATAAAACACTCAGACAGGCTTATCCTTCTTAAAAAAGGTAAGGAGAGCTTTGACAGAGACAATGTAATTTTGTCACACCTTCACAAGCTGACTAAATTGGTATTCTGGCCCCTTTCGCTCCAGAGGGAGACTGGTAATACGTGGATCACACCCATAATGGAGGCCGCTGGAATAAGGCTGCATTCTTAGATGTGGTACTTTGAAAAGCAGAGGGTAAAATCGACCTAACTGATTGCTGATCCTTTTCTATTCAGAAGTGGCAGCTACACAAAGAGACTTGGTGTATATTTTTTGCGAATGGATGGTGTAAGATTTCGCTTAATACATTCAATGATCTACGTACGCGTGTAGAGTCAAATACAAATTACGTTCATCAGCACCAATTGACTTTGTTGTCGGCGTTTATTGGAGAACATATGCTCTCTTATTTATAAATAAGCAAACGTACACAGGTGCATACTTCAAACACAGGGTGGTTGTTTATTTAGCTGCTTATATACAGTTGGCGGACCTATTTTAATTTCATTACGCTACAACCCAGTGACTCCATTTACGCTTACATTCTTTGGTACGCTATACAACACTTACACTTACTTTTTTTATTTTCCTATAAAGCATACCGCTTCCAAAGGCTACGTTTACGCTTGAATTTGCCTTAGGCTTCACATTCTGTATTGTCCCATACCAATCGTACCTCCCCTTTTTCGACTAAATGCCTAAATCGCAGAAATTTTTTGTCTAGAATTTTTGAGAGCGGCCTTTCTGTATAGTGTTCATTTGGTTCTCTCATACTTCTGCATCACATGTTCGCTGTTGCCTTCTATGCTTATGTGTGCAGTTTATGTTATGTCGTGTGCGTTCTTAGTTGCTGTTTAAGATTGTGAGTATTGACGCTTACGCTCTTTATTACTATGTATATATGTGAGTAAAGTCGCCTGCGTCTCACTGTTGTGCGTAGCCGTCTGTTGTATTATCTCCTCAGATTGCTGTTGTACTTGTGCAGCATTTATTTACTAGCCGCTTATGAATCGGTTGGACTGCAACATTCCCCAAAATATGGTATCATTTTTAGGCAGGAGGAGCGCACACCTGTGCAGCGTTACACCAAGTGTGCTTTCTATACAACTTTTCGAAAATTAGGTTGGCAAGTTTTAAAACAAACAAGTTGTTCCTTTGGAAGGACAAAGTCATTCTACTAATTAATGTTTTACCCCTTTCAAATTGTTGTTGTTGGTTTCGGGGAATATTATCGATGTTGATGGTCCCTTGCCTAATGTAGATCTGGTTCGTTTCGGCGCAAGACCGAACATTTCGGGAATGATTTAATATGAAACTGGAATCACTAGTGGAAGGTGACATTTGCAATTGGTTTGGAGAAGCCATAAATTGCGCAAGAAACCCCTTGTAAAATCTGTGCTACAAAACCTCTGGAATCATTTGGGTATTTTAGTTGCCTCTAACGATAGGAATACCTACCGCAGGTATATTCAAAGCCCAATAACTAAAAATCACCATGGACATTGCCAAAGATGTGAGGTCTTCCAGATAAAAGAACAGCTTCCGAAGTGAAATTTGCATCTTAGTTTTTCTACACAGTATTCATATACATATCTATAAACAGTTTTTTTTAAATTTTTTTCTTTCTTCAGTTTCTACTTATATGGATCAACTTGTATGTATATAAATTTACTTAATAAATAAATGCGGTTGCTAAGATGTAATATATGGCATGGACATAATCTAAAAGATGAACAGCTACCGCATATTTCCCGCTACCTCTACTACCTCCTGCTTTCTATATAAACTGAAACAATTTGCCAGCTTGTGAATTTGCTTTATGCTATTAGTTTACCTACTACGTTGGTTTTTTTCGAAACTAAGTAAGTAGGTATATATGTTACTGATTTCTTCTGTCTGTGCCCTATGGTGGCCCTATGGGGTTTTCTGTGCTGCTCATTAAATACAAAGCTCATAAAAAATTTATGACCGACACAGTAGAGAGTGCCACAGTAAATCCACCCATATACAAATACATAAATGTAGGCACACCTGCTGTCGTGTACACATGTATGTGTATATGTGTGTGTGTACTTGTCAAATAATTGAGCTTAGCTATAAAATGAAACTTTTCACAAAACAAGTCAACCGCGTTGTCATGTCATGTACTTATATTATAATCAAAAGATTTTATGTAACCTTTTGCTCCCTGAAGGCTACACACAAAGTATAAAGCTACCCGATTAACAGCCACATATTCATAAATATGAAAAGCAGCTATCCAATGGGATTGCGTCTGTCAATGGAGCTAAAATCGGGTGAGATGTACATATAAACAGCGCACGGTAGCGGTGCTTGAAAATAGGCAACAGATTTTCCTCGCTCTAGTGTTGAAGTAGCATCACGTGAATTCTCAGGAATCATCTGTGTGCCCTTATGATATTGATCTTATCGACCTTAACTATTTCGAATTAAGTTCTGTCTACCTTGAGCCATATTAAATGGCGAAAATATGAGCAAGTTTTTGCTCACACTAGATTATATGTGCAATGGGTTTTGGTCTACACCTTTTTCAGTTTATGTCCAGAAATTTAAAATTAAAGTTCAGAGTTTCCAATTTAAATTCAGAAATTTACAATTCAAGTTCAGAGTTTCCAATTCAAGTTCAGAGAATTACAATTCGAGTTCAGAAATTCCAGTTTGAATTCAAACATTTACAATTCAAATTCAGAAATTTACAGTTCAAGTTCAGAAATTCCAATTTAAGTTCAGAAAATTACCATTCAAGTTCAGAAAACTACATTTAAAGTTCAGAAAATTGCAACTCAATTTCAGAAGATTACGATTCAAGTTCAGAAAACTACAATTCAAGTTCAGAAAGTTTGTCAGGAATTTTTTCTTTCATGTAATGGAAATAAAAGTATGTAAGATGGTAAATTTTAGTGCTAATAATTTGATACAAGAATATGAACGCCTAGTATCTGTTAACGAAGCATTGGGCTTTTAAACTCACTTGAATCAATTTTGCTCACATAAAACAGATAGCGAAAAAAACCGTTTCCTCTCTTCTCTCCCCTATTCTCATAAGAGGGCAGTTACAAGGACATGCAGCTTTATTCTAAAGGTCACAAGCATTGATCTGTATTGAGTATGTCAGCAGTGATGACGAAATCTACGGGGCGTCCACAGTCCAGCAAGTGACGTATAAGTACTGTGTGCACAGACCAAGTTTTCGTCCACCTGCCTCTCGCAACTCTGTGGAGCTTTCCGCCATTCTCTGCTTCCAAACTGCGGTGTCGACTGAAGTACTTTCATAGCCGGAGCGTCCTCTCGCACTTGTTGCAAAGAGTTATCCTCCATTTGATTTCTTAGCTCGGGATGTACACGCCTTGGAGAAAACTTGGGGTACAGTATATCCAAGCCAACATTGTTAACGAAGCATCAACGCTTCCGCAAATAACATATAAGTATTATATTACGTAGTATGAATTGGAACAACTTTTGAAAAATAACACCCTACGTATAATTTTCTGAATTTGAATTGTAATTTTCTGAACTTGAAATGCAATTTTCTGAACTAGAATTGTAACTTTATGAACTTGAATTTAAATTTTCTCAACTTGAATTGCAATTTTCTGAACTTGTGTTGTAAATATCTGAACTTAAACTGGAAAAGGTGTAGGTTTTACTTAGTAAGTCTGATGTTGAAAACTGTATCAATCAGAAAGGACTTTGGAATAGTTGGATTTAGTAACTAAAATACAAGATGCGATGAATCTCCGAAGAGATTTAGACCGAACTTTTCTTCCAATTTGCATCGAGTTCCTTTTAATTTTTCATAGAAATAGGCGCGGGATTACCAACATATTTTACGGCGACTCCCAACGGCATTTGCAAGGGAGATAATACACTCGGAATGTTTGCCAAATGACTGCCAAGGAGCGACACCGCTTTTTAAAACTGTCATGGTAGGGGAAATTATTGCTTCGAAAAATTATGTCGAAAATAAAGTGTACCAAAAAAGTTCTTTTGGTATGTAATTTGTGCAACATAAACTAATTGTTACATACACGTGTGTATACGTTACTGATCTTCTCCTAAACGACTCGAACTGAATACCACCTTGAATGAGCTGATTGGACCTTATCAGTGCTGCTTCAGAACTGGTTAATCTACCAACACTTCCACTATGAACAAAAAAAAAAAAAAAAATAGGAAAGAAGAATTGACACACGTCTTCTACGGTTTTAGAGCTGCTTTTGATGGCATGAAAAGAAGCTGTCTATATGCCACTATGTCAGAATTCGATGTCCCCGAAAAACTTATACGGATGTGCAAAATGAGTTGGGAGAGCCTCTTCGACCCTGGCGAAATTAAACGGGTTTTCAGAGAGAGTGACCCCTTACAGTGCGATTTTTTTTAAATTTATGACTGAGCAAATTATACTTCCTGCATAATTTAACCTCTCGGCAATAATACTGTCCTAGAGCATACAAGGACTGAATTATGCTGTCGACATTGATATCATCGGCATGAGCTCCCTTGCTATAAGTTCTGCTTACCCCAAGCTGAGAGAAAAAGAGGAAAAGATGATTTGAGGGTGAATGAGGATAAAACGAAGTATCTGCTGTCATAAAGCAAAGAGTTAGCGCATTTTTGCTTTGACAACCACGCCCCTGTTTGAAAGCCAAAGTTGCGAGTAGCATAAGACTTCGCAAACTTGGAAACAAGCATTTATGGAAATAAGGTTTATGTGGCTGTTCGAGGGCAATTTAAGGCCAGTGAAATTAGTCCCGTTATGATACCACGAGAAGACATCACTACCTTTTCATCTTCGAACCATTTTTAGGACCTAATTCAATTGATGTCATACTCCACGATCTGGCGCAGATTATCTAGAAGTGGAGCTCTCAGAAAGCATTGCCTTGCGCTACTTAACGCCGAGCAGATCCAGTTGAGGTAAACGATCATTTTCTAGGGCGCTTCTAATCTTCATACACGCCCCAATTTAAGGGAGTGGCCAGTTAGTAGTCCTTCAGTTATGAAAACTGTTTCCCTACTTTTGGCGAGTTCATCTGAAATGCAACTTACCTGGATGTCAATGTGCGCCGGGTCCCGTGTAAGGTGTACGAGGTTCTGTTAGGCCATTTTTTGAAGAAATTGATGACAGCTTAGTGCTAGTTCAGAATTGAACGAATAAGAGCCCAGAGATTTAACAACACCCTTGCTGTCCCTGATAATAAAGATTTCGTTTCCGACATAGTATGTTCCTATCATAACTGAAGCTTCCATGATGGCTGATACTTCTGCCTAGAAGACAATATAGTGATCGGGTAGTCCGGGGGAGAGTTCGAGGTCAAATTCTTTTGAATAGACTCCACCTTCAACTCTGCTGATTAGCTTGGAACCCTCGGTATATATGGAAATGCTGCCAGTAGCAGCAAGGCATCTACATATCCGAATCCGTCCAATCATCTCTGCTGTTTTCAGTTGCTTTCTACGACTCCCATGGTAGCTAAGTGATTCGTTCATGGTGTGCCATGGGTTTATTGTTAATTGGAAAACTCTCTTAATCGCGCGGCTGATGTTTCCGCTGCTCAATAACTAGCAACCTCCAATAGTAGGATGTCTAGAATAATCTGAATAACTTTGGTAGGCGTTGTTCTCAGAACTTCAGGTTTCTTGCTCCTCACATATGTGGTAAACATATCCAGTAGGGATGAATGGGCGGATTCAGATAGGTGCTTTGCTGTTTATGGAGGTGCAGTCTATTGAAGGGAGCTAGACCTTCAACTCCCCTTCAAACAACCTCATCACTGTAGTGTTTTCTAGGCAGAAGTATCTGCCATCATGGAAGCCACAGTTATGATAGGGACAAACAATATCAGCTACAACATTTTTTTTATCAATAACATCCAGTCTGCTGGTAAATTACTCGCCCTCACTGGTACAATTCTGAACTAACAATTAACTTCCACTGAACTATTCAAAAGATGGCCCAACAGAATAGTGTATGCCTTACATGTGACCTCGGGAGCAGGGACGATGGGGAAAACTGGTATGATCACGCAGATTCTTCTTGACGAGGAAACCCTTGGTTTACGCCTTGGCACAAGCACGCGTTTGCCTAAGCACATTCAAGCCGAACAAAGATGCTTACAAACACCGCGGTGTCGCACAACGAAGAAAAACTTGGCCAAACTGGATTATTTAAGATACCATCACGTTGACCCCCTAAGTAGGGATACAATTTTCACACTTTTTGGATAACTAACTGAGCAATGCCTAATAGGTGGACGTGCAGAAAGATAAAAGCGCATTATCGTCGTTGCTTCAGGAGTTGTAAAGAAAATGAAGAAGAGTGAACGGTAGTGGCCTGGGCAGCGATTTTTAGGAGCATCCTTTTTGAATAATCTGTGCCAAAGAGTGTTGTATGATATCAACGACCTGGTAGCCTTTATTCGGTTCTCAAACTGGTTCGAAGGGGAAAGGAGATTGTGATGGTATCGGACCTTATGTCACTGGCCTAAGTAAGCCCTCGGGCAGCCACTTCAACCCAACGTAACTAAAAGTTTAGTAAAACAAGTAAGGATGTCCATGTTCGTGTGAAACCGAATATTACATACCCAGCTGTACACTTGAGATGCTGTTGTTGTTTGTTTTGTGTGCTTAATAGTGTTACAAGGCTGCGCAATTATACATATACATATGGTTCTATTCTGAACTAATTTTCTTTCGAGTTATGTCTCCCGAAACATAGAAAATTGCTTAGTCATAAAAGGAGCGGTGCCACGCCAATTTTTTTAAATTTGAAAATTTTCCAATTTATAGTTATAAGTCCACTTGAGAAATGAAGTACCATTGATATAAATATCTTTTTTGCAAGGATATAGCTTATTTTATTCGTCCACGACCCTTTTAGCAATCTTTTATATTAAAGTGGCCGTGGTCCTTGACCGATTCCGTTGATTTTTATACTCAGTTGAGCAGAGCTCACAGAGTATATTAAGTTTGATTGGATAACGGTTGGTTGTACAGGCATAAAGGTATCGAGATAGATATAGACTTACATATATCAAAATCATCAGGATCGAAAAAAAATTTGATTGAGCCATGTCCGTCCGTCCGTCCGTTAACACGATAACTTGAGTAAATTTTGAGGTATCTTGATGAAATTTGGCAAGCAGGTTCCTGAGCACTCATCTCATATCGCTATTTAAAATGAACGATATCGAACTATAACCACGCCCACTTTTTCGATATCGAAAATTTCGAAAAACCGAAAAAGTGCAATATTTCATTACCAAAGACAGATAAAGCGATGAAATTTGGTAGGTGAGTTGAACTTATGACGCAAAATAGAAAATTAGTAAAATTTTGGACAATGGGCGTGGCACCGCTCACTTTTAAAAGAAGGTAATTTAAAATTTGGCAAGCTGTAATTTGGCAGTCGTTGAAGATATCATGATGAAATTTGGCAGGAACGTTACTCCTTTTACTACATGCACGCTTAATAAAAATTAGCAAAATTGGAGAAGGACCACGCCCACTTAAAAAAAAAATATTTTAAAGTCAAATTAAAAACAAAAGTTAATATCTTTACAGTATATAAGTAAATTATGTCAACATTCGACTCCAGTAATGATATGGTGCAACAAAATACAAAAATAAAAGAAAATTTCAAAATGGGCGTGGCTCCGCCCTTTTTCATTTAATTTGTCTAGGATACTTTTAATGCCATAAGTCGAACAAAAATTTACCAATCCTTTTGAAATTTGGTAGTGGCATAGGCTTCATGACTCTAACTGTTTTCTGTGAAAAAGGGCGAAATCAGTTGAAGCCACGCCCAGTTTTTATACACAGTCGTCCGTCTGTCCTTCCACATGGCCGATAACACGATAACTACAGAAAAAATCGACATATCTTTACTGAACTTAGTTCGCGTACTTATCTGAACGTACTTTATCTTGGTATAAAAAAGGAACGAAATCCGACTATGACCACGCCCACTTTTTCGATATCGAAAATTACGAAAAATGAAAAAAATGCCATAATTCTATACCGAATACGAAAAAAGGGATGAAACATGGTAATTGGATTGGTTTATTGACGCGAAATATAACTTTAGAAAAAACTTTGTAAAATGGTTGTGACACCTACCATATTAGGTAGATGAAATTGAAAAAGTTCTGCAGGGCGAAATAAAAAAACTTTGAAATCTTGGCAGGCATACGGTTCGTGGTATTATACATATAAATAAATTATCGCTATCCAACAGATGATGTTCTGGGAAACGCCTTCACATATACAACTACCACCACGCCCTTTTAAAATACTTATTAACACCTTTCATTTGATACCCATATCGTACAAACATATTCTAGAGTCACCCCTGGTCCACCTTTATGGCGATATCTCGAAAAGGCGACCACCTATAGAGCGAAGGCCCACTCCCTTTTAAAAATACTCATTAACACCTTTCACTTGATACCTAAATCGTACAAACAAAGTCTAGAGTCACCCCTGGTCCACCTTTATTGCGATACCTCGAAAAGGCGTCCACCTATAGAACTAAGGCCAACTCCCTTTTAAAATAATCATTAACACCTTTCGTTTGATACTCTTATTGTACAAACGTATTCTAGAGTCACCCCTGATCCACCTTTATTTCGATACCTCGAAAAGGCGTCCACCTATAGAACTAAGGCCCACTCCCTTTTAAAACCCTCATTAATACCTTTAATTTGATACCCATATCGTACAAACAAATTCTAGGGTCACTCCTGGTCCACCTTTATGGCGTCCACCTATGGAACTAAGGATCACTCCCTTTTAAAATACTGATTGGCACTTTTTTTTGATACCCATATTGTACAAACAAATTCTAGGGGCACCCCTGGTTCACCTTTATGGAGATATCTCGAAACGGGGCCCACCTATGCAACTAAGGATTACTCCCTTTTAAAATACTCATTAACACCTTTCATTTGATACCCATATCCGCCAAACCAATTCTATAGTCAACCCTGATCCACCTTTATGGCGATATCCCTAAATGGCGTCCACCAATAGAACTATGGCCCACCCCTTCATAAAATACTCTTTACCCTTTCATTTGATACACATGTCATACAAACACATTCCAGGGTTTCCCTCGGTTCATTTTCCTACGTGGTTATTTTCCCTTATTTTGTCACCAAAGCTCTCAACTGAGTATGTAATGTTCGGTTACACCCGAACTTAACCTTCCTTCCTTGTTCTTCAAGTAATGGTTTAAATGGTTTATAGTAATGGTTTATGAATAATAATATTTGCAAAATTGATTTTATCGCAAGTGGGCGGTGCCACGCCCATTTTAAAATTTTTTTCAAATTTTTATCAAGAGTCTCAAGATCAGCCCACAGGGCAAATTTCAACATTCTAGGTGTATTATTTACTAAATATTCATGTTTTTTGTGTTTTCAAAATGTTGTATATATAAAAAGGTGGGCGTGGTTATCATCCGATTCCGCTCATTTTCAATACCAATCTTTTTTGGATCCAGATAAGCTCGTGCATCAAATTTGGTGAAGATAACTCAATATTTACTCAAGTTATCGTGTTAACAGACAGACGGACGGATGAACGGACGGACATGGCTCAATTAAATTTTTTTTCTATACTGATGATTTTGATATATGGAAGTCTATATCTATCTCGATTCCTTTATACCTGTAGAACCAACCGTTATCCAATCAAGGTTATAATACCCTGTGTACAAGTACAGCTGGGTATAAAAATTTGAAATCCTTACTCATTGAATTGAGAAAAGTATTTTTTTATAGCTATTTTTTTCTGAGTGCATAAGCAGTCAGAATTTGCAATATTCTTTTTAACCCGGTAGTTCCCATAACTTTTTTTGTCTTGTATTTTGTTGGAAAGAAGCTGTCTTATAGATTGTGACCTCCTGATCACGAAAATTGTGTCCACTTTTTAATCCACTGTTAAGCTTTTGCGGAAAATCCGGAAAACTAGCGTTACCATATGGTAGTCCTGGGTCGTCTAGGGTACAGGTTTTTGATGAAAGAAAAAACTATTTTCGACATGGTTTTTTTAATTTTATTTCGCAAATAATAGACGTTTTTGAACATTTTTATTAAACCGTAGATATGAAACGAATAAGTTTATAAAAATATAATAGAAAGACATTTTTTGAACTAAAATATAGGTGGTTGAAATCATGATTTGGTATGGTAACTTGCAAAACACTTCAAACAAAGTCCTACGATGCATTTCATACATGCTGTTCGTCTGTTAACTATGCATCTTTCACAGGAACAACGGCTATAATTCTATGGTACTACAGTATATCCGCTCTGATCAAAACGAAGAGTGTTTTCCACTCGAACTGAATGTAGAGCATATCTGTGGGATGGAATCGGGCCAACTAATTGAGACATTGTCGGATGCACTATCCGATAAAGCTGCCAAGCTTTTTTAATAAGGCATCTAACAGCCAGGTAAAAATGCTTAATCACCACTTTTGTCCCCTGTTTGCGGTGCGATATTGCACCAAGATTGGATCCAATCTGTCTATCCGTGATCGTACAAGGACAGGGTGCATTTATTTTGGCTCCACGTACTTTCGAATAACGATGTGCCATTGAATTCGGATTTTCACCTAAGCTGGTAGATAACATGCACACAACATTGTTATCTGTCCATTTCACCAAACATATGTCAGTGCTTTTCATCTCAATTGATTGCGAGTAACCTCATTCCATTGACTGGAAATCTTTTTTATGCACCAGTGGGCAGTTTGCTGAAATTCTATTTTCACGAAATGTTCCCATAGCATTATATCCACATGAATTGAGAAAAGCCAAGATCGGATAAGCGAAACTCCGTCCAATAGCCATTACTACCTTTTAGCTGAGCGGGTCATACCTTATCAGGGATTCCAGCACAATCATCTTCAGCATCATCTTCGCCAGATATGTTTCCGTCTATAGGAGGCTCGATATAAAGAGTGGCTGGTATATTTTGAATGTAATCAAGTATCTGTTGCAACAATAAACCTCTGAAAGTCGTAGTATTTAAAAAATTCTGCAGATTATATCAGATAAATTTAAAAAAAGGCACAGAAAATCCGCTGAAACGCGTAAAAAACTGTACCCTAGCATATAAAATTCCATAAAATACGAAAAAAAAACTTGTACCCTAGCCAACCCACGGTTACCATTTGGTAACGCCTTAAATAAAATGTAAAAAAAAACTAGAAATTAAATAATTCCAGCAAAAAATTTACTTAAATTGAATAACTTATTTCATTATTTACCGACTTTTATAGTTTTTATTTAAATGTTCTTAAAAAAATTATTACTATAATCGCGTACTTACAGACGTGCCATATTGAAAAACGGGAATTTTCAACTTTTCTTTTTCTCACTTAAATTTGACATACGATAGCTTCACTATTTGAACGCAGACTGAGCAAAACTTCGTTTTGCGGAAAGTCAAAATAGAGTTATTCATTTGTAAATTTGTTGTGCAGTTTAAATTTAATTCGTGGAAATATAGCGACACCTTTTGCGTTACCATATGGTAATCGTGGGTTATTTCGGGTTAAACAAAAATTTTATAAAATTTTTTTTTGCACAAAATGCCTGGAGTTCATAAAATGCCATTTGTGACCGAATGCATAAATTTAGATAGGTTTCAACATTTCCTAATATTTTTTGCACGAACTTACTTTATTTGAAGCAATTCGGAAATATGCACCAACATATTGACCAAGTGTAAGTTGTAAAAACTACTGCGCTGGCAAAACCAACAACAACAGCAGCATACCTAAACTTAAAGTTCACAAATTTTGTAATGTACAGTTGACTTTCGCGGCACTCATTTATAAGACGCTATACACCTGCATATTGAAATGAGGAAAGAATAGAAATAGAAAGAGTTCCCTGCCTAAAAAGTTTACTTCTTATATTTTTTTCAATTAAGTCACAACTCGTGGTGTAAGCACTAACAAACATTTGCCAGTGCAAAATGCTTAATGAAGAAATGACACCTTTCCCATATAAGAGCATAGTTTCTACTGACTGAATGAGCAAAGGGTGTTAGGTGGCGGCGTGAAACAAGCTAATGCTAAAGTTTATTTAAGTTTGAAGGTAATATTATAAAAAGCTTATTAGTATGACTGCCGAGTGAACTTTACTAGTAATTTAGGTAGTTTTACTTGAGAATGTGTGATGTGAGAAGGTTGAGAAGGTGTTGTTGTTGGTATTGAGTTTATGTCCATTTATGTAGTTTGTTCATTAACTGAAGGCAGGGGCTACTTACTTTATGCGGGGTGCAACAGCTAAAATCTGCAACAGCTGACTTCTGCTAGGTTGAAGAAAATTGAAAAGTTATGTAAAAAGTAACAAAACGTGAAAAGTGCAAAGAAATCGACTTAGGCAAAAAAGCTAAAGTTGAAAGGAAAGAAAGAAGAAAAAAAATTATGAAAATCAAATTGGAATTATGCCGAGGTTCTAAGTTTTAAATAATTTAAAGTTTAAACGTAATTTATTAAAGCGAAAGAGATTTCTGAACTGTAAAATTGTTCCCTTGCTTTCAAGTTTTAAGAAAATATAAAAAACTAGACACGCGTTAACTTAATGAGATTACTCATTTGTTGAAAAATGGCTCCAAACGTATTTACTGCTTACTTAATTTGCGCTTACCATTAAAATGGTTACACACCAAGAGAATTATTATAATTGTCCACCTGGTACTTCCAGCAGAGTGGGGGGCTCCTTCTTCTTCTGTTTCTACAGGCTGGTTCCGATAAGAATACTTTCTTAGGAGGAGCGTCATCTTTCGTGTGCATAACATGGCTAACTATGTTGATGTCTGCGCAAAGCTCGTAAAGCACATAATTAAATCTTCTTCAGCACTCGCCATTGCCGATGCGTAGGAGTCCATAAATCTTTCGAAAAACTTTTCTCGCGAACACTCTCAGAGCTGCTTTATTTGATGTTGTCATGGCCCATGCTTCTGCAATATATAGCAGGACGAGTACTAGTTTCCTCTAGTAACCTTTTTCTCATCCAGAAAATCGATAATTTTTTGAGAGAAATACTCCAAAGAAGTTCTTAGGATTTGGTATGGAAAATGCCTTATGCACCATTATGCGTCCATGTACTAAAACTACCAAATTTTGGCAGTCGGCCGAAGCTGTTTTCACATAGCTTCAGATTGTCGCTTCATAATTCCGGATTTTTTAAGAGACTTCTATTTTTCATGCGTCCAAGTCCCGCATTTTTGCACTGAGTGTGACTTTTACGAAGTGACTTACCACTCTTATTAGGACTATACTATCGACAGTGATTTGCCCGACTCTTTCCTCGAGGATTTTTCGCTTCTGGCTCTATCGCGAGTAAGTATCGCCTGCAATATCGATAACTCACCAAGGATGATCGGCCCTTTTTATCTTGTGCAAATATTCTTTTAGGTACTCATGCCAAGAGAGGAATTGTTTAACATTTTAATTTACCACACTTAAGCTTCTGATGCTCTGATATCAGCTTCACTATCCATTTGCCGCGCTGCTCATTTTCCCACAGTTCTTTCCACAAACTAAAATTTTCTTCCCTGCTCTCTCTGCTTTCGACTTCTATGCGCCCTTGATTCGTCTGCTTTTTAGTTTTCCGTAAGCTTCTTCTTTCCTGCAACAACAGGTTGTTATTTTTGTTGGGCTTGTTGTAGCAGTTAGCTCTTTGAGTTCGATGGAGACTCTTCCGCTGATAGCTTTAACAGCTGGGTCCCGATACAGTGCAATAAGCCGAGGCTACTCTCAGAGCTGCTGTTCGCTGTACAGATGTAAATAAATACTTGGCGCGATTTACCTTTTACCTTTAACCGTTTAGACGGTTAAGCGCCAATTAAGTAAGTAAGTAAGATTTACCTCCAATTATACTTAGGCAAATCTTCTCTCCCAATTTAAAAAGCTAACTTCTAGCAGTAAATGCTTATTTGTTAGGACTATCAACTATTTTTTTCTGCGCCTAGCTAGAGCCCACGAACCTTAGTCACTTATTTGTGCATATTATGCCTATATCGAGCTTTAGCAGTGCTTTGTAATGTAATGACAGCAGCAAACTTGTCCGCGTATCCAACTAAAAATTAGTAACTTAAAGATTGAAAATTTCATCGTGACTGGCGTTCTACAGATCAGGACCAGGAAGTTACCCTTGTGTTACTGCGCATATGACTTTAATGATACGCGAACCCTATGAGGTTAGACACATAAGGATTCGATCACTCAGCAAATTTCTGATGACAAGCTGTAGGCAGAATTGTATTTGGAATCACTCCTCTGAGGTGCCAGCATGTCTGCCCATCTAGCGCTGTTAGAGGCGTTTCTTATGTATAAATTTGCAAGAAGAACAACACGCTTAGATTTGGTATTAAATTGGTGTGCTATTCCTATGCTTGTAACTAGGTCTTCATTAGCATGATCAGGTAAATTTGGAACGGCCGATCAATAAAGATTTTCCGTTAATTAAATGTGGCCATAATGTTACTAGCTGACGGAGACTAATTTGGATCAGCAACAACCTTAACAAGCTCCTTCTTTTCAGGTATTAATTCGCCATCCAGACAGGGAAATCCACGCAGCTGGCTACTCATAGCCTCACGCAAAAACTGAAAGGCCTTTGAAGTATTAGTATATCCCTCTTCCCTTTTTTTGATATGTCTGGGGATTTCAATAGCACAACGCATCAAGCTTTCGAACAGGATACGATTGTCAAGGATATAAGCCCAATTATCTTCTGGTGGGTGATATGCACGCTAAAGAGAAAAAATCAGTATGGAGATAGGAAGTAAAACTGAATCAATGGTAGACACTATGGTATGCCCCTCTGGTGAGCACAAGTCACGTATATTATCCTCTAGTCATTTGGACTTCGATTTGATACACAAAGGTATGCAAATGACTTAATAATATGCATCACAGCGATATTAGATAAAACAACGTCCAAAAGCATTCAATAAGATCTACGCATATAGAAATCTGGTGTCGTAGCAAAATATTGTCTATCAATACTTACAAAACTGTCTAAAGACCTTTTATTTTCCGAAGAAAACTATCCATGGCAGAACCATCCCTGAATGGCACCGAAAACCGATTTTAAATGAAAATAAAATACCTAGGGGTTACAATGGACAGAATCCTCAAGTGGAATGTTCATCCAGATGCTACCTTAAACAAAACATACCAGATTTCTTCGTCTGCACTCGATTTTACTACAAAACATTGGCGCTATCTGGAAAAATGCTATACCAAACATTTTATGCTATTCTTAAGTCAATAGTCACCTATGCTTTCTTAGTTTGGTAGCCGAAAACCAAGCAAAGAACAGATAATAGCAGATTTATTTGTTTTTATTGGCAATGCTGGTGTGATGAGAACGTCTCTTGATGATGCACTTAGTGCCTTAATGAGAGTGCCTCCCTTTGCTATTTGAAAGAGAAGGAGGCTACTGCACTAATACTTCAAAATATCTCGGAGATAAAAAGCGGAAACCTGACCTGGCATATGAGATGATTCAACGGCCCTTACCCCTGAGAAACAGGGATTTCCTTGTTAAGAATTCTGATTCTCGGATGGTTCAAATTTTATAGGGGAAAAACAGAAGCTAACATCTTCACTTTCTTCAATATCAAGAAGTCGATACCAATGGGATACTACCACACAATTTTTCAGGTTGAATTCCATGCAATAGACGTTCGCGATATATAATGTCAAAGGAGAAGCTTATCCTAGCGGAGTATCCCCAGTATGTGAAGCGGCCAGAAACACTAATTTGCCCTGCAGTTTAAGCAATGACATACATCTAAGCTATGGGATGAATGCATTGGAGACCCAAATAATCCAGAAGCCAAAACCAAGGTTTTGTTAATATGGGCTTCGGGGTATCAGGGACGTGCAGATAATGAACAGGCAGACTACCTAGCTAAGCCGGGTGCTATAGCAGCATGGTCCATAGCCCTTGTGTAAAATCAGACAGTTGAATGGGCGGTAAAAACTTTTCTCAAGCTCAAATCACCGGGTCCAGATGGGATATTCCCTGCTTTGTTGTAGATGGTAGGTGGAACGATTGTAGATTGACTTAGAATGATTGGCTAACAAAAGTAAACAACGTCTCGCGCCTTTTGAGAATCGTCCCAAAGCGGGAAAGCCCAGTAATTGTCACTCCAGACCTATTTTTTTGATAAATTTTTTGCTCAAAACCCTAGTTAATATATAAAAAAAAGCATGTCAATTGATGATGCATCGCATAAGGCCATGAGTAAACAGAAAGCACTGAAATATCAGGGATATGCTCTTGTTTTTTTTTTCTGGTCATTGCTGAGGCTTTCAACAATGTCTCGAAACGAGCAATCATCGATAGTATCGACTCGATTTAAATACACTCAGCCTTAAGAAATTGAATCTGCCCCATGTTAAGCTGTAGAATGATGCGACGTTATCGTGTGGACTATGTGAGGTCAAAAATCCTGTAAAGTGAGGAACGCAGCAGAGTGCAGTATTATCACCAACGCCGTAGACTCTGGTCACCAAGAGACTTCATTTAGGCCGGGCCATACACATATACTAGGTTCTCGATCACAAATAAGGCAGAAGATAACGAAAAGGCTCTTGAGTTGGAATAGGAGGGTGCATCTGTTTGGGAAGAATCTTAAGGAGACAGGAGTTGTATATAAATCAACTAGCAGGAAAGGTGTGGATAGAAGAGCAGGGCTGCCAAATTTCTAAGATCATGTGCAAACTCCTGCGACGTTAGACTCACAATTGGCTCAAAGAAGACTTCAGGCTCAGGATGCACATAATAACTGGACACTGGCTTCTGGCGTCACATGCTGATAACTTAGGCCTCGTTAGTGACTGCAGATCGAGGAAGTACGAGCTGCAGGAGAAACTGTTGAGCACGTTTTGTGGGCGCTCAAGAGGTCAAGAGGTATTCCTGCTTATAGGGGCTTCTAGTATTTGCCAAGAGGACGGACATATCCTATGACATATGCACTGGTACCTATTTTGGATATTTACGTTTGGCTGGTTCAACCTAACCCCATAAACAATTTAGTGTTATCTCGAAATTGCGTATTTCTGATATGCAAATGATTTTCAGTTAGTACATTTATTCAAAATGTAGCTGTGTGCGATTGCATATCTCTAGCTTTACAGTTACTCGCTATTCAACCTACCTAATTTAATTAATTCGCCGTGTTCTTAGTATTTTATGAAGCTTACTAATTCTTTAACTAAATAAAATACTTCCTTCCGTTCGTGCTGTTCTAAAGCAAACATCATCTTATACTAAGTATATATGTATGTATGTATGTAGCTTTCTTTATTATCCTATCAACATTTATTAAGAGCAGAAAACAGTTTATTTTTTTTTTGTTACAATCTTTATACAAGTAAGGAAAATTATTTTCCCGTTTACAACTTTTGCATATCGTAGCACACCACGCACACACACACACACAGATAAGAAGTTGCATAATCCTTGCTGCATTATATTTGCTTATAAACGTATAAACGTGTGTAAGTATAGATATATCCATTTACTTGCACCCACCCACATCACCTTAAACGTTTAAAGTTTTTGGTAATTTTTTGTTCTCTTTTTTTTCATTTTCTTTATAACATCGTTCTTTGTGTTGCAAAATTTTTCAAAATGTCATATCTTATTTGTTTATGTTTGTATGTATATGTACATATATCTGCCAAAAGGGGCGTAGCCTGAATTTCTTTGAGGGTTCTTTAGCGGGTAGTTTACATAGAAATACAAATATTAGCGATATCGTAGCTGGAGTGATACAAATTTGTTCTATCATAAGCTGGACTATCCCCATCATTATTCACTTTTCGTCCAAATACAATTAAATAAAAAAGGAGCGAAAAAATTGTTATTCTTATTAAAAGTGTGTTTTTAATTCAGCTAAAAAGAAGGAGCTTTGATCCAGAAACAAGTAAATCCTTAAGGCTGCCAGATGACTGCAATGTCTTACAGCTTGAAATTGTAGCCGTGAAGAAAGCAGCACAAATACCGGAGGAAGCGTGCTTACTTAAGCTTTACTCGCGTCAATATATATATTGAGAAGTGAGGTGGCAATCTATGCAATGGTCTAAAACATTTCTTCATAAGAAGTGTCCTGGAATTCAAATAAGCATGGGAGAGACTTCGCTCTGATTGTATCATACATCTGTACTGAGTTCCTTGTAATAAAATGACAGAAGGTATCGAAAAAGCTAATAAGTTTGCAAAGAGGGGTGCCACTCTCGATGGTGCGACAGCGACGTCCCAACCCTTTAGGGGGAAGTGTAATGGAAAAGGAGGGTGAATGTGATCCAAAATTTCTAAAATCATGAATAAATCTAACGACCTTAGACTAGAAAATTCGTCGTATCACCAAAGACTTAAGGCACACGATGTGTATACTCACTGGACACGGCATTCTAGTGTCACATGCAACAACAGTATATATAGGAAGTGGCTGCTGCAGGAAGAAGCGGTTGAGCACGTTCTATGCTCGTGACCTGCACTCGCAAGGTAATGGCTCACCTGTGCAAGAGATATGCCCAGTACTCTGCCCTCTGAAGTTTATTTGCATAAAAAGATACGCCAAAAACTTGGCTGTCTCCTGGTCGAGTAACACAAAACCAAATCGAGCGCATTGTGCTCGACGACAGGCATACATTCAGTGTCTTGGATGTGCTCACTACACTAGGTCCAAATATAGATAAAGATACATACACACCTCTATGCAGTAATGAAAGTGCGCGTAGTAACATAAGGAAAACGAGCCGTCGAAAAACTGCCACGAAGCACACAGCTGAATGTTACTTCACACGTTTCTCAGAACTGCTCACTGAAAGCAATCTTCGACCTGAGGTGAGCATGTTTCTCCCACATTACGTATCGTCGCCGCTGATATCAAAGGCTTTGGGCGAGATTGCAGAAAAAATTGGTACAACAAAGAATATCGCATTGCCCCGAAATATATTTGAGCGCTATCGTGAAGCAAAGCTGGAAAAGAGAAAGGAACAAAACGGGGTGATTGAGAAAATGCGGCAGGTGACAGAAGATTTTCAGACTTGGGCAGATTCCTGAAGAAATAATAATGGCGGCCTGGTAATTGACATACATAGGTGCTTAAGTGGTGAAGGGAACACCCGATAACTCAATCGCCGATATCGCTTGGATAAGATAGCTGACGTGACTTGTTTCAAAACGGCCAAAACTGCTTAGGCGTTTAAGCAACAATTAATGATGATGATGAGACATTAGTTGTTACTATGGTCTAGCCATTCAACAGTGCAAAATAGCTTAGGTATCTATTATAACTTTAACAAATCGCTTAAAACTTGAAATTTTGTATATCAAACCCATCTTACTACTGACAATATGAAATCCTAAACTCCATTAAAAGTTGGTTGAACTTAGGGTGTAGCAGCACGACAACTTGGTCCCCACCAGCACACGCTCTGCACGAGTATAGGTATATTTACTATTATTTGCAATCTTATTTTCTTTGAATTTTTGGAACTAAGTAAGTATATGACTATCACATCAACAGCTTGTTCGACTAAGAGTAATAAGCGCGTAGTTCTCTTGACATCATCATATCGCATCTACCTGTTACCCTACTTGCTCGCAATCATAGCTGGGCATTGTGCACAAAATTGATATACTCTAAACTACAAATTTACATGTATATAGCTGAGTAACCCATATGAGATACAACTGTTCTCGAACACATGTTCGTGAAACTACTAGACCTTAGGAGAATTGGCGAACGAGATAGCCGAGAGTGTAAAAGCTGCGCAAGCTGAGGAATCAGTAATCAGTTTGATTTAAACACGCTATTAATTTTTAAGTGAAGTAAAATTGTGAAGTACTACCCCAAACTAACTAATAAAGACCGTTTTGCAATACTGAATATTGGAGTTATTTATTCGACTGTTCAGCTACTCGAACGTTAGCAGAAGTTGTATAATAATCAGAAATCCCCAGAATGCGTTACAATATTTTCACTAACACACCGAAACTGACTTTTGACTCTGACTCACTGTGTGTTAACCCTATTAAATGTCTACTATAGAGTTTTGATATTTAATTATCTTTTATATCGCCATTTACTACGATACCTACACAATAATTGGAGACTAGATGTTACAGTGTATATCTCTAGTATTTTCGGCTCAATTAAAAAAGGCGTGAGTGACAGATACTCATGAAGTTCAATGTATAAACTTACATAATTTAAGTTAATTATAATATCTGTTCAATGGTATTTGTGTGTACTTGATAAGCCTGCGAAGTTCATTGCATTGCTGGGAAGTCTGTAAAATTTTTATTTTTAACGGTTTTATTTAGGTTGGCTGCACGGCCGGCCGTTCTGAACGAATTTTTTAATTAAAATTTAAGTAACTTCCCGATAAGCTACAAGCTTGAGACTTGGAATGTAGTTCAGAACCCTATGGCAATGAAAAAATACGAAAAAATCGCCGAGATATTCAAAAAATCGTATTTGTGGTCCGATTTGGTCCATATTTTGAACACATAATACATATAAGGATAGGAAGCGACCTATGAAAAAATCAGCGCTGGGTGGCGCAATGATCGAGATATTCACAAAAATCTTATTTATGGTCCGATTTGGCTCATATTTCGAACACATAATACATACGAGAATAGAAGGCGGCCTATGAAAAAAACGGATCGAGATATTCACAAAAATCGTATTTGTGGTCCGATTTGGCTCAAATTTGGAACACATAATACATACAATAATAGAAAGCGACCTATGAAAAAAGCGCAGCTAGGTGGCGCAAATAGAATTGATTTATAGTCAAAGTAGGGCTGGTTAATAGCAATGTTTTGAATGTCATGCGAAACTTAACTTATGGAAAGGTAGTACACTTAAATTTAATTAATAAATATTATGACAATGAGTTAGCCAACATGAATAAATACAAAATAGAACTTTATAAACTAGATCAAATATCCGGAGATTGGGATGAGTATAGAAACATAAAGAAAGAATATGAAAAGCTGGTAAAAATTAAAAAGTTAAGCGTATGAAGCACAATATACAGATGAATAGTCAAGAAAGTAAAGCGATGTGGAAATATTTGAAAATCGCAATAAGTAGGGTTAATGAAGACTATTCTTTCAAGAAAATTTTGATAAACGGTACAGCATATATGAATGAATCTGAAATTGCTAACAACCTAAGTAAATATTTTGTTGATATCATTGAGGATATTTGCAATAATATAGAAGAATTTTATACAGAAGTAAATTTTCCTATTCAGTTAAATGGGATTTTCAAATTTGTAAAAGTTAGTACAAACGACGCCATCAAACTTGTTGACGTTTAAAGCTAAGCGAGGTGGTAAAAAGCTGTTATCAGATGGTGTTCTTAAAGACATGATATCATATTTGGACTACTTCTATACGCAAATCATAAATGAAAGTTTAAGTAGTGGCATAGTTCCGCGTATTTGGAAAACTTCTACCATTTTGCCAATCGAAAAAGTTAATAATACAATAAAAGCAGAGGAGTTACGTCCGATAAATACACTGGCCAGTGATGAAAAGATTTTAGAACTTGTGGCGAAAGACCAGTTGGTTCAATACTTGGAAGAAAAAAATATACTCACAACCAGGGTTTAGAAAAAAACATTCCTATAAAACAGCTTTGAATATGGTTTTAGCTGAATGGAAAAAGAATTTAATAATAAAAAGGAGATAGTAGCAGTTTGAATTGATCTTAAAAGAGCTTTCGAAACTATAGATAAAAAAATATTATTAGGAAAATTGGAAGGAATTGGTATTAGAGATGTTGAACTGGATTGGTTAAAAGATTTATTAACAAATCGGAAACAAAGAACAATAATTGGTTCGAAAATATTAGACCAAGTGGATGTTAAGATTGGCCTAACCCAAGGCTATGTTCTTGCACCTATTTTATTATAAATTCTGTTTTAAAATTCAGCTCCATAAAACTTTTCGCTAATGATGCTCCCATTTCTATAAATGGCAAATTTGAAAATGATATAAGAATGAAGTTACAAAATTACTTAAAGGCACTTTATATCTGGCTGTGTACTAATAGACTAAAATTAATATAGAAAAAACTAAATACATATTTATTTCAAGAAAAAACACTGCTAATTTTGAAACTATTACAATATATAATATTGAAATTGAAAAAGTAAATACTATTAAATATTTGGGTAGTCAAATTGATTGCAAATTAAAATTTGATGCCCATGTTGACTATGCAGTAAATAAAATAGCAAAAAAATGATGGTTTATTCAAAGAACTTGTAAAAACCTAAGTAATTATTACAAAGTAAAGGTTTATAGACCCACAGTTGAGCCTTACTTTATTTATTGCTCAACAATATTTTTTATTATGAAAGATTCGCAAATTGATAAGTTGCAAAAAATGCAAAATAAAGAAATGCACTTTATTTTAAGCAAACCTTATGATACTCCTATAAAAGACAAGCTTCTAAGTTCAAATTTGATGAGCGTTAAAAAACAAATATTCTTCAACACAATGGAATTTATTTATAATATAAAGCATAGAATTTTGCCAGAGTATCTCAGACCAGGTATTACATTTAATTACGGGTCCATCATATAAATACAAGGCAGAGAAATATTTTAAATTGCCAAATTATAAAACCGAATCGGAACAAAGTAGTCTTTTATACAAAGGGTTGAAATACTTCAACGAATTAACTGAATATATAAAACCGTGTGACAGAAACTTATTTAAGAGCCGTTTGTATGACTATATCAAATCTAGACTGATTAAATGATATAGTCGTTGAGATTTAAATGCATTAGTGATACATGTGTCATAATTAAAAAAAATTTTTTTTATACTCAGTTGAGCAGAGCTCACAGAGTATATTAAGTTTGATTGGATAACGGTTGGTTGTACATATATAAAGGAATCGAGATAGATATAGACTTCCATTTATCAAAATAATCAGGATCGAAAAAAAATTTGATTGAGCCATGTCCGTCCGTCCGTCCGTCCGTCCGTCCGTCCTTTAACACGATAACTTGCGTAAATTTTGAGGTATCTTGATGAAATTTGGTATGTATATTCCTGAGCGCTCATCTCAGATCGCTATTTAAAATGAATGATATCGGACTATAACCACGCCCACTTTTTCGATATCGAAAATTTCGAAAAACCGAAAAAGTGCGATAATTCATTACAAAAGACAGCTAAAGCGACGAAACTTGGTAGGTGAGTTGAACTTATGACGCGGAATAGAAAATTAGTAAAATTTTGTACAACGGGCGTGGCACCGCCCACTTTTAAAAGAAGTTAATTTAAAATTTTGCAAGCTGTAATTTGGCAGTCGTTGAAGATATCATGATGAAATTTGGCAGGAACGTTACTCCTATTACTATATATACGATTAATAAAAATTAGCAAAATCGGAGAAGGACCACGCCAACTTTTAAAAAAAAAATTTTTTTAAAGTAAAATTTTAACAAAAAATTTAATATCTTTACAGTATATAAGTAAATTATGTCAACATTCAACTCCAGAAATAATATGGTGCAACAAAATACAAAAATAAAAGAAAATTTCATAATGGGCGTGGCTCCGCCCTTTTTCATTTAATTTGTCTAGGATACTTTTAACGCCATAAGTCGAAAAAAATTAACCAATCCTTTTGAAATTTGGTAGGGGCAAAGATTTTATGACATTAACTGTTTTCTGTGAAAATGGGCGAAATCGGTTGATGCCACGCCCAGTTTTTATACACAGTCGTCCGTCTATCCTTCCGCATGGCCGCTAACACGATAACTTGAGCAAAAATCGATATATCTTTAATGAACTTAGTTCACGTGCTTACTTAAACTCACTTTATCTTGGTATGAAAAATGAACGAAATCCGACTATGACAACGCCCACTTTTTCGATATCGAAAATTACGAAAAATGAAAAAATGCCATAATTCTATACCAAATACGAAAAAAGGGATGAAACATGGTAAGGTAATTGGATTGGTTTATTGACGCGAAATATAACTTTAGAAAAAACTTTATAAAATGGTTGTGACACCTACCATATTAAGTAGAAGAAAATGAAAAAGTTCTGCAGGGCGAAATAAAAAACCCTTAAAATCTTGGCAGGTATTACATATATAAATAAATTAGCGGTATCCAACAGATGATGTTCTGGGTCACCCTGGTCCACATTTTGGTCGATATCTGGAAAACGCCTTCACACCACTCCCTTTTAAAACTCTCATTAATTCCTTTAATTTGATACCCATATCGTACAAACTCATTCTAGAGTCACCCCTGGTCCACCTTTATGGCGATATTTCGAAACGGCGTCGACCTATAGAACTAAGGCCCACTCCCTTTTAAAATACGCATTAGCACCTTTCGTTTGATGGCCATATTGTACAAACAAATTCTAGGGTCACCCCTGGTCCACCTTTATGGCGATATCTCGAAACGGCGTCCACCTATGGAACTAAGGATTACTCCCTTTTAAAATACTCATTAACACCTTTCTTTT
Organism: Eurosta solidaginis; assembly: GCF_040869045.1. NCBI lineage: Eukaryota > Metazoa > Arthropoda > Insecta > Diptera > Tephritidae > Eurosta > Eurosta solidaginis. Next base: position 334,302,777 of record NC_090319.1, on the reverse strand, counting down.
GATACCCATATTGTACAAACAAATTCTAGGGTCACACCTGGTCCACCTTTATGACGCTATCTCGAAACGGCGTCCACCTATGGAACTAAGGATTACTCCCTTTTAAAATACTCATTAACACCTTTCATTTGATACCCATATCGTACAAACGCATTCTAGAGTCACCCCTGGTCCACCTTTATGGCGATATATCGAAAAGGCGACCACCTATACAACAACCAGCACTCCCTTTTAAAACCCTCATTAATACCTTTAATCTGATACCCATATCGTACAAACACATTCTAGAGTCACCCCTGGTCCACCTTTTTGGCGATATTTCGAAACGGCATCCACCTATAGAACTAAGGCCCACTCCCTTTTAAAATACTCATTAACACCATTCGTTTGATACCCATATCGTAAAATACTCATTAACACCTTTCTTTTGATACCAATATTGTACAAACAAATTCTAGGGTCACCCCTGGTCCACCTTTATGGCGCTATCTCGAAACGGCGTCCACCTATGGAACTAAGGATTACTCCCTTTTAAAATACTAATTAGCACCTTTCATTTGATACCCATATCGTACAAACGCATTCTAGAGTCACCCCTGGTCCACCTTTGTGGCGATATCTCGAAAAGGCGACCACCTATACAACAACCACCACTCCCTTTTAAAACCCTCATTAATACCTTTAATTTGATACCCATATCGTACAAACGCATTCTAGAGTCAACCCTGATCCACCTTTATGGCTATATCTCTAAATGGCGTTCACCTATAGAACTATGGCCCACTCCCTCATAAAATACTCTTTAATGCCTTTCATTTGATACACATTCCAGGGCTTCCCTCGGTTCATTTTCCTACATGGTTATTTTCCCTTGTGTTGTTACCATAGCTCTCAACTGAGTATGTAATGTTCGGTTACACCCGAACTTAACCTTCCTTACTTGTTTAATTTAAAAATTTAGATTAAGTACACATTGTTAATTAATGCAATCATATTTTTAAGTTTTTGAACTAGGCTCTTAGAGTAGTAATAAATAAATAAATATAAAATAAATATATAAATATCGAGATATTCAAAAAAATCATATTTGTGGTCCGATTTGGTTCATATTTGGAAGAAATATTACATACAGTCCGGTAGAAGTGACATCAAAATATTTTGGAGTTGGAGGAGGGACAAGCATACGTGGCGCAGAGTCGAGTAAATTCTTTGGAAGGATTATGTATTGAAGACTCAGATTTTAACAAATTGTCCTTGTAATAATGAATCACTAAATGAACTAAATAGAATGAGAAATAATAGGCAATTAAATAAAGACAACAAAATTGAAAATAAAATAATTTAAAAAAATTTTTTAAGTTAAACGGTTTTATTGAAAACAATACTTACATGAAATAATAATAATGCTAAAAGCTAGAAAATAATTAGGTAGGTCCTATGTACTAGTAATCGAACTCCTCATCAATCTAGGGCGTTGATCAAACAATTAAATAAAAGCGTTGGACGCGTCAAATTTCTATTGATAGTCATAAGCAAGACCGACTGAACCTTAATCAGGTTATGCCACGCCTCACACTTTTAGAAATCTCACGCGCCGAACGCCTTTATTTAATTGTCTGATCAACGCCCTGGATTGATGAGGAGTGTGATTAGTAATACCTAAGACCTACGTAATTATTTTAGCTTTTAGTATTATTATTATTTCATGTAAGTATTGTTTTCAATAAAAACGTTTAACTTAAATTTTTTTTTTAATTATTTAATTATGTATACGGTATGCGCGCGTCTCTCTCACAATGCGTGCTTTTGATACTGCTTTTGTAAAGTGTGGAAAAATTAGCATCACTCTCAGTAAACATTGCTGGCTTGTCCTTGTGGTTATTTTATACTCAAACTTTATTTGTGTGTGTGTTTGCCTTTGCTAGCCTCGGTCTTGGTACGTTATGTAAATTGGAATCAGGTCTATGTTTCACATGTTATCTATTGCTTTATCATGCAATGCAATGCAAGTATAATTAATTAGACCTTTAAGGGTTCATTCATTATTCCCTTAAACTGGGAGCAAATATGTAACACACCAAAAAGTAGTAAACAATGCCCTTCTATGCTTCACATACATCTACGGAACTTTCATTTATCCAAGCTTATGCTATTTTCTTTGCCATGACTTTTAATATTTACAACAGTACATTTTGCTACTTTTAGCTTGTTAGGTTTACAGTACAGCTTGTAGCAAACAAACTCAGCTCATTGTGCGACATCTTCACTACTTTCTATCTTTTGTTGGTTTTTTTTTTTTTTTTTTTTTGTGCTACAACTACGGGCTTCACAACGCGGCATATCTCGGCATATCACGGCAGAAGATGTTAAAATTTTTGTTGTAGCTAAGAAGCTTCTGGCGTTCGCTGCAATTACAAATTTTCTTAAAACATTTTAACCTCGTGTATGTTGCTTTTCTCCACATACATAACTAATAATTTTTTTTCCTGGAGTCAAAATATGTTAAACTTTAATTAAACGATGCGTAAAACTAAGACTTTTCATGTTCTCGCGTCTGCACGAATGTAATGTGAATACGCGTAGTAATTATTGTGTTTTTCCGCTTTTGTGTTTTAAACTCAAGATTAAGATTTTACTGCAATTGTGTCCTTTCTCGTTTGAATACAGACACTTAATTTCGAAATTTTTTTGATGTGTAAACATCTTTGCTCCTGGTATGGGGAAGCACATTCTTTGTAAGTGGTGTACTGTATGGGGTGCTACAGAATGTAAGTATGAGCGTAGTTACTACACTGTAGCATTATGAGCGAAACATTTATGTGGTAAAGTTGATTTGAGCGAAATCAAACTTTGGACAAACGATCAATATTTATTAAGACATTCGCATTTCGGAGAGACAGCTTCACCCAGTCACGAGTTATCGATTTGTTATAAAAGTGTTACCTATAAGCTATCGATAAGAAGCTTTAGTAATTCTTTACGACAGCATGGCACTGCTAATACGCGTCCAAAAATATCGAGAGAGGCGTATTAATCTCGAAAACAATAATTCCGCCCTCGGATTATTAATGTTGATGACAAGACGCATCGTTTGTTACCCCTCTCGATATTTTTGGACGCGAATCAGCAGTGTCATGCTGTCGTAAAGAATTACCGAAACTTTATAAATGAGTTGCTATTTTTTAATAGACGAGTTAACAGTTTATTTTCGAAAAGTTTTAGATTTTTTATCGTCAAATTATCGAAAAGTTTTTAAACATTTTTGCAAATTTATCTATTTACTATTGGAGTATAACCAGTTTGTTACAGCTTTGTAATCGAAAAGTTATCGATTTGTTATCGAGAAGTTACCGATTTGTCATCAAAAAGTGTTGGATTTGAAAAATGTGTAATGTTTGGCATCTCTAACAGATCGGAGATACTGATACCAAAAATTAACTACAAAATCGATAACTAATCTATTATCCGGTTATGCCAAGCCAGTAAGAAACCCAAAAGAAGCCGATGGCATGGCGATAATCCCGACATCTTTTTTTCGATGTCCCTGACAGTTTTTTGTCACCCCTTTCTTCGGCCGATTGAATTCCCAATTGCAGGATTTCTTTAAGAGCTAACGGAGCTGATATCTTAATTTCCCAGAAGGCAGGGAGTCTTCAAACAGATTTCTTTTGAATTCCCAGGCTTCTAGGTATTCAGCAGAAACTGTTTGTTCAGCATTTCGTTTCTCTCTTTTATAGTGAGCATTCTCGCCTCACTGGTTGGATGATTTTCTGGAGACCTAAGTAGGTACCCCAAGGCAGTTCAATAAACAAAATAAAATAGAAAAATGTAAGGCGCCAAAACTTTCGAGGAGATTTTAGGCCAAGCTTCCCTTCCAATTTGCGTCGTGCTCCTTTTAATGTTTTCTATAATTTGGCGGGACAAGACCTACTTGTTTTATGCCGACTCCGAACAGAATCTGCAAGGCAGATGCAGTTTCACGGTGAGCTTTTCATGGCAGAAATACACTCGGAGTGCTTGTCAAACATTGCCGCGGGGCGACCACGCTTACAAAAAAATTCTTCTAATTGAAAAAACTTGTTTATAAAATTTTGAAATTGTTTTTCCTGGGGCGTGAATACAGAATCTTTAGTTTGGATGGCGGAGTACGCTACCATCACACCACGGCTGCAGCCAATATCAGCTAATCCCTTGAGTGCTCAAAGGTCGTCCCTTTATTTTAAACATTTGGCTATTCTGGTCCTTTGCTGAATTATTTTTTTTTTACTAAAGACTGAGTTTACCTGTTTTTTAACTCTGATTTAGTTCGGTTAATATACCTTGTAAAGGGATTTTAATCCTGACTTATTTTTTCTTTTCGACATTGATGATAGCACAACGCCGAAACCGGTTTGTCTCGAAACAGAACGGATGACGGAAAATCCTTTCAATATACATGCATGATTTTAATATAATGCCCTAATTTTATGGGATTTGCTTTTTGTTTCAATTTTAATTTTGTATGGTTGTAACAGTCGATGTTTTTTCCAGCGTAGTCAAAAATAATATACTGTAATACAAAAATAAATAAACATTTCTAAATAATAAATCAAGCAACAAATATAAAATTTTATTTTATTTATTCAAACAAACTCCCTTTAAATTTTACTAATCTTGATACCCAAAACAATTACAATAATTAAAATTTTTATCTATCTGCTACAATCAATGCAAACGTGCTCCATATTTAATAACTCATACTCATCTTTAACCCTCGAAAAAACTTATGCGGCTTTCAGCATATGCACCAAAATAGTGGCAAACGTAAATCAGGGATTATGTTTTACACAGGTCATTTGTATTTACTTTTAAAACCATGTCACTGATATATATTTATGAAAGAAAAACACAAAAAAAAATGCAATATTTACTATGAATTTTATATGTGTATAGACTTAATTTAACTACTACATATAGATGATGCATATTTATATATATTTTTGTATGCACTTATACCTATGTACATGTTAGACCGACTCAGTTTGAAAAGAAGTTCTCCAATATTTGACACTTTTTATTGAAAATTTTCGTTGGGACTAACAAAATTCTCACGTAATTTGTAATTTTTCTTTTTTTAGCGCTGTCTAGAGTTGTTTAAGCATCAATCTCCAATCCTCTGTAAGGCCTACGAAATGATTAAGGACTTAAATTTCTTAGTCACATTTCTCCTGACCCCACATTTTTAAACGGCTTTATATAGCTCGACTTGACAGGCCGTTGTGAACGATTTTTTTAATTAAAATTTAAGTAACTTGCCGTTAAGCTACAAGCTTCAAACTTGGAATATAGTTCAGAACCCGATGACAATGCAATAATAAAATAAAAAAACTCCGATTGGTGGCGCATAGATCGAAATATATCAAAAGATCGTATTTGTGGTCCAATTTGGCTCATATTTGGAACAGGTAATACGTACATGAATAAAAAGCGACATATGAAAAAAATCGCCGCTATCGATTTCTATTTTTGTATGTAATATGTGTTCCAAATATGAGCCAAATCGGATCACAAAAACGATTTGTTTTTAATATTTAGATCCTGGCGACACCTGGCGGCAATTTTTTCATATGTCGCTTTTTATTCATACATGTACTAAATATGAGCCTAATTGGACCACAAGTAAAATTTTTTTAAATATTTCGATCCACGCGCCACATATCGGCATTTTTATACTCAGCTGAGCAGAGCTCATAGAGTATATTAACTTTGTTCGTTTTTGGTAATTTTTATAGCCTTATGCGTTTACGTTATGTTAATAATAATGAGCTTAAAGGCCGTGGTTAAATAAAACACAATGTTTAAAATTTCATTGGTTTTTAAATTTGTCAATATTTCGGCTTCAGTCTGAAGCCATCTTCAGGACTGTAAGTAAACACAAATGTATAAAAAGGGGGCATTCATTTCAGATACATGGTCATTAAAATTTACGTTATGCAACTAGGTATACATATAAACGAAACACAACTTACACTTGTGGTTATTCTTTATCGACTGATCATATGTTCGGAAAACAAAAGTAAAATAAACATCAAAAATGTATACAATTTTAAAGTACAGTAAGTGTAAACTAAAATATGCACAAACAAATATATAGGGATACAAACAATAGATCAACGAATATGTCGTCATCCAACATTATGATTTGTTGATCCCAAGTATGCTGCTAGCGGAATAATTTCTGTACGCTGCTTTCTTTCATGTGCGCCGTGAGACTTGCATTTTGTGTTGTTGTTTAAGCAATAAATTGCGATATGCATATGCGCATTGGTCTGTGTCACTTTTAAAATTAATTCTCTTATCATTAGGCGTGTTCATAATGTGGAGCATTTCCATGGTGAAGCGCTTATTATATTGTTTCTCTATGTCCAATATAGTAACATTCTGGAAATCGGGATAGTGGCCCGTATCCTTACAGTGGGCCGTTAAGGCCGTTTTATTTTCCGAAGCGTTGTTTCTAAGTTTAATATTGGACTTATGGCCGGAAATCCTTGTCTTTAATTTTAATTTTGTTGTCCCCACATATACCTTCTCGCATAAGTGAGACCCGTCACCGTTGCATGGGATTCTGTATATTAGGTTGGATTTCTCATCCTTTGGAATTCTGTCCTTTGTATTACTGTAAATTTGTTTCAATGTATTGTTGTATGTGAACGCTATTTTGACCTTTTCTTTGTCATATAAATCCGATCTCTTGACCCTCTCTGCTATTCTTGGGACATAGGTTATCGCTTTGTATATTTTGTTATTTGCTTCTTCAGGTTTACGTTCATTACGTGCTCTGGTATAGAAATTTCGGACCAGTTTATTAACCAAGCTACTTGGAAACTCATTATCCTCTAGAGTTTTTTTGATGATCGTGATATTCTTCTTGTGGTACATTCTGTCACTTATTGTAAGTACCCGTCTTATGAAGCTTTTGGCGGTATTTATTATTGTACTTTTTTCGTGTTTTGAATAATAGTTAATTAGTCTTCCCGAAGCTGTGGGTTTTCTGTACCAGTCAATATATAATTTGTTCTTTCTCCTATTGATTAACGTGTCCAAGTACGGTAGTTGACCATCTTTCTCAACCTCTATTGTAAACTTAATGTTTCTGCTGTAGCTGTTGAGTTCAGTGAGAATGTTTCCAATTTGTTCAGTTTTTACAATGGCAAATAAGTCATCTACATACTTTGTAAGTAGGCGTGGTTTGCTAGTAGTTTCATTTTCGAATCTTGTTAGCAGCTCCTCCATGACAATGTCAGCTATGACTGGGGAGGCTGGTGAGCCCATGGGCATTCCTGTACGTTGTTCGTATATTTTTTCATTGTATTTAAAATATCGATTCTCTTTTATGCAAAATTTCACCATTGTGATAAATAGTTCCCTTGTTAATGATGTATATTCTTTTATGTTTTCCCACTTTGCGGATATGATTTCAATGGCTAAATCAACCGGAATGCTTGGGAACAAGGAGACTACGTCCAAGGAAACAAGGCTTTCATCATCATAAATATATGTGCCATTGAACTTACTTTTAAATTCTGTTGAGTCATCGACATAGAAATTATTCCGCTAGCAGCATACTTGGGATCAACAAATCATAATGTTGGATGACGACATATTCGTTGATCTATTGTTTGTATCCCTATATATTTGTTTGTGCATATTTTAGTTTACACTTACTGTACTTTAAAATTGTATACATTTTTGATGTTTATTTTACTTTTGTTTTCCGAACATATGATCAGTCGATAAAGAATAACCACAAGTGTAAGTTGTGTTTCGTTTATATGTATACCTAGTTGCATAACGTAAATTTTAATGACCATGTATCTGAAATGAATGCCCCCTTTTTATACATTTGTGTTTACTTACAGTCCTGAAGATGGCTTCAGACTGAAGCCGAAATATTGACAAATTAAAAAACCAATGAAATTTTAAACATTGTGTTTTATTTAACCACGGCCTTTAAGCTCATTTTTATTAACATAACGTTAACTTTGTTCGCATAACGGTAATCCGTAACGGCCACTAATCGAGATAGATATAGACTTCTATATATCAAAATGATCTGTGTGAAAAAAGAAATTCATTTAGCCATATCCGTCCGTCCGTCTGTCCGTCCGTCTGTAAACACGATAACTTGGGTAAATTTTGAAGTATCTTGATGAAATTCGGTAGGTAGGTTCCTGGGCGCTCATTTCAGATCGCTATTTAAAACGAACGAAATCGAACCACGCCCCTTTTTCCATATCGAAAATTTCGAAAAACCGAAAAAGTGCGATAATTCATTACCAAAGACGGATAAAGCGATGAAACTTGGTAGGTGCGTTGACCTTATGACGCATGATTTTTATTTGCCGAGAGGGGACTTGACTTTTCAATTGTCTACCTAGACCAAAGTAGCATTGTTTGAAAGAGTGTGTCTTGATTTCAAAGTTGATCTTGTTGCCTGTGTTTATGTTGGTTTCCAAATTAAGGAAATTTTTTGCTGGCTGCTAACAGTGACGTGGCTGTCACCGCGCCAGTGTGCGAACTCTTTTCTTGATCAAAGCAGGTACTTCGTTTTGTCTTTATTCACCATAAAACCAATTTTTCCGTTTCTTTTTCGGTTTGTGGAAAGAGAACCTACGTCGCGAGTTTTTCGGCCGCTGATATCAATATCGTCAGCATACGCCAGTAATTGCATTTCCGGCATCGAATTGAAGAAATCGCCAGAGAGGTAATCATCCTGTCTGAAACTTCGTTTAGTTCGTTTAGTTTCAAACATCTCGGTGATGTGCTTAACGATAATGATTGGGCTGATAGTGTTGCTCAACGTTATTTTGCACAACCGTATAGATTTTTCGGAGAAACAAAACTCAGTAATAGCGGCATAAAAGCAGCTGCTTTTGATGCTGTCAGAGGCGGCTTAAAAGACAAGGAGAAAGTGGTGTGTTTTAATTCTTTTTTCGCGGGCTTTTCTAGGTTCGGCCAATGTGGATGCTCGTTCGATGGTAGACACTGATGGGGCAAAATGAGCCAATTTATGGTTGGCTTTAATCTTTCGCACGTTTAGCTTGATAGTACCTTGTATGCGATATTAGGATGACTGATTCCGCAATAGTTGGCGCTGTTTGCAGGATCTCTGTTCTTGTAGAATGGACAAGGACAACTCAGATTCCAATCGTCATACATGCACTCGTTTGACCATATTTTGCAAGAAAATGTTGAGTGCGCCTAACCAATTCTTAAGCGCCGCATTTGAATAGCTCCGCTGGTAATCCATCTGGCTTCACCGTAGACGGGTAGGGGGATATTACTTCCATCACTAGCGATTGCGAGATTTGGTTCATCCCCTCTGGAAGGTACATCGCTGAATTTGTGAATTTAGGAGAGCACAAAATTGTTATCTTCATGTATAAGTTTCTACTCTTAGGAATTTGCCACGTCTGTCGCTGAAATTTTTGGAAAAATTTGCGAGCGTCATTACTGGTGGCTAGCAGCTTAAGCTCCTCGTACGCGTGACCTAAGCTTCCAATTTTTTCTTTTAAAAATATAAAAATTAATGTATTTTTTAAAGTGCCAGTCTAGTACATATTTGAATGTATGTTCGTGTGTTGATTATATTCCTATCGTGATTTTGTGCGATTTTAAATAAATTTTAATTCAATTTTTCAAAAGTATAAAATAAAATAAATGTAAGGCGAGATAACCTCCGAAGAGATCTAAGGCCGAGCTTCTCTTCCAATTTGCGTCATGCTCCTCTTGATTTTCCCTACAAATTGGCTGGACGGGACCTACATGTTTTATGCCGACTCCGAACGGCATCTGCAAGGCAGATGAGTTTTCACTGACAGTTTTTCATGGCAGAAATGTGAGTATGTATGTTATATAAAACAATGAATTAGCGTTTTACGTTTAATGCATGGATTTATTATTTATGACAGGATATGAAGGATATGGCACCTAATATTACTTGGACGGCGATAGTAGGTAAAGTTTAATCGAAAATAGTAAATAAAACAAACATAATTAAATATATATTCAAAATATTGTTAAAATCGAATCTATTACATAATTATTTAAATATATGTAAGTAAAGTTATGCAATTGGTATTGCAGCGAATTTTAGGAAATAATCTATGATTCGGCGTTTTCTGCTATCGTTCGAATCACTAAATTGTTCAAAAAAATTAACTAAATTATTCTGCATACAAAATGATCTTTCTTAACAGCAAAACTGTGGTAGAGCATTCTCACAATTAGATATTTACATACTTCACTTATTGCGTATTAAAGTCAAACTGATTAATTCTTCCTCAGACTACGCTGCTTATATACTCTCAGTTGACTCGTTCCCTATATCTCCCAGGGTCTAGACTTTTCGTGAGTAGCTTTCTCGATTACTTGCTTATTCACTTCTCTCATGTCGCTGCATCTTATATTCGCTGTTGTGTCTATGTATTTGTTTGACTAATGTCATCTGCGTTTTTGTTTGCGGTGCACATATGCGTGTAACGTCGTCTACACTCTTAGCTGCTATGTTCATATATGCGTAGCTCTTTGTTGTCCCATCTGCTTATATTGCTGTTGTAATTGTGCAACATTTATTCGCTAACGGCATAATGATGTGTGGAAATTGCTAATATTCGGTGTACTGTCTTCCATTTAAGTCTATTCGAGACCATCAGGCAAATTTCTCGATCCAAACACTGCTAATTTTTCAAACGAACCACCCTTTTTCTACTCGTGGCTGTCCAATTTTTCGTGTATGGTAGACGATATCGCTGATCCATTTTATAACTTTGTCTTGGTCTTTCCAGTTACACTGAAATTTTATTCAAACCCCTTTTTTCAGGTGAGGGTTATATATATATTAACAGCTCCAAATCTCCATCCAGGAAGCCTTCTGAGTTTTTTTCCTTGGCGTACCTGTCTTCCGTTTTACTACTTATTATTCTGCTACGTTTTCTCAGGCTAGGTCGTTTGCCAATGGAACGCTACGAAAAGCTTGACGAGTGTCGATTTGTTTCGCAGAGATTTATTTCTGTAATGCCAGTATTTTCCCTACAGCTATATTCGGCTTTGATTTTTTTCTCCTATTATTACCATTACTTTCTTCGGCCTATTGTCTGCTAATTTTGTGGTTTTAACACTCTTCCACCAGCACTAATTTAACAATGAGCCCCTTACCATAGCGGAAGTTAAGCTTCACATTCGAGTTCGTATATCGTATTCTCCTTTTTTGAAAGAGGATCTTGATACCATTGTCAACTAAGAAGCCACTCGTAATATGACTTCTTATACGACTTTATACACAATTTCTGCGACTATGTAATTCTGTAGAACCGTGAACTTCCCTATTACGATTTCGCATATCAATACTCCCTGGAGCTCGTTGTACTTGCAAGTGACCGCTTGCAATCCACAATCGCTTCGTTGCTCTTCTGTTATCTAAGTCGTACATCCTTGCAAGGTATTCACTCTTAAACTTTTTATTTTACCTACATGAAATTTTCCAAGAACTTACCTACTTACTTACTTAATTTGTGGTTAACCGTCTAAACCGTCCAACAAGGCGCGCCTGTTGCTCCTTCGCTCCACCAACCGGCGCCAATTGGTCACACTAAGGGAGTTTAAATCGTTTTCCACATGATCCTTCCAACGGAGTGGGGGCCGCCCTCTACCTCTGCTTCCATAGGCGGGTTCCGATAGAAACACTTTCTTGGCCGGAGCATCATCTTTCGTTCGCATAACATGGCCTAGCCAGCGCAGCCGCTGCGTTTTAATTCACTGGACAACGTTGATGTCTGCGTATAGTTCGTACAGCTCATCATTAAATCTTCTTCGGTACTCGCCATCGCCAACGCGTAGAGGTCAATAAATCTTTCGAAGAACTTTTCTCTCGAACACTCCCAAAGCCGCTTCATCTGCTGTTGTCATGGTCCATGCTTCTGCTCCATATACCAGGACGGGTACGATAGGTGCCTTGTAGAGTATGATTTTCGTTCGCCGAGAGAGGACTTTATTTTTCAATTGCCTACCTAGTCCAAAGAACCATTTATTAGCAAGGTTCACTCTTCGCTGGATATCAGTGCTGATGTTGTTGCTAGTGCTGATGCTGGTTCCCAAATAAACGAAGTCTTTTACTATTTCGAAATTATGGCTGCAAACAGTAGCGCGGTTGCCAAGGCGCGTATGCGCTGACTCTTTTCTCGATGACAGCAGGTACTTCGTTTTGTCCTCATTCACTATCAATTTCATGTTCACAGATCCTTATCAGTTCTCTATACTCACCCCAGCACTCCACGCTTTCGCCAAAATTTTCCCAGCTAAAAATTTAATTTAATTGTCCTCTAAATAGACTCCACTCCTAACTGCACCATGGTAGCGCCGCTTTTCCGTTGAATCTTCTCCCAGCACGCGCTCTGTTCTGCGCAGTTGTCAGCGCCTTTGATTAGAGATTGTTTCGCTCTTCCTACTCCTCTACGGTTGTAATCCTGGAATTTTGTGTCAGTATGTCGATCTATGGTTTCTTGAGGTTTTCTTTTCTCTAATCGCTTAACCGTCCTGTTCATGAATAATTTTTCCTCTTAGCTCGCATTGCTGGGTACACGGGTACCACAGGGCAGTTCATACGTGAGAACTACGAGTGGTACCTGGGTATCCCAGCCATGAGAACTAGTAATAAAAAACTAATTTTAGTAATAAAAAACTAATTTATTAAAAAAATCATCTTTATGAAAGTATAAGTATTTGAAAAAATTTTCTCTCCTTTTTGTAGAAAACTTATTCCCATAGGACGCCACAAAATTTTAACTCGTTTCTATTTGTAGATTATTTAAAAATTGCTTTTGAATATGCAAAAGATACCCGGGTACTTATCTATGCACAGGCTGTTAAGGGAATTGCTGAAGCTGCTATATGCATGTTCTGAAAATAATGGTCTGTCAAGGACCCTCCTTTCACACCACGAAATATCATGTTCAGGGCTCAATGTGGCATCAAGTACATTATGTGCTTGACTTTGGTCACATATATATGGGATTTATATCTTTGTTAGCCTCCTGTAGACTACTCGGTAGTACAGAACAAAAAAGATATTCACTTCTGTCGTTAATATCGTTTTCTACCCCTACGATGTGATGCGCCTTCGCATCTGCGGCTATGACAAGCCGTCCATATAGCGTTCTAATTATGTCCAGTTCCCGTAGATACCCATATTTAATAGAATTTTGTATTTATCTAGATAAATGTTCTCAAAAAACCAAAGTTTTGTTATTTAAAGCTATCCAAAAAAAAATTTTTTTTGTGCTTTTTTGTGTCGGTCATTGAATTTGAAAGCTTTGGTCGCAGTTGCTTTCTAGTTATGACACTCTCGTTTTTGTTTTTCGCTTTTAAATGCACGCAGTGTTCTTGCATATACATATCACTGTTTGTTTATTTAGTCTTTATCGTTGTTGTTGCCACTCTATGGGTTACAGCCCATATGCGCTCTTTCAAATGAGTTTTTATTATTTATGAATCGGACATATCTCAAGCTTATCTTTTTATTATAAAGTTTAGCATATACATAAATGAACTGAGTATATACATGTGCAAATAGACACATATACATGGCTGTTATGTAAACATTATATACCCTATATTGAGCACGCATACAATAAATATTCAGCAAATTCATACTCTTGCTTCGTTAATACATAAATTTCAAAAATGGCCGCAGACGAAATTGTTTAAGCCACAAAAAACAGATATTTGCTGCACTCTATTGAGTTCGAATTGGCGGTGCGGTAGTATGGCAACGCTGGTAAAACAACTTAAGCCTTTGACATGCGTCAACCATAAATCTTGGCTGTATATACGTTTATATACAAACGTATGCCAATAAAAACAAGCGCAAGTGAGGACAAACACACCCGCAGAGAATTACGTGAGTAATTATAACATTTACAAGCAACTAGCAGAGTACCGGGCGTTGCTCGGGTTGGGCAGATACTAATCTAAATAAGAAGATGCATTTTAACGCATTCCTTCCCGTTACTCAAATTCAATCAATCAGTATATAAGATTTTATTGATCTTCCTCAAAACGAATCTCTCAATTTTTCCCATTCTTACCCTTTATAAACTCCTTATCTTGCCCTTTTCTTCTTTTACACCCTCTATCACACTCATTCTTTTTCTTAGATCCCTCATTCCTCTAATTTATCATTCTTTGCTTTATTTTTTGTGAATTCAATGCTATGACCAAACAAAAGTTCTGCACTTAAGTACGTGCATGGCGTATGAGTAACTTTTGCACACACACACACAAAATTTGATTTATATATATATATTAGGCCGGGTCGATTTGTGGGTAGGAAAAAAAATCGCCCATTGCTCTGTGAAAATCATATTCTAGGGATCAAAATAAGAAACTTTGCGGAAGGAACCATACCTCTAAAACGAATTCTGGTGTCCCCCAATTTGGGTCGAACTTTTGGGTAGGGGCAAATTTTGAAATCCCACTAACTTTGGAGCCCCGATCCACTGAAGCCAGTGGCACACCCCCTGGAACCCCCCTGGGGGTTCACCATACAAACATTTCAAAAAATCGCCGGGTTTGCACTTTAAATGAAAAAATCAGCGAAATGCCTATGTTTTTTCTTTTCGGAGTTTATTTTTCTCCTTAGAAATTTATTTAGTTAGAACATATGTAAATGAAAAAATGAATTTAACTTAGTAATAGAAAAGAAATTAAAGAGAATTATTAGAAATTAGCGTTTTTACAACCCTTTTAAAACCAAGGCATCACTGTGATGCATTTGCATGTGGTAAACATAGTTGTGTGGGTCTTTTATTCAACCGTTTTAAAAAATTAAGGTATCACGGTGACCCAATTGCAGATCGTAAAATTGCTTGCGTTGTTTTTTTTAAGCCACCACAAGACACAGTAAGTAGGATTGAAATTACCATTTCATTCTTATTACCTCATCTCGTAGACCATATACAACGCAACAGTTTTTGTGAATGCATTAAGTCGTTGTGAAGAACTCAAAGTGTGAGGTGCTAATTTCAGATAAAAAAATATTTCAAAAAAAATATTAAGTGAAGTGACCATTCCAAATCAAAAAGTTTACAATGAATCCACCATCCTCTACACCGCAAGCTGAAGCAACTACATCAACAACTATCGAAAACCCAATGAGTCATATACCCAAGTATGATATTTACTGTTTTTGGTGTGTCTACTGATTTAACTGATCTTAATTTACCAACCCATCTGGATATCTTGAGATATTATTTTTACTTAAGTGAACGTGCTAAAACAGAACAAAAAAAGTTTTCACATAAACATTCACTATTCAAGTACAAGATAAGTTGATTGGAATTTGGGAAAAACTTGGTATGGAAATAATGCTGAAAAAAGTGTATTTAATAAATTGAATAAATTGCTTGAAAAGTATCAAGAGCAAATCAAGAGAAGAAATAACACCCAACAATTTACAAAGTATGTAAAATCTCTGGAAACAATTTTTTACATTGGAACATGTAAATGCGATTTGAAGGCAGCTCCATATGCATGCGGCTGGATTCCCGAACGCCTCAAAAAGTTCATGCACGATCAACATAAGCAGAGAAGACTAACAATGGATTCATTTATGATGGAAACTGAAGAGCCAGGAGCAACGTCTATGTCATCAATGCCAACATACCAACATCCCAATGATTCAACATACGCACCGCCACCGGTTCAAGAATATATGGATAGAAGCACAAGTGCACAATACACAGAGAGATACGATTGTTTTAACTTTGCCTTGGTATGTGACAGATGTGGTGTGCCTGACAGATTAGCATCAGCATTGGGAACCGCTCTTTTGCAATATTTTGAAATTAGAGATAAGCACGGGAAACCTTTCATCATGGATAAATCGAAAGTTCGCAGAGAAAATGAGAAGTGCAGACCAGAAGTGCTTCGCTAACGGTTAGATGATACCAATTTGTTAGCGTTTTCATTCGATGGTAGAAAAGATGATACTTTAACGATAGATAAAATTGATGAGAAGTATCATACTAGGATAGTAAAAGAACCTCATTTTGTTATTTTGAGATAACCAAATTCTGAATTGATTGGTTACGTAAGATTTGAACATGAAACCGCTGAATACAAAACAATGGAACTTAGAGTTTATAAAAAACCAGATATAAACTTTAATTGCACAAGTTATACGAAAATGATCAATTTGAATGATATAAATATCGTACTTGAACCACCATTCACGCGAAGCATTCCGTACGATGCATTGAAAGAATATTTAAATCAAGATGATCCACCGTTTAATGATCCAAAAATTCCATCACACATACAAGGAACGGAACGACATGTTCAGTTGCTAGCTAGCGCTTCCAAACGGATTATACCGGAAAATGTAGAGGCTGTTATGGCGACGACATTAGAGAGCCGTGCGAAATTGCCCAGACTTGAAAGTAAAAAAGACTTCAAACAATAACTTTTTTTAGTTTCTTTTCTATAACTCACTTAAATTAATTTTTTCATTTACATATGTTCTGACTAAATAAATTTCTTAAGAGAAAAAATAGATATTATTATAAATAAATAATAAATATTATTACAAATAAATAAATAAAAATAAAGAAAAAACATAGCCATTTAACTGATTTTTTCATGCAAAGTGCAAAACCGGCGATTTTTTGAAATGTTTGTATAGTGAACCACCAGTGGGGTTCCAGGGGGTGTGCCACTGGCATCGGTGGGTCGGGCCTCCAAAGTTAGTGGGGTTGGTCATACATTTGGACTCGATTGGAGCACTCTAAATGGGTCAAAGTAGGAGTTTTCAAAATTTGCCCCTACCCAAAAGTTCGACCCAAATTGGGGGACACCAGAATTCGTTTTAGAGGCATGGTTCCTTCGGCAAAGTTTCTTATTTTGATCCCTAGAATACGATTTTCACAGAGCAATGAGCGTTTTTTAAATCGACCCGCCCTAGTATATATATATATATCATATCCGTCGCCCTGTTGATCCGATGTTCGACCAACATTAAACAAAAAATCAAATAAAAATAGCATATTTTTACAAACGAAGCTTAAAGAGCATTGCATTCAAACTACACATAAGATGTTGTCAAAAGACATCAGCCTTATATAAGTGGATAATTTTTTGTGGTTATGAATACATATATGGAGGAAACATTTTTTCTCTGTATAAGCATTCTCGTGTATGTAAATATTTCGAATTATTTCAACTTTGTTAAATACAAAAATTAGGCTCCACAAGTCGCTTATCATACATGTCCTGATGTATGGCTCGCAATCACGGACGGTGTTAGAAGATGCCGATAGGGCTCTTGGAATATTCTCCGGAAGATTTGTGGCCCTGTTCGTGACGCCGATGGCGAATATCAAGGAAGGTATAATGATGAGCTATAGTTTAACGCAGATATGACGTTAGTGTAGGGAATAAAAACTAAAGGCTTCGCAGGCTAGGGCATGTTATGCGAATAGACGAAGACGCTACGGCCAAGATAGTATTTCAGTTGACACTACATTTTTGAAGTAGAGGAAGGAGAAACCTTCACTGAGCTTGGAGAGGTGGTGGAGGAAAACTTGGCCACCCTTCGTGCTTCTATTCAGCATCAGTTATAGCGAAGCAGGGATATCTGTGTGACTTGTTACGGCAATTTTCTGGTCCACCCTTTACTATGGTCTCCTTGGTTGGTAGGCAGCCACACAAAAATGTTCATATACCAAAAAAGTTTGGGAGGTATGCAGATTATCAACGATTAGCCTAACATGAGCCCTGAAAACTATACCATGTCCATCTCTATTGAAGATTTAATGGGGAAATATATAGCGCCCGCAACTGCAGCAAGACTTAAGGCCTTGTGGCAGATTAAGTGGAGATCTTATGACCATAGCAGCATAGAGTCCTTAAATATAGAACGAATGGACTACACGGCTCCGTGCCTGAGTTTCGAGAGAGATATTGAGGCCGCAATTGAGCCGAAGAGAATATAATATACACGTCTCTACGAATGATTCCAAATTAACGGGAGTGTTCTCTTCTACTGTCGATCCAGATATGAGTAGAACCTTCAGGCTCTACAGTATATTTCAGGCAAAAGTTTTGGCCATAAAGAAAGCAGCAAAAATTCTGGAAGAAGCATATTAAAGCATCGGTGCGTCCATATACGCATTGACAGCTGGGCGGCGATCAAGGCAATAATCTCACACAGCACTTCATCACGAATAGTCCTAGAATACCAAGAGAGATTTTTCTCAGGTCTGATCATACACCTATACTGGGTTTTTGGTCATAAATTAATAGAATGTAACGAAAAGGCTGATGAGTTGGCATAGGTGGATGCAGCACTCGACGAATCGACGCCAAACTTCCTAATGCACTTGGGAGAAATCATGAGGAGACAAGAGTGGCATATGATCCATCAAACAGGACTGGCATGAAAAGAAGCACAGTGCTGCAAAATTTCAAATGACTAACAAAATGTTTAATATTTCTAAAGAGAGACGACTTAAGGCCCGATGGGTATGCTAACTGAACTCTGCCATCTGGCGTCACGTGCTTATAAGTCAGACCTCGTCAGTAACAATAGGAAGTATATAGTATACAAATAGGAAGTACGAGCTGTAGGAAGAAACGGTTGAGCACATTCTGTGCTCATCACCTGCACTCGTGAGTTCGAGAGTAACTTATAGGGGCGGCTGAGATGCCTTATCTTAATTTAGCTTTATGCTACGCCCAAACAAAAAACTGCGTGTATTTACAGAGAGGACGTAGTTATTTAATAACTTATAAATTGGTACCTAATTTGGGGTTTTTTCGTTTGATCTTCACAAAAATCTGGTAACACTATGGACACGTTTAGTCTATGTAAAGTCTTTATTGAGCGGCCAGTTCAACTTAAACTATGAGGTGTTATGGTCTAAAAGGTTCAATATCTTTATACTAAATCATTCTAAAGATGGTGCCTGTTACCGAACCATCAAAGGACCATCAAAATCAATAACCTACGGGGAGTTTTGTCAGCACACCAAGGCAGCCGCCGCTACACAAAAGTTGTAGAAAAACAGCCAGGTGCACCCTGACGAACATAGTTAACTAAAGCCATCAGGAATCGATTTAAATGTCAATAGCGCTCTCCTCTCCTCGAGTTCATATAACTACCATATGCGGCATGCTCTCTATTTGTAAGCAAGTGGGTATCCTCCAAGCCTTAGATGAAATGAAGTTTAAAGAACTGAGACGAGAATTTGCATCGTAGCCTGCCCTTAATAGCTCGAGCCTTAACCTGGCCATAGGTATACCTAACGAATCATTTTCAAAAATTATACCTGTGCACTAACACACGTAAAGCTTCGTGCATGAGCATCCCCGGTACCCATTCGTTCCATGTTCATATATAAGGCTTCGTTGGTTTATCACAAAAATGAAAACTGCTACGATTTCTTTCACTTTTTTACTAATCACAACTTTGTTAGCAGAATTACGCCACACTGTATAAATTTGCCGCATCATTAGATTTTGACGCTATTTGAGCAGAACAAAAATATCGTGCTTGCTGAAATACGACATGCATTTTTTAATGAGTAAAGAATAGAACAGGAAGGGTAGGTAAAGAATATAAGGAGAGAGGAAAATAGAGAAAGAAAATGAAAGGAGTTATAGACGCGCTAGCGATTTTTGATCGAAGGATTATAAATTACCTATCGATATCAAACTTTATCGACGAGCTTTTTTATCAAAAGCAATCGATTTTTATCAAAAGAAATAGATTTTTATAAAAAAATATCCATTTAAAATGTCATCAATATGTTATCGAAAAAACTTTTGCTACGATTTAGATGTTATGTTTTATGTTATAAAATGTTATTGATGTGCTATCGAAATATTACGGATTTGTTATCAAAAAGTTATCGATTAATTTTCGAATATATGATTCATACATGATAGAAAACAAGAGATATAAATTATCGACTTGTTATCGAAAAAAATATTGAATTTTCATTAAAAATTTGTCGAATTTTTATAGAAAAAATACCGTTTTTTTTTTTTTTAAACATCAATCTTTTATCCAAAAATATAGATTTTTCATTAAAATGTCATCAATGTTTTATTGAAAAACTTAATATATCTATTATCGTAAAGTTATTGGGTTTCGATATGTTATTGAAAAAAAGACGTATTAGTTGTTAGCGATTAAATATGGAATTGTTACTAAAAATTTAACGATAAGGTATCGAAAAAATATCGATTAGTTATTGACTTTTTACAAAATATATGTGAATTTGTAATTGCAAAAGTATCAATTTGCTATTGGAAAATATTGATGGAATATCAATGCTCAAAAATTTACCGACAAAATATCGATAATTTTTTGAAAACAAAACGTGATTTTTTCGATAACAATTGATAATTTATAATAAAAAATTGATAATGTTTCGGTTTAGTTTCCATGACAAATCGATATTTTTTCGAAAACATTTCGATACTAATGTCGATAAAAAATTTAAAATTGTAAGGCAATAAAAAGCGGGGTTTTTACGATAACAAATTATCAACATTTTTTTCATAACAAATCGAAAACGAATCGCTATTTTTTTGACAGAATTACGATTACAACTTTATATTTTTTCGATAAGTGATAGCATTTCAAAAATAAACCTATAACACGTCAATAATTTATCATAACAAGCTAGCGCTAATTGAATATTCTGTCTTGTTTTTGTAAACACTTTCAATATAAGTTACTAGTGCAACAGGAATATTCTGTATTAAATAATTTGGAAAAAATTTAAACAACGTGATATTAGGGCGGACAAGTCGACAGCAGTTTCGATTATAACTTGTGAATCTCTTCAAAGCCTTTTCTCCCGGGAGTGGGATTCGAACCCGCATCCCTACGATGGTTGAAGTGTTACAAACGCATTCAGACACGTCATGCCTAAGTTGTTGTAAACTTATCCCAATTGCCTTCCTTGCATATTTAATCGTTTGTTTTTGTAAACACTTTGAATATCATCAAAGAAAACTACACATATATTTAAATTTGCTGGGTCTCGCGCTATAACTACAACAAAACAACAAACTATGTGCAAACTTTTCGTTCATTTGCTCGCGATATAAAATTTGAGTTCGCCTGCATGAGGCCTTGCCATTTTTTTTTTTTCAATAGCCTACACTTCTTCTTTAGAAGCCCTAGCGATGCACCTATAATTAATTATATACTAGAATTATAGATTGGCCGCAGAATGGGAACAAAATTATCAACTTGCCTAAGTCTTTAGAAATTTGTTTGAAGTATTTTGCACTTCGTATGCAGTACGAGTACAATACTTCATACCAAATTTGTATTAAAATAAAAAATCGAACAAACTTCAACCATTTTAGGAGAGAAACATCCGGGAGGAAAAGGCTTTGAAGAGATTTACAAGTTATAATGGAAACAGTTGTCGCCTTGTCCGTCCTGATGCCACGTTGTTTAAAATTTTCCCAAATTATTATTAAATAAATTACAAATTCAATTAAGGGCAATAAGGGCAATCCCCGCTTATGTTAGGTTCTGTTGAACTGGCCGGTCCATGAGGATCTCACATATACTGAATGAGTTCGTAGTATTACCAGAAGTTTAATTTAACGATCAAACTGAAAAACCCTTTCAAAAAGTTATAAAATAACTCCGTTCTCTTGACAAATACTATAAGCTTTCTAGGACCTAAGCCACTTGTCGCTTAAAGATCTGACAACCGTATCACTCTTATAGCTGGAGTCTTAGCCTGGTAAGTGCACGGCATGAGCACAAAACGTGCTCGATCGTTTCCTCCTCCAACCCGCACTTCCTACATCTTCTATCACTGACCAAGCCTAATTTAATTATAGAGTTGTTCCCCCTTAATTCATACAAAAAAAGTTCGGTTGATCTACACTTCACAGTATCCAAAATATATCTAATTATAATTTGAATTTAATGAGAAGCTTCTTTTGCATCTAACTTATTACTTGAAGTGCCTCAAATATGTTACATAAAAGCATGCAAAGTAGAATGATGAGCGACTTACTAATCCTTTAGTACTGCTGACGGCTCTAAACTGACAAATTCAAAAATAAAGAAAAATTAGGTTAAAGCCATAAAGATAGACGACTAAACATATGTATATGATGAATGTTTATATGAAATATAAAATTCGTTTATATTTCTTTCAATAATTTTGGGCATATTGCAGTACAATCCATATAGTTATACGCTTTTACTTTATATTCATATGTACATAAGAGCATTGTATACGTATACACATGTATACTTATGTTTGCATTAATCAAAGAGCAAAAACCAAAACGATTTAAGTTTTTGCATCTGATGCTGGTAAGTCTTATGAGTATATTATATGCACAGCTGTGGGTAAAATATTAGTAGTGAACATACTTACAAATGATAATCTTATCAAATCGTAAAAGAATTTCAAACTCTATTGTATTGTAGCTAATTTTTGGAAATTTGGATTATTTTGCACATTCTGCTAACGTTCGTATCGCTGAATTGTCGAATAAATAAATCCAATATTCAGTAATGCAAAATGGTCTTTATTTAGACTTTGGGAGTAGTACTTCACAATTATTCTTTACAACTAATAGCGTGCTTAAATCAAACTGATTAACTGATTCCACAGTTTGCGCTGTTTTTGTACTCTCGGTTTTCTCGTTCGCCCATTTCTCATAAGGTCTACTCGTCTCGCGAACATGTGTTCGAGAACAGTTTATTTCGTGCTGGGTTACGTATATGCGTGTGTATGTGTGAGCAACTACTTATTCTCTTAGCTGATGACTACATATGTGTATGTGAGATATTCTTCGTTGCATTCTATGTACGTAAGGTTTGATTGCCTTAATGTACATAAGAGTGGCTGCTTGCTGTTTTTGTTGTTTTGATTATTTACTAATAACATATTGATGCTAATATTAGCCACAGTATTTTAATACAATAAACAAGCGATGAGCGAATTTTGCGCAGTCAAAAACTTATTGGTGTAATGAATTGTAAGTAAAATTTTGACATAACCCTGCAAAAAAAAAACATTTAGTCTACGATGAATCCGGGATGAGCCGCAAAGTAGTATGCGAATTATGCCAGTTTTGATCTCTGTGTATGCGTTGAGCTGTTCCCTTTTGTTTGAGCATGTCCTATGAAGAGATTAATTGTACCCTTTATACCCGAACGGGAGCGATATGACCAATCCCCTTTGTACCGATATGCGAACGAATGAAGATAATCCCTTTACTCATCAAAAAGTGTTAGATTTCTTATGGTAGGTACGAGGTTATGTACGTTTTGAATACAATATTAAAACTTACTAAGGATTGTTAGAAATATCTATGTAAAAGGATTATTAAGGCGCCAACTCATTCCAAGAGATATGGGGCGACGATAATGGAACATATGATCCAAATAATTTAGTTTCGGTATAGGGCACCAAATATTTTCTTAAATAATTCGAATTAATCACCTATAATTTCTTTGATTTAACTCACTTCGTTGCCGCTTTTTCTATGTCTCTTAAAATGGGGTAAATAGATTTCAACCTGCCTAGTCCCAACTGTACCCAAAAGGACTAGAGGGGATCAATACTGCACCAATGTAGAGAAAAGTGATCAATCGGAGACCGATCTCTTTAGGGATTAGTCGCACTATTTTTTGCAGGAAATTTTTTAGAAAGCGTGTTTTTTCTAGTTATTTTCATTGGGCGTTGGCTAGTATTTAAATTAATATTTAGGTGCATGACCTTTGTTCTTTAGAATTGCATCACAGAGAAGTGACATTGAGTTAACATTATGTTGTTATCTTTCAACCGAAATCGAAACCAATACGTAAATTTGGGGTCGTTGTCTTGCTGGACCATCTAAAAAAGTAGCACTTCGTCTCTGCCATATGACAGCATAATTTTCGTATCAACATATGAAGCGCCAGCCATAATTTCCCTAAACTAATTAAAGTCCCTAATACTGGAACTTTCATGTACAGTTTTTTTTTGCATACTTCGGATAATATTCGTGTTAGGTGGCCGTCTTCTCACAGACATAATATTCTTCGTCTGATCCGACTATAAAATGATGCGCCATTTGGCCAAAGACCAATTCAAATGTTCTTTAGCAAATCGAAGACTCTATTGTACATGCGTTTAAGTTAACAACTGTACTTTTTTTGGATTTCGGACACCCAGGTCGTGCTCATGCCAACGTCAACGAACAGTCTGAAAGCTTGACAACAATTTTAAGCCAACTTAAATCTCAGAAGCAGCCGCAAATTGAAACTGCTTTGAGTATTTGACGACGGACTTAACTTCACCTACTGAAATATCTGGCTTTCATCCACACAATTTGGCACTTGGTTGGCGCTTGATGGCATTATGTACCATTGTTGGTGAGCAACCAATTATATTTTCCACTTCCACATAAGCCTTCAGCGATTAATTTTTTTATGAAGGCACGTTACTCAGGTGTCCAGTTCATCTTTCGCGACACTACTGAATAAGGAGTAATGAAAATTTGACCATTAGCTATAGAATATCACATAAATAAACTAATCTCACTGTTTTATTTAGCTTGACTCTGTGTAGCGAACAGAATTTTGTAATTGAAATGTATGTAACTTTCCGATAAGCTACAGGCTTGAAACTTGGAATATGGTTCAGAACCCGATGACAATGCAATAATAAGAAAAACTGCGATAGGTGGCGCATGGATCGAAATATTTAAAAAAAATCGTATTTATGGTCCGATTTGGCTCATTTTTGGAACACACATTACATACAGAAATAGAAACCGCTTTATGAAAAAAAAATGGCGTTAGGTGTCGCAAGGATTGAGATGTTCAAAAAAGTCGTACTTGTGATCCAATTTGGAACAAGTATTACATAGGGTCCGGTGGAAGTAACACCAAAATACTTTGGAGTTCGAGCAGGCACAATATTAAGGGGCGCAGAGTCGAGTAAGGTCTTTGGAAAGATTATGTGTTGAGGAGTTACAATTATTAAAAAATTGTCAGGAAAGAGTCCTTGTAAGAATGAGGCACAAAAAGAACTAAATAGAATGAGTAATAATAGGCAATTAAATAAAAACTTGAAAACAAAATAATTAAAAAAAAAATGTAAGTTAAACGGTTTTATTGAAAACAATACTTACATTAAGTAATAATAATATTAAAAGATAGAAAATAATTGGGTAGGTCTTAGGTACTAGTCATCACACTCCCCATCAATCTAAAAACGTTAAACATAAAAAAAAAAAAATGTAAGGCGCGATAACCTCCGAAGAGATATAAGGCCGAGCTTCTCTTCCAATTTGCGTCGTGCTGCTCTTGATTTTCCTTACAAATTGGCCGGACGGGACCTACATGTTTTATGCCGACTCCGAAGGGCATCTGAAAGGCCGATGAGTTTTCACTGAGAGCTTTTCATGGCAGAAATACACCCGGAGTGCTTGCCAAACACTGCCGAGGGGCGACTCCGCTTAGAAAAATTTTCTTCTAATTGAAAAATCTTATTTCTAAAATTTTGATGTTGCTTTGCCCTGGGTTTCAACCCAGGGCATACGGTGTGGTAGGTGGAGCAGGCTACCATCACACCACGGTGGTCGCCAACTAAAAACGTTAGGCGTAGCATAACCTGATTAAGGTTCAGTTGGTTCTACTTCTACATATATATGTATATAAATAGAAATTTGACGCGGCCCACGCTTTTATTTATTTGTCTGATAAACGCATAGATTGATGAGGAGTGTGACGACTAATACCTAAGACCTACCTAATTATTTTTTATCTTTTAGTATTATTATTACTTAATAAAAATATTGCGTTTAATAAAGCCTTTTAACGATTCAAGGTAAGGAGGAATAGAAGTAGCAATTTATCAGTCAAACAAAACACCGCTGTATAGCTAACTGGTTAGCGCAGCGTGCCTAAAGCTCACTGGTGATGAAGGTTTAGCACTCTTCGAAATGAATCTATCCGCGCAGCTATGGCAGGTTGTCTAAAAAATTTCCTACTTGCATACTATTCCAAAACCAAAATACAATTTTTCAATTATAGAAAAATTAAAAAATAACAATAATCATCATTAGAAAGAGATTATTGTTCTGGCCTTGAGCTCGAATCTAACCTTGAATCATTTATCAATAGGCCGATAAAAGCAAAAATGAAAACCTTTTAATCTAACAATTTTTTTAAATTATTTTATTTTAAATTTATCACAAAGATAGTCACGATAATATTAGTTATTTGTATACCTGTTCACGCACCACTCAGATTTTGACTGACTAAGAAGCCGCTGGAACAAAGTAAGCCTAACAAGTGTTTACATGTGTTAAAACTGATTTCTTAGTATAATGGATTTTACAGTGGATACCGAAAAATTATTGTGATTAATAAAACTTGGCCACTTAAATGAAATGAAGCTAAAGCACTACTAAGATTTCGACCGAAAGTGTGTATATGTACATATGCATATATGCAATGCATACAAACACATACACATACATACATATTTTGAACGCGCTTTTGCACTATAATCAAGCAAAAACAACATATTTGATTCGATTCTTTAGCGCAATGCCTCTGTATATATCTTTAAATGCATTGCGAATGCAATTGAGGCAACAGCGACATTTAATATCAAGTGCTTCAAGCCTCTCATTAAGGCAAAAGCTTGCGCGCATAAGCATAAAGGCACCCACACAAAACCCGCCACTGAGTATATAGTTAAATGCAAATTTGTATATCAGCTTTGCTATTAAATATATGTATGTAGGTATGTACATGCATACATGTGTATATTTGTGGACCAGAAGCACTACTTGGAGGGCAGTTTGCGTTCCTCTGCTCCACTCAAAGACGGTCGAAATTGTAATCATCGTTGTCGTTGCTATCATTCCGCACTGAAAATCGTTTGGAATCGAGGACGCGATAAACTTGTATCTACATATTCATAACTACATGTATACACACACCCACACTCATACATACATACGTATTTGACTGCTTACTGTTCCCTTGTTTGAATTTTGAATCGCATAACGACACATTGCTAAATGCAAAGCAATACATTTATAAATTGCAAAAAAAAAACAAATATAAAGGATGCATAAAAATGTGATGACGATTTTGAGCAGCAACTTGCATGCAACATAACAATTGGACATAAATATTAACAAAAAGGGTGGTGTAGACAAGAATGTTTTTGTGTGTGTGTGCTATTTAAAATTATTCTCAAAATTGTGTGCATATTACAATATAACAACAGTTGCATATGTTCAATGCACTTTCGCATGTATTTAAGGCATATTCTTTCATATCAAATATCCCTTCAAGAAATGCGATTAGTCTAGGATGAATCCGGAATGCATCTCAAAGGAGTATGCCACCAATGCCAGTTTTGATATTTTTATTTGAGTTGGACTGTTCCCTTTTGTTTGAGCATATCCTATGGAGAGACTAATTGTACCCATTGGACGAATTCCCCTTGTACCCATATTAGAACATATGAATACTAGTACTTTTTTCGGTTCTATAAGGACTCAAATAAGGCCCAGGCGCATTTTTCACAGTAGAAACACAATCGAAGGGTTTTCCAAGCCACCAAATCTATTTGGTTTAAGTTGTTACTCCCGCTTTTCAAAATGGAATAAAAAATATTCTCCGAAAATTTAATCCTAACTCCGTCGTAGTCGTTAAGTAATTAAAGTTCGGTATAGGGCTCCGAATTCTCCTTAAATTATTCGATTCAATTACCTGTAATCTATTTTATTTTACTCAATTCGTTACCGTTTTTATACCCAGCTGTACTTGTACACAGGATATTATAACTTTGATTGGATAACGGTTGGTTGTACAGGTATAAAGGAAGGAAGGATAGATATAGATTTCCATATATCAAAATTATCAGTATCACGATAACTAGAGTAAATATTGACACATCTTTACCAAATTTGGTACACGAGCTTACCTGGAGCCAGAATAGATCGGTGTTGAAAATGAGCGAAATCGGATGATAACCGAGCCCACTTTTTATATATATAACATTTTTGAAAACACAAAAGACTGATTATTTAATTTAAATAATACACCTAGAATGTTGAAATTTGAAACATGGATTGACATTGAGACTCTTGATAAAAACTTGGAAACTTTTTTTTAATTGGGCGCGGCACCGCCCACTTGTAATAAAATAAATTTTACAAATATTATTAATCATAAACCAAACATCGTTAAACCTATCGTAACAAAATTCGGCAGAGAAGTTGCCTTTACCATAAGGAATGCTTTGAAGAAAACATAGCGAAATCAGTTAAGGACGACGCCCACTTTTATATAAAAGATATTTAAAAGGGTCGTGGACCAATAAAATAATCTATATCTTTATGCAAAAAAGCTCTATATCAATGGTATTTCAATTCCCAAGTGGATTTATAACAATAAATAGGAAATCATCAAATTGAAAAAAATGGGCGTGGCACCGGCCCTTTTATGACTAAGTAATTTTCTATGTTTCGGGAGCTATAATTCGAAGAAAAATTAACGGATCGTAATAAAATTGGGTGCAAAAATTTTTCCTATAGCAGGAAATATTTCTGGAAAAAATGGATGGGATCGGTTAAAGACCACGCCCACTTTTATATAAAAGGTTTTTAAAAGGATCGTAGACGAAAATAATAAGCTATATCATAGCGAGAAAGAGCTTTGTGTCAATATAATTTTACTTTCTAAATTGAATTATAACATTAAATTGGAAAACACTAACATTTTTGAAAATGGGTGTGGCACCGCCCCTTTTTTTCTAAGCAATTTTCAATGTTTTGGGAGCCATAACTCGAAGAAAAATTTACATATCGTAACAAAATTGGGTACGCATATTTTTCTTATAGCAGGAAATATTTCTAGTAAAAATGAATAAGATTGGTAAAGGACACGCCTACTTTTAGATAAACGACTTTAAAAAGGATCGTAGGCAAAAATAATGAGTTTAATCTTAGCGAAAAATATTTTTGTACCAATCTTATTTTGTGCCATTATAACAAGAAATGGGAAAAAATTCAAATCTTGAAAAAATGGGCGTGGCACTGCCCCTTTCTTACAATGTATTTCCCGACGTTTCTGGAGCCATAACTGGACGAAAAATTTGGTGTTTAGCAAGAAATATTTTCAGTAAAAATGGACTAAATTGGTTAAATCGCCTTCTTTATATAAAATAATTTGTAAAAGTGCGCAGATAAAAGTTGGAAAATTCTGTTAATAACTCATCCCTTTTTTTGTAATAACGCTTTTTAGTATAATGGCGCTTGTGTGTTTATGTTTACTGTTCTGTTATATCTTTATTTTAAAATAAACAGTAGGGAAATCCCCATATATGAAGGAAAACTGCATTATTATCCGCTCAAGTTAATTGGCGTAAGCTTCTGTATCCTTTTTGCTTCTTTTAAACGAAAATTTGTTCAGAAAAAGAACCATATGTATTTGTAAAATTGCGCAGCCTTGTAACACTATTAAGCACACAAAACAAATAACAACAGCATTTCAAGTGTACAGCTGGGTATGTAATGTTCGGTTTAACCCGAACTTAGACTTCCTTACTCTTTTTAAATATTTCTTTTAAATGGCTACATACGTATCAAACTGACAATCCCAACTGTACCCGAAAGTGACTATAGGGTATACATTATGCCGAAATGTAGACAAAAGAGATCAATCGGAGACCAATCTCTTTAGGGATTAATCGCACGATTTTTTGGAGGGATATAACTGTGGAAAAAATATGTACACAGTTAAAAATTTGGTGCAAAATTTTAAACAATCCTCGTCTAAAACAATTTTAGACATTTTAGTGATGTGTGTCTACCCCCCAAAAGAAATGGTACACAGTCACGTTAAGTGAGCTGTTGTTACACGGATGCACTTCACTTGCACATGTTAGAAAGCACTCTTCTTGTCGTTTTCGCAGACGGCATGGCTGCCTTAATTACAGCGCGGAAGTGCAAGCATAAACTAAACCAAGTAATGTGCAGTGTATATATATGGATGAATGACCATGGACTTCCGCTTGCGAAAGCGACAACTGAGATTTTGATCTTCGCGAAGAGACGAAATTCTACCATCATCAATATGATGGTTGGAAAACAGCAAGTATAATCACGCAGCTAGATAGGCTAGATATCATATCAACCTTCTCAGAACACTTTCGAAATCCTGCGTAAAAACTGCGCAGACCAATTCAAACCTAAGTCGAAAAATACTAAACACAGGCGAGCGAATGTTATATATGTCAAAACTGCTTGCATCCGCCTCGGACTCTATACTTTTGTTCAGAGCAGAAATTTGTGCGAATACAATGAAATTGCAAAAGTAACGAACAGCTACTACCTCGTTTCTACGCAGAGGGGCGCTACGAATTGCTCAAGCATACCGTATAGTTTTTGCAGACGATGTCCTTTTTATTGCGACAGTCAAACCAATACATCTTCTTGCTAAGGAGAGGAAACCAATTTATAACCTCCGAGAAGAAAAATGCTGAGATATTCCTGCCGCGAAGGCACATGAAGCAGCAACGGATCTGCAGTGCTGCTGGGAAGTGGACCACGGAGCATATTCTCGACCTGTAGCCATGATTAAAGCGACTATATAGAGGGACCAACTTCTACCTGACACAGTTTTTAAGCGGCTACAGCTAATTCTAAGGATATCTCCACAGAATGGGCATAGGTTTAAAATTCGAGCTCTCTATATTGTGTGCACATACACGATACATGCCTTTTCGTTACCGATCACTTCGCATAGCCACAGATAAAGAGGGTGAAAGTAATACAAAGCGATTTATCCCCACGTAGTGTCATCCATAAGATGACCTGTGAAAGTGACAGATGCGATCCGGTCAAAAGTTACGTGATAAACATTCTCCTCGCGAAGAGGTTGCTTAGCCTAAGAACTTGAAAGTAGCCAAAGACCTCACGTATCGCGCTTCCATATCCAAAGTAGTGTCGAATGCAATCCCAGGTGCAGAAAATGCGTGGGTTGTGAGAGGTTAGTTTTTAATGGGTAGAACAACAAGAGTCTGTGTGTAGACACAAGGAGAGGGTCGTTGCTACAGAGTGAATCACTGAGGATTACCAACTCGGTTGATCCTTAAAGTATTTCCTCCTTCCAAAAAAACGGATGAACTGCGGAACAGTATTACGCTTGTATAGTGCTCCTATCGTAAATATATTGTGTGGACATCAGGCTTTGCTGAAAGGTGTACACTTCTATGCGCGTATCCTTAGCTCCGAATATATAGTTAATGAAAAACTTCTTTTTCATGAACAAGTTTTTTCCGAAAATCTCCACAACGGTAACTTTATTATTAGCATCACTATTGGCAATATATAGTCTTATTCCAAAGTGAAAAATTTATTTCACATAGTATACCAAGAAATTCGTAGTATTCGGCAGAACTTCGATCCATTATTGCGTGACTAACAAACTCTTTCAATTTATCCGGACATTGGTTTCGTATCGGACAAAAGGAGGAACTCTCTAACCTTGTGAATGACGAAAAAACTAGTGATACAATTATTAGAGCTTGTGATATTAGATCATTGGAGTTATTCGAATGTTCTTATATTCGATTTTCAGAATTCGATTAAGGAAAATCGAATAATCGTACATCGCCGATTGATATGTAAGTGAGTTACAGGTAAGTTATAGTTTTTCAGCTATGGCTGAATATAACAAAAAATCTTGTCATTGATGTGAAGACATGGCCGAAGTCCATAGTGCCCTACTGTGTGGCTAAAGGGGCTTGTTTTTATGGCTTTCGCTTCATAGGAGTTCGGGGGAATGTTGGCAACCACGAACTGCCCACTTCCTAGTGCAGGGTGTTACGTGAACCATGCCTATTAGACGATTTACAGCCATGGAGTATTTTCGGCTGTATTTAAATGAAGCCTTCCCGATACAGGGCCTTCTCGAGAAGAGATTATGCCTTTACCACAGCAAGGAGCTCCAATGATGCCGACGGTTTTTTATCTTCACATTTGACATAAGATTGGTGAGCCCGCCTTTTGGGACAAAAAGTCGTTTGACCAAGTTGAACTCAAAAACTTCTGAACTAAGGAAGAATTAGCAGGAATACGCGATATCGTTGCAAACTGTTGAAGAAGAAATCACTATTAGTGATAATAGCGGTTTGTTATTTTATGAAACCATTTTATAGAATGAACAATTCTTAAATAATACTTGAGCAGTTTTGTTCGTTTACCAGGCGATACGTCACTTTGAGACAGATACGTTTGTTCCAATTTTTAAATGACGCAAGAAAGCGAAAGCATGCTGCCACGTTGCTCGCTGATTAACATGATTAGCATAGATTGCATGTGTATATGTTAATGTCCGTGTAGATATGTCATTGGATATTTTTCCACTTACTTAGCACATTAAGTGCGCGCATGTTAATGTTATAAAAATATACTTTTACCAAATCACCAATATATGTACGTATGTTTGTATATATGTTTGCACGCATACTTTAAATACACTGCACTTTCAACAAGTAGTTCAAAGGAGTTAACGCTGCTAAATACCGTTTTGAATTTCAATACAGAGTCTGGTTTACACTTTTATGAGTACGAATACGTGAATTTGTATATACATACATACGTATGCCTGAATACATGTAAAGATTTTTATACTCAGCGTGCTTTGCACAGAGAGTATATTAACTTTGACTGGAAAACGGTTGGTTGTACAGGTATAAAGGACTCGAGATAGATATAGACTTCCATATATCAAAATCATCAGTAACGAAAAAAAATTTGATTGAGCCATGCCGTCCGTCTGTCGTTCCGTCGGTCCGTCCGTCCGTCCATTAGCACGATAACTTAAGTAAATATTGAGATATCTTCACCAAATTTCTTACACTAGCATACCTGGAACCGGAATAGATTGGCACTGAAAATGAGCGAAATCGGATGATAACCGCGCCCACTTTTTATACATATAAAATTTTGGAAAACACAAAGAACCTGATAATTTAGTAAATAAGACACCTACAATGTTGAAATTTGAGGACTGATATTGAGACTCTTGATAAAAATTCGGAAAATTTTTTTAAAATGGTCGTGGCCCCGCCCACTTCTGATAAAATCAATTTTACAAATATTGTTAATCATAAATGAAAAATCGTTAAACCTTTTCATAACAAAATTCGGTAGAGCGGTTGCATTTACTATAAGGAAAGCTTTGAAGAAAAATTAACGAAATCGGTTTAAGACCACGCCCACTTTTTTACAAAAGATTTTTAAAAGGGTCGTAGACGAAAATAATGAGCTATATCTTAGCGAAAAGGGTGCACCTCATAATCTCGACTTTCAAAATCCGGCAACCCATAATCCCGAAAATTTTTAGAAATCCCTACAAGACACAATCCGGACATAACAAAATCCCGACATAACGAAATCCCGGCAACACAATACCCCGACAACTCAAAATCCCGACAGCACGCAGAAGGACATCACCGTGGCGGTAGCAATGGTTATACCACACACCCGGACTTGGCATGGCGTAGCCCAGGGTTATTTTTTAAAAGCGCGGCCGAAGGCCGCCTATGCAGAAAAGTGTTCTACGCAGAATTACTGTGCATGGCGCAGCCGGTGTTGGATCGGCTAAGGATTATTTTTATGAAGCGTGGTCGAAGGTCGCCTACGCAGATACGTGTTCTGCGCAGACATACTGTGGATCGCGTAGTCGGTGTTTGTTCGGCTAAGGGTTATTTGTATGAAGTGCGGCCAAAGGCCCTCATAATCCCGACTTTCAAAATCCGGCAACCCATAATCCCGCAAATTTTTAGAAATCCCTACAAGACACAATCCGGACATAACAAAATCCCGACATAACGAAATCCCGACAACACAATACCCCGACAACTCAAAATCCCGACAGCACGCAGAAGGACATCACCGTGGCGGTAGCAATGGTTATACCACACACCCGGACTTGGCATGGTGTAGCCCAGGGTTATTTTTTAAAAGCGCGGCCGAAGGCCGCCTATGCAGAAAAGTGTTCTGCGCAGATATACTGTGGATTGCGTAGCCGGATTGGATCGGCTAAGGATTATTTTTATGAGTCGCGGCCGACGGTAGCCTACGCAAAAGGGGTTTGCCTAAAACAATAGAATAATACCGAAGATGTGTATTTTTTATTGCATCATTTTATCACTGAGTGAAAACTGAATCCAGCTTATTATAAAATACTGACAAAATATATAAAAAATATTAAAGTCCTCAATTTACATGTTGTCGGGATTTTTTTCGGGATTTGGTCGTGTCGGGATTATGTGTTTCGGGATTTAGTGTTTAGAGATTTTGTAAGTCGGGATTAAGTTATACACCCTTGCAAAAAAAGCGGTATTTCATTTTCCAAGTGGATTTATAACAATAAATAGGAAAACCTTTAAATTTAAAAAATGGGCGTGGCACCGCCCCTTTTATAACTAAGCAATTTTCTATGTTTCGGGAGCCATAACTAGAAGAAAAATTAATGAATCGTAATAAAATTGGGTACACAAATTTTCCTTATAGCAGGAAATATTTCTAAGAAATATGGACGAGGTCGGTCAAAGAACACGCCCACTTTTATATAAACGATTTTTAAAATGGTCGTAGCCGAAAACAATAAGCTATATTTTAGCGAAAAAGAGCTTTGTGTCAATGGAATTTTACTTTATAATTTGAATTATATCATTAAATTGGAAAACACTAAAATTTTTGAAAATGCGTGTGGCACCGCCCCTTTTATGACTAAGCAATTTTCTATGGGAGCCATAACTCGAAGAAAAATTAACATACCGTAATGAAATTGTATACAAATATTTTCCTTATAGCAGAAAATATTTCTAGTAAAAATGGATGGGATCTGTTAAAGACCAAGGCAACTTAGACATAAAACAAATTTAAAATGATCGTAGACTAGAATAAGAAGCTATAACTTAGCAAAAAATAGTTTTGAATCAATGATATTTCACTTATCAAGTTTTATTGTGAGAGGAAATGGGGAGACATTATTTTTAAACGGGCGGTGCCACGTGTTATGTAGACGAGTAATTTATCTGAAATTAAATGTAAAATTACATCCAAACTTAGACAATTTTACTTGTTTATTCTACAATAATTATTTACCTACATAAATGCATGTATGGATTCATCATTTACTTGAATATTTTATAAATTTATTTTTGCAAATACTTGTCAACGGATAGAGGCGCAATTCTCGGTTT
Source organism: Eurosta solidaginis (assembly GCF_040869045.1). Lineage (NCBI taxonomy): Eukaryota > Metazoa > Arthropoda > Insecta > Diptera > Tephritidae > Eurosta > Eurosta solidaginis. The sequence goes on along the minus strand of NC_090319.1, from coordinate 334,267,462 downwards.
CATAAAAATATTCACCCCTATTATGGTTGTCAATAGTGAGAAAATTAGTGTCAGTGAATTGGTGTCGGCATTGTCAAAGTCGATAACTATTCACAGGTGTTGATGCTTTTTCGATATCGGCTAAAACAATATTGAAGTTGTGTTAAAGTGACGTGACGCAAAATTTGTCAACATAGTTTTTAGTGACGACAAGCGCTGCAATACGAAATTCGGCGTTTAAAACTTGTTAAAATAGGTTTTATTTGTTCTTATAAATATAAGTTATTTATTAATTTTTAATTAAATTTCAGAAAATGGTAAAAATAACCAACAACAAACAATTCACGGAGCTTGTTGCAGAACTCGAATAGAATCCAACCTTGCCAAAGAATTTAACAGGGGAGCAGTTCCAAGAAATTTTAAATAAATTCTTTATATTTTGAACGGAGTGGAGAACTATGATCTAATGGAAATCAGCAATTATTGTACTAACTTCTTATCTGGCAAATTTAAAATGTCAGACCTTTGGCGCATATCTTTTCATTGGGAAAGGAACATCTCCTTACACTCGTCATTACTCGAAGTGTCACTGTTCGATACGAAAAACATTTTAAATCACAAATGTTACACTTATTACCAAATAACTACTGGACAAATTGTAAATAAAAAATTGTCAAAAATTTCTATAAAATTATCGATAAGACATCAACGTCAATATGTTCTTTTAGTAAATTCCGCATTGACGTGACGTTGATGTTGATACGACGTGATGTCAATGACGATACGAAGTGATGGTTGACGTTGACAACCATAATAAGGATGATTGTTGTTTCTGTTTTTAGAATGAGGCAAGGGTATGCATGTGAAAGGTACATATGTAAAGGGGGCAACATCTTTTTAATGTTTGAAGAGCCCATTGATTAAGTACGTTTTTGGATGTCCAGAAATTTGCGTTTGTTGTTGGTCCATTAACGCCAGAACAACTGGACAGATGATTGATGAAATTAGACACGCATATAGCAATCAGTGTGGAACGTTAAAAAGGCATTTTTTTTATAAAGAAGAGTCTCAAATCCTCTGGGAATAGTTGAATTTTAATTAGATTCTAAGTTCTGTCACATCAGATAGACTAGACGGATTCAGACTTCAATTTTTTGTTAAATCAGTAAAATTTTGGGACTATTTGGGCCGGCGAAATGGGGCAAATTTAGCAGCGACATATTTTTCCCTCTGATTGTCTGTCATTTCGGCAGGTCATGTTATTGATGACACTACACGGACCTGGCACGCCAAGTATCTCTTTTATTCTCTTACGCTGTTCGGTTAATTGCTTGCATATGAGTAAGGTGTGGCGTATAATCGTATAATTTTCCACAATACAATTAGCTCGGGTATTCTACCTTTCCCATTCTGTGAAGATATTTGCGGAAGTAGCCGTATTCGCTTAGAAATTGCGACAGTTAAAATTCGGTCCGTTTCCTACGGTGCTGCTGGTCCACTGTGCTTGAAAGCTGAGTCGATTCTTCTCGCACGTTTTTTGCAACAGCAACTCAACTCGCGTCCGATCCGCTGTTGTCTATTTCTTTACTTTCCTCTAGAAGTAAATGTATCGGTATGGTTGCCGCAATGACCAGGATAGCATCAACATTGACTGTGCGGTAAGACGAAGCTTTTCGTAGAAACTCTCTGCGTTGGGCTTAGGTGAGGGCGTTTCGTTGGATCCAGTATTTCTTTCCATCCGCCAGGATTCTGCACCGTGAAAGTGTGTAGAATCCGAGGCGGATGCAAGCAGCTTCCTTGTACATGGATTTAGATCGCCTCAAATTTGATATTGTGTCCGTAGCCCTTTAGCAGGCTGCTTGTATGTGCGAAGAGAAAGTGAGCTTACTGTATAAGTTATAAGGTATTTCCTTGAGGTGTGCGTTTATAATTGCTGTTTCTCAGCCATCATATTTCTGATAGTCGTAATCTGCGTCCTTGTGAGGTTGACGATATTCTTTTTTGCCGGTACTAGCTGGATACCGTAATCAGTGATCCACCTATTTTCAATGCTCATCACCTAGTTTAGTTTCAGGTAAGTAATATTTTAGATATCGGGAACGAGTAAGAACCCTGGGCCACTCCTCCTCTTATTTTATCTTTATCAGTGGACGCTAATACGAAAGAGTGCAGGGGTTTCCTTTTCCATTGGAATCAGGATATTTATTGTATCTACAAGTGCAACATATGTTATATGCAGATATCATAATTGCATCCACGGGTATTACGTAGGGCCCTGTGGCTTGTTCAGGTTTCATTATGCGCAAGACAGTTTTAAGTCCTTCTACCTGGTATTGATTCACGTTTCGGTCTTCATTGTTAATGTGCTCATCCTCCATGGGTGGTTGGGTGGGAAACAGAAAATCTACAATGTGTCTTGTTTTGCTTTCGTCAATCAGCTGGTTTGACGGACGGAAATTCTTCATAACTATTTTAATCCTTGTCCCCAGGGATCTCGATCCACTTCCTTGCAAAATGCTTTCCAGCAGCATGTAAACTTACGTAGCTTGATTGTAGTAACGACAGCTTTATTCGCTCGTTTTTATACTTCCAACTTTTCTAGAGTTCAGGCGTGTGGCAGCGCCCTATCCTGCGCATCCTGTTCATTGTTTCACTAGTATACATGCTTTTTACCCCTGAACGCTGCCGAATAGAGCTCATTATTTTTTCATCCACCAGAACCGATTCAGATAGCATGGCAGATTCGACCTTGAATATGTCCCATACCCATTTGCGTGCCGCGTTGGGAATCAGCCTCTGATCGGAATCATTAAGGTGGAAAGTGATATAGTTGTGATCGGTGCCGGTTAACTCCTCTATACCTATCCATCCAGCAGAAGACGGCAGCAGATTTTCTGATACTGATATATTATAGGAGATCAGGTACCCGAAAATTAGAAGTAGAAACAGATTCAGAAGTAGAAGTTTGGGGTGAAGTAGAAATAGAAGCAAAAATAGAAGTATAAGTATTTTTTTAAATGTATTCCGAATCAATTTTCTTTCTTCTGTATGTTGCTGTTGAAGCTGAATACTTGCTGTAGAAATTACAACTACTGATAAGCTAATAAAAATTTCAACAAAAAGGTTAGGTCTGTAAATAAATTGCATTAGCCACTATTAAATTAATGTTTAATTGTTTTACATAATATTTCCTAATTTTTCTTTGTAAACTTTCACACTAATTAATTTAATTTAAGCAATGTTACATAATTATAATGTGAACATATTTGCATATCCATTAATTGAACAAAGGAAGTGAATTAACTTGCAACTGCGGACAATCAAAATTCAAGGGAAAATATTTTCTCAAATTAAATGTAGCAACGTATGTAGTTAAAGTTCCTATGTTTCTATTACTCGCTTTCAAGGGAGGAATGAAAGGAAAGACTATACAGTGGTAGGGGCATTACAATCTACACATAAGACTCTTAAATGGAAAAGTGAACTGGATCTTGAATGTACTCAAAGCATATGCAGGTAAATCAATCGTACCGAATCCTTAACTCGTGCTGTGCTCTTCACGTGGAGATTTATGCCATAGGGAGAGCAGCCAGACTGCTCAAGGATAGCACAGACACAGACATCTATGCATCGTTCTCTGTTGACATCCAGGCCACCATAAAGGCACTATAATCTAATACGATAAACTCGGATATCATACGGAGGTGTAGAGCTTCGCTGGCTGCCATAAGGTATGTCTAACTTTTCAGAGTACCAGGACACAGCGATATTGTAGTAAATGAATTTACAGATGAGATGCCCAAGAAAGGGTCTGCAATGAACATAATCGAAAAGCACCATACGAACACTGCAGGGTTATCTTCTAAGGAAAATTATGTAAAATTAGATAAGGGCAACGGACTTACTATGCACCAACCGAGATGATTGCGAAGTTTCAAGGTTTGTATGGCCATGTGGTACATACCAACAAGCGACCTCTGAAAAATCCGTAATGGGGGTGAGAAGGAAGAGAATTCAATTCACCATTTTCTCTGCCAATGTCCACGACTGCAAAAATGATGACTCGGATGTCTAGGAGAAAAATTTTTCGACAGTCTGTTGAAGGTTTGGAAGGTGGTTCTCCTATCCTTAATATCCAACCTTTCCTAACGCAAAAACTCGATCGACAAAAATACCTATAAACAGCAACAAGCGCGTGGAAAAGTATGCGTTCCCGCAATACAGATGATATATGTAACCGCAGAATGGCTGATATATGTAAATTCTCTGCGGCTGGGATGGCTAGGCAATCTTATGCGAATGAAAGATGATGTTCCGGGTGATTAGGGTCTCGAGATATAGCCCAAAACGTGGACCCGGGTAACCCTAGAATGTGTTTATACAATATGGATATCAAATGAAAGCTGTTGATGAGTGCTATAGTACAGGACAATTTTCATACCACTGGGAAGCTAGGGTCTCGGGATATAGCCCAAAACGTGGACCCGGGTGTAGCTAGAATGTGTTTATACAATATGGATATCAAATGAAAGCCGTTGTTGAGTGCTATAGTACAGTATAATTTTCATAGAACTGGGAGGCTAGGGTCTGGAGATATAGTCCAAAACGTGGACCCGGGTACCCCTAAAATGTGTTTATACAATATGGATATCAAATGAAAGCTGTTGATGAGTGCTATAGTACAGGATAATTTCCATACAATCGGGAGGCTAGGGTCTCGAGATATAGCCCAAAACGTGGACCCGGATACACCTAGAATATGTTCTACATTATGGGTATCAAATTGAAGCTGTTGATATATGCTTTACTACAGAGTAATTTATACGGCTGGGTGACTAGGGTCTCGAGATATAGGCCAAAACGTGGACCCGGATACACCTAGAGTGTACGTGTATTATGGATATCAAAAAAAAGCTGTTGCTGAGAGCTCTAAAGTTTATTGTGATATTCGATGTAGTCGCATCAACCTGGCAAAACAGATAAATATGCATGCGAAGCCGAAATATGGACAAGAATTAATAATACCCGCATATCTATTTACATACGTCCTATTCGATTTGCCTCAAATTTCGTATATAAATTTGCCTATATTAGTATTTACGATGCTTTTTCCGGGAAGTATACCAGAGACGGACTGGGCCTGGGGTTAGGACTAAGACTGGGACTGAGACTGAGGCTCGGAGTGGGACTGGAAGAAAAAACATACCACCCTCTGTGACTCGCAATAAGAGATGAAGAAGAAGGAGAAAAACTTGAGAGAAGAGAAAAGAGAGAAGGAGACTGAGAAAGAGATAGAATGAGATGAAGCGAAAAAGACGGAGGGAGGAGTGAATAAAAAATTTAGGAAAAAGTGTAGAGGGGTAGGGCAGAGTTAGACGGAAAAAGCTTATTAAAATGTATGCAGATTGGCCAAAATTAGGGCAGAACAACGTCTGCCGGGTCTGCTAGTAATTATTATAAAATAATCATAAGAAAATATAAATAAAATTGAATATATATCAGTATGTAAAATATTTCGGTGTATGTTTGTAAAAATGTAAAGTGTAGAAGCTGCGATAGCTCAACAGTTGCTTGCTGAAGAAAAAAACATGCGCTGAAAAAATATACTTAAATACATATGGGTCCGAATATGTATGTGTGTAGATGCATTAGACTGTCTGTTAAGCAATATTAAATACTTCCGTTATTTTTCTTCACATTTACAGTGCAAATAAATTTTTTTGGTAAGCTGGTGATTTTGCATAAATGCGGATTTGAATTGAAAATAGTTTTATAACTCGATTTAATGCGCATTCATATGTACATACTTGTAGTTTATGAAAAATTTATTGATGTCCAAAGTCAGAAAAAAATCTGAAATGTTTTTCTATATAATAAAATATTATACCGTTTCCACACAGAAACTTAATCGAATCACAATTCTGTTTAATGACATAATTAAGTTTCCCTTTTCATACAGCGACTTTTGTTTCATTAAGCGAACATCTGTCAGCAGCACCAAAAAAATTTTCGTTTTTACAAAAAATACTTAAAATGGAAATCAGCTGTTTCCTTCTTAACTACGAGTACAATCAAAATAAAATTCATGCGCAACTACCCATAAATGTTGCACCTAACCAAATATGTGCACCTTTTTCGAAAAAGCCATATTATCTTTTGCAGCAAAAGCAGTGAAAAATTGAATTTTTTCGTGTTTTACCATTTTTCGTAAATTATTGAAAATAATTTATTTTTGATTGTCGTTTGTTACATCTAATATATAAAAGTCTTCTGTCACGGTTTTAGAGGCTGAACTCCTCCGAAACGGCTGAACCGATTTTCATGAAATTTTGTAAGCATATTGGGTAGGTCTGAGAATCGGCCAACGTCTACCTTTCTTTCGCTACGTGTCTAGGGTCTTGAGATTAAAACGTGGGCCCGGGTACCTCTAGAATGTGTATATACAATATGGATATCAAATGAAAGTTGTTGATGAGTGCTATAGTACAGGATAATTTTCATACCCCTGGGTGACTTGGGTCTCGAGATATAGGCCAAAACGTGGACCCGGATACCCTAGAATGTGTTTATACAATATGGATGTCAAATGAAAGCTGTTGATGAGTGCTATAGCACAAGATAATTTTCATACAACTGGGAGGCTAGGGTCTCGAGATATAGCCTAAAACGTGGACCCGGGTACCCCTAGAATGTGTTTATACAATATGGATATCAAATGAAAGCTGTTGATGAGTGCTATATTACAGGATAATTTTCATACAACTAGCAGGCTGGGTCTCGAGATATAGCCCAAAACGTGGACCCAGGTACCCCTAGAATGTGTTTATACAATATGGATATCAAATGAGAGCTGTTGATGAGTGCTATAGTACAGGATAATTTTCATACAACTGGGAGGCTAGGGTCTCGAGATATAGCCCAAACGTGGACCCCGTTACCCCTACAACGTGTTTATACAATATGGATATCAAATGAGAGCTGTTGATGAGTGCTATAGTACAGGATAATTTCCATACAATTGGGAGGCTAGGGTCTTGAAATATAGCCCAAAACGTGGACCCGGGTACCCCTAGAATGTGTTTATACAATATGGATATCAAATGAAAGCTGTTGATGAGTGCTATAGTACAGGATAATTTTCATACCCCTGGGTGACTTGGGTCTCGAGATATAGGCCAAAACGTGGACCCAGGTACCCCTAGAATGTGTTAAAACAATATGCATAACCAATGAAAGCTGTTGATGAGTGATTTAGTAGAGGATAATTTTCATACCCCTGGGTGACTAGGGTCTGGAGATATATGCCAAAACGTGGGCCCGTGAACGCCTAGACAATGTTTTTACATTGCGGGCATCAAATTGAAGCTGTCGATGAGTGCTTTAGTACAGGGTAGTTTTCATACCTAATGGTGACTAGGGTCTCGAGATATAGGCCAAAACGTTGATCAGGGTAACACTTGGATGTGTTTTTACATTATCGGTATCAAATTGGAGCTGTTGATGTGTGATTTATTATAGAGTAAGTTTTATGCCGCTGGGTGACTAGGGTCTCGAGATGTATGCCAAAACATGGACCCGGATACACCTAGAATGTGTTTTTACATTTTGGGTCTCAAATTGAAGCTGTTGAAGTATGCTTTAGTACAGATAAGTTTTACACCGTTGGGTGACTACGGTCTCGAGATATAGGCCAAACAGGGACCCGGATACACCTAGAATGTGTTTTTATATTATGGGTATCAAATTGAAGCTGTTTATGTGTGCTATAATACAGAGTAAGTTCTACACCGCTGAGTGATTAGGGTCTCGAGATATAGGCCAAAACATGGACCCAAATGAAAGCTGTTGCTGAGAGCTCTAAAGTTCATTGTGATATTCGATTTAGTCGCATCAACCTGGCAAAACTGATAAATATGCATGCGAAGCCGAAAAAAGACAAGAATTAATAATACCCACATATCTATTTACATACGTCCTATTCGATTTGCCTGAAATTTCATATATAAACTTGCCTATGTTAGTATTTACGATACTTTTTTCCGGGAAGTATACCAGAGGCGGACTGGGACTGGGATTAGGACTAGAACTGGGGCTGAGACTGAGACTCGGAATGGGACTGGAACAAAATACATACCACCCTCTGGGACTGGCAATAAGAGATGAAGAAGGGGAAAAAAGAGAAGGAGACTGAGAAAGAGATAGAATGAGACGAAGATGGAGATGAAGCGAAAAAGGACGGAGGGAGGAGTGAATAAAAACATTAGGAAAAAGTGTAGAGGGGTAGGGTTGAGTTAGACGGAAAAAGCTTATTAAAATGTATGCAGATCGGCCAAATTTAGGGCAGAACAACGTCTGCCGGGTCTGCTAGTTGACAATAAAATTCGAAGCACCAAGCAAAACCGACTAGATTTATCACTCGATTAGGCATTCAATAAAGCAATAACGAGATAATTAAGAATTTGTATGGAAGATTGAGTTCAATTAGGGCTTTAATGTAGAAAACTTGACTAATTATTTCATTAACCCTCTGTGTGAAATTGGCATTAGGCAATAAAGCAATTGCTTCCTTCGTGTTAGGGAGTGAAAAATTTATGTGAGAGTGCATGTAATTGAAATATAAAGGCTTAATAAAATAACTTGGAAGAATGAAACTTTAACTTGTGGCCAAATCATAGAAGTGGAAGAAGTCACGCAGAATATGTCAGAAGCGGAGATTGAAAGGTGAGTAATTAATTTTTATTCAATCATTTTTCACACCAATCAACGCACTTTAAATTTTTTCAATGAATTACTGGCAAATTAATTTAATCTAAATAATAAGGGAAACTCCGTTAAGGACTTAAGTCAAGTTAATCGTTCGTGTTCGGACATATTTCTTGTTTAAATTTTGTTGGTTTGTTTCCCCTTCTCTCTGAGAAAATTGAGAAAGAACGAGTAAAATGCGAATAACAAATGCGTTCAGACCAGAACGCTGAATCTGTATTAACTGAATAAACAGAGTTGCTGCACAGAAGAGTCCCAAAACTAAAAATTGTAATATCCATAGTTTGATTATTGGAAAAACATCGACTTTTAGTTGTGGTAGTCGATAGTTTTGATAATATGGTTTCCATGAAATGCCCGCATTTTTGGATTTCTCGAGGAATAATTTTCTCATAACTTTTTATTGGATTATCCGATCCCAGAGTTGTTAAGAAATGCATTATATTTTAAATAATTATGCTTTTTATTGCTGACCCAGAAGTTTGCGCTACTATTTTGTTATTCTGAGAAAACGGATAGAAACTCTTTAGTAATTTTTCCGAAAATGTAATAAGTTTTCGGGAAAAAGTAAAGAAGGTTAAGTTCGGGTGTAACCGAACATTACATACTCAGTTGAGAGCTATGGTGGCAACATAAGGGAAAATAACCATGTAGGAAAATGAACCGAGGGAAACCCTGGAATGTGTTTGTATGACATGTCTATAAAATGAAAGGCACTAAAGAGTATTTTATGAGGGAGTGGGCCATAGTTCTATAGGTGGACGCCATTTAGGGATATCGCCATAAAGGTGGATCAGGGTTGACTTTAGAATTTGTTTGCACGGTATGGGCATCAAATGAAAGGTGTTAATGAGTATTTTAAAAGGGAGTAATCCGTAGTTCCATAGGTGGACGCCGTTTCGAGATATCGCCACAAAGGTGGACCAGGGGTGACCCTAGAATTTGTTTGTACAATATGGGTATCAAAAGAAAGGTGTTAATGAGTATTTTAAAGGAAGTGATCCTTAGTTCCATAGGTGGACGCCGTTTCGCGATATCGCCATAAAGGTGGACCAGGGGTGACCCTAGAATTTGTTTTTACGATATGGGTATCAAATTAAAGGTATTAATGAGGGTTTTAAAAGGGAGTGGTGGTAGTTGTATAGGTAGTCGCTTTTTCGAAATATCGCCATAAAGGTGGATCAGGGTTGACTCTAGAATTTGTTTGCACGATATGGGTATCAAATGAAATGTGTTAATGAGTATTTTAAAAGGGAGTAATCCTTAGTTCCATAGGTGGAAGCCGTTTCGCGATATCGCCATAAAGGTGGACCAGGGGTGACCCTAGAATTTGTTTTTACGATATGGGTATCAAATTAAAGGTATTAATGAGGGTTTTAAAAGGGAGTGGTGGTAGTTGTATAGGTAGTCGCTTTTTCGAGATATCGCCAGAAAGGTGGACCACGGGTGACTCTAGAATGCGTTTGTACAATATGGGTATCATAAGAAAGGTGCTAAAGAGTGTTTTAAAAGGGAGTGGGCCTTAGTTCAATAGGTGGACGCCTTTTCGAGGTATCGCAACTTAGACTTTGTTTGTACGATATGGGTATCAAACGAAAGGTGTTAATGAGTATTTTTAAAAGAGAGTGGGTCTTCGTTCTATAGGTGGTCGCTTTTTGGGGATGTCGCCATAAAGGTTGAAAAGGGGTGACTCTAGAATATGTTTGTACGATATGGGTATCAAATCAAAGGTGTTAATGAGTATTTTAAAAGGGCGTGGGGCTTAGTTCTCTAGGTGGACGCCTTTTCGAGATATCGCCATAAAGATGGACCAGGGGTGACTCTAGAATGTGTTTGTACGATATTGGTATCAATTTCAATGTATTAATTAGAGTTTCAAAAGGGTAGTGGTAGTTGTATATGTAAAGGCGTTTTCCAGATATCGACCAAAATGTGACCCAGAACATCATCTGTTGAATACCGCTAATTTATTTATATATGTAATACCTGCCAAGATTTCAAGGGTTTTTTTATTTCGCACAGCAGAACTTTTTCATTTTCTTCTACTTAATATGGTAGGTGTCACAACCATTTTACAAAGTTTTTTCTAAGGTTATATTTCGCGTCAATAAACCAATCCAATTACCATGTCTCATCCCTTTTTTAGTACTTGGTATAGAATTATGGCATTTTTTTCTTTTTTCATAATTTTCGATATCGAAAAAGTGGACTTGGTCATAGTCGGATTTCGTTCATTTTTTATACCAAGATAAAGTGGGTTCAGATAAGTACGTGAACTAAGTTCAGTAAAGATATGTCGATTTTTGCTCAAGTTATCGTGTTAAGGGCCATGCGGAAGGACAGACGGACGACTGTGTATAAAAACCGGGCGTGGCTTCAACCGATTTCGCCCATTTTCGCAGAAAACAGTTAGCGTCATAAAATCTATGCCCCTACCAAATTTCAAAAGGAATGGTAAACGTTTGTTCGACTTATGGCATTAAAAGTATCCTAGACAAATTAAATGAAAAAGGACGGAGCCACGCCCATTTTGAAATCTTCTTTTATTTTTGTAGTTCGTTGCACCATATCATTACTGGAGTTGAATGTTGACTTAATTTACTTATATACTGTAAAGATATTAAATTTTTTGTTAAAATTTTTCTAATTTTGCTAATTTTTTTTGAGCATACATATAGTAATAGGAGTAACGTTCCTGCCAAATTTCATCATGATATCTTCAACGACTGCCAAATCAAAGCTTGCAAAATTTTAAATTATCTTCTTTTAAAAGTGGGCGGTGCCACGCCGATTGTCCAAAATTTTAATAATTTTCTATTCTGCGTCAAAAGTTCAACCCACCTACCAAATTTCATCGCTTTATCTGTATTTGGTAATGAATTACGGCACTTTTTCGGTTTTTCGAAATTTTCGATATCGAAAAAGTGGGCGTGGTTATGGTCCGATATCGTTCATTTTAAATAGCAATCTGAGATGACTGCGCAGGAACCTACATACCGAATTTCATCAAGATACCTCAAAATTTACTCAACTTATCGTGTTAACGGACGGACGGACGGACGGACATGGCTCAATCAAATTTTTTTTCGATCCTGATGATTTTGATATATGGAAGTCTATATCTATCTCGATTCCTTCATAACTGTACAACCAACCGTTATCCAATCAAACTTAATATACTCTATGAGCTCTGCTCAACTGAGTATAATAACCTAAAGAGGCAATGATAAAAAATATTTAATTTTTGGGTCAAATAATTGCTTGAGAGTTTGTCAATATTCGTGTATATGAGACGGCACTCCTACTTAGATTCACAGGAGAATGGAAATGGTTCACTGAGGGCCAGTAAGATATAATCTCTTTGAACGAATGTGCCACTACCAGGCACTAGATAAGCATTTTCATCAACATATATGAATAATAATTTTTGCAGTAAGCATGTTGTGGGAGGCGTCAAATATGTTAAGAGAGCACAGCGAGAAATGAAACAATAAATTCTCAAAAAACTGGTTTAGAACTACGTGACATTGTGAAGGGAAAACACGATTTATGTTTGTATACACAAAAAATTAACAATGTCATCAAAGCAAATTTACATGCTTGTCCCCTTATGTTGATTACATAGAAAATCTTTTCAAAGCCTTTCGCAAATACGCACAAGCTTGTAAGCTAGTTAGTGCATACATTCACACAAATATATGACATGTAAAGTGAGTACCACATACATAACTATGGTTTGTGCAAGGAGTGAATATGTGCGGGAAAATTTATCTACGCATACAAATACTAACATATGAATAATGTGCGTAAACGATGCCGTGCCATAATTTCAAGTGGCAGATCATCCAGTTTTTTACTTGGAATCAGATCACGCCTACTACAGTGTTTTTTTATTTGGGCTTATGTCACTCTTTATGGAGTATAATAATCCCAATTGTGATCGTGTCATTCCTGTATATAAAAAGAAGAAGATTTATATAAACAACGCTAGAGCAGTCACCTTGATGTTCTGTACCCTCTAAATAAGATAAGGTTGAACTTGCCGTTCAATAAAGATCTCACATATACTGAAGATGCTCTAGTCTAAGCAGAATTTTTTTGACTACAAAACGGAACAACTTCAATAAGGTATTAGAACTTACGTTATAAAATTACTCAATCCTTCTGGCAATAAGCAGCAATACAGAAGTTTTGCAAGACCAAGGTTGCCTCGGAATCTTGTAACTATGACGTAAGTATATGATCTAGTCTGAGCCAAGTCTCTCGAATACTTCTTAGTATTCTAGGATACTTATTGATGAAGTACTGGTTGAAATTATTCCCTTGATCTCTGCCTAGCTGTCAACATATATACTGACGCGACTGCAGCTAGAGCACGCACCTTCGGGACTTTTTCTGCTTTCTTCACGGCTAAAATTTCCGCCAAAAGTCACTGCAATGGTCTGGCAACCTATAGGATCGTTTGGATGGGTGCAGAAAACAGCAGACCCGACCCCTTCCGTTAATTTTGAACCACTGGAATACGCGTTCATATTATGTTCCGCCATTTTCGCATTTTTGCTCCAAACCTCCACATCTATTATGACCCCAAGATGCCCTTCGAAAATCAGGCACGAGACCATAGAGTGCGTTCTCCCTATATTAGACGAAACCAGACTAATATGTCCATACGCCCTCCACTCAAGCTGCACCGAGGCCTTAAGCCTTGTTGGAGGCGGAATGTGCAGAACGGCATGCGATGCTGCTGTCAGTGTTGTTTTAAGGGCGCTCCCATTACGCTGATGATTGATCTGCAAAACCATTTAGGTTTTGGTATACGTACGTTTCTTATGATACCCAATGCACACAGTGCCATGGAGGCTTTCTTCGCTCTCTCTTCGACGTGAAGTTTCTGCGACAACTTACAATCTAAGGGGCCTTTAATTTCCTATTAAATATACTACATAATTTTGTTTCGGGTTGGCGGTTAACCCGACTCCAGATGCTTAGACATGTTCATCCCGCAGCGCCTGATCCATCCGAGGGCTGATTGTTGGTAGATATCTGCAACTTGTGATGACTGAAACTTGAACTACATACACTATAAGTTTGACTAGTCCTCTGTTAAACCGCCTAAGCAATTGGTTGAAGACCTGCATTCACAGCATTGGTGATAATTATTTCACCCTTCAGCGCTCCTCTTTTTTGGATTGGAATAGACTGTAAGACGACGAGATTCTTCTGCAGTTTAACTTACTGACTTAGTTTGATACCAACTAAGGTCTGCTGACCACGCAAAGACTCACGGTCCGTTGCGGCCTTTTGTAATACCAAGAAGGAGCCCTTGTTTCCTATCTGTATAAAACTATTTATACTCCTATGAAGTTAAACCAGAGCGTTTGCCAAATGTAGCGCAGAATTTCGTTAATATGTGCGGATTCTAGCTCTGCAAGGCATCCAAAGGAGTTTCTTTGGACACATCGGTATCTGATCGTCGACAGGGCAGTGCAATGGCATAGATAATGCTCTACATTTTCGATATCTTCCTGGTCCATGCAGCTGCAGCAGAAGTCATTTTATTGCATTAAGATCAACTAAGCCAAAATTCACATTTATTGCGATATTTACTACTCACCTTCAAAACACTCTACTTAGTGATTTGGCTATGCATTTGAGCATTTGACAAGCGTTTGTATAATGTCATATTCTGAAGTCAACAAAATGTCTTGGTAATACAAATATGTTTTTGAATTAAAAAAAAAAAATTTATCTTTTTTTTTTTTTTGATCATGCAAAAATCTTAAAAGCAAATAAAACTCACTAAAAGACTCCAATTTGATTGTCACTGCAGTATGGGTGACATAATTCCAAGTATTTGTACTTGAGGCTATGCCACTTGGTATTATGTCATGTCACCGCGCTAACACATAATGGCATGTGCCATTCATAAATTTGTGCAAAAATTTGTTTTTTTTTATTGCATGCTTCTATGTTGAGCTTACAGGCAACTGTGAAAGCTGGCTTGATGCTGTACTGAACACTCGGCGAGTTTGATGACAAGCAAGAAGAAAAAAATGAACAAAGAGCGCGAGTATTGATGTGGACTTAAAAAATTCTAACCCAAATAACTGCGAAAAATATTCAAAAATTTACTTAATATTCTCATAATTTCATGTTTGTGTTTGAGTGTGTTTTTTTTTGTTGTTTCTATTGTTGCCAACTTAAGCTGCTAAGATCAACCAGTAAATGCTTGACTGTGGCTTTTTGTTAGCTTTTGCATTAGAAACTATATTTGTATGCGTGTTTGCATGTGTGCGAATAATGTTGTGGTGTGAATTTACCCTTCAAGTATGCCCATCAACGAGCGTGACCCAAAAATGGGCAAATAGACTTTTGACTTAACATTCACGCGTGTAGTAAATAATGCATAGATAAGGTGTAAATTTATATGAGGCATACTCACACATACACACATACTTATATATGTACGTTCGTATAAATACATACGGCTGAATGTGAGTGCGTGAATGGGTTTGTGTCCAACAAAAACAATTTGGGTGGCGTTACAATGCTTTACATATAAACCAATAAAAGCATTTTGTAATCTTTTGTTATCTTGATCTCTTACTTTTTTGGCACATGCATACATCTAAAGAAAAGAGTGTGTGAGAGAGTATTTTGAATATACCCAGTAGTGTATTTTAGTTCTTCTTGACATGCACAGTATATATCGTAGTTCAGTTGGAAATTTTCCTAGCAATGAAATATTTATGTTTTTGTTGTGTCGGCCTATTGATTAATAACATCATCAACTAGAATCAAACTCAAGGCTTAAACAAAATTTTTTTATCAGTATTGTGGCCAATGTAAATAGTTTTAATAAGTCACAATGCCGCCAGAAAATAAATACTGCACAGCCACAACAACAATATATGTAAGCTGATGAGAGAACAAATAGCTACATACGCACGAACACTACAGTTCAGAAAAAAAAGAGTTCTGAATTGAAAAAAAAACTATATTGATTACCTATAAAAAATCTACCCTCAGCATGTTTAGACCATGAGTTAGTAACGGAAAGGCCGTCTTAATAATTGCGTTTCCCCATTAAAATATTCCTCACAGGGAATCCTAACATTTGCGCCACAGGCATGCGCAGTGTTTAATCGTTGCTGTCTCGCTAACGACTGAACGATAGAGAGGGCCCATTACTGATACTTAGCAAAGACTTGACTTGACTTGGCGTAAACTTGGCAACTTAGCCATGATTATACCAAAGATTATCGAAAAGTAAAGATGTTACAGGGAAGAAAAATCGTTTGAAGTAAGCTTCACAAAACTTCTAGTAGGTCACATTCAACACTTACCACAGTAGAATTTGTTAACCACCACTGTCTGTATTTCTTATTTAATAATTATTTGTACACTTTTTGTTCAGCTAATGTGTTCAGAATTTTAACTTTTACTCCCTAAGACTCCAGTCAGTGTATTTTGTGTGCTTAAAATATGTTAAAAATTGTGTTAAAGTTTTTGGTGTGGTGAAAGTGACCTACTAGAATTTTGTGAAGCCTCGCTGCTTTCCACTGAAGTTTGCGCCTGCAACATCTTTTCTTTTCGATAATCTTTGATTATGTGGAGTATAATAGCGCACACAATCTGGCATAATACTTAATATATAAATGTCAATTTGTATGACAAAATGTCAAAATGAAATGGAAACAAACAAATGGCATCTCAAAATGTAAACGTCACTTAGACTTACATAGAAAATCAAAATTCAACACATTTCTAAGTCAAGTTAAGTGTTGCAAAGCTTTGAGTAATCAGTAACATGCAATGTTCATTTAACAGAACTGTAAGTGACAGTTCTCAAGTCAAGTCCAGACTATGCAAAGTATGAGTAATGGGCCCTTAAGAATATAAATGAAGCAAGTCTGGCTCAATTGAGCTATGACCCGCCGACCACTGTAATAAGTTGTCTTTATTAAAGCGTTGCTAGTGAAGTAAGCGAATGATTTGAATTGTGTGCTATGAAGAAAAATAATAATAATTTTGCATATACACCATTTGAGTTTATTTAATTGACAGGTCAGTGATTTCAACGATAACAGAAAGCAAGCAATACTCGAAAATCCTTAATAATCGCAATGTTATTTTTGTTATGGCAAATTTTTTCTTTTTCGAAAACAATTTTAAATTAGAAGAGAAGAAAGAAAAAATCTAAAACAGCTACCTTGGCGTGTTGAAACAGACCCATTTGGGGAGCTCCTAAACTCCTTTATCTGCAACATACACATTGTTTCTTAGACAGATGTAGCAGAACTGTTAAAATCGATTGACAAGAAACAGAATAGATATTGAAATTACAAAGACGAAAAAACAACCGCCGGTGGAGCAGAACGGTAAGACCTGGAGCGCCAGAACGTTGCCGATGAAGGAATTTTTTTATTTAAACTGCATGTAAGCGGTAGCCTACAATTGTAGAAAATTTGCAAAAAACCGTCAAATGAAACAATAAATATCCTAAGAAATAGGGCGCAAGATTTTCAGTTGCTTCCTTATCATCCCTATTATTTGCCTGACCTCCAGGCCCTACTTGAAACGGGTAAGAACGGGACTGTCTTGGGCTGTGTGAGGATACAACGTTTCACATTTCTTGCGGTCTACATGAGATAGCTATGACCATGAATCACATATCTGAACAACACACGACGTATACGTAGATATTTGATGAAATTTGAAGCTTCTAGCTGCTAAAATAGGGCAAAAATGTCGGTTTTGAATGGGGTATACGATAAATACTACATACCTTGTTTTGGAGGCGAAGTTGTTCATAGTCAGCACGTTTTAATTTAACATGTACTTTATATTACAATCATATGTAAATGCAACCATGTCTATCATTTTTCATTTCTCTTTTGCAAAACATTCGTTCGTACAAAATAAAATCAGTCGTTATTCAGCATTCAAATTACTCGGAACTTTAGACCTCTATGGTTTTTTCAGACAACAATTTTTCTTACATACGTAAGCATTTGGGGTATATATGCTATAGTGGTCCGATCCGCTTCCGAAAATTGTCTAATCGGACACCTAAATATACCTGCTCACCAAATTTGATCAATATATCTCAAAAATTGAGGAATTAGTTTATGTTCAAACGGACGGACAACCATGGCCAAATCAACACAGCTCGTCATTCTGATCATTTCGGTATACTTATTAGTGGGTCTATTCTTCTCCTTTAAGGACTTACCAATTTGAGACTGTAATTGAAATTCGTGACAAACTTAATTTACTACCTCATTTTCATTAAAGATATAAAAATCAGCACTTCTCAGCCTAGTCTACAACATAGACATCATATAAAATGCATAAAGTGTCATAATATTGTTTAAGTTGTCGAAACATCATTGTTTCATCTATTTTACAAACTTACTCAAGACTTTCACTAAGGTTGTCACCTCGTCGACCCGACTCTATGTCTAAGAGTTTTAGGGTATTTCCTTTACGCCTATCTGCCGAAAATCAGGTAGGTTTTATTTCGGTGGCCAAGAACTGTGTCTATAGAATGATTTTCAGGCGGAGCGTATACCCTGCTGTCATTCAATTCAACCTTACCAATAAATTATATTGATATAAAATGAGGAGAGGGATAGAATACAGCCGCAAGTGAGAGAACACTATAGCGCTTCTAGCTATGCGTCGGACTCGGAGAACAAAATGAGCGCAAATTAAATGAGCATGGCAGGGGAATCAAATCAAAGAAGGATATTAGAGAATGGTACGGATCGAGGGGGAGTAAAAGTCGCAAAGTACGGTGCCGTATTTAAAGCATCCCATTAGACCTATAGAGTGAGTGCTTGGGGAATTCAAGGTGTTGATAAGTACAATTCACAGCCTTCGTAATTGTCATCCTCACACACGAGCGGCAAATAATATTACAAATATGAATGTAACATACACATAGTTAGCAGACAAGACTCTGGCGACGCAAAGTTCCTCATGGAAGAAGGAGATGGATGGGGGTCGGTATGTCCTTGACGGTACAATGTGGTCATATTAAATCGTAGAACGTACCTTATCTATATACGAAAAAGGACCATCAACATCAATAATACTCCTCAAAACATTCCTGGAGTGTACCAACAAAAACAACAATAAGCCCTCGGCATGGGCCATGAGGCGGCTAACTCGAGTTTAACTCGGAATTTTTGCTTGTAAAATCTCTTTATTTCCGGATCAGCACAGAACATCGAATACCCTACTCCTTCCACTACTTTGGAATAATCGGTGAACACGTGTATCGCCTCGTCCGCTTTTTGGGTATCTTTACGCTAACAATCCACATCTACTTAGCTCTTTCGTACCGCAGATACGAGCACGAACTCACTGTCAAGGAAAACTTGATCATGAACTATGAACCTTGCCGGAAGAAGTTGAGAAGCATTTATGCACATGTGAGATTATTATAGAGGGGAAAAAAGATCAATTGTTTATCTGGACCAAGATGCCTCGACCCAAAAAGTTTTCCTATCGGTAACAAAATTCAGCAGTTGAGAAATTGGGAGACCTTCCCTGAGTTAAGAAAAAGGCGATGGAAAATTGGTCTATTGAAAAAGCCTTTGACTTTTACTAAAACGTAACGAGAGGCGCGCTTCTCTCAGACCAACTCAGTCAAAAGAATTTTCATTTATAACCACTTTCATTAATATATTCTGGTACCACATGCATTATGATTTCGGGGTATAAATATGTGTGCAAAAACATACTTAATCATCAGCACAGCAGCCAACACTTTTCATGTGCATTTAGTATTAAATCATATTAAAATATTCAAAGTCTCATAACACCTCCTTTATACTTCAGTTCGAGCTCCAGCAACATACAACAAGTAGACCATTGTTGATTTTCTTTTTCTAGCCATAACTGTTTCAAACATATTTATAAATATTAGTGAGCAAACACAAAACACAAACAACAATAAGCCAAAAACATGACCTCCTCTCAGTGTGCTACAAACGCCTCTCAATAACTGTTTTGACTTGTTCCGTAACTACTAGACAACTAGTCTTTCAAACCCACATATATATAATCGTATCTAAGTCTACCCTTCTATGCTGATTACACTTACAAATACAGCACATAGGAATATATATCGACCAGCAGCAAAATGCACAAGCCAACGCTAAACTGAACTGGAAAGTATGTAGGCGATGTGTAGGCGTTAAAACAGAAACCGCTCCCCGTTAGCAACATGAAAGAGAGTTATATAAGTATTAGAAAACTGGCATGTAGGCGAATGTAGGATGGTCCAAAAACGTTATACACTACACTAGGACAGACACCACTTATAGCAACGCAAACTATACACGTGTATATATACTAGAGATATATGCGGCCGATAAACGCCGCCGCGCCGCCGATTAGCGTGGTTTTTCACACGCCGCGCGGAATGTCAAAAAAATCAGCGCGACAGCGGCGTCCGGCGCCGTATTATATTTTCTACTCTTTTGAGACTGTCTAGGCCATTTATTGTTCGTCCCGAAAATTGGTCCGATATGGTCGAAAGTGGTATCAGGGGATGCGCATCACTGCCAGTTATAAAAATCCTATTGCGAAATTTAATACTTTCTAACCGTTCAAAAGTTATTTGAGAAAACAGGCGCTTTCAATGCCGGATTTCGTATTACCGAATTCACCAAATTATTAAAACAAAACACTTAAAGAAAAGTTATACATATATAAAAATTTAAATGCTCACTTCGCATAATTTTTTCAAAAAATTAATAAAGGACAATGAATTTAAATAAAATGTCCCAAAATGTAGAACACATTTTCAAAATGTCCTCAAGTTTTTAAAACAGCAAGTTACCCGAAAAAGATGCCGAATTTTATATCCCGAGTGGCTGAAAGAATAAGGGATATCAGTGGTACAAAATCCTTTAATATGCTCCAGTGGT
Source organism: Eurosta solidaginis (assembly GCF_040869045.1). Taxonomy (NCBI): domain Eukaryota; kingdom Metazoa; phylum Arthropoda; class Insecta; order Diptera; family Tephritidae; genus Eurosta; species Eurosta solidaginis. The sequence continues at coordinate 334,246,778 of NC_090319.1, read as the reverse complement.
TCAAATTCTCCTTTGAAATGATTTTCAGCTCATACTTAAATTGCATATACATATCTTCAACATGTATGAGATAGGTTGGAAAAATCACTTTATTTGCTTAACTATAAAATAGCGTTTCAAATCTTAATTTTGATTTTCACACTTCATCATTCGAAACCCAAGTCTACCGGTTTGACATTTCCTAAAGTTGGTGGCTCTATCCCCAACTAGTACCTTGGAGTGAATCACATTGGATATAGCCTATCAACCGTGTTTAAATGTCACCTAAACGTTACGACTCCTGTTACAAATGTGAATACGTATGCACATATATTTACCAGGTCAGGCTTTGTCCTTCACAAGAACAATCAAATAGGTGAAGCAAAAGCTTTCTCAAGACAGTCGAACATATGACCGGGTATTCTGCTGCCCTAACGTAGGGGATAGTCGAGCTAGTCTGAAAACTGAAGGCGGTCATCCATAATGAGCTCTTATATCATAAGTCCGAAAATTAAGACTATTGAAGTAAATTTGTCGAAAACAAACGTATACAAATTTTGGTCTACAGTTTACAACTTTTATCCATGGTCCTTGCAAGTTTAAATTATGTAGATGCGCCAAGGATTATACGATTTTCACCCATGAATTACGCAATGATATCCACTTATACTGCTTATGATGTCGAGGGCGGCATCCTTGGCACAATAATTACTTCCTAATGTCTCAAGGTGTTTTTTTGTAGCTCAGAAGCAAAGCGCAACAAAAACATCCGTCAGAAGGTTTTCGGAGCTACACCTAGAGCTTCTAGGAAAGCTTCTGTGCTGGCATATTGTATAAGGGCCAGGATGCGTGCTAGCGACTAGTGGTAGAGATTGCTACTGTTAGCACGTCGGGAATTGTAGCTCCTAGAAACTGCCGAAAAACTGAAGGCGCCCTTTGGTGCTATGAACAATAAACCAGCATTGATGCTAATCGTTAAAACTGTGCCACGAGAGTCATGACTTTTAACAGACCATCAATAACAACCGTAAGTCGCCTTTGATCGTAACCAGCAAGGAGCCACAAATGATTTAAAGAAATTTTGCAGACGAGTGGTATTATAGTTAGCCCAGAGCATCTCCTTCAGTGAAACTACGCTACAAAATTGTTATCATTTTAAGTATTTCTCCCTCTCTCTGCAAGAACATTTTCTGAACGATCAGCGAGAGGCAAACACTGCGGATCTTTCCGCAATGGCCGAAACGTCGATTTCCTTAAATACATATAAACAAAACCTTTCCAAATATTATTTTTTTTAATTTTCGCTTTACATGCCTCCCAGATACTCATCCGCAAGTTAATGATGTTGTTCCAGATCGTAAAACATACCATTGACGGCAGCAGTATGTTTCCATATTCATTAGTTGTGGACAATGTGATATTCTGAAGTCCAGCCATTCAAATCAGAGGTTTACGCCGATCACTTTCTCGGCGCACCGGACACGCCGCCGCCGATTAAGTGACCAGCGTAAACCTCTAATACATACACATGCGTGTATGTAAGTATTCAAAAAGATGCCGGATTTTGAGGGCGCGTTTTGAATACAAACTTACCAGCAGATGCATGTGTGCACCCAAAAATACTAACGCAACTTTTACAAGAGTATATTATTTTGATAACTATGACAGCTTTTGCTCCCTGCGCTCTTTATACTACTTTTCGGGCTTTCCATGGAAAATCGTAAATTTTCGCCCAACATAGTAATGAGGAAGAATCTTAGTATCAGCTTTAGAAAAAAAACTTACCTGGCTCAGATGGTGTCACCTCGGCGATGCTTAAAAAGTTAAGCGACCCAATGGTCATCTGGCTCGAAAGGGTGTACAGAGCGTGTATCAGCCTGACCTTCATTCCACAAAGCTGGAGGAAAACAAAAATAATCTTTCTGTGAGCCAACGAGACAGAAAAATAAGCCTCACATCTTTTATGCTTAAGGTACTTGGGAGACTTCAAGGCATCCAATAGTCAAACCTTTCATAAGCATAACATGCTTAATTGAAGGGCAGTTCAACTGAAACTACCCTCCCCGAGTTCGTTGGTACAGTAGAAGAATGAATTGAACCCTAAATGCCATCCTAGACAATAATAAAGAAACCAGCGCTATTGTCAAAGCTCTCCAAAGGGTCGTAGCAGACAACCACATTTGCGGTTGGACACAAAACTGGAGAACATAACTTAATATGCAGATATGGGCCCGGTGACAAGTACCCGCCTTAGGCTGGTGTTCTTCTCTCTCAGATGTGGATTGTTCCTGCCGCCGAGGTATGCCGGTAGCATGCTCTGGCTTCCACTCCGAAGATCCTAAGTTCAATCCCCGGGCAAAATAACATCAAAAACCTAAAACCAAGTTCTTTTAATTAGAAAACCAGCGTCTCTAAGCGCGGACTCCCCTCGGCAATGACTTAGGAATTACAGTCATGAAAAGCTTCTCAGTGAAAACTCATTTGCCTTGCATATACAGTTCGAAGTTTGTGTAAAACATATAGCTCCGGTATCGCCAATTTGTAGGAAAAATTAGGAGGAATACTACGTAAATTGGAAAAGAAAGTCGGCATAAAATCGCTTCGAGGTTATATCGCCATGCCTTTGGTTTTTAGTTGGGGGAAGAAGTATATGTAAACAATGTTGTTATCGCTGTCTCGGAAGCGTTTCACACAACCTTAAGCAAAATCCTGCAAGCTGCGCCTATAAAGCTACATAGCTGGGCAGACATAGAGCAGCTTTAATGTTAAACGGCGCAAGACAGAACCGATATTCTTTAACAATAGAACCAAAATAACTCAACTTCGCCTGTCACAGAGTTCTCGTAGTGTTGAGTATCTTGGATTCGAAATAGACAAGAAGCTGAACTGGAAATTTTAAATTAAATGAAGATTAGATGAGGCGTGCATCGCCTACAAGTTGTGTAAGAGAATAGTTAGCAAAAACTGGTGCCTAAGAACCAAACTTGGTGGCGATATCGCTTTGCGCAGCAGTCATATGGCACAATCGCATGGAGTGAAAGTTCATTGGGCATCACTGGATGGGCAATACAACATTGAAAAAAATACAAAGGGCTGCCTTTTCAGGGGTAACAGGAACACTTACAACAGATGCGTAAAATATTATCCTTAAACAGCTGCCATTGGACATACACATACACCTTACAACTACTACCTCCGCCATAAAACTTAAGGAGTCTACTCGATGTAAATTTCAAAGCAGGTTATCTTTCGCCTGCATTGAACATTGACAAGAACTTTAATGTGAGGTACGAAAGAAGAGTGTCACCTCACTATTCACTGACGGGTTCAAAATGAACTGCGATGTTGCTTTTGTGGTTTTCACCGAACATCTAGAAGTCGCACTCGCTTTCCGTCTTCCAAACTCAGCTTATATTTTTCAAGCTAAACTACAAGGAATAGAAAATGCCTGTTGCCTCCTCTTGGAGATCTCTCTAAACGGTTGGGGGGTATGCATACTCTCAGTTAGCCAGCAGCGTGTTGGTCAATCACCTACATGCTGGAAGGCCGTCGATAACTGTTATACGATTCTACGTAATGCAGTAAACACAGTGATTTTTATTGTCACAAAACTACCAGGTGACAGAAATATAACACGACTATGGAAAAGAGGATGAACTTCGTTAGACATCACTGATGTAGTTGCGGTATATCGACCGTTTATATCAAAAGAAAGGGACATTCTTACCTCATCATTATAATTGTTAATTTACGCTTAACCAACTTAGCGACTTTGAACGTTTCGTAACAAGTAACGACAGCTTTTCCGGCTTCGCTATAACTAATGCCATTATAGAGCACCAAAGGATGAACCTCCCAACTCAGTAGACGTCTTCCCCTTCCTCTGCTTCACAACAGGGGCGTCGAAGGAAATACTTCTTTGTCTGGAGCGTGTTGGTCCATTCGCATAACACGACCTAGCCATTGAAGCATTTGGCTTTTTAATCACTTCACTAGTCATCTGCATAAAGCTCATATAGCTCATCATTATACCTCCTTGGATACTCTTATTTGACATTAAGGATAAGACCATACATCTTCCGGAAAACTTTTTATTCGAACACTCCAAAATCCATCTCATCTTCTCTCGACACCGTCCATGATTCCGAGGCAAACATCAGGACATATATGATGAGCGCCTTTTAGAGCGTGATATTTGTTGCTGAAAAAGTTATAGTTTCTTTCAGTTTATGTCGAAAGCTGAAAAATTGCGTACGATGTATGCCGCAACAACTGTGGAATGCTCGTTTTACATGTGATGCAGCGTAAATTGAATGTAAAAAATTTGGAATAATTTTCAGCAATATCCACTATAACTCTCTTATGAAACTATTTTCTCCTGCGTATGTGTTCACTTGTTCATATAAAGTGTTCTTCTTTAGCTTTTTAGCAGGCACATGATGCGAAAATTGTTTTTACGCACACATGCGTATTTTTAAGCGTGTGTGTGTGTTGACTAAACGTACATGCTTCAAAGTTTTATAAATTATTTAGAATATACTCAAAAAATTAAGTTAGAAAAGGTTAAATATGTAGTAATGTTGTGTTCAGGCGTTACGTTTAAAGTATTTAGTGCATACCCAAGGGAATAATTTATTCAGATAATGTTGAATCTTTTGTTGTTTACACTTTCGGTATTTCACCCTGCAGCATTTTGTCAAAGAGTATTTCTTGTACCGGCCTAAAGTGTATGGTATAATAATTATATCTTTCATGAATATGAGATGGTATAGAAACTTAGAATTTGGAAGGAAAGGACATACGAGTATATACACAAACAAGCATATTAAACTTATCAGTTGACTTGGTTTAGTCATATCCATCTGTCTCAGATATTTTGCAATAATTACATAAGTTGGTATATTTAATACTCAGCGTGCTTTCCACACAGAGTATATTAACTTTAATTGGATGACGGTTGGTTGTACAGGTATAAAGGAATCGAGATAGATGTAGGCTTACAAATATCAAAATCATCGGTATAGAAAAAAAATTTGATTGAGCCATGTCCATCCGCCCGTCTGCCCGTTAACACTATAACTTGAGTAAGTGTTAAGATATCTTCACCAAATTTGGTACACGAGCTTATCTGGACCCATAATAGATTGATTTTGAAAATGAGCGAAATCGGATGTTAACCACGCCCACTTTTTATATATATAAAATTTTGGAAAACACAAAACACCTGATTATTTAGTAAATAATACACCTAGAATGTCGAAATTTGACGCATGGACTGATATTGAGACTCTTGAAAAAAATTTTAAAACATTTTTTCAAATGGGCGTGGCACCGCCCACTTGTGATAAAATCAATTTTGCAAATATCATTAATCATAAATCAAAAATCGTTAAACCTATCGTAACATAATTCGGCAGAGAGGTTGTCTTTACTATAAAGAATGTTTGAAGAAAACTTAACGAAATCGCTGAAGGACCACGCCCACTTTTATATAAAAGATTTCTTAAAGGGTCATGGACGAATAAAATAAGCAATATCTTTGCAAAAAAGAGGTATATACCAATGGTATTTCTTTTCCCAAGTGAATTTATAAACAACCATAAGAAAAACTTCAAATTTAAAAAAATGGGCGTGGCACCGCCCCTTTTATGACTAAGCAATTTTCTATGTTTCGGGAGCCTTGACTCGAAGAAAAATTTGCATATCGTAACGAAATTGGCTACACATATGTTCCTTACAGCAGAAAATATTTCTAGTAAAAATGGACGGGATCGGTTAAAGACCACGGGAACTTAGTTATAAAACAAGTTTAAAAGGGTCGTATACTAGAATAATAAGCTATAACTTAGCAAAAAATAGCTTGGAATCAATGATATTATTAGGTGTGTTTTTTTTTCAAGTCTATATACGTTTACGCCTACACTTTATATGGAATGCTAAGCGACAAACTTTAAATACACCTCTGAAATTGCTACGCATAAAATTAGTACTACTAAATTTCAATACGCATTATACTCAGATGTAACTGAAATATGTGTCCATGTTTCATCCTCTGCACTAATTCCATGCATTCTATATGCGTCCACTATCTATCACAACTGAGTCAGCTATATGTTATACACCCTGTAGTTGTAGCTAGTTGTTTAACCACTGCCACTAGATGGGTCTCCTAAGCATTATATAACAGCGTTTTCTTTTCTGAAATAAATTGTTGCCTAAGTAAATGGTAAAGCCTTAATAGAGTTACTCCTACCCCAAAAAATTGTCAACATTTATAGTGCATACAAAGAACATTTCAACTCACCATATTCATTCATATCACAAATCACACAAGAAGATTGCGCATTGCGCATGTAAACATTAGGTCAACTCTTTTTTATGGGCAATTGTTACGTCATTTTCCTTTAGCTCTTGTTTTGACCACCTTGGTGTGATGGTAGCGTGCTCCGCCTACACACCGTATGACCTGGGTTCAAACCCCGGGCAAAGCAAGATCAAAATTTTAGAAATAAGATTTTTCAATTAGGAGACAATTTTTCTAAGCAGAGTCGCCCCTTGGCAGTGTTTGGCAAGTGCTCCGGGTGTATTTCTGACATGAAAAGCTGCAGTGAAAACTCATCTGCCTTGCAGATGCCGTTCGGGGTTGGCATAAAACATGTTGGTCCCGTCCGGACAATTTGTAGGGAAAATCAAGAGGAGCACGACGCAAATTGGAAGAGAAGCTCGGCCTTAGATCTCTTCGGAGGTTATCGCGCCTTACATTTATTTTTTTATTCTTTTTTTTTTTCTCTTTCCTTCATTCACTCAAACATTCAACTGTGACGTAGCTGCGCAAAACGAAGCAATTTTAACTCGTGAATGCGCAATCTGGGTACACATATCAACAGAGTATATGTGAAACTTAAGAGCGAATTGAAAGTTTCACAGAGTTGCACTGCCATACCGCCATTTTATACAGGGTAAAAGTGTGACGCTTTTGCGTTGGGAGCAGGCAAAAATTTTCACAAAAGAACGAAATATTCACATCCAAGTCTTCAGCCGAAGAAGCAATATCGTGTTTTTTTAGAAATGTCCGCGTAATAAGTACATATTCACTACTGTACACGACACTACTGTAAAGAAAATATGTTTTGTGTTAGATAAAAGAATTATGTTTCAGATATTTAAATAAACTTTCGTTTATTAATAAAAAAAAAAATTTTGTAATTATGTGAAAGATAAAAATCAAATTTACTTTGCTAATATCATAATCGTATGATATAATGGAGAAATAAGCGGTAAAATCATGATATAACGGAGCAACATAACTGTAAAATGAATATTAGTGGTTGACTAACAAAATTAACAAAATAGAAAATTTAATTATGTGAAATATTAAAATCAAATTTACTCTAAAGCAACTATCATAATTGTATGATAAAATGAAGATGCAAAGCGGTAAAATTATCATAAGCACATGAAAAGTGGTAAAATTATCATAATTTCATGATATAACGGAGCTACAAAACTGTAAAATGAAAATTATTGGATGACTAACGGAGCAATCAAAATTAAGTGATTAATAGATATGCAACATTTAATACAATACGTAAAATAATTACTGGCATATGCTGATGACATTGATATCATCGGCTTAAACACCCGCGCTGTTAGTTCTGCTTACTCCAAGCTGGAAAAAAAAGCGGTAAAGATGGGTTTGATGGTGAATGAGGGCAAAACGAAGTACCTACTGTCATCGAGCAAAGAGTCAGCGCATATGCGCCTTGGCAACCACGCTACTGTTGGCAGCCATAATTTCGAAATAGTAAAAGACTTCGTTTATTTGGGAACCAGCATCAACACTAGCAACAACATCAGCACTGAAATCCAGCGAAGAATCAATCTTGCCAATAAATGCTACTTTGGACTAGGTAGGCAATTGAAAAGTAAAGTCCTCTCTCGGCGAACGAAAATCATACTCTACAAGTCACTTATCGTACCCGTCCTGCTATATGGGGCAGAAGCATGGACCATGACAATAGCAGATGAAGCGGCTTTGGGAGTGTTCGAGAGAAAAGTTCTTCGAAAGATTTATGGACCTCTGCGCGTTGGCGATGGCGAGTACCGAAAAAGATTTAATGATGAGCTGTACGAGCTATACGCAGATATCAACATAGTCCAGCGAATTAAAACGCAGCGGCTGCGCTGGCTAGGCCATGTTATGCGAATGAAAGATGATGCTCCGGCCAAGAAAGTGTTTCTATCGGAACCCGCCTATGGAAGCAGAGGTAGAGGGCGGCCCCCACTCCGTTGGAAGGACCAGGTGGAAAACGATTTAAACTCCCTTGGTGTGACCAATTGGCGCCGGTTGGCGGAGCGAAGGAACGACTGGCGCGCCTTGTTGGACGGCCATAACCGTTTAGACGGTTAAGCGCCAATTAAGTAAGTAAGTAAGTAAAATAAGTACATTAAATATTTTATAAAAATTACTAATCGACATAAATAATGACACCAGATAGTATTTAATAAATCAAAAGGACATTAGTAATCACAAACATGAGTTGATATACATATGGATATATGCACATGCATTATACTTATTTTAACAAAAAAGTTAATTAACATGTGACTATATAACCTAAAATTACCAAACTTAAAATCTATGATACGACGTAAATTAAAGGAAAAATTAAGGACTTAACTAAATTTCGGAGACACTCTGAATAATGAAAAGTGAAACAAAAATATTGACACTGCAACATAACTTATGAATACAAAATTTATTTTAACTTCCCAGTCTTTGCATGAAGCTAAATGGTTAATTAAAAGGCTTTATATCTATGGAAAATATTAACAAATTAAATTGGTCAAAAATACAAATAAATATAATTTCTATGATCATGACTGTATGATAAAATGGAGTGACAAAGCGGTAAAATTATCATAAGTTCATGATATAACGGAGTTACAAAACCGTAAAATGAAAATTATTGGAATGAATATAAATTAATGAAAATACGATACCTGATATGACGAATGTACATCTACAATAATAAGTCTACAATTGAAATTACAGTTAAAAATTTAATAATCTACATAAAGAAAACAAGTCATCACTGGGAATTACCCAAAAGAAATGATAGTAGCGACATGAAAATATAATTCATAAAGATTTACAAATATTGATAAAGCACATGGCAAAAAGTCATATATTTAATAAGTACAAGGAAAAAATTTGTGCTACGGGTTTTTACTGTGCGACATATGTTAGCTGCTCATGCACGTCTAAATGTTGCAAGTATATTACCCTTATACGTTTGTTAACCTGGCGATTTAAGAGGCAATTTAAAAGTCCTCTTGCCATTTATTGGAATTGAGAGATTCAATTCCCAAAACAGGAAAAAAAAGAACGAAATACGCGCAAACGACACGTATACGCGTGTAAAAAAAAAAACACGGCTATTATCAAGTTTTATTGTGAGAGGAAATTGGGAGAATATTTTTTTTTAAACGGGCGTTGCCACGTGTTATGTAGAAAAGTAATTTATCTGAAATGAAATGTGCAATAAAAGTTCACGCTGAGTATATAATGTTCGGTTACACCTGAACTTAGATACCTTTACTTGTTATATCTCAGTTATCATTGAGGGAACTAGTGCGATCGGAACGCCATGAAATATATATTCCTCATACAACCTATTTTGCAGATAAAAGGATTTCTGTCATTTCCATTTAATGTAACAATTATATACTTGAAAGATACTTACAGGTATGTGATGGAAGATCTTTGATCTGTAAACCTCTTTTTGATCATGATATGGGTGTCTTGATTGTAAGCATAAGGTGAAAAGTGTAAGCGGAAGGTGTAGGTGTAGTCTTTGTAACTGGTATGATATATGGGTGTGTTATCCATTTCCCATTTCTTATCGATGATTTATCGGTTTGTAATTGTTGTTATCGACGGGGTATAGACGAGTTTTCGATTTGCATAGAAGTGTGATAAACTTTCCAAAGATAACAAAGGTTATCAGTTTTATATCGAAGATTTATTGGGTTGTTATTGATTTATAATTGAAAGGTTTATCGAAAATTTTATAAATATATTTTCGAAAAGTTATCGATTTTTTATGGATGTAATATCAGTTTATTATATACGTGTTATTGACTTTTTATAAAAACGTTATTTGTTATCAATAGTTAGTGATAAACTTAAAAAAATATATATATCGAAAAATTATGGAAAAGTTATCGATAAATTATAGAAAATGTATTTGTTGATTATCGAAAATTTTTTGGTGTGTTACAGGAAAACTATAAGGGCGTTATAGCGAAGTTTACAATTTATTTAAAAAAAAACAGTCTATTTGGTATCGATATGTTATCGAATTTCTATCTTCGAGTTATCGATATTTTACAGAAATTTCAACGATCTTTTATTAAAAAGTAACAAAATTTTCATGGAAAACTTATGGGTTTGTTATAAGACTTTCGCCAAACGGTTTTCGGCGTGCTATCGATTCGTTATCGATGATTTATGTATAGGTTTATTATGAAACTGACACTCACATGGAAGTAAAATCGGTTTGTTATGATATCGATAAAGTGTCAACGAAATCGATGACACATCTGTAACCCATCGATTGCAGGCCGATAAGAAGCCAGACAATAACAAACTGAAAACTCAGCGATAATTTAGGACGTCACTTATACTGAATAAGTCCATAGTGTTAACAGAAGTTTTTTTAACGACCCAACTGAAAAATCCTATCAAAACTAGAACCCATGTTATAAAATAACCCCGTTTTTTTGGAAAATTGTAGAAGCTTTTAAAGACCGATGACACTTGCTGCTTCTATATCTGATAGCTGTATCACTCCTCATAGCTGGAGTCTTAGAGTGGCAAGTGCACTAGTACACAATTTATTCGAATGCTTTCTCTTCCAACCCGCATGTCCTGCATCTGCTTTCACTGACTGGGCTTAATTTCAAAGCATGAAGCAGAAAAGCAGAAGGCAGTGTCCCGTCAGAATAGGATGATAAGAGTCACATTGTTAGTCTAAGTTTGTAAGACCTACACAGGATCTTCGGCACTTAACAGAACCGCTCTTGGGTATACGCCTTTACCTCTTGGTCAATCATGTAAAACTCTCGTCTTCTTTGAATCTCGCCAATCTGATTGGAACGTCTCCGCAGAAAGCTTCGAGGGATGCGCTTTTTTACGTTCCAATATATTCTCATATTCCCTGTAAAGATGTGTGCCTCTCTATCTCACTTATCTCCAGGGATTGCTTACACCTTAACACACTTTGAGATGTTGTGCCATGCGAGATTATTGTCTTTAGTGCTGCTAAGCCAGTATAAAAGTTGATAAGGCTGTGTTTGAGCTAATTGCTTCCGCTTGAATGACCATATGATCGCGTTCAACTGCCACGACACAAATAGTTGTTTTCAAGGCTTAATTAATGCTAAGCATTGATTGCCTACATACCCCTCTAATTGTTTGAGATCCGTTCTTTTTTGAGTGGCCGTTCATCAGCCAAGGATTCCGTAGTATAGGAGAGGCTTCACAATCATTTTAAACAACCAATGAGAAAGCGAGGGCGCTGGACCCCACGCCTTAACTCTATTCTCCACGCTGAACTTCTACGACAATTTACTGTGCAATGTTTCTCCTGTAGGATTACCCTGCCTACCTAAGGTCTGGTCAAATTTAAGGTTTTGTTCCTCTTAGTAAATAAGACTATGTCCATCTTCTACAAGTTTTCGGTCAATTCCACATTGTACGCCCGGTATGTATATCACAAAGCGCCTGATCCATCATTGAGCTAATTGTTGGAAGGCACCTCCACTTGTGACAATTTAAAGTTCATCTAAACGCCGCAGCAGTTAATTAATTACCAACGTTCACAGCGGAGGTGTTTATACCTCGCTATGCGTGTGCCCATGTCCAATGATTTCATGGTCTCATAACCCCGCCCACTGTGAAGTAATCCTCTTGTGATTAAACATGCAGCCGATCCAACTGTTAAGGGCTGAATGTACTTCGTCGTACTTAAGACTCGCCATGATTGCCTGTTCTGAGAAATTGTTGAAAGTTCCGGCAATGTCGGAGAAGTCTCCAAAGGGGTATGCCTTACATTTCAAGGCTTTATAAATGTTTATAACCACCATATGCAGTGCCTTATTCACCAACTTGCCGTTGGTGTACGCATGTTGTGTTGTGGTGTGCTGCTTTTCAACCATGTTGAATTTTGTGAACATTTATCAGCCTCTCAAAGGTTTTAATTAGAAATTATGTTAAACTAATGGGTCTGTAGTCTTCGGGATACGTATGATCGAAATTTCACACCTTTGGTAGGAAAACAGCATGAGCAGGTTTCCGAGAATTCGGTTATGATTCACTCTTCCATTTGGAAAATAATTTTTTTGAGAATGTAGTCAAACGTTCTGCCAAAACTCTCTTAAGTTGCCAATAACACAATCGAAAAATTTATTAAATTTACAAAAATTGGGGTTCATTAAATTTTTCACCATCAAAGTTTTTGAACATATACATACGTTTTTCTCTCTCATACTAATAATGCCTTTTTACATTATTACTTCTTGGAAAAGTTTTCCTATCGATGCTGCGGTAAATATGCGGAATGCAATTACTTTAACAAAAAAAAAAAAAAAAAAGCACATTTCAGACGAAAAACACATTGCCAGTCGTTGTCGGCTTTGAAGTGCCACTTTTTATTCATGAGTCAATTTTCGCATAGTTTTGAAAGACAAAATTTTTTCACATTCTTTTAAAATCCTTTCATTTATACGCCAAACGATTTGCCTTAATACTATTTTTCAGCTTTAGATATAGAACTTCATGATTTTTTGTAATTTCTTTTTTTTTTTTTGTCATACTTTGGTTTAATTTTTCTTTCCTTTTCCTATTACTTTGGAGACAATCAATTTTTCTTCATCACAAAAATGCATTCTTCATTCAGTCGTACAAAAAGTACGTATTCTGTCTTTCATTCTCTACATCCATGCAATCATTCTCGGCGTGCGATTGGCTAACTTTGCACACTCAACCAGTCACATTGTCACTCACTCACTCACTTACTCATTCATTCAGTCAGTCATTCATTTAAGTAATCATTTACACGTAGCACATAGCTTTGTGGTAATAGGTGTTACACGTATTAATATTGTTGTTGTTATTGTTGGTATGGTTTTTGTTTTCGCTTTTGTTATTGTTTCTGATTTTATACCATATTTGGGTTGTACTATTTTATTTTTGGTCACGTTGATGAAATTGCTTTTGGGTGCGCACATCTAACTCTATCCAAATTATATACAGCTATGTATATTGACGTGTATGTACGATTATATATTGATGTGTCTTTGTATGCTTGTGGCCAGCTTTTAACTCAATTCCATAACAAGCGCATATAGAACAGAAAATTTCACACTTTCTCATTTCCGCATCCGTCATGAACGACCAAAAAAAGCCAGCGACTGGATGAATGAAATACGAATTGCCATTTCATTTGTGCTATTTCCTTTGCCATGAAAACACAAATTTGTAGCTGCGCTTGCATTTTGGGTTCACTTCATTCTGAGCGACTGACATTGGTGATTTAAGTTTAGGAGGTTGGTTTCATTCAATAGCTCGCTTCGAAATGTCTTATGATGATGATTCCATTTCATACCATTCGTTGGCCGTGTTATCCTGTTAGTTTTTTGAATTTAATCTAATAAACGCTAGCTGTCATTCGACACTCATACTCACACATACATATATATATATACAAACATCAACACTACTTTTCCTTGTATTCATTAATCAACTTACAAATCTTACCACATCACATTACCGTTCGAAATAAAATAACAAAAATCCAAAAAAAAAAAACTAACGCGTCACCGAGCTTTATATACTCAACTGCAAAGCCACGTATGTGTTACAGGCGCTTTTGACTTTAATTTCATTTTGCAGCTAAAAGGTATGTGGTGGAGTGGTGGGTTGAGTGCCAATATCACCAATTCACATAGTTTCTGCGTATGAGGATATTCTAAAAAAAGGACGTAGTTATCAAAAGATTTTGAACATTACTTTAAGAAATATATTCATGAAGCTCGTCCTTACAAATTAAATTTACGAACCTTTCCAGTCCCATCCCTTAATACCAAGCTGAGAATAAATAAATATAAATTCTGTACTCGCTAGAAAGAGATCTTGGTCTACAATAGAGCCGGAGGGTTGGCGGAAGTATGCAGAGATGCCAGAGCGTTCTCAAAAATTCAAATCCTCGATTATTATGCGCCTATTGCGTACCTCACCTACAGCGTGCTAAAATCAAACTGATGAATGCCTCAGCTTGCATTGATTTTTCTACTCTAAGTTGTCTTTTTTGCCGATTTCTTCTAGGATCCAGATTTTTCACGAACAGCCATTTCGAGTAATTTCTTTTAAACGGTTTTATTTAGCTTGACTTGACAGGCCGGCCGGTGTTTACGAATTTTGTAATTTAAATTTACGCAACTTCCCGATAAGCAAAAAGATTTAAACTAGGAATATAGTTCAGAATCCAATGACAATGCAGTGATAAGAAAAAATTCCAAAAATTTATTTTTTAAATATTTCGATAGTGGCGCATGGATTGTATTTGCGGTCTGATTAGGCTCATATTTGGAACGCATATTACATACGTAAATAGAGAGCGGCATATGAAAAAATCGCCACAAGGAGTGCACAAGGATCCAGATATTAAAAAAAATCGTATATATGTTCAGATTTGGCTCATATTTGGAACAAATATTGCACACAGTCCGGTAGAAATGACATCAAATTACTTAATTACTTTGGAGTTCGAGGAGAGGCAAGCACACCTGTCGCCGAGTCGAGTAAAGTCTTCGGAGAGATTATGTATTGAGGACATAAATTGTAGCAAATTTTCCGGAAAGAGTTCTTGTAATAACGAGTCACTAAACGAACTAATAGAATGAGATATAATAGGCAATTAAATAAAGACTATAAACTTGAAAATAAAATAACTAAAAACAAATTTTAAGTTAAAAGGTTTTATTGAAAACAATATTTCCATTAAGTAATAATAATACTAAAAGCTAGAAAATAATTAGGTAGGTCCTAGGTACTAGTCATCACACTCCTCAACAATCGAGGGCGTTGATCAGAAAATTAAAAAAAGGGGATGGGCACGTGCAATGTCTAAAAAGGTGAGGCGTAGCATAACCTGATTAAGGTTCAATTGGTCTTACTTATGAATATCAATAGAAATTTGACGCATCCAGCGCTTTTATTTAATTGTCTGATCAACGCCCTAGATTGATAAGGAGTGTGATAACTAATACCTAGGACCTACCTAATTATTTTCTACCTTTTAGTATTATTATTACTTCATGTAAGTATTATTTTCAATAAAACCGTTTAACTTAAATTTTTTTTAATTATTTAATTATTTCTCGTTTCTGTATCTCATATTGGATTTGGCTATACATATCTCACTTTTTTAATTATTATTTATGTTCTTTATTTCTGGGTATATCTTTGCATCTCTTATTCATTGTTGCCTTCTATATACCTGTCTGTATATGTATTTGTTTGGGTGTTATGCCCTCTATCTTTTTTTTTTTTTTTGCGGGGAGGCTGAAAAATGCCTAATGCACCATAATTGCTGCTTTTGCAGCAACCGTGTGTCCGTAGACTAAAAAACAGCCCCGTTCTGGAACCTTCGCCCACCCCGGCACCACTTTCGCATTACTTCAGGGTGTTGTTCCATATTTCTCATTTTTTAAGAGCCTACTATTGTCCCTGCGTCCAGGTTCCCGCTATTTGCTCTGAGTGTCCATTTAATCGCCATTGCTTCGCATGCGCATTTCTCTGCGCTCCCTCTCAGCATCCATCAGGCGTGTCATTACTATAAATGCCATTTTGCTCACTGCAGTCCAGCACTCTTTCCTGTTGCACATATGTGATACTAAATTTCTCGTGGTAGGTTCCTCCCCAATGACTCCATGCAAAGTGAGTCTTTCTTCGTGGAAACTGGGGCAGTGGAACATGACGTTTTCTGCGTTTTCTAACTCCGTGGTACACATTGGGCAATGAGGATCTTCCTCTATCCTACGCTTCCATAAATACTCCTTGAAACCGCCATGCCCACTCATTATGTGCGTGAGATGGTAGTTCAGTTCGCCGTGCTTCCGCTCATTCCATTGAGCTACGTTCCAAACTAGTGTGAAAGTCCAACGCCCTTTACTCGAGGCCTCCCACCGTGCCCTCTATATCTCTCTGTTGCCTTGTATATATATGTGTTTATATGTATGAGTAATTTGCGCTCTTTATTGCTGTGTGCATGAATATATCGCTGTTTTATATTTCATCTGCTTACTTTGTTATTGTTGTTGTCCAGCATTTATTAGTGACGCATCGAAACTGCTCATATTCGCCAAAATACGACGGAATTAACTATCCTAACATTTAAAAATGCAGCTGGGTATATTAATACTAGCAATGGGAAATGAGGAAATACTGGTTAAACCTGAAGCTCGTCAATAAGTTTAAGCGGAAGTTTTTGAATGAATGTGTTTAAATCTTAAAGAAAAGATATTGCAGAATAGTAGCGTGTATATATTCATGTATATACATATATGAATTGATATGTTTTAGTAAATTACTGTAGTATCTCAAAGTTAAAAGCAAGACGAATTTGATTCTTCTGTCACTTGTTGGCATGAATATTACACCCATAACACCTACCACATCTTACGAAAGTCGTGAAAAAATACTAAGATTTGAATAACCAACGCACTTTTGTTTGTCAGTGCCTCCAAATAGAAATTGAAAGATGGTCCAATGCAAAGCAAGTAAATTAAGATTATTCAATGTAAAAGAAAACACTGGTGTAAATAGGGATCATTCAATGCAATATAAAAGCAATAGGTAAGATGTGATATTGCATAGATTCCAATATTCATTACGTTGCTACAAAGATGATATGGAATTAGTTGCACACTAAGACTAATCTAAATTAAAAATGCTTGACAAATGAAGTTGGTGAATTGAGTTAATGTAAATTGAAGACTTGATAGGAGTATTTGACTTTGTTGGAGTGTTAAGAGATAAGGCTTGCTAGAACAGTCCAGTCAGTGAGGAGATCACATAGACTGAATGAGAAGTTTGCTCGAAGTCCAAACTAAAAAAAAAACATACCAGAGAACAGGCTATAAAATAACTCCGTATTTTTGGCACTTCCTACAACTTCTAACACTTAGAAGGCCCAATTCAATAGCATGTGACTTTAGAAGGCAGTATCGGTCAGAGTATCCATCACGAGTTCATAGTCTTCTCTTTTTTTGATTCCACACTTTTCCCGCGTGGTCGATCATGTCCAGATATGTCCCCTTATAATCTCGCCTCATTTAAATGGGGTATCTATGGAACAAGCTTCGTTGGATGCACCCCTTTTAGTCAGGTCATCTGCTTTTTCATGCTTTTCTATATCCATAATATCGGGGACCCAACAAAGTTTCTTACCGGAGATTGTATACACACTAACACACTTTCAGATGTTGTGTTATGATCAATTATAATCTCAATTTCTGCTTGGATAGCAATGTAGAAATTGACGCGGCTGCAGTTTTCATTTTTTTCCTTGAGTGTTTCTACTACTTCACTTACGTCTACCACTTCCGCCTGGAAATTATTACAGTGATCTGGGTGCTTGTGTGATTCGTATTTTTCCAGATCTGCGCAACATACCGCAGACCTTTCTCTTTCCACTATTTTGGAATTATCGGTATATACATATATCGCCTCGTCTATCACCTGAGCGCCCTTATGCCAATTTTTTAGCTCTATTGTGGCTCCAAGGGACCTACTGAAGCAGTTAAGTAAATAGTTAGTCAGTCCATCCAATATTGAATAACGATATACTGCTATGGCCGTACGGTGTGCACCCAAGCTGCTCCGATGGAATGGGTTTCGTAGTTGCTGACGCTATTTTTTCGCCTCCAGGTCTAATCGTGGGATGTGCAGAATGACATATAGTGCAACCGTTAGTATTTTTTCAGGGTTCCCGTACTTCTTAGCATTAATAGCCTACATACCCATCTTCTCCCTTAATACTAATTATTGATAGCTTACATAGCTATCCAATTCTTTAAGGTATTTTCTTTTTTGAATGAAAGTCCAGCACACAAGTTCTCCATAGTATTGGATGGGTTTTAGAATCGCTGTAAATACCCAGTGGGGGAGAAAGAGGGCTATGGACCACACCTTAACCCCGGCATTCTTTTGCATGCATAAAACTCCATCGAGGCCTTCTTCGTTCTCTCCTCCCCCTTGAGCTTCCATGACAACTTATTGTCTACAACAGTTTTTAGATATTTGTTACAGCGTAGGCCTAGACAAATTCGTATGGGTATACCTGCTAGTAAACAAGACCATATCCGTCGTCGTCTCCGAGTTGGCCCTCAACTCGACATTATATATCCATGTTTTATATTCCGAAAAGTCCGATGCATCAAGGAGCTATTTGTTGGATGTTACTTTCCGATTATGGCAACTGCAACGTCATCTGCATGCGGTCCAACATGGAACCACTTGAGCAGTTGGCTGATGATCATCGTCCACAGCAGAGGTGACAAACCCGCGCCATGTGCCGCGCCCCATATCCACTGATTTTGTGGCCTCAATATTCGAAAAGTAATCAGACAGCAAAAAAACATTCAATTTTCAAATTTCAATTATGCGCAAAATTTTATGTTTTTTGCTGTCTGGTTACATTCTGAATTATGAGTTCTGAACTTTGACTTCTGAAATTTGCCTTCTGAAATTTGACTTCTGAAATTTGATTTCTAAGATTTGACTTCTGAATTTTTACCTCCTATTTTGTCTTTCTGAAAAAAGGGTTTTGCCTAATGTTTTCTAAAAAAATGTGTTACTGAATTTATGGTAGGCATCAACTAGAATCATTTATCAAAATTAAGAAACATAAGAAAAACAACTTAACTATATCCAGCTAACTCTTTTGATAACTTTTCGTATAATCGCTCACATTTAGCTTACTCAGAACACATTTCATTACGGTAAAAACCATTAAGTGTCATCATTCATTGCTTCCGTTGAGCTTAGCGTGAAAAGCATATAAATAGATAAGTATGTGCACTTGCTTACCTGCGAAACGGGGAGAAACGCATAAGCTTAAATCAAACGAGAAGTGTCCTGCTAGCAGTAAAAGACTGACAGTTGCAGTGGCATAAATATAAAAGTACTAAGCACGTCTACTCATATACATGTATGTATGTTTGTATGTGTATGCATACACTATCGTTCTTATTTCAGTTTCGACATTCTTCAATTCAACAACTTCTTGCTACATCTTATTCTCGATGGTGTTTCGGTAATGGCAGTAGCTTCATCCGCATCAATGTAATGCAAAAGCCAGCCTAAGAGCTTTTCACTTTATGTGTCCACTTGCTTGCTTATGAGAATGTATAGGTTTATGTTTGTGTGTGTGCCTGTTTGCGTTACTTGAATAAGTATGCGTGCAATGGAATTTAGTACTATAGAGAGTTTACTTGATCCATCAGGTTGTTCGCTTGTCACTTTTCATTTGTGGTAACATCGAATGCAACATGCTGCAATTTCGAATATTTCAAACGAACAACGAACCAACCAGTCAACTTACTAACAGCATAGATACATAGATACATAGATAAATACACTAGAAACGATGAGTTGTTGATAATGACACTCATCCGCTTTTGTATGTAATTTCAAACTTACTATATGTATATATAACTTCAATCATTTGGAACTGACTTCTGTTGGTATACATGGTATGCTGAAAGGAGCCAAAAGTTTGGTCTGCTGTTTAAACTATGTAAGCAAGTTGATCTCTCTTATTTGTTTGATCGCTCTTTTTTCCAGTGTGTCATAAAATTATTTTCTTAAAGGATGGTGTTTGTCATTGACATTTCTAGCCAGTTCAAAATAACCATAGCCGGCGCCAAGAGGGAGTTTCATTACACAACCCCTAGTTTTAATTCCCCTGGGTTTGCGAAAAGTGTCAGTCTGTCCATTTGCAAACTTAACTTGTGTGGGAGGTGGTTATTCCAGTTGTGAGAGTTTTGAGTTTCGTGGAAAGAGGAAATGCTTTATGCACTGACCGTGATATTTAAGCATCACTGCGAGACTCTTCGAGTGTAGGACTCCCCTCTTCCATGAAGGCCTACCTATTGAAACGTAGTCTCTTCGGCCCGCGCAAATCCCCGTACCTGGGACAGCGTTAAGCATTACTTCAGGTACGGGTGCGCGCTACGTGAGCTCCATGGCTACTTTCACGGGAATGGACTTGGCATCCTTACATATGTGCTGACCGTATCCAATATGTCTCTTTGGCAGGTCATGTTACTCATGACACTGCCCGGGGATAGGTCGCCAAGTACCTCTTCTACCCTCCTTCGCTGATCGGAGAAGTGCCCGTATTCGAAGAAGGTGTAGCGTATATACATCGTCTATTTTCCCACAGTACAGGCAGCTCGGGTTATCAACCTTACCCATTCTGTGTAGATATTTGAGGAAGCAACAGTTTCCGGTTAGAAACTGGGTCAGGTAAAAATCTAACTCTACGTGTGGTCGATTCAACCATGGATTCTGTTCAGGGATTAATTCCCTTGTCCACTTTCCTACGATGCTGTTGCTCCACTGTTCTTGCCAGCGTTAAATCGATTAGTCTCGCGCCTGTATGGTAACAGCGGCTCTACTCATTTGCAATCCGTTGTCGTATATTGCTTTTCTTTCCTCAGTGAGAAGGACCAGGAGAGCTTCATTCGAGACCGTGCGTTAAACCAAATCTGTTCGCAGCGCCCCTCTGCGTTGGACCGAGGTGAGAGCGACTCGGTTCTTCCGGTATTTTATTGCGTTCAGTGAGATTTCTGCACCGTATAAGAGTATGTAATCCGAGGCTGATGCAAGCAGCTTCCTTGTGTATGGTATTGGACCACCTGTGTTTGCCACTAATCTACTCGAATTCGTTATTGTGCACGCAGCTCTTTCGCAGGCTCCTCGTATGTGGTCCGAGAAGGTGAGTTTGCTGTCTAACCTCACTCCCAGATATTTCGTTGAAATGAGTGTTTCTATTGGCTGGTCCCCAAACCGTCATATTCCTGGTAGTGGTCATCCGTCTCTTTGTGAGGATAACGATCCCCGGTTTTGCTGTTGCTAACTTGAGATCGTGCTGAGCCATTCACCTTACGCATTACCTGGTTTAATTTTAGCTGTGTCCGCCCGCAGCTTGGTGCCGTTATCACAGCTGCCACGTCGTCTGCAAAAGCAACGAGGATGGTAATTTCTGAAATGTCTAATCGAAGAAGACTGTCGTAAAGCGCCAAATACACGACACGAACATTTCCGCGAACATTTCGCAATCTTGTTCGCAGCTTTGGCCATACACCATACGAACTTTTGGCCGAACATTAGTTCTATTTCAGACAGCGATGAATACGGACAACAATTGTGCTGCAGCAAATTTACTCGCTGTGGCAATTAAGCGTAAAAAAAGGAGAGAAGATCGCAAAAAAAGAATTTGGTGCAAAGAATATCTCTCTTTTTTTTTGATTCACGCCGGTATTGCGCCCGCAAACTACTTATTTTTTTTATAACTGTATCATTTGTGGCATCAGGATCTACTTCTTTTAATTTTTCGATTAAAGTCGCATAATCATTATTCTTTTTGATTATATTACAATAAGCTTTGCTTTTTACTTGCCACAATAATGGCAAAGATTTATACATTTCAATAAATTCACTTAGAAATTTTTTATTGTCCATTTTACTTTTCCGCGCACGTCTGTTCCGTTCAGAAATTACTACGATTATGAGCTATTTCGCCATGCACGCACGAACAGTTCGCGCAAATGTTCGCCAAAAATTAAAATATTTTGATTTTTGGCGAATATTTGCGCGAACTGGCAAACACCACCATACACGACAGAAAAGGTCGCAGAAACATGACATAACGGGAATGTTCGCGGAAATGTTCGTGTCGTGTATTTGGCGCTTAAGTTATATTTCAGAAATAGGGACCTAGTACCGAACTCTGGGCTGCTCCCCCTCTTATTTTTACCTTTTTTGACGGTGAGTGATCTTATATATTAGATACCTGTCTCTTAAGTAGTCCCTTAAAATTTCTAACAAATTTTGTGGTTCTTAGAAAGTAGATTTCCAGACACGCATAGGGACCTTTTGCAGGAATATCTTCGTGCAGTGGACTGAGTATACAAGCTACAAAATCCAATACAATTTATCATGTCCTATTTAATTGTATTCAGCTAACCCTCCATCATCTGAGTATCGCTGGTACTGTCATATAAAATCAAAGTCGACTTGACAGACAGCGGCCGCCGTAAAGTGGTGATATTGTGATCACCTATCACACCAAAAGTCTTTGGTTTAAGGCCAGAGAAGAGCAACACAAAAATATAAAGAAACTTTTTTTTTTTTTTCAATTTAAAGCTATTTTAATGAGGTGCCAAATGCTGCGAGTATATTATTTCAATTAAAAGTCTCTAGGCGAAAATTTATCTTCTTGCTTGTCATTGGCATAAAGTATTTAGATCTCGTCTCGCCAATTTGTTAGAAAACTTAAAATATATCACAATGTAAATTGTGAAAGGGTCTCGGCCTAAATTTTCTCGGATGTATTTTGCGCCTTGTATTTTTTCAATTGAAAATAGGCTATCATAAAAGCTCAATATAGAGCCTCCATCAATTTGTATTGCTACTGTGAGTGTTGATCTGGTAGAAAACACTAGATACTGCTTCAAATATTACAAAGATGGAAATTGGGACCTTTCGTACAACACCTACGCAATCTTAAATATATAGCGGTTGACATTTTTGAGAGCGTGACCGCAAATAGGTCTGCAATTAGGTAGTTAACTTCACAATGCATATACCATTCAAGGGAGGAGTGAGGCAGTGGTTTGCTAAAATTTGTTAACCAAGGCATTCAAGCTGGTTGTTAAGTTTGGAACGCTGGATCTGCAGAAAAATTGGGTGGTAAACCAATACAATGTTTGATTCGTTGAAAGTTGAGCCTCGCATCAGCTATGCAAACACCTCCTGCTGATTGTCGATATCCTTCTGGGCGGTTTTTGATACCAAACGCTTAGCGTAATTACCAGGCTTCGCTAAGTGCAATATTTCAATATTGCTTGGAGTGTGAACCGGGTGCTAACCGATGGAGATCAACAGTGCAGCTATTTTAGTTGCAGGGGGATGACGCGGTTGAGTCACGTAGTGACTTCATGCCCAACTGCCTAGTCTTTGCATGGTGTGGGCATGATGAAAACTAACTTAACGGTATATGCCTTGATTGTTTTCCGTCAAAGTTCAGTATACGACTTAAGTAGTGTTCTAACAAAAATTATCTTTTAGCAATGTGTTATGATTATAACAAATAAAAAAATTGTTACTTTTGATGCACCATGTACAATTACGCCATCTTCAAATGTTTGTTTTGCATAGCCTAAACTAAACACATTTATATTAATCCTGACCACCTGGCACTTGTATTCCAAGTCACTTTGTGGTTTTTACTTTCCTTCCTTTGAAGTTGTGTGGTTTGGCCTTATGTCCAATAGAATAAATGATATTTCATAGAATCTTTTTTATACACAGAGTTCTTTGTACACAGAGTATATTAACTTTGATTGGCTAACGGTTGGTTGTACAGGTATAAAGGAATCGAGATAGATATAGACTTCCATATATCAAATTCATAGTATCGAAAAAAAAATTTCATTGACCCATGTCCGTCCGTCCGTCCATCTGTCCGTTAACATGATAACTTGAGTAAATATGGTACACGAGCTTATCTGGACCCAGAATAGATTGGTATTGAAAATGAGCGAAATCGGATGATAACCACGCCCAATTTTTATATATATAACATTTTGGAAAACACAAAAATTCTTTAGTAGTGGACTGATATTGAGACTCTTGATAAAAATTTGAAAAAAAAAAATGGGCGTGGCACCGCCTACTTGTGATAAAACAAATATTATTAATCATAAACCAAAAACCGTTGAACCTATCGTAACAAAATTCGGCAGAGAGGTTGCCTTTATTCTAAGGAAGGCTTTGAAGAAAAATTAACGACATCGGTAAAGGACCACGGCCACTTTTATATAAAAGAGATTTTTAAAATGGTCGTGGGCGAATAAAATAAGCTACATCTTTGCAAAACAGAGCTTTATATCAATGGTATTTCATTTCCCAAGTGGATTTATAAGAATAAATAGGAAAAACTTAAAATTAAAAAAAAATGGGTGTGGCACCGTCCCTTTTATGACTAAACAAGTTTCTATGTTTCGGGAGCCATAACTCGAAGAAAAATTAGCATACCGTAATGAAATTGTGTACACATATTTTCCTTATAGTTAGCAGAAAATATTTCTAGAATAAAATAATTTAAAAAAAATGCTAGAAAAGCTAGAAAATAATTAGGTAGGTCCTAGGTACTAGTCTTCACATTCCTTATCAATCTAGGGCGTTGATCAGACAATTAAATAAAAGCGTTGGGTGCGTGAAATTTCTAAAAATGTGAGGCGTAGCATAACCTGATTAAGGTTCAGTTGGTTTTACTTATGACTATCAATAGAAATATGACGCGTCCAATGCTTTTATTTAATTGTTTGATCAACCCCCTAGATTGGTAAGGAGTGTGATGACTAGTACCTAGGACCTAACTAATTATTTTCTAGCTTTTCGTATTATTATTATTTCATGTAAGTATTGTTTTCAATAAAACCTTTTAACTTAAACATTTTTTTTAATTATTTTATTTTCAAGTTTATAGTCTTTATTTAATTGCCTATTATTTCTCATTCTATTTAGTTCATTTAGTGACTCATTATTGCAAGGACTCTTTGCTGACAATTTGTTACAACTTAAGTCCTCAATACATAATCCTTCCAAAGACTTTACTCGACTCTGCGCCACGTATGCTTGTCCCTCCTCCCACTCCAAAACATTTTGATGTCACTTCTACTGGACTGTATGCAATATTTGTTCCAAATATGAGCCAAATTGGGTCGCTATTCATGTATGTATTATGTGTTCCAAATATGGACCAAATCAAATTGGACCACAAATACGATTTTTTTAAATATCTCGATCCTTGCGCCACCTAGCGGCGATTTTTTTTGATAGGTCGCTTTCTATTCTTGTATGTATTATGTGTTCCAAGCATGAGGCAAGTCGGGCCACAAATACGATTTTTGTGAATATCTCGGTCCTTGCGCCACCTAGCGGCGATTTTTTTTCACAAGTCGCTTTTTATTCTTGCATGTATAATTTTTCCAAATATGAGCGAAATCGGACCACAAATACGATTTTTGTGAATATCTCGATCCATGCGCCACCTAGCGGCAATTTTTTTCACAGGTCGATTTCTATTCTTGCATGGACTATGTGTTACAAATATGAGCCAAATCGAACTACAAATGCGAATTTTACGAATATCTCGATCCATGCGCCACCTAGCGGGGATTTTTTTCACAGATCGATTTCTATTCTTGCGTGGACTATGTGCTCCAAATATGAGCCAAATCGGACCACAAATGCGAATTTTGCGAATATCTCGATCCATGCGCCATCTAGCGGCGATTTTTTTTCACAGGTCGATTTCTATTCTTGCATGGAATATGTGTACCAAATATGTTCCAAATCGAACCACAAATGCGAATTTTGCGAATATCTCGATCCTTGCGCCACTTAGCGGCGATTTTTTTCACAGGTCGATTTCTATTCTTGCATGTATCATGTGTTCCAAATATGAGCTAAATCGGACCACAAATGCGAATTTTGCGAATATCTCGATCCTTGCGGCGATTTTTTTTTTATTATTGGATTGTCATCGGGTTCTGAACTATATTCCAAGTTTCAAGCTTGTAGCTTGTCTGGAAGCTACTTAAATTTCAATTACAAGATTCGTTCACAACGGCCGTGCATGCGGCCATGCAGCCTGTCAACTCAAGCTAAATAAAACGGATTAAAAAATGGACGGGATCGGTCAAAGACCACGGCAAATTAGATATAAAACAAGTTTAAAAGGGTCGTAGACTAGAATAATAAGCTATAGCTTAGCAAGAAATGGTTTTGAATCAATGATATTTCACTTATCAAGTTTTATTTTAAGAGGAAATGGGGAGACATTTTTTTTAAACGGGAGGTGCCACGTGTTATGTAGAAAAGTAATTTATCTGAAATGAAATGTACAATGGAAGCTCACGCTGAGTATATAATGTTCGGTTGCACACGAACTTAGACACCTTTACTTGTTTTTTATTTGATTGCATACATACTGACTTTGAACTAAAACTACTGCCATTATTTTCAATCTACATAGCAGTAATTTTTGTAAGACTTCCTTTTATAACAGATAACCACATCCTTTAACATATTTAAAAGCAACTCACGTTTGATAACTCGATAATCCTAAAGGATTCTTCTTTTGAATTTATATTGATATTATTGTTGCTACAAATCTATATCTATACTAATATATATTTTGAAAGCCGTTTTTTTTTCTGGACCGCAAAGCTTGATAACGGCTAAACCAATTGAGATGAAATTTCGAGTATAGATTTGGTGGTGGTTCGTCATGGTTATAGGCTAAAGAAACTGCAAAGATTTAGAAACCTTTTTGAGATATCGACCAAAATGTGGACCAGGGTAACCCTAAAATGTGGTAATACGATATGGGTAACAAACGATAGGTATCGGCGAGGGTTTTAATGTAGAGTTGATTTCATTTCAATATCCAACTTAGTTTGCGAGATATCGACCAAAATGTGGACCAGGGTAACCCTAAAATGTGGTCATACGATATGGGTATCAAAAGATAGGCATTGACGAGGATATTAATGCAAGGTAGTTTTAATTTTGTTACCTTACTTCGTTTGGGAGATATCGAAAAAGTAGACCAGAGTAACCTCAGAAGGTTTATATGCATATATTATGGGTATTAAAGAAAAGGTATTGACGATTACATCTATACAAAACCGGTTTTATTTGAATATTTCTTATTTTAGGGGATATTAATACAGATATGAGGGTGCAGGTGAGGGTAAGGGAGGGTGGAGCAGAATGAGAATGGTAGTAAGGGGAAGCAGCAGAGGGAAGAGGAATAAAAAGCGCTGGGAAAGGAGATGATAAATCGCACACCTGCATTTATTTACTTGCGATGGGGATGGCAGTTTTTTTTGGATGTCTAATCTTTATGTTATTGACTATAATGTCACTTTATCAGCTATTATTTAAAAAATACGAATTTAGTTTTAGACGATTCGTTACGATTTTCGGTTTGTTTGATAGTTAATATTTGCGCATAAGTATTTGTTTACTTTTGTGAAAGTTTATGAAGCGAATGTGTGTGCATTTGAAAAATAACTTAAAATAATTAAAATCAGTGAAAGTTAGTTTTTACAAATTGAAAAATGCCGAAAGTGCGAACGAGACTATCCCGGAAAACACCACACAATACGTTGGCGGCTGCTTCATATTGTGTAGGAGGACGGGTGCGGGCTTATTTGTTGAACAATAGATGCGCATTTGATTACCATGCAAATATAGGTTATCCTAATACAAAAGACCTTCAAATAGGAAGAATGAATGTAGTTTGTGTACATTACGGTGCGAAAAAATGGAGTAGCGAGGCACCAGGTCTTTGTTTTGCGGGAGGTAAAGTTATTATTTCTAATCTTCAGAAACCACCGATCCGCTAAAGTCCCTAATTCTTGGTAATCATCCATTATCAAAGTCTTTTCTAAATAATGCAAGAAAGCACATTAACTTATTTCAAATGACGTCTTTTGGTACACATGAGATAAAAGAAGGCAATTTCATGCCGACATACAAAATTCAAGGGCAGGTATACCACTTCATTGGTTTATTATTGCTAAATACTTACAAATTTATTTTATTTCTGAAGTTGAACAAACATCTATTCCCTCAAAAAAATTAAAGTTGGGGGCGCCTCGCGGCCACATTATAACTGAAAAGATCCAAATAAAAAATAGGTTATTCTCCGCTTAAGTATATTTACCATTTATTTTTGTTGATAATCCAAAACAGACTGATTTTATTCTTAACTTAAACTAACTATAAGATTCTACATTAGTTTAAATGATTTCTTATTTGCTGACACTGCACTTCCCACGATTGGCAAAAATAATATTTTATCGCTTGCGTGGCAAATCACACGAATTGCATTTTGTCTGCATATCATATCGCATACGCTGCAGTTCCCATGAATTGCATTTCGTCTGCTTACGCAATATGATATCAGATCAATTACCTGCGTTGGCTTCGCTCGTGTTTGTTGAAGTTGGTGTCAGCACATTCTTACAAGTAAGTGTTTCTGCCCCCTTGTTAAGTTGTATAATTCATTAATTTCAAGCTTTAAGTGCAATATAGAACGTATGTCCACGCCCGAGTCGGCGAATGATTTTCGGTTAGTTATAAACGCGTATAAATTACAGGCTAATGATCACAGAGGACGATATAATGCACCTTTAGTAAATGAAGTAGCCATCCTTTTGATGACGAAGACAAGGAGCCTAGAGATATTGTATTGCACTGTCCGACCATGTTTGTAAGAGGAGAAGACCGATACTGTTTGAACAATCAAAATTGTGATCAAAAAATATATATCTTGCATGCAGTTCTATACTCACCGGTTCATGATCACAGATTACTGTTTAAATCACCTTCGTTATTTTAAAAATTTATTGAATCAATACTCCGTGCACATGATGGCAAAGATGATTTCATTTAAAAATGAGAAAGCTAATTTTTATTTTAACCAAAAAATTCATATTTTGAGAAGTTAGGTGCCACATGGTCTCAGTAGAATGGTGAAAACGTGGCATTGTCATATATAGCTTTGGCTGCAGACGAAAATTCAACCAAACGAAATAGATAGCATTATTTGTGCTGAAATACCAAGCCAACGCGATGACCCACTCCTGTACGAAATTGTGTGCAAATATATGATTTCTTTTCAAAATACTTCGTTCGGATGAGATTCAAAATATCTCAACGGTCGGTATAAGCACTTCAGAGTCTTGCTGGCGTTTTTTTTTTTTTTTTTTGATTTTCCCATCCATGAGCGATATCCAACTGTTGTACACTTGGCAGTGCATTTAGAGAATGGGCAACGAGTGTACTTCTCGGAAGATAATATACACCGAGTTCTGGAAAACCACCGTAAAACTACGTTGATGGTATTTTTTGAACTATGCACTACCGATTCTTTTGCGAAAACATTTCTTCATCATGAATTGCCGTCTTATTATACGTGGAGCAATAATAAATTTTCAAGAAGGAACCGCGGAATATCTATTGAAGATAACCCGGGGATTAAAAAGGATTCGGCGCTTGGTAGTGTTTACAATGTACAACCAAATCAAACCGAATGTTTTTATATACGTTTATTGCTTCACAATATTCGAGTTCCTACCTATTTTGAAAGCTTGTGGACTGTAAATGGTGTACTTTTCCCAACTTTTCAAGCCGCTTCAGAGAACTACAACCTTTGGAAAACGACGACCATTGGGAAAATGCCATAGCTGAGGCAGCTCTTTTGCATTCCCCGCCAAGGCTAAGAGAGTTATCTCCCATTTTAATAGTTTTTTGTCTGCCGTCAAATTCTGAGTTATTATGGAACACGTTTAAGGATAACTTCTGTGAAGACTTCATTTTCAATGAACGCAGAAGTTGTAACAATCCCGATCTACAAATTTCTGAAGATTTAATAAACGACTATTATGATAATGATTGAATAAGTAGTAAACATTTCTTTTAAGGTTTGATTGACATCGAGGACAGAGTAATAGGACTTATCGAAAAAGATTTATACAGTTTTGGGTTACCTTCCCCAAATCGTGATATTCAATGACCGGAATGCTCTTAGGAGACAATCCTGAGGCGCTAATGTGACATAAATTATTTAAATGACTACCTTCAAGCTAATATATCGATAATGGTCTCGGATCAGCAGCGGACATATGATAAAGTCGTTGACAGCATTGAAAACAAGAGAGGTCAAGCATTTTTCTTAGATGCTCCGGGTGGTTGTGGAAAAACCTTTTTTTCTTAATCTTCTTCTCACATATGCCATATGTAAAGGTCACGTGACGCTGGCTGTAGAATCATCGGGAATTTCAGAGACTTCCTTATCTAGTAGTCGAACAGCCCGCTCCAATTTTAAATTTCCCTTAAGCGTGTCCCTCCAAGAAGAAAAGGTTTGTTCCTTCGAAAGAACGGGTGCCTGGCTAAAATAATACAAGAAGCAATTCTTATAGTGTGGGATGAGTGTATTTTGACTAACCGAGCACATATTGAAGCAGTAGATCGTAAATTAAAGACCTAAATTGAAACGACAAACCCTTTGGTGGGAAAACGATCCTTTTTGCAGGAGATTTTCGTCAGACTTTAAAAGTAGTGGCGAAAGGAACTCGAGCTGATATTGTTAAATCGTGCTTCAAATCATCGTTATTATGGATTCACCGCGAAAAATTGTGATTGACAACAAACATGGGAGCGCATCTCAACAGAACTATAAGTACATTTCGCCAGGATTTACTAGATATTGGAGTTGGTAAAATTTTCACTGAAAACGGCTAGTTTATAGTAAATTCACAGCTTGGGACTGTGGTACATAACGTGAGCGAATTAATATCAGAAGTTTACGCAACTATTGAAGAGCAATCCAGCAAGGCATATACTTGGCTATGTGAACGGGCTATCATTTCACCAAGGTATAAGACTGTAGACGAACTTAGTAACATAATTCTAGATAGAGTTCCTGGCGAAGTTAAAGAGTATATATCAAATGACACTGTTCTTAATAATGAAGATGCCGTACACTAACCAATTGAATTTTTAAATTAGCTAAATCTCTCTGACATACTGCCCCATAATTTGAAGTTAAAAAACGATATTCCAATTTTTTCTGCGTAACCTCAAGCCACTAACTCTATGCAATGGAATGAGATTACAAATAAAACTAATACATAACAATATCCTCGAGGCAATGATCCTCACGGGTCCTGCGGCCGGAGAGATATCTGTATACCCCGCATTCCTTTCCAATATATACGGTTAACATTTTCTTGTGAAGGTTACCTTTCCAGTCACAATCAACAAATCACAAGGTCAAACTTTCAGCAATTTTGGTATTGACTTTCGTGCAGAATATTTCACCCATTGGCAGTTGTATGTTGCAATATCGAGAACTGGGAACCCTCAGAATCACAGTATACCACATATGTATGTAGGAACGGATAAGGGACGTACCAGAAGTGGACGTACTTACGGTGATACACAACCCTCATAGTGACTAACAATCCAGACGTAAAAATGCAACCCAGAAGTACAAATACAACCCTGACTTTCAAACCTAAACGAAACGGACGAGTAAAAACCGAAAAGACGACAAGTTAGTTTACGTACGAATTTCAACGAAGTAACACGCCAATATACAGTTTAATTCATCCAACACATATCTTAATCATCAAATACTTTATTTAACTCATTACCATTATAAATGTAACAATCAATGTACTTTGAAAAATAAATAAATGACTTCACATCCTTCAAATTGGGGGCTCAACCGGGATCGTGCCATAAAACGTATATTGTGCTATGTGTGAGCGTCGCCAAACGCTGAAAAGTTGAACTTGTGAACGTCTTCAAGCGCAAAATAATTAACAAGCGTCATCAAACGCAGTACAATATTTGTGCAGACTTCATTCGTACGTGAAAAAGCTCATAACGAACAAGCGTCTCTAAGCGCTATATAAATTTTCAACGCCGAAAGATGCAAAAGCGTCGTCAAACGCTGTGCAGTCGATCGCAGCATACAATTTTGAAATTAAGCAAGCGTCATCAAAAGCTCGTGAAAAGTGGCAACGAAGCCAAATAAAATTTTAAACTGCGTAACGTTCAAAACGCGACGAATACAATTTGAGTAGATAAATCGTTGGCACGAAAACAGCGAATTCGTATAGAGACAGAACAAATATAACGACAACGAGCAAAAGAGAACGCAAGAGTTGTTAAGCAGAATAGAAGAAGACATCAGAGGAAGCAGTGCAGAAAAAACGTAGAAACACAAGCAGCGATACAATAAAACTATGCGAAGTTGTGCATCATGAAATGAATAGAAGACATCAGAAAGAAAGCAGAGCAGAGAGAACGTAGTAATACAAGCAACAAGAAAATGAAACGATGCGAAGTTGTGCAGCATCAAATGAAGTAATGAAATCAACATCAAAACATAGCTAAGCGAAGTCAATAGTAGAATACATCAGAAAGAAAGCAGAGCCGATAAAACGTAGCAACACAAGCAGCGAGAAAATAGAACGACTGACACAAGCAGAAACAAATCAAGGTTGTGCAGCATCAAATGAAGTAAAGGAGACACCAAAAACAAAACAAAGTAAAGCGAAGACAAAGGAAAGAAATAAATTCGAGATATCAAAGGAAGAAGTGCAAAGAATAGACAGCAAATGAGAAGAAAGCAATAATAAAACAAAGTCAAATTGAAGTAAAAGAAGTAAACAAAGCGATACGGAACATTGAATGAGCTCAAGCAAAGGAGAAACAACAGATAAGTGGAAATCAATATCACAACAAAGCGAAGAAAAGAACTTACATATATTCATACAATCTTATGTATTTCATTCAAAGTTGTTTGTTTAAGTGATATTTTATTTTATTATTCGAATATTTTTTCTTACTGGTAAACATACAATTTCATTTATAATATAATACCTACTTTAAATACAGCAAAAGCGTAGCGTAAAAATGGACAGACAGACAATACTTACATTTAATTTAAAGGAGTTGCAGCAAGCACTCCGTGAACTTGACCAATTTACTGCGGAGCGTAAAGCGGAGTTACAACAAAGATTATTGTCACACTACGGACACGAGATAAGTAACAACGATGACAATGACGAATCGGGTAGTACGTATGAAGACGCACCAGAAACAATTTCCGCTGCCGCCGTCGCACCGGCTGGTAGATCAATGTTTGCCTTTAAAGACATACAGGAAAGTCTAACACAATTCAATGGTGATGATAACGTTGATGTACAGCTATGGATAAATGAATTTGAAGAGAATGCTGTGATAGTAGGGTGGAATAGTGTGCAGAAATTCATATATGGAAAGCAGTTGCTAAGAGGGGCAGCGAAATTATTTATTAAAAGTGAGAGAGGTTTAGTCAGTTGGGAGTTATTAAAAGATGCACTTATCGAGGAATTTGGAAAAAAATTTTCTTCATCTGAAGTACATAGAAAATTAAGAAACCGTAAAAAGAAAGCAAGCGAAACGTTTCGTGAGTATTTGGATGTACTTACTGAAATTGGTAAACCAATAAATATTGACACTGAAAGTTTGATATCATACTTTATAGAGGGCATAGTAGACACCAGGCTAAACAAAACGGTTTTGTATGAGGCAAAGACCGTTGGTGAGCTTAAAGAAAAAATTAAACAAGTAAGGAAGGTTAAGTTCGGGTGTAACCGAACATTACATACTCAGTTGAGAGCTATGGTGACAACATAAGGGAAAATAACCATGTAGGAAAATGAACCGAGGGAAAGCCTGGAATGTGTATCAAATGAAAGGCATTAAAGAGTATTTTATGAGGGAGTGGGCCATAGTTCTATAGGTGGAAGCCATTTAGGGATATAGCCATAAAGGTGGATCAGGTTTGACTCTAGAATGCGTTTGTACGATATGGGTATCAAATGAAAGGTGTTAATGAGTATTTTAAAAGGGAGTAATCCTTAGTTCCATAGGTGGATGCCGTTTCGAGATATCGCCACAAAGGTGGACCAGGGGTGACCCTAGAATTTGTTTGTACATTATGGGTATCAAAAGAAAAGTGTTAATGAGTATTTTAAAAGGGAGTAATCCTTAGTTCCATAGGTGGACGCCGTTTCGAGATATCGCCATAAAGGTGGACCAGGAGTGACCCTAGAATTTGTTTGTAGAATATGGGAATCAAACGAAAGGTGTTAATGAGTATTTTAAAAGGGAGTGGGCCTTAGTTCTATAGGTGGATGCCGTTTCGAAATATCGCCATAAAGGTGGACGAGGGGTGACTCTAGAATGTGTTTGTACGATATGGGTATCAAACGAAAGGTGTTAATGAGTATTTTAAAAGGGAGTAATCCTTAGTTCCATAGGTTGACGCCGTTTCGAGATATCGCCATAAAGGTGGGCCAAGGTGACTCTAGAATATGTTTGTACGATACGGGTATCAAACGAAAGGTGTTAATGAGTATTTTAAAAGGGAGTAATCCTTAGTTCCATAGGTGGACGCCGTTTCTAGATATCGCCATAGAGGTGGAACAGGGGTGACCCTAGAATTGGTTTGTACAATATGGGTATCAAAAGAAAGGTGTTAATGAGTATTTTAAAAGGGAGTAATCCTTAGTTCCATAGGTGGACGCCGTTTCGAGATATCGCCATAAAGGTGGAGCAGGGGTGACCCTAGAATTTGTTTCTACAATACGGGTATCAAAAGAAAGGTGTTAATGAGTATTTTAAAAGGGAGTAATCCTTAGTTCCATAGGTGGACGCCGTTTCGAGATATCGCCGTAAAGGTGGAGCAGGGGTGACCCAAGAATTTGTTTCTACAATACGGGTATCAAAAGAAAGGTGTTAATGAGTATTTTAAAAGGGAGTAATCCTTAGTTCCGGCGGCCACCGTGGTGTGATGGTAGCGTGCTCCGCCTACCACACCGTATGCCCTGGGTTCAACTCCCGGGCAAAGCAACATCAAAATTTTAGAAATAAGATTTTTCAATTAGAAGAAAATTTTTCTAAGCGGGGTCGCCCCTCGGCAGTGTCTGGCAAGCGCTCCGATTGTATTTCTGCCATGAAAAGCTCTCAGTGAAAACTCATCTGCCTTGCAGATGCCGTTCGGGGTCGGCATAAAACATGTAGGTCCCGTCCGGCCAATTTGTAGGGAAAAATCAAGAGGAGCACGACGCAAATTGGAAGAGAAGCTCGGCCTTAGATCTCTTCGGAGGTTATCGCGCCTTACATTTATTTATTTTTAATCCTTAGTTCCACAGGTGGACGCCGTTTCGAGATATCGCCATAAAGGTGGAGCAGGGCTGACCCTAGAATTTGTTTCTACAATACGGGTATCAAAAGAAAGGTGTTAATGAGTATTTTAAAAGGGAGTAATCCTTAGTTCCATAGGTGGACGCCGTTTCGAGATATCGCCATAAAGGTGGGCCAAGGTGACTCTAGAATGTGTTTGTACGATACGGGTATCAAACGAAAGGTGTTAATGAGTATTTTAAAAGGGAGTAATCCTTAGTTCCATAGGTGCACGCCGTTTCGAGATAACGCCATAAAGGTGGACCAGGGGTGACCCTAGAATTTGTTTGTACAATATGGGTATCAAAAGAAAGGTGTTAATGAGTATTTTAAAAGGGAGTAATCCTTAGTTCCATAGGTGGACGCCGTTTCGAGATATCGCCATAAAGGTGGAGCAGGGGTGACCCTAGAATTTGTTTCTACAATACGGGTATCAAAAGAAAGGTGTTAATGAGTATTTTAAAAGGGAGTAATCCTTAGTTCCATAGGTGCACGCCGTTTCGAGATAACGCCATAAAGGTGGACCAGGGGTGACCCTAGAATTTGTTTGTACAATATGGGTATCAAACGAAAGGTGTTAATGAGTATTTTAAAAGGGAGTAATCCTTAGTTCCATAGGTGGACGCCGTTTCGAGATATCGCCATAGAGGTGGACCAGGAGTGACCCTAGAATTTGTTTGTACAATATGGGCATCAAACGAAAGGTGTTAATGAGTATTTTAAAAGAGAGTGGGCCTTAGTTCTATAGGTGGACGCCATTTCGAAATATCGCCATAAAGGTGGACCAGGGGTGACTCTAGAATGTGTTTGTACAATATGGGTATCAAACGAAAGGAGTTAATGAGTATTTTAAAAGGGAGTGGGCCTTAGTTCTATAGGTGGACGCCGTTTCGAGATATCGCCATAAAGGTGGACCAGGGGTGACTCTAGAATTCGTTTGTGCAATATGGGTATCAAACGAAAGGAGTTAATGAGTATTTTAAAAGGGAGTGGGCCTTAGTTCTATAGGTGGACGCCTTTTCGAGGTATCGCAATAAAGGTGGACCAGGGGTGACTCTAGACTTTGTTTGTACGATATGAGTATCAAATGAAAGGTGTTAATGAGTATTTTTAAAAGGAAGTGGGCCTTCGTTCTATAGGTGTTCGCCTTTTCGAGATATCGCCATAAAGGTGGACCAGGGGTGATTTTAGAATATGTTTGTACGATATGGGTATTAAATGAAAGGTGTTAATGAGTATTTTAAAAGGGCGTTGGGCTTAGTTCAATAGTGGACGCCTTTTCGAGATATCGCCATAAAGGTGGACCAGGGGTGACTCTGGAATGAGTTTGTACGATATGGGTATCAAATTAAAGGTATTAATGAGAGTTTTAAAAGGGAGTGGTGTGAAGGCGTTTTCCAGATATCGACCAAAATGTGGACCAGGGTGCCCCAGAACATCATCTGTTGGATACCGCTAATTTATTTATATATGTAATACCTGCCAAGATTTTAAGGGTTTTTTATTTCGCCCTGCAGAACTTTTTCATTTTCTTCTACTTAATATGGTAGGTGTCACAACCATTTTATAAAGTTTTTTTCTAAATTTTTATTTCGCGTCAATAAAACAATCCAATTACCTTAACATGTTTCATCCCTTTTTTCGTATTTGGTATAGAATTATGGCATTTTTTCATTTTTCGTAATTTTGGATATCGAAAAAGTGGGCGTAGTCATAGCCGGATTTCGTTCATTTTTCATACCAAGATAAAGTGAGTTCAAGTAAGCACGTCAACTAAGTTCATTAAAGATATGTCGATTTTTGCTCAAGTTATCGTCTTAACGGCCATGCGGAAGGACAGACGGACGACTGTGTATAAAAACTGGGCGTGGCATCAACCGATTTCGCCCATTTTCACAGAAAACAGCTACCATCATAAAATCTATGCCCCTACCAAATTTCAAAAGGATTGGTTGATTTTTGTTCGACTTATGGCGTTAAAAGTATCCTAGACAAATTAAATGAAAAAGGGCGGAGCCACGCCCATTTTGAAATTGTCTTTCGTTTTTGTATTTTGTTGCACCATATCATTACTGGAGTTGAATGTTTACATAATTTACTTATATACTGTAGAGATATTAAATTTTTTGTTAAAATTTGACTTTTAGAAATATTTTTGTTTAAAAGTGGGCGTGTTCTTCATCCGATTTTGATCATTTTTATTTAGCATACATATAGTAATAGGAGTAACGTTCCTGCCAAATTTCACCATGATATCTTCAACGACTGCCAAATTACAGCTTGCAAAACTTTTATATTACTTTCTTTTAAAAGTGGGCGGTGCCACGCCCATTGTCCAAAATTTTACTAATTTTCTATTCTGCGTCATAAGTACAACTCATCTACCAAGTTTCGTCGCTTTAGCTGTCTTTTGTAATGAATTATCGCACTTTTTCCGTTTTTCGAAATTTTCGATATCGAAAAAGTGGGCGTGGTTATAGTCCGATATCGTTCATTTTAAATAGCGATCTGAGATGAGTGCTCAGGAACCTACATACCAACTTTCATCAAGATACCTCAAAATTTACTCAAGTTATCGTGTTAACGGGCGGACGGACGGACGGACATGGATCAATCAAATTTTTTTTCGATCCTGATTATTTTGATATATGGAAGTCTATATCTATCTCGTTTCCTTTATATATGTACAACCAACCGTTATCCAATCAAACTTAATATACTCTGTGAGCTCTGCTCAACTGAGTATAAATATATGAGAAAATTCATTGCAAAACGATCAATCAAAACTCTAGACCAATCCAGAGTTCAGCAAGTACTTCTAGCGCTCAAAAGGTGCCAAGGCCATGTTTTTGATGTGGAAGTAGAACACATCTCATTCGTGACTGCAACAGTCAACAAACTAAATGCTCTAAGTGCAATGGCATTGGACACAAGTCTTTTGAGTGTAAGAGTACTGAAAGCGTGAAAGTTAAAAAAGAGTCTGACAAAATTAATGTTGTAGATAAGGAAAAATAAAAAATACAGTTGCCAGTGAAAATTGTAAAGGTGGGTGGGTTAGAAACTGATGCTTTGGTCGATACAGGGTGTTGCTTATGCCTAATCCGGCGTGATGTATTCAACAAAATTAATTTCAGCGGTGGGGTTACCGACGACAAGCGAACCTTATACGGCGCTTGTGCAAAAGAATTTTCGACGTGCGGTAGTTTCGTCACAGAGCTTGAAGTAGATGACTTGAAGTTCTTACAAAAATTTCACATTACTAGTGAAAGCGCGATTCCGTATTCAGTATTTATAGGTACATCGGTACTCGATAAAGTGAATATTAGTGTAAAGCCAGAAGGTACAAAATTCGAGAAGAGGACTAATACGCTATCAGAATCAAAAGAAAGTAGTGAGGGAAAAAAGA
The DNA here is from genome assembly GCF_040869045.1 of Eurosta solidaginis. Classification (NCBI taxonomy): domain Eukaryota; kingdom Metazoa; phylum Arthropoda; class Insecta; order Diptera; family Tephritidae; genus Eurosta; species Eurosta solidaginis. The sequence goes on along the minus strand of NC_090319.1, from coordinate 334,208,217 downwards.
TGGAGTTATTAGAAGAGTTTGCAAAGTTATGTATGACTGCAGGAGTCTACAGCGAAAACACAATTATTCAAGAGTTAATACAAAGTTACAAGCCACAAAGTATCGAAAAGTGCCAAACTGAAATGAAGACACTTTTGAGTGACGAAGTACCTGTATTTCAGCATCCACGCAGATTGGCCTTGGATGATACAAATTTTGTGAGCCAACAAGTTGAAGAATGGTTGAAAGCAGATATTATCCAGCCAAGCTTTTCAAACTACGCATCTCCCATCGTAATAGTAGGGAAAAAAAGACGGTTCAAAAAGATTATGTTGTGATTACCGATTGTTAAACAAAAAAATTATCCCAGATAATTTTCCCATGGCGCGCATCGATGACGTGCTGGACAGGTTGCAAAGAGGTAAGGTTTTCACAACATTGGACTTGGAAGATGGGTTCTTCCATGTTCCAGTCGCCAAAGATTCTAGGAAGTACACATCTTTTGTGACACCCGATGGAAAATATGAATTTAAATACGTTCCGTTTGGTATATGCAACTCGCCGGCGGTTTTCTGTAGGTTTGTAAGCTTTGTGTTCAGAGAACTAATACAAGATGGCACTATTGCGATGTATATGGATGACTTCATCATTCCATCGCAAGATGTTGACGAGGGTTTGCTAAAATTGAAACGCGTTTTAGAAGTAGGATCGCGGTACGGTGTACGTATCAAATGGAAGAAATGCCAATTTTTAGAGAAAAGAGTTAACTTTCTGGGCTACATCATTGAGGCAGGTACAATTAGGCCATCTGAAGAAAAGATCCAAGCGATTGAGTCCTACCCAATGCCGAGGGATAAGAAAACTCTCGAACGTTTCCTTGGACTAACGTCATACTTTAGGCGGTTCATAAACAAGTATGCAATTTTAGCAAGACCTTTATCTGACTTGTTAAAAAAGAGAGTATTTTTAAAATAGCAGAAGAGCAAGCAGCTTCTTTCGAAAAGTTAAAAAGCATTTCAACCACTTCACCAGTCCTTCGGTTATATAACGCAATGACGGAGATTCACACGGATGCGTCAAAATTTGGTTATGGGGCGATCTTCATGCAAAAATGGAGTGTAGACCAAAATTTTCATCCCGTTCAGTTTTTAAGTAGAAAAACAAGTCACGCAGAAGAGAACTACAGTTCATATGAATTGGAGGTTTTGGCAGTAATTGCTGCTCTTAAAAAGTGGCGAATTTATTTGAAAGGTGTTATGTTCACCATCGTTACCGACTGTAACGCTTTCGCATTTACGATGCGCAAAAAAGACGTGCCGCCTCGTATTGCAAGATGGGCGATTTTCTTACAAGAATTTGACTATCAAATTGTACACAGATCTGGAACTCAGATGAGGCATGTAGATGCCTTAAGAAGAATGCATTGCCTACAGATGGAAGATACTTTAAGGCATCGGTTGTTGCAATCTCAGTTAAACGATGATTGGATAAAAGCTCTTAGGACGATTCTTGAAAAGGGACCCTATGAAGATTTTTATATATCCCATGCCATATTATGTAAAGACCCTTCCAAAGAGCTTATTGTTGTGCCTTGTCAGATGGAAGAGGATATAATAAAAACCGTGCATAGGCAGGGTCATTGTGCTGCGCGGAAAACGCAGGAGTTAATAGAAAGGTCATACTATATTTCACAGTTTAGTCAAAAGGTAGCCAAGATTGTAACCAGTTGCGTAGAGTGTATTGTGGCAAATGCAAAAATGGGTAAGAAAGAGGGGTTTCTCACACCAATTCCCAAAGATGATCAACCGTTATGCACGTACCATTTAGACCACTTAGGACCTCTGACAATTACAACAAAGTGTTATAACCATATCTTGACAGTCGTAGATGCATTCTCCAAGTTTGTTTGGTTATACCCAACAAAAGATACGGGAGCATCAGCAGTAGTTGAAAGGTTGAGCAAACTAGCCACCGTTTTTGGAAACCCAAAACGAATTGTAACTGACAGAGGTGCAGCGTTTACTTCACAAGCCTTTAAATACTACTGTAGTGAGCAAGGTATACAACACCTCTATATAGCGACAGGAGTTCCGAGGGGTAACGGTGAAGTGGAGCGTATCCACCGAACCGTAATTCCAATGTTGACGAAACTTTCTTTGAACAATTGGGACCAATGGTACAAAAACGTTTGGAATGTACAGCAGTTTTTAAATAATTGTCCCGGTCGTAGCACGAAAGTATCCCCATTTAAACTTTTGACAGGTCTTAATATGCGTTTAACAAAAGATATAAATTTAATTGAGTTTATTGTGGATGACGCAATAAAAGAATTGGAGACAGAGTGCGAACGTAGTAAGGAAACAACAAGAGATAGCATTCAAGCAATTCAAGAAGAGAATCGGAAAAGTTTTAATGCAAAGCGAAAAGCCGAACAAACGTATGAAGAAAACGAGCTAGTAGCTATAAAGCGTACACAGTATGGTCCCGCTCTGAAAATTAAGAAAAATTTCTAGGTCCTAATAAAGTTGTCCGCAAATTAAATCACGGTCGGTATGATGTCGAAAAGGTATGTGAGCACGAAGGGCCAAATCGGACGATGACAGTAGCGGAATTTATGAAAAAATGGCAAGCTTCGTTCGGGGACGAACGAATGTCAGGACGGCCGATTGTAGGAACGGATAAGCGACGTACCAGAAGTGGACGTACTTACGGTGATATACAACCCTCATAGTGACTAACAACCCAGACGTAAAAATGCAACCCAGAAGTACAAATACAACCCTGACTTTCAAACCTAAACGAAACGGACGAGTGAAAACCGAAAAGACGACAAGTTAGTTTACGTACGAATTTCAACGAAGTAACACGCCAATATACAGTTTGATTCATGCAACACATATTTTAATCATCAAATACTTTATTTAACTCATTATCATTATAAATGTAACAATCAATGTACTTTGAAAAATAATTAAATGAATTCACATCCTACATGTATATTTAAAGTAATTCTCTTTTTTAATATCAATAACGTATTTCACGTATAATTTGCCATTATTTTGTACAAAAATAAACATCCGTTTTGCGATAAATATCGCACATGGGCTGCTAGTATATAATAATAAACAAATGCAATTGCCATTGCAGTAAAAAAAAAAACAATTACCTAAAAAATTTTTCTTTAAATTGAGGAAAAATGTTCTTCAATATTTTTTATCAAGAACACTTGATTGAGTATTTCTTATAACATTTACATGACGAGCTATTTAAATGGGGTTTTTTTTAACCCCAGAACACCATCTACATAATGAGGCGAGAATACTCCCCATCAGGGAGAGAAATGAGATGCTAACCAAACAGTTCCTGTTGAATACCCAGAAACCTGGTAATCCCAACAGACATCTGATTGATAAGCCAACACCGCCTAGAGACTTAAGGAGTCATCTCCGTAAGCATTTTGAGGAAATACGGCACCTCAGAACTCAGCCCGCATGAAGCAAAAAAACGCAAGCAGGCCCTTGGTGAACTTCACAAACAGGCGTCGGACCTTTATGCCGGGAATTCCCCGGTGAATCCAGTACTCAGGGAACAGTACCCAAAACTTGCGGAAGAGAAACGCATACTCCTCAGGGAAACGCGAGTCACTCTGGCTCAACTTCGTTCTGGATATTGTAACAGGTTAAACTCTTACATATCCAGAATCAACCCCGACATACAAAATGTATGCCCCGATTTCAATGTGTCTCCACATGACACCAATCATCTCTTTAATTTTAATGTGGAACCAACGCCTCTAACACCCCTTTCCTAATGGTCCACCCCTGTTGAAACAGAAAGATTCCTTGGACTCCCGTTAGAGGGTATTGATGACAACTTTTGATCGGTCGCAGCTATTAGGTGGGGCGAAACATTGCTACAACAACAACAACAACGAGCTACTTAAATAAGGGCGGCGAGAGATTAGTAAGGCAAATGCATCAGCTTCTTTGCTAAATATGGTGGGAAGATTGCATGCCTGACGGTTAAAATCTAAGTGGTCCTTGCCCGGGCTACAAGATGTTAAATCATACAAACTGCGTCAACTATCGCGGAATCAGCCTTCTCAATAACGCACATAAGGTCCTGTAAAGCGTATTGTGCGAAGCCCACCGCGAACCTGCTAATTGGGTCTTACCAGTGCGGCTTCTAACAAGTTTTCACTAAGTGAAAAAACTTGAAAAAAGAGACCTGGAAAAAATAATTCAAATATCTCACCTCTTCGTCTTCTTTAAAGCCGCCTTTGACAGCACAAAAGCGAGCTTCCTATATACCGCTATGTCTAAGTACGGTTTCCCCGCAAAACTTATACGGCATAGCAAAATTACGTTCAGCAAGACCATCAGCTCAGTCAGAGTTGGCATGAATATCTCCAAGCCGCTCGAAACTGAAAGAGGTTTAAGATAATTATTCTTGCTGCTGAACTTAACCGCTCTTTAACAGTATTCTGTAAGAACGTCCGCGACGTAAGTTCTGCTTACTTCTAACTGGATAAAGAAATGCAAAAGATGGTTTGATTGGGGATGAGGACAAAAGCAAGTACCTGCTGTCATCAAGCAAATACGCTGTGGTATCGAAATAGTAAAATACATAAAATTCAAGCGCAATATTCTCCAAAAATATTTTAAGCGGAGTTTGTCTTCCAATTAGCGTCGTACTCCTTTACATTTTTCCTACAATTTGCGGGACGTTACGTACATGTTTTATGCCGACTTCGAAGGGCATCTGTAGGGCCGATGTGTTTTCACTGAGATGCTTTTCATGGCAGAAATACATTCGGTGTGTTTTTCAAATCAAAAAAAACTTGTTTTGAAATTTTTGATGTTGTTCTACCCGGGACTTAAGCCCAGAATCTGTGGCGTGGGTACGGAGCACGCTACCATCACACCACGGCAGCCGTAAAAATACAAGAATTCGTGCAATTTTGAACCAGTATTAACACAAACACCATCGTCAGTCTCAAAATCCAGCGAAGAATCACCCTCGATATTAAATACAACTTTGGGCTAAGTATCAAATTGGAAAGTAAAGCCCTTTCTCGGCAAACGAAAATCATACTGTACAAGTCACTTATCGCACCAGTTTTAATATATAGCACAAAACATAGACACTGATATTTTCTGATGAAGTGGCTCTTTGAGTGTTCGAGAGAAAAGTTCTTCGACCTATTTACGGTTGTCAGCTTTGAGGTGCTTTATACGAGCTTACCACAGAATCAACACAGAGGCGACGCTAGCTGAGACAGGTTATGAATGAAAGAGATGTTCCGACTAAGAAAGTATATTTATCGGAACCCACCTAGAGAAGCAGGAGGAGATGATGGCCCCCACTTTGCACGAAGATTCAGGTGGAAAACGATTTATATTCCCTTGGTGTGAGCAACTGTTGCCAGTTAACCCAGCGGAGAGGCGTATGGTGCTTCTTGTTGGATGGCCATACCGCTTAAATGGTTAAGCGCCATTAAAGTATATAAGTAAGTCACCCAGAGCTCTACATATTTTGTTCATGTTGAACAGCGCTGGCAAGCAGCAATGCACGAGTGGGATTCAGGTTCTATTCCAAAACTCTTGGTAATATGTAATACAAATTATTTAAAAATAACTTTTCCAGTACACACCCCCTTCCAGTACAAAAAATGGTACCTTCATAGAAAATATGCCATTATACAATTAACTCAAAATAAGCTACCTCAAAAAATAAAAGCCCTAACCTTTTCAGGAAACGAGCGACGCAGCGGTAAATCAAGAAAATTTAGCACATTATGCAATTTGGTTTTAATGAAGCACTTTGCGCCATTACAATGACTTTCAAGAAAGGCAAAAACAATGACACAGCGACAATAATACTGCGCTACAATGAGAATAAATAGTAACAAAGGAAAAAGGCAACACAACAATAATGGTAGGTAGACAACAAAGCAGCAGTCACAACAAAAACTAACTGGCCACAATAGCAGTTCGCTTGCTTGCAAAGCGACCCGGTGAGCGCGGGTCCGTAAGTTGACACGCTTGGCGCTGTAAGGAGCCTCTTAGCTATGACTTTCATAAGTGTGCTATGCGTATGTGTGTGCGCATATTAATGAAAGCACAACTGCACTGTTTTTGTCACCCTACAACAATTAAAAATGTTAAAACAAAAACAAACAAAGACAAGTAAAGGTGTCTAAGTTCGGGCGTAACCGAACATTATATACTCAGCGTGAGCTTAAATTGCACATTTCATTTCAGATAAATTACTTTTCTATATAACACGTGGCACCGCCCGTTTAAAAAAATTTCTCCCCATTTCTTCTTACAATACAACTTGATAAGTGAAATATCATTGATTCAAAACTATTTTTTGCTAAGTTATAGCTAATTATTCTAGTCTTCGACCCTTTTAAACTTGTTTTATATCTAAGTTGCCGTGGTCTTTAAGCCCTATTATTTTCACATACGACCCTTTTAAAAATCTTTTATATAAAAGTGGCCGTGGTGTTTAAGCGGTCTCGTCCATTTTTCTAGATATAATTCCTGCCATAGGGAAAATCTGTGAACCCAATTTTATTTCGATCTGTTAATTTTTCTGCGAGTTATGGCTTCCGAAACATAGAAAATTGCTTAGTCATAAAAGGGGCGGTGACACGCCCATTTTTTTAAATTTGAAGTTTTTCCTTTTTATTGTTATAAATACACTTGGGAAATGCAATACCATTGATATAAAGATATAGCTTATTGCTTATATATAAAATATAGCTTATAGCTTATATATAAGGTACTTATATCTTATTTTATTCGTCCACGACCCTTTTAAAAATCTTTTATATAAAAGTGGACATGGTGCTTAACCGATTTCGTTAATTTTTCTTCAAAGCATTCCTTATAGCAAAGGCAAACTCTCTGCCGAATTTTGTTACGATAGGTTTAACGATTTTTGCTTTATGATTAATAATATTTGTAAAATTGATTTTATCAGAAGTGGGCGATGCCACGCCCATTTTAATTAATTTATTTTTTTCAAATTTGTATCAAGAGCCTCAATATCAGCCCACATGAGTATAAAAAAAAACACAAAATTGAAAGCAAACAAAAGCCATTGTGGCGTGTGAGGCTTGGTAATACCACACATACGAAATGCTATGCAAAATATGCTGCTGCTAGAAATACACTTAAAAGGGAATAAAGAAAAAGGTTAGAAAAAAAGAAGGAATATGCTAAGTATATAATTGCATGCAATTTAGTGGGGAACATTATCATTGCTATATTTATCATAAATGTGAAATAATAAATGCAAGTATACAAAAACAACACACACATACTTTAAACAGAAAAAAAGTGTAAAAAGCGTAGTGTGTTGAGGAAGTTTTGTCACAGCAGGCGCCGGTATTCATACCTACACACACAAACATACCAACATATGTAATTAAATACTAGGTGAGTTGATTTCAGCACTGGCGAGTAAAACAGTTATGTGATAAAATGTTAGGGGGGAGAATAAAGTGAGTGTGGGGGACAATAGCCCATTCAACACATTGTCACAAATTAAATAGCGAAAACGAACAAATGCTTTATATGAGCTGCATGATGAGAGGTAGTAATTAGTGGAGGGGAAGAAGAGATGTAAACATATTGCATGTATTTAAAAATGTATTATTAATAAAACAAAAATAACAATGTAAGTATGTTGAGAAAAAATATCAGCATTATTGCTTATATACATATATATTTATAATTATGGACAAGTGCTTACAAACATACGCACATTTGTGTGTCAAGAATGTGACATGGTCGCTTGGAAAGGACACATAAGGACTTCACTAAATTATCGGTTTTACTTTAAATACTTATAGAATAAGATAAATTGTGTTTTAAATCGCAGACTTAGCTACGAGGGTGGTCATTTCACAAAAAAACAAAAACAAACCGAAAAGCTCAAGTCACTTATGAGTACAAAAAACCAGTGCAACCACATTCAGTACAATCAAGTGACGCTTAACTATTCGACTCCCCTTAATAAGGTTATAATCCACTCAAAGAATAACTGGCTACTTCGACTGCCTCAAAGCGTTAATTCGAGATGACATCCAAACCATTGAACCTACGGATTGAACAAAATTTTGGATGTAAACTCATTTGGAGCCTCAGAGGCTGGCTGATGGGAATAAAAGAGGGTTTCAAGACCAGGCAGACTCCCGCAGAAATGATAGTGACGTTCTAGGTACTGACGTACATATTGTACTTAAGTTGTTGGGGGGCATAATTCTTTTCTTTGCTGCCTAGCGAGAAAGAAGAAGAATCCCAAAGCCTAATCATCGATGATGAAAAGTACATTCTGGCAACCGATTATGATGAAGAAGAGTTTATAAAGATCATGCATCAACTAATATTTAAAATATAATCGAATGAGCGCATGGCTCCAGATTTTAACTTGAAGGAGCACTTCAAAATCCACAAGAAAAGTGACCTGGCTAGTCCAAAGAGGCATGAATTAGCAACAGTGATTCTACGTTTGATTTCAATAAACTAATTCTTTTGCTCTTTTTCAATAAACTAAGTCTTTTGCTCTTACGGGGACCAGCATAAGGGGAAAAAATCGAGCGGTCCAAGGTTGGGTGGGCTACCTGCGAGGTATGTGCATCTCTACAGGGAATGAAGATGACTGTAGCCTCTGCCCTGCATCAAGGTGGACAAGGGTTAAGGGCCCCGACCCCTCACACTGAGCTAGCTGGGGGACATTCCACCTTAAGAATGCAAAGGGGCGGATTTACTCTTACACCAAGGCGGGATATAAGCAGCCCCTTTTCGTGCTGTCGAAGGCGGCTTCAAAATCGATGAAGATACATTATGTGTAAACTCTCTTTTCGCGTTTTTATACTCAGTTGAGCAGAGCTCACAGAGTATATTAAGTTTGATTGGATAACGGTTGGTTGTACATATATAAAGGAATCGAGATAGATATAGACATCCATATATCAAAATAATCAGGATCGAAAAAAAATTTGATTGAGCCATGTCCGTCCGTCCGTCCGTCCGTCCGTCCGTCCGTCCGTCCGTCCGTCCGTCCGTTAACACGATAACTTGAGTAAATTTTGAGGTATCTTGATGAAATTTGGTATGTAGGTTCCTGAGCACTCATCTCAGATCGCTATTGAAAATGAACGATATCGGACTATAACCACGCCCACTTTTTCGATATCGAAAAATTCGAAAAACCGAAAAAATGCGATAATTCATTGCCAAAGGCGGTTAAAGCGATGAAACTTGGTAGATGGGTTGAAGTTATGACGCAGAATAGAAAACTAGTAAGATTTTGGACAATGGACGTGGCACCGCTCACTTTTACAAGAAGGTAATTTAAAAGTTTTGCAAGCTGTAATTTGGAAGTCGTTGAAGATATCATGATGAAATTTAGCAGGAACGTTACTACTATTACTATATATGCGCTAAATAAAAATTAGCGAAATTGGATGAAGAACACGCCCACTTTTTAAAAATTTTTTTTTTAAATTCAAATTTTAACAAAAAAGTTAATATCTTTACTGTATATAAGTAAATTAAGTCAAAATTCAACTCCAGTAATGATATGATTCAACAAAATCCAAAAATAAAAGAAAATTTCAAAATGGGCGTGGCTCCGCCCATTTTCATTTAGTTTGTCTAGAATACTTTTAATGCCATAAGTCGAACAAAAATTTACCAATCCTTCTCAAATTTGGTAGGCGCATAGATTCTGTGACGATAACTGTTCTCTGTGAAAATGGGCGAAATCGGTGGAAGCCACGCCCAGTTTTTATACACAGTCCACCGTCTGTCCTTCCGCTCGGCCGTTAACACAATAACTTGAGCAAAAGCCGATATATCTTTACTAAACTTAGCCCACGTACTTATCTGAACTCACTTTATCTTGGTATAAAAAATGGCCGAAATCCGACCATAACCACGCCCACTTTATCGATATCGAAAATTACGAAAAATGAAAAAAATGCCATAATTCTATACCAACTACGAAAAAAGGGATGAAACATGGTAACTGGATTGGTTTATTGACGCAAAATATAACTTTGGAAAAAACTTTGTAAAATGGGTGTGACACCTACCATATTAAGTAGAAGAAAATGAAAAAGTTCTACAAGGCGAAATCAACAGCCCTTGGAATCTTGGCGGGAATACTGTTAGTGGAATTGCATATATAAATAAATTAGCAGTACCCGACAGATGATTTTCTGGATCACCTGGTCCACATTTTGGTTGATATCGCGAGAACGCCTTCACATATACATCTAAGGGCCACTCGCTTTTAAAACCCTCATTAATACTTTTAATTTGATATCCATATCGTACAAACACATTCTAGAATCACCCTGGCCCACCCTAATGGCGATATCTCGAAAAGGCGTCCACCTATAGACCTAATGCCCACTCCCTCTTAAAATGCTCAGTAACACCTTTCGTTTGATACCCATCCCATATCGTACAAACATTCTAGAGTCACCCCTGGCCCACCCTAATGGCGATATCTCGAAAAGGCGACCACCTATATACCTAATGTCCACTCCCTCTTAAAATGCTCAGTAACACCTTTCGTTTGATACCCATATCGTACAAACATTCTAGAGTCACCCCTGGCCCACCCTAATGGCGATATCTCGAAAAGGCGTCCACCTATAGACCTAATGCCCACTCCCTCTTAAAATGCTCAGTAACACCTTTCGTTTGATACCCATATCGTACAAACATTCTAGAGTCACCCCTGGCCCACCCTAATGGCGATATCTCGAAAAGGCGTCCACATATAGACCTAATTCCCACTCCCTCTTAAAATGCTCAGTAACACCTTTCGTTTGATACCCATATCGTACAAACATTGTAGAGTCACCCTTGGTCCACCTTTATGGCGATATCTTGAAAAGGCGTCCACCTATAGAACTAAGGATTACTCCCTTTTAAAATACTCATTACCACCTTTCATTTGATACCCATATCGTACAAACACATTCTAGAGTCACCCTGGCCCACCCTAATGGCGATATCTCGAAAAGGCGTCCACCTATAGACCTAATGCCCACTCCTTCTTAAAATGCTCAGTAACACCTTTCGTTTGATACCCATATCGTACAAACATTCTAGAGTCACCCCTGGCCCACCCTAATGGCGATATCTCGAAAAGGCGTCCACCTATAGACCTAATGCCCACTCCCTCTTAAAATGCTCAGTAACACCTTTCGTTTGATATCCATATCGTACAAACATTCTAGAGTCACCCTTGGTCCACGTTTATGGCGATATCTCCAAAAGGCGTCCACCTATAGAACTAAGGATTACTCCCTTTTAAAATACTCATTACCACCTTTCATTTGATACCCATATCGTACAAAAACATTCTAGAGTCACCCCTTTCCCACCCTAATGGCGATATCTCGAAAAGGCGTCCACCTATAGACCTAATGCCCACTCCCTCTTAAAATGCTCAGTAACACCTTTCGTTTGATACCCATATCGTACAAACATTCTAGAGTCACCCCTGGCTCACCCTAATGGCGATATCTCGAAAAGGCGTCCACCTATAGACCTAATGCCCACTCCATCTTAAAATGATCAGTAACGCCTTTCGTTTGATACCCATATCGTACAAACACATTCTAGAGTCACCCCTGGCCCACCCTAATGACGATACCTCGAAAAGGCGTCCACCTATAGACCTCATGCACACTTCCTCTTAAAATGCTCAGTAGCACCTTTCGTTTGATACCCATATCGTACAAACATTCTAGAGTCACCATTGGTCCACCTTTATGGCGATATCTCGAAAAGGCGTCCACCTATAGAACTAAGGATTACTCCCTTTTAAAATACTCATTACCATCTTTCATTTGATACCCATATCATACAAACACATTCTAGAGTCACCCCTGGCCCACCCTAATGGCGACATTTCGAAAAGGCGTGCACCTATAGACCTAATGCCCACTCCCTCTTAAAATGCTCAGTAACACCTTTCATTTGATTCCCATATCGTACAACTAGAGACACCCTTGGTCCACCTTTATGGCGATATCTCGAAACGGCGTCCACCTATGGAACTAAGGATCACTGCTTTTCAAAATATTCATTAACAGCTTTCATTTGATACACATATCGTACAAACATATTCTAGAGTCACCCCTGGTCCACCTTTATGGCGATTTCTCGAAAAGGCGTTCACCTATAGAACTAAAGCCCATTCCCTTTTAAAGTACTCATTATCACCTTTCATCTGATACCCATATCGTACAAACACATTCTACAGTCAGCCCTGGTCCACCTTTATGGCGATATCCCTAAATGGCGTCCATCCATAGAATTATGGCCTACTCTCTCTTAAAATACTCTTTAATACCTTCCATTTATACACATGTCATACAACCACATTCCAGGGTTACCCTAGGTTCATTTTCCTACATGGTGATTTTCCTTATCATGTCTCCATAGCTCTCAACTGAGTATGTAATGTTCGGTTACACCCGAACTTAGCCTTCCTTACTTGTTTTTCTTTCAAAATTTTGGTACATGTTGACAATCTGGTCGATGTTAGATTAATCAAGGCTGAAGTAGTTGGCGCAGTTTACTGAATCTTCTTCTTGGCATGCACTCTTGCGACCATGTTTTTATACTCAGCGTGCTTTGCACACAGAGTATATTAACTTTGATTGGATAACTGTTGGTTGTACACGTATAAAGTAATCGAGATAGATATAGACTTCCATATATCAAAATCATCAGTATGGAAAAAAATTTGATTAAGCTATGTCTGTCCGTCCGTCCGTCCGTTAACACGATAACTTAAGTAAGTATTGAGATATCTTCACCAAATTTGGTACACGAGCTTATATGGATTAAGAATAGATTGATATTGAAAATGCGCGAAATCGGATGATAAGCACGCCCACTTTTTGTGTATATAACATTTTGGAAAACACAAAAAACCTGATTATTTAGTAAATAATACACCTAGATTGTTGAAATTTGACGCGTGATTTGATATTGAGACTCTTGATAAAAATTTGAAAAAAATTTAAAAATGGGCGTGGCACCACCCACTTATGATATAATCAATTTTACAAATATTATTATTCATAAATCAAAAATTGTTAAACCTATTTTAACAAAATTCGGCAGAGAGGTTTCCTTTACTATAAGGAATGCTTTGAAGAAAACTTTGCGAAATTGGTTAAGGACCACTTTTATATAAAAGATTTTTAAAAGGGTCGTGGACGAATAAAATAAGTTATATCTTTGCAAAAAAGAGCTTTATAACAATGGTATTTCATTTCCCAAGTGGATTTATAACAATAAATAGGAGAAACTTCAAGTTTTAAAAAATGGGCGTGGCACCGCCCTTTTTAAGACTAAGCAATTTTCTGTGCTTCGGGAGCCATATCTCGTAGGAAAATTAACGAATCGTAATAAAATTGTGTTCACAGATTTTCCCTATAGCAGGAAATATTTCTAGTAAAAATAGACGGGATCGGTTAAAGACCGGTATAACTTAGATATAAAATAAGTTTAAAAGGGTAGCGGACTAGAATAATAAGCTATAACTTAGCAAAAAATAGTTTTGAATCAATGATATTTCAATTATCAAATTTTATTTTAATAGGAAATGGTGAGACATTTTTTTCAAACGGGCGGTCCCACGTGTTATGTAGAAAAGTAATTTATCTGAAATGAAATGTGCAATTGAAGCTCACGCGGAGTATATAATGTTCGGTTACATCCGAACTTAGACACCTTTACTTGTTCAAATATGTTGATGAATTTGGTAACAAACGGCCTTTGTTGTTGTTTTTGTGAACCTGGCTGTACTTGTTCATAGTGTGTTATAAATTTGATTGGGTACCGGTTGTTTATACAGGTGTAAAGGAATAGAGATAGATATTGATTTTAAGTGTAAAAATCAGTATCGAAAAAAATTGATTAAGTCATATACGTCCATCCGTCCGTTCGTCTGTTCGTACGTTAACATGATAACTTGTGCAAAATTTTGTAATATCTTCACAAAATTCGGTATACGGGCTTATCTGGACCTAGAATAGACTGCTATTGAAAATGAGCGCAATCGGACGATAACCACGCCCACTTTTTCGATATCGAAAATTTTGAAAAATGGAAAAAATTTGATAATTCAAAAACAAGTACCGCTAAGCTAATGAAATTTGCTAGTTTTATCGGTTTTATGATGCTAAACATAATTTCCAAAAAAATGTTGGAATATGGGCGTGGCAACACCCACATGGAGTAGAAGAAAATTTGAAAGTTTAACAAGCTGTTAATCAAAAGCCGTTAAAGATATTAAATTGAAATTTAGCAAAGACCAAGTTATGAATGCTGAGTGAAGATAATCAAAATCGGTTAAAGACCACGCCTACATTTCTTAAAGGTCTAACCTTAAAAAAGTTTGCAATAACTCTATGGTACTTAACAACATTTGACTGATATTCTTCCTCAGTAGTGATATAGTTGAGCTAAAAGCAAAACTTAAACAAATTTTTAAAATGGATGTGACCTTCCCCCTTTTTTCGTTACTCTTTTCAAGATACCTTTTATACCATAAGTTCTACAAAAAAAATCTCCCAAATCGGAAAGAAATTCATCATAGACATTTTTTTTTTATATATACAACTGTTAAACTCAAGTTTATTATTGGTAGTCTCTGTATCCTTTTTGGTACTTTTGAAAGAAAATGAGTTCAAAATCGAACCACATATGTATTACTGTGCCGGCTTACATATCTATTAACCACACAAAGGAAACCACAATAGCGTTTCAAGTGCACAGCTGGGTATGTAATGTTCGGTTTCACGCGAATCTAGACTTTCTTACTTACCTGTTTTTCATTTGTAATATCGTTATTGCTGTTCTTACCTCGTCTTATTAAGAAAGGCTCAACATCTTCCCTGGGCGTTTCATCGCTCTCTCCATTGTTGAACACAGATAAATATCTCCTCCATAGTCTAAGCACCCTCTGCACATCGGCTACTAGGTCGCCGTTTTCCTTTTAACAGGAGTTTACCTTGTAAAGTCGTCTCGATCACCTCTTTTCCACAAATTATTTATAGAAATTTATTTAATTATCCTTCATTAAGATGCTGTTGCGAAATCCAACTTTATTGCTATTAATCTGCCTATCCATTGATGAGCGCATATACATAGTTATAGCTTTAACGGGGTGACAAGGAAGTAAAACAAAAGCAATAATTATTTTGATGTAGACACAACAACTAACTCTTTGTATTTCTGCATATTTATGTTTATTTTATATACATATGTAGATTTATCGTAGAGCACAATAAACCGAGGTGAATTGTATGCCGTTAGCTGTCAAATTTTTGTTGTATTGCAACATTGAAGCTTTCGTTATGGCTATTGTGGGTGTGGTTGTGGTTTAGGTGGTGGCAGCATTACTTTTGTTGTCACATTTTAACAGCTAAATGTAATTGTTACAATGGCCAATTTCAAACAAAATGAACAACAACAAGTACTATAGCGACAATTGCTATTACATATGGTCATATATATAAGTTAATAAATACATATGTACGCTTTATAGACATTTGAAGGCATGATAGATTTCCATGTAGTTGTCGGGCATGACCGATAAATTGGCGTGATTTATGTACATGTAATATAATTATGATTGTACACATACATGTGCGTATATGTGTGAAACAAATACACCTACATTTAAGTTTTCATTTATGGTATGAAATGCGAATTTATTTTCATACCACTCACCGTTTGCGGTGCAAAAGTTATGTTTGTACATGTACACTACTTAAAAGTGCTCAAATTTGTACGTAATTACATGTGGCATACATGACGTATGAGTGACAATTGACAACGTAACCAAGCAATCAAATACTTGCAAATTACGGTGACCATATTTTTAATACAGTTGAGAAGAGCTCACAGAGTATAATAACTTTGATTGGATAACGGTTGGTTGTACAGGTATAAAGGAATCGAGATGGATGTAGACTTCCATATATCAAAATCATCAGTATCGAAAAAAAATTTGATTGAGCCATGTCCGTCCGTCCGTCCTTTAACACGATAACTTGAGTAAATTTTGAGGTATCTTGATGAAATTTGGTATGTAGGTTCCTGGGCACTTATCTCATATTGCTATTTAAAATGAACAAAATCGGACTATAACCACGCCCACTATTTCGATATCGAAAATTTTGAAAAACACAAAAAGTACGATAATTCCTTACCAAAGACGGATAAAGCGATGAAACTTGGTAGGTGAGTTGAGTTGATGACGCAGAATAAAAATTAGTAAAATTTTGGACAATGGGGATAGCGAGAGCTATAACGTATTTAGTTGTTGTTGTTGAAGTAGAGGATGAGTTCTAGCATGATAAGGCGGATTTCAAAATAAAATAACAAGAAATAAAATAAAATAGATTAAAATAAAATAAAATAATAAAACAAGTAAATTTTAATTAAACAAAAAATATAAAATAAAATACAATAAAAAAAGAAATAATAAATAAGAAATAAAATATAAAATTATGAAATATTCTAAAGACATAGTTTTAGGTTTTAATTTAAAATTGAGGTTCTCGAGTAGAAGATGGGGTGCCAATACCTCAGAGCCCAGTGCTCGCCTCCACATCGCATTTTCAAAGGGGTCTTCAAATAGAAGATGAGGTGGCTCATTAGAGCGAAACCTCAGAGTTCCATATTCCCGCCCCAAATTAAATAAATAAAGGTGTACCGATGCTTTACATCGTCCCGTGTTTTAAATACACCATAAATAAAATTAAAAATAACAAACTTAATAAAATACAGTCCATTAAAATAATAATTTATAAAATTATACATTTAAAAAATGCTTGGTTGCAATGGGCTTCGAACCCGCAACCCCAAACATTTGAGTCGGGTACGTCATCCACTATGCCGTGACTCATACGCCTACAAGCACACCAAATTACTCCCTTATAACTCACATTAAACTGCTCGCCCTTAACTGCCCCACACTTAGCTGCCTACCTTTAATTTCATAGCATCTGCGAGGTTGTTCTTTGTCAACACTATAAGAACCTGGAATTCCATACTTGCCTCCGTTAAGGGTAAGCTAAACAAAAGTAATTTGAAGCAAATCTTATTTTCTTATTTTGCAAATTCGGACTTAAATTCTGACCGACCATCTATATGTGATTAATGATGCCTTATAAGTATTATTACTATTGTTATTATTAATATAATTATTATTATTATTGTTATTATTTTTACTATTATTGTTAATATTATTTATACATTTTTATTAATACAGTTACACCTTTATCTATTGTTTACTTGATGTAGTTCATTATAGTTTTGTTTTTTGTTGTGCTATAAAAGATGTTAAGTCTCATTGTAATAATGTTTTATTTAAATAAATGAATGAATGAATGAATATGAGAAAAGCAGTGCGAAACACACATAATTGGAAATCCCCTGGACCAGACGGTATCCATAACTTCTGGTTGAAAAATTTACAAAAAAGCATCGTGCATTAGCTCACCACTATACAGCTTTCCTGCAAACAGGATTTTTAACGAAAGGGCAAACATATCTACTTCAAAAAGACCCAAAAAATACAGAAGACCCATCCAAGTATAGGGCAATTACATGTCGCTGTACGCTGTACAAGGTATTAACATCCTGTTTGGCCGATAAAATCTACCACCACATCGAGGCCAATGAAATCATACATAGCGAATAAAAAAGGTGTAAAAAAATAAGCAAATGTTGTAAGGAGCAGCTCATCATTGACTCGGTTGTTATGGAGCAGGTATACCACAAGCAAAGGAATATCTATACCGTCAATATTGATTTAGCTAAAGCTTTCGACAGCGTCCCACACTCCTAGACGCTAGAGGTACTAGACATATATAAGATAGCAACGTATATTAAGGAACTGCTGCGCCATCTCTCGTACATGTGGGAAATTACTTTAAATATAATTCAAAGAAACGGTCTCATAAAATCGGCTCCTTTCCGTGTTAAAAGAGGAATTTTTCAGGGAGACACATTAAAACCATTATAAACCATCCTAAGAGAAACGAACTATGGGTTTTCCATTAAACCGCCACATCTGACGCATTACAAACTGTGACACCTGCTATACGTGGATGACATTAAGCTGTATGGCGCAGACGAGCGTTAAATATACACACTGCTTGAGCTTACAGAGGATTTTTCAAATGATATTAGAATGTCATTTGGAATTGATAACTGACGCAGACTGAGTGTAGAAAACGGAAGATCTGTACTGTGAAACTTTCAGCTATATTTCAGTCAAACGATAAATGGTATGTCTCAAAGCGAATATTACAAATACCTTGGTTTGCTTCAGGCCCGAAGGCTCCAGCACAGTGAAATAGTGCTGATACCCAACAAATGAATACTTGGATAGGATCAAGAGCTTACTTAATTCTTGCCTAAATGGAATCAACCTTTTTAAAGCCGTTAATATATACGCAATCCCCGTACTCACATACACTTTCCGAACAATCAAATGGTCGGACACAGAGTTGGAGAGCGTGAAGGGAGCAACAAGGGCGCTGCTAACAAAACTTGGTGCCCATCACCCTAAATCTGCTATAGAACTCCTTTACTTGCCACGACAGGATGGTGGCCGAGGCATGGTAAATATAAAATATCTGCACAAGAAATGTGTTCATAAGCTAAGCTTATACTTCCAAAATCAACATAGCCCCCTTTTAGAAACGATATGCAAGGCAGGTTTGAAGTATTCCCCATTAAACCTACATGATGTTACGGCGCATGAGCTCCCCTGCGATCGAGAACACATAAAGTCTTTGATACGAGAGTGGAAAACGAAAGCTATTAACGAGAGACACGCATATGCTCTGGAACATGCAGAAGTGGACAAATCAGCATCCAATGAGTGATTAAGTCTCTCTGGTATTTATGCTGAAACCGAGGGGTTCATGCTGGCCATCCAAGACCAGGTTATTGCAACAAGGAACCACTGCAAATATGTAATGCGTGCTCCTATTGAAAATGATAATTGTAGACGGTGCCAAAGACATCACGAAACAATTCAACACATAACCGGTGCATGTGTTACATTGACGGCTACCGAATATTTAGCAACGCATAACCAGGTAGAAAAGATCGTACATCAAACACTAGCTCTGCGTTATGATCTAATTACAGCGGAATGACCATACTACACATTTACCCCAGAGGCAACGCTAGAAAACAGCGCCTTCAAATTGTATTGGGACCGGTCTATTCTAACAGATCGTACCATGCCACATAACCGACCTGATATAACGATCGTAAATAAGCAGGCGAATCAGGCCTACATAATAGACATAGGTGTTCCAAATGTACAAAACCTACAGGAGTGCTATGCGGAGAAGCTCAGAAAATATCAAAGTCTAGCACACGAAATTAAGGAGATGTGGGAGCTGCACAGAGTAGGCATAATACCCATAATAATATCCTCAACTGGAGTTATCCCAAAATCACTAAACTGTAGCCTTGAGAAACTTCAACTCACCGTAATGTGACGAGCGATACAGAAGGATGTTATTTTATCGACCAGCTCAATAGTTAGGAAATTCTTAAGCATACATTAATCTACGATGATTTATATAAATTTAAAAACTTGAAACATATGTTTGTATATGAAACAATTGTTTATAGAAAATCTTACCAACAGATGTATAACCAAACCAATGTAACTAGTTAATAGAATTAAATAGTACTAAGTATCTTGTTCTCAAGTCACTTATCGTACCCGTCCTGCTATGTGGGGCAGAAGCATGGACCATGAAAACAGCAGATGAAGCGGCTTTGGGTGTGTCCGGGAGAAAAGTTCTTCGAAAGATTTATGGACCTCTACGCGTTGGCGATGCCGAGTACCGAAGAAGATTTAATGATGAGCTGTACGAGCTATACGCAGACATCAACATAGTCCAGCGAATTAAAACGCAGCGGCTGCGCTGGCTAGGCCATGTTATGCGAATGAAAGATGATGCTCCGGCCAAGAAAGTGTTTCTATCGGAACCCGCCTATGGAAGCAGAGGTAGAGGGCGGCCACCAATCTGTTGGAAGAACCAGGTGGAAAACGATTTATATTCCCTAGGCGTGACCAACTGGCGCCGGTTGGCGGAGCGAAGGAGCGACTGGCGCGCCTTGTTGGACGGCCATAACCGTTTAGACGGTTAAGCGCCAATTAAGTAAGTAAGTATCTTGTTGTTTATAACCGATATTTATTATAAACCCTCAAAAGAGAAAATTTTAAATAAAAAATAAAATAAAGAAAATAAAAATAAAATAAAAAAATTATATAAAATAAATCAAAGTATAATAAAATAAATGAAATAAATAGGATAAAAGATTCTAGAACAATAACTTTTATATAATATAAAACAAATTATTTTATAAAACCAAACCAAAAACAAAAAAATAAAATAAAATAAAATAAAGCAAAAATTTAATTAAGTAAAACAAAGTATAGAAAAATAAAATAAAATAAAATTTAAAATAATAAAATTAAATAAATAGACCAAATAATAATAATAACAAGAAAAGTGTACATAATGGTTTTGTTGAAATTACAGCTGAAATTACTTCTCTCAGAGGTAGGAAAATTTGCCAGCGCAATTTATAGCTTCTTTAACCAAGATGTCAACCCCAACTAGTCGTGGTAAAGGCAGTTTCTTTATCAGGCGTGGCTTTGTCGACCCTAAGTTCTTCACGGAGCTAACGGTTGGTGGGACGGGATGGCAATATTTAATCATTCCCGAGATTATAGGGCTTGCACTTCAATGGTGCTTGTAACGGGAACGTACCGAATCTATATCCGTCAAAGTACAACCGATAACACTTCTTAAATCATCCGTCCTAAGTGCTGAAAATTCAATGGCATATTAGAGGTTAAATTGTTAAATGCAGAGGAGAGCTCACGATTTCTTTTCCAACACAACGTATTTGGAAATATTTTTTATTTTGCGAGCTTCTCTAAATCTTACAACGTCTAATGTCGAAAAGCTCAAAGGCCTCACGAATATATCATGTTTCGAGAATTACGCGAGAAATTGATACTGGCGAGAAATATCTTCTCAAAAAATACGAGAAATTGTAATCTCTAATAGAAAATATTTCAACATAATTACCGAATGGTCATCACAACCTACGAAGTACTCAAAAATAGATTCCCTTATTCTGTAATACACAATTGTGTCTTGTATTGCATATCAAATACTTAATGTTAATGAATTAATTTAATTGTTGTACAAATTGAATTATTGCCAAAAAGTTCAATGAAACATGCTTCAGTTGTAAACATGTATGATTGGGAAATATATTTCAAGAGGCTGACTTCATCACACGAGCTTAATTCATTTTTTTCGTGGTGGGAAAGTTACGTCTTCTGTTTTTCATTGACTGTATGCAGTGGTGCGATGGTAGAGTGCTCGCCAAAGACACCCAATGTACTGAGCTCGAGTACCGAAAAAGTAACTTAACTTGGCCCCTTTATGGCCAAACTATAGTTTTATGATTAAAAAGTTATAAATGTGTTAATAGGTCTTCTCAAGGATCCTTAAAAAATTCAAAAAAGTTAAATATAGCCCAAAAATATCAATTTAAAAATGATACCAATATATTAGCTAACACAGACGCTATAAACACGTGTGACAATATAGTGAAAGTTTAGAGTAAATTCTAAGTTTTTATATAAACAACAAAGCATATGATAAAGTATTCAGGCTTATATGTTTAGCTTTTTTGGGTGTAACATTATTGCAGTGTTAAAATAAACTAAAAAAAAAAAATAAAAAAATTAAATTGAATTAAATAAAATAAAACAACATAATATAACATAAAATAAAATAAAATAAAATAAAATAAAATAAAATAAAATAAAATAAAAAAAAAGAATAAAATAAAATAAAATAAAATAGAATAAAATAAAATAAAATAAATTAAGTAAAATGATATAAAACAAAATAAGACAAAACAAAACAAGATAAAATAAAATAAAACAAACTAAATTAGTGTAAAATAAATAAAGATAAAATAAAATAATATAAAAAAAAATAAAAGATAAAATAAAATAAAATAAAATAATATAAACTAAATAAAATAAAATAATATAAGGTAAAATAAAATAAAATAAAATAAAGTAAAATAAAATAAAATAAAATAAAAAAATTGAATGAAATAAAATAAAATAAAATAAAGTAAAATAAAATAAAATAAAGTAAAATAAAATAAAATAAAATAAAATAACATAAAATAAAATAATATAAATTAAATAAAATAAAATAATATAAGGTAAAATAAAATAAAATGAAATAAAAAAATAAAATAAAATAAAATAAAATAAAATAAAATAAAATAAAATAAAGTAAAATAAAATAAAATAAAATAAAATAAAATAAAATAAAATAAAATAAAATAAAATAAAATAAAATAAAATAAAATAAAATAAAATAAAATAAAATATAATAAAATGTAATAAAATAAAATAAAATAAATAAAATGAAATAAAATAAGGTAAAGTAAAATAATATAAAATAAAATAACTATAATAAAATAAAATAAAATAAAAAATTTTAATAAAATGAAATAAAATAAAATAAAATAAAATAAAACAAAATAAATTAAAATAAATTAAAATAAATTAAAATAAAATAAAATAAAATAAAATCAAATAAATAAAAATAAAAGGAAATGAAATGAAATAAAATGAAATAAAATAAAATAAAAAAAAAATAAAATAAAGTAATGAAACAAAATAAAATAAAACAAAGTAAAATAAAATAAAATAATTTTAGCAAGATCATTCGCTTTTTAACTCACATCTATTTCTTTATGCCCTGGGACATAACATAGATTTGTGCTTCTCCGTGTCCTGATTCTTTCCAGAAACTTCTTACATTCTAACACACTTTTGGCTGGGCAATTTGCGATCTCAAAATAATCGTGCAATTGCGTCCATTTCAACCCTGTTTATAAAATTCCTAAATATATCCCTCTTTGATGTATATTGGAACGATTTTCCGTCATCCCTTGTCAAATTTGGTTTCGATACAAACCGGTTTTGGCATGGTGCCATCATCAGTGTCGATTTCCGTTCTGATATGTTGTTGTCGTTTATCCTGTATTTATAGTTCGTAAGTACATGAGCAAGTATTGTCAAAATTGATACTGATTGATTTGTGTGGCTGATTGAGGCAGGTAAAAGTCTGTAATTTTAGTCGTTTGACCTTCTTTGTAGGTTTGTTTTTTTGGTGAGTTAATCGTTTTGTGTTTATTTGTTGTTGTGTGTTTGTGTGTTGTACCTATGTGATTACTTTTTTATACTCAGTTGAGCAGAGCTCACAGAGTATATTAAGTTTGATTGGATAACGGTTGGTTGTACATATATAAAGGAATCGAGATAGATATAGACTTCCATATATCAAAATAATCAGGATCCAGAAAAAATTTGATTGAGCCATGTCCGTCCGTCCGTCCGTCCGTCCGTCCGCCCGTCCGTTAACACGATAACTTGAGTAAATTTTGAGGTATCTTGATGAAATTTGGTATGTAGGTTCCTGAGCACTCATCTCAGATCGCTATTTAAAATGAACGATATCGGACTATAACCACGCCCACTTTTTCGATATCGAAAATTTCGAAAAACCGAAAAAATGCGATAATTCATTGCCAAAGGCGGTTAAAGCGATGAAGCTTGGTAGATGGGTTGACGTTATGACGCAGAATAGAAAATTAGTAAGATTTTGGACAATGGGCGTGGCACCGCCCACTTTTACAAGAAGGTAATTTAAAAGTTTTGCAAGCTGTAATTTGGCAGTCGTTGAAGATATCATGCTGAAATTTGGCAGGAGCGTTACTACTATTACTATATATGTGCTAGATAAAAATTAGCAAAATTGGATGAAGAACACGCCCACTTTTTAAAAAAAAATTTTTTTTAATTCAAATTTTAACAAAAAATTTAATATCTTTACTGTATATAAGTAAATTAAGTCAAAATTCAACTTCAGTAATGATATGATGCAACAAAATACAAAAATAAAAGAAAATTTCAAAATGGGCGTGGCTCCGCCCATTTTAATTTAGTGTGTCTAGAATACTTTTAATGCCATAAGTCGAACAAAAATTTACCAATCCTTTTGAAATTTGGTAGGAGCATAGATTCTATGACGTTAACTGTTCTCTGTGAAAATGGGAGAAATCGGTGGAAGCCACGCCCAGTTTTTATACACGGTCCACCGTCTGTCCTTCCGCTCGGCCGTTAACACAATAACTTGAGCAAAAACCGATATATCTTTACTAAACTTAGCCCACGTACTTATCTGAACTCACTTTATCTTGGTATAAAAAATGGCCGAAATCCGACCATAACCACGCCCACTTTATCGATATCGAAAATTACGAAAAATTAAAAAAATGCCATAATTCTATACCAAATACGAAAAAAGGGATGAAACATGGTAACTGGATTGGTTTATTGACGCAAAATATAACTTTGGAAAAAACTTTGTAAAATGGGTGTGACACCTACCATATTAAGTAGAAGAAAATGAAAAGTTCTACAAGGCGAAATCAACAGCCCTTGGAATTTTGGCAAGAATACTGTTAGTGTTATTGAATATATAAATAAATTAGCAGTACCCGACAGATGATTTTCTGGATCACCTGATCCACATTTGGTCGATATCGCGAGAACGCCTTCACATATACATCTAAGGGCCACTCGCTTTTAAAACCCTCATCAATACCTTTAATTTGATGTCCATATCGTACAAACACATTCTAGAATCAACCCTGGCCCACCCTAATGGCGATATCTCGAAAAGGCGTGCACCTACAGACCTAATGCCCACTCCCTCTTAAAATGCTCAGTAACACCTTTCGTTTGATACCCATATCGTAAAACATTCTAGAGTCACCCCTGGCCCACCCTAATGGCGATATCTCGAAAAGGCGTCCACCTATAGACCTAATGTCCACTCCCTCTTAAAATGCTCAGTAACACCTTTCCTTTGATACCCATATCGTACAAACATTCTAGAGTCACCCCTGACCCACCCTAATGGCGATATCTCGAAAAGGCGTCCACCCATAGACCTAATGCCCATTCCCTCTTAAAATGCTCAGTAACACCTTTCGTTTGATACCCATATCGTACAAACATTCTAGAGTCACCCCTGGCCCACCCTAATGGCGATATCTCGAAAAGGCGTCCACCTATAGACCTAATGCCCACTCCCTCTTAAAATGCTCTGTAACACCTTTCATTTGATTCCCATATCGTACAACTAGAGACATCCCTGGTCCACCTTTATGGCGATATCTCGAAACGGCATTCAAGTAGGGAACTAAGGATCACTCCTTTTCAAAATACTCATTAACAGCTTTCATTTGATACCCATATCGTACAAACATATTCTAGAGTCACCCCTGGTCCACCTTTATGGGGATTTCTCGAAAAGGCGTTCACCTATAGAACTAAAGCCCATTCCCTTTTAAAATACTCATTATAACCTTTCATTTGATACCCATATCGTACAAACACATTCTAGAGTCAGCCCTGGTCCACCTTTATGGCGATATCCCTAAATGGCGTCCATCCATAGAACTATGGCCTACTCTCTCTTAAAATACTCTTTAATACCTTCCATTTGATACACATGTCATACAACCACATTCCAGGGTTACCCTAGGTTCATTTTTCTACATGGTGATTTTCCTTATTTTGTCTCCATAGCTCTCAACTGAGTATGTAATGTTCGGTTACACCCGAACTTAGCCTTCCTTACTTGTTTCTTGTAAACAAGTTTTAAAGGCTGGAATATTGTGTCAGGAATTGTGTTTCTCTGTTCGTTTATTATTCTACCGTCGAATGTTTTCTGTTTGTAGATTTCCATGTTTTCGTGTACGTTGAAACGCGGCCTTTTGCTTGTATGTGAAGGACCCTAACTGTTTTATTTATGTTTGCTTTCGACCATGTGATTCGCGGAGTTAGAATCTGGGATAATGTTTGGATTCCGTGTTTTTGTTTTAATCTCTAAGGTTTTCTCTGAACCTCGTTCTTATTTAACGTCCTATTTGTCCTATGTAACTTTGTTGGTATCCGCAGGTAAGCTTGTGGACACCGTGGCTGCTAAACGGATCCTCTGAGTTAGTGTTAGTTCTTAGTTTTCGCCCTAGATTGTTCGATGTTTTGAACGCTGCGTTAATGCTGTATTTTTTAAAGAAGTGTGCCAATTTATATGTTGCTTTTCCAGTATATGTCATAGTCGTCCAAGCGTTATTATTTTCTTATGGGTGATTTGTGGTATTATGTATGATTGTGTCTGTGGCCGTTGGCTATATATGTCATAGTTAAATATTTTGGCAACTTTATCAATATTTATCGGGAGGTCTAAATAGTTGATTGCTGCGTCTTTTTCTGTTTCCATTGTCAATTTTATATTTCGGTGCTGCTTTTTGAGGTACTTCAGTACAAGCTCTTCGTTACTAGTAGTTTAAACGCTTATTATGTCATCCACGTATCTAGCATAAAATGACATGCCTAATTTTGACTTCAGCTCCTGTATGTACTTTTCTTCCAGATTTTGCATGAACACTTCCATAAGAATGGCTGGTGTGGGGTTTCCTATTCCAAGAATGTTTGTGTGTCTATATATTTTATTGTTGAATTGAAAATAGTTTTGACGAAAAGTAGTTTTAGCGTATTTGTGATTTGCATATTTTTCAATTTGTTTTTTATATTATGAATTATTTTTGAGCTAACTATGTCCAAAGTCTCCGATAGTGGTATTGATAGGTATAAATCTTTTATGGCAAAAGATGCCAAATTTCTGTTCTTTGTTATCCCACTTTTTACTCAAGTTATCGTGTTAATGGACTGACGGACATGGCTAAATCAGAACTTTAATTGATGGTGATAGTATGGTTACATGGAGGTCTGATTATCGAATCCTTTATGCCATTACGTATTACCATTATCCAAACAAAGTTGTAATACCCTTGTCTGAAATATCTTCTTTATTTTGCATATAATGAAAAATATTTCTGGTTGTTTCAAAAATTCATATACATATGCACTATATTCCTAGAAATTTATATTCTGTACTCACTTAATAAATTTTTTTATGGTAAATGAGTAATGAGAATGTCAAGTAATATTTTATAAAGCTTTATGTACTTACGAAGTAACTTGCGAATATATTCACTTGAAGACATGCAAGCAATGTCACATGAGCTACATACCATATGATTACATTTCGAAAATGTGTATGGTTACTTCAAAACACAATGTGAGGTTTTATTGCCTGCCTGATTTTTTAAAATTTATATACTCATATGCTTAAGTTGGCACATTTCTTATTATTTGAAAATATTTAAATGACTGCGTGCAGTTCAATTTTTTTGCTCGTGACCTCGTGTAATGCCAGAGCCGCTTCCCTCCACTTTTTCCAAGCTGAATTGGCTGATTTATTTTCTTCATGCTTCAATCTAATACACTTCCTTCCGTTAGCTCTGCTGCTTTGCTTTACGCAAATTATAGACCAGAGTAGATGATAGGAAATTTTTATTATTGGCGGCCATAATTTTGCAAAGCTTTCACACATACATATATAATTTTGCACAGTGATTTTCCTATTTTCTAACTCTGTTACGCCGTTATGCCATTATTCATGCGTTTATTCTACGTTTACTGTTAAAACGGGTTTTTATTTATGTTTTTTTTGTGTGTTTGTTTATACCCTCCTGTGTGTTTGTAGTTTACTGCTTGTCTCAAAGCAGTTTTGCAAAACATATGACTTTTTCGTAAATGTTTTTTGGGTTCGGGTTTACAGTCCAATAAATCAGAAAAACGCCTTTTTTATTATTGGATTGTAAACCCGAAACCAAAAAACATTTACAATAAATAAAGAAAACAGTCGGTAGTACAAAAAATATGACTTTTTCGATTGAAAAAATGCTACTTGAACTTTTAAAAGAAAATGAAACCCGCGGGCTGGGGTGTACGTGGGATCTATCGCCCTCAATTTATCATTTGATAATTAAAGTGATTATAAAGCCTTTCCTTTACTTTGGAGCCCTTCTTTGGTGAAAAGCCACACAAAAAAGAACTTAACTCTAAACATTTGTGTGGATATGCAGGATATTAACGCTTTTCATTTTGGGTGCTTCCTTATACATGGCCTCGGTCTACCTATGTTTGCCATTAATCGACTTAGGTTCCCCCTATGGTCTGCGCAGTTTTCTCGTAGGCTCCATGAAAACGTTCTGAGAAGGCAAGTTTGCTATCTAGCCTCACTAAGAGGTATTTTGTGAAGCTGCGTGTTTATATTGGCTGTTCCCCAAACGTCATATTGATTATAGTGGGAACTCTTCTCTTCGTGAGGATGATGGTCTTAGTTTTCGCTGTGGCAAGCTGAAGTCCTTCTATTTATAATTTGCATAACTTGGTTTAATGTAAGTTGCGCCAGTTCATATTTCCTTTCTGTAACTACGGCAGCCATGTTGTCTGCGAAAACGACAATGAAAGTGCTTTCTGGCATGTGCAGGCAAAGAAGGCTTTCAAACAAAGCATTCCAGAGGATCCTTTAATCGATCCCTAGACTACTCCACCTATTATTCTCACACTTCTCTGACTTGTTTGATTTGTGTTGTACTTGAGCCAGCGATCTTCAAGATAATCCCTTTAAGGGGATATATTGATGGAGTGTTTAGCGCGTCAAGCATGTCGTCCCACCTGACAGAGTAGAAGGCATTTTTCACAGCTGACCAGTAACCGCATTTGTAACCGCGCCTATGGCATTTTATATAGAGTGGCCTTTTCGGAATCCATGCACGGATCTCTTCCATTCTCAGTGGCTGCTATTAGTCGTTACTTAAGGGGGATTTTCATAATTTTCCCGGGCCGGTCGAAAAGACGACGGGGAGTTCGGGTCTCTTTTGCCTTTCGGGATTAGCACGAGGTGCGCTATTTCCATATTGTTGGAAAGATCCTGGCTTTCAGGCATTTGTTATACAGTCAGTCTTATTGCCTTATTGCTTTTGCTGGTATCCCGTCCGGGCCTGACAAATCGATATCAAGCCGATAATACTTTGATTAACCCCGATAAAAAAACGATAAACTTTCTACACCAAATTTAAAACTTTCCGATAACCATTCTACGACTTTTTTTATTACACATGGATAATTTTTCGATAAGTTATTGAAAACTTTTTCAAAGTAAATCGAAAAAAATCGATAATTTTTTATTGAACTCATAAACTTTCCATAGTACACCGATAAATTTTCCATAGCTCATCGATAAGTTTTCGATAACAAATCGGAATTTTTTGACGACATACCAATAATTCGTTTACAAATAATCTGAAGCTCGTTGGTAACCGTAGCAATCGATACCAAACTTATAACACTTCGATAACAAATCTCGTCTACACCTCGTCGATAGTATCTTACACAAACTTCCTTTATTTCTGTTCCCTTTAAGTATTGTTATAATAATATATATTTAATTGTGTCGATTATCAGCAGCAGCGTATATATCGTTTGGTTTTAGTTTTTCTTGGACTTTCTCAATAATTTGTTGAATTTTTAGCTTTTGAAATATTTAACTCATTTTGCGCTACATTAAACGTTGTATCTTATAGAAGTTTGGCAGGCGCAGCTTCAAGCATGCAAATAGGAATGTACATACATAAATAGCATACCGCCTTCCGCTGCGCTTCCCGCTCTCATGCAGCTACTTTCATATATTTTCATACACAATAATTCATGCAAGGATTTTCTTAGCTATTTCTTATTTTAGTTTGTGGCCAAGCTTAGTTTCTAGATACTAACACATAAACATATTTCGAAACCTACCCTGTAAAAATCGTTGGATCCTGTGGTCCACTTGTGTCATACTGGAGTACTCCATGGATTACTCTGATGTAATGCTGAGCTGGAGTATACGGTCTATTCCTAGGACATCGCGATGTTAATTGGACCATGTTTTTTGTATGAATTGTGGTTAATTTTGGAGCATTCTTTTGCTCCATAGCGAGTACTCCATACATGCATGCATGGAGTACTCGCGATTTTTGCAGGGTACAAATAAGTATGACTGAGTTTGTGCAAATTTTTGTGTGATGCAAATGTTTCATAGATACCCAATCGGAATTTTTGTTAGGTTCCACGGATGTGTGTATTATTGCTATATAAACTCAGCGTTTTTTTGGAGTCCTGAACATCGGCAGAGAAAGTGTTGAATTGACTCCTCCTTCTTCTCATACTGACAGCTTCTGCAGGGGGAGCTTTTTGGTGTGCGCCACCTTCGGCAGCGGAGTGGCCTTTGATGATACTTGTAAGTACTCTCACTGCATATTTGTTAAGCTTGCGAAGCACGCTACTTCCCTTCCTATACAAATATGGCTATAAAGACCTTGAGACCTCGAAATCATCGCAATTTGTCCACAGCAAGTCCGCTGCATCCGTTGCCGTTATGTCCATTTCGAAAACTTTCCTAGACATCTCATCGGAAAATTTGTTCCCTTAAATATCACTCTCCCTTGTACTCAGGAGACATTTAGGTGTTTTATGAGCGCCAGCGAGGCTCGGCACCTTCAACCGATAACTGACTTTACCACGTAGCATCCAAATACCTTTAAAGCCGCGTGGCTGTCGACAAAAGTCGTTACATTGATGTCTGGTACCATACTAACTTGAAGCATAGACCCCCGCCTGGAGGAAACTACATGAGTAAAGAAGTCGTTAATATTGGTTTACTTGCAGATGATTTGAATGCATTCCAGCTCTAGCTCATCCTTCTCTTTTTGAGCCTTTGTGTCAATTGTAATGCCCCTAGCCAAACCTATTTTATGTTATGCACCTTGAAACCAAAACGCACCGTAATATTGTCGGTGTCGGACGTTAGTTCAGTTGCAATTTCGTTTAATCTTCCCCTTGTCAAATCATCTAATATCGTCACGTGCCCGTTTTCCGTTCATTTACACAGTCCTTAGTTCATGCCGAATGTTTTCTGCAGGTGAAGTATGCTGCCAGGGCCTTCTTTGACCTCACATCAATGTTCATTTTCCAGCTTAATTTGGAATTGAGTATCATGCCAAGATATTTGGCTTTATATGAAAAATTTTTCGCTGCTGTTTGCCTCCGCAAGATTAAGGAAGGAATAGTTGCCCTTTTTGTTTAGCCATACAAGTTTCGTTTTTGTTGGGTTCACCACAAGCCCATTTTGCCTGGCCTATCGTGAAATGCCGCAAAATGCCGTATTCATGAGCTTGCTATTCGTTGGTACGAGCTTTCCTGCGATCATAACCATCGGCGTATGCGACTATCGTCGTTGCTTTCACAGTAAGAATTTCTTAAATTTCATTAGCCACCATCATCCGACGAAGAGGCGACAGCACGCCGCCATGAGGTGTGCCTCTACTGGCTATTGTAAAAACTGTGAAGTCTTTGATTTCATGCCGCATAAGTGCCATATTGAGGGCTTCTGTTTGAATGTGGTTGAAGGTACTTTCAATATCGTGGAAGGCTTCTCAGGTATATTCCTTGTACCACAATCATTTCGCGATAGCGCTAAATATCTCGTGAAGGGATTCTCAACTGATTTGCCATTCCGGTATGCGTGCTGAGCTTCGTCCGTCCTGCATATATTTGCGTTCCCTCTTCCATGCAGCTAACTCGCCAGTGTTTTAAGGATAAAGGAGGAGATGCTCATTGGCTTGTAGTATTTACCTTCTAAGTGGTTTAGTTTCCTTGCCATTAAGTGAAGGTATTGTGAGGCCATGATAAAACTAGTCATGTATTTAATAGATTTGACGTCTTACTGGGTAGTATCTTACGTATGCTGCTTACCAAATTACATTTACTATTTCATATTTGCAATAAAATTTTTGAATTATTATTTGCTCTAACACATTTTATAGGCATTATTATGCGCGCAGCCTGATTTTGCCTTATTTCACGCAAAATTTACAGCAATTGCCGTGCACATATACTTATGCATAAATATTTGAAATTTATCAACACGCGCGCTTCTTTGTGTGCAATGTGCAATGTCTTGTAAGATAAACTGCAAGTGAAACCAATAATAAAATATAATCACTATCTATGCAATTTTATAATACTGACTGGTGGCAAGTAGTCTTCGCAGACATAGGCAGTGCTTTCAAGAATGTCTTTAAACGGTCGGTCATGGATGGTCTTATAACCATTGAAGTACATCACGCCATAGCCAAATCGGCTGTATGCTAAATAACATTTAGATTAACTCGCAGTAGGAGTTGTATGCGGTATCAGTGGGCAGGAGCACGCCGCAGGATGGGGTATTATCACCAATGCTGAGGGCGCTGGCTATCAACCAACTGCTAGGGCGGTTTGACGAGCGACCCGTCACGCTTAAGGCGTACGCAGATGGCGTAGCAATTGCCATTAGTGGAAATTAAAAAATATTAGCTCTTTGAGGATCGGGCCTTCAGGGTATACATACCAGGGAATCTAGTGTCGCGTTGACCGCCAACGCATAGAAAACGGATATGGTCTTGTTTACAAATAGGTACAAGGACTCTAGTTGGATAGAGGCCAGAAAGTGTGAACCTGCAATAGAAACCTTGCACAAAATATCTGGAAATCATTCTAAACATTATGTTGTCATAGAAGCTGTGTATGGAGAAGAGAATACAGGGGAGTCTATCGCACGCTCTTTCTCTCATTGTGTTTACAAAAACGAATCTTCTTCAAAATATTAAAAAGGTATGCCGGCTATCGATTCTATCATCTGCACCATATTTTCTTCCGTAGACCTGGTGGCGAAGAGCATAGCGTTAACAACTGCAATAAGGCTTAGTGCCTCGGTAAAATTTGAGCGCAAATCAAACGTCGACATTAGTATAGTATATTCACTTACTAGACGAACCGACTACCTTATTCCGTACCTGCGCTTTGATGGGGCTGTTAGAGTCACAATAGAGGCCGACGATTAGCTCAAGGGACCCCACATGGCAGACGAAGCTATACACGTGTACACCGATGGTTCCAAAGTATTGGATAGAGTTGGGTCTGCGATATTTTGTAATGATCCGGAAATAAACAGATCTTTAAAGCTGCCAGTACACTGTAGTGTTTTAAAAATGAAAGCAATTGCCATTAACCAAAGCAGTAGAAACACTAAAAAAATATTCGCATAAACTGCAGACGCGTCAGCTTTATATTGACAGCTATTCATCTATTAAAACAACAATTACGCATAGCCTAACATACTAAAGTGTGTTAGAGTGTAGGAAAGCCCTGGAAAGATTCGGGATAGGGCAAATCATATATCTATATTTGGTCCCTATAAATATGGGAATAGATGGGAGTGATGATGAACTAGCTTAAAAAGCCGGATCCATCGAAGGTTTCTCTGTAGATATAACAGACAGATTGGGCGAGATTAAGAGAAGGTGATAGTTCCACATGATCGACCAAGCGGGAAAGGAGTGGATACAAGCGCGGGGCCGTCAAGTGTCGAAAATAATATGTAGGTCTTACAACCTAACACTAACAAAGTTACTCTTATAATTAATAAAAAAGAACTTCAGACTCATGACAGGTATTCTGAATGGACAATACCTTCTGGCGGCAGATGCCTTTAATTTAGGCGTGGTCAGTGATTGCCAATATAGGAAGTGCGCGTTGGAGGAGTAAACGACCGCAGAACTTTGTACTCATGCCTTGCACTCGCCAGGCTAAACTCCAAACATGAGGAGTGATGCAGTCGTCAGATCTAGAAACAGAAAAAGGCAAAGGTCCCAAAAAGCTTCTTGTATTTGACAAAAGGACGAAGTTATTTCATAACACAGGTTCCGGTAGTATTTTTCAGTTTGGTCAGTCAATTCAGCCTAGGCTAGCGTGCTTGTTAATGAGTTGTTTCTTAAAATCAAATTATCAGACTTCCTGAGAAAGGCGTGAGAGGGTCGAAACGCATAGGAGGGAAAAAGCAAAATTTAACTTTGTCTTTAAATTACTCGACTGAAAGTCTCCATCAAAGCAAACATTTTTTCTTGAGTATTCTTACTTTAAGCCACTCCCTTTGCATAGGCAGGTGGGGGTATACCGTACTAGATAAGGTTAGGTTAGGTGTTAACTGCCCAGTTAGGGGAAGCTCACTTGGACAGCGAGCCGGTCCGTTAGAATACCACATTAAATAACGCTGATGTAAGCCATAGCTACTTAGAGGATCGTTGCGTAGGAACGGTATAGTTTCGAATGAAAACCTTGTATAAATTAAAGGGAGTCGAGACCGAAATTCTTTCGGCTAATTTTTGAAAAAGCTTGGCAATCAAGCATAAAGTGACTCGATAATTCCTCTTTATCATCCTCTATACAGCTGCAGCAGGACAGAGTTTCCAGTATATTGAAATGTACCGCAATGATTTCCATTGGAACTTGACTGCCAAAACTCCAATTACCCTTGATAGATGAGCCTTATTGAGCTCATTAATTTCGGCAGATCTCCTGCCATCAACTTCCGACCATAAGGATCGTGCTTCCCTATATTAGGTGGTATCCGCCCAACGCTTGCTAAGAAATATCTCTGCACGAGCAGACCACAGGTAGCCAGCGAACTACTAAAATCTCTACAGCCACCTTCATCTGGTTTAATTATTCCGATGTGGGGCCCAGATAATCTAAATCATAAAATAGTTCGATACAATTGCAAGCGAGGTCAGGCACATCCAGAGCACCCTTAATCGTATTATAATTCCTCTCAAGGCCTTGCAAGCCGCTTGGCTAACTGAGTAGATATTGAATTCCCTAAACCTTGTAGGACTGGATAATATTTTAGCCACCGTATACATAATCGCGGCATTCGGCTTAGAAAACGCTACCGTGATCAACCAACTTAAACTTGCGGCTTATGTCTAGCTCTTTCCAAAATAACATATTTAACTATATCAGAATGTAACAACGTGGACCCAAAGAGTTTACCTATCAACCGTCTAAATGACTATAACCACGTTCAAATTGAGTTTCCACCTCAGTTGTTATACTCATATGAGAGAATCATATATTCATTGTTATAAAGGGGATTTTCTTTAATACTGGGAAATCATTTCTCAAGCACCAAAAATCAGCACCAGCGATGCTGTGGTGAAATATGGTGAGTAAGAAATAATTGAAGAAGGATTGAAGCAGAGGAGAAGACGAAATCAAAGATATAGAATTTCCTTGAGCGAATGAGCGTAAATATATTCTTTTATTTTTTTTTTTAGTTATCAAAGTACGTTTAAAGAAACTAAAAAAAATATGTATATACAGTTGCTTATACTTCTATATCAAATCTCATAAGTCGTGACAAAGAAAATAAGCGTTCAAGTGATGAAAATCAAATACAAATGAAAATATGTAAGGAAGAACATATTGCACAAGCATAGAAATCCTTTGAGAATTGCACCATTTTCATATAAACATTCAAACGGCACGCATACATACATACATATAGAGAGAATAGCAAAAAATCACAATGATTCATATAAACAACCAACGATAGGAAGTGACATTAAGGGTGATATGTGTGTGTATGTGTGCGTGCATTCAAAGGCGAGAAGTTCATTTTATTCGTTTGGAAATTTGTGACACCGAACAGCAAAAAACTAAACCAAAACCAACCAAACAAAAATGGAAAAAGTGTGCTAACATTATGAAAGAGAATTGGAACGCAGCGAAAGCGGTAAAAGCGGGTGAAAGGCAAATACTGAACACAAAACTATGCAAGAACATTGAGCCGACTATACAATCGTTTTTCGTATTGTTGGTGTGCGAAGCTTGAAGCGAATGTATTTGTGTATGCACAAGGGAATCCCAACAGGCCACAAAGTTAAAGCAAAAGCATAAAACGAAACACAGAGGAAGAAGAATCACGCTGATAGGATAGACAAAAATATAGAATATATACACACACACGCAAACACATTGGGTCGCAAAACAAACGAGGCAAGCAAGTCTCATATTTTGGATCAGTAATGCCAATTGCGATGACTCTTGTGCTGCTTGCATTCGTTATGGAGTCGGCACGAAATCGATTAACGAAAGGATTCAAAATTCTACAACAGGAACATAAATATACAAAAACATACCAAATACACAATAGCATGCCTTGCAATGATAACTAACTAAGCAGCCAACCGTTAAGGTTGACGATGGTAACGAAGGCGACAACAAACGATGATGAAAGTTACCTTCAACAATTTTAATAGTGTATGCAGTATTTTTATGTATGTGTGTGTATGGGTAATAGCGTATAGCAACAACTTTTTCTAGTTTCATGTAGTTGAAATTGCGAAACACTGTATATTGGGTAACGGTATGTACAAATAGTTTGTTGTGTGCAACGCAATTTATTCGAATTTGAGCAAAAGAGAGAGCGTAAGCGTTTAAAGACGCAAGTGAGAATGAGTGCGAGAATTCGTAAATATTTAATGAGTAAACTAGCTTTGGGTGAGTCTCTGAGGTGAGGAAAGATAGAGAGAGAGAGAGAGAGCGAGCGAGCTATGTGTATTGTTATGTCCATTTTGATAATACGGAGCGCAGCTAAGTTTGTTGTTTGCAAAATTTTGGAAAAAAAATCGTTCTTAAAAAACTACGCAATTCTAAACTTTTTATTATTATAACTTATTTCCTTTTTTTATTGTATTATTAAAACTTATTTCGCAATATTCTATATAACAAATAAAAAAATTTTGAATTATAACCTTACACAAATTTCGAAGACCGTTATTTCGAAATTTTTCGATATTCGATTTGTGCTGCTTGCATTTACCAGCTAACAACAATACAAATAGCGATTAGTTCTCATTTGTTTTTGGATTTGTTCAAAATACTGTTGCGTCTCTTTGCTTTAAACGACCCAGCAGCTACTCGCTACTTTAAACGAGCCACTGTATATTTGTTGATAAGTAGTGCGTCGTTGACGTTAGCTGCTGCCATCGTTCCTAAAGCAGTTGACGATGAACGGTATTACACGCGCAGCAGCATGACTGGCTGCTGACCGCCTCATACTAGACATACTTATGTGTATGTATGTTTTTTAACTTGGCTAACGACAATTTTGCAATTTTAGCCAATGCATTGCGTTTCAGTAAGAAAAGCGTCGCCTAACGGTTTAGTACGTACGCTTTGCGTTTTAAGTTGGGGTAATTTTTGCGGGTTGTTCGTGCTTTCGTAGTTATCAATTCACACTGGTATCTCAACGAAACGAAAAAAAAAATACATGAATTGAAAATAATTACTACTATTAAAATCAAACGTACTTAACTGAAACAAAACGCAATCTAATATTGTTAGCAAGAAAAAAATTTAATGATAGCACGAAAATTATTATTTGAGCTATTTTTTGGTTTATTCGCAGTCCTATGCGGCATTTTGTACACATATACATACATACATATATACAACTTTATGTGAGAAAGTGTTTGTTTGCATTATTTAATGGCGGAAATGAAGCCATTAAGACAATAAACTAGCAACAAGACGCTGTACAAGATTGAATTGCATTGTTTTTGAAAGGCGAAGATCGAGATAATTTTTTTTTTAATTATATAAATTAAATTTTTGGTGAAAAAAATTAAATAACATAGTGCGTTTAAGTGTGAGCAAATTTTATTGACACAAATTTTAACACTTTCCAAAATTTTGGTTTATTTGCTTTTTGTTCAAACTGCGTGAAGATTTTTTGTTTATAATTAAAAGAAATTCCAATATTTATAGCTTATCTTTGGAGAAGTTTACTTAAAATTTTCAAATAGTGTTGTTATACGTGAAAACATTTGTAAAAGCCAAAGGGGTAAAGGACGAGTTTTATTAGTTCATTGTCAGCCACTTTTCTTATATATTTGGATGAAAAAAATATAAAGGACGTGCATAAATAGGTACACATGTATACCATGTGTTTTTAATCCAAATTGTATGCAATACTTTTAGGGTTACTCGGAAGAACTTAATTATTTACATTGAATTTTCTTGTAGCGCTTTATTAGCACTGCTTCCATTATTTCACCATAATACCGATATTATTTACTGGTATCTTATTAACAAGACAGGTTAGAAATGCATCGATAAAAAATCCAATACCAATTATCAAGTTCTGTTGAAAGAGCTTAAATATATTCCACACAATTTAGATTAAAACACATAGTATACATATATAGCTAATTGTGTTAAAAAAAAGCTGCAAAAGGGCAACATTTAGAGACAAATTATACCTTAATATGGCTTAGGAAATTGAAGCTTTTGCAACAGTTCGAGTTCAAAACTCAGCTCATGAAAACCAAGCTGATGAACACTTTAAATTCAGAAACCACCCACATTCCAATATTTTTTGGAATATATGTTTTGCGTCATAAAAGCAATCAACCTTCAAAATTTCATTAGCTTAGCGATATTCGTTTTAGAATTTTTAAATGTTTTCCATTTTTATAAATTTTCGATATCGAAAACGTGGGCGGGGTTATTGTCCGATTTCACTAATTTTCAATACCAATTTATTCTGGGTCCAGGTAAGCCCGTATGCCGGACTTGGTGAAGATATCTCAATGTTTTCTCAAGTTATCGTATTAAAGAACGGGCAGACGGAGGAACAGACGGACGGACATGGCTTAATCAAATCTTTTTTGATTCTGATGATTTTATAACTGTAAAACCAACCGTTATCCAATCAAAGTAAAATACCCTGTGTACAATTACAGCTGGGTATAAAAATAAAAAAAATGTAACGTACACGCACTGGTATCCGTCTTTTCACGAGGTATGTTGCTATGTAATTGATTGGGTGTTTTACAAAAACCAAGCGCTTATCCGCTAATTTCTTATTCTAAATATTTTTATAAAACCGTATAAAAACTCATTAAATATTACTTATATTATTTCGGTTGAATACAAGTAAAAACCTTAAAAACTCTTTTTTTTTTGGTGGAAGTTAATTTCAACAGCTTATAAAAGTAAAAAAAATTAGAAAAGTGATATTTTAGAGAAAAGTCTGAAGAAAAAAGTTTTATATTATTCTCCTTATAAGGAATAAGCTTACACTTTCAAATGGCGACTTAAAAAATGGAGTGTTATTTTTCTTTTCTTAAAGTTTCGTTAGTATAAACCTAAAACAGAAACTTGATTTTTCTTTTCCTGTTAAAAAATATTTCCAAAAATATCATTGTCTTACAAATCTAGACGAACGAGTTTTTCTTTATTCATGCGGAAAATGTTTTACACATTGTTTTTGTTGTTTTTCCCATACAGCTGTTTTTTCTTATGTTATTCTTGCTGGCGTTTCAATTGCTATTAATTTTGTCGCCACTAATTTAACAAAGAATGTTTCGAAATTTCCGGATGCATAACCACTTCCTTAAATATTAAAAAAAATTTATTTCTATTTTTCCAAAAGTGAAATAAGTTCCATCATCTTTTTTTTCCTTTTTTTATAATTTTTTTTTCATTTTTTTATTTTTTAATACCAGTACGAGTATTTATTTTTATCAAAATTTTTTTAGAACAAAAAAAAATTAAAAAGCAGTATGAGCCTGTCGCGCTAAGCGAATAAAAATAAATATTGTTGATATAATAATCAACAGCGGAAGCATTGCTTATAACGCATTGATAAAAATCCAATGTTACTAATAAAGTTCTGTTGAACGCGCCTAATAGTATTCCACACAATTTGGATCAAAAAAATTTATTTTATACGCACTAAAGTGTATAAAACAAGGAATAGTAAAAAAAGCAAGGCACTCACATCGCGAGCTAGATAGAAACATCTTCCTCTACACCAGAATGAATGCAGAAATTTCTGAGTTCAATACTCACCTCCCACGAATCTAGCTGATGCCGAAGTGGAACTCGGAAACATATCTTAGTAACATAGCCGTGTGCAAAGTTTGAAATCTTTCTCTAATCCAATACTTAGTATATTTAAAAAAAAGTTTGCTTACTAAAAAGTTTAATTAAAAATATGTTCTGCAAATATTTTTTCACATAATGTTTCTTATTTTTATTTATTTTTGAAGTATGTTTAATGAGCTTGAGGCCGTTAAAAGAATTAAAACCGCAATGTTTTACCTTTAATAATTATTTATTTGTTTTACTGGGTAAGCATTTCTTAAAAAATATTTTTCTAATTTGTTAGCCATTTTAACTTTTTTGAATGATGACCAATGACTTTCTTCAGTTAACTTACCCAAAAAACGAGTGGCCCAAGCAGGATACCTTGGACTTTAGACCACATTTAATTTTTGTTTACTTATCAGGTTTATTTGAATTTGTTGTGTGGCTAATAAATAAAATTTAAGCTGCTAGTCAGAGTTAGATCCGAAAGTGGAAAGCGTACATCGAGGAGCAAGTACAGAAGTCCTGCATGCAAGGCGATGTTTTGTTAGAAAGGGGGACTCAGGCCAAAGGTGGTAATATACTTGGTCCTGTAGGTCCCTTCCGGCCAATTTGTTGGGAAAATCAAGAGGAGCACGACGCAAATTGGAAGAGAAGCTCGGCCTTAGATCTCTTCGGAGGTTATCGCGCCTTACATTTTTTTTTTTTTTTATGAGGGCTGGAATCTAGTTGCATTCGCTAGATATTTCACGTCATTGAAAGTGCCGCCATACTGGAGTGTGTTGCAAACAGAAGCTCTCGCGATTTGGCAGCAAGCAGCACTAAACATGTAAGCTGCATCCCGCACTAGATCAAAGCAAGCAATTTATAACTGCGTTAACTAATACTTATAATGCCCATTATATGGGTTCCGCGCGTATAGAAATCGAAGGAAATGAGACGGCTATTGAACTGAACAGCGGAAAGGCTGAGAGAATAACCAGCGACGAAATATACTTACCCTGGGGATAGCCTTTTGGGGGATATCCGGAATTTTTACGTGAAAAAAGGTCAGCAAAAGTGGGCAAGCAACACTGGCTCTGCAATTTCTGGGCTGACACCAATAAACGTACAGCGGTCTGCACTGGTTATTGAGCAACAGGCGCGCATAACGAACAAACAGATATTTCATATAATGAAATCCGCACAAGTTTCTGAGCATTTTGTGTTTAAATGCCTGGCTCTAGCCTGTTTGATATACTTCGGAAGCCCCTTTTTTGGAAAATCTGTGTAGATTATGGGACATATGTAGGTTGGAATGAGTTTTATGGCATCGAAACGCCTTTTCAATGGCTAATTAGGCGACCAGGGTTGCAGCCATTATAACTATCTACCAAAAAATACACACGCAAGTTAAGTTAACGCACCGCTAACCGCGTTTTTAAGTTATATGGATATGTTTGCCCGTAGTTGGCGGGCTTTTGATAAAACAAAGTGCTTATTTTAAATATCTTATTGATTTAAAAACTAATTGTTATACCGCTATTAAATATAATTTTAGCAATATTTTCTCTGTAATCTTTTGCTGTGTAAAACATTTTATTAATTTAGCATTAATTTCTGCTTGTGGAATCGCTATTCATTTATTATAATCTTAGCTCTAAGCATCATTGACTTATCAAAATCAGTGTTATATTTTACAAGTTTAATGATAATAATATCATTAAACATTTAGTTCAAGGAATAGAAAATAATTCAAAGCTGCGAAAAAACCAATGCTTAGTTTAAACGTAGGACTAATTTTAATAACAGTGTGATGAGTAAATTTTTTGAAAATAACAAAGCGCTTAATTTAAAATTTCAAGTAATTAAAATTTATCGAATAAGTGTAATAAAATTTTGATGCAAAACAATCGTACTTCTTACGCTGCCGGACTAATAAAAAGTATGGAATATAAATTGCGAAAATACAAAGTTCTTGATTGATGATATTGTAAAATTCGTGTCTCTAAATTAACAACAAAAAAATAGTTATGATTAACAAAAATAAGTAAAATGAAACCCTTACTATAAATTTTCTTAATTAATCCAAAAGTATTTGAACAAATTATTTTAGTTTAAAATAATTGAATAAATAAGTGTGATTATTTATTATTAGTTGTGATCAGTTATTAGATACAACAGCATTGTTTTTATTTGCTTTTAATTCCGGTTATCTTATAACAGAAAATGTATTAAAGCTATGTTAATATATTCACGTTTTATAAATAAAAATCATAACTATATTTGTAATTAATGCATGTCAGTGATTAATGAAAATAATTAAAAAATCTCTGCATTCAAAATTTATTTAAACTTATTTATTTAAAATTTAAGTAATCAACCAAAAATAATTTCGAAATAATAATGCATGTTTAACTTAAATATTCCTTATATAGATATTAATAATCATTAATTTAATGAGAAATTAGTTCAAAAGGCCAAAGAAAATAGTTAGTAATTATAATGAATAATAAATTTATTCAATCCAATCTCAGTCAATATCTAAAAATATTTAAGGTAACAAAAATTGTTTTGCAATTACGTTTGCTTTTGTTTGAAAAATAGCCTAATGGATGTAAATTTTTTAGGTAATAAACAACGAGTTAAAGGGAATCAATTATCATTTTAAATAACTCAATATATAGTGTACAAAATAAATATAATCAAAATAACTGATTAAAAAATAATATTTTTTTAAATAATAAAAATATAAAATAATTCACTAAATCTGTTAATTTATTAATTAATTAAAGAATATAAAATTCGAAAAAATAACAAGCAAATTGTATAAATTGAAAAAATTATTGTTTATTTAATTCATTGACTAACTAAGTATCGCTAATGTCTGACTAATCAAAGCTGAATTTGAATACATTTTAAAAAGTCAAAAATCTATTTCGCGCAGCATTTTTTATTATAAATTATTTTCTATTTTTGATAGGTCATATTTTTTAATAGAGTTATAAAATTGGTTTTTACTATTTTCCACCAATCTCATGTTTTAGAGTTTTTAGAAGTCTTTTAGTTTTTAAATTTACGTAATTTATCCTTCGATTCCTACATTTGTTCCTAAACAGAAATCCTACTCGATTAATTGAAAACGAGCACAGC
Source organism: Eurosta solidaginis (assembly GCF_040869045.1). NCBI lineage: Eukaryota > Metazoa > Arthropoda > Insecta > Diptera > Tephritidae > Eurosta > Eurosta solidaginis. The sequence goes on along the minus strand of NC_090319.1, from coordinate 334,165,191 downwards.
CCCAAAAAGGGTATACAAAAAGAACTGTTCATTTTTAGTTTTGAGCTTATTAGGCTGGTTAAGTTCTGGCCGCCTTTAACGTTTTGCATGGATTTTCGAATTTTCCGTAAACATTTTTACAGCAGAATTTGACTTAAAGCGGTGGCGTTTTTTTTTTTTTTTTGTTTGATTACAAATTCATTGCAATTTTGGGCAGTCTGTTTTACTTTTTTACAATAAGCTTACGTTTAAAATAAATAAAAAAAAAAATACTTGGCATGATTAACCTCCAAGCTTCTCTTTAAATTTTAGTCGTGCTTCTTTTACGTTTTACTACAAATTGGCTTAGCCGCACCAAAAATTTTGGTGCCGACTCCGAAGGGCATCTCTATGACAGATGAATTTTCACTGAGAAGCTTTCCATGACAGAAGTACACTTAGAGTGTTTCTGAAATGACTGCAGTGTAGCCTTAACAACTGCGAAGCTCAGGGCTCGGGGCAGCTTGAGCGCAGACCATACGGCGTTATCAATTACAGGACGAACAGACTATCCCATTCTCAATCTGCGCTTCGAGGGAGATCTTAAAGCCACAACAGAGTTGGTTGATTGGTGCAAGTGTGCTCAAATGGCGGATGGGGCAATACATGCCTACACAGATGGTTCAAAAGTAGTAGAAGGAGTAGGGGATGTGGTATACTGTGCTGAACCGGACATACGTAGATCCTAAAAGCTGCCAGATTACTGTAGCGTTTTCCATGCGGAAGCATTAGCCGTAACCAAAGCAGTAGAAACACCGGGAGAGAATAGCTTAAACTACAGCCGTGTTAACCTTTATATTGACAGCCAAGTAGCAACTAATACAATAATATCGCATAACACAGCATCCAAAAGTGTACCAGAGTGTAAGCAATTCCTGGAAAGAGTCGGGACGGGGAAAAGCATACACCTATATAGGGTCCCAGGGTATATGGGAATAGATGGGAATGAAAAAGCAGATGAACAAGCTAAAAAGGGCGCATCCCTTGAATGTCTGCTCCATAGACGTCCCAAATAGATTAGGCGAGATTAAAATAAGGTGAGAGTTGTACATGATCTGCCGAGCGGAAAAGGCGTGGACCCAAAGGGGCTGTAATGTGTCGATAAGTGGCATAGGTGTTGGGAAGCTGCTAGTATTTAACAAGAGGATGGTCCTCACGGGCCAACTAGTTTAACATGTCCTAAAGAAATCAAAAATTAACTATAAAGTATCATAAAGTCTAAAAGTTTAATAAATTAAGCCACAAAAGCAGCAAACGTGAATTTATGAACAAAGAAATTAAAAGTCTTTGGACGCTCAAAAATATTTGTGTTAAGTGAATAAAGTAAAAGTTACAGCTTTCCTAGTCAATGCAGTGTTGTACATTTTTTTACAATATTTTTTTTTTTTAATGTATTTTAATTTTTTTTTTTTAAATTCTTAACAAATGCGCTCTAAAAAACAATGCTACCTTAACAAACTTTAACTCAATAATGACAATTTGTGAGTGGTCGTGCCCATTTAATGGGGCGAAGTACTGTTAATACAACAACAACTCAAACATAAATAAAAAATTTTAAAATTAGCACGCGTAGTTGGCCAAAAACGCATACGAATTTAATTTGATTTTATGACCTCGATTGATAAATAACTTGGCAAAGGCCAAGGCGTATACGTAACATTTTTTTTGTAAGCCAAACAACTTCCTTCCGGTTGAATGACCGTATAAGTAAAATCGTTGCCATGTTGTTGCACTGAACATAGAAAAACACATACATGTAGGCATATGTGTGTATGTATATATGGATATAGAAAAATATACTATTATAAAAAGCGCTCTTATATACAAAAGTTTATATAAGTATATTTGCGACACGCTAGAAATGTGAAAGTGACTTGAAGAAAATAAGTAAACGAAAAAGCGAAGGCGGCGAAAGATCGAGTGCAAAAAAAAAAAAAGCAGAAAAAACAACCAGCAAATACAGTTGAAAGAAGAAAAATGTACAAGAAAAAGCATGTGAACTCATATATGCTTTAAATATATATGTATGTATATGGGGCTACATATATGCTGTTAGATATGTAGATATATGCTTATATATATAGAACTCGAGCAAACCGAGTGCCGCTTACAAGGAATTTTGTGTATGCAATGCTAGTTGCAAGTCAAGTTAACTCCCAAAACTAAGCAACCAGCTTCTTTCTTCTCAACAGGCAAGTGAGTTAAGCGACTGCAGCAAACTGAAAGAAAAGTGAAAATTCTATTGTAGAACAAATTTTAGTGCGAATATACATACATGAAATAGTTTTCGAAAAAATAAATTGCGAAAATAGTAAAAACAAAACGGTGCAATGCTAAAATTGTCATTATAAATCTAATGCCGCAGACAGTTTGCAAACGGCTATAAGGCGCAGCAAAAGCAGTAATACTTTTACATATGCATATGTATGTGTATGTATAAAACAAAAGAAGGTGGCACTGAGACAATTGGAGTAGAGGCATCAGCAGCAGCCGTAGACGACAACAGATTTTCCACTCAAAGTGTTATAAATTAACGTACGACGACCTTTGCAAAAGTTCAAATAACAAGCAAAAACAAAGGCAACAGTTAACGTCCACAATATACTTACACCCACACAAGCACACAAAAAAAAATATAACTATCTAACTAAAAAAAGGAAAGTGAAGTAGTAACGAAAATTTTAAGCTACATATTCACCTTGGAAGCTAAAGTTACACACACACACGCTGCTATAATAATCGTATAATAGTTGCTTTTGCCGGCATTTGTTGACACTCTTTTATGCTAAAAAAGAAGAAGAAGAAGACAAGGAAGAAGAGGAAGATAAATCAATAAGAACAAATGTACAAGTTCAAGAAAATACACATACATATTTACATGCTTATGACATACATACACACATAAAAGTAAATTTGAATAGTGAATATTATAATCAAACACGCAAATACACACACATAAATGCACTTATAAAACGGCATAAATTCAAAGTGTTAAATAGCAGTTTTTTTTTTTTAATTGTATTATTAAATCAAAAAAAAAAAAGAATAATAATTTAACAGAATAGTAAAAACGTCCAGACGCGCCAAAATCTACCAGCCAACAAACAAGTCACTGGCCTCTGTCATCTCGCGCGTCACATCATCAGCAGTCATATAGACTACATTGTTTTCACAACGGTCTATTACTTTGTGTATGCAGCACCAACTAAAGCAGTGAAGAGGCTCTCATTCGCATACAAATTTGCCGAGAGCGCTTTCAAGTTTCGAACAGCTTATAGTGTTCCTGCTTGCTTGCTTTTACTCATCTCAGTTCAGCTCAATTCAGCCCATACCACAAAAAGCCGACAAAATTCATTCGCAAATTATGTTGGCCATGTCAACATTGATGATGCCAGCACCCACCATTGCAATGGGGGCGCCACAGATTACTATGGGTCCACATAAGCCACCGGAAACAAAATTGCTTGCCATACATCCGGCAGCTGTTGCTGCTAATGGTGGCAATGGTGGTGGCCAACAATCGCATCTACAACACAACGGTCAACATCCGCAGTCACAGCAGCCGCAACAACAACAGCTGGTAACTTCAAATCATCATCAGCAACAACAACAGCAGCAGCATCAGCAACAACAGTCACATCAAACACAACAACAGCAAATCTCTGCTGGCAATAATAGCAGCAACAAACCAGGTGAGTGAACTGTTGTATATACATAAGATGAAGCGTCGTTGATGTAAATAGTTTGTATGCTCAATACGGTCACCAAAAATTATATGAATTTTGCTGTATTTTTCTCTGCTACCACCTTTTTATACCTTTCATGAAAATGAAATGGTATATTAATTTCGTCACGAAACCCAAAATTGTAAGTCCTTAAAGGAAAATAGATAGACCCACCATTAATTATACCGAAATAATCAGGTTGAAGAGCTGAGTTGATCTAGCCATGTCCGTCTGTCCATCTGTCCTTCTGTCCGTCTGTCCATCTGTCCGTCTCTCCGTCTGTCTGTTTGTATGCAAACTAGTCCCTCAATTTTTGAAATATCTTGATAAAATTTGGTGAGCGGGTGAATTTGGGTGTCCGATTAGACATTTCTCGGAACCGGCCGGATCGGACTACTATAGCATATATCCTCCATACAACCGATTTTTCAGAAAAAGAGGATTTTTGTAATATCTTACTCAATTTAACAGATTGAAGCTTCAAACTCCGCCATATAATTTCGTATATTGCACATATTGTTGCCTGAGAAAATTAATGAGATCGGTCGTATATATAGTATATATCCCCACAACCGATTGTTCAGATAAGGAACTTTTCGTAATTACTGCCCTATTTTAAGAGCTAGAGCCTTCAAATTTCAACGAATGCTTACGTATATAGCATATATTGTTGTCTGAAAAAATCATAGAGATCGGTTGTATATATAGTATATATCTCATACAACCGATTGTTCAGATAAGAAACTTTGCGCAATTTCTACCCCATTTTAACAGCTAGAAGCTTCAAATTTCACTATATGCTTACGTGTATAGCATATATTGTTGTCTGAAAAAATCATAGAGATCGGTGTTACGTATATTATATACCCCATATAAACTCTATTTTTTTGCCCCTTTTTACGGCTAGAAGCTTCAAAATTCATAAAATTTCATCAAAGAGTTACGTTTACGTCATATATTGTTGAAATACCTGATTCGTAGTCATAGTTTTTAGACGCAGATCACAAAAACCTAAAACTTTGCATCCTCACATGAAGTACCTACCTATTTTTTATTTTATATTTATCTTAAAAATCGTTTAGGTATGTAGATCTGTTCACTAGATATTTCTTATCTTATACATCCGATTATTCGGAGATTACGAACGGGATAAGATTATTGTTCAGCCCATTCATGAAAGGTATAACGTCTTCGGCATAGCCGAAGACAGTCCCGTTCTTACTTGTTTCTTTTTTGCTATGAAAATAATAAAATGTATTTGTTTGTATTGAGATTTGCTTTGAGCCAGCTGATGCCAATAAAGGCGGTGTAAGCAAGTGTGGAAAAGTAGCCACAGTTATAGTCTTTGCAAACAGACACATTGCTATTTTCATCTGCCTGTCACCCACTGAAGCGTTTTGGTGTCATTGATATTGCGACTTTTCTGCTTTTGCATAGTTTTCCTAGAGCTTCAACTTTGACACTAACTTGTTGCGATATTCAGTTGCCAAGCGCTAGCGTTTCGGGCAGGCTGTGTAATGCATGGGAATACAGAGATGTTATTATTCTACTCTTGTTTCATTTCTTTAGTAAGTTTGTCTACAAAGGTTGTCTACACTCCCTGTAAAGAATAGGAATAAGGGAAAGCATAGGTCCATATTGCGTTCCGAGGCGTTGGGAATAAATGGAAATATAAAACCGGGTGAGATCTGAAAAGCGAGCACCCCGCGAAGCTTGCTTCATAGACATCCAAGTCAGCAAAATCTTAGACTCAACAAGTTACTCCTATCAACAAAAAGAGAGGACTGTAGACTGATGACGGGTATTCTGGCGGGACACTGCATTCTGGTTTCATATGCGTTTAAATTAGGCCTAGTAGTTATTGTAGATGTAGGAAGTAAGGGTTGGAGAAGGAAGCGATAGCGTTCGCTCTGTGCTTCGCCCTGCGCTTGCTGAGCTAAGACTACAGCCATAAGGAATGTTGAAGCTGTCAGATCTTGAAGCAGCAAGCGGCAAAGGCCTCAGAATGTTTGGTGTATTCGCCAAGAGGAAAAAGATTTTTCATAACGTAGATTCTAGTTTTTGATTATGTTTTTCAGTTTTGTCGTTAAAAAAACGTATTGTAACAAAACGGACTCATTAAATCTAGGTGAGTTCCTCATGGACCAGCAAGGTTACCTTAACCTAAGCTAGCTTTCGTCTACACAGTTATTATTCCCAATGTGTACTTGGGATATTATAACTTTCATTGTATAATGGTAGTAAGTAATGGCATTAAAGAATCGAGATAGATGTAGATATCTATATACTCAAATTATCAGCATCAACAAAAAAACATTATAGCCTTTGGGTGAAAATTGAGACATTTGCTGACTCACTGCTTGTATTTAGAAGAAGAAAATTTTAAAGCCTCTAAGCCATAAATCCTAAGAAGTAGAAGATGTCATAATGATGTTCGGGAGGGAGGGTGTCCCCATTAACTGTATAAAAATTAACAAAATCTGTTCGTCAACCACGCCCACTTAAAAACAATGTTTTCTAATTCTAATGGTAACAAAAATTCAACAGCCTTGCGATATGTAATTAAATTTTACTGATACAAGGCGGACCCGTGTGCATCTTGCGCAACAAATATAAAAGTATCATATCAAATATCAACAGAAATCAGCTGTTCTTTCAATCAAACATCTACAAAATTATATGCGCTTGCGTTGCCAAATGGCGAATGTTAGCAACTGCCGGTAATGCAGTCTTAGTTATAATCGAATATTCACAATAGTGCCATAATACAAATAGACTCTTTTGTGTGCTCACAATCGTTTATTTTTAACGAATTATTCTAATAAAATATAGCTAAACAAAAGCACTATGACTAATAATGCACAAAGCTCGCTAATAGCATGAGTCCCCATATTTACAACCACAACCTTATTTATAGATTTGGATTCCAAATAAAAGCAATAAAGAGACCTGTACATTAAAACAGCAATTAGAAATAAAATATAAGATTTCGTCATATTTGGGATGATGTGTTTTACCACATTACAAAAATTTTAAAATAAATACAAATTTTGAATAATGGGCGTTGCAACGCCATCATTTTATAAAAGATAACTTTAACGTTAGTATCATTTCGCAATTTTACGCAATTACAGCTTTTAGTATTATATTTAAATCTGAAGAAAATTCGTTAACGACCACGTCCACGTTTTCGACAAAAAGGTGCTTACACCATAATAGTTATATTATTGCAAAGTATGAAGGTTTAAAAACTATAGTAAACGGTTCTGCGATACGTTCAAACTTTTCAATACCAAAGTCGAATAACAAGCGGCAAATTTTAACGAAATTTGGTACAAACCCTGTTTCCATGACAATAACCGTTTAATAGCTGCTTACGACAGGCGATATTTGTTTGTGTATAAGTATCACATTATAGCTTTTTTATAATCACAGCTTAGTGATATTACAAATTTATGAGACCTCACTTTGGGTATATATTTTTTGGTTTCCCCCGAAATTTAGAGATAGATAATAGACTTCCCTACCTCCACTTGTAGTATGCATTCACGTTTTTGTACCAAGGCTTTATATTACGTTGTCATATACATATTTACTTGTTAATAATATATTGTCGATCTCTGTTTAGTGGCTTGAAGTTTTCGGTTATAAATTAGTGGTGACCTTATACAAATATATATATATATATATATTTTCTTTGCTATAATATAATACTTGGCATGAAAAGCATATTTATGTACATACGCATTCTATAGTAAATTTATCTGAGTTAATATTTTTGTTTTTGGCATATTATTGCACATTTTAAAGATAAAACGTGATAAACTCATAAAAATTATTTATATCATGTCAGTTATAGATTTAGTTTTCGGTCTTTCTTGCAATTTATTTATAATGGTTTGAAAAGTATTTTATAAACTTAGAGAATGCCCTGGCATAAATTAATAGCAGTATTCTGAAAAATCCTCTCAAAAATTTCTCTAAATGGGCCAATTTGCATTGTCTTAATTGCATTGAAGTACATCCAGTCACATGCAGATGGAGCGGCTGCATGTTAAAGCGCAGGAAAACCGCTTCAAAATGGGGGTTGTATGAGGTCACGAAATAAGTGAAGAGGAGCAGCCACAGGGCGGGGTATCATCACTTCTGCTGTAAACTCTGATTTACAACCTACTGCTCAGGTGTTTCGATGTTGGCCCCTTCAATTTCACGGCGTACGCACACTACGTCTTATGCCCTGTTGACCGCCACCGCGACAAGATAGATATGGTCTTGTTAACTAAGTTGTACAAGGTCCCAATCTGGACCATGCCTAACATAGGAGGGATGACCCAACATGAGAAACCTTGCACAAAATATGTAGAATCTTTCGAGATAGTAAGCTGTCGTGAAAACTCAACGTAGAGGAGAAAGTGAAGAACGCATCGACGGCACTTTATGCATGTAAACAAATGCTGGGGTGCACATGAAACCTACAGCGGACTCTCTCTTATTGGGTATTTACAGCAATTGTAAGGCTTGTCCTATATTATGAAGCCCTTGTTTGATGAACAGCCACACAAAAAAGAGCCTAGCTCAAATAATTAAGAATAGTCTGCAGGCTATCAATGTTTAACACTGCAGTATTGGAAGGAGTATGATCAGCGGTGTACCGTGCTACTCCGAAAACAAATATATCCAATATGCTACCAGATCAATGGCGGCTCAAACTGCAGCCGCATAATACCTTTTATTTACAGCCAAGCAGCAATTAAGGCAATATTAACATTATATTTAACAGCCTTTAGAGAGTAAAAAACCGTATATGGAATAGGGAGAAGCGTATCTCAATTTTGGGTTCTAGGGCGTATGTGAATAGATGGGCGTGACAAAGCGGATGAGTTGAGTGAAACTAGGAGTAAGCGGTCGTTGCACATTATGGAGCAAACAGGAAATGCATGTATCCAAGCGCGTGGCTATAACCATTTGGAAGTCATATGTAGGTACGTTAGATTACAAAGTTACTCTTATCATTAAGAGAATATACTGTAGGCTTATGATGAGATTCTGATTGAGCACTGCCATCTGGTTTTACTTGCTTTTAGATAAGGGCTACTCAATGGCAGAAGATGTGAGAAATGTGGGTTAGAAGAAAAACCGATAGATTATTTTTTGTAATCGTGCCCTGCGCTTGCCAGGATAAGACTCTAGGTATAAGGAGTGATACAGCTATAAGATCTAGAAGCAGCAGGTGGCATAGATCTTTAAAAACTTCTAGTATTTTCTAAGATAAGGGAGGTATTTTATAACAAGTCCTGGCTTCCGATAGGGTTATTTCAGTTTAGTCGTTAAATAAACTTCTGGTATCACTAGCTCAGTCTGTCCATATAAGGTCGTAATGGACAGGACTAGCCAGTTCGACCTTATATAACCTAGTCATATACAATAAACATGCAAAAGATGTTTGAGTAACTTCTATAAAGATGCGACTCTATATAAAATTCAAATACACAGCACTGATAAAAAAACTTGAAAAAAACATAATAAACAACAAAATATAAGAAAATCTAAACAAATAAACAACAGGCAAATTAAACCAAAACCCCAAATGATGGTCGTTAAGTCGAGGAACTTTCGAAACATTAGGGTAACAAATTAACATTTGTGTAGAAAAGTACTTGTTTTGAAATGCTGTGTTGTTTTTACTTTTGTTGTGCAAAAAGGTAATAAATTTCATAACTTATGAACAAATTTAATTATTAGTAAAAGTGAAAATGTCTACACTTTAGTTAGAGGTGATTTTGGAATCTTTATTGTTTGTTGAAGTACGTACACAACGTACGTTAAGAGTATAAACTTGTTAACTCAAATGCACAAATTTTGATTGTCAACTCAAAAACCCTTTATATGTTTAACTGAAATTGTAAGAAGCAATCTCTATTTAAGACTACTACACTTTGCTTACAGCCACTTGCTTTTATCATCTAATCTCTTTGATGTGTTTGCACGGTCTCCACCGAAGTACCTCACAAAATTTCTCTTTTGGTTAAAACTGAATTTAACAGGTTTACACTCCAAGCCTTTGACCTAACGAAAATATGAGTGTATAACGAAGCAACAAATAAGTTTCAAAAGATAACAAAACAATAGCAAACTATAACAAAAACAATGTTTCTAAGACAACCTCTGTTAAGCATCGTTTAAATATTTCTCATGGGTTAACCAACGAAGTGGCTTAAGTGTCGACTGAGCGTCCATTTTAAGCCATAGTAGCAAATTATGTACATACAGCGATATACTAGAAAATTTTTATAACGGTAATAGAAGTGGAAAAGGCTAGGCAACCGCTTGTCAAGTCAGCAGACAAATTTCACTTTGGACTACCAACTGACGTATATAGAGATGGTGTTAACGTTGATGTTATACCAAATTGGCAGGATAAAGTGAAGTTTGTGCTTGTGGTTGGAAATTGAAATACTGCGATATGAGGATATCAGTTTGCGAAAAACTATAGGAGACTACTGAGCACTAAATTGTCGCCAAGAGCTTTCCCTAGATATGAGAACTTGCAAAAATTTGTAATTGATATATGAATATGTATCGCAGCGAACATAAAAAGTATCACAGTTTTCGTGATTCGGAGAAAGAACAGTTTTTTATAATTTTATTATTTTTTATTTAAGTGGACTGTACTTTATTTTATTTTTTTTATACTCAGTTGAGCAGAGCTCACAGAGTATATTAAGTTTGATTGGATAGCGGTTGGTTGTACATATATAAAGGAATCGAGATAGATATAGACTTCCATATATCAAAATAATCAGGATCGAAAAACATTTTGATTGAGCCATGTCCGTCCGTCCGTCCGTCCGTCCGTTAACACGATAACTTGAGTAAATTTTGATAATTCATTACAAAAGACAGCTAAAGCGACGAAACTTGGTAGATGAGTTGAACTTATGACGCAGAATAGAAAATTAGTAAAATTTTCGACAATGGGCGTGGCACCGCCCACTTTTAAAAGAAGGTAATTTAAAATTTTGCAAGCTGTAATTTGGCAGTCGTTGAAGATATCATGATGAAATTTAGCAGGAACGTTACTTCTATTACTATATTTACGCTAAATAAAAATTAGCAAAATCGGAGAAGGACCCACTTTTAAAAAAAATTTTTTTTTAAAGTAAAATTTTAACAAAAAATTTAATATCTTTACAGTATATAAGTAAATTATGTCAACATTCAACTCCAGTAATGATATGGTGCAACAAAATACAAAGATAAAAGAAAATTTCAAAATGGGCGTGGCTCCGCCCTTTTTCATTTAATTTGTCTAGGATACTTTTAACGCCATAAGTCGAACAAAAATTAACCAATCCTTTTGAAATTTGGTAGGTGCATAGATTTTATGACGTTAACTGTTTTCTGTGAAAATGGGCGAAATCGGTTGATGCCACGCCCAGTTTTTATACACAGTCGTCCATCTGTCCTTCCGCATGGCCGTTAACACGATAACTTGAGCAAAAATCGACATATCTTTAATGAATTTAGTTCACGTGCTTACTTGAACTCACTTTATCTTGGTATGAAAAATGAACGAAATCCGACAATGACCACGCCCACTTTTTCGATATCGAAAATTACGAAAAATGAAAAAATGCCATAATTCTATACCAAATACAAAAAAAGGGATGAAACATGGTAAGGTAATTGTATTGTTTTATTGAAGCGAAATATAACTTTAGAAAAAACTTTATAAAATGGTTGTGACACCTACCATATTAAGTAGAAGAAAATGAAAAGTTCTGCAGGGCGAATTAAAAAACCCTTAAAATCTTGGTAGGTATTACATATATAAATAAATTAGCGGTATCAAACAGATGATGTTCTGGGTCACCCTGGTCCACATTTTGGTCGATATCTGGAAAACGCCTTCACACCACTCCCTTTTAAAACTCTCACTAATACCTTTCATTTGAAACCCATATCGTACAAACTCATTCTAGAGTCACCCCTGGTCCACCTTTATTGCGATACCTCGAAAAGGCGTCCACCTATAGAACTAAGGCCCACTCCCTTTTAAAATACTCATTAACTCCTTTCGTTTGATACCCATATTGCACACACGAATTCTAGAGTCACCCCTGGCTCACCTTTATGGCGATATCTCGAAACGGCGTTCACCTGTGGAACTAAGGATTACTCCCTTTTAAAATACTCATTAACACCTTTCTTTTGATACCCATATTGTACAAACAAATTCTAGGGTCACCCCTGCTCCACCTTTATGGCGATATCTCGAAACGGCGTCCACCTATGGAACTCAGGATTACTCCCTTCTAAAATACTCAATAACACCTTTCTTTTGATACCCATATAGTACAAACAAATTCTAGGGTCACCCCTGGTCCACCTTTATGGCGATATCTCGAAACGGCGTCCACCTATAGAACTAAGGCCCACTCCCTTTTAAAATACTCATTAACACCTTTCGTTTGATGCCCATATTGTACAAACAAATTCTAGGGTCACCCCTGGTCCACCTTTATGGCGATATCTCGAAACGGCGTCCACCTATGGAACTGACGATTACTCCCTTTTAAAATACTCATTAACACCTTTCATTTGATACCCATATCGTACAAACGCGTTCTACAGTCACCCCTGGTCCACCTTTATGGCGATATCTCGAAAATGCGACCACCTATACAACAACCACCACTCCCTTTCAAAACCCTCATTAATACCTTTAATTTGATACCCATATCGTACAAACATATTCTAGAGTCACCCCTGGTCCACCTTTATGGCGATATTTCGAAACGGCGTCCACCTATAGAACTAAGGCCCCCTCCCTTTTAAAATACTCATTAACACCTTTCTTTTGATACCCATATTGTACAAACAAATTCTAGGGTCACCCCTGGTCCACCTTTATAGCGATATCACAAAACGGCGTCCACCTATGAAACTAACGATTACTCCCTTTTAAAATACTCATTAACACCTTTCATTTGATACCCATATTGTACAAACATATTCTAGAGTCAACCCTGATCCACCTTTATGGCTATATCCCTAAATGGCGTTCACCTATAGAACTATGGCCCACTCCCTTATAAAATACTCTTTAATGCACATCATTTGATACACATTCCAGGGTTCCCTCGGTTCATTTTCCTACATGGTTATTTTCCCTTATGTTGTCACCATAGCTCTCAACTGAGTATGTAATGTTCGGTTACACCCGAACTTAACCTTCCTTACTTGTTCTTGTATAAAAAGAGAGGATGTTAAGCATCTGTTACAATTAATTTTATTTTTTTCCTTTGGACATTGGGGCAGCGCTCTGACCTCAAGTGGCCCATTGAAACCAGGTTAATGCTATGTTTACACCCCGCAATACCGCCGTTACGCATAATGTCATGGTGGGGGAAATGCGATTTAGTCGCTACTGCTTCGCATGCGCTATTCTCTGCGCTCCCTTTCGGCGTGCATCAATCGCGTTATTACTACAAACGCCATTTTACTCAATGTAGTCCAACATTGAATGTCTATGCACATTAAAGGAACTTAATTCCTACTGGAGGACTCCTCGCCAAAAAATCTGTGTACAAAGAGCCTTTCGCTCTGAAAACGAGGGTAATGAAACAATACGTGTTCTGCGTTTTCTAATTCGGTGGGAGAGAGTGGTTAGAAAGATTCTTCCTCTATCCTACGCATATGTATATATGTATGTACTCCTTGAAAATGCCGTGCCCACTCAATATCTGCGTGAGATGGTAGCTAAGTTCGCTTCCGATCGCATTATTTTAGTATATTCCTAACTAACATGAAGGACCAGCGCCCTTTCCTCGATTCTTCCCAACGTGGTTGCCACCTAACACTTGTTCATGATCTTGCGCTTTTCTTGGCATCTTCTGTCTGGTCTCCCGATTCCAATGTCCAAATAGCTGATCTGAAAGCCATTTCTCTTGAAAGAAGATCAACTTTGATTTTCCGAGATAAAAAAAGAATCGCGTCGTCGAACACCGTCTGAAAAGCACTTGCTATTCGTGTAGCAGGAAATCGGTAAGCTATTACTATATCTCTTTAGCGGTCGTTTAAGGTCCGTATCACACTGGTGCTGCGCATAATATTATCGAGCTAGTTACGTTAGACAATGGCTCATGGGCATCTTCGCCTGGACCATTGTTGTTGGGCATTATTCGCATAAGGGCTCCACTGACTTTATAAACTTTCTCTCATTTTTAACACAAAGGCATACATCGCATTTTAAAGCATTGGGCCAAGAACAGATCGCTGAGGCACGCCGCCAGAGAAGGTTTACTTTCTAAGTCCATCACTAGTATCAAATGGAGTACTATGTCGCTAAAATAGCTACCAATTATTCTTCGTGTCGTTATCTGTACCCGACAGTATTAAAAGCACTTCTAGTATCCATAATAATCAGCGCACAGAGCTTCCTTTTACTTTGACCCAAGGTTATGACTCCATGAGCTATACTGACAAATGTTTGTATTGCATCTGCATCTATTACACCTTTTTTTGGTATTTAATGGCGGTGAACACTTGTGGCTCTGAGTATTGTTTGCGTGGTGAGGCACCTCATTTTTCTATGAAAAGTACAGCGTTGGGCGAAAAACTTTTCAACAAAGTCTTTAGAATATTTCACTAACTAGTTGAGAATTACAAGCGCATTCAATAGTTAATGAACCAAAGAAAGAAAAATGTCCATAGTTTAAGTAACTTAAACAAAAAGAGCAATTGTAATTTTTATAAAATTTGGTCACTTAAATTCTTCTTTTATTTATTTTCGTTGCTTTAAGGCAAATTAAATTAGAACTTTATAAAAAAGGCGTGTATGGGAATTTGCCAAACTTTCACTCGAAGACATTTTTGCTCATTCTGTGTGCCTCAAGTGAGTCAATATCTCTTTGTGGTCTTCAATGAACCATTTACTCTCTTTGGTGAAACTTAAGAGGAGTGAGAGATCCACTATCCCAATCTCTTCCAGGCTGTCAAAAAATCGGGAGCCGAGAAATCTGAGTCGCTTTTTTTGCCATGCTGGCCGTCGGCAGATAATCTGATTATTCGGCTACATTTTCCTTTCATCCTGACTGCATCTGCAGAGGGAGCTTGTTGTATGTGCCAATGGGTCGTTAGAACTTCGAGACCTCGCATTAATTCCGGTAGGTTCACATCAAGTCCGTTGCCTTAATCTCACCTTACTTGATATTCCTCAAGAGATAATTCGGCGATGCTCATATGGAGCTATTTGCCTCGCTTGTGTCCAGTGCATAAGTCAGGGAGTCGGTGCATTAGACTTACCTTAATCGCTTTGACTAAATTTCAGCTTCATTTTTGATCAGTTCCATTTTTGATTTTTAGCCGTCTGTGTAGATTGCAATGCTCCAATATCTCTCTACGCCTTACCCGCATTTCTTAATATCTTATATACTGCACCTGAAAGTGCATCCGAAGGTCAATGGTGATTCTGTTAAATCGTCCGCTCGTTATGTTATCAAATATTGTCACGTGCCCGTATTTTGTTGATTTTCACATGTTGGATTCTCTTAGTCGTAGAGCTTTTTCTGCGACCAATCCTAAGTGAAAACTTACACTTAATTCTTTCTAAAGTGAGCTGCTCTCTGCGCCTGGCATGGTAGCCCTTGCACCTTCGCAACCGTTTTTTGATTGCTCATTTCATTTTTATCGATTGGATGACTGTATTTTACATGTATTGTACATGCCTTGGATGGTACCATAGTAGGTAGTCCCATTTTCTCCAGAAAAGCCTTGTGCAGATGTGGTCTGCTGCCTGAGCTTTTTTTTTGTTATTAACTCAAGACCTTTTTCCAGCTTAGTTTGGAGTCCAGTGGCATGCTAAGGAAGAGAGACTTCAGACTTCAGAAGAGAGATTTGTGCTGTTTAACTTC
Source organism: Eurosta solidaginis (assembly GCF_040869045.1). Lineage (NCBI taxonomy): Eukaryota > Metazoa > Arthropoda > Insecta > Diptera > Tephritidae > Eurosta > Eurosta solidaginis. The sequence continues at coordinate 334,149,533 of NC_090319.1, read as the reverse complement.
GCTTTTGCTGAACTGGTTCCCAAACTGTTTTGCGCTGTCCATACCGAAATGCCACAAATACTGCACTATGAGTTCGCTAATTGTTAACAGGAAATAATCACTAAATCGTCAGCATATGCGGCTACCCTCGTTCCTTCTGCTGTAACGACTTCTAAATTAACAGTATCCAAAGAAGAGGCGCTGACAGGCCGCGCGAATTAAATCAATGAAAATGTTAACTGCGAGATTCTAAACAACGAGTCTTTATTCCATGAGATCAGCTACACAACTAATTTATTATATTAAAGTAAATTGCTTATTACCTACAAAAATGTACATCGTATGATTATACAGTTAACAAGCATCACACCATTTAACTGCTTAGTTCCATTGGCATCTACTTACTCTAATATATTCACTTACGTACTAATTTGTTGTTATTAAAACTGGTTTACCAAAACTCTCCAATATACAAAAATTCATTACATTGTTGTTTTACGTTCTCCCCAACTTTCATTCATTCATTAACATATAAAAAACGTATTAACATAACAGTGAAATTATGGGAACGAAACAATAACATGTCAAGATTAAGTTATTAACATACCTCACTTTCTTTGATATCTCTGTTAACTTACATTGTACATACATAAGTCATGTTATTAACATATTAACATTGTCATTTTTATTTATACATTGTACATAACTCGCGAGGTCTGCCTTTGTTAGCAACTTTACTTATGGAAAAAACTCTCAAATTTTCGACGACCCTGGGGCATATAATTGAACCATTCAACTATATTAAAGCTTACTTCTTTCAAAGGTTTTCATAAGAAGCAATGAAATTATAGCCTTTAATTTTTATTTTATCTGCGCTACTAATGCGAGTTTCATTGAACTGAACGCTTTTCTAGCTCTAAACAAGTATTAAATTATATCAACTAGCGCACGATTATGCACACACACACAGCCACATACAAGCGTACATGAACGCTTAAAATGAATTGCATTCAGTACTTTGAATTGCTTTAATTTGTTATCGAAATACTTGGTTTTGTGTGCGGCCACTGTCACCAACAACTGATGAATAGCGGTAAATTAGTTTGCAACATACTTCGCCTACCACTACATACACACACACACACACACACATACACAGGACCACGAAATAGCACATTGGTTAGACGAAATCAACCGCTACTTCAAGCGGTAAGCTACGAAAGCGCAGATTTGCTTATTGGATGGTGGAGCTTTAGCAAAGTAAGAACAAAAACAATGAAAACAAGTTACAAGAACAATAGTAAACGTGATAAAATGTGAAACCAACACTTCGCAATGACCAAACTAACAAACTTTAATTTGCTATTTAAGCCGTATCCGATTTCTAGCGCACCACCACCATCACACCAACATCATCAAACTAAAACAGATAACTATTTTTTTGTTGTAGTTGAAGTTTGTTTTTTTGCTTTGAAACGTAAACCCATAGATGATGCCGCGCCATTCAATAGCTTCAAGCGCTCAACACTAAAAGTCCGCTACTAGCTGTTGGCAATTTTATGCTGCAGTGCAAACAAGTACGCGCGTCTATCAACCTCGCCACGTACGTATGTATGCGTATGCGGTTTGATATGCAACACGATCAATGTGAATGCAACGTGAATTTTATTGCGTTTTAAATAGATTTGAAGCCATGTTGGGCGTAGCTAAATGGTTTTAGAACTGAAATCTAAATAAGCACACACAGAAGCACACACCAAAGATTTCATTTGTATATTAGACTATGAAGGGATTCAAATAAGTTAAATGCAATGCAACATACATACACACACATTTTTACCTGCTGCAGAGACATCGAGCTTTCAAATTCAAAATAGACAAACATGTCATAGGATGAGGGGTGAAGGTAGAAAAAATGTCGAACTGACTAGTAGCTTGCCTATGGTCCATCATCAAATCAGTTGCTGAAAATGTTTTTCTTGCTATTCATGATTTTCCTTTCTATTACTGCTGTCTATGTACATACTTGCACACACACAAACAAGCATATCTATTTGTATCTATGTTGAGTTGCATGCTCGTATTGAGTGCAATTTTCAATACAATTATAAACATGCAGATGCTAAGGATGTGATGCCATCATTGAAAGTTCACTTGCAAAACCAAAGCTATGTGGTGATATGGTAAATGGTAGACAAACATGCATATACAAACATACACACATAATACAAATGCAACGCATCTTTAGACATACATACAAACGACTATATATATATGAATAAATACACACACAATCAACAAAGTAGATATGAATGAAAAAGTAAGAAAGCTTATATAGTCTAAATTGTCGGCATTTATTCCTGTTTTGTATGGTTGTAGTGAAATATTCGTACTTATAAACACATATAACCTGCTTTATAGTAATGATAATATGCTTACGATTACGTGTGGAATCTTATTATACCATGCATGTGTTTTAAAGGAATCTAGCGCTTACAATGATAATATAATTGCTGAAAGTTCATATATTCCAAATTCCTGTATACCGCCTACTGAATGTTGTGGAGTTCGTACCGCTTCCCTGGACGGTAGCCAGAAACATCTAAAAATCTACTACAAAAATGTTTCCTGTATGCGCACTAAATCCAATTAATTTTTCAATATGAGTTCGCATGCCGATTACGATATTTTTGTTCTAATGGAGACCTGGCTCAATCCCGAATTTCTGTATGGCGAGTTCTTCGAATCGAATTTGTACAACGTTTACCGTAAGTGATTTTTCAAAAACTGGTCTCTCCAGGGGTGGAGGGGTTTTAGGTGCTATTCGCCGTCATCTCCAATCATCGCTTGTTGTGTTATCCGAGGTGGATTCAATTTTGGATCAACCTTGTGTCTCTGTTCGTCGTTTTTCTGAAATGTTCATTTGCGTCTCATACATTCCACCTTCTAGTATGGATTCTCTCTACAAATCACATGTTGACAACGATAGCTACACTTCTAAAAATGTAAACATTACTGCTCAAATGTACCTCATTGATAATTTCTTAAGTGTCAATTTTTCCAGGAAATCAGCCTCACAAACCAGTTATCGAGAACTCTTGACCTTGTCTTCGTTAACGATAATGTCAGCTGTACTCTTAACGAATGTCTTGACCCGTTGTCGTTCTCATGTTTGCATCACATCCCGCTAACCCTGGATGTGGAATTTTATACCTTTTGTGGTATTCGTACATATGACGATACCCATAGTTTTTCATGTAGACGCGGAAACTTCGATTGGATTTTTCAGGAAGTTTCATCTACTGACTGGGAGTCCTTTTTCTGGGAAAGGATCTTTCTAGTTGTTTCAGCATTTTTTATACTGTTATTAATCAAATTTGTATTGACAATATACCTCGAAAAAAGTGCGTTGTTACAAGATTCCGTGTTATACCAGAAAGCTGAAGCGGCTAAAGAATTTGAGAAATATATTCTTCAAAGACTTCAAACTCATTAAGTCCATGGTCTATAGATCTAAATTCCATCACTATTCAAAAAATTTAAAGTGTTGGGCAAAAGACTCCATAGGAATTTTGTTTGTAGTCCGCGGAGGTCCTCGTTTGGGCTGACTCTTCTATCACCTTTGGCGTTTTAACTTTATCCCTTAAAGATGTTGTGGAAGGAATCCAAAATATAAAATCATATACCTTTACTGATATTGACGGCCTATCGTCTTATCTTTTTAAACATTTTTTGGCATTGATGATCACACTCAAGGCCGTAGAGAGAAAACCGGGCCCAGCACTAAACAATTTACGGGCCACCTATAAAAAAAACCACTAATACATTTGATTAATTTGAATTAATGACATTTCATTCATGAATCATTATTGATGGATTACATCGAAAAAAAATTTTGCCACATCAACTAAATGATTTTTGGACTAAGAGCTGAAAATAAAATTAACATAGAAAATTTACTATTTATAGTATTTTATTGTAACATAGAAATAAAATTCTCTTTTAACAATCACATATTTTTTCAAATAATCTTTTCTATTTATGTATTTTGTAACATTTTAGAATATTTCTGATAAATATAATGATGATTATAAATTTTAGTTATTCAATATAGAAGGTTCGGATATCAAAGAGTGGCTTTTCTTTCTTTTTTCGCTGCAAAATTGCTTATAAAAATTTAACTGTCTTGCCAAAATGAATTCAACACAAAGCGTTGCAAGTACTGAAACTCGCTCTTGAGATGAACACTATATATGAAAGTTTATGATTCTTACAAGGACGCCGAAAGAACGTTCTGCACTAGCTACAGTATCAGGTATAGTGGAAAAGATACGTAAAGCAACACAAATGCTGGGGAATTGTATACAGAATTTGAACATCTGTATGTAGATTAAACTGGGTTGATTTATTTACCGATATCGCGCCATTGATTTTTCGATAGGATTTGGGCTCAAGGAAAAAAGTTCAAAAATTTCGTGCCTGCGAAAATAAAACGGCGAAAGGGTAAATTTTTCGACCAAAATACTCCCCAAAACACAAACAAAATTTTTTTATTTTTTTTTTTTAAAAACGAAAACGTCTCGTTCAAATTTCCCATAGCTGCAAATCGTTCAGTAATGCCAGTGGTTACCGAATCAACGATCACCAAGAATGTATTCTTTTTAAAATCAGACTCTAGATCATCCGTTATCATCTCATTTCCATTATCTTCAAAACGTCTTTTCGATTTTCTCTTTCGAATGTCCGCAAACTTTGGCGAGATGTTCAATTGAATAGCAACTCTTTTGCATCTATTTAAAATTGTCTCCAATTGGTTTTTGATCAACTTCAAATCAGCTTATAAGGCTTCTAGATGGCGCGGTGCCCCCATCAAATTAGAAAACAAAAATTCAGAAACACGTTTTTCAGAAAAAATTAGTCAGAAACCTTTTTCAGAAGGATAAAATTCAGAGGTCAAAACTCAGAAGTCAAAATTCAGAGGCCAAAATACAGAAAGTAATCAGAAGACAGAAAAAACAAAAAATTTTTCTCAAAATCCAGAAACTTTTATTTATTTGGAAGGAATTATGCATAAAGAAAAAGTAGTAAAATCTAAAATTTTTATATTACGTGCAATAGCAAGCATGTAATTAATTAAATCTTTTCGCGTTTATCTTTTTCAAAGGAATTTACAATATTAAAGAAAAACGAAGTCTTTATATTTTATTTTGCGTTTCCGATATGGCTCGGCTCCATTTGAAAATTGGTGCAGTTTTGTTTCTGTTATTGCACGTTCGTATTTTATTTTTATTTAAAAAATAACGGAATAACACACGAATGTAACGCAATCTCAAGACGCAGGGCTAAGTTAATGGGTTCACCATGGCCAGAACATTCCCACATTAAATCCCTCAAGCCAGGAGAACTTCTAGGGTTCATCATGGATGTCGGATGGGATGAGGTGCTGACCAAAGGTCGCAGTGCAATCCTCAATAAATTATTTATCTATCTAACGGAGAAGGAACGAAAGAGTAGTGATTGACTGTGTAAAAACAGGCCAAGCTGTACTACCGCCATCCTGTTATGATTGTTAATGGAGTTCAGAATGGTGGTTGTGATATGCACTTTACGGAAGTCATGCTTATGGCTGGATAACCGAACAATTTCATTTAATTGAGGGAATCATAACGGCTTTAAACATTTTCGTTACTGACTAAATGGATAGTATCGGTAGATACTGGCTGGGTTTCCGGTCTTTCTCTGTTATTTTGGAAAAACATAGGCTTTCAACGACAAGTAGAAAAAATGTCCTAGGCTACTGATGCCCTCATGGCCAAGGTGTTTTAGCATACCCGTATAATCAATGAACTATTCAAAAGCTGGCTAGTATGAATAAACCCACAAAATTCTAGTCAATGAATTAGAATGTTTGCTGACTACTTTGGCTTTTGGTTGCAGGGGAGCTTTCTTGGATTACCATAACCGTTTTATCGTTTAGTTCAGTAAGTAAGCAGCTGCAAGCTACATTTTTAAAAGTCCCCGTAAGGAATATTGCGTTCTCAAAACAAAGGCTGACTTCCAAAAAGTATGATAGATATGCATACATATAATAATGATTTTATGTTTATTTAAGTTAGGGCATAACTAATTTCCATCAAATTTCAAATATATATCAGTCTCTTCAGCTGAGACCATCTCAAATTATTTAGTGCACGTATATTTGTATACCGTTATTTATTTGGATCATGCCTTTCTTGCCGACCTCCATCGCGTTAAGGGGCCCAGAATATATCCGTGGCAGTTGAGTAAGATACCCATTTGATCAAGGGGTTGTGTGCCGCAATTTATAGCTTTTCCAACACATTTGTCAACCCCACCTGCCCGTGGAAAGTCGTGTTTCTTTGATAGCCAAGGATCTGGAAACCCGAAATTCCTCATGGTATTAGAGGGTGTTTATAAAACTTTTACAAAATTATTTTCGAATGAATGAAAACAAGTACTTAGAAAAAGAAAGAGATTGAGCTGATATATTTATGATATTGATGCCTTATGGGTGATCTCCATTGTTAGTCCGTTACAAATATTAATGAAAATCAGGGAGAGAAAAGTATTGACGTTACAATCTACGCCACTCTAATGTGCATAGATACATAAAATGAACGTCAACATGAAAAACAGTTTTGTGAGAAAAATTTTATTTTTATTAAAACTAAAAATTTTACATTCGAAGAAACTTTGCCAATTGCAGCAACATTTGACGAGTATGCAACACGCACGAACGACCACAACAAAATACACCCATACCATAATAATATAACAATGAAAAGAGAATATTCGTATAATAAAAGAAAAGTCGCATAGAGTATAGCACAAATCTACAGCGACAAATACAGAACCTAAAAACCGCACACAACAACAATAAAAAGACACATTGCATTGTAAATTGTACAGTTGAATTGCAATGCCAACTAAAATGTTTATGAAAAAAAAGTAAACATACAGCGCCCACATTTCATAGAATTGCATGAATATAGGGAATACAGGGCGTATGAGTATCATTTTCTATGTCACTGCCAAAATGCCAAATTGAGCAATGAAATGTAAACTTTTCATTTGCGCTGTCAAATTTCGAGGCAAAAAAAAAGTATAAACTAAGCAAGCTGTTTAAAAATAAATAAGTGAAATTTAAGCGGAAAATAAAGAAGATTCAAAAAAAAGACTCATAAAATAAATATGTAAGGACGGGACTGTCTCCGGCTGGACGAAGACTTCATACCTTTCATGAATGGGGCCTCTAGCTCTTAAAATGGGGGAGTAATTATGAAAAGCTTCTTATCTGAACAATCGGTTGTGGGGTATATGCTATATATACGACCGATATCAGCTATTTTTTTTAGACAATAATATGCGCAATATAAGAAAGCATATTGTGAAGTTTGAAGCTTCAATTTTATAAATTGAGGAAAATATTACAAAAATCCTCTTTTCTGAAAAATCGATTATATGGGGGATATGTGTTATAGGGGTCCCATCCGGTCGGTTCCGACAAATTTGTAATCGGACACCTAAATATAGCCGCTTACCAAATTTTATCAAGATATCTCAAAAATCCAGGGACTAGTTTTCATACAAACAGACAGACGGAGAGACGGACATGGCTAAATCAACTCAGCTCTTCATCCTGATCATTTCGGTATACTTAGTGGTGGGTCTATCTATTTTCCTTTAAGGACTTACAACATTGAGATTCGTGACGAAGTTAATATACCATTTAATTTCCATGAAAGGCATAAAAACTAAAATAATATTTGTTCTTGTACAATGTGAATTGGAAGAGGTAACAGCAACCGCTTTCATATACATATGGGATTTTTCAATGTAACGGGACCACACTTTTTTGGGACGCTTTCCGACATCAAACAAGGTACGCCAGTCGCTTCTTCGTTAGGCTAACGGGAGCCCCACCAAGATAATTTAAGTCATCTTCCATCTGGTCCTTCCAGCGGAGTGGTGGCCACCCTTTTTCTCCGCTTCCATAGACGGGTTCCGATAAAAATACATACATTCTTAGCCGAAGCAAAATTTTTTATTCGCATACCATGGCCCAGCCAGCGCAGCCGCTACGTTTTAATTCGCTGGACTATGTTGATGTCTGCATATAGCTCGTACAGCTCATCGTTAAATCTTTTTCAGTACTCGCCATCGCCAACGCGTAGATGTCCATAAATTCTTCGAAGAACTTTTCTCTTGAACGCTCCCAAAGCCGCTTAATCTTCTTTGTCATGTTCCATGCTTCTGCACTATATAGCAGGACGGGTACGATAAGTGATTTGTATGGTATGGTTTTCATTTACCGGGAGATGACTTTACTAGTCCAAAGTAGCTTTTACTTGCAAGAGATGAACTTATGTCACTTATGTTCGGGCCGCAATATTAGTGACGTCAGAGTACGACAGGAATTGTACGCTCTTATAGCATATTGTACCAGATCGGTATAGTCGTGCAACTTGCATAGTTTTCTCCAGCATCAACTTAAAAAAAATCGTACGATAAGAGGCCATCTGTCTGAAACTTCGTTAAGTTTTGGCTCGAAGTGGTCTTTCCTAATTCTTACATAGCTGATGGTGGTGCTCAACGTCATTTTGCACTGCCAGGTAAGTTTTGCGGGGAAACTAAATTCAGACATATGTGGCTCCATTTATTTGCATTTAAAATCATGGAAGAAGTATTGTGTGTCAACTCTTTTCTCGCGGGTTTATTTCAAGACTGTGCACAAAGTGGAAATTTGGTCGATCTGAAGCCGTACAGATAAGGTGTCTTCAGTCGATGCACGATAGGCTTCAATCTTTCTAACAACATGGTTGACAGGACTATATATATAATACCAAGAAGGCTTACTGCACGATAGTTGGCTCAGTTTGCAAGATCCTCCTTCTTGTGGACTGGGCGGAGAAATTCTTACTAAATTTGTCAGACATGCACTCGTCTGACCATATTTTGCAAAGAAGCTGATTCATGCGCCTTACTTACTCCTTGAGGCCATATTTGAGTAGCTCCGCAGGCATCCATCAGTACTCGCGGCTTTGTTATTTTTTAGTCTATTGTTGTTGTTCTCACTTTGTCATAATCGGGTGGGGGACCAATTTTTCCATCATTGGCATTGGGCTCAACATCCCTGGACGGTAACTAGCCATTTTCGGAAGAAAATTGTGCCCTCCATGCTCTTAGTACTATCTGGACATCATTTACAAGACATTCGTTTCCGCTCTTACTAGAGTTTGCCCCGTACCTAAAACCTTCCGTCTGCCGCCAATTTTTGCGAATGCAGCTTTTGACGTCTTACTTCCCTTATGTTTTTTGTTTTTTGGATTTATCCAAGCAGAGATGGGCTCGTATTTTGTATGCGACGAGATAGTGATCCAAGTCGATGTAAGGTCCTCGGAGCGTGTGTATATCTAAAATACTGGATGTATGATGCCATCCGTCTATCTTAACGTTTTCGATCTGATTGCGTGTATTGTGATCGGGGGACAGCCATGTACCATGACGAATTTTTAATCAATCTATCTCAAGCTAACCGGGGAAGTCGATCAGCCTCTATACCTCCTATAATTTTTCTAGGTAAGTTCCTTTTTGAGGGGCACACCACGAATCAAGGACACTATAGAAAAGGATAGACACTGCTAAAAGTTCACAAAGCAATTTGCCGGCCGCTCATGCGTGTCGATAATTTGGTCGCCTGATATATAAAAACATACACTGGGAAATGCTGTGACCTGCCAAAAATGCTGCACTCAGAACTGCCTCGACATGTATTTTTATCACCCCTGAATATCGTCTACATAGTGAGGCAAAAGAGTTCAACATAAAAAGCATACCCTTGCTAGGTCGCACTTTTTTAGACCCGTTATCAATTAACGCTATTCTGCCCTTGCAGATAAAGAAAGCAGACTACCAAAAGAGACACGAGTCACCCTGACCCAATTTTGTTGTGGAACAGTATCGTTAAACTCTTATTTGTCCAGCATCAACTCACGTAAGCGGTGTTGGATCGGTCACACACTTCGCAGATAAGATGAAAAAATGGCATTCCAATGGATCCCACAAGGAAGCCGGCGCATGTGACGTCCTCGACAAACTTGGATACGTACGAGTTTGATTTTGTAATGAAATAAGACGTTTAGCGACTGATAGAAATCGTTGGAGAGCGTTTGACTCCACGCTATGCTCCGACTGGAGCGAAAGCCGTGCTACTGGATGGCTATGGTATTAGATTTAACTTTTGCGATTGTCAACTAGATATTCAATTTTATCAAGGAATATAATAATAATTGCCCATGTTTATAAGAAGACAAATTGAAAGTTTTTTAGGCTGTAAATACTTGTAATCTAGGTGTTCTTTGCCCAGTTAATAACAAGGACGATTCTGGAATATTATATAATTATCGCGGAACCATGTATATCTTAATATATAAAAAACACGCGTCACAACATTCGGCCGCGATGGACTCCTAAACTACTGAACCGATTTTGAATTTTTTTTTAACCCCGTATGTAGTTTGATCTAACTTGAGACATAGGATATGTTACATCTCAGTTTATAGTCGCAATATTATTTTATTGAAAATTTTTTTATTTGTTTATACGTAATAATAAAATATTACGTATACGCAGTGCCACTCATATTTTCAAGTAGTGCGGATATGCTTCCGTGTAATTTCTCGGTGTTTAATTAAACAACCTGCTTATCTGAGAGGGCCCGCTATTTAGATTTTTTTTAATTCAGGAGAGTCTTTAGTTGTGTAGAGGGTAATTTTCATACCCCTGTGTGACTAGGGTCTCGAGAGATAGGCCAAAATGTGAGCCAGTGAATGTCTAGACAGTGTTTATACAATATGGATATCAAATGAAAGCTGTTGATGAGTGCTTTAGTACAGAGTAATATATTATCCAAAGACGGACTGGGACTAGGACTGAGACTCGGAGTGGGACTGGGACTGGGACTGGAATAAAACTCATAGATAGAATGAGGCAAAGATTGAGATAAATGAAGCGAAAAAGACGGAGGGAGGAACGAATAAAAGGATTACGAAAAGTGAAGAAGGGGGAAGGGCAGAGTCAGACGGAAAAAGCTTATTAAAATGTATGCAGATAGGCCAAATTTAGAGAAGGACAACGTCTGCCGGGTCTTCTAGATGCATATGAAATCCTATCAAGCATGTTGAGCGAAAAAATTTCAGCCCACTGTAAATCGGTTGCTTGGACCTTATTAGTGCAGCTTCAAAAAAATCAGCTATTCGTCGATTTCAGAGCCGCGTTCCATAACACAATAACAGCTGCCTATATGCCGCTATGTTGGATTTCAACGTTAAGCAACACCATCAGCTCAGTCAGAATTGGGAAGGACCCCTCCGGGCCTATCGAAACAAAACTAGGTTTCAGACAGGGTGACCAGCTGTAGTGCGATTTCTTTAATTTGATGCCAGAAAAATAATACAGGGTTCGAGAAAAAACTTCTTCGAAATATCTGTGGGCCTCTACGCATTTGCTTAAGCGACTACCGACTAATGTTGAGCTGTACGAGCTCAACGCACACATCAACATAATCCAGCGAATAAAAACACAGCGGCTACGCTGGTTAGGTCAGGTTATGCGAATGAAAGATGATGCTCCGGCAGAGAAAGTATTGGTATCGAAAACCGCTAATAGAAGCAAAGCAAATTCGTGTGACCAATTGACGCCAGTTAACTCAAAAAATGCCACATCTATTTAAGAATAAGAGCCAATTAAGTAAGCAAACAAGTATACAAGGAACAAGTAAGCGTGCCTAATTTCGAGTGTAATCGAACAATTTATAATCAGCGTGAGTTTCAATTGTACAGCCCATTTCAGATAAACTACTTTTTCGAATTTTGTTACAAGGTATTTTTTTTTTGATTGAGGCTCTAGAAATGCTGTGTGGTGCATTCCTAAAATAAATAAATCTTGCTAAGTGAAATATCAATGAAACAAAACTATTTTTTGCTAAGATAGAGATTATTGTTCTAGTCTGCGACCATTTTGAACATCCTTTATATATAAAAGTGGGCATGATCTTTAACCGATCCCACCCATTTTTACCAGAAATAATTCCTGCTGTAAGGAAAATATGTGTACCCAATCTCATAAGGATTCAGTAATTTTTCTTCGAGCAAAGGGTGATGCCACGCCCATTTTAAAAATTTGGATTTTGTTTTGCTTTTTCTTATTACAATTGCACTTGGAAATGAAACAGCATTTGTATGTAGCTCTTTTTTGCAAAGATATAGCTTATCTTTATTTATACACGACCATTTCAAAAATATTTTATATAAAAATGGGCGTGGTTCGAAACCACTTTTGTAATATCTTCAACGGCTTTCGATTTAAACTTTCTAATATTCTTCTTCTAAATGTGGGTTTTGCCACGCCCATATTCCAAGATTTTTTTTGAACTTATGCTTTGCGGCATAAAGCCAATCCGTCCACCAAATTTCATTAGCCTCGCTGTATTCATTTTTGAATTTTCATATTTTTTTAAATTTTCGTTATAAAAAAATTGGGCATGGTTATCGTACGATTTCGCTCATTTTCAATACAAATCTATTGTGTGTTCAGGCAGGTAAGCCCGTGTTCAGAATTTGGCGAAGATGTCTCAATATTTGCGCAACTTATCGTGTTAACGGACGGACATGGCTTAGTCAAATTTTTTTTCGGTACTGATGATTTTGATGTTGTTGTTGTAGCGATAAGGACACTCCCCAAGTCCTTGGAGGGTGTTATCAATGTTGATGGTCCATTGCCTTATGCAGATGCGGTACGTTCCGGTACCAAGCCCGACCACCTCAGGAAAGATTTTGTATGACCACATGCGACCTTCTAGGCTATAACGCCCTCCCACCCCTAGATCCATGAGGAGTTCGGGGTGGCCAAGGCCTCGGCTGTTAATGAAACAGGATTCGGCACGGATAGGTGAGGTTGACAATTGGAGGCGCTATATATTGCGGTGGCTACCCCTTGAATCAGTTTGATATTTTAGTCAGCTCTTACGACTACCGCGGGCATATATGATGATTTTGATATATATCTATCTTGATCCCTTTATACCTGTACAACCAACCGTTATCCAATCAAATTTAATATACTATGTGTGCATTTTACGCTGAGTCTAAATCTGTACTTATTTTTTGAGCACGCCGCCTTTAGATGTCATTGTCTTCAGTTACGTACCACTCAATTTTCTGAATTCGCATATACATACATCGATTTTCGCAATGCCGAAAGCTTCAATTTCGATATCAACAAATGTATACACCGTAGATTTTATGTGAAAGTCGAATAACTTAGATGTCCATCCTCAGAAGCACATAAACTGCACTTAACTAGTATACTCAGCAAAAATTTAACTTTAAGCTGATTATAGGAATCACCTGCTTTATCTAACATTTGGCTTAAGCCCTATAAGCATACGTTAACATGAAAGAAGTAAGCGCATATTTTAGCTAAGTGGAGATTAGGCATGCAGTCTTAACTATTACTAATATGCAAGTAAGAACTATTATTAATTTTTAAAAATAATATTCTTTTTTGGCGACCTTATATTTAAAGAGATTGGTTTTATGCGTACCGGCTCGAGGTCAATATTTTGGTAATAAAAACACCAGTTTTTATTTTTTATTCCGATATATTTCGGTTACACATCGGTAACCGTCTTCAAGGGACTATACAAAACAATGTAAAAACAAATTTTCATACATGTAATATGTCATATATTATAAACATACATACATTTTTGAGTTAAACGTCCGTTCGCGTTGGCGTGGAGTTTTGTACTGTCGATTTTTGTTGTGAGTAAGTGTCTGTACAAGTGAGCGACGTTGATCGTGTCTGTTTTGAAGTTTAGTCGTATGTCTGGTGGTGTATGTATTATGTGTACATTTCAGTGTTAATCTCTTTCTATAGTGATTTTGTTGTTGTAATACTGACGCTTTCTCAAAGTTCGGACAGTGGCCACTAGATGCACAGTGGGCTGTTAGTGTAGTTTTTTGGTTATTTAAATTATGACAATGTTTCATGTCCAATTTGTGTTGTGCTATTCTCGTTTTTAACATCGATTTGGTGGTGCCTACGTAAATACTTCTGCATGCTTCGTAGTTATTGCCATTGCACGGAATTTTGTAAATGACGTTGCTTTTTTCCATAGGAGGTATTATGGACTTGGTTTTGTTGAACATGTTTTTGAGTGTGTTACAGGGTTTATGGGCTATTCTAAATTGTTTATTGTTGTAACAGTTGGACTTGATTAGACGCTCTGAAAGTTGAGGTACGTAGATTACCGATTTAAACGTTTTTGGTGTTACGGATTTTTCTAGATTACCTGCACACATCGATCTTCTTATTAATGTCCTTATAATATTTTCAGGAAAATCATTTAGTTTGAGTAGCGAAAAAATTTCTTGTCTAATTTCTTGATGATAGACATCGTCTGATATCTGTAGCATGCGTCGTATACAGCTCATTGCTGTATTCATAATCATACTCTTCGGGTGTTTAGAGTAAAAATTTATTAGTCGCCCTTACGCAGTTGGTTTCTTATACCATATAAGTTTTAACTGGCTATCTCTTTTTATAACCATAGAGTCTAAATAAGATAGTTTTCCTTCTTCTTCCATTTCTATGGTGAACTTTATGTTTTTATGAAAAGTGTTCAGCGCGTTTAGTGTATTCTGTATTTCATCATGTTTTACAATTGCGAATAAATCGTCCACATATTTTGTCATAATTCTTGGTTTATGCACTAATTTTTCAATCGTATTGTTCAAAAGTTCTTCCATTATAATGTCCGCGATAACTGGAGATGCCGGCGATCCCATGGGCATACCTCTTAATTGTGTATAAACCGTGTCATTGAATTTAAAGTATCTGTTTTCTTCGATACAAAACTTTAATATGTCCATAAATAGTTGTTTGGGCATATTAGTATGTTCTTTTATAATCGTCCATTTATTACGTATGATGTCAAGTGCCATTTGTGTTGGTATACTTGGAAACAATGAAATCACGTCAAAGGAGATGAGTCTTTCATCTTCGCAAATGAAGGTATTATTGATTCTATCTTTAAATTCAAGGGTGTTCTTAACGTTGTATTTGGAGTCAGCCGTGATATTTTTTAAAATATTTATTAGAAATTGGCATAGACCATATGATGGAGAGTTAAAAGCTGAGCAAATCGGCCTGAGAGAAAGTCCTTTCTTGTGGATTTTCGGTAGCCCATAAATCCTGGGCGGTAGTGCCGTCGTTGTCGAGAGTTTGCCTTTTTCCGCCTTCGTGATGCATCCCATTCTGTATAGTTTTTCCACTAAATTGTTGTTCTTCGTTTGTAGCCTTGAGGTGGGATCTTTTCTATTCACTCTGTAAGTCGTCAAGTCATTGAGAATCTCGCTCATTTTATTGTTGTAATCGTCTATCTCCATGGCTACGGGTTTGTTTCCTTTGTCAGATGACAAAATTCGTATGTGGTTATTTTTACTAAGAAATTTCCGCGTTTCGCTACTCAAACTAAATGATTTTCCTGAAAATATTATAAGGACATTAATAAGAAGATCGATGTGTGCAGGTAATCTAGAAAAATCCGTAACACCAAAAACGTTTAAATCGGTAATCTACGTACCTCAACTTTCAGAGCGTCTAATCAAGTCCAACTGTTACAACAATAAACAATTTAGAATAGCCCATAAACCCTGTAACACACTCAAAAACATGTTCAACAAAACCAAGTCCATAATACCTCCTATAAATTCCGTGCAATGGCAATAACTACGAAGCATGCAGAAGTATTTACGTAGGCACCACCAAATCGAAGTTAAAAACGAGAATAGCACAGCACAAATCGGACATGAAACATTGTCATAATTTAAATAACCAAAAAACTGCACTAACAGCCCACTGTGCATCTAGTGGCCACTGTCCGAACTTTGAGAAAGCGTCAATATTACAACAACAAAATCACTATAGAAAGAGATTAACACTGGAAATGTTACACATAATACATACACCACCAGACATACGACTAAACTTCAAAACAGACACGATCAACGTCGCTCACTTGTACAGACACTTACTCACAACAAAATCGACAGTACAAAACTCCACGCCAACGCGAACGGACGTTTAACTCAAAAATGTATGTATGTTTATAATATATGACATATTACATGTATGAAAATTTGTTTTTACATTGTTTTGTATAGTCCCTTGAAGACGGTTACCGATGTGTAACCGAAATATATCGGAATAAAAAATAAAAACTGGTGTTTTTATTACCAAAATATTGACCTCGAGCCGGTACACATAAAACCAATTTTTAAAAATATATTTATATATATTTCAAATATGACTGCGCCATAGCAAGTATATCAACCAATAGTTATTTATCTTAACTTTTGTAAATTTTTTGGCAAAATCAAAGCAAAAAGTTATTACCACAATTAGTGTTAAAGAAAGTTGGTTCTAACAAAAGAACAATCAATTCTGAATGCAAATAAACAATTCGAAACTTTTACGTTTGCTCAGCATGTGCTTTTTCACACAGCAAAAAAAAAAAACAAAACAAGTAAGGAAGGTTAAGTTCGGGTGTAACCGAACATTACATACTCAGTTGAGAGCTATGCTGACAAGATAAGGGAAAATAACCATGTAGGAAAATGAACCGAGGGTAACCCTGGAATTTGTTTGCACGATAAGAGTATCAAATGAAAGGTACTAAAGAGTATTTTAAGAGGGAGTGGGCCTTAGTTCTATTGTTGGACGCCTTTTCGAGATATCGTCATAAAGGTGGACCAGGGGTGACCCTAGAATTTGTTTGTACGATAAGGGTATCAAATGAAAGGTGTTAATGAGTATTTTAAAAGGGCGTGGGTATCAAATGAAATGTGTTAATGAGTATTTTAAAATGGAGTGGACCTTAGTTCTATAGGTGGACGCCTTTTCGAGATATCGCCATAAATGTTGACCAGGGGTGACTCTATAATGTGTTTGTACGATATGGGTATCAAATGAAAGGTTTTAATGAGGGTTTTATAAATGTAAAAAAAAATTTTTTAAAGTGGGCGTGGTCGTTCTCTGATTTTGCTAATTTTTATTTAGCATACATATAGTAATAGGGGTAACGTTTCTGCCAAATTTAATCAAGATATCTTCAACGACTGCCAAATTACAGCTTGCAAAACTTTTAAATTACCTTCTTTTAAAAGTGGGCGGTGCCATACCCATTGTTCAAAATTTTACTAATTTTCTATTCTGCGTCGTAAGGTGAACACACCTACCAAGTTTCATCGCCTTGTCTGTCTTTGGCAATGAATTATCGCATTTTTTCTGGTTTACGAAATTTTCGATATCGAATAGTCCGATATCGTTCATTTTAAATAGCGATCTGAGATGAGTGCCCAGGAACCTACATACCGAATTTCATCAAGATACCTCAAAATTTACTCAAGTTATCGTGTTAACGGGCAGACGGACGGACGGACATGGTTCAATCAAATTTTTTTCGATACTGATGATTTTGATATATGTAAGTCTATATCTATCTAGATTCCTTTATACCTGTACAACCAACCGTTATCCAATCAAAGTTAATATACTCTGTGAGCTCTGCTCAACTGAGTATAAAAACTAAAGCAACAAAATGCACCAACACTTCCAAAACTTTATGCATTTTTCATAAGAGAATTTGCATTTCTTTTCGTAAATTTTACCTCTATTAATATGTACTTATATATGTGCTTAGATATGTGTATCTCTGTATATAATAAACTTTGAAAATTCATATGTGCTGTAAATAAGTAACACAAAATGAAAAACGGCATTATCATTCATTTCGTTTTAAGATTGAAGTACAAAAATTTTGCACAAAAATCGAAAAACCACAAATTGCTTTAGGCATAAGCAAATAAATATTGCTAGCATATCCACTTCACTTACAGATATGAATTCACAATTATAAATTGGTATCTACATATATATTTAGGAATTCTAAATTGAGTTGTATATAAACCTAAATAGAGAGCATACGCTCAAGAAAAAGCAGATATAAAATGATTATTGATACAAATGTATGTAAAAACGCCTAAAAAGGACATCTTCGTGTACATATAGCTGCATATTTTTAATCGGTTTTATTTAGTTTGACTTGACAGGCAGACCGCACGGCCGCATGCACGGCCGTTGTGAACGAATTTTTTAATTGAAATTTAAGTAACTTCCCGGTGAGCTAGAGAATTGAAGCTTCGGCCGTGAGTCAGAACTAGGTGACAATGCAATATTTGATCAAAAAATTTCGCTAGGTGGTGCATGGATCGAGATATTAAGAAAATTTATTTTGATTTGGGAATCATTCAATCCATTTTTAACTAACTTCGCGGTTACCTAGAGACTTCTAACTTAGTACATAGTTCGGGAGCCGATGACAATACAATGTACAGAAAACAAAATTCCGCTAGGTGGCGCATTAAGTGAGATAACTACAAATCCTTGAAAAACGAGGGGAATCTTGCAATCGTTTTTTGAGTAACTTCCCGGTGAGTTGGAGGTATGAAACTTAAGCCGTAAGTCAGAACCTGGCGACAGTACAATATTTTATCAAAAAAATTCCGCTAGGTGGTGCATGGATCGAGATATTAGGAAAATTAATTTTAATTGGGGAATCTTTCAATCCATTTTTAACTAACTTCGCGGTTACCTAGACAATTATAAGTTAGCACATAGTTATAGACCCGGTGACAATACAATTTATAGAAAACAAAATTCCGCTAGGTGGCGTGATAATTGAGATAACTTCAAATCCCTGAAAACCGAGGGGAATCTTGGAATCGATTTTTGAGTAACTTGCCGGTGAGCTAGAGACTTGAAACTTGGGCCGTGGGTCAGAACCCGGTGACAATGCAACATTTGATCAAAAAAAAAATTCGCTAGGTGGCACGCGGATGCAGATAGTAAGAAAACAAACTTTAATATGATAATCTTCCCGGTTACCAAAAGACTTGAAACATGGCACTTAGTTAGAGGCCTGGTGCTAACACAACTTATAGAAAACAAAGTTTCGCTAGGTGGCGCGCTATTCAAGACAGCTGCAAATCCTTAAAAAACGGGGTGAATCTTGCGATCGATTTTCGAGTAACTTCCCGATGAGCTAGAGACATGAAACTTGGGCCGTATGTCAGAACCCGGTGACAATGCAATATTTTATCAAAAAAATTCCGATAGGTGGCGCATGGATCGATATATTGAGAAAACTAGTTTTAAATGGGGAATCTTGAAATCGAATTTTGACTAACTTTCTGTATATCTAGAGATTTGAAACATGAAATATAGTTTAAAACTCGGTGACAGTGCAATGTTTGATCAAAACATATGAGCTAAGTAACGCACAAGTCGAACTATTTAGAAGATTAGGCCATACCTTCATGGCTAGCCTCCTGAGTGTTGCAGGCGTTGTAGAATTCCACCTCGTTCAAGGCCCAACTCAATGCACGTCCTTGCATACTTTTAGGCGTACGCGACTTTCACCACGATTTTCAGATGTGGAAATTAAGTAGCTGATAAACGAGGTAGAATTCTCTTGTTATGAATTGTGGAATTCTGTTGTTTTCGCCAGTGTTACCAGCGAAAGTTTCGCTAATTCTCTTAAGTCTTGCTATTTTGAACATATAAATAAGGAGAAGAATTTTCACTTAGGAATTACTTAAATTACTAATCAAAGTTTCAATTACCTTTTTTTAGGCGCTACTAAAAAATTTAAAATAAAAATGTGATAAATGGACCAAGAAATAGAAGGCATTTTTTTCTTTAATACAGACATAGTCTTGTTGAATTTTGATTAAAAAACTTTACCAATAGCTCATGTAAAAAAATTTTGGCATTTAAAATTATAAAGGTAGAGCGCATGTTTAAATTTTAAATAATCAATTAGTTAACCTCAAGTACATGGTTTGCCTTAAATTGAAAGATTGCGCTCCACCTTTATAGTTTATATCCCAAAATTCTTTTACAAGAGCTATGGTAAAGTTTTTTAGCCAAACTTCTACAAGACTATGTCTGTATTAAAGAAAATCTGCCTTCTGTTTTTTGGTCCATTTACATAAAGGTATTCCTTAAAATTTTTTTTTTTTTTTCATCTTTTTATTTCGAATTCGTTTTAGTAGAAAAAATTTTCAAAAAAAAACCTATATTTTCATTTAATAAGCGATTTTGTTTATCCTATCCATACTAGAATGACTTGCCATTGTGTGCTGCACAGATGACTGCAAACCAGTGTCAACAGGAAATTAACTGAACCTACACCAAGCTCAAGAAATTTTGCCTAGCTACATATGTATGTCCAACAAGTAAGGAAGGCTAAGTTCGGGTGTAACCGAACATTACATACTCAGTTGAGAGCTATGGTGACAACATAAGGGAAAATAACCATGTAGGAAAATGAACCGAGGGAAACCCTGGAATGTGTTTGTATGACATGTGTATCAAACGAAAGGCACTAAAGAGTATTTTATGAGGGTGTGGGCCATAGTTCTATAGGTGGACGCCATTTAGGGATATCGCCATAAAGGTGGATCAGGGTTGACTCTAGAATTTGTTTGTACGATATGGGTATCAAATGAAAGGTATTAATGAGTATTTTAAAAGGGCATGGGCCTAAGTTCTATAGATTGACGCCTTTTCGAGATATCGCCATAAAGATGGACCAGGGCTGACTCTAGAATTTGTATGTACTATATTTGTATCAGATGAAAGGTATTAATGATAATTTTAAAAGGGAGTGGGCCTAAGTTCTATAGGTGGACGCCTTTTCGAGATATCGCCATAAAGGTGGACCAGGGGTGACTCTAGAATTTATTTTGTACGATATGGGTATCAAATGAAAGGTATTAATGAGTATTTTAAGAGGGCATGGGCCTAAGTTCTATAGATGGACGCCTTTTCGAGATATCGCCATAAATATGGACCAGGGCTGACTCTAGAATTTGTATGTACTATATGGGTATCAGATGAAAGGTATTAATGAGTATTTTAAAATGGCATGGGCCTAAGTTCTATAGGTGGACGCCTTTTCGAGATATCGCCATAAAGATGGACCAGGGCTGACTCTAGAATTTGTTTGTACTATATGGGTATCAAAATGTGTTAATGAGTATTTTAAGAGGGCGTGGGCCTTAGTTCTATATGTGGACGCCTTTTCGAGATATCGCATAGTTCATATTCACACAGTAAATTTAATTCTATGCTTCCCTTTTTTATATCTTTCAATTATATGATCAATATCAATCTCAATATCGAAATGGGTATATAAAGGTGCAAGACCAGTAAGTCTATTCTCGGACATTGTGGACCGTAACCACGTTTTCAACCGGCGAAGTGTCGAAAAACTCCTTTCAGTACAAGCATTGCTGGCTGGAAGCGTGGCCAGAATTTTGGTAAGGGCATTTATTGATGGAAACGCATATTCATTGCAATCATTTAAAACTTTTTCAGCTGATAGTGGAATTGATTTTTTGTGTTGCTTATCAGACCAGCGTTCTGACCATACTTCGTACTCTCCATCTATATTAATTTTATTTCCTCCAATAAGAGATGCGAATCGTTTACCAATATCTTGGACAAGCTCTTTAGGCAAATTCTTTTTTTTTGCAGTGCATTATCTTTGATGATTCGCGATGGGAGTAGCATATTAAGATTAAAAACTCGCAATGTATCTTCAGGTAATCTACCTTGTAAATCAAGAATGATATGAACACGACAATACTCTTCAGCGTCTGATGAAGTGTAATTCGCTTGATGTAATTGTTTTTTAGCAATTCGTGGGAGGCCAATATCAAACTTCAACTCATCTGCTAAAGCGACTATTTTTTTGTAAACTCCCGAAAAACGACTTCCTGCTTCAAGTCTATGGTTTTTTAATGTTCGCAAAGCGTCACTCAATGCTTCAGAAGCTTGATTAAGATCTACTGACAGTGTTTGCAAAAGTAAGCTGAGTGGTTGTGTAGCAGAAAATACATTGCTCAAACAAATCGTTGAAATCACGAACTCTGTCTCGCAAATAGATTTCAACATAGAACGGGCCTTCAGAACTTGTTTTTGAATCTTGCCAAGCAGAAATTTCTTGAAACGAAGCAACAATTTTTGTAATGTTTTCTTCAAACTGCATTATACCGTCATGTTTTTCAGACCAGCGCTTTTCACATAGTCCACTTAATGATTCCTGCAGATGTTTTTAGAAAATTATGGTACGTTTCGGAGACTGATTTGGAAAACTGATAATTTTTTTCATCATCCTTTGTTTGAAGAACTTTCGATGCTTTCGCAAGCGAGTTATTAAAACAATGGTTGAAACACGGACAATGATAAGCATTGGTACATATTTTAAGAAGTTCCTGCACAACTCCCTTAACTTCTGATGTCATTAAAGAACATCCATCCGTTCCAATTTTAACGCAATCTTAGGACTACCCTAAGTTATTAAAAATATCGGTCACTATGTGTGCCAAGGCTACACTTGTCAATTTTTTTTCTCCATATATAACATCTTCTCGGATCGATTCGTAGGCATCAAATCACATGCTTATAAGTGAGGCTTTGCCAGTAAGAGCAGATGCAGGAAGTCCAAGTAGGAAGAAACGGTTAGGTTAGGTTAAAGTGGCTGCCCCCAGAAATGTGAGGGACATACTTAGACCGGCTGGCCCATTGTGATACCACTGTGTGGGCTGTAGCCCTTCCTCCCTTAGATGCGTAAGAACTTGAACCAATTTGTCCTTCTGATGTAGCATATAATATTTTCGATTTCCGCAGAGCCAATTTCTGCTAATTAGTCGATGAAATACTTATTCAAACATTCTATACGTATACTGGCCAGAGCAGAGCATCTACAGGGGAAGTGCTCCACATTTCTATCTCCTATTCAACCCTGCAAATCGGGCAAGAATTGCTGGGTGGGATTCCCATGCGTTCGCCGTGTACTCCCATCAGCTAGTGACCCATTAATACCCTATCAGTGGACCTAAGGAATGACGATTGAGGTTAATGAAGAACCTAGTTCGATTCTCATTTATGCGAGGGCAGGTTAGTTTGAACACCTCGCATGTGTTTTCCATCCTCTATCTGGGATTTGCCTTCATGGTGAAAAATGATGTGAGCCAATATTTGCATGCAGCAATAGGTTAAGAAATGTCCTTCAGCTGACTTAGCTCTCTCTGTTCAGTATCCTTCCTCGCTAGTTCCTCGGCAGCACAGTTCCCGGGTACACCACTGTGACCTGGGACCCATACAACAGCTTTTGTTGTTGTTGTAGCGATAAGGAGTGGGAAGTGTTACCGATGTTGATGGCCCTTCGCCGAATACAGATCCGGTACGTTCCAGTACCAATCCCGACCATCCCGGACCTTACCGCCCTCCCACCGCCTGGATCCATGAGGAGTTAGGGTCGCCAGAGCCTCGGCTGTTAATGAAACAGGATATGCCACGGATAGGTGATGTTGAAAATTACATTGGAGAAGCTATATATTGCGCTGGCAACCCTTTGAAAGGGTTGCGCTACACAACACCTTGAATTTATTTGCTATTTTAGTCGCCTCTTATGACAGGCATACCTACCGCGGGTATATTCTAACCCACTAACCCGCTGGGGTGTACAACAGCTTTTTCGCACTGCGATGCAAGTTCGTGCATTATGTTGCTAATTTCGATGAAGTTTTCTTGCTGTGTAGGGCTTTTATTTCCGCTTGGCTGTCAGAGTAGATTGCTACCGATGTAGGATTCTTAGATATAAGCCAATGGGCGGCCTCCATTATTGCAATTAAATTCGCCTGTAAGACGCCACAGTTTCTTTGCAGCCCTATGCTTAGGAAAAGTGCAAGATCCTCTAAATAGATTCCACTACCCACGTTACCACTGAGCTTGGAGCCATGCGTGAAGATGGTCGTGCACTCTGGGTTTAGGTTAGTGGCGTTATCCCATACGCGCCTCTCTGGGATTCTGATTGAGAACTTGTTGTCTATAGAGAGGATAGATGTGTGTAATCTAGTTGACGCAAGTTTTCGGGGATGGTTTCCAAAATGCTGGCATGGCCGAATATGATTTCCCTCCAGGGCAGAATAGCGTTCAGCCTCACTCAGAAACGTTTAAGCAGGTTCGGTGTTTGTATCCTGAGCTCGCGGGGTCAAGCATCCACCTACTAGTGGCGCCAGAGTTGCTGGCCATCCAGGCTAAGCTATAAAGGAAGATCTTAGAAAACTTCAGGTATTTGCAAAGACAACGGATTTATTTTGAAACGTTAGTCTTGATATCTAATTAGGGGATTTCCACTTACTCGTCAACATAAGTTTGGTAACGCTACGAAAACATTCAATCTATGTGAGGTCTCCATTGACCGGCCAGTTCAACCTAACTTAACGTACTGCATGTCTTTCTGTATGCGTGGGACAAGTAATTGGGTTAGGTTTTTTCGTTTCCCCTAAACTTTCCTAAATAGAGATAAGTGATTAAAACAAAAATGGGACGATATATGCATAACCAGGGTTTAACGATAGCATCGTAATAAAGCGATTACCACAAGAAACAGTAAAAATGTAGTTAACGAAAAAATATTGTACAAAAACTTACAAACTTATATTAAGAACGCACAAGTCATGATAAGAGTTGAAAAGTAACCCAAGTATTTAGTTAATAGGTAAAATACTATAAAAAATAAATGAGAATTGTATAGAAGTAGACACACCATTTTCTATTTTTACCAAGGTATGTAATACGTGGATATTTGTTAGTTTGTAGATATTGCTTATGCTACAACTAAAGTGAGCAATGAACAAATGGAAATTCAAGGAAAAATCATTATATGAATACGCACAAATAATCGTTCATATACATACACATACATACATATGTATGTATGTATGCACTGTTTGTGTTTATAGGTATGTGTGTATGAAAGTTGTAGTGTTGGAATTTGTTGGTTATGCGTTTGTGTGTGTACAAATATGTACTGGTGCATTTTATTCCAAGATATAAAATACATCCCTACATTTCACCGTTGCAGCCTTGAAGGTTTTTCTTCCGTTTGCAATATTCTACTTAGACGGATGAGCGAACTGTATATGTATAAATGTGTGTGTTTGTACGTTTATTTAAGCAGTAAAAATACTTGTGGTTATGTTTTACATTAAGTACATACATACTAGCATATAAGCGCTCGCATTGATGCAAACATACACATATTACATATATACAAAGACATATGTTTGTATATTGGAATAATTTTAATGATTATTTCTTCCTTCCTACTGCGAAAATTGCTCATACGCTCTATGGCATTACGGAAAAGTTATATGTTAAGACGTTAATATGCTTATGTACGTGTATATGTTTGTTTATATTCTAAAGTTATGTATGTGTGTTTATATTATTGTAGTTGTTTGTCACCAACATTAACAATATGGTCCATACAGAATATAAATACATATTTGCCGACTGCTCCCTATTGACTTACTAACGCTTGAAAAACACAGTTATTGTAGCAAATATAGCTGAGCTAAGATTATATGTTATGTTAGCTTAGTATTCTTTTACATACATACATACACTAGAGATATACGCCGCCGTTAACTGCCGCGGCCGCCGCCGATTTTTTGTCGGTTTTCGCACGCCGCCGCCGAATGTTAAAAATATCGGTGCAGCGGCGGCGGCGACGTCTGGCGCGTTACTATATTTTCTACTCGTTTAAGATTGTTTAGGCCATTTATTGTTCATGTCGAAAATTGGTCGGATAAAGTCAGAAGTGGTATCAGCGGATGCGCATCACTGCCAGTTATAAGAAACTAATTGCGAAATTTAATTCTTTCGATGTCAGCTTAACACGGACTTTGCATCGCCCAATACACCAAATTATTAAAACAAAACACTAAAAGAAAAGTTATGTAATAAATTTATATGTTCACTTTGCATATTTTTTTCCAAAAATTAATAATGGACAATGAATTCAAATAAAATGGCCCAAGGGGACCATGTTTTCAAATTGTCCTCAAGTTGTTAAAAAAAAGCAAATTACCCAAAAAAGGTGCGAATTTTAAAAAAAACCTATATTGCAATTGGCTGAAAGAACAAACGAAAACAGTGATCGTAAGGATGATAAGAACACTGCCCGAAGGCGAAGGGGAGTGTTATCGAGTGGATGGTCCTTTGCCGGATGCAGATCCGGTACGCTCCTGTACCAAGCCCGACCATCTCGGGAACGATTTATTATGACCACATGCGAATTTCTAGGTCATACCACCCTCCCACCCCCTAGATCCATGACGAGTTCGGGGCGCCAGAACCTCTGCTGTTTATTTGCGAAACTATACAATAGCATCTGAAATGTAAATTTTGATTTTCACACTCCATCCTTCAACACTCAAGTCTCCCGGTTTGACATTTCCTATCCAAAACTAGTCTCTTGGAGTTAGCCACATTGATAATATCCTATCAAAGAAGTTTAAATATCACCTACACGTTACGGCTCCTTTTAAAAATGTAAATACGTAGGCACATATATTTACTAGGTGAGGCTTTGTCCTTCGCAAGAACACCCAAAGTGGTGAAGCAAAAGCTTTACCAAGACAGTCGAAATAATGACCGTGTGTGCTACTACCCTAACGTAGCTACGCGGTCATCCATAATGAGCCCTTATATCATAAGGCCGGAAAACAGCAGTTAACATCATTCAACTTAAAATCGGTAGACTTTCATTCTAAAATATCGTTTTGATTTAACGAAGACTATTGAAATCAATGTTGTGAACAAAAACGTCTGAAAACATTGGTCTACATTTTAAAATTATTATCCAGGGTATGTGTAAAATTTTAATTATGTAGATGCCCGAAGATTTTACGTTTTTCACCCATGAGTTACGCAATGATATCCACTTAGAGTGCTTATGATTTCGAGGGCGGCATCCTTGGCCGAATAGTCACTCCATAACGTTTGTGTAGCTCGGCAGCATAGCGCGCCAAAAACATACGTTAGAAAGTCTTCGGAGCTACACCTAGAGCTTCTTGGAATGTGACGTCGACGAAGGTATGAGTTCGAAGTCGGAGTCCTATAACTTCTCTGCTGGCATATGGTGTGAGGGTCAGGAGGCGTGGTAGCGACTGATGGTCTGGATTGCTACTGTTCGCAATCGGGAATTGTAGCTCTTAAAAAGAGCCGAAAAAAACTGGAGGCGCCCTGTGACACGAGAGTCATGAGTACTAATAGACCATTAATAGCAACCGTAAGTCGCCTTTGTGCGTGACCTCCAAGGAGCCAGAAATGATTTAAAGAAATTGTGTTCGCGACGATTATTAGGAGTTAACCCCAGGTGAAACTACGCTTTGCACAAGATCTACAGACCATTTTATGTATCTCTAGCAGTGCCAATTCCAAAGACCGGGGTTTGGCTCAAAGCCTCTCTGGAATAAGTGAACGAAGGAGAATCCCTCCGCAAGGAGCTACTCCTGAAAATTTTTGAACGATGTGCGCTATTTTGAAGCAAAATCCCCGGATCTTTCCGAAATGGCGTTGATTCCCTTAAATACATACAAACAAAACCTTTCCTAAATAGTATTTTTTTAAATAGAACAAGTAAGGAAAGCTAAGTT
The DNA here is from genome assembly GCF_040869045.1 of Eurosta solidaginis. NCBI lineage: Eukaryota > Metazoa > Arthropoda > Insecta > Diptera > Tephritidae > Eurosta > Eurosta solidaginis. The sequence goes on along the minus strand of NC_090319.1, from coordinate 334,121,895 downwards.
CGGGTGTAACCGAACATTACATACTCAGCTGAGAGCTTAGGAGACAAAAGAAGGGAAAATCGCCCTGTAGGAAAATGAACCTAGGGTAACCCTGAAATGTGTTTGTATGACATGGGTATTAAATGGAAGGTATTAAAGAGTATTTTGACAGGGAGTGCGCCTTAATTCTATAGGTGGACGCCTTTTTGAAATATCGCTATAAAGGTGGACCAGGGGTGACTCTAGAATGTGCTTGTACGATATGGTTATCAAATTCAAGGCATTAATGAGGGTTTTAAAAGGGAGTGGCCCCTAGTCGTATATGTGAAGGCGTTTTCGAGATATCGACCAAAATGTGGACCAGGGTGACCCAGAACATCATCTGTCGGGTACCGTTAATTTATTTATATATGCAATACCATGAACTGTATTCGTGCCATGATTTCAAAGGCTTTTGATTTCGCCCTGCAGATCTTTTTCATTTTCTTCTACTTAATATGGTAGGTGTCACACCTAATTTACAAAGTTTTTTCTAAAGTTATGTATACTTTGCGTCAAAAAACCAATCCAATCACCATGTTTCATCCCTCTTTTCCTATTTGGTATAGAATTATGGCATTTTTTTCGTTTTTCGGAATTTTCGATATCGAGAAAATTGGCGTGGTCATAGCCTGATTTCGCCCATTTTTAATACCATGATAAAGTGAGTTCATATAAGCACGTGAAATAAGTTTAATACAGATATATCGACTTATGGCATTAAAAGTATTTTAAACAAATTAAATGAAATTTTCTTTTATTTTTGTATTTTGTTGCACAATTTAATTATATACTGTAAAGATATTCAATTGTTTGTTAAAATTTGACTTACACATTTTGTTTTTTAAGTGGGCGTGTCCGGCATCCGATTTTGCAAATTTTTTTTTAGCACACATATTGTAATAGGAGTAACGTGACTGCAAATCATGATATCTTCAACGACTGCCAAATTACAGCTTGCAAAACTTTTAAATTACCTTCTTTTAAAAGTGGGCGGTGCCACGCCCATTGTCCAAAATTTTACTAATTTTCTATTCTTCGTCATAAGCTCAACCCACCTATTATGTTTCATCGTTTTATCCGTCTTTGGCACTTTTTCGGTTTTTCGAAATTTTCGATATGGAAAAAGTGGGCGTGGTTATTTTAAACGTTCATTTTAAACAGCGTTCTGAGATGAGTGCCCAAGAACCTACGTACGAAATTTCATCAACGTATCTCAATATTTACTCAAGTTATCATGTTAACGGGCAGACGGACGGACGGACATGGCTCAATCAAATTTTTTTTTCGATACTGATGATTTTGATATATGGAAGTTTATATCTATCTCGATTCGTTTATACTTGTACTAACAACCCACGCCGCCGCCGATAAAGTGATCGGCGTAAACCTCTAACATACACCCGCAAAAATTGTGCAAGTTACTTTCATAAGGATTGCAGATTTTTAATAATAAATCTCATAATTTTACCTATGAGATGTGCTTGGTTTTGTTATTGGTGGGGTGATATAAATTCAATTGCTATGCGATCAATCGAAATTATTATTATCGAAAATTTATCGATTTACCATCGACAATTCATCGTCTACTCATAGAAAAGTTATTGATATATTTCCAAAAAGTTATCGATTTTTTTATTAATATGTTACCAAATTGTTATAAAAAGGTTTTGGGTTAGTTACTGATTTTTATACCCAGCTGTACTTGTACACAGGGTATTATAACTTTGATAGAATAACGGTTGGTTGTACAGGTATAAAGGAATCGAGATAGATATAGACTTCCATATATCAAAATCATTAGTATCGAAAAAAAATTTGATGGAGCCATGTCCGTCCGTCCATCCGTCCGTCTGTCGTTTAACTAGATAAGTTAAGTAAATATTGAGATATCTACACCAAATTTGGACACGAGCTTATCTGAACCCAGAATACATGGGTGTTGAAAATGATCGAAATCGGATAATAACCACGCCCACTTTTTATATATATAACATTTTGGAAAACAAAAAAATCTGATTATTTAGTAAATAATACACCTAGAATGTTGAAATTTGACGTGTGGACTGATATTGAGACTCTTGGAAAAAACAGATAGGAAAAACTTAAAATTAAAAAAGAAAGGACGTGGCACCGCCCCTTTTGTGAGTAAACAATTTTCTATGTTTCGGGAGCCATAACTCGAAGAAAAATTTATTCAGAATAGAAACATTTGTATATGTAACACTATTAAGTACACAAAACAAATAACAACAGCATTTCAAGTGTACAGCTGGGTATGTAATATTCGGTTTTACCCGAACTTACACTTCCTTACTTGTTTCACATACATACCAACACTTGACAGAACTGTGCAACTTAGTTTCATAAGACTTACGTCATTCAATAATAAGTCTTATAATTATAGCTTGAGCTATCGGTTTATTATAGGTGTGTTATCGATGAGATTTAGCTGAGTTATAGATTTGTTACCAAAGTGTTATAAAAAGGTAATCAATGAGTTACTGACTCTTTTGTAGACGAATTATCGGGGTTTTTATCGGAAAGCTTTCGCTTTATTAACGAAAAGTTATAAATTGCTCATCGAGAAGTAATGGTTATGCTACAAAAGTTTATCGTTTTCATATTAACAAGCTATTGAAAGGTTATCGAAAATGTATCGACTTATTATCGAGAAGCTACCGAAATATTTTTTTCTTTCGAATATGTATTGATACGCTTTGAAAACCATTTTGTTTCCGAAGTTGTCAGTTTATTATTGATGTGTTATCAATTCGTTATTAGCGTGTTTTCGATAATGTATCGAAAAGTTATCGAAAAATTATCGACTTTTATGCACAAATTTAACGATTTATATGGAGATGATAAAAACTAATTAAATCGAATTTTTTCCTATTGGTTGTCGGTGTATTATCGATTAGTTATCGCGGAATCTGAGGTTTTTTATGAAATAGATACCGATAAAATTTCACTGTAAATTCAGTGACACACCTTTAACCCGGCTACAAGAAACCGATAAGTAACAAACAAGAGGCCGATGACACGCCTTACAACCGCTAATTCGACGACACAGTTCGTTGTCTATAATAAGCCGATAATAAAATATTATCTTATGTATTTAATTAGCGAGCTTTGCTCATATTGCTTTACACAATGGTTTTTATACTCAGTTGAGTAGAGCTCACAGAGCATATTAAGTTTGATTGCATAACGGTTGGTTATACAGGTATAAAGAAATCGAGATAGATATAGACTTCCATATATAAAAATCATCAGGATTGAAAAAAATTTTGATTGAGCCATGTCCGTCCGTCCGTCCGTCCGTTAACACCATAACTTGAGTAAATTTTGAGGTATCTTGATGAAATTTGGTATTTAGGTTCCCGAGCACTTATCTCAGATCGCTCTTTAAAATGAACGATGACGGACTATAACCACGCCCACTTTTTCGATATCGAAAATTTCGAAAAACCGAAAAAGTGCAATAATTCATTATCAAAGACAGATAAAGCTATGAAATTTGGTAGGTGAGTTGAGTTTATGACCTAGAATTGAAAATTAGTAAAATTTTGGACAATTGGCGTGGTACCGCCCACTTTTAAAAGAAGGTAATTTAAAATTTTGCAAGCTGTAATTTGGCAGTCGTTGAAGATGTCATGATGAAATTTGGCAGAGACGTTATTCCTATTACTATATATACGCTTAATAAAAATTAGCAAAATCGGAGAAGGACCACGCCCACTTTAAAAAAAAATTTTTTTTTAAAGTAAAATTTTAACAAAAAATTTTATATCTTTACAATATATAAGTAAATTATGTCAACATTCAACTCCAGTAATGATATGGTGCAACAAAATACAAAAATAAAAGAAAATTTCAAAATGGGCGTGGCTCCGCCCTTTTTCATTTAATTTGTCTAGGATACTTTTAATGCCGTAAGTCGAACAAAAATTTACCAATCCATTTGAAATTTGGTACGGGAATAGATTTTATGACGTTAACTGTTTTCTGTGAAAATGGGCGAAATCGGTTGAAGTCACGCCCAGTTTTTATACACGGTCGTCCGTCTGTCCTTCCTCATGGCCCTTAACACGATAACTTGAGCAAAAATTGACATATCTTTACTGAACTTAGTTCACGTACTTATCTGAACGCACTTTATCTCGGTATAAAAAATGAACGAAATCCGACTACGACCACGCCCACTTTTTCGTTATTGAAAATTACGAAAAATGAAAAAAATGCCATAATATCTATAACAAATACGAAAAAAGGAATGAAACATGGTAATTTGATTGGTTTATTGACGCGAAATATAACTTTGGAAAAAACTTTGTAAAATGGTTGTGACACTTACCATATTAAGTAGAAGAAAATGAAAAAGTTCTGCAGGGCGAAATAAAAAACCCTTCAAATCTTTGCAGGTATTACATATATAAAAATAAATTAGCGGTCTACAACAGATGATGTTCTGGGTCACCCTGGTCCATATTTTGGTCGATATCTGGAAAACGCCTTCACATATACAACTACCACCACTCCCTTTTAAAACTCTCATTAGTACCTTTAATTTGATACCAATATCGTACAAACACATTCTAGAGTCACCCCTGGTCCACCTTTATGGCGATATTTTGAAACGGAGTCCACCTATAGAACTAAGGCCCACTCCCTTTTAAAATACTCATTAACACCTTTCGTTTGATACCCATATTGTACAAACGCATTCTAGAGTCACCCCTGGTCCACCTTTATGGCGATATCTCGAAAAAGCGACCACCTATACAACTACCACCACTCCCTTTTAAAACCCTCATTAATACCTTTACTTTGATATCCATATCGTACAAACCAATTCTAGAGTGAACCCTGATCCACCTTTATGGGAATATCCCTAAATGGCGTCCACCTATAGAACTATGGCCCACTCCCTCATAAAATACTCTTTAATGCCTTTCATTTAATACACATGTCATACAAACACATTCCAGGGTTTCCCTCGGTTCATTTTCCTACAATGTTATTTTCCCTTATGTTGTCACCATAGCCCTCAACTGAGTATGTAATGTTCGATTACACCCGAACTTAACCTTTCTTACTTGTTGTAGTTAATATTAGAGAAAAATTGTAAGTTTACAAAGTTCGATAGTTACTAGATCAGTGCAAGCCTTTAGCTGCTAAGCCATATGAATGTCCCGTTGTTCGCTGTACAATTGGCCTCTAAGAGTTGTCTTTTTGTTTATATTCCTTTTGATCACCATGTAGGCACATACACTCTGTATGTAGTTTATTCCTAATGGTGTGGATATGATTTTTAGGCGCGCTTTTGAAAGCTTAGTAACATTTGTTCGGATTTTTACAGTATTTGTTTTTTTTAATACTTCCGCTGTTACTATTATATCAGTATGATCATATGTATTTAATTAGCGAGCTTTGCTCATATTGCTTTATACAATGGTTTTGTAATCTTATCTTGTCGATAGTGATTGCAACAGCTACAAAGCTTTATATAAACTTTTTGCATATATAATTTTCTGTGGGGTATACTTGCATGTTTGCTTAAAATCATCTACATATGTATGGGCTATGTTCACACGATCTCATGCTGTTTTAGCGCTCTTAATGTTAAGTGCTTGAACGTTGTTGGTGTTGTTCCTCTTCTTGTCATTACGTTGCCATTTACACTTTAGCTGCTATAAGAGTGTAGAAATTTTAATTTTTTTTGATGCATTTCGGGATACTGTTTTTCATATTTTGACGTACATACTTATGTAGGTACTTGCGTGTAAGATAGCATTACATCTTACTGTGATACACTTGGACAGTTGCATTTCAGTAGTGGGCATAACAAAAAATATAATTTATGTGTATAAAATATAAACACATTTACACTATACAAGGCGTTCTATATATATGCATATACATTGAATAGGGTGAAATACGTAGCAAATACTTCAACCCATTATTCACATACTCATCATTTACACTACATGCATTCCCAAATCAACACGCATTAACTATTAACTGTCGTGTATACATACCGACACTTATGGGTGTTTACATGAGAAGGTCTACCACGACTGAAAAAATTAAATGACTAGGAAATGGGTTTTAAGACGAATTATTACTTGAATTTTTATTATATGGAAGTATTTGCAGCTTGTTGGTATTTTAAAACTCATAAACGGAAGAGTAAAACTGAGGGTCTCTTCAACTCAATTTTCGCAAATTGAATCAACTATTTTCTCTTCCCTATTAACTAAATTAAGAGATTTGAAGTAGTAAAAATACATTTTAAAATTAAATTAACAATAACAACTACCTACAAAAATGAGAAAAACAGAAGTTTGAACTAGAATAACGGTATTTTTATACTCAGCGTGCTTTGCACACAGAGTATATTGACTTTGATTGGATAACGGTTGGTTGTACAGGTATAAAGGAATCGAGATAGATATAGACTTCCATATATCAAAATCATCAGCGTCGAAAAAAAATTTATTGGGCCATGTCCTTCCGTCCGTCTGTGTGTCAACACGATATCTTGGGTAAATATTGAGATATCTTCACTAAATATGGTACAAGAGCTTACCTGGACCCCGGATAGATTAGTATTGAAAATGAGCGAAATCGGATGATAACCCCGCCCAATTTTTATATATTTAACATTTTGGAAAACTCAAACAACCAGATTATTTAGTAAATAATACACCTAGAATGATGATATTTGACGTGCGGACCGATATTGAGACTTTTGATTAAAATTTGGAAACATTTTTTAAAATGGGCTTGGCAACGCCCACTTGTGATAAAAAAAATTTTACAAATATTACTAATCATAATTCAAAAATCGTTAAACCTATCGTAACAAAATTTGGTAGAGAGTTTGCCTTTACTATAAGGAATGTTCTGAAGAAAAATGAACGAAATCGGTTAAGGACCATGCCCACTTTTATATAAAATATTTTTAAAAGGCTCGTAGACGTAAATAATAAGCTATATCTTAGCAAAAAAGAGCTTTGTATCAATAGAATTTTACTTTTTAAATTGAATTACAACATTAAACACTAAAATTTTTGAAAAGGGGTGTAGCACCGCCCCTTTTATGACTAAGCAATTTTCTATGTTTCGGGAGCCCTAACTCGAAGAAAAATTAACGGATCGTAATAAAATTGGGTACACAAATTTTCCCTATAGTAGAAAATATGTCTGGTAAAAACGGATGAGATCAGTTAAAGACCGCCGAAACTTAAATATAAAACAAGTATAAAAGGGTCGTGGAATAGAATAATAAACTATAACTTAGCAAAAAATAGTTCTGAATCAATGATATTTCACTTATCAAGTTTTATTTTAAGAGGAAATGGGGAGACATTTTTTTTTAAACAGGCGGTGCCAAGTATTATATGGAAAAGTAATTTATCAGAAATGAAATGTACAATTTAAGCTCACGCTGAGTATATAATGTTCCATTACACCCGAACTTAGACACCTTTACTTCTTTTTATTTACTGTTAGATAGTATACTTACGTCGCGTACCTTTTGCAAAAACATTATTTGCCTATGTCGTTTGTGTATTGACAATCGCAGGTAATAGAGATTACAACTCCAAATCACGAAATCTTCTCTACGCGTACTCCTGAGTACGCACTTTACAGGCGCTAGTGATGAAGAAATGAACTGTGGGGGAAACTCATACTGTTTGAGGGGAAGTTCATTACTATGGGTTAAATTAAGTGGGCTATAATGTCGTTCATGCCTTTCAAAGCAGCAGGGCCGGATGGATTGGCCCCGATACAGCTGAGCTGAGCTCTTTGTGGTTGTATAACATATTCAAAGGAGTTTGCGCTCTTAACCATATTCCACGGGGTTCGAACGATTCAAGGGTCACCTTTATACCAAAAGCTGGAAGAATTGGTCACGCGACCCCTAAAGACTTCAGACCGATATGTCTGACATCCTTCCAGCTGAAGACACTCGAGAGGTTAATGGACTCCACATTAAGGGAGTCCTTGGGGGGAAAGTTGTCTACATCCCAGCATGCGTATATGAAAAGGAAGTCTACGGAGACAGCCTTGCATGCAGATGTGTCCCAGATCGAGAAATCCTTGGCATTCAAGAAATTCACACTCATAGATTTCCTCGACATTCAGTGAGCTTTTAACAACGTTACGCCCTCTGCGATAACTGATGCACTAACCGGCTTGGGGGCCGATTCGGGGCTAGTGAAACTTGTTCAGCAGTTGCTGTTGCGAAGAAAGGTTCATCCTGACCTAGCTGGTTCAAAGGTGGTCAAGCACATACAGAGAGGCGCCCCGCAGAGGGGAGGGGGGGGGGTACTTTATCCACTGCTATGTGTAGTCATACTTAATGAGCTCTTGGTTCTTCTTGAGAAGGACGGATGCAGCAAGGTAATCGCATATGCAGATGACCTCGCGCTGTTAGTTATCGCGAGACTGGTGAAGGACTGGACCAGGAGTAAAGGTCTATCGGTCAATTCAGCCAAAACTGAACTGGTTTTGTTCACTAGATAATATACGATTCCTGTTTTGCAGCTGCCGATGCTAGCTGGTACGACCCTGAGGGTTAGGGTCTGTGCCAAATACCTAGGATTAATTTTGAATAGGAAAATATCATGGGGTAAAACGCTCAGGAGCGTGTATGGAAAGCAACGGTGGCACTGTACAGCTGTAGGGGAGCTGTTGCACGAAGATGGGGACTATCGCCGTATAATACCCTGTGGCTCTATACTACTGTGGTTAGACCAATCCTCCTATACGGGGTTTTGGTCTGGTGGGCGAGCTTATATATAAAATTGAACCTACGAGTATTCCAGAAGGTACAAAAAAGTGTTCTAGTATGCGTGGTGCGCGCTCTACGCACCACCCCTGCGGAGGCGCTGGATACTCTTTTTAATGTGTTGCCAATAGATTTAATGGCCAAGCAATGTGCGGCCTTTTCTGCTCTACGGCTGCGGGAGTTATCGGGCTGGAGAGATAATGTGGTTGGTCATGCACTCATCCTTAAGAATCTGGATTCACCTTCGTCGGACTATTGCGCTCCGACTGCATTTTTCGATATGAAGTAAGAGGTTGTTATCCCGGATAGGGATTATTGGTCGAAGGAGCCGACGGACCTGAGCGATAGCCTTCAGATTTATACTGATGGCTCCAAATTGGATAAAAAGGTAGGCAGCGGGGTCTTTGCACATCAGCTAGGGTGGAACATATCCTTTAGCCAACCCGATCATTGCAGCGTCTCCCCGGCGGAGGTGGCTGCTATAAATGAGGCCGTTGATCATTGAAGGAACGCTGTTCACGGCTGTAATAAAATTTATATTTACTCTGACAGCCTGGCTACACTAATCAGTCGCTGATGCGATTTTATTATAGTGAGAATTAAATCATATAAATATTGGAATATGTAGTTTAGAGTTTTAGTCTTTTTGGTTTTTAAGCGAAACACGTCGTAGATCAAAACAACAACAATAAAATTAGTGGCTATTAAAATAATATGGAAAATATAGTGAAACATTTTAAAATATTGAGCTCTGCTGCAGTGGCTCGGTAAGTACTTTCCCTAGATTTTTTACATACATATTTTAATTAGTTGTGTAACTTACTTCTAGCCAGTCACATGATATGAAAGAAAAATACTTTGAAGAGCTCCTTCAAAACTTGGACTCTGATAACGAGAATGATGCAACCGACTTTGCCTTAGATGAACCTGGAGACAATGCCACATTTCCAGAGGGCGGTATGAAAGACGAATTTGATTCTTACGTTGAGTTAGAGGTATATCCAGTTGAAGTTGGGCACGGCGGCCATTCGGATGTCGAACTGAGCTCGGAGAAAAAGATGATGCCGCAGATGATGTAGCCAATGAACAGCAAAACGAGGAGCAAAATGAAGCATTTTACGTTGGCAAAGATTGCACAAAATGGAGTAAATCGCCAACTGGGTTGCAGCGAATGATAAAACAAAACGTTTTTCGTAAAGCTCGCTTCGTTGGTTCAAGCCCTGGTACGAAAAATTTAAGCGAAGTGGATACTTACTTTCGGGTAATGCATCCGACAATGCAATCTATTATCTGTCGTAATACTAACAGAAAAGGCAGGGCTGTTTATCAGAAGCTGGAGAGTGAAAGAGCATCAACTAGTCAATACACTTACTAATTATGCATTTTTTTCAAGTTCTAGAACAAATAATTTATGACAATTTTTACAAAATTTTAGAATATATGTCTGGAACGATCTAGACGAAGGAGAGTTGTGTGCTTTCTTTGGTATTTTGTTAGTAATGGGGAGTCATAACTCAAACATGGAGCAGACCAACATGCTCTGGAAAATAAATGCAAATCCTCTATATAGAGCAAAAATGTCTTTAAAAAGGTTTCAGGAAATTTTTCATTTTATACGTTTCGACCAAGAAAATACGAGGGAAAATAGAACGCGTTCAAATAAAGCAGCCCCAATTTCTGAGATCTTCACTATGCTGAACACCAATTTGCGAGACAGCTACCGACCACGCGAGAATGTCACAATTGATGAGTAACTATTTCCTATCAGAGGTCGCACTAAGTTTACACAGTATATGCCGTCAAATCTAGCAAATATACAATTATGGTGGATATGTGACTCCCAAACATACTATCCTCATATATACTGGAAAGTCTAAAAACGTGCGGGAGGTAAATCAAGGGGAGAGAGTTGTCAAATATCTAGTTTCATACTATGAAAATAGAAATGTGACATGTGACAACTTTTTCACATCCATTACACTAGCAGATACACTGGAAAATTGGCAAATATCTTTGGTTGGCACAATGAAGAAAAACAAAGCCTGTCTGCCTCTGGAATTCAAAGCCTCATCTTAAAGAGAAGAGTTGTCAATTTTATTTGGGTTCGGACAAAATATAACAATTTGATCATATGTTCCAAAGAAGAAGAAAGCGGCAAAAAACCGAACATAATATTGTTTTACAACAAGACCAAAAGAGGTGTGGATACAATGAACAAGATGCTGGGACAATATTCATGCAAACGCAAAACAAACCGGTGGCCGCTTGTACTTTTTTATAATATGCTGGACGTGTCTGCTCTTGCTGCATATATCATATATACGGAAAATAAGCCTTCATCTGTAACATCAAAGAGAGGTCTATGCGTTTTATACAAATATTATTTGGATATAAACCTCCCGTTTATTTTGTAGGTCGCCATCGTATGTTTTTGCAAGAATTGGGAGAAAAGTTATGTACGCCTCTGATACTGAAACGGGCAATGAAGCCAAGAGTTGTAGCTTATTTTCCAAGGCGTAGCACTATAGAATGCGTGACTGTGAAAAGTATTCAGGCCCTATCAGCAAAGGATCTTGCATTCGATGAAGCTTTTTCAGATAAGGACGATCATAGGCATTCAGAAGTTAAAGGAATATGCTTCACATTCTATCGCAAAGAATCTAAAAAAAGAGACCGACAATAAAACTGTGCCATAAGTGCAAGAAGCCTGTTTGCATTATACACAGTAAAACACTAATAAAATGTAACAATTGTCAACAAAATATTTCCAAATAAAAAACTACGCTTTTTTTTAACTTAGAAAATACTTTTTGACTCAGTTCTGTGCGAAAAAAGATAACCTTACTTCAAAACCTACATAAAATAACCTATATTTACATATGTATATACCGTTGCGATATGTACACAAAACGACAAAATATCCATAAAAAGCAAAAAAAAATTTTAAAACTATTTTTTGTCTTAATTTTGGATAAAAGACGAAAAGTTGGCCACTGAGTCCAAACGGCTTTAGAATCCGACCTAAAATGTGGAATTTACAGCATTTTGAAAATTCAAATATTTAAATATGTATATACTGCTGCGGTGAAGGTTAAGAGCAAGAGCGGGAAAAGTAAGAAAAAAATCGAGAGGATTTACGGAAGAATAAAAGCGCTTAAGAAATTGAATGAGCCCATTAATATAAACTGGAAAATGCAGATAGAATAGGAAACAAGAGAAGATGAGAGTAATACAGAGGAGAGGCAGGTGGATAGATAGAGAAGATCAGAACAATGTCTGTCGGCTTCATACGACTGGAAGTATTTCATGTTTGTCGACACGTTTACAAAGTTAGACAGAGCTGTTTAAAATAAAGTACTGATAAGCCAACGTTGTTTTTCGCTCATCAGGTAAGTCTATAAGCCTCTTGCTGCTAGATATTATTACATCAGTTAACTTTTTTGCGCAATGAACCTAACCAAACGCTTGGTTTATTTAGATATTGTAACGAATTTACTTGAAACTCCTCTTATTTGCAATATTCTGCTAAGTTCGAATCACTAAACTGTTGAATAAATAACTCCAATATTGAATAATGGAAAAATTGCCTTTTTTAAAGTACTTCACAATAACACTTACACTTTAAAACTAGCTTGCTTAATAACCAAACTGACTGATAGTTTAAATGAAACTAATTTCTCGGCTCTACTGTCGCGCCTTTTGTACTTTTTGATTTCTCAGTGCATACTTCTAGGCTTTTCCATTCCAGAACTTACTAGTTAGTTATCAGCTACAAAATCGCCAACCACAACTACGTTTCTCATTTGAGTAATACTTGCACAAACTATTGCCCTCTCTTGTGAGCAACTTAGATAAGATATATGCATGTGTTTGTGCGTTGCTTCTCCACTGCTCGTATACGTACATATGTGTAGACGCAATTATTGATTCGTTTATGTAGATACGTAATGACTGATTTTATGGATGTGCATGAGATCACTGTTTAGATATGGCAGTACCCCTTAGTGTTGCTAATATTGTAACACTGCCCTCCACTTAAGTTTGATCGTCCCGATCAGACAACTTTCTCGATCTAAACGCTGCTAGCCTCTCCAACTGAACTACTTTCATTTTGGTTCGTGGTTTGCCAATGTTTTGTATGCGGTACACTACATCGTTGATCCCTTTTACAACTTTGTATGGGCCTTCCCAGTTACACTGCAATTTCGGGGACAAACCTTTTTTTCGTTGTGGGTTGTATAGCAGCACCAAATCTCCTTTCTGAAACCCTTCCGAATTAATTGCTTTATCGTACCTCGCTTTCATCTTGTCACTCAAAATCTTTGCTCGTTGCCTTACCAGATCGTGTATCTCCCTTAGCTCTTCTTCCAAGACACCAGTGGATTTCTTGACATTCCTCTGCGCATCGCCATGTATCCCATACTTCAAATCAGCTGGCAGTCGAAGGTTATTGCCAAAAATTACATTTGCGGGACTTTGGCCCGTTTTCTCATGTACTGCCGATCGGTAGGCAATCAATAATAATGATATGTGTGTATCCTAGTCCTTATGGTACTTGTCTATTACTATCCTTAAATGCTCCTCCAATGTTTTATTGAAACGTTCCACCATAACATCGGACCGAGGATGCAATGCAGTTGTCCGTGTTTTTCGAATGCCAAACTTCTTGCACATTTCTTGGAGCACAGCTGATTCAAAATTCCTGCCTTGGTCAGAATGTAACTCCATTGGTACACCATACCTTGCAACCCATTAGTTTGTAACCACTTCTGCTACTGTTTCTGCTTCTTGGTTTGGGATTGGGTATACCTCTGACCTCTTGACATACAATAGTTTCACTATTTGAACCCAGACTGACCAAAGCTTTGTTTTGCGGAAAGTCACGGATATTCTGTATGAAATAGCGTTATTCGTTTGTAAAATTATTGCGCAGTTTAGATTTAATTCGTGGAAATATAGCGACACGTTTTGCGTTACCATATGGTAATCGTGGGTTATTTCGGGTTAAGCAAATTTTTTGAAAGTGCTTCGTTGTTAATTTTTCCACTAGCTGAACTAAGAACCTTCGGTATAGTAGGCCAGCATCCTACGTATATACCACGTCCACCTTATCGCAAAAATACCGATATATATGCAATTAAAACAATAAATCTTACCAACTGCATCAGAAATTATAAAAGTTTTCGCCGATAGGCATAAGAAATGTGTACGTGAACCACAATTTTACGCTACTATAATCCAAAGAATAATGAATAAAATTTACAAATGTTGAAAACTGCATCTGAGATTATAAACCTTTAATCCGATATACCTTAATGACACATTTGGAAGATTTCTTAAAGTTAGAAGGGTTAAATTTTTCTTTCGTCGTTCGCTGAGGTGTGTTATATTTAAAATATTGTGGCGAATATTAGCATCACTATGCCGTTAGTAAATAATCACAACTACAAAAACAGTAAGCAGGCAAACTTATTTACATGCACACACATAACCAGCAGCTCGAAGTGAAGAAATATTTCACATACACACATGTAGTCATTAGCTAAGAGAAGAAGTTTTTACTCACACACACATGCATATGGCTAGTAGAAAAGCCTAAGCTACAGATATACATGTATATAGCTGGTAACGAAGTACGAGATACAACTGTTCTCGAACAGTTTTCGCGAAATGACTAGACCTTAGGAGAAATGTGTGGACGAGAAAACCGAGAGTATGAAAGCAGTGTAAGCTGAGGAATCAGTTTTATTAAAAGACATTAGTTGTGAAGTACGTGATATTGAAGTATAATTGTAGTGATATTGAAGTATAATTGTACTACACCAAAAGTAGTCTAAATAAAGACCATTTTGTAATACCGAATATTGGAGTTATTTATTCGACACTTCAGCGATTCGGACGTAAACAGAAGGTGCATAAATATCAGAAATCTCCAAAATTCGTTACAATATATTGGCATTAAAAACGTGTAATGATAGCAGTTCGAGAAGTTTTCATTGAAAAAGTATTTACAAGCTTTTAGCTAAAAATATTTCCATACGCTTCTAATATGCTCTCAAAACATACACAACTTCATGATTCATGTCATGCCAACAGTTTTAGGTAGTTTAAGTTTTAAAAATTACTTGCAATTGGCGCTTCTCCCCAAAGGACGTAGCTTTGTTTCATCTATGGCTTACAAATGATCTTCATTTGTGCGAAGTCTCAACATATTACACCAAGATCTTCACATAGTGGCCATAATTCACAATAAAAATGTATGTTTATGAATTGTAGTACCATTTAAAGAAGTTCCCACATTTAGCTTAAAATAATCATAACGCAAACTTTATTTGCGCAATGCAACCTTATGCAACCCGCAATTTGCAAAAGCAATTCAGCTCAAAAACATGTGACCATTAGCAAATACCATTTCATGCAAACAAATAATCCATCATCCATCATGCAAATTCTCTGCTGTTGCAGCACAGTTACTTCCATCAAGATTTTCCCTCTTAATATATATTCTGCATATTTACTTTATGGAAACGTTTTTCTTGCTCGTATTTGGCCTTCATATATAGAATGTGAAAACATGAGAGAAGTTTAATACAATTTTCTTGGAAAAGACTATTTTTTACTATCTACAGCTTATCCTTTTTCTTTGCTGACTTAGCGAGAAGTGAATACCCAAAAATTCTATTATACTTAAAATGACGCAAAAACGAGACGACTGAAAATTGGAATATATGTTTTTGTGTTAAGTTCTTCTTTTTTTTCAAAACCTATGTACTTGTTAATCCCCTCAAGTGAATCACTACTAACACAGAATCACAAGCATACATACATAAATAAGCACATACGTATTTACATACATTGCACTTATGCTTATGCATACACTCAGCGGTATAGCTAAAATAGAAACTACTTACAGGAATGAAAAGAAAAATAGCAGTGGCAATGTTCATCAAATTTTGTGAGCTAAATTCTTTTTTTATTGTTTTATTTCGCAAAATAGTAACTGAAACTATGCAAACCAATGTCAAAGACGTTTTTGAAAACTTAAAAAATTCGTTGAAATTTCACGAAAATTTCGAAATTTTTATGTTGAGTTCTGTGAAATTTTTTACTATGCAGTTTTGCAGCCAAATTATTTAGTTAAACCAACTACAAGAGACCAATAACTCAATGGCGCTGCGAATATTAGAGATAAATCTCCAAAACAGTAAAGAGGCGTCGACCGTCTCGTTCTATTAGGTCGAAGGGGGATTCGTTTGATGTGAAGCTATTGCAGAAGCCGTGTATCTAAATTGTGAAAGGTTTCAGGACTCAGCGCTCGCGAATTCAAAGTTTTTATGCAAAGATGGACGCAGGGTTAAAGCTGCAGTTACAGTTAGGAAGCACATATACTCGTGTATGTTATCTAACTTCAGCACTGAATACCTTGCAATGGTCCCAATAGAGAGGAAAGTAGAACCGTCACTTATTCTGATACCGTGCTACAAGGTTCATAACGTGGAGGCCCAATTACAGGAGATCAATTGGCTGGTGGAACAAGAAGTGTGCGGATGACGGTTTGCCATAAGCGCGGTTGCGAATGGGCAAAACAGGGTTTGTGGAGGGGATGCAATTAACGATAAAGGTGGCTAAGAGTTGTGGCGATCCTACATTTTTTGGGCCAATGTCAAGTTAAGTTCTTGATATCAAATTGATATCAGAATATAAATGGATTGTTCTTGATAGCTCGCCCTTATCAGATCCAGCATATATCAGCTTCAGCATACTCCTAAAGATTTTAGAAAAGGGGAATAACTTGAGAAACCCTTAGGCGACGGATATGGTACAAATTCCAGTAGTATATAGTGGGAAAACTAGCAAAGCCTAAAGAGGTTGCCCCCAGAGAGGAGCTGAGGGAGTGCAACAACTTCTTATAAAAGGTGCTTACAACTGCGTTCAATGGAGCGTAAGCAGTTAAGTCTTCTTCGACGGCTGCTAAGGGATATTTTAAAGCTGCAAAAAGTTCAGGAAAGCAAGCAGAAAGAAAATTGAGATCTATTGAGGATCTATAAACGCGAAACCAGCAGATCGAAGAGAATATCATGAAAAAAGCTCTGTGCACATGCATAGAATGCTGCAGCGAAACGGCAAGACAGATAAATGCCCTATCTAAGGGAGTTAAAGTCCAGGGACTGATAAATATTTCGACGGGGAATGGTCAAACAGTAGTGAATAATACCTTGAGGCGCTACTTAGCACATATTTTCAACCAACAAGAGATGATTCCCAGGAGTCTTATAGCAACGTCTACACTCGAAATGTGGAGCAAGCAGTACTAGGATTGATGTCTAAATACCAAAATTGGATGGGCGATAAAAACGTTTACCAACTTCAAATCGCCGGGTCTAGATGTGGTATTTCCGGCATATTTCAGGTCAAAATATATACAGCGAATGCCCTGAAACACCACGAATATTTTGTAGGGGTTTATCTTTACATTGCCGGCGCTTGCAACAACGTCTTGAAACGAGCAATAATCGATAGTCTCAACTCGATTGAACTATATCCTGCCATAGCAAATTGCATCGGCTCCATATTGAGCTGCACAATGTTAACGCCATAGTATTGTCCATGCAAGACACCCCGGACAAAGCAACATCAAAATTTTAGAAATAAGGTTTTTCAATTAGAAGAAAATTTTTCTAAGCGGGGTCGCCTCTCGGCAGTGTTTGGCAAGCACTCCGAGTGTACTTCTGCCATGAAAAACTCTCAGTGAAAACTTATCTGCCTTGCAGATGTCGCTCGGAGTCGGCATAAAACATGTAGGTCCCGTCCGGCCAATTTGTAGGGAAAATCAAGAGGAGCACGAAGCAAATTCGAAAAGAAGCTCGGCCTTAGATCTCTTCAGAGGTTATCGCGCCTTACATTTATTTTTTTTAAGACGAAACAATCAATAAAAAGAAGGACGCTAATGGCTGGAGCTTTACCAAATTTGTCAAAAAAAAAATTAGAACTTTAAAAGACCTACAACATGTTCTTCATAGGACTAAAATTGATTTTGCCACAAAACTGCATATTCGAAATAATTCAGTGAACTCCAAATAAAAGTTTTAAATTTTCGTAAAATTTCCACGAATTTTTAAATGTTTACGAAAACATTTTTGAGATGGATTTGCTTAATTTCAAAATTCATAGAAATTTTCATTATCGCAAATAAAATTAAGTAAGGTAATAATAATAATGAAAAGTTTCACTGCTATTTTTTTTGTTCGCTACTGAACGTATTAGAATGATCTTTGTTTTTCTAAATAAATATATATTTTTATTAAAATTTCTTTCTTCAATGCTGCCATTTTCCCCAGCTTTCAAAATGTGCCTTAATCTCTACTTTGCGCCATAAAGTCAATCCACAACACAAATTTCCTCAATAAATCAGTCTTTGATAACGAATTATAGCATTTTATAACTTTACGAAATTTGGATATAAAAAATGTGAACGCTTTTCGATATCTCAAATTTTTAAAACAATATATTTTAGATCCGGATTAGCCAGTGTACCAAATTTGGTATCACAGTTTTTGCTCATGTCATCGTGTTGACGACAGCCAATGTGATATAATGGTAGCGTGAACGAATGTCATGTGTGCAAGGCATGAGAAAAGTCACATCCAAATATTTAGAAACAGATTCTCTAAGCAAGGTTACTCCACGTGGTGGCAATGGCGTGATTAACACTCCTGGTATATTTCTGCAATGAAAAATTTCTCAGCGAAAAATAATCTGCCCCGCAAAATCGTAGTTCGAAGTCGGCATAAAACATTCAAAAAAAAAATAATAATAATAAAGAAAAAACAAGTAAGAACGGGACTGTCTTCGGCTGTGCCGAAGACTTCATACCTTTCATGAATGGGGCTGAACAATAATGTTATCCCGTTCGTAATCTCCGAATAATCGGATGTGTAAGATAAGAAATATATAGTGAACAGATCTGCATACCTTAACGATTTTTAAGATAAATATAAAATAAAAAACAGGTAGATAATTTGTGTGAGGATGCAAAGTTTCTGGTTTTTTGTGGTCTGGGTGTAAAAACTATGACTGCGAATCACGTATTTCAACAATATATGACGTAAACGTAAGTATTCGATAAAATTTGATGAATTTTGAAGCTTCTAGCCGTAAAACGGGGGCAAAAATTGAGTTCATATGGGGTATATAATATATATACCACCGATCTCTATGATTTTTTCAGACAACAATATATGCTATACACGTAAGCATTTGGTGAAATTTGAAGCTTCTAGCTGTTAAAATGGGGTAGAAATTGCGCAAAGTTTCTTATCTGAACAATCGGTTGTATGAGATATATACTATATATACAACCGATCTCTATGATTTTTTCAGACAACAATATATGCTATATACCTAAGCATTCATTGAAATTTGAAGCCTCTAGCTCTTCAAATGGGGCAGTAATTATGAAAAGTTCCTTATCTGAACAATCGGTTGTGGGGGATATATACTATATATACGACCGATCTCATCAATTTTTTCAGGCAACAATATGTGCAATATACGAAAGTATATGGTGAAGTTTTAAGCTTCAATCTGTTAAATTGGGTAAGATATTACAAAAATCCTCTTTTTCTGAAAAATCGGTTGTATGGAGGATATATGCTATAGTGGTCCGATCCGGTCGGTTCCGACAAATGCCTAATCGGACACCCAAATACACCCGCTCACCAAATTTTATCAAGATATCTCAAAAATTGAGGGACTAGTTTGCATACAAACAGACAGACGGACAGACGGACAAACGGACATGGCTTAATCAACTCAGCTCTTCAACCTGATTATTTCGGTATACTTAATGGTGGGTCTATCTATTTTCCTTTAAGGACTTACAATTTTCGGTTTCGTAACGAAATTAATATACCATTTCATTTTCATGAAAGGTATAACAAGTAAGGAAGGTTAAGTTCGGGTGTAACCGAACATTACATAGTCAGTTGAGAGCTATGGTGACAACATAAGGGAAAATAACCATGTAGGAAAATGAACAGTGGGTAACCCTGGAATGTGTTTGTATGACATGTGTGTCAAATGAAAGGTATTAAAGAGTATATTATGAGGGAGTGTGCCATAGTTCTATAGGTGGACGCCATTTAGGGATATCGCCATGAAGGTGGACCAGGGCTGAACCTAAAATTTGTTTGTACGATATGGGTATCAAATGAGAGGTGTTAATGAGTATTTTAAAAGGGCGTGGACTTAGTTCTATAGGTGGACGCCTTTTCGAGATATCGCCATAAAGGTGGTCCAAGGGTGACTCTAGAATGTGTTTGTATGATATGGGTATCAAATTAAAGGTATTAATGAGGGTTTTAAAAGGGAGTGGTGGTAGTAGTATAGGTGGTAGCCTTTTCGAGATATCGCCATAAAGGTGGACCAGGGGTGACTCTAGAATGCGTTTGTACAATATGGGTATCAAACGAAAGGTGCTAATGAATATTTTAAAAGGGAGTGGGCCTTAGTTATATATGTGGAAGCGTTTTCGAGATATCGCCATAAAGGTGGACCAGGGGTGACTCTAGACTTTGTTTGTACTATATGGGTATCAAATTAAAGGTGTTAATGAGTGCGTGGGGCTTAGTTCTATAGGTGGACGCCTTTTAGAGATATCGGCGTAAAGGTGGTCGAGGGGTGACTATAGAATATGTTTGTATGATATGGGTATCAAATTAAAGGTTTTAATGAGGGTTTTAAAATGGAGTGGTGGTAGTTGTATATGTGAAGGCGTTTTCCAGATATCGACCAAAATGTGGACCAGGGTGACCAAGAACATCATCTGTCGGATACCGCTAATTTATTTATATATGCAATACCACGAACAGTATTCCAGCCAAGATTTCAAGGGTTTTTATTTTCGCCCTGCAGAACTTTTTCGTTTCATTCTACTTAATATGGTAGGTGTCACACCCATTTTACAAAGACTTTCTAAAGTTATATTTTGCATCAATATATATATAAAATGCAAATGATGTATGTAGGTACAGATCGAGTTGTGTCCTAAACGGATCGACCGATCACAACCAAATTTGCAAAACCTACTAAAAACATTCCAAGGATGGTCATAGGCTAAAAATAATATCGATATAGAAAAGGGGCGTGGCACCTCCCATGCAAAATAAATATTTGTTACTACATAACTCTGAAGGTATTTATGCTAGAACATTGAAATTCAGTTAGTAGTTATGTGAGGTCAATCCCTAACACCTCCAAGAAGATGTGGGTGGAGAGAAGAGGGCGTGGTACCTCCCATATAAATGGAATTTATCATACTCCATAACTCTGGATGTGATAATGGTAGGATAGTGAAAATTGGTAAAGAAATATATGTGGTTAAGTCCTAACACCTCCAGTAAATTGTGGAATTGGGGAAAAGGGGGCGTGGCACTTTCCCTACAAATGGGATTTTTCAGAACTATGGCTGCCGTACAAACTTAGGTTATTTTAACAGCTAAAGTTTGACTACAAAGTTGAGTTTGGCTCTTATTCCTTTTGTACGTTTAGTAATCTGCTGCCGTTAAAATTTTTTTGTTAACTTCGGTCTATCTATATCTTCTCTCTCTATATATATATATAAAATTCTAAATTATGTATGTTTTTCCGTAGGTATAAATCGGGAATTAACCACTAGAAACCCTCCAAGGATGGGCATAGGCTAAACATAACTACCATACAAATGGAATAGTTGATACAGCATAACTCTGGAAGTATTCATGCAGGAACATTGAAATTCAGTAAAGAGTTATATGTGATCAATCCCTAACACCACTAAGAAAGTAAGATGTTAGTAAGAAGGGTCGTGGCACCTCCCACTTCATACTGCACATCTCTGGATTTAGTAATGTTAGAATAATGAAAATTGGTAAGGAGATATATGACGTTAAGTCCTAACAGCACCATTAATATATGGAATTGAGAAAAAACAAGGCAAATGGGATTTTTCAGAATTATGGCTGCAGTAAAAACTTTTGTTATTTCAACATGTAAAGTTTTATTGCAGAGTTAGTATTCTTTTGGGTTTTGTTACTTTTAGGGTTGGTATTGTTGGATACGCCTGGAGGAACCGGGAAAAACATTACTGCTAAATTTGGTATTAATTGATGTAAGAGCAAAAAAGAGAGATCACTATGGCAGTTGCTTCCTCAGGTACCGCACATATCCTTTGTGTGGTGGACGTACTGCTCACTCCTCATTTGAATTACCACTGTCCGCAAACATCTGATAGGCCGATGTCCAACATAAGCAGACGGTGAGGCCAAAGTGAGTGTGTGAGATGTGTGCACCATGACTCATAAACAGTCGCTGCAATTTTTAGGGCAAACGCTTAAGGATTTGAGGTGTATTGATCATCAAAAGGGTGGTGCTTTCCTTTTACTTGCCGGAACAGCCGCAGATGAAGTAAATGCGTGCTTTTTCATGCAGCGACTTACAAAACTTTACTATCTTTAAAAATACGAGAGCGCATTTTGGCGGAAACATATCAGCAGCAGCTTTTGCTAAGCAACTGCTTTAAATTGAATATGGCAAAATTCCTATTTCTTTACTATAAGATTTCATTTATTTTCCTGCAAGTTTTTGCTAAATTATGAAATCACCTGAAGCTTTAATAACTAATGTTTTTTCCAAATATTGAATCTATCTTTACAAACTGTAAATGGCTTCGAGAAAGGGCACTTTTGGCATCATAAATTGAGGATTTTAATATCACTAGAACCGAGACAACTTATCACACTATATAGTCGTGGAAGAATCCCAAGCTGTGCATATACGGTTGAGTTTCTTAACTCGTTTGAGCCATCAGAAATTCCTTCTCTTCGACTGATCCTTAAAAAAGGGCCCATAATATTCATTATATATATATATTATTAGTTATTTGATTTCTCGGCGCTTATGTAGTGGGACAAGGCTTTTCATCACAAAACTTTTACGAATTTCAATACCAAGCAATTCATTTTATCGGAAAATTTCAAAAGCAAAAAAGTTTAAAACCAAGGATTCCATTGATACCGATAGATATGCGTTTTCAATTTTAAATGCCTCAAATTTCCTATCCCTATCAATGAAGCTCAAGGACGGTCATTAGTGGGATTTAAGGGATTGATAAGTGCAATAAATTGTCAACCTAACCTACGCTAGGGGAGTCCTGTTACAAATATGAAGGTATCATACAACAAAAGTCATTAGCTGTAGCAGAAATCAATCTTACCAACTCATGTTTCACCCATGGCCAATTACGCGTAGGCTGCATATTTTTATAGAAGCGTGGTGAAAAACCCACGGGAATAAGCTAGTAATATATAAAATTGAAAAAAATGAATAAAATTAAATACAGTTAAATGTTAAATTAAAATAAAATAAAATAATATAAAATAAAATAAATTAAAATAAAATAAAATAAAGGTATTATAAAAAATTAAGTAAAACAACACTTAAATAATAAAACAAAATAAATAAAATTAAATATTGAAAAAAAACGAAAGAATTTGGAAAGTCAAAAAAAAAATTAAGTAAAGGAAAATTATTTTATTTTCCGAAAAGAAAGGATATAACGTTTAGTTATGTTTCAACCTTTGGGAGAACATTTATTTACATAAATACAGCAATGTAGAGGAAGCAGTAAGCAAACAAAGATAAAGAGCAAACCAATTAAAAAACCAGGTTCCAAATACTGACAGTCAAAGAAAAAACTCTGCAGAGGCAGTGCTAACAAAAGGAGTAAACATTAGCCGGCATCAAAGATAAGCTAAACGCAATCAAACAATTCGACTTTTATATGAAGCATACCGGCAGTATACTTAACTGAACGCTGGTCCACCAACACACAAATTGAGTACAGTTGCCTGCATTTCAAAGAGGAAAAGTTTATTTGTACTGCTACATTATACTCAGCTCCGCTCTCTCCAACGGTAAATTAAAGCCAAGTAAATTAATAAATCATTACTCAGCTATCTCTCTCCGTCCATGATAAATTTAAGCTAAGTTAAACTGACCGCTTCATGAGGATCTCATATTTAAAGATTTTTTGTGTACCAAAAGTTTTCTTGACGATCGAACTGAAAAAAAAATAAATGTAAGGCGCGATAACCTCCGAAGAGATCTAAGGCCGAGCTTCTCTTCCAAATTGCGTCGTGCTCCTATTGATTTTCCCTACAAATCGGCCGGACGGGACCTACATGTTTTATGCCGACTCCGAACGGCATCTGCAAGGCAGATGAGTTTTCACTGAGAGCTTTTCATGGCAGAAATACAACCGGAGCGGTTGCCACACAGTCCGAGGGGCGACCTCGCTTAGAAAAATTTTCTTCTAATTGAAAAACCTTATTTCTTAAATTTTGATGTTGCTTTGCCCGGGGTGTGAACCCATGGCATACAGTGTGGTAGGCGGAGCACGCTACCATCACACCACGGTGGCAGCCAATATATGTACCTTCGTTATCCTAGAAAAAAGCAAAGGCTTTCAAGTACCCATCCTTATAGAGTTGTTTGATGCTGGACTCCCTAGCAAAGCGAGCGCAAGATAATATCAAATTACGTGCTCATTTAGTTCCTTCCATAAATGTTAAGCTTTATTTTAAAGTCTATTAAGCCAGAAGTATAAGTCGAGTAAGAATGCCTATTATTAGCCTGCGGCACTTTGCCGCCACAAATCTAGTTTCGCGCCTTTCCTGCTTAGTCGATAATTTCTAACTCGTGCCTTCTTTTAATATAGGCCTTTTATCACCTCCAAGGCATTAGATTCAGGGATTGAACCAAAATAACACATCTCTAGTGGTTTATTTTACTTAGCACCTGGTATCTTCTTGTTTATAAAAATCGTAAAAAATATAAAACCTTTTTTCTGAAATACATAACTAGGTATATTTTATACGGTTTCACCCATACTTCCATTTCCCTTCTCGTTGGTTTCTTTCTTTTATTTAAACCGGAAACAAGCCATTGGCATATATGCACACATCAATGGACATCAGAAAACTTCAAATAAAGGCACACACTTTCACAATAGCTTGATCGGTCATTTCAATAAAAAAAAGTGTCAAGATATTTACGTACCGTAAATTTGCGCATCAATTCAGCAAAAACTGAATAAACAAACAAAAGTTACAAGCAGCACAAAAACGTGTAAAAAAAACCAAAATGTTGTCCAAATGCAAAAAAATTCCAAATATACGCATCATTGCACCAGCTGCCATTCCGACTATTCTGGCAGTACCGGCACATGAGTAGCATCACTGCACTCCCACACACGCACCCACCCACACACTCGCATCAGTCTTCACGCTTGACGGCACAATGATTGTGGATTTGCTCGTAAACAGCGGCATTTCAGCAGCAATTTTGCAGCGCATTTTTTATCATTTTAGATTTTACTATACCCAGTTGTGCTTAGAAATCGATTAAGCAGTGCCATGCTAGAGAAAGATATGATGAAATAAATTTTTTAAGTGGGTGTGGCCCCACAGTTTTTTAAGTTAATCAGTACATTACACGCTTAATGCAATAAATTGGAAAAAAAACTCGATAAATCCTAATGTCTCATTGCTAGCCCACTTTTTCCGCTTAACTATGGCTACAGCCGAGCCGGTTCTATGGCTGCGCAACCTTGGTGCCTTCGGGCCCATTTTCGTGCTACAGCCTGCAAACCTGCCATTGTAGAGCCTGTAAACCATACCCGACACCTTTGTTTAGTGTGTGAACGCACGATGGGCAACACAGCGAGCGAGAGAATTCTACTACCTACCGGAGTGGAAGAGGTGACATCATGGCTCTGGTCACTTATCGCTTGCCTAGATAATGGGCCGCGTCTTTGTGCCAATCCTAAGCAATGGACAGCTTGCCGCCTTATGATCGCCCGACTCCTACCCCTTAGGCTTGGATCTGGCCGTCAGCTAAAGGAGCTACCGGTATGTCTTTAAAGTGCACTATCAATCAGTCCACATTTTGGCCTACGGGGTTTGAGCTGGTACAACTGCGTATTCAACTCTGTCGTCGTGCGTTATTACATGTGGTGGTGCTCAGCATGAGAGTCAGCTCAAAATGACTTCTCGCTCACACGTGAGGGTTAATAACGACCCCGCATCCGCCCTGTGAGAACCGCCACTGCCTGAATGTAATCAAGCCTTATCCCTACATACATCCGCGTAATTGCACACACTCCTTTTCCTGGATACGCCACTGCTACGTACTAAGTTGCTGCAGGTAAGGCACCATAAGCAAGGCAACGAATTCGCATCAGCCTCGTAAAGAAGCTGCCGCTGCTTGAGAGTAATTTAGCCCCATCCCTACAACCACATTAACATCGACGCTTCTCTCACTGGCTATGCCATTGGTACGCAATCCTTAGCCTTACAGTTGCTAGCGCCACAACCTCCTTTACTATCATTTGGCTATTGCTGCACTAATTCCCCGCTTGTAGGGATACTTTCCGAGGTTGTCCATCCTCATGTACTCCGTCTGTAGTAACATACCACGTCGGTTCGTCTCTCTGCCTCTCTCTAATCACTGTTTTGGTACGGAAAGCTGATTTCAATTAAATATTATGTTTTTATTAATTGCAGGTTTGTGCGATCTCTATTTGACCTGCGTATTACCTCAGCTTTCGACTAAACCCATCCAATAAATGGCGCACGAGCAAAAACTTGAACGCTGGTCCATTGAATTTACTAAGTGCTACTTAAGCCTTCGAAAAACTCATCTTATATATTTCCGGGATTATTTTGCATAGTTTCAGTTATTTCTTAAAATACAGAAAAAAAGAGAACTGAGGGAATTCTAAAAAATTGCTTGTGTTATTTTTCTGCACGCTGCTGTGTATTTACTATATTACAGCTTTCCTAATGTTCAATGTAGCGATGTATCTTTTTAAATGCCTTCTTAATATGTGAGAGTACACCACTGGGTATATAGTTTTTGATTTCGTCCTTACTTAGACTTCCTTAGTTACTTCATATTTTAAAATAATAATTTTTATTTTAGGACAATTTATATTTTATTTTAAAAATTTTGCTTTAATTTTAGTACTACAAAAGGCCAAGCTCATACATTTGAATGTAGGTGTATTTGCTGTTACCATAACAAATAAATACAGGCAAACACAAATTTATGCAACGCCAATTCAGCGGTTTATCGGTCGGGTGTTTTGTCACTCATCGACTCAGCTTTTGTTGATTTTAGCTTTTCGTGCTTATTCAGTGTACGCCATAAAATATTTGCGTTTTTATATTTTATATTTTTTTTTTATACTCAGTTGAGCAGAGCTCACAGGGTATATTAACTTTGTTTGGATAACGGTTGGTTGTACAGGTATAAAGCAATCGAGATAGATATAGACTTCCATATATCAAAATCATAAGTATCGAAAAAAAATTTGATTGAGCCATGTCTGTCCGTCCGTCCGTCTGTCCGTTAACACGTGACTTGAGTAAATATTGAGATATCTTCACTAAGTTTGGTACACGAGCTTATCTGGCCCCAGAATAGATTGGTTTGAAAATGAGCGAAATCGGATGATAACCACGCCCACTTTTTATATATATAACATTTTGGAAAACACAAAAAACCTGATTATTTAGTAAATAATATACTTAAAAAAAAATAAATGTAAGGCGCGATAACCTCTGAAGAGATCTAAGGCCGAGCTTCTCTTCCAATTTGCGTCGTGCTCCTCTTGATTTTTCCCTACAAATTGGCCGGTCGGGACCTACATGTTTTATGCCGACTACGAACGGCATCTGCAAGGCAGATGAGTTTTCACTGAGAGCTTTTCATGGCAGAAATACAATCGGAGCGCTTGCCAGACACTGCCGAGGGGCGACCCCGCTTAGAAAAATTTTCTTCTAATTGAAAAACCTTATTTCTAAAATTTTGATTTTGCTTTGCCCGGGAGTTGAACCCAGGGCATACGGTGTGATAGGCGGAGCACGCTACCATCACACTACGGTGGCCGCCAAATAATATACTTAGAATGCTATGTGTAGTGATATTTACAGTCTTGATAAAAATTTGAAAAAAACTTTTTAACCTTTTCGCCCCTACTGGGACAATACGTCCCAGCAAACTTCAAATATGTGTATAACTTTTAAATGTTATCCAATTTCGCATTGAAATGTGCCCAATAAAACCTTAAAGCCTTCTTTGATGATCAATAACCGCGTTCCGTCATTATTGACATCAAATTTCCCGTTACGCAATATTTTGCACAGACATGTCGCGAAATTTCATCAGTAACGCGTTTTATTTCAGTGTGAGACGTCTATATGGTACGGTTTTTATTCGTAATATACCGCTTGCTGTAAAGTTTAGGTGTGAATAAATATTATTCCTTCGAAATTGGAAAGAAATTATAATGAAAAAGTAAGTTTTTTATATTTATAACTGCATTGGGACATATAATCCCAATAATGCATTTTTGTGGGATAATAATATCCCAATATTTGTTTATACCTTTAGATTTGTAAAAATTTTTGGCCCTTTTGGTATTATTGGGACTCATTCGTCCCACCTATAAACGCTAATAAATGTTATTGGGATTATATATCCCAGGATAAAGGTAAGGATTCAGGTATGCCAAACATCTTATATTTTAGTCATATTACAGGATTAGCTGTCGTAATGATGAAGACACCGCCTGATTTCGAAAAAAAAAACTCAGGGGTGAAAGGGTTAAATGGGCGTGGCACCGCCCACTTGTGATAAAATCAATTATACAAATATTATTAATCATAAATCCAAAATCGTTAAACCAATTATAACAAAATTCGCCAGAGAGGTTGCTTTACTATAGGGAACGCTTTGAAGAAAAATAAACGAAATCGGCTAAGGACCACGCCCACTTTTATATAAAAGATTTTTAAAATGGTCGTAGACGAAAATAATAAGCTATATCTTAGCGAAAAAGGGCTTTGGATCAATAGAATTTTACTTAATAAATTGAATTATAACATTAATTTGGAAAACATAAAAATTTTGTTAAAATGGTTGTGGCATCGCCCCTTTTACGACTAAGCAATTTTCTATATTTCGGTAGCCATAACTCGAAGAAAAATTAACGGATCGTAATAAAATTGAGTACAAAAATTTTCCCTGCAGCAGGAAATATTTCTAGAAAATATGGACGAGATCGGTTAAAGACCACGGCAACTTAGATATAAAACAAGTTTAAAAGGGTCGTAGACTAGAATAATAACCTATAACTGCAAAAAATAGTTTTGAATCAATGACATTTCAGCTTTATTGTAAGAGGAAATGGGGAGACATTTTTTTTAAACGGGCGGTGCCCGTGTAGAAAGGTAATTTATCTGAAATGAAATGTGCAATTGAATCTCACGCTGAGTATATAATGTTCGGTTACACCCGAACGTAGACACCTTTACTTGTTTGTTTTTTTTTTTTGTATTTTATAGCAAACAATATTCACCGCCGTTTTTGTAATTTACCACTGCAATTTATTTAGTTCAAATATTTGATAGGTATGCCAATAAAAATCCTTTCTTCCATTGTTTGCATTCATTGAACTGCATTAAATAACTTTTTTTATATTTTTGTATTATTTTTATTATTTATTTTGTGAATTTATAATTGTTTTAATAATATATGGGTTTTAACACAAAATAAATTGAAGCATTTTTCAAACTGGCGTTACTGAAGTTTAAGAAAACTTTGATAACAGAAAAAAAAAAAAAAAAACAAGGTGGTATGTACTGATGTGTATTTAGGGACGTTGATATCTGAATTTTTTTGTCCGATTTGCCAATATACCCTCAAGATCACAAGATATTAGCAAGTCATAAGTTCAAAAATTGCGGTTATGAGAATAAAACCAAAAATTTAGTTGAGGATATTGCTAGTGTATTTAGATGTTCTGAATAGGAATTGGAAATAAGTACCTGCATTCGAACTCAGAATTTATGATGAAATTGGAAACGAACCATATTGGTTTTATTGTTGGCTTCTCTCAACAATGAAAGCTTATTAGGGTTATTTTATATAAGAGCTATTTGGCCGGTGGTTTTTAACTTAGTTTTTCGGTTAACTTTGGCCCATCAAACAACTGAATAAGAAAGCTTATTAGGTTTTAAGGCCCAATTTTTTCAGTACAAGTTCGACGCAGTTTGTCAGTTAAACTACGCTTAAACTTATTTTGCAGTTTTTCAGTCTATTACTTAAGTTGAAAAAATGTAACTAACAACTCGTGGTTCTTTAAATTGACTCAAATGTAAGATTCCGTACTACAGTATTTTATATTAATAATAAACCCAACTGATTAATACCCTTCAAAGCCCGCCCAACCGACACGAGGGGCGCATCCCCATGACGCACGGATTTGTTTTTGTTTTTGCCGAGTTGTTGATAGGCGGAGGTTTGTTAAGCGTCGAGATTTAAAACTGCTCAGCTACAAAATAAAAATCATAAGCTGAGTATTATATACATAACAATTGAAAATTATACATAAAGTAAATTGTTAAATAAGTTAACGATTTAGCATATAAAGATTTTTATTTTTTTATTTTTACTTTGTTACGAGTTAAGATAGGATAGGACAGTTTTCCTTATAGTCAAAAGTGAATCCGTTATATCAAATGAATTCGAGTGAGAGTTAAAATCATGACAAAAACACCGGAAAAGTTAATTGGATTCGAAATTAGTTCTACACTGCCTCAAAAGAAGAGGTTTGTAATATTTTGACGCTCGTGATGGGACAATGAAGTTTTCTTCGTTCAAAAGAAAGGCGCTAGAAATTAATCCATTCAGTAGTTTAGCCATAAATAATACGCCTGGCAATTCTCTACGACTAGCGAGTGTTGGAAGATTGATAAGCTTTAACCGACTAGTATAAGGTGGAAGATTATATACAGAGTCCCAATGAAAATTCCTTAAAGAAAAAAGTAAAAATTGCTTCTGTATTGACTCAAGCCTATCTGCATGAACTTGATATCGCGAATTCCAGACTATTGATCCGTATTCTAGTATCGGTCTAACTAATGTGGTAAAAAGGGCTTTGGTTATATAAGGATCACTAAATTCTCTCGACCATCTCTTCACGAATGATAGAACACCTCTAGCCTTATTGGCAGTAGTCATAATATGATGGTTGAAACTAAGTTTAACATCCATAGTGACTCCCAAATCAACAAAAAAATTTACTTAAACAAGACAAAAATTATCAATTAGGTAAGAGGCTGCTGGCAAAGGTCTCCGAGAGAAGCACATGACCTTACATTTATTTATGCTCAGCGGCATTGAATTCGCGTTACACCAAGCAACTAAGCATTTTAAATCCGCTTGAAGTAAGGGACGTCCTTCAATAGACGCATAAGACCTAAAAAGTTTCAAATCATCAGCATACATTAAAATTTTGGAATATTTTATTATGGTACAGATATCAATAATAAATAGTAAAAACAGAATTGGACCGAGATGACTACCCTGTGGGACTCCAGAGGGAACATTAATGACATCTGAAAGAGTATTTTTAAAAATTAGTTGTTGCGTTATACCGCAGAAATACGAAGATATCCACTGAGAGAGACCAGGTTGGAAGCCAAGTCGATCCAGCTTGTGGATAAGCAATGAATAGGAAACTTTGTCAAATGCTTTACTGAAATCAGTGTAAATAACTTCGGTGTGAAGATTTTCTCTAAATCCATTAGAAACGTGAGTTGTGAATTCAAGTAAGTTTGTAATGGCAGATTTGCCTTTACAGAATCCATGTCGATAGTCTGCAATGAATGCAGAAATGGAAAATATTAGCTGATTGGTAACAATGGCTTCAAATATCTTTGGGATGGCAGACAGTTTTGCAATTCCTCGATAATTTTCTACACATGACCTACTGCCGTTTTTATGGAGGAGTATTAGAAAAGATTCCTTCCAAGCTGAAATAAATAAATTAATCTGACGCGATAAACTCCGAAGAGATTTCAGGATGTGCTTCTCTTCCAAGTTGCATCGTGCTCCTTTTAATTTTTCCTAAAAGTTGGCGGCAAGAGACCTATTGGTTTTATGCCGACTCCGAACGGCATCTGCCAGATAGATGAGTTTTCACTGAGAGCTTTTCAATGCAGAAATTCACTCGGAGTGCTAGCCAAACACTGCCTAGGGGCGACCCCGCTTAGACAAATTTTCTGTAATTGAAAAATCTTGTGTCTAAAATTTTGATGTTGCTTTGCCCGGGCGTGTACCCAGGATTTTCGGTGCGGTAGGCGGAGCATGCTACCATCAAACCACGGCGACCTCCTATATAATTTATATTTGATTAATTACGCTTCATTACTGCTATCAACCAGGTGTTTATTTCCAACAATAAACAACTGTTGGTTTTGGTTGTACCACCTTGAAGCTTTGTTTCAACTCGATGTGCAATGTAGGATTTAACTGGAGAAATGTGTTCAAAATTCATCTCGAAATTATGATAATAATTGGAATATATTAATGAAGTTGGAGATCAACTCGAAAACATTTAACTTTACAAAATTTTTCTAAAGTTGGATATCGATTGGGGAATGAAGTTGGATATCAACTCGAGAAGTATCTGGTTTAAGAATAATTAAATAATGATGCTGGGTGTCACCTCCGGAACTAGATATATATTTTGTTGGAGAAATTTTTTTCTATGTTTGTTGGGTAAACAAAATCCAGCAGTTTCCGCGTCTACAAATTATTTAGATAATAAAAAACCAATTTGCTTCACAAAAAAGCCTACCCCAAAAATGGCCTT
Source organism: Eurosta solidaginis (assembly GCF_040869045.1). Lineage (NCBI taxonomy): Eukaryota > Metazoa > Arthropoda > Insecta > Diptera > Tephritidae > Eurosta > Eurosta solidaginis. Next base: position 334,089,319 of record NC_090319.1, on the reverse strand, counting down.
AAACTGTGACTGAAAAACTGCTCAGTAGTTGAACTGGAGTTTATGTTTGACTAGAATTTAACTAAACTTAGTTTAAGCTTAGCTTAACCAACTACTGAAAATTGAGGCCTAAATAGCATAACTGAGATTGAGTTTTTGAGGTTTTGTTTGGTTTTAACGAAAAGTGCACGAAACTGGCGAATTTTTCAGGTAATTCATTTTGCAGCTTATTCTAATGAGTTTTAATAAAAAGAAACTATTTCAAAATTAGTTATAAAGCCAAAGAATAAAAAAAAAATAAAAATTTTCATTTTTTGAACATGTAATCCATCAGAAATGAAGGTACTGACACTCGTCGTTAGTAATAATTGTGTGCCAGCCCTAATAGTCACTGGATGGATTGCAGCCAACGCCATCTAACAGTCAGATCGGTTGCACGAGCAGAAGGTTTAATGTGAAAAATATAAGTATGGCAGCGCTGTCTTTTAGGCAAGAATCTGGCGATCAGCCAATCAGGTGCTCGCTTTGATTCTTGCTTAGCTGACGCAGCCCTCTGTAGGAAAACATCGGTAACTTATTACAAGAAAGATGTTTAAAAAAAAAAAATGTGAAAATATGGCAATGATGTAGACACGAAAAAAAAGAAAGAAGATTGATTGAGAATAGAGCACTGAATGCGAACGGATATACATGGGGGACTCAACCTTGGTATTATTATTACAAATAAACCGGAAATAAAAAAACATTTTAATTTTTTTTTTTTCTGCTGTTGGCTGATTGAACAAATTTTTTTTTTACTAGAATCTATTAAGAAAAGCAGGAGGAGTAATTAAAAAAGCTATGTAAACAAACAAAAATTCCAAAAGTAATATGAATTTTGTTCTTTTTAATCTAAAAAATTTTTATTAAAACCAAAATTTATTCAAAATGAAAAATGGGAAATGTGCAGCGATTTTAACCATATAGGTTAATACTGAACCAACAACAACAATCATTGTTGATCGAAGCCAACACTAAAACAATAAGGTTTGTTTCCCATCTCATCGTTATAAAATCTGAGTTCGAATTCAAATACAAACTTCCAACTCCTTTTCCGAACATCTTAATCCACTAGAAATGTCCTTAATTTAATTGGAACATTTTTGGTTAACCTCTATTTTTGAACTAATGACTTTTCTGCAAATATCTGAAGATGTTGACAATACACCCTGTCAAATCTAACAACATATTTGGAATTCAGTGTCCCGAAATACATATAAACACATGGGTCTATTCCCGTGAACACATCATTTTTTTGTTTTGTTTGCCAGTCGTACTCTGCGCTTCTATAATCGTTGGAATCACTTGTCGCATAAATAAACGCAAATATTTTGTATATAAAATGCCCTTAACAGCACTTCTTTGGTATTAAATTTCCAAAATTTATTCTATTCGCGTACTTCAATTATAACGTTTCAAATAAAATTGATCGACCATTCCTTAGATTGCGCTGCTTTTGTAGTCTCAGTAGCTTCGTTCACTTATTTCTCACAGGGTCTGTGCTTTTTGCGAATAGCCGTTTCGATTAGTTCCTTCTTTATTCTCCCATACATCTGCATCTGATTGCGACTGTTGCCTTTTATGTGTATGTGTGTATATTTCTGAGTTATATGCGCTCGTTATTGCAGTGTGCCTGTTTTCTGTTCCATCTGCTTGCTTTTCTTTTGCTGTGCAGCATTTAATTAGAAGCGACGCAGTGATGGTTTGAAATTGCCAACATTTCCCACAATACAAAATACTCACAAATAAAAAAAGACAAAATTTCGCTAATATTTTTAAGATCACAGTTTATTATGCACTTTCAACTTTACTTACAATTTTTATTTTCTACTTTTTTATTTGCAGGTAAGCCTTGAACGTGTTAACATACATACATCCCTGTTGCCACTTTAGAGAAAATTATTTGGTGTATACGAACACTGCGAACTTGAAACCTCAAAATACTAGAGATCTAAATAAGTACAAAAAAAGTAAAAAATATTTTAATTAATTAAAAATCAAACAGTAATGATGTTGTGTTAACGCCGATGTAGGGGTGAAAGCTGCCAAACGTCACAGAGGTAAATCAAAACATCACTTTTGTTTGTCTAGTTTATTGCAAAATCGATCATAACGACTGTATCTGAGGGGTTCAAGGGGTTGTGTAGTGATACCCTCTAAAGCCCTTTCCAGCGCAATTTAAAGATTTTCCAACCCAAATGTCAACCGTACCTGTGGCGAATCCTGTTTCTTCAGCAGAGAAGTCTCTGGCAACCCTAAGTTGCTCATTTAACTAGACGGTTGATAATCATATTATATTATTCCCGAGATGGTCCGGCTTAATTATAGCTTAAACATCGATAAACTCCCCACAACCTTCCGGAAGTGTCTTAATCGCTACCAGAGAACTGCAAAAATCACAATTTTCTTGATTTAATCAAACACTAAAACTTGCATTCACATTCAATCATGCGAATTAACTCATAATTGAATAAACTCGTAATTGAATATACTCAGCATCTGTCTTTAAAAGACTCTGTTAGCATGATTGCGATCAAATGACCGAACAGGTTTTGCATGCGATTGTATTGATCAAACAAAGGCAAGCGGAGAATAAAATCAAAGCGCGAGAATTAGTATCGTTTAGTTCGGCAAACAAACACAATCGTAAGCAATGTTTATATGTATGCTTATATGTATATTTATATGTAGCTTGTCGCGGTGACGTAAGGGCAGAAGAATCATGCAAATACTCAGACGCATGGAGTTTTCATATTTGCCTTTTCATTCCGATGAATGTAATCACCGTTGAGGCAAACGAGCAAACGCCTGAATTGATTATATTCACGCATTCAATAAGTTGGTTGATTTTAAATCTATGTCGATTATGTTCGTTTGAGCATGTTGGATCATTGAACACGATCATGTTGCCAAATGTAATCGAAGGTTGTTGTGTTCGATTTTTGCAGTTCATTGATCGCTACAACAGCCCCCGAACTTTAAATACGTTAACAGCGTCAGATACAACTGGTACAATCCTTGCGTTGGTGTTTTTCGTCTACTACCTATCTCTCACTCCATTTTGGGTAGTCAATAGACTCATATAAATAACTTAATTTAGATTATTTATTAACTACTATATATAGATATAAGCTAGGCTTAGTATAAGCAGTAAGAAGAAATAAATAAATAAACAACAACAACTTTGTCCTTTAGTTTAAGCAAAATTTTCAACACTTTTGTTCCAAGTAAAAAATTAAGCCAAGCGAACGCATTTTTGTTTAAATTAACTAATTGTCTGGTCACAAAAGGCAAAAATAAAAAAAAACGCAAAAATATATTTACACATATTTTGGTAAGCAAGAATCTACAGTATTTTTTTCGCTATTAAAATTATTTCATTTGTAAGTCCTTGAGGAGACTTTCATTTACTTGACACTATAAAAATGCTATATAACAGTAAGTGCGGTAAACGTATGTCCTTATAAGCACACAAACACAAACAATATCAACACCCATCAAAAAATGTGTTCTTTATTTAAGGCTTTATTAAATTGATCGTAAAGCTCGTCACCCTGCGGAAAAAAAATTAACAATTGTTAAAAAACCGCTAACTAATAATTTATTATTTTACGGGACTCCGGCGAGCAACTAACTTTGCTTTGACTACAAACTCGTTTTAACTACTAGCTTGTTTTAAATTCATGCACCGTTTTCATGTCAACTGCTATAACTGAGAAACTGAAAAAAATTAGGGCTTACGAAAAAGTTCGAGAAGAGATTTCTCGCGAGTCTCACCTTCTCGCGAGATTCTCGAATCTCCAATTACTCGTAAGGCTCGGGGGCTTCTCAACATTCAATTTAATCGATTCATTGGCTGTTTTATATAGAGCTTACGATTTCTCTTGGAGCACAAGCGAAAACTTCAACAAAACCACAACCAAAAAACACCGAAAGGTATAAAATACTGCCAATACAGAGACTGAATTGAAAGCCGAGAAGCTCGCGAGATTTACGAGTACATCGAGACACGAAAATCTCGCGAGAAGTCGAGTTCTCGTTTTCTCGGGTCTCGAAAATCTCGCCTGTGTTCGAGAAGAATTTATAAGCTCTAAAAAAATATAATCGAATTATTTCCCAATGAGAAATTTATTCGTCAAAATATTTTGTAGCAAATCTTAAGGATTTTCGATTACTCTGCACATTTTGTTAATTCTGGAGTCACTACACTGTCGAATAAATAAACGAAAATGTGCTGTAAACAAAATGCTCTCTATTTAACAGAACCCCTATGGTAGTAGATTTTCACAATTTAATGCATTCGCCTACTTCATTTGTAGCGTGTTAGAATCAAACTGATTGATTATTCCTTAACTTGCGCTGCTTTTATACTCTCAGTTGCCCGTTCGTCTATTTCTCCCAAGGGATAGAATTTTAGTGAGCACCCGTCGCAAATAAATGCTTATTTGCTTCTCGCGTATCTGTGGATCTCATTTTCATCTGCTTTGCAGATGCCGTTCGAAGTCTGTTTAAAATAGGTCCCTTCCCTACAATTTGCAGGAAAAATTAAAAAGGAGTACGATGCAAATTGGAAGAGAAGCTCGGCCTAAAATCTCTTCGGAGGTTATCGCGCCTTACGTTTTATTTTTATTTTTATACTCAGTTGAGCAGAGCTCATAGAGTATAATAAGTTTGATTGCATAACGGTTGGTTGTACAGGTATAAAAGAATCGAGATAGATATAGACTTCCATATATCAAAATTATCAGGATCGAAAAAAAATTTGATTGAGCCATGTAAGTCCGTCCTTCCGTCCGTCCGTTAACATGATAACTTGAGTAAATTTTGAGGTATCTTGATGAAATTTGGTATGTAGGTTCCTGAGCACTCATCTCAGATCGCTATTTAAAAGGAACGATATCGGACTATAACCACGCCCTCTTTTTCGATATCGAAAATTTCGAAAAACCGAAAAAGTGCAATAATTCATTACCAAAGACAGACAAAGCGATGAAATTTGGCAGGTTAGTTGAACTTATGACGCAGAACAGAAAATTAGTAAAATTTTGGACAAAGGGCGTGGCACCGCCCACTTTTAAAAGAAGGTAATTTAAAATTTTGCAAGCTGTAATTTGGCAATCGTTGAAGATATCATGATAAAATTTGGCAGGAACATTACTCCTATTACTGTATGTACGCTTAATAAAAATTAGCAAAATCGGAGAAGGACCACGCCCACTTTAAAAAAAAAAATTTTAAAGTAAAATTTTAACAAAAAATGTAATATCTTTACAGTATATAAGTAAATTATGTCAACATTCAACTCCAGTAATGATATAGTGCAACAAAATATAAAAATAAAAGAAAATTTCAAATTGGGCATGGCTCCGCCCTTTTTTATTTAATTTGTCTTGGATACTTTTAATGCCATAAGTCGAACCAAAATTTACCAATCCTTTTAAAATTTGGTAGGGGCATAGATTTTATGACGTTAACTGTTTTCTGTGAAAATGGGCGAAATCGGTTGAAGCCACGCCCAGTTTTTATATACAGTCGTCCGCCTGTCCTTCCACATGGCCATTAACACGATAACTACAGAAAAAATCTACATATCTTTACTGAACTTAGTTCGCGTACTTACTTGAACGTACTTTATCTTGGTATAAAAAATGAACGAAATCCGACTTTGACCACGCCCACTTTTTCAAAAAATACGAAAAATGAAAAAAATGCCATAATTCTATACCAAATACGAAAAAAGGGATGAAACATGGTAATTGGATTGGTTTATTGACGCGAAATATAACTTTGGAAAAACTTTGTAAAATGTTTGTGACACCTACCATATTAAATAGAAGAAAATGTAAAAGTTCTGCAGGGCGAAATAAAAAACCTTTGAAATCTTTGCAGGTATTGCATATATAAATAAATTAGCAGTATCCAACAGATGATGTTCTGGGTCACCCTGGTCCTCATTTTGGCCGATATCTGGAAAACGCCTTCACATATACAACTTCCACCACTCCCTTTTAAAACTCACATTAATACCTTTCATTTGATACCCATATCGTACAAACATATTCTAGAGTCAACCCTGGTCCACTTTTATGGTGATATCTCGAAAAGCAACCACCTATAGAACGAAGGCCCACTCCCTTTTAAAAATACTCATTAACACCTTTCGTTTGATATCCATATTGTACAAACAAATTCTAGAGTCAACCCTGATCCACCTTTATGGCGATATCCCTAAAGGGCTTCCACCTATAGAACTATGGCCCATTCCCTCATATAATACTTTTTAATGCCTTTCATTTGATACACATGTCATACAAACACATTCCAGGGTTTCCCTCTGTTCATTTTCCTGCATGGTTATTTTCCCTTATGTTGTCACCATAGTTCTCAACTGAGTATGTAATGTTCGGTTACACCCGAACTTAACCTTCCTTACTTGTTATGATTAATTTTAATCCTTCTTTAATTGGTTTTTTAATTTTTTTCAAGGTAATTTTTTCCAAAGAATTGTTAGTTGTGAAAGAGTGCGGGCTTCTAAGCTGAAGCTTTATATAAACCTCTTTTTCTTATGAACAATATGCGACATGATATGGTTGCTGTTGTGGTTATTGTAGAAGTATAGACACTCCCCAAAGTGTTATTGAAATTGATGGTGATTTGACGGATGCAGATCCGGTAAGTTCCGGTAACCGAACCATTAATGTACAAGCCAGGCTATCTCGGGAACGATGTGATATTACCACACTGAACATTCTTGGCCATACCACCCCCATCCTCTAGTTTCAGTACGGGCTTGGGGTCGCCATAGCATCATCTGCTAATGATACAGGCATCGCCACGGGCAGGTGAGGCTTACAATGGGGTTGAAGAAGCTATAAAATACGCATCCCCTTGTAAGAGTTGCGCTACACAACTCCTTGATTAATTTCGGTGTTTAAGTCGACGTGAACGAGAGGCACACCTGCCGCCCGTATACTCTAAGCGCACTTACCAGTTGGGGGAATATGGTAACGGCCTGGTATATGTCAATTTATTGAGTCCAAGATAATCTAGAACAAGCGTTACTCTTCAATTGTATTTGTTGGCCAGAGTAATCCTTAGCTGAATTTTTATTCCATTTTGTTATTTTTATTAATGCTGGATCCAAATAAACCATGTAATTTTCTATTAAATATTATGGATAGGAAGCCGCTCCGTCTGAAACCTCGTTTTGTTTCGAATGGCTCAGACAGTTCGTTTCCAATTCTGCCTGAGCTTATGTTGTTGCTCGACTTCGTTTTGCATAGCCTTAAAGGTTTAGCAGGAAAACTAAATTCGGACTTAAGCGAATATAGGCAACTCCTTTACGTACTGTCAAAGGCAGCTTTAAAATCGGCGAAAGGGTGAAGCTTGTCTATTATTTTTCCCCGGATTTTTTCCAAGATTAACCACATAGTGAAAATCTAGAAGTTGGTAAATTTAGCAGTTGTGAATTGGCACTGATAAGGCCCAATCTGCCGACGCACGGTGCGGTTAAAGCCTTATTCCGCGATGGTTGATTAAGTTTGGTGGATCCCCTTTTTGGACTTCACAAAGGACGTTTTGAACCAAATAGCTAAACATGCATTCCTTGGATTATATTTTGCATAGAAAGTGGTAATCAACTATTGGCCATCTTATTTGAATAGCTCCAAAAGCAATACCGGCCCGGCAACTCCGCGACCTTCTTGTTTTTTAATCGGGATATCGCTATTCTAATTTCATCGTGGTCATACAGGGGAGCATTTATTATATCATCATCTATTGCGGACTTGAGTTTGTCAATTTCTGTGGGCGTTTCATCACCCTATCCTTTAAGAAGCACAGAGAAGTGCACTCGACATAAGTTTAGCACCCTCAGAACATCGGTTACCAAGCCGTCGTTGACGTTTTTACAGAAGTTTTCCCCGCACTCAGTCCCGCGCAAAGCAGGATCAAAAATTCGGAAATAAGTTTTTCTATTAGAAAAACGTTTCCCTAAGCAGGGTTGCACCTCGGCAGCGATTTCGAAAAAACCCCGTTTATTTCAGCCATGAAAAGCTTCTTTGTGAAAGCTCATCTACCTTACAGATTCCGATCGGAATCGGCGTAAAATTTATAGGTCCTGTCCCGCCAATTGGAATAGAAGCTCGGCCTTAATCTCTTCGGGGATATATCGCGCCCTGCGTTTATTTTTTCTTTCAAAATGAGTTTTAGATGTAACCTATCTACTTTTGAACAGCGCCAGATCTACTTACAATAGAACTAGATCCTGTTAACACATTTCCCTATCGGGTTTACTCATACTCTTGTTTCGCTTATGGACATGTGTATAGTTACTGCTGACTGGCAGCGCGGTTTGTCGTTGCTTGGCAAGGACAAATGCCAAAAGGCAAATTACTTTATTGACAATTTCTCAAGCGTAATTATTTCAAGTCCTGCTTTCATTATTTTTGTGACCAAACTTGTATACCGTGATGGTTTCTCCTTTCGTTTCCGTTCATCATTTAATTTTTTTTTTTTTTTCTATTTTTCACTCTCACCTCATTTTTTTTTAAGATTTTACTCATTTAGAGAAGCTTTAGGCTTTCGATCTACATTTTCAGTTGCCGCCTACCTTTCGCTTTTGGCTACTAAGCGCGCTCATGTGCGCGCTTTGCCGACTGTTTGGTAGCTTGGAAAATTAACTTTCATGGTTGCTTTTAAATCTGTGAGATTTCTTTACAATTTTTAAAAGTGGACACTTTTTGTTTTTCGTCGTTATTGCTGTTTTGCCTTAATTTGCGAGTAAATTATTTTAGCATGAAAAAAAATCGTTTTAGTTCGGTATTTGGCTTAACGACTTTGCTTTATGGCTTAATGTATATTATGTTTTTTGAATCCAGGATCTTATCAAATCAGGTTCATTGAAGATTTTTTTAAGTATACGTACATATGTAAACATGTAAGTGCTTATAAGACATGGGAGCCTTAAGTACTGTAAGTGGTTTATTTTTTGGCTAAATATAAACATTTTCTTTTAATAAGCACTAAAAATCTTGAAAACAATTGCGACATAAGGACACAAATATTATAATCGAAATATTTTTTGCATTTCCCTTTCTTATATCGCAATGAATGGAGCTATCCCTGTTTGACAAAAACTCACGCCAAGTGGAAGCAGCCTCGGTGTCAATTGAAATTATTTCTTAGCCGGATCGTCTTCATCCATTCGCATTACATAACCTAGCAAGCGAAGTCTTTGGGCTTTTACTCGTTTCACTATCTACATTAGACTGGGTCGATTTATTAACCGATATCGCGTCATCGATTTTTCGATAGGATTTGGATTCAGGAAAAAAAGTTCCACTATGCCTTCCCAAAAAAATAATATTGGAGCCTGCGAATTTTTTTTTTTTGGTTTTTGATTTTTAAGATTTTTTTCATGACATACTAAAAAAATGTTCATATGTATACCCTCCCCGACCAAAAAATGTTCGTAATAATAGTTTTTTGAAAAAAAACTCGAAAATTATTTTTTGGGTATGCGTAGTGGTACTTTTTTTTCTGAGCCCAAACCGTATCGAAAAATCGATGGCGCGATATCGGTAAACTTTCGTCCATACAAATCGACCCAGGTTAATCTACATATCTGCGACGGACAGGACCATGAATCTCCCAAAGAAAATTTCTCTCGAACTCTCAAAGGCACACCTCATTTTCTCTCGACATCGTCCATTATTCCGCACCTTACATCAGGAAAGTTATTATAAGCGAGCTGCCAAGGCGTGAATGGGCCGATTGATTTTTGGATAACAGTAAGTACGTCATCTTTTCCTCATTTGCCGTAAGACTCACTTTTGCCTCTTTATGTAATCGAAAGAAGCCAGGGCTAAGATTAGGACAAAGACTAAGGCTAAAATTAAGACTTAGACTAAGAATCAGATGAAGTCTTAGACTAATGCTAAGATTAAGACTAAGGTTAAAGCAAGTTTTTGTTTTTTTTTTCTCTTGGACGTTGGGGCAGCGCACCGCCCTCATGTGGCCCATTAGAAGCAGGTTAATCCTTCTCATGCACCCACACCTAGCGGTACTGCCATTAGACATAACGTCACGGCGGAGAAAGGTGTTTTAGTCGCCACTGCTTGCAGGATCTTCCTTAATCCTACGCATATGTAAATACTCCTTGCTACAACCGTTCCCACTTAATACCCGCGTGAGGTGGTAGCTTAGTTTACCGTACTTCCTCTCCTGCCATTCCTTTATATTATGTACTAACGTAAAGGTCCAGCACCATTTCCTCAATTCTTCCCAACGTTCTTTCCACCTAACTATTGTTCGTGACCGTGAGCTAGCCGTAGCGTCTTCAGATAATCATCCGACTGCTGTGTCATAGAGATCAGCCAAATCCGAGCACATGTTTTTCGTATAGCAGTAATTCGGTAGGCTCCCAATATGTCTTTTTGATGGGTCATTTTTGGTCCGTTCCACACTGGTGTAGCATATTATATTATCGAGCTAGTTATGTTGGACAAAACTGATGGACATGTTCACCTGGGCTGCCGATGTTGGACATTTTTGCGTTATGGCTCCACTATTTTTAGAAAATTCCGCTCACACTGCCCTGAATTGCTCCTTTAAATTTAGCTTTAATTCAATATAGCCGAAATATTTCATGTCATACTTTGAATGTATTTAATTACCTTCTGTTTTTAAGACTTCCTCATCCACTGTCCGTTTAAACACTTCAAAACTACTTTTGTTTTATTGCTAGCTATATCCAGTTCTTATTCGTAAGTCATTCCTTTATTCCTCATATGATGTCATTACATAATACTTGGTGTAGATACTTCTTCTCTCTTCTTGTCCACTGCTACAACGACAATTTTATCTGCAATTTGAGTGCTTCCTGGAAGCTAATGTGTAGCATACCGTCATATATCGTATTCCATCTCGTTGGCTTTAAAACAGATCACTGAGGGTCGCCACCAGTTATGTTGTGCTTTCTTTGTCCCTCGTTCGTATCAAAGAGGAGTACTCTGTCGCCAAAGAAGCTACCAATTATTATGCGCAGGTAAGCAGGTGTGCCAAAGCTTCGAAAATCTGTCACTATCTGCATCCAGTTCGCGACGTTAAAAGCATTTCTAATATCCAATGTGACCCGTGCACTGAGCTTCGTTTTATTTTGACCTCCGGCTATGGCATCGCGGGACAAATTGGCAATAATTGAATTGAATTTATCGTTGATCTTGATTTTTGAAATCCAAACTGACTCTTTAGCCATCATCCCGTCGCAAAGATACTGAGCCAGATAAATAATTGTGCATGTAAATGCAACAACAATGATTTGAGCCAGATAAATCCAGATGGAAGTCTGGTTCAATTTGTGAGTAAGATAATTTGTTAATTTTTTGTCTTTAGTTTAGCAACGCCGCATTTAAAAACCTACTTTTTCGAAAATTGATGCCGCTGCTTAGCCTTTCACCGTATAAGTTAAAAGCAACACAGCGGCGAAATCTGCCTACACCACTCATGTGTACAAAAATATCACGACCTCTACTTCTCATATCTCCCAATGGTCCAGAGCGTTCCTGTGCATATTGAGCGTGATGCGGAGCTAGAAAACTCACTGGATGATGGCTTTTGAAAATACACCTTGGGCTTTTCAGAGTGTGCTGCAGACTCTCGCTAATAATATGTTCGAGAAACTTTCCTATCGACTCCAACATACAAAATGGCCGTATGAGGATGTCTGCTTAGTCATATTACAGGCTTCAGCCGTTTTTATGTGCGGGCAAGTACGCCTTTTTGATAAAGGCGTTGAAGAGATTTGGCACTTCGTTCGATCGTGAGGACTTATTATCCGCAACTCTTTGTTTTACAACCAGTACCTTCAGTTCTGTTATTCGTGGAATTTTTAAGTCATCGCTTTGATAGGACCAGTAGTCTTGTATCTGAAAAAGAGTATCGACAGCTCTTTTCACTAGTATTAAGCATGCTCTGATTTCTGCCCCTTAAGTTAAGCCATCATTGTTCTGTAAGCCAATCACTGATGACCAAGATCGGCTCTTTGAATAACTTCCTTGAAGCATGCTCTCCTGATCTTTTTTATAGCATTTTTGAGGGCTGTTCTATTGCATTTTCTTCGCATTACTGCTATTTCATCGTTCCACCAATGTTCAGTAGTCCGATTCACTTTTGCGCGACTTCTAACTACGAATACTAAGAATAAGACTAAGATTAAGACTTAGATTAAGGCTAAGATTTATACAAAGGTTTAGACTAAAACTGAGACTAAATATAAAACTAAGACCAAGACTAAGACATAGACTTGATCATGAAGACTTAAAGTAGTTTACTCTTGAGCCATTTTCATATATTTTCAATTTTGTTTAGTTTAATTATTCAGTTTTTGTGCGGATAGTTTTGGAGACTATTTCGAGGTTCTTTTATGGTTAATTTCGCTATTACCTTTGGGTCTTATCGAGATCACTTCATGGACAGTTCGGTATCATTTCTGGTTAACTTCGGTATAATTTCTGCTTGATTTGAAGCCCTTTGGGGGTTTCCTACGGGTAACTTCGCAACCATTTGCAGCCATTTGGGACTCACAGCGAGTAGAACGATCCTAAGTGAACTTCCTGTAAAAAACATTATTTAAGTTATTCTAGGAAAACTATATCCGCATATTAATTTTGAAGAAAATTGAGTAATATATACTTTTTTTTTGTTTCAAATAGATCGAACTCCCGCCTGCGATAGGAGGTATGTTTAAGTTCCCGAATTTGTCTAGACCTACGATTGGTGATGTGAATCTGCAGGAAAAACTTTTTACTAAATATCTAGGTATCATTCTAGACAGTAATTTGTCGTGGAAGCTCAATGTGGAGGAGAGAGTGAGCTTCGACAGCACTTTATGCATGTAAAAGAACACTATGAAGTACGTAAGCTCTATAGCCTTCTCTCTCTGATTAGATATTTAGAACAATTTTAAAGCCCATAGTATAACAAAGTAGTGGAGGATGTATGTCTGAAGCATATTGCGCAGATCTGGAAATAAACAACTCCTACAAGCTTCCAGATCACTGGAAAAAAACAGCTTAAAAAAGAGGCAAGTAAAGCTTTTATCTCTCAAAGCACAACATCTTCAGTGTGCTAAAATATAAACAATCCCTAGAAAGAATTGCAATAGGGACAACTGTACATCTATTATGGCTCCCTGGAATTGTGACAATAGATGGAGATGAATCGGCTGACGAGCTATCATAGCGGGATGCATACATTCCAATCGGATGGTGCAAGACAAAGACAGGGCAAAAGCTGCAAATGATCGATCAAGCAGGAAAGGCGTGGAACCAAAGGCGCGGATACAAAGTATCTTAGATTATGTGTTGGTCTTATAACCAACAAACAACAACAAAGTTACTCATATCGTTGGAAAGAGAGGACTGCACGCATTGATGGGTATTTAGACTGGACACTGCCTTTTGACGTCACATGCTTTAAAAATTGGCCTCTTCAGTGAGAGCAGATGTAGGACATGGGTATAGGAAGGAACGATCAAGCACGTCTTGTGCTCGTGCCCTACCTCTTAACTACAGCTATGAGGAGGGGCACAGCTATCCGATGTAGTAGCAGCAAATAACATAGGTTCTGGAAAGCCTATTATATATTCTATAGCTTAACTGTATTGTTTTTGTTTTGCGTACAATGTTATTTAGCCTCTCCATCGTTAAAAAAAATTTTTTATTAACCTACAAAAAATATATATCACACACCTTAACTACTTATATTATCAAGATATTCGACAAGTCATTGGCAATTTTTACTTCAAAAAAAAAATCACACTACCAATGTGTAAAAGAAAACCACTTTAAGAGTTGTAAGTAGTACTTAACGGCACAATGTTGCAACAATGGCACGAACAAAGAAAAGACAATCAATTTCTTAAAAGATGAACTGAACGTAGAAATACGCTACGAAAAAAAAAAGATTCAAAGTATGCGCACTAATCGATTAATGATGAAAATTTAAACTGAACAAAAGCAAAAAGAAAAGAGCCAAGAAATTGTAAGAAGCGAAACCGGCTTAACAGGAGCAGACACAAATACTTCAGAAGCAATATGATATCACAACTATGTATGTATTAATGTACATAAGTGCATGTGCAGGAAAACTAAAAGAAGTTTTTATAAGAAAAAAGAATGTTAAAAAATATGTACTAAACTGAAAAACAACAAGAAAGTATAGGAGTAAGATAGGAGCATGCAATACAATTGACTTTAAGAGACAACAAAGCACCTACACGGAGCGGATATTTACTATAGAGCATGGGCGTATGTATATAGAAATTTGCCAGTAGGGCTGTTTTACAACATGGACTCACAATATTTGTACTAATATTTCATAATTTTTTTCTAACGGCGTTTATGAAGGCAGCCTAAAATTGTTTTACTCACTGCAGCAGGTATTTTAAACCAGAGCATCTCAAAACTGAGACTATGACTATGTTGGTGAGAGTACTATTATCGTTGTGGTAGTAGTCTAGTCGTTGATTAACGTACAACAATGTAAGACGAATGCTAGAATTTTTTGATAGTATTGAAAAATACCTTTCATAGATATGCTATGAAAATAGTATCTTATTACAAGAGATTATCAAATAGTTAAAATAATTTATATATCTAAGATGCTTAAAAAATCACAGAGCATTGTGTATAAGAAAAGTGAGATTTTTTTTTTTGTATAGACGTCAAAATTACAAACAATTAGAACCTATAATCTGATTTTTAAGTGACTATCGTGGTTTTATTCTGTATCCTTTCCTATCACCCGCTGAAGATTGCCGGTGCTATGTGACGCCATATTGAACATCCTGTCAAAACGCTGTAAAAACACTAAAAGCTAGCCATCGTGAACATCCTGTCTGGCAGTTGACAGATAAGATATGTATCATACCTGTTTTGTTCACAATGTCAGCGGGAACAAACGCATTCAACAAAAGAATTCGCGAAGCACTCTGATGATAAGTTTTTAATAAACATTGTTACGAATTTTAAGAGATCTCCCATAACTCTGCGCCTTTTATTATCGTTCGAATCACTGAACTGCCGAAGAAAAAACGTAAATGCTATAAATAAGAAATGCTCTTTATTAAAAGCACTATTATGGTAGTGGATTTTTAAAAATAAATGTATTTGCGTACTTCACATACAGAGTATTAGCTTGCGCTGCTTTTCTACTCTTACTTGCCTCATTCGCTGATTTCTCCCTGGGCCTAAACTTTTTTGGAATAGTCTTCCCGTATAGTTGTTGGTTTATTACTCGCTCATGTATATCATATTGAATGTTGCCTTCAATGTTTATGTGTGTAAATGTGTTAGTAATGTGCACTCTTTGTTGCCATTGTACATATCTGCATCTCGTATTCACAGTTTTATTCTATTGGTATTTCATCAAGAGGCCAACTAATTCGGAAATTTTTTACCCATGCATAGATTTAAGGACACATTTTTTACATAATAAGGCTGTCCAAAAGGCGGTGGTGTGAGAATATGGGTTTATACTTCAATCTCTCCGCAGCTTATTTAACAAAAATCTCCACTTTTCACCATCCAGTTGGTGACTTCAGTTGCCTACAAATTTGGCATGTCTGCAGACTGTGTGTGAATAAATCTTTAAATTTCCCCTTACCCTCAACAGTCGTGTGTCATATGTTAGTAGACGTCGACTCATCGTTCAGCATTCCACCGTATGCTTGGAGTCGGCTCATAATCCAACAATGCACTATTTGCGGGAAATTTCCCTAACGGTCTCCAATTCGTCAGCTAACGTAGTTTTACATAGACTCAAATATACCATTTGTCATCTATCGGGCCATCGTTTCTCTCTTCACCATTCACCGTTTCCCGTTCTTGATTTAATCATCTACCGTTCATTTGCCTCTTATCCCGACTAGTTAAAGTTCTTATTCACTGGCTTCGTATGTGTGTGTATATCTGAAAAAAATTCGATGACGGACTGGCAATGCTACAAAAAAGCGGCGATCTCAGTGGTGTGATGGTAGCATGCTTAGCCTACCACACCGAAGGTTCTGCGTTCAAATCCCGGTCTATATAAAAAAAATTTATAAAAAAATTTTTTTTTTTTTTTTCAATTAGAAAAATGTGTTTCTAAGCCGATTTAATATCGGCCTAAATCTCTTCGAAGGTAAATCCCACCAAGCATTTATTTATTTCTTAATACAGTTTTTCTCAAAGCAAACAAAAAAACTCATTCATATTCGTAATCGAACTTCGCCTACGCCACTGCTGAGCAACAGAGTTAAAAAAAGCAACAAAAAAGAAAAAATAAAATGCAATGAAATCAGAAAAGTAAAAAGAAAAAAATAAAATAAAATGCATATAATGAAATACTTGAAGTAGTGCTGGCAGCGATAAATCGTCGACGCCAACACTTGATACATGTTGCGTGCTGCAATGACCACTCAAATCTTCTTCTTGCACCTCTACAACCCTCTCTTATACGTTGAGCGGTTTAAGTCTTCTTAGCTGATGCTCTTGAAAGCGTTTTATATTGTTTCTACTGCCCCTCAACTGCTTTTCGAATTACCAAAGTTCGCAAGCCGCACGTCGCCCATCATCGCACGGGACGGATGTCGTCATTGGGTTTTCCGCTAATATAAAATGTCAGTTTTCTAGACATAAATGAGAAAGTAAGGCGTCGTAAAGGAAGCGTTCGTTTAAAAACCATTGCATTGCTTTCTTAGCTAAAAGTATCTACGCTGCCTGCCTGCCTGCCTCATTGTGCTCATAGTCAACATTAACTGAGCAGTATAAGGAATCAGCTATTTAGTAGCTCTGTGGATGTTACAATATGATTGTATTATTATTATTTGTTGACCCTATTGCTAAGTACGGATTTCATTTTAAGACTAAAGAATTCACTGAAGCGTAGCAGCATAGTAAGTAACTGATGATACTACATGCAAAAGAACGTGGGTTCATAGATTAACTGTCTTAAATTGACCGCACCTAATGGGAAAATTTTTTAAAAATTAATTGAACTCATGAACTTAAACGAATTTGTGTTGGTGGTTATTGTCTTAATAGATTTTAGACTTTTTTATATTTTATTTTCATCTTTTACTTGCTTTCTTAAGCAAGTGTCTTGAAAGCCAATAATGAGTTATTAAGTATCAACAGGACTTAATTTAATGAGAAAAGTGTGTGTACTTGTAAGCACTTTAAGGCATTTTCTCTAAACTCAATACACCGTTCATTAATTAGCGATAACTTTATATCATTTATGAAGGACTGACGGAGTAGAGAGTTTGTTCATCTTTTTCGTTGGAATTTTCCAATCTCACTGCAATAAATTTGCGTGCAATTCCTTTAATAAGGAAATCAAAATTAAAGCTTTCATGCATATTTCTATACAGAGAAAATTACATTTCTATTTATTTGCTATGTGCCACAGCCCATTTTGCATAGTTTCTACTCCCCTGCACAACACTTGTTGCTGTTGTAGCAGTGCAACCACTCGCTAATTGTCATCAATGTTCTCTTACAAAAGTCCGAGGAAACTTGCAGTTTCAACAGTGTTGGACCAAACAGTTTGGAGTGTTAGAGGGCATACATTGAGTATGGCGGGGTGTTTAAGTTCCCCGAGTAGTGATTGGTTTTTTATTTCGACTCTTTGCGAGTATTGTTCAGCCTACGCACTGATGATGCGTTTATATTGAAATTGGCGGATAATTAATTAAAAAGGCGGTAAACCGTGCGAATCGACCTAGCCAAAATGAAGTTGAAATATCTCTGTGTGTTAAAATATATCGTCGGCTTAAGTTAGCTGAATTTGCTAACCGACATAAAAATGTTTTGCATGACAGACATCGTGAAAAGACTTCCCATATTGGAAATATACATCAAATCCTGTGACACAGATTTCATTGTTAAGGATATACGCATAAGGAAATTAGATTTTGTATGACAGGTGCCACACCTCTCTGTCTCGCTTTATTTTCCGTAGAACTTTGACATTATCAATATTGACAGCTATCGGCACTGGAGATTTTCGATATGGAAATTCAAGCTGCATGGGATGGGCCACACTCCCTGAATCGCTGAAATGTTGAAAAAATAACTCCAATATTCAATATTGCATACTTGTCTTTATTTAGATTACTTTGGGAGTACTTCACAATTATACCTCAATCACAATTAATAGCGTATTTAAATCAAACTGATTACTGATTCCTCAGCTCGCGCTACTTTTATACTCTCGGTTATCACGTCCGGCAATTTTTCTGAGGTCTAGTCCTTTCACGATCATATGTTCTAGAACATCTGCCCCTCGTGCTTAGCTATATATATGTATATTTGTAGTTTATGCTTTTCTTCTAGCCATATGAGTGCGAATGTGTGAGTAACTACATCTTCTCTTAGCTGATGACTACTTTTGTGTATGTGAGGTATTCTTAGTCGCCTTCTATGTAGGTAAGTGTTGCTTGCCTTAATGTGTATATGTACATAAGAGTGGCTGTTTGCTGTTTTTGTTGTGGTGATTATTTATAAACAGCATAGTGATGCTAATATTCGCCACAATATCCATGTTGTGCAACTGCGTACTAAGTATCTTTGCCCTGATAATACTACACTCAGAGGTATTTACCAAAGGGAAGAGCGCCAATCACGTGTCAGGACATATGTTATAGAATAACTCCGTCCTCTTGGCAAATACTAATAGTTTTCTAAGAGCCAGCTTAATTGCTGCCTCGAGATTTGGCAACTCTGCCACCCCTAATAGCTGTAGTCTGGACTTGGCAAGCGCAGGACACGAACACAGAACGTGCTCAACCGTTTCTTCCTGCAGCTCACTTTTCCTGCACTTGCTGTTATCCATTATATGGGAGGTGCCACACCTCCATTTCCAGATCTTTGCAGTCTTTTCGCTTACATAATATTGATGTTGGGAGTTTGCCTGCCAGGTATCACTGCCCTACTATAACAAGCCTCAGAGATATTTTATTTTTCATATGTTGGTACATATATCAAATGCTTTGTCTCTTACATACTGTGGCGAATATTAGCAGTTTCGATACGTAACTATGCTGCTACTAAATAAATATATAAGAGCGAAGCAAGCAGCCACACAAACATATAGACAGCAAATATAAGATCCTAGAAGAAAGAGAAACAGTGTCAAATACATGTAATAAGCTAAGAGCAAAGATTACATTACTTAACCATATACATGTTAAATAAATGCATGTAAGATGCGATAACCTCTGAAAAGATTTAAGGCTGACTTTGACGTTACTGCCATTTTATCTACCCAAAGTAAAATCGACATTTTCTGGAAATGCACCTTTAGTGCGCTCTTTGAGAGAATTTAATATTTTGCCAGAAACTATTGCCATTGATTTTACTACGACAAAACAAGCTTTTCTAAATCTTCTTTACACTATTTTATATTGTATTTGTAATAATTGTTAGCAAACTTAGTACATATTAGTCTGTACGAAAGTTATGTTTCATTGACTAAATTAAATAAATAAAATATCTATTTCTCTTTATTTCGAACAGAACAGCAGTGTATACATCTACTCGAGCACCTTCATGCACAAAAATAGTGTACATGCTCAGATAATTTAATTTGTATTTAGTTAACGTGTTTGTTTGCCTTGAGGTGCTGTGCGATTTCGCTCATATCAACTCTATCATGTACCTTGTTGCCATATAACGCTACAGTGTAAAGACTATACTTACGCTCTCATTCTTTATTACTCCATCCAGTATATTAATACCACGCACTACGCTTTCGCTAATACAATATCTACTTCTCCATGCAATACATATACCTATATTACACCTTACGCATTTACGTTCAAAATATATGGAGGATAGCTACTACGCTTATTCTTAAAGGTATATCTTACGCTTACATTCAGATTCCTTCATACCATTAACAAAGATATTTATACATCAAATCCACAACTAATGTAAATATGTAAATGCTCTTGTCTATTTGAGCAGTTATTGCATACGAACAAACTTTGAATCATTTGAAACAATTTTTCTTGTCAAAAAGTTTTCAAAGTACATTTGCTTGGTTACAATGGTTACAATCAAACATCTTCCCTAACAATAAGCCAACAGTGCTAAATTGTTATAACTACGCAT
This sequence comes from Eurosta solidaginis, assembly GCF_040869045.1. Taxonomy (NCBI): domain Eukaryota; kingdom Metazoa; phylum Arthropoda; class Insecta; order Diptera; family Tephritidae; genus Eurosta; species Eurosta solidaginis. Next base: position 334,069,145 of record NC_090319.1, on the reverse strand, counting down.
GTAGGATATACATATATAAGAATAAGTAGAAGTTAAAATATCGGATTTTATATGCGCCTCGTATCTACCTCAAAAGTATCTCAAACAATTGTACAGCCTGTTCAACGCGTTGGATTATTTCTTTTCAAATTTTGTTGTAATTCAAACTTTTTCGAGCATATGAATTCTAACATTTTTGAAATAAAGCAATCAAACTGACTTGTACGCGTTTAATATATGTCTACAAATATAACCCTGCAAAAAATGCGATTAGTCTAGGATGAATAAGGATGATTCGCAAAGGAATATGCGACTATAGCCAATTTCCCCAACGGATCAGGGGGTCAGAATATACCCGCTGTAAATATATCCGTCAAAAGAGGCGACTAAAATACCATATTCAAGGGGCTATGTAGCGCAACCTTTCAGGTTGCCAGCGCTTCTCCAAGCCCAATTGTCAACCTCACCTATCCGCGGCGAATCCTGTTTCACGCCAGAGCCTCGGCGACCCCAAGTTCCTCATGGATCTTGGGGTGGGGAGGGAGGGATGGCCTGAAGGTTTAATATGGTTTAATGGTGCTGTTGTACCGGAGCGTACCGCATCTGTATCCGGCAATGGACCATCACATCGATAACACTCCCCAAAACTTTCGGGGAGCAACTTTATCGCTACAACAACAACAACAACAACTATAGCCAGTTCTGATATCTTTATATGGGTTGGAGTGATCCCTTTTGTTTGAGCATGTCCTATGGAGAGACCAATTGTACCTGTTTATGCATAAACTGGTAGTGGCGGACTGGTCCTCTTTACACACTTACGGGTACTGTCGAACAGATCCCTTTTGTACTGTTCAACACCTCCTCTTTGTACCGCTTTGGGTACTGTTCGGCATAATAAAAACAAAAAAAATATTACGATAATGGAAAATATGGTCCTAGTATTTAAGGTTCGGAGAGAGCTCCACATTTTTCTTAAATAATTCTATTCAATCACATTTATTCTTTTTATTTTATTAACTTCATAGCTGTTTGTTGTCTTCAATTGGCTACATAAATTTCAAACTGACTGATGCCAAATTTACCCAAAAGGGACCAGAGGGGATCAATTATACCCCAATGTGGACAAAAGAGATCAATCGCAGACAGTTCTCCTTAGGGATTAATCGCACGATTTTTTGCAGGGATGTAAACCATACACTTACATACATACAACGTACTTATAAATGATGATTGTAACTAATTTGTTTTAAGTGAAACATACTCTTCCACAATCAAACATGTACTGCAAAATTTGTTAACAACTTTTTAGGTACATACATACATACATATGTACATATACTCATTTGGTATTTATTTTTATTTGTATAGATAAAATGTCTTTTGCGGGCAAAGTTTTTCGCGGCATGAAACAAAATTACAATTGCTTCAGTAATTTTATATTTGCGTAATATTGCGTTATTACTTAATGTTCTATTGTATTTTTGTGTAATATTTGAAGCGTAAATGTTATAAATGTAATATATATATGTATGCAATTACATACATAAGTACATTTACTAATTTAAATCAGTGATTTGATGTTGCCTTTAATGGTTGTGTAAAGTTTGTTTACTCACTTAAATTTGTTGTGCATAAAAGACAAATAAAATAATTTATCAGTAAATACAGTCGCACTTTTAAAATTTATATTTAGCTGTATATAGCTATGCACTGAAAAAATATAAAACTTAGATACAAATGGAACTCAAAAAAGGCCGCCACTCATGCAGAGGTGTTCTTAAATGGAGGATACATGTAGGATATTAATGCATAGGGGGTAATATTGGTATATGTACTCTATGGAGTACTAGAGAATGTATAGCCAAGGTGTAGTTTATGATAGTAGTATGCTGGATGGTGTATTAAAGAATGTGAGCGTAAGTACAGTCACTACACTTTAGCAAAATGTGGAAGCAAAGTACGTGGTGGAGTTTATAAATGCGAAATCACATAGCATATCTGAGCAAATACAAAACTTTTTGTACATGCAAGTGCTCGAACGGATGTTTACAGTGCCTTCTTGTTGGAAATAAAGAGCCAAAGCAAACGTGAGCAAATGCGTTACATCCAAGATCCTGTGTTCACGTTTCGAGCAAAGCAAAATCAAATATTTAGACACACACTTTTTCAATAAGAAAAAATATTTTCTAAGCCAGTTTGCTTCCCGGCAGTTATTCGGCAAACACTCCTAGTATATTTCTTACATGGAAAGCTTCTCAGTGAAAGCTCATTTGCCTGCAGATGCCGTTTGGAGTCGGCATAAAAAATGTAAGTCCCATCCCGCCAAATTTCTAGGGAAAATTGAAAAAACACGACGCCAATCGGAAGAGAAACTCGGCCTAAAATCTCTTCGGAGGCTATCGTGCCTTGCATATGTTATTTTAATAAAAACAAGCAAAGAGAAAATTGACATATAGAAGCAAATGAGTAAAATAAATAAAATAGTAAAATTATAATTAACTAACATAAAATAAAATAAAATATAATAAAATTATATAAAATAAAAATGAATTAAAAAAATAAAGTCTAATAAACTAAAATAAAATAAAATAAAATAAAATTAACTAAGATAAAACTAAAACAAAACATAAAATAGAATGTATAAAATTAATAAAATAAGAAAAAATAAACAATAATTTTTAATTAAAAATCGATGGCAAATGTGTAACCCTCCTTTTAAAAGTCGATAAGAAACTAGTATGAAGCCGAAGACTCAGCAATAACAAGCCGAATACACCAAAAGTCAACTTTAATAATTCGTTATCGATAATAGGCGTGAGTAAAATAAAATAAAATAAAATAAAATAAAATAAAATAGTAAAATAAAAATTCAGTAACATAAAATAAAATATATAATAAACTAAAAAAATAAAATCAAATAAGATAAAATAAAATAAAATATAATAAAATAAAACAAAATTAAGTTAAATAATATAAAATATAACAAAATCTGATAAGCTTAAATAAGAAAACTGAAATAAAATAAAATTTAAAAAATAAAATAATATACAAAAAAAAATAAAATAAAATAGAATAAAATAAACAAAATAAAATTTACTAAAATGAAATAAAATAACAAAAAATTTAATAAAGAAAATTAAAACAATATAAAACAAATCAAAATTGAATAAAATAAAATAAAATAAATTCAAATAAACTAAACAAAATAAAATTAACTAAACTAAAATAAAAAAAAACATAAAATAAAATAATTAAATTAAAACAAAATAAAATAAAGTAAAATAACCTATAATTTTTAATTTAAAATCGATGACAAATGTGTAACATTTCTTTAAAAAGTCAAGAAAAGCTAATATGAAGCCCGCAGTAACAAGCGAAATACACCGATAAGTCTACTTTAATTATTCGTTATCGATAATACGCCAATTGTAAAACCATATCAGTTTTTACCAATAAGGAGCCGATGAAAGCTGTTCTCTAAAATCTCAGAAAAAAATTTTTTTTTCTGGTAAAGTTAAATCTGTTTTGATATAGTTTCAACCCCTCGTTAGCTTAAAAAGTAAGAGTCTAGACGTACTCTTTGTGTTTACAAATCGAATTTCACAGGTAATTGGTATTCACGGCTTCTTTTTTGCGGGTTGGGAGGGAAAATTTCTAATGCACTATTATTGCTGCCATTGCAGCAGCCGTGTGTCAGTGGACTAAAATCACGCCAATTGAAACCATTGCCCACTCCGGGACCGCTTTCGCATAACTTTAGGCTGGCGTTCCGCATTTCTCGATTTTCAAAAGCTTTCTGTTGATCCTTCATCCAAGTCTCGCTTTTTTGCTCTGACTTTAGTTTTTACGAAGTTTGTGATTTACTGGCACTCTTGTGGACTGCTCAGCATTTTTGCTGTAACATTATCGGCAGTGATTTGACCCACTCTTTCCTCGAGCAGTTGAGGACAAAAAAGTGTGTTCAGCATCGTCCTCGTTTGCATGGTCAGAAACGCCTTAGGACCTTAGGCTTTTTTATTGTGGGAAATATTTTTGAAGTATCTGTGTCCAACGAGCACTGTACTGACATTGTAGTTTACATTGCCAAAGCTTTTTTCTTCAAAATCTGTTGTGAGTTCCGCTGTACATCTGGCTCGTTGTTCATTTTCCCACCGTTATCGCCACAACGTGAACGTTAACCGAACGATGGGGACTCTTCCGCTAAATAATTGTACGGCTGATGATATGCGGATGCCACCTTCAGAGCTGCTGTTTGCGGTACAGCTGCTAGAATCTTACAACAATTCTTTTATGAAGTGAGTTTTCCCACAGTTCAGAGCCATACAGTAAACGTGGTTAGAGTGATGTTCATCAGCAGCTTCCTTTTGCTTTTTGTCGGTGCTCCGATGTGGGCCTCAGCCTGCTTTGCAATGGTAAAGTATTTAACAATTAATGAAACTCAAAAATTAACAAACCAACTAATATTTAATTGAGGTGCTGTAAATGAAAATATGTACCGCCAAAAACAAATTGATGTAACAACAATTATCCAACTTGTGTATATGCAAAAGCTGTTGTCATATCGTTGCTCTCGATAACTAACCATTATACGAATTTATAAACTTTCTACTGTCGAACTGCTATTGATGTTGCAACTGGTCTAACAACAGCCAAAATCGCTGATGTGCATCCAAGTGCAAATGATTGATTTAATTTTATGCAATCGCTCAAGCTTTAGTTTTGGATACAAATAGTTTACATATTGTTACACTTCTATATTACTTTAATATGAGCTTTAACTACACTTTCCCTTGTAGTATTAGATGCCAGCAGCATACAAGCTGAAATTTTCATCAATATACAGTAGCAAACAAGAAAATAACAATCGCAATTTTTTTATTTTAGATAATTTAAGAAAATCATTTTTTTTTTTTAATCTTGAGACTCAAAATATGCAACTCAAGTCCAAGGCCTAATAAAGAATGAGAATTGGGAATGGTACCGTTGTAATGAAGAGCCTTGCAAGGCAGCTCGAGGAGGGATCCATCAAACTTGACGGCTTATGCATATGACGTTGCAGTTTTCCTAAATGGAATGTGCATTCCAAAAATTAACTCTTTGATGGACTTAGCGTTTTGCTAAGAGGTACAGGGTCCCAAATTGCACTAGGCTCCAGCTGGAAGAGGTTAACCAGCAGGTGAAAGATATATAGGAATTAACTTATACACTTAGTTATCGTATAAGCTCAGCGTGAAGTAAAGAGTGAAGATAGTTTCGACAGCACTTTATGCATGTAAAGCAATGCTGGGGGTTTTGAAATATATCGTCCTCTCTCTCTCATTGGGTATTTACAACGATTGCAATACCCCCTGCAAAAATCGCGAGTACTCCATGCACGCATGTATGGAGTACTCGCTGTGGACCAACCGAGTACTCCAAAATTAACCGCAAGTCATACAAAAAAAGGGTCCAATTAACACTGCGATGTCCTAGGACTGGACCATATACTCCAGCTCCGATTTACATCAGAGTAATCCATGGAGTACCCACAGTCCAATAAACATCCATATTTTGAAAATCTGACTAAATTTGGTATTAATCTCCAGCGGCTATGCTCTCCAATTTTCGAGTGCAAATCCAGAGTACCAATAAGTCTTAAATTTAGTTATACTCGTTATCGTGACAGAAGGCAAGGGTCTCGTGTGACCTATTCCTTTTTAACAATTGTTTACCTATATTCTTATGCCTATGTATGCATGCACTATTAGTGTAAATATATATTTTACAGTTATTTTAGATAGTTGTTCATACGTATATAAATATATATGCTAACGTGAGCATGAATTTTTTGTTTCTAAATCTATTTGGGACCTCCGCACATTTTTCGCATCGAGCCGGCGACTTGGCGGCACATTATAAAATCCTGTCAATGTCATCGTTATATCAACCGCGCCTACTTCGATTTAATGAAGCAAAGAAAAGTGAAAAAAAAAACCCAAAATCAAAGATAACTGTTGCAAAGCAAAAGAAAACAACAGTCAGATGGGTTGGCATGGCTGAAAACAAGGAAAATGCCGACATCAATTCAAGGATTGCGGACACTGAATTAATTTACTTTATATTGCCATCAAATGAGGCCGCCTAAGACGTTGTGGGAAAATTTAACTTTTTTGTAGTACTTTTATTCTTTTATTTGATCTTTTTCCCATTTCTGATTATAATGAAATATAAAGGTTGTGAGTTAAAACAGCTTTCTGTAAAAGTCACTTACGTACATGCTTATGCGCAGAACTGATTTGGAGTAGGTAGAACGCGATGGTTTCTTCACACTATCGCTAAATGAACAGGGGTCTCGTTACAAGTTAGCCCTAGTTGTTACGCTACTTCGCCCCATCCAATTGGTGCGACTACTCACTAATTGTCATCAATTTTGTTGTTGTTGTTGTAGCGATAAGGTTGCTCCCCGAAGGCTTTGGGGAGTGTTATCGATGTGATGGTCCTTTGCCTGATACAGATCCGTTACGCTCCGGTACCATAGCACCATTAAGGTGCTAGCCCGACCATCTCCGGAAAGATTTCTGTGGTCATACTCTCCCTCCCTACCTCCAAGTTCCATGAGGAGCTTGTGGTCACCAGAGCCTCGTCTGTTAGGGAAACAGGATTCGCCGCGGATAGGTGAGGTTGACAATTGGGTTTGAAGATGCTATATATTGCGCTGGCAACCTGAAGGGTTGCGCTACATAGCCCCTTGAATCTGGTATTCTAGTCGCCTCTTATAACAGGCATACCTAACCCGCTGGGGGATGTCATCAATGTTCTGTACGGGGAGTTCGAGGAAACTTGCAGTTTCAACAGGGTTGAACCAGGGAGATAAAGGTGCTGAAAGCGTTGGTTTCACACCTAACCTATTACAGTATCCAGATCGAAGTTGCCTTAAAAATGTGGCGAAATTTCTGGAATTCTGCCAGCATGAATGAAACGATTCAATGCGGATTTAGTGGTTTTGCCAAAAGCAAGTTCTCCTTAAGGGACATCGGTTAAGATTTGGAGAACAGGGAAAAGATTATCTGTGTATTCTTAAAATTTTTTTCACTTTCCTTTTTTAGAATTGGTGAAAGTGCATTTTCAGATATTTGTGCGAGATTGTTTGTTTGAGTCGGTGATTGGATGCCAATGCTACCATTGGCGGCCAGCTGACGTAGTTTACAAGTCCTAAGCTTACAATGGAACAGTCCATGTTTAATGTGTCCTCAATTTAATCTGCCATCATTTCACCCCTACTCTCAGGATATATATCGGAATGCCACAGTGTGTGGCGGGCATTACAATCGCTCAGAATAATGCAATTTTCACCAGTGAGAAGGCCTCTGATATCAGGGCGATATCCAATCTATTCTTCATTCTAAGCTATGTTTTATGATTTCGAAAATCTTTATTTAACAAGTGAAAGTTTCTCCAATTTTTCTGAATTTTTAGAGAGTTTCAAACTTTAGAATTTATGTGAAATTAAATAAATTAATTAGGCATTTATTAGACGCTGGAATAAAGTAAATTTTACCCAAACCTTTCTCTACCAAGCGCATGTACGTATATTTCAAAGGTTGCTACTATCTTATAGCTAAAAATATGTTTTGTTCGAAATTGATTTAAACATGTTTTACCTATTTGCTGTTTTTTGAGTTTAATTTTGCTTTAATTTCGTGCTGTTTCAGTTCATTCCTGCCTAGCCAATGTCATCAATTTTGGGTGCTTTTTCCGTTTTAAGCTGCCCTCATTAGACACGCTCCATTAGCGGCGTGCTACTGACACAGCTAACTTATTCAGTATCTTTCGCATTATTTGTAGTTGTGTATTTGTTGTACGAATTTGTTCTATAAGTTGTTGTTATTCATGCTATTGGTGTATGTAGTAGTTCACTTTTGTTATCACATAAAAAATTTTAGTGTCCAGGGACATGCCTTGGTTATGGCTTATGCAAGATACAAGTTTTCCATGGAGTACATTAACGCGCTATTTCCGATAATTTAAGAGATAATTATAGTAAAAAACTTTAAATTTTTACACCAAAAAAAAACTATACACAGATTAGGCGTTATCATAAGTCATAGATTTGTGTATCCAACGCTAATCCAAGCAAAACAGAAATTTTACTCTTTAGCAACATAACCAAAATATCTCCATTTCGCCTGCCTTCAGTAAATGGCGCAGAGCTTTCGCTCTCAACTAGGGTTTAATACCTGGGATTTAAAGTAGACAACAAGTTAAACTGTAAATTCAATATTGCAAGAAAAGTAGGCAAAGGTAAGAGAATAGTTAGAAGAAACTGGAACCTTAGACGATATGGGTTTACACAGTAGTAGAAGGGTACTATGAAGGGGTAAGACGAGCACTTAAGCACTGCTACAACAACGAGCACTTAGGTTGTGACGCTTTAAGTGTTACCGCAGTGCAGCTGCCACTGAACCTCAAAATACGCCTTACAGCTACTATCTCTGCCATGAGACTCAGGAAGTATAAAAGCTGGAATAAAAAGCACTATAGCCACAGCGTCATTCTTAGAAGGCTTCCCGATGTAACTTCGACATCAGATTATCTTTCATCTAGATTGAATTTTGATAGGAATTTTAAGGTGAGTATACACTCGAGACAATAATTGTCAGCCGACATGATATGTGAGAAGAGTTTCACCTCGCTATTCATTGACGGGTCCAAAATGAACTGCGTTGTTTTTTGCTAAGTCAAGCAGCGCTACTAGGAAGAAAGAAGACCGGGTGCCTCAAGAAAACCGCTATTCGAAATAGGTGCTTCTTGGACACGTGTAGGATCACCAAAAAATTTGGCTAGACTACAACTAAAAAGCAGGATTATTTAGCAAAATTGTGGAGCAAAAAAATATTTTGGATGACAGCTACAATTTCAGAACATTGGCCGTTTGGCTCACATGCAGATAAAATGGGAATGCCCTTCCACGACAAGAAAGTCGGAAACAAACAGCCATTTTCTCTGGGAATGTCTAGCACTTGCAAATATCAAGTATCGAACTCTAGGCGGCTTGGTGCTACCCAATCTAAAAGAGGTATCAAAATGCTCCATAAAAGATATCAATAGGTTCATGGAACTGATAAAAAATTGGTCATATTCCGCTAGCATATCGATATTAAATCTATAACATTGTCAAAAGATATCTATAATTTTCCAAAAATAATCGATAACTATTCGGTGCCAACTAAGTTACATGTCCATAAAAAATTGGCAACACTCCGATAATTAGTCGATAATAAATCGATAAGATATTGAAAATTTTTTGGTAAACAATCAATAAATTTACGATAGTTAATCTTCAATTTTTCTATAAAAATCAATAACTGTTCTGAAATCTACACTATGGAGTCGTTGTTTGATATACGGGAACTCAAAAAATAACGTACCTTAAAAAAATTAAAAGGGGTATGTACGCTGTCGAAGATCATGTGCAGGTGATACAACCTTAGATCAGTGGTCGGCAAAAGTTTAAATGTAAGTGTATTAGTGAGAGCGAGAGCATGAGCAACCCAGGAGGAAACTAAGGTTGCAACATGCACATGATGCATCCATACCAAAAATTTTGGAAAATTTCATTTTTGATTCAGAAACAGTTTGAACTAGTCCCTCAAATATCGCAAAAATAGAGGCGTTCTCTCGTTTAAAAAATAATATTTCCGGGACTAATACATTTTTTAAAAAACAAACACATAAAGATACATTCATGTCAATTTTTTTTACTATTTCGCTAAGTATTTTAAATACTCTATAGTAATTTTTGTAATTGCTACAACTTTTGTTAAAATAATTTAAAAAACTCATATTGCATTGAAGAGTTATTTAATATAACATACCCAAAAATGTAAAAACCCAAACCTAAACGTGTTTCGTATCGTATATTTCTCACAGGGTACCTAACATTTTTGCGACAACCTTGCGCAGTGTTTATTCGTTGCTGTCTCGCTAACGACTGTTGATGGAGAGTAAGAATATGTTTGAAGCAAGTTTGGCTCAATTGAGCTATGGCACGCCGACCACTACCTTAGATTAACAAATTTACTCCTATCATTGAAAAGAGGAGACTGTAGGCTCATGATAGGTATTCTGAGTTGACATTGCTTTCTGGCGTCACGTGACTCTAATAGCGTTTTCTTTTGTGAAATAAATTGTTGCCTAAGTAAATGGTAAAGCCTTAATAGTGTTATTCCTACCCCAGAAAATTGTCAACATTTATAGTGCATACAAAGAACATTTCATCTCAACATATTAACTCATATCACAAATCACACAAGAAGATTGCGCATTGCGCATGTAAACATTAGATCATCTCTTTTTTATGGGCAATTCTTACGTCATCTTCATTTAGCTCTTGTTTTTTTCTCTCTTTCTTTCATTCGCTCAAACAGTCAACTGTGACGTAGCTGCGCAGAACGAAGCAATTTTAAACTCGTGAATGAGCAATCTGATAGGTGATCTGCACTCATATTGACAGAGTATATGTGGAACTTAAGAGCGAATTGAGAGTTTCACAGAGTAAAAGTGTAACGCTTTTGCGTTGCGAGCAGGCAACAATTTTCACAAAAGAACGAAATACCCCGTAAAAGCGTTGCCTGTTTTTTAGAATAGAACAACAACCCTTGCGCGGCGTACAAAAAGCGTAACACTATAGCCAGAAAAGAAAACGCTATAAGTTGGGCATTGTCAGTGACAGTAGATGAAGGAAGTGCGAGTTAAAAAGGAGAAGGATCGAACAAGTTATTGCTCGTGCCCTGCGCTCGCAAGGCCAAAACTTCAGCTATCAGGTCTTGATGCAGCAAGTGGCATAGGAAGCCTCTAGTGTTTGCCAAGAGGACGGAGTTAGTTTACACAAGTTATAACTATAATCAAAGAATAACTTATTAAGCTTGTACGGGTGTATAAATGTCATTTGTTCCATCAAGTTCTAAAATCATGTTCCCGTACTGGCAGGCACATCCGTTACATGCTAAGCGAAGACCTAATATGTTGTATGTATGTATGTATATGTGCCTTTAAATTTAGATATTACACTGGCTTTTGTCACTTGCCTTCATGAGTTGAAACTTTTACGCACAACTGCGCTTTTAATACCAACGCGCTGTCATTTTACTTTCCAAACAAAAAACCAAAAAATTAAGTAAATTCATTCTCTGCTTTTGATATTTGCCATTCTTTACATACTTTTTTATGTTTTGTTGCTCAATACCAACGTTTTGCATACGTACAAGAGTAATGAATTTCATCATGAACTTTTGCCAAACAACACCGCAGCAGTTTAATTTCAGAAATTTTGTTTTGAAATTACAATGAAACAGGAAATTAAACTTTTTAATTTTATCCATGAAAAAAAGGGAAAACCGAAGGCAAATCAGTGATAAGTAATGGAAAGTTGCTGTCAAAATGAAGCATAATTAAGTGCTCTAATAATTGCGGTTTTCTATGACTATAAGGTCTTCTTCTTCTTATCTAAAGCTCAAAGGTCTTGACTATTTCGAACGATTTTGTAAAGGCTGTAGAGCAGTTCTTTAGGCACTTGATGTCTTTTTCCTCATTTTTGTGTTCTTATGATTCTTCTTCTGGCACCAGCTGGGTTTGAAAGGACTAGTCTTTGAACCAACGCATTTTTGTTATCCTGCATAGCATTTTTAGGCAATAAAAACAAGATTTTAGTTAGGTTAAATTGATATAAAGACCTCATATAGATTGAACATGTTCATAGTGTTACCAATAAAGTAAAGGAACCACGTTATAAATTATCTCCATCCTCTTGGCAAATAAAAGAAGTTTCTAGGACCTAGCTTAATAGCTTCCTCGACAACTGGCCACTCTGCCGCCCCCAGTAGCTGGATCCTTGACCTCGCGAGCACAGGATACGAACACAGAACGTGCTAAACTCGTTCTTCCTGAAGCTTACTTATATATATGTGATGCCAGAAGACAGAATCCAATTAATACACACATCATGAGCCTTTGAACTTTTCTCTTTAGATATATTAGAAATTTTGTGGGTCTAACATCCTGGCACTTGCACATGATATAAAAAATTTGTCAAACCTGCGCTTCTATTCACGCCTTTCCTACCTTATTTGGATTTCTTTCAAACGGATTGCGTCTATTCTTCAACGAATTTTTTTTACTTCTAAGCCCTTTTGACAGGAAACTCAGTATAGACACATGGTCCGGCCTGAGCGAAATCTCTACAATGTTGACTGTTGGTAGATAACGGTCGCTTATGATGACTGAAACATCATCTGCATACGCCGTGAGTTTAACTAGTTCTCAAGCGAGTCATCTAAGCAAGTAGTTTATGACCAGCATCCGCAGCATTGCTGATAATAACCCACTATGCCGCGTTCCTCTCTTTACAGATATTGTGGCCTCGCTTATACCCTATTGCGATGAGATCTCTCTGAAGCTTAAGAAATCGCCAATTAAATTTTTTAAGGCCGGTTGAACTTCAATTTAGTTGAGACTGTTCATGATTGCTCGTATTGAGATATTGTTGAAATCCCCGACAGTGTTCAGGAAAGCAACTAGGGCATATCCCTGAGGTTCCAGGGCTTTCTCTACATCCATGGCAACCTTTTACAAAGCAGTACCGACTGACCTGCTTTTGGTGGAAGCATGTTGTCTTGGAGATAATAATTCTTTATTCATTTTTGATTTTATATACATATAGATTAATCTTTCTAGGGCTTTGAGTAAAAAAAGACTAATGGGCCTGTAATGTTTTGCTTGTAGAGGAATGATTCTTCCCGCTTCCGGTATAAAGAATACTCGAAGCATTCTCTCGAATTGTTAAACATGGTTGAGTTCTACGTAACCCTCTAATATTGTTCCAAGCCATTACTCAAGCATTTCACCTGCAATCTTATGGACCCGATATTTCAACTTCCTGCCACGGCACGTTCCGTAGTTGGAGTTTAGATGTTGTTACACAATTCTTCCACATCATCTCCTGATGGAAAGTGTGTGTTAAGAAGCGTCTCAAGGACTCTTCACTACTGTCTGACCATTTACAAGCATCTTATACAGAAATAATATGCTGATGGTATTGATATTATTGAAACAAGGTGCTGTAAGTTCTGCCTTCTCTGGATTAGATAAAGATGCAAAAAAAGTGAGTCCTGCTGTAAATGAGGAAAAGACGAAGAATTTTCTGACAGTCAAGAAAGAATCGGCACAATCGTCACAAATTCAAGATGGTGAATGATTTCTTCTATATGACTATTTTTAACTACAAAAACAAAGTCGCTTTAGAAATCAAACGTAGAAAAACTCTTGCTAACAAGAGCTACTTTGGACTGTGTAGGCCATTGAAAAGTAAAGTCCTCTTGCGAGGAACAAAATCATGCTTTAAAAGTCGCTCATTATATCGTTCCTCCTGCATAGCGCAGAATCATATAGGGTGCCGAGGGAATATGAGACAGCTCTAAGAGTTTTCGAAAGGAACGTTCTCCGAAGATTTATGGTTCTGTCCGTGATGCCGAAGACAAGTATTGAAGGAGGTATAAAGCTTCGCTGGCTAGTTCATGCTATGCGAATGGACGAAGACGCTCCAGCCAAGAAAGTATTTCATTGGCAAGCAGAGTGAGGTAAAGATTTCGGAAGGGGCAGGTTGAGAAGGCTTGACTCTCTCTTGGTGCTCCCAATAGGCGTCAGCTATTCGTGAAAGAGGGATAGTTGGCGTGACTTATTACGAAACGACCAAAATACAATTATTGATGGATTATAAAAATTAAAATTGTATGTGAATTTGAATACATTTTTAACAATCGAGCTACAATTTACACAAACAAAATTTTACGCTTTAATAAGGAATTCTTCAAAAACAAAAAAAAAAAAAAAAGTGGAATAAGATAAGAATAGTGCTCCTAAAATAAAAAACGAGGTCAACAATAAAAAAAGATTTAGGTAAAATTAAAATTGCATAATATTCCACTTTTAACCGTTTAACTTTAATACATATGTATATTATACTGGGTCGATTTATTAACCGATTTTGCGCCATCGATTTTTCCTTAGGATTTGGGCTCAGGACAAAAAGTTCCACTACGCATACCCAAAAAAAAATTCGAATATGCGAAATTTCATCGATTTTTCGAATATTTATGCATTTTTTTCATTTACAAGGCTCCAAATCATTTTTTTACCTTTATATTAAGTCGCTTTCATGTTTGTCCCCTCATTTCCATACGAATTTTTGAACCACGGAAAAGTCTTTCTCGGTAACTTCCTGTTGAGCTAGACACTTGATACTTAGAGCATAGTTCAGATATGGGAGACACTACAATGCAAGTGAAAAAAATCCGCTAGTTGGCGCACGGATCGAGATATACAGAAAATTTATTTTTAAATGGAAATTTTGCGATCGACTTTTAACTAACTTCTCGGTGATCCAGAGACTTGAAACTTAGCACATGGTTTGCGAGGTGATGGCACTACAATTCGTGGAAAACAAAATGCCGCCAGGTGGCAGACGAATCGAGATACGAAACGAGATAAACGAAAATTCCTGCAAATACAGGGAATTTTGCAATCGATTTTTAAGTAATTTCCCGGTGAGCTAGAGGCCTGAAACTTGGGCCGTGAATCAGAAATCGGTGACAATGCAATATTTGATCAAAAAATTTCGCTAGGTGGCGCATGTATCGAGATATTAAGAAAATTAATTTTGATTTGGGAATCTTTCAATCCATTTTTAACTAACTTTTCGGTGACCTTGAGGCTTGAAACTTGGCACACAGTTCGAGGCTTGGTCACAATACAATCTATAGAAAACAAAGCTCCGCTAAGTGGCGTGGTAACTGAGATACATAACTATAAATCCCTTAAAAACGAGGGGAATTTTGCGATCGATTTTTGAGTAACTTTCCGGTGAGTTAGAGACTTGGAACTTGGGCCGTGGGTCAGAACCCAAAATTCCAAATGCATTTTTGTAGGGGCACTAAAAAAGTTAAAATAAAAATATGATAAAAAAATTTTAAGGACTACCTTTATATGAATGGACCAAACAATGGAAGGCAATTTTGCTTTTAATACAGACATAACCTTGTTGAATTTTGACTAAAAATCTTTAAAAATATCTCTTGTAAAAGAATTTTGGGATTTAAAATTGTAAAAGTAGAGCGTGTGCTTAAATTTTAAATAATCAATTAGTTAATCCCAAGTACATGGGTTGCCTTATATTGAAAGATTGCGCTCCACATTTATAGTTTTAAATCCCAAAATTTTTTTACAAGAGCTATTGTTAAAGTCTTTTAGTCAAAATTCAACAAGATTATGTCTGTATTAAAGGAAAAATTACCTCCTATTTTTTGGTCCAGTTATATAAAGGTAGTCCTTAAAATTTTTATATCATCCTTTTTTATGTATTTTTTTCGTGTCAATCGGCAAATACAAAATTGGTAAATGCAGTTTTTTGAAAAACAAAAAATTGAGATTTAGAAGAATTTTGGTCGAAAAATTGAAATTTTTTTTTCGTAGGCTGGGTATGCGTAGTGGAACTTTTTTTTCCTAAGCCCAAATACTACGAAAAATCGATGGCGCGATATAGGTTAACTTTCGCCCATACGAATCGACCCAACCCAATGTATATGAACCTTTAGTTGAACTGTCAGCTGGCAACATTTTTTTCCGCTAACTAAGCTCTTTCAACCGGTTGTGCTAATTAGCATTGCACGAAAATTGCGAGGGCTGCAAGCAGCTATTAAAAAAAACATAAAAATTCAACTAAATAATTAAAAGGAAAATTTTTTAATATGTGCGCTTATTTGTTGTTCCAGCAGATTGGCTATACGCTACAGGTAATGCAAATTTATACTAGACTTATATTTAACAGTTTGCGTGTACATTGAAAAAATCTATAATAAAAAAAAGCTTCAATTTTATTTTAAGTAAATTTACATGCAGGCAGTTGGGGTAGTTCGAAAGTAGCACAAAGTAGTGGCAATTTTCAAATATCTTTTATACTCAGCTTGCTTTGCAAACAGAGTATATTAAATTTGATTGGATGACGGTTGGTTTTACAGGTATGAAGGCATCGAGAGAGATATAGATATAGCCACAAGTAAGGAGGGGACTGTCTTCGGTGAAAGCATATGGTGAAATTTGAAGCTTCCAGCTGTTAAAATGGGGCAGTAATTACGACAAGCTTCTGATATGGACAATTGATTGTGGGGGATATATGCTATATATACGACCGATATCATTTATTTTCCAGACAATAATATATGCAATATACGAAATCATATGGTGAAATTTGAAGCTTCAATCAGATAAATTGGGGATGATATGACAAAAATCTTTTTTTCTTAAAAATCGTTTATATCGGTGGTATATGCTATAATAGTCCGATCCGGCCGGTTCCGACATATGTCTGATCGGACACATAAATATACCTGCTCACCAAATTTTATCAAGATATCTCAAAAATTGAGGGACTAGTTTGCATTCAAACAGACAGACGGACAGACAAACCAACTCAGCTCTTCATCCTGATCATTACGTTATACTTATTTGTGGGTCTATCTATTTGAGATTCGTGACGAAGTTAATATACCAATTCATTTTCATGAAAGGTGTAAAAATTTGATGAAGCCATGCCCGTCGGTCCGTCTGTCCGTCCGTTAACACGATAATTTGAGCAACTATTGAGATATCTTCACCAAAATCTGTATACATGAAATGAGATGATGCAAAAACTAATACCGCTAAGCTAATGAAATTTGGTAGGTGGATTGGTTTTATGACGCAAAACTTAAATTCCAAAAACTTCTGGAATACGGGCGTGGCGCCACCCATATTTAGAAGAAGAAAATTTTTGAAGTTTAACAAGCCGTAAATCAAAAGCCGATAAAGATATTACATTGAAACAGAGTGAAAATAATCAAAATCGGTTAAAAACCACGCCAAATTTTATATAAAAGATTTTTAAAAGGGTCGTGGTTGAATAAAATAAGCCTTTGCAAAAAGTTGAACTGACCGGCCCATGAGGCCCTCACATAGACTGAATGAGTCCATGGTATTACTAGAAGTTTGTTTTAACGACCAAACTGAAAATCCCTATCAAATGAGTATACAGTCCTCTTATTTTAATTATAGTCTAAGATTGTAAGACCTTCATTTACTTCGACATTTTACAGCCCCGCGCTTGAACCCACGCCTTTCCTGCTAGGTCTCTCATGTACATTTCTCGCCTTCTCTTAATTCGGCCAATTTAAATGGAACACCTACGGAGCAAGCTTCAAGGGACGCGCCGTTTCTAGCTAGTTCTTTTGCTTTCCTTAGCGAAAAATAGTCTTTTATCAATTATATTTCACTTACCAAGTTTTATTGTATGAGGAAATTGGGAGAAATTTTGTTTTTTTATTGGGAGGCACCAGGCCCCTATTCCAATCAAGCATTACACAAAATTTTTCTAGAAAAAATTAATCCCTTGTAATAAAATTCGAAAATGTTATTTATATGAAATGAAGTATAGAGTTGAAACTCACACTGAGTATATAATGTTCGGTTACACCCGAACCTAGAACCACTGACTTGTTTATTTAATGTATATAAGGACTAGTACAGAAACTTTTGCAAATTTACATTACTTTAGTTTGTTTAGCAACAAGACAGTTAACTTTAAATAAGAAATTATTGAGTTTAAGTTTCATAGACTTTTTAAAAATATACGAGCTTCGGAAGTCAAGCCTTCAACAACGTAAAAAATGAATACGAACCAAAGGCTACTTAACAAAATATAGTACAGAAATTTACATTAAAGGATGTATTCAAAAATGTGTTTTGCCTTTCGTACGTCGTCATAATGGTCACACTATATTTTGGCCAGACTTAGCCCCAGCGCATTACGCACGTGTCAGCCAAAAGTAGTTCGAAGATAAACTTGCACATAACGTTAGCGAAGACTTGAATTCACACAAAAACCATCACAGAAGTAGCTAAACGTGGGCGAAACCTTTGTACAAAGCTTGAGACAAAAATAAGAGACCCGACCTCCAGAAAAGTTGCATCGTAAGAAGAATCATTGTAAACTTCTAATAGTTGTACACATCACTGAGAATAGCATCCACTTATCGCACTATAGGGGGACCAGCTCTGTAAATAATTAGCGGAACAATCCCCATCGACCTGTTAGCACTGGAAAGATGAAAGTTATGGGATAGACAGAAGCAGACGGATAAAGAGCGCATAAAAGAGTTATGGAAAGAACAGAGGAAAAACGTTTATGTTGCGGTAAAGACAGAGGGAACAGGAACAATGAGGCGGATGGACAACAAAACTTAAAATAGATGTTGCAATATGATGCACCAGAAGTAAGTTTTGGCGAGATTAATTACTATGTAAACCAAATG
Organism: Eurosta solidaginis; assembly: GCF_040869045.1. Taxonomy (NCBI): domain Eukaryota; kingdom Metazoa; phylum Arthropoda; class Insecta; order Diptera; family Tephritidae; genus Eurosta; species Eurosta solidaginis. The sequence continues at coordinate 334,050,786 of NC_090319.1, read as the reverse complement.
CTCTACTGGCACGGGTACTTAGAAGAATATTTTCACATGATAAACAAGACTGAAGACGATGCTGAACACATATTCTTTAAACACTCGCGATGGAGCCAGAACCGACTATTGCTTGAGGAAAGAGTCGGCTAAGTCTTTGTCGATAATACTAAAGCAAAAATAATGAGCGGCTCAGAAAAGTGACAAGAAATCAGTGACTTCATGGAAGTTATACTTAGAGCAAAAAAGCGGGACCTGTATGCACGATCAACAACCGTGGAACACCACCCACGGTTCCAAATGCGTGGTTTTAGTCAAGGGACACACGGTTGCCCTGATGTGGCAGCAATTATTGTGCATACGCATTTTCCATCGCAACCCGCAACAGCAAAAAAAAAAATGGGGGGCTCTTAATAAAACCAGGTTGCAGGAAAGAAAAAGTAACGAAAAAAGATATGAAAGGAAGAGAAAGAATGGGAAAGGAATCAAAAGGTAAAGAAAGGAAAGGAAAGTAGGAGAAAAGAAAGGAAACGAAAGGAAAGGAAAGGAAAGGACATAAAAAATTGTAAGAAAAATAAAAGAAAAGCAAAAGAAAGAAAAGTAAGGAAAAGATTGAAGAAAAGTAAAGAAGAGGGGATGAAAGGAAAGAAAATGAAGGAAAGCGAAAGTATAGTGCCGTTTATAGTTGTTGGATTTCAACCATTGCACTTACTCTAGTAGTCTCAATATGCCGAGTTTTATGTACAAATGGAATATATTTTTGTTGAGAAATTTTTTTTTTAATCTAGCCTCTCTTTTAAAAGTTAGTGCCTTTATAATGAAACAACATGTATGAGTAAAAAACAGAACATCACTAAAGCGAAAAGTGATATTTTTCGGTTCGGACGCTGCCAACTATGCAAATATATGTGTGGTATAATACAAAGAGGCATATGTAGCATGTGCTGTTTTTGGCGGCTTTTTGTATGAAGTAACGAATTTATGTAGATTGCGATACGTGTGAATGTGTTGATGTTGACGTTTTAATGTATGTGTGTTATTCAGGGCTTTTTCACTTAACTTGCAGTTAAACAATTTGCGAAACAATAAACTAAAAAAATGAAAAGAACTAACAATTACAACAAACAAATAAATAAAATTTGGTATTTGCTGCTGAGAATTGCAGTTAGGGCTGAGCCACTGTGCTTGGCATACAGACATGGCTACGCCAGTACAATTAGTTCAACGAAATTGTATGTATAATTTTCTTCTGCAGAAGGAGACGCATGTGAAGGCAAGAGGGCTGCAAGCTATTAAACAAATGCTACGTGCTTCCACTATAATTCTGGTTAGAAGGTCAAAATCGGAACAAAAATCTTTAACTTTATAAAAACAATTTGGACCGGGATAGATATTATCTTCTCTCTTCCTTTCCGTATGACGATTTTCGGCCACCATATTGGGGTGATAGCGCGCTACGCCTACCACATCATTGACTGTGTCAACAACTCTAGCCGTCAGTCCCGCGCACTTTCCATGGGCGAGCCCATCGCAAAGCCAGCAAGAGACAAAACGGTCTGATTCGCTTTTTACCTGACAATTTTTGAAAATGCAAGTCATTTTTTATAGAAAGGTGAAAATAGACTAGTATAAGAATATAGAAATGGTAAAGATATGTTTGTAAATTACAAAGAAAAAACAGTTGAAATAGCACTGAGAATGAGAAAGGTTATATATAAAGCAACTCTGAAAGTTTGGGAGCTTAGCGGTATCTAGCAGTTTTAGAGTCACTGTCACCTGACACTTAAAAAGCGACGCAAACAACCGCGAAGACAGTAAATTGCGAGAAAAACAAAAAGTGTGCGCACAAAGACAATTGCAAGGTGAAAAGGTGCCAATCAAAATTGCAACAAAAACACAAATGCACAATGACTCGGCAAACACAAAATGAATAATAAGAAATTGATTAAAAAAGTTTAAAAGTATTTTTCATTATAAACAAGTTTTTAAGCAGGATGAAATTGTTTTAAGCAGCGGAAATTGTGTAGTAAACACTCCGATTGTATTCCCTGCAAAAATTGTTGGATTACGTGTTCCGTTTTCTTCATGTTGGAGTACTCTAACAATACTCCTTTGCAATGCGGACCACTATCAGTCGATCATTGCTCGTTTTTTAGCGACCGTGATCACGACACGATGATGATCGAACAGAGTTGCCAAAGGTAAAATATTGCATACAAATAACTGATAATAAAATTTTACTATGGCAACTCTGATAAAATGCGCACTGGTTTTATGTATACATACAATAGTATAGAGAAATATTAGTTTCTTTATTCACGCAAATGCTAAATAACAAGAATATTCGTAGAAAAAATTATAAAAGTTGTATTGCCCCTCTTCATTTACTTTCATTTTAAATTAAATTCACTCCGATAATTCTTTCCGACACAATTCCTCTTTAGTACTTTGGCATATGACCCTCTGTGGGTGCTCCATGGAGTACAACAGTAAAAGTACTTTGGAAAGTACACTCACGTATGTACTCTATGGAATACTGACAAACAAAGCGAGAGTGGGATCACCTACTCCTCTCCTAGGACATCGCAATGTTAATTGGAGCACATTTTTTGTATGAATACAGATTAATTTTGGAACACTCCTATACTCCCAAAGGAGTATTCCTTACATTATTTATGGATTACTCGCGTTTTTTGAAGGGTTTCTGTCATGAAATACTTCTTAATTTAAGTCCACTGGTTTTCAGCTGCCGTTCAGACTCGGCTGAAAACATCTAGATTCCATCTCGCCAATTTGTGGGCGATACTTAAAAGTAGAACGATGCATATTGAAACAGAGGCTCGGTGTAAAACTCCTCGGAAGGCAAATCGCGTCAAGTGTTTTTAATGAAAATTCACGTTCTTTAAAGATGGTCTTTGGCATAGTTTTAGTTAGCTCTATACTTAACTACTATATACTTACTTTAAAACAGCATACTTGCATAATTTTTTAAAATTTTGGAAAGAGCACAATCAGTTGACGAAAAACGCCTAATATTCAAGTGCCTGCAACTAAATAAGTGAATATTTATGGAGCTTATAGGCTTACGTATGCTACATTCACTCACACAAACATATATGTAGGGATAGTATCTGTATATTTATATAACATTTAGGTACATAGCAAAAGTAAATGGAATTATTATTTTTTTTTTTTTTCAGATCCTTTGTTAATTGTTGAGTTATAAACACTGCTTTTTTATTCGCCTTCTCGTCGGCGATTGCTTTAATTTTATATTTTTTTAGCCTCATTTGTGAGTGCATTTTATTTTTATTTTTGCACATTTTTATTTACTGTTTGATTTATATTCCACATAGTTGAATGCAGTACTTAAATTTTTGGCAACCAGTAGCACAGAAGCAACAACAAAAATAACCTTCACAAAAATGCTAAGCTCTTGTAAGAATATAACATTCTGCCTTATATAATAGTGCGCATTTCATTTAAAGTTCTTATAAATATAAAATTTTTGTAATGCGATTTTTTTCTTTTCATATGCTTTGCATAAAACTGCTTTGAGTAATAAATTATGGCGAAATCCTTTCAGCTTTTGTAAGGATATTTAAATAAACAACTCAAAATAATAATATAAAAAATAATAAAACAAAATAAAAAAAAAAATAAAAAAATATAAATTAAAGTAAAATAAAATAAAATAAAATAAAAGAAAATAAAATAAAATAAAATAAAATAAAATAAATAAAATAAAAATAAATAAAATAATATAAAATATGATAAGATAAAATAAATTAAAATAAAATAAAAACTACAAAAATTAAAAAAAAAATAAAATAAAGAAAATATAAAAATAAAATAAAATAAAATAAATAAAATAAAATAATTGTATTGTAATTTTTCTCTGATATCAATAATAAAATAATTGTATAAAGCAATTTTAGCATGTCTCGCTAATTAAATACAAATAATATTGATATAATAGCGAACAGCGGAAATACTGCTTATAAAAGTAATGTTATAAAAAACCCAATGTTTCCAAGCACTTAGGGCGCGCCTAAAATTATTCCAGATAATTTGGATTAAAAAACATATAGAATTAGTATTTACCTAAATGGTGAGCAAAGGAATAGCAACAAAGAGGCAACACTTAGAGATCAATTTCAGAGCGAGCAGCAGGACTTTCATATGGCTGAGTGGATAAAGGCATCTACCTTTACACTGGTATAAAGTATGAATGTTGGAGGTTTCTAGTTCAATATTTAGCTCCCGAGAAACAAGCTGATGAAGAAGTGAAATTCAGAAACATATACTAGTAACCATCGCCGTTTGTAAACTTTGTAACTTTTCTCTAATATAAATAAAATTTAATAAAAGAAACGAAATAAAATAAAACAAAATAAAAACTAAATAAAACAAGAAAAAAAATAAAAAAAAATATAATAAAGTAAGGAAAAGGAAAGGAAACAAAGGAAAGAAAGAAAAGACAAAAAAGATAATAAACTTTACGTGATATTTCATTATTGTTGTATGTTTTATACTAAGTGACCATCAAATAGTATTCATACGTATGGTACGAGTAGGGTGTCTGAATTTCTTTCAACTAAACATGCATAACATATTAGTATTCTATACGAAAATTTTAGAAGGTTTGCCGAAAAAAAATGTGATTAAAATCTATTTTGAGCTTTCCCAATTATTAAACAAAGCCAGAGTGCACACCCGTAACTTCGAAGCATGAGTCCCCTGCGGACGGTTGGCCGAATGAAAATTTTCTTGAAAAAAAAAAAGCAAAGCCATAAAAAGAAAACGCCGACAGTTCAAGGTAAAGAGTAAAGAGAGAGAGTAAAATAAGATATGAACAATATGGCCGTCCCTTTTCAAGTAGAATGTTAACCGTCTTTTTTGTCTATAAGTGCCACGGTTGCCAGACTATTGAATATTGTGCGGTCAGCAATGAGTCTTATTTCTCTCAGCAAATCGTGCATCGTGATAGTGCGTGTTTATACACTCGCAAAACTACACTTCCGCACAAGATATTTAATGACTGCCTCGGAACTAGTACTTACCTGAGACAGTTGGCAGCCACCCTCTGAACTATGTGTTTTTATATTAATCAATCAATGCCTGCTATTATATCAGACTCACTTACGACTGAAACAGTTCAGGACACGTTCTTATTATATGCAAAAGGGGATATTTGCCAATTCGTAAAACTTCGCAGTGTTAAAAGCGCCAGTTGACAGCACTGAGGGAGGAAAAAATAAAAACCCTTACCGTCTCTTAATGTGATAGATCTGTGCTAGTTCAGAACTAGTACGACACACTGCAGGTTCATTTAGTTTGGGATTTAGTATTTATACAACAAAGTAGACGAAAATTATAGGCAAGCCAATATGCATTTATTCATATTTATCATAGCTACAAACACTGAAAGAAAAAGACTGGTAAAGTCAACGGCAATACGGGTCAATTCAACCGAAATTTCTGTAAATTTTTATCCATCGCAACAAAATGTTGAATCAACTGCGCACAAATCGTTGATTCGTAATTGTCCGTTTTAGTAGTCAAATGAAAACAAAAAATTGTTGCGACAAAAAAAAAAAATGTAATGCGCGATAACCTCCGAAGAGATCTAAGGCCAAGCTTCTCTTTCCAATTTGCGTCTTGCTCCTTTTTAATTTTTCTTACAAATTGGCGGAACCGGACCTACTTGTTTTATGCCGACTCCGAACGGCATCTGAGAGGCAGATGAGTTTTCACTGAGAGCTTTTCATGGCAGAAATACATTCAAAGTGCTTGCCAAACATTGCCGAGGGCGACTCCGATTAGAAAAATTTTCTTCTAATTGAAAAACCTTATTTCTAAAATTTTCATGTTGCTTTTCCCGGGGTGTGAACCCAGGGCGTTCGGTGTGGTAGGCGGAGCACGCTACCATCATACCACGGTGGCAGTTACTAATCGAACTTCACACACAGGGAGCACGTCAAATATGCTGGCACACATTAAACATTATACACTTTATTATTATTTTTTTTTATTAAACACACTTTCACCAAATTTTATATTTTATAATTTATGTAATTTATAGCTTTGAACTTCGCTTTGCAAATAGAAATGAAAATAGTAGTCAGAGAACTGTTTCTCAATTCTTTCAGTTGCAGCTCTGCTCATTCTCAATTTCTTCTATCGCATGTAGTTGCCACACTTCATTGTTTCGAACAAAACTTTTATTTTATTTTTTTTTATTTTTTTTTATTTTAAATGTTTGACATAACATTTTAAATAGAGAACTTGTAAGTTATAGAAAAGTAGAGAATCATATCGCAGGAAGGTAATTCACTACTGAAGCAACTTTACATGTAATTCGGCAAGTTTAATTTTCGTAACACTTTAAGTTGAAACGATTCCAAAACAACTCAAACTTTTATGTTGTCGGAAATATCAACATTAAAAAAGGATGTTTTTTATTATCTTATTAGATTCTCTCGCGTGAGTGAAAATTCGTAAAAACTTGAAGAAATGTTACTAAAAAATCCTGTTCGTTCAAAGAAACATTTTGCAACAAGGGGCGCAATTTTGCATTTCGCTTGGAGGAGAAGTTGCAAAATTGTACCCGATAAATAGGTGTCCCGGTATCTCAAAATTTTTTGCACAGTAAATTGAAAAAATGGTTTTTTCGTTTTGTATTGATAACTGAAAAACTAGTTTTTTGTTGTTTTCCAATTTTGTGTGGTTTTTCGATTTGGTGGTTTTCTTATTTTGTTGTTTTTTTTTTTAAAGTGGCACCATCGTCATAAGTAAAAAGTAGGGAGCGCAGTGAGTGTAAAATTCTCTTTGAAATTTGCTCATGTATTGACTGTTAATCGCTGTTGAAATGACCAGTGAAATCAGTTGTGTTAACAAAAAAATCAGTTAGATTGATTAGGAATCTGTCAAGTTTACAGAATTTTGTTAACATAAGAGCGACAATTTCTGTTCTGTTGAAATTACTAAACTAGTTTGTTAGCTTGACAAAGAACTCGGTCGAATTAACCGTAATTCGAACAATTTCACCGAATCTACGTTAAGTCAAGAACAACAGAACAGATTTGTTGATTTTACTAGCACCATTTCTTTCAGTGAATACACCAAAATACCACCATTTAGGAGTATTAATTTACAAAATGCCTCAATGTGAATTTGTGCTGCGGAAACAAGAACAATAAAATACTTAAGAATTACTTATCTGTATTTATGTAATCACATACATTAGGGTGTATCGAGTTGTTCGGCGGATAAACAGTTTTACTCGCGTTTGAGCGCTTAACTTATGAGCATTTAAAAAAGGAAGCACATAATGATTTCCTGATATTAAAATACAAAAGGTGATTTTGATCTCGAATTTACATGAATTGTAAATTTTTAAAGCTAAATTTTTCATATAATATTTGTCTTCTATAGACGGCTTTATTTATTTTTGAGAAAATTTTGTTTATATTTGAGTATAAAATCATGGGTTAACTAAATATTTTGTAAATCAATAGCCTTAAGTTTTGGAAGATCGTAATCAAGAACAATAGCGGATGCGTTGGGGTGGAACTTTATTAAAAAAATATTTTTATGTAACTCTTTAAGCTTAGATAAATAAAAAATCACTAGCCATTTCTGTGATATATATAAATGAATTCTTTTATCAATTGTTTATACTACGTTCACAGTTCACCACGAATGAATGCTTATTCAGTTCTGTAGTGAAAAGGTGTGTTAAGTTGTGAGTAGTAAATTAGCTGCTCTCTTTTATAGTCGCCACACATTGACCGCGTTTAAATGGTTGATGAAATTAACTAAACGTATATTATAGCGAAAACAATGATGTGAATTCAGTATAAAGTATCATGGAAACGAATATTGTGTTAGCGTGCTCACCTATTATACGGAAGCTGCGGGCTTCAAGTCTGCAAAAAAAATTTCTCTTTAAAAACAAGCCCTTGAAAATGGATTGATAAACTTTTCGAATGAAATTCTGCCATAAAAATCTTCCCAGTTAAAGTGATTAACGTTGCAATTTTTTTTCGTAGTCGGCTTAAAACTTAAAGCTCACTAAAAATATATTTCAGGCTCAGTCCAAGCCCCTTCAGAGCGTGAAAGTGCTAACCGAACATTATTATTAGATAATAAAGATGTTTTTTTGTCTTTCAAATTTGGAAAACGTAACTTTTTAAACTTTTTTGTGATATGCTCTATTGTGTGTACCGATAAATACCTATCTGAAACAGTTATTGTTTTACTATATTTCAATGTATGTAATTACTCAGATCCCAATCAATTTGCAAAAGCTTTGGATTTTCTTAATCCTGTTTGAATATAATTTTATTACTCACCGTAGTACCCATGCCCTACCGACTTTCTACGATCTTAGTTTTAGATGCAGTGTTGTTTTAGTAACAATATTTAAGCAATAACATTATCTATTCATATGGATATTTATATGCAAATAGATTAAGCACGTATATATGAAAGAGCGCCTTCAGGGGTAGTGATGGAGCTCCTTGCTATCGTAATCCCTGTAAGTTAAATAAAATCCTCCGTCTAGTCCGACAGAATTAACCCTACCTTAAGCTTTTCTCAGACTTTGAGAGAGCATAAGCAGTTAAAAATGGAATTCATTATTTGCATTACGTAAATTGAGAAAGAATGAATAAGAGTTATGTTGACGACTTACCCAGTTCCATGACTATTTACATAAATCTGAAAATAAAAAAAAGAAGATTAACTCTTCAAATATTGAAAAGTTATAAAGAAGGCTTTTATTTTATAGGATATAAAGACTGAGCCCATTAAGGTATAAATTAAGGTATATTAGAATAACGATTTGGATATATTTGCTAAGGGCTGGCGTGTGTGGCGTTCGGCAATTTTATTACAAGGCTTGGCACCTCGTCAAAACAAATTTCCGGCTAATGTCATGTTCGTCCTCGTCCCGCTAAAATCTTGGCTGGCCTTGATATACCTTCGAAGTCGGTCATCATTAAGTTGGTAGTGAAGGTTCAGTTGAGATCTTTCCGATTAACGCTGATCTGAGTCTGAACTCAGTCTTCATAAGGAGCTGCTCAGCTTTCAAGTGGCCTCCGCGTTTTTGCATAGATAACTACGGGATCATTCAAACTAATATACATTCGGATAAATACAGCACACATTTCTCTAAATCCCCGGAACTCAGGAGGAGAATTTCCGGCTAAGTCATGTTCGTCCTCGTCCCGCTAAAATCTTGACTGCCCTTGAGATACATTCGAAGTCTGTCATCATTAAGCTGGTAGTGAAGGTTCGGTTGAGATCTTTCCGATTAACGCTGATCTGAGTCTGAATTCATTCTTCATAAGGGACTGCGTCAACTTTTAAGTGGCCTTTTCGCTTTTGCATAGATAACCACGGGATCATTCAAACCACTTGTCGTGGACTAGCAGCCTTTGCTTAAGAATTTAATACTTTTCATATCTGTTTTACTGCATTCCTATGCAACTCTGTATTTTATTTCAATTTAATTGACGGCCACCGTGGTGTGATGGTAGCGTGCTCCGCCTATCACACCGTATGCCTGGGTTCAACTCCTGGGCAAAGCAACATCAAAATTTTAGAAATAAGATTTTTCAATTAGAAGAAAATTTCTCTAAGCAGGGTCGCCCCTCGGCAGTGTCTGGCAAGCGCTCCGATTGTATTTCTGCCATGAAAAGCTATCAGTGAAAACTCATCTGCCTTGCAGATGCCGTTCGGAGTCGGCATAAAACATGTAGGTCCCGTCCGGCCAATTTGTAGGGAAAAATCAAGAGGAGCACGACGCAAATTGGAAGAGAAGCTCGGCCTTAGATCTCTTCGGAGGCTATCGCGCCTTACATTTTTTTTTTTTTTTAATTTCAACGGCTTCCTTTGGCTTCACTCTTTCATGAACGAATACCGAGGAAGCACGAATAAGTAAGTGAATTAATTTCAATAATACCATTTTGTGTACTATAAAATATGATTTTATAGATATTAAAACTCCAAAATCAAAGTTTGTAATCGTAAATTGCTGCCAATTTAATAAACGAGTTTTTAGTATATTCGTGCAATTTATTATTTGCCGGCGTAATAACATCACTATATATTCGGATAAAATATCGGAAACTTTTCTAAATACTCAGACTTAGGAGGGGTCGAAAATAAGGTAACCAAATTACTGGAATAGAGTGATGACCTCATTGAGTTTTTTAAAGGATGTTATACACGTGGAAAAAAGCGCTTTGCCTCCATAATTTAGGTATTGTGCATCGACTCCGCGCTGAAGGTAAAGTACTTTGGAAAAAAATAATTAGAAATAATACGGCTAAGAATGGAAGCAGCTCACAGCCACGAAAGTGACCGACGAAGAAATCGACAAACGAAAACCCTTTTGTCAAGCTAACTATTTTATCCAAAGACGTTTCCCAAAAGCACGACAGGAGTCACAAGCAAGGGAGGTCACAAGCGCCACGAAGATGGAAGAGAAATATGACGCGATAGTTCGGAAGATGGGAGAGTAGCAGGTAGCCAAACCTGAATATGCCAATAAGAAAAAAATTCTCAAAGCCAGGCCGGATGCAATCGTAAGAGTGAAAAGTTGCGATGAACTAAAAGCATAAGTGGCTGACGACAAAACTTTTAAAAGAACGACAAGAGGAGAGTTTTACTTCAACTTAAAAGGTCTCAAGCGGGAAAAACAAGCATGTACCAAGCTTCGCAAAGCTTCTTTTTTAATTTTTCAACCTATATTTCCAGTATGAATTATTTGACATTTCTACCCCCATCAGACATGACCTCCCCTACCAAAACACTGGACCCGCCACTGCGAGTATGTTTATGAAAATTATGTATATATATACATATGTATGTTTGAATATTTATGCATGTATGTACATACATATGTATATATTTTCTCATTACTGTTAAATTGCACTTTAGCGTAATTGAATGTCGATGTATGGATAGCTTGCAGCTATAACCGGCTGGCTGATGGCTGTTAGCCACTTGCATTGCAATGTAGCACGTTTAGACGCAAACCAAGGTTACAATTGTATTAGAGATTGGTTTTGTAGTTGCAGTTGTTTTTGTGATCATCATTGCCGTTTGCGTTTTCCATTTACTGTACGTCAAGCTTTGTTATAATTTCTCTATTTGCACAAATGGCTTTCACATCGATTGGCTGCGATTATTGAATTAACTTTAGCCGTATTTGTTGAATAAAATCCGTTTACAGTGATGAAGATGTAGATGGTGCCAAAGTGTCTTTGGCTGGAATTGTGCGCAAAAAAGTATGTAAAGTACTTGGTAGGTTAAATTTTGACCATTCGAAAAATCGTAAACCTTTCGCATACTCTAACACAGTGATAGCCTTACTTGTATTTCTTAACACACGAGGCCAATTAAGCAGTTCTGCTTGTCAGGGAACAACCATCCGTATTCGAATATAGAATTGTCCATTACACTTACAACATCACGAGTAGAGTACTTCACGTTTCAGTGCCGGAAATTCGTTGCTATTCATGCCTTGGAATTCTCTAAGTATTTTTGTTTAATTCTCGCAACATCATGTCCGAGTTTTCATCAAAGCTTCTCCTTGTCATTTGAACTCAACCGACGTCATTAGTTTTTGTTCTACACTTCGATACCTTTTCGAGCTACTCCAATATTCATTCCGTTTGTGGTAATCCACACTTACATGTGCTTAAAGTAATTAATCCCTTTAGCCATATTTTCATATTCTTGGAGTGTGCTTATATTTGAAATTTAATTAAATAATTAATCGATGTTTCATTTTTCAAATGTGATTACTGTTTGAGTTTAAGTTAGAAATTGTGAGTAATTAAGTTTAGATATATTTAAAATGCACAAATATCTACATATCGTTGCGAATTTCAAGAAATTATAGATAATTATACGACTTCTGTTATGGTTTGAATCACTGAATTGATGAACACATAAATTCAAATATTGTGTATATAAACTGCTCCTTATTAACAGTATTACTGTAGAAGTAGATCTTCACAATCAAATATATTCTCGTACTTCATTATAGTGCTAAAATCAAACAAATTCATTATTTCTCAGCTTGTGCTGCTTTTCTTCTCTCAGTTGTGCCGTTCCATTATTTCTCCCAGGTTCTTCCGCTTCTTCCATATGCGGGTGCCGATAAAAATACTCTCTTTGCGGGAGCATCATTTTCATTAGCATAACATAGCCCAGCCAGCGTAACCGCTGGGTTTTAATTCTGCGTAAAGCTCTTATAGCACATTATTAAAATTTCTTCGATAATCGCTGTCGGAAACGCGTAGAGGTCCGTAAATCTTTCGTAGAACGTTTCCCTCGCACACTCCAAGCTCGAGTGTCTAGAACGTTGCTGTCTAAGTCGTCACAAAACGCTAGTAGTTGCACGGTTTTATAGAATATTTTTCCATAGATTTTACGATTAAGCTCTGCAGGTTATATTATTTTTTCAGCATAACAACTTCCCTCTCCAATGAGTGATAAGTGACTCACAAGAGCGTATTGAAATAAGTGCATCAGTCATATGTGACTCATTTCTTTATACAATTTACAGACGCTTTCTTTTTATGAACGTGTCGTTATATATTTGTAAATTCTATGTAAGCGTATATTAAAAGACCTAAACTTTAGGAAAACGAAAGAAAATTTCGAATTTTTTTCTGATACCTTTTTATCATTTTCTTCAATTTTTGGATATACCTCTAACTTAAATTAAACAAAAAAGCACATTAATACAAGCTTTTGACATTTATAAATCAACTTACCGTTATTGTGATTCGAAAACTTAAATTATTTCTTATGGCTCTATATGTTCACATGTGACTCATTGAACGTGGTAAACAAAATTGATTTTGCTACGTTCAGGAGTCACATTTGACTCACAAAATAAAATAGCCAAAATAAAGTAAATATATGTCAAATTATTTATAAAAATAATATTTTATAATATACTAGAAGACCCGGCAGATGTTGTCCTGCCCTAAATTTGGCCTATCTGCATGCATTTTAATAAGCTTTTTCGTCTGACTCTGCCCTCCCCCCTTTTCACTTTTTCCTAATCCTTTTATTCACTTCTCCCTCCGTCTTTTTCGCTTCATCTATTTCCATCTGCGTCTCATTCTATCTCTTTCTCAATCTCCTTATCTCTTTTCTCTTCTCTCAATTCCTTCTCATTCTTCTGCATCCCTTATTGCCTGTCCCAGAGGGTGGTATGTATTTTATTCCAGTCCCACTCCGAGTCTCAGCCCCAGTCCTAGTCCTAATCCCAGTCCCAGTCCGTCTCTGGATAATATATTACTCTGTACTAAAGCACTCATCAACAGCTTTCATTTGATATCCATATTGTATAGACACTGTCTAGGCATTCACTGGCCCACGTTTTGGCCTATATCTCGAGACCCTAGTCACCCAGGGATTTGAAAATTACCCTCTACACAACTAAAGGCTCCTGAATTAAACAAAATTTCATAGTACCTCTAAATCGCGGGCCCCTCAGAAACCCCCCACCCTATCGGCGGACCTGGTGATGTGCTGTACTTGATATCATTCGCTATAATATTTTTTATTGTTTAATTAAACACCAAGCAATTACATGGAAGTATATCCGCACCACCTAAAAATATGATTGCCACTGCGTATACGTAACATTTTATTATTACATATAAACAAATAAAAAATTTGTAATAAAATAATATTGCGATTATAAATTAAGATACGACCTATCTTATCTCTTAAGTTAGATCAATCTACAAACGGGGTGCAAAACAAACTCAAAATCGATTCAGTAGTTTAGGAATCTATCGTGGCCAAAAATGTTGTGTTGTGACACGTTTCTTTATATATTAAGATATTCGTATTATTCAATTAAGAAATACAAAAAACAATGGGCGTGGGGCATTCTCAAAGTGCTTTGTATGGGGGCAGGGAAGTTGATAAAATTTAAGAAATCTTACGATGGAGGGTAAGCCAGAGCAGTCCTTTCCAGTTCTGGCTGAGATGATGGTGTTGTTTAACGTTATTGTACAAAGCCGTATAAGCTTTGGGGAAAGCCCAAATAGCCCAGACATAGCGTCATGAAAGAAACTCCATTATCGGCTCTCGAAGGCGGTTAAAAAACGATGAACAGGTGATGTTTGTCCATTCTTTTTTCACGAGTTTTTTCAGCTTTTGGCGCACAGTAAAAATATGGTCAATGGTAGATTTATAAGGTCCGAAGCTGACCTGATAAAGTCCAACCTGCCGATTAAGGGCGGGCCTAAATATTTCGTGAATACGCCTGACCGGAGCTTTTACGCGATACAAAGAAGGCTGATAGCTATCGCCATTTGCAGGATTTTCCTTCTGTTAGACTCCGCAAAGAACACTTAGACTGTAATCGTCAGGACTGTCTAAGTCCGATCATGTTTTGCACATAAGGCGATGCATGTATCTTTCTAACTCCTTACTGATCTATTTGAAAAGCTCCGCACGAAACGCATCAGCGCCCAGGGACTGTTTGTTTTTTAATCTGGTTATTGCTATTCTGACTTTGTCGTAATCGTTAGATGAGACCTTTATTCCATCATCGTCGATATCGAAATCGGGTTCATCGCTCGTTTGGCGGTACATCGATGTCTCCAATTAGGAGGGAAAAGAAGTGTTTGCTCCATGATGTATGTACACTTCCCACATCGTTTACAAATTCGCCGTTTTCGTCCTTACACGAGTTTTTTCCGTACAGGAAATATCCCGTCTTTCGCCGAATTTGGCAGGCGTTATTCTTGGTGGCGTGCAGCTCAAACTTATCACACTCACGAATTTCTACCTGTGCTTTTTTCTTCCTGTAAAAGCACATTGCTTCCTTTTTTAACGCGCTGTTTTGTGTTTGCTTTTTGCGTAGCCCTGTAAGCAGCGTCTTTTCTCCAATTTTTTCCTCGGCATCGGCACGAAATGATTTAGATATATGCTTCCACTTCTCCTGCATTTTGACGTGTTGCCTTGTACTGTCAGAAACCCAGTTCACATTGCGTGGCAGTCTGTTGCGATTACAGCCTTTCGACGTCTAGCTTTTCTTGTGTTCTTTGTTCCCTGCAGTTAGCCGCGTAGAAGCGGACGTGTATTTTGTCTGCATTGGGATATATATAGTGATTCCAGTCAGTGTAAAGTCTTCGGATCGTGCGCACATCTAAAACTCTGGAGGCATGCCGTCCATCCATCACAACGTGTTCGATCTAATTAAGTTTTTTTTTTTTTTTTATCGCAGGACAGCCACGCAGCTTGATGTATATTTTTATGCATGAACCATGACCGTATGTAGAGTACCAGTGAAGGCGGTCAGCTTCAGTCCATAAGCAGAAACTTAATTATGTAGGCTGAACTTTCCGACTGACACCATTTGCGCCCACCCTGGCGTTAAAGTCGCCAAGCAAAATTTGTGTCTCATTGTGGGGGCATCGCTTGTATGTGCATTCTTAGCGTTAATAGAAAAAATTGTTCACCTCGTCATCTTTCTCGTCTGTAGGTGCATGGGTGCAAATAAATGGTATATTTAAAAAAATTGCTTTGATTCGGATAGCGGTGAAGTGTTCATCCACAAGCGTCAACGTCAGCATTTGGCTATAAAGTTTCTCTCCCACTACGTATCCGACGCCAAAACTGCTCTTATTTGCACAGTCACTCCAGTAAATGTCTTTGAATTTCTTTCTTATTTGCTTTGTCTACCGTATTTCTTTGATGGAGTTGATTTCAGATTTTGCCTGTACGAGGGCTTCAACCAGCCAGGTATCTGCACCAATCCCATTAAAGGAATAAACATTATAGGTACAGGCCCTCACATCATAGTACTTTAAATATTTTCAGGGGTCATCATTAGTCTTCTTATCCGAGGCCTTGTATTCGTTTGCATTGGAGTGTGGGTTTATGTGGCAGGTCCCAAGCTCAGCGCACAGCACGCTCAGCGGTGATGAAAGCATAACTTGCACGTTTATATATCGAGCCACTTGTTCCACGACAGACGCCTGCTTGCAGCAGCACCTTGTTGTTTTCAGACACTATTAGCTAGCCATTTAACCGATTATGATGAAGTGGCCTAGCTATTTTGTCGCCTTCTCACATCACCAAACGGATGTTTTATAGCTTCCCAGAGGATACTTGCTCGCAAGCGACCGGATATAGTGAGCTGCTTGAACTGCATGCAAGAGAATCAGCCTTCCGATTTTCTGGTGAATGGCGATCAGAACCTTTCCGCACTTACGTGAATTTCTACACACGGCTTCCCGCTCCGAGTTGCAACTAGGCCCGGTTTTTCAGAAGCGAATTTAAGCTGCCGTTAATTCGAGTTTAATTTGACTTTGTCTCTTGGACCTCACGCTAAAGAACGGAGCCTGCTAACGCTGAATATAAACATTTTAAATTCATATCAGATCTTTACTCAGGAGGAACTACCAAAAAAAGAAGAACATTAACACAAAAGTCAGTAGCTCCGTCCGAAATAAAAAGAAAAAAAAAATACGACGACTAAAAGTATAATGTACAAAATAGTTTGCAGCTGAATTGGCTATATAAGTTAACAAAAATAAATGCAAAAAAAAAAAAAATAAATTACTTATTTTCAAAAGCAACGAATAAAAAAAAGAAAAGAAAAAATCATTGATGGCGTTAGTGAGACTTGAGCAAATATTTTTGTTGACTTTTGTTTGCTGTCATTTAGTCCTTGACTCAGAGGCGAATCGCTAGATTACAAACACTAACCGACATACATACATTCATATAAGACATATCATTGTAAAAACATGCACACCCTCTGCAATGTAAAAAAGCCACTCAGCAAGCGTTAGTTGTACAAGTGTACCTATGCGTTAAGCAATGCAATAATATATATATATATATGTGTGTGTGTGTGTGCGCAAGTATGCATGTGTAAGTGAGAACTTTACGCTTTGTGTTAGTATAAGTTTGCGCACATATTTGTACTAACCAAATATTGATAAGTACGTGATGAATAAGAAAGTTAGGCAAACGGACAGGCGGCATACAATAGAAGAAGGCAAGCGGTAAAGAGAGTACAGGGTGTAAAAGTTAAATGCCGGAAAAAAGTGTATAAGTACATAAATATATATCTATATGTGTGTACTTTATCAAGTGCTCATATACATAAGTGTGTTTGTAAAAGCTTCAATTTTCTTTAGTCTGATGTTGAATGAATTAACTAGACTTGGGAAAAGTAGTTCAAAAGCAGCTGTGAACAAGTTGTTTAGCACGCTTTGATACAATTTAAATAGTTGACAAGCGTTGACATAAAAACTGTGTATATTTGTATGTGTTGGCGCAAAAAAAGTACATTAAGAAAAAAGGAAGCAAAAACGAAAATATAATGTCAATTCTTTGCATTTAAATACGCAGGGGACTGTGTATATTGTAATAATTAGATGTATGTATGTATGTATGTATATATGTATGGATGTATGTATGCATGCATGTATGTATATTGCAAAAAACAGAATCTTCAAACAATATCAAGACACTGTATGCTGTATGCGCAAATATATCTATATTGTAAACGTTGGGCAGCGCACTGCCCTCGAATTACCCAATGAAACCAGTCTAATCCTGCTCATGTCTCCACACCACGTGCAACAGCCGCTAAGCATAACGTCACAGGGGGGAAAGGCGCTTAAGTCGCCTCGGCTTAGTGTGTGAATTACCCTGCGCTTTCTTTCAGCATGCGCCAATCTCGTCAAAACCCGTAAGACCTATTTGTGCACTGCAGTCCAAGGTTATATGTATCTGCATATTACTTTACTTACTTACTTAATTGGCGCTTAATCGTCTAAATGGTTATGGCCGTTCAACAAAGAGCGCCAGTCGCTCCTTCGCTCCGCCAACCGGCGCCAGTTGTTCACACCAATGGAGTTTAAATCTTTCTTCACCTGGTTCTTCCAACGGAGTGGGGGCCGCCCTCTACCTCTGCTTCTAAAGGGGCGTTCCGATAGAAATACTTTCTTGGCCGGGACATCATTTTTCATTCGCATAACATGTCCTAGCCAGCACAGTTGCTGCGTTTTAATTACCTGGACTATGTGGATGTCTGCGTATAGCTCGTATAGTTTATCATCAGTAGATCTTCTTCGGTACTCGCTATCACCAACGCGTAGAGATCCATTAATCTTTAGAAGAACTTTTGTCTCGAACACTCTCAGAACCGCTTCATCTGCTGTTGTCATGGTCCATGTTTCTGCCTCATATAGCAGGACGGGTACGATAAGTAACTTGTAGAGTATGATTTTCATTCGCCGAGAGAGGACTTTCGTTTTCAATTGAATACCTAGTCCAAAGTAGCATTTATTGGCAAGATTGATTCTTCGTTGGATTTCAGTGCTAATGTTTTTGCTAGTGTTGATGCTGGTTCCCAAATACACGAATACTTTTACTATTTCGAAATTATGGCTGCAAATAGTAGCGTGGTTGCCAAGGCGCATATGTGCTGACTCTTTTCTCGATGACAGCAGGTACTTCGGTTTGTCCTCATTCACCATCAAACCCATCTTTACCGCTTCTTTTTCAAGTTTGGAGTAAGCGGAACTAACAGCGCGGATGTTTAGGCTGATGTTGTCAATTTCATCAGCATATGCCAATATTTGCACGCTTTTATATAAAATATTGTAACTAATTTACTGCAAATCCTCTTATTCGCAACCTTCTACTAACGTTCGTATCGCTAAACTGTTGAATAAATAACTCCAATATTTAATAATGCAAAATGGCCTTTATTGAAGTACTTCACAATAACACTGATACTTCGCAACCAATAGCTTGCTTAAATGAAACTGATTATCGCGCCTCTACTGTTGCTGCTTTTATACTGTGTGATTTTCTCGTTGTATCTTCTAGGCGCTTCCAGAATTTACATACTTTAGGCAACTCCTTTTCGTACTGTCGAATGCGGCTTTAAAATTGACGAAGAGGTGATGTGTGTCGATTCCCTTTTCACGGGTTTTTTCCAAAATTTGGCGCATTGTCAAAATCTGGTCGATGGTAGATTTACCAGGTCTGATGCCGCACTGATAAGGTCTAATCAGCCGGTTCACGGTGGGCTTCAATTTTTCGCACAATACATTTGAAGGGCCCTTATATGCGATATTATGAAGGCTGATTCCATGATAGTTGGTGCATTTTGCAGTATCCCACTTCTTGTGGACTGGGCAAAGAACACTTAGATTCCAATCGTCGGGCATGCACTCGGCCGCCCATATTTTGCGAGGAAGCTGCTGCATACGCCTTGCCAGGTCCTCATCGCCGTACTTGAATAGATCCGCAGGTAATTCATCAGCGCCCACGGCCTTGTGGCTGGTTAATGCTATTCTAACTTCGTCATAATCGGGCGGGGAACATATATTCCATCATCATCGATTGCGGGATCGGGATCGTCATCTCTGCACGGTGAATAGCTGCCTCCATTTAGGAGAGCAGAGAAGTGTTCCCTCCATAATCTAAGCACCCTCTAGACAACAGTTACAAGGTCGCCGTTTTCGTTCCTACAGAAGTTTGCCTCCGTCTTTAAACCTTCCATCTGTCTCCGTATTTTTTGGTATAATTTTCGGGCGTTATTCCTGGTGGCTAGCAGTTCAAGCTTCTCGCATTCACGCCTTTCTGCTTCTACTTTTCTCTTCCAGAAAAGGCGTCTCGCTACCCATTTCAACTGACGATAGCGTTCACACACTCCCCTTGTTGCGCTCGCCTTTAACGTAGCCCTGTAGGCAGCGTCTTTTGTTTTGCTTGCAACGCGGCATTCTTCATCGTACCAGTTGTCTTGTATTCCTTCAGGCTGATTTGTGCTCTCAGAGGGCAGGTGTGAGAGGCGAGTTGGGAAATCATTGGCAGCTTTTCGAAGTCTAGCTTACCTTGTGTTTTTTCTTCCTTGGTTTTAGCGGCGCTGAGGTGGGTGCGTATTTTGGCGGCAACGAAATAATGGTCCGAGTCGATGTTAGGTCCTCGGATCGTACACACATCTAAAACACTGGAGGCATTCCGTCCATCTATTACAACGTGATCGATCTGATTGCGAGTATTTCGATCAAGAGACAGCCATATAGCTTGATGTATCTTTTTATGCATGAACCTTGTGTTGGATATGACCATGTTTCGAGTACCGGCAAAGTCAATCAGCCTCAATCCGTTAGGAGAAGTTTCATTGCGTTGGCTGAAATTTCCAGATGTAGGACCAAAAACACCTTTGCCCATCCTGGCGTTAAAGTCGCCAAGGACGACTTTTATATCATGACGGGGACAACGCTCGTATGTTTGTTCTAATTGTTCATAAAAAGTGTCTTTCACCTCATCGTCTTTCTCCTCTGTCGACGCATGGGCGTAGGTGAATGATATATTAAAAAAATTTACATTTATTCGGCTCGTCCACAGGCGTGAACGCCAGAACTTGGCGACAAAATCTCTCTCAAACCACGACTCCGACGCCGACACTGCGCTTATTCGTATGGTCACGCCAATAGATGTCACAATTTTTGATCTTCTTTCTTCCTTGCTTCGTCCAGTGCATTTCTTGGATGGGGTGATGTAAGATTTTGCTTTGACGAGGACATCAACCAGCCGAGCATTTGCACCAATCCCATTCAGGGAGCGGACCTTCCAGGTGCATGCCCTCAATTAATTGTCCTTCAAACGTTTGCCATGTTTGTGATCAATAGAGAATGTATTTATCCGAGGCTTGTTTGTATATTTCATTGGAGTATGGTTTTACGTGCGTACTAGCGGAGCTAAATTCCTTGTGGAAGGAATCTAATATTTCGCCGAGAAAACCAGTGCAACGAAACATAACGTGTTCTGCATTTACCAATTTGCTGGGATGGTTAATGTAGAAGCGAACTTCCTTTATCCTGCGCTTACCATTCCTGCATACCATTCTATTGCATTCTGAACTAAGGTGAATTTCCATGAAGACGGCCACCGTGGTGTGGGGGGTAACATGCTACGGATACCGTACCAAAGATCCTGGGTTCGATTTCCTGGCAAAGTAATATCAAAAAGTTAGAAACAAGTTTTTTCAATTCGGAAAAAGTCTTTCTAAGCGGGGTTGCCCCGCGGCCATGATTTGGCAAACACTCCTAGGGTATTTCTGCCATGAAAATATTCTCAGTGAAAACTCATCTGCAAGATGTCATTTGGAGTCGGCGTAAAGTATGTAGGTCCCGTCCCCGGATTTGTGGTCGACGTAATTTGGAAGAGAAGCTCGTCCTAAAATTTCTTCCGAAGTAATCGCGCCTTGCATTTATTATATTAACATGAAGTTCCAGCGCCCTTGCCTCGATTCTGCTCGCCGCTTTTGCCACCCAATCATTGTTCATGACTTGCGCTTGCCTTGGCACCTTCAGATGACCGCATGATTCCAATGTCGTTCAGATGGGTGATTTCACTTGACAGCAGATCATCTGGTATTTCGTGAAATAAGACAGGGATTGCGTCGTCATAAAGCAGTAATTCGCTAAGCTACCAGAATATTCTTTTTGTGAGTTATTTTATATCCGTTCCACACTGGTGCTGCGTATAATATAATCTAGCTGGTTGCGTTGAACAATAGCTATCGAGTAGCTTCTCCGCCGATGTTCGGCTTCATTTGGATAAAAGCTCTATTAGTTTTAGAAAATATCTCTTCCACTGCACTGAAGTGCTTCTTAAAAGTTAGTTTTGAGTCAATGTTTACTCCTATTTATTTCAAGTACGTTTACTTGATGATCTCCCAATGCTAGCACTAACTCATCCACAGTCCGCTTCGTGCTTCGTTGCTCAAAATTTCTAGATGTATGTAGAGCTTGCGTAATAAGGAACCCCTATTCTTACCTTCCCCTTCTGCACCGCACTGATGCGTCCACTGCCACCATTCGAAGGTCCCCACATAAATTATATGGACATATTCCCACCAAATCGATCCACCGACTCAATAATCATATCTACGGGCATCCTCCAATAAAAGGGCTCGTTAGCTGCGACTCACCGGCTATCGATTTGACCAAACATAAATCACTTGGAAACCCCTGTTAACCATGGTTTGACATTACCGCCTATCCGCAATTCCAGCAACAGACGGAAGCTTGTCTCTTTTCTCATCAATTAACGATTATTATGCCTCGGTATGTGTTTGTGTGCATCTGACCGAAATACCAACAACAACGTAGCGTGTATTTATTTAGAAATGAGATATGTGTCTGAACTCGGGAATGGCTGAATGCCAGTCTTCAACGAAACTCACCTCACGTGGCTTCAATAACAACAACAACTGCAACTAAAACAACAAGCAATAAAAAGCGGCTGGGTGAACTTTATATATCCGTGTGCCTCCGTTAATGATCAATTCTCAGCGACAGCAACACCTCAAAACTAAATTGACATCAATATATAATAAGAGAGTACCACTGAGGCCAGATACTTGAAAGTAATCCGTTATCTGAATATGAGGGTATTCCGAAATGTTTGCTATTAATAAGCGGGCTAAATAACTTAAAAAAATTAAAGAAGCACTATTCAAAACCTATGCTCATGTCCTAGCAGCCATACATGGCCCACTCTGGGGAGCCGAAACAGGTACGATGATACGAAAAGTACGTATAACCAAATTCGGAATACGCTTATATAAACAGCTCGGCGCAACGACCAGCCTATCTTTAGAAAAGCCGTGGAAAATAGGAGAGGTTGATGCGTCAGCAGGCTATATTAAATAGCAGATCAGACAGTGGGCAGAACTGCAACTCTTTTTCATGTGCCTCGGCTATGGCTACGGAACGCTAACTGCAAGGGTCTAAACAGGAGTGGCGCCTTTGAAAGTTGCGGTCAAAGCGTCGATAAGTCCTACTACAGCTATTGGAGCAATTTGTACTTGGCCATAAAGCCGACTGTGTTATCATCAGCGAATCCTATACAGCAAAATAATAGGCATATGGAGCATACGGACACCGCCGCAATATTGATGGCGGATGCTAACGCTAATATTATGAGCCGCGTTCCCGGACAAGTCTGCGTGCATGCAACTACAACTTATACCACAAGAGTCAGCTGATGCTTATCTCCGAATGACCTTTTCCAAGGGATTAGGGATAAGCTTAATCTTATTAAAGAGGGACATATATGATGGCCTGATTGAATCCAAGTCGCCCCTGCCATTAGTTGCGCTTCGGAATTGCAGGATAGTCGACGTATAACCAGATGGTTAAAAAGGCAAGGCATTGTCTTTGTCACGTGTGCAATGCCTCTCGACGCCTCTATCAATCAAAGCCAAATTAGATGCTGGAAAGCGCTTTTCAAGAAAGGGACTCTCCTGAAGGCAACAATTTAAAATTATAGTGGAAAATTTTCACCCACTATATCAGATGATGGACGAGGATAATATGAAACAAATCATGGACGTTATCTTTTCCCATTCAACCATCCTAGAAACGTGGAAAAGCTTCAGGACATGACGAAATATAGTCGGAGTAATCTGCCAATAACTTTTACTGCACATGTTCAACAAATATCTCGAAGCAAGAACTTTCGTCTTTCTGCACACAATGTATGCTGGACACTTCAAGAAATTAGATGGAGTGCTTCCTGAAGCAACTCCTCACGGGAGCAATACCGGATGGCCATTGCAAAGTAAGAAACGCAGTTAAGAAAGCCGAGCCTATGTCTCATTGAACAAGATCTTTAGTCTTGCTGGATGTAAAAAACTCCTTTAGGTCAGCCATGTGGAATAATATTCATGAATACTCAATATTGTAACAAAAATCTGTCAACTGCCAAATGCAGTATTTTTTTTATTTTCAACCGACTGAGAAGTTGAATCAGAACAAAATGAAATCAAAAAATCATTTTAAAGGCTCCCTGACCGAAAATGGTAAACAGTCGCCCGTCGTCGGTTTCGCACTACAGGTTCAATGACTACCTCCGAACTGTTACCAAACGGATGCCGTGCGAGATAGTTGGTAGACACATTTCTATCCACAGCGGAAAGAAAATAGCTAAAACTGCAGTCGCGTCAATTTGGACTACTCAACCAGCAACTAAAGCAATTATCTCTCATAGCACAACAACTAAAAGTGTGTTGGAGAATAAGCAATCCCTGGAAAGATTTGGGATGTGGAGAAATACACATCAGTACTTGGCATATGGGATAAAGTGGAAATGAAATAGCGGAAGACTTGACGTAGACGTCCCAGTAGGATTGAGTAAAATGAAAAGAAGGGGAGGGCTGCGCGTGATCGACCAAGCCGAAAGGGCGTGCACCCAAGCAGTTCTTTTAACACTAGAC
This sequence comes from Eurosta solidaginis, assembly GCF_040869045.1. NCBI lineage: Eukaryota > Metazoa > Arthropoda > Insecta > Diptera > Tephritidae > Eurosta > Eurosta solidaginis. Next base: position 334,026,503 of record NC_090319.1, on the reverse strand, counting down.
TAACAAAGTTACCTCTATCAAGAGGGAATTGTCGGCTCATAATAAGTTTTCAGATTAGATAAACACAGTGCCACTGGCGCCACATGCATTTAAATTAGGCTTCGTCAGTGATAGTAAATGAAGGAAGTCTGGGTTTGAAGAGGAAACGATAAAGCCTCTCTTGTGCTCGTGCTCTGCGCTCGCACAGAGCTCAGTTCGTATTTTACATTTATTACATTTCACAACCAAATTTTGTTTAAACAGTTAATTTAAGTCCACGTCATTGCTGCTATTGCATCCTAGTTTGGGACATCCCTAGTAACAGTATACCTACATACATAAATACATATAAAGCGAAGTAAACATGAGAACACTTCATAGTGGCGCCTAAGTGGAACGTACGTGAGCCTCACATATACAGAAATGCACATAAATGTTGTAGTGAGAAAAAGAAAAAAATAAAAGGAAAATCAAGTAAAAGAATTACCCGAAGGAGCTCAAGCAACGTTGTTGTCCGTAGCACGGCGTCGCTCAAGTCGTTCGTACTAATTATTTTACATTAAATTAAATAATGATACACCATAAAGTAGACAGACGGCTTCTTTAGCAAAGCAATTCGTGTGAAGTTGCCACAATATGCACACTCACATACAACATACAAGTACTCAAAGGATGTATATATGTACATGAAAAAAATCGGGTATATCTGCATAGATACTATGTGTTTTCCATATGTATATATGTATGTATGTGTGTTTGTGAATTTACAAATGAATGAAAAATGGGCAAATTGTGAAACTCGAAAACGTGACATAATTTACATAAATTTTCCCTTCAACACACGCGCACACCCACGCAAACAGACTTTCCGCTCGTTTGAAATTTCCTCGATCTTGGGGTCTATTTTACTCATTTTCAATGATGCTCATCGTTGCACATTTTTATAATGTATGCATATTTTTCCACTTACTTATATCATTATAAGCTTATTTTTTTCTTCTCTATGAATATTTTTTCTTCTTGCTTTGAGTTTCAATTTAACTTTTTCGCTGAGCTATGACATCAAAGTTATGTAAATATAATTTCAATTTTGGTAAGATTAGAAATACTTAAAGGCGTGAGGGTTTTGGTAACTGCATACGCGTTGAGCAATGCATAAAATTTTTGTTTGTGGTATAATACGAATATGTAACAAAAATATATCCGATCTTTTGAATGATAGAAATTGTAAAAGTGCTAGTTGAAATCCTACTTACTTACTTAATTGGCGGTTAACCGTTTAGATGGTTATGGCCGTCCAACAAGGCGCGACATTTGCTTCTTCGTTGGGCTTACTAGCGCCACATAATGGTCGCATCAAGTGAAATTAGATCGTTTTCCACCTGGTCCTTCCAGCAGAGTGGGGGCCGCCATTTCAATTGCTTTCATAGGTTGGTTCCGATAAGAATACTTTTTTAGCTGGGGCATCATACTTCGTAAGCATAACCACGATGCTTTAATCCGCTGGACTATATTCATGTCTGTATTAAACTCGTAAATCTCATCATCAAAAATTTGTTTGTACTCGCCGTCGCCGTCGCAGCTCATTAGTATTTCGTAGAACCTTTTTTTCCAACACTCCCAAAGTCGCCTCATCTGTTGTTCTCATGGTCCACGCTTATGCATCATATACTTTACAGTGACTTTTAGAGCATGAGTCTCGTTTGTAAGAGAGAACTTTACTATGCAATTGGCTATACAGTCCAAAGCGTCACGTGTGTTGTTGTCGGCTGTATTTCCAGACTGGCGTTGCTGTTAATGTTAATGTTGGTTCCCAAAATAAACGTAGTCTCCTACAATTTCGAAATTATGGCTGCCAAGAGTGACATGATTGCCAAGACGCGAATGCTCTTTGCTTGATGACAACAGCTTTGCCCTAATTCGCCATCACTCCCATCTTTTCCGCTTCTTTTTCCAGTTTGAAGTGAGCGGAACTTGCGCCGCGGGTGTTTAGAGCTATGATATAAATGTTGTCAATATACGCCAGTAATTGTACATTCACGTGGAGTATTGTACCAGAGCTCAAATTAAAGGAACCCTGTCTGCAACTTCGGCTAGTTCCAAACGACTGAGAGGGTTCATGCCCAATTCTGACTGCGGCATATAGGCAGCACCTTTTTGTGTGTGGCGTACTGATAAGATCCAATCAGCCGGTTCATGGTGCGCCTCAATATTGTAAATAATACCAAAAAGGGATTCCGCGATATTTGGCGGAGTTTACAGGATCCCCCTTCTTGTGGACTGGGCTAAGAACATTTAGATTCCAATCGTCGGGCATGCACTCGGTGGACCAAATTTTGCACAGAAATTGGTGCATGTGTGTTACCAAATACTCGCCGCCGTATTTGAATAGCTCCACAGACAATCTGTCAGCGCCCGGGGCCTTGCTGTTTCTTAATCCGGTTATCGCTATTCCTGCTTCGCCATGGTCGGTTGGTGGAACATTTTTTCCATCGTCATCAATAGCGGGCTCGGCTTCAATATTTTCTCGGGGTCTTTCGTAGCTCTCTTTACTTTGAAGCGCAGTAAAGCGTTCTCTCTATAATCGTCTGATACTAGATTGACGCATTTCTTGAATGGCGGTTATAACGGTTTTTGCTTTCACGAGGCTATCGATCAGCAGGTTATCCTGTTAAGGGAATTTAAATTCCAGGTGCATACCATTTAATAGTAAGCTTTCAATCGTTCGCCGATATTGGCATAAAAAATGGGCTTTTTTATCCAAAGCTGATTGATACTTTTATCTAAATCTGTTTTCAGATGGCGGGTCCGAAATTTTATGATACACGTTTATATGGCAATCCGCGTGATCAAAAACAGACGCCTGCTTTCAATCGCACCTTGTGGTGAACAAGCGCTGCTGATGAATTCCCCCAGCTAGCCATTAAACTGGTTATGACGGAGTGGCTCTCCTAGATTGTTTCCATCCCACAGAGGATACCTGAACTGCGTGCGAAAAAATCACCATGAACATTCCCTGATAAATGGCGATCAGAAGCTTTCTTCACTTACTTGGATTTCTTCACACGGTTCCACCCTTCTAGTGATGATACTGGCTTACAAAAATATTCCTCATTACTGCGTACCCAGTACAAAAAGGCCCCCGTGGTGTGGTGGTAGCGTGCTCCGCTTACGATTCCGACGATACTGGGTTCAGTTCCTCGGAGAAACAGAATAAAAGATTTAGAAACAAGTTTTTCAATTAAAAATAAGTTTTTCTAAGGGGCCTCGCCCCTCGGTTTTGCAAACAGTCCGAGTGTATTTCTGTCATGAAAAGCGTCTCAGTGAAAACTCGTCTACCTTGCAAAAGCGGCTCGGATTGGCTTAAGACAAATTCTGGAGAAGCTCCGCATTAAGTCTCTTCAGAGGTTATCGGGCCTTGTATTTTTTTTTTTTATTTTTATTATTACAATAAGGCAATAATCGATTAAATATTTCCTCCGGTGGGTCAAATACATCCCGCCCGAGATAATTTAATTCTGTCTAGACAGCTGTACATTAATTCATTGGCTGATTCCACCTCATTGTCCTCCGTAAAGCTAATAAGTACAGTTGCACTATCGACGATGTTATAGCGCAACACATCAATTTCCATTGGGCAGTGACTTTTTGGTAAATGAGCTCCGTCGAGCCCTTACAGTCATTAACTGACCACAAATATCTTACAAACTGGCAAGAAGTATTGTTATTCCTGTTTATACTAGCAGTTTCACTTTACAAGTGCCCGTGCAAGCCAGGTGATCGACGTGACTGTTGCCAGGGATATTACTAGAACCAAATAAGTTTGTATGAAAAAGTAGTGCCTGATGCGAGTATGGTCAAGCAATCTCTTGACACTCCCTTATCTCGTGATGGCACAGCGATAGTCACCTGAGTATCTTAGTAAGTATTAAATTTCCTCAAAGTTATATAAGTGAAAAGCATCAGAAAACATTGTATTCTACAGTAACCGAGCAGCCCGAATTTCAGCTAAACGGAGCTTCTGGTAGAATACCAACCAGTTGAAAGAAGATATATTTTTGCATCCTACATTATTTTTGTTGGTGTAAAATCGGAATGGTAAAATTACACATTATAAACATTTTACTTGGTACTTTTTAAAGATTGATAGGTTTGCTCCCTAATTTAATTTAACATTAGCCTATAAACAATGAAAACAACACACATGTTGCTTCAGGGTCTCACGTTCGATGATTGATGTACAGTTAATATGTTGCTTGATAAGTTATTTTCCATCTGCTGTCAACAGCGCTAAATGAAATGGGTATTTATATTTAAAATTTTTTACATAAACACTTATATAAACTTATACTTCACATCATAACTATAGGTTCAGTTTCCAAAAATTTGAAATTTATATAAAACCAAGCCACAATGCATTGTTTTATAAGATCTTCCTACAGTTTTAACTACAACAACTCACTCAGCATGCCATCTCAAGACTTGGAAAGGTCCAACCTTCCTCCAAGTCTAAAAAGGAGGTACGCGAATTAGCTATGTGGTCAGCAGACATCGGTACGGTTCAGAAGCATAACAACAAGAACCAGAAAAATTTAACAAGGGGTACCGCATGGTGACATATTTCCTTTTGTTTAACTTTTACACATCGAAGCTCCGCTCTACACCAGATGGAGTTGACATTGCATCTTACGCCGATGACTTTACGATAATGGCAAGACGTCCTGGCCCTTTCATTGATAAGATATACTACAAAATGAACTATCTCCCTAGTCTTTGCAGTTTTTTAACCTCGCGAAATCTGACACTGTCGGCAACCTTATTTACAGCGTTCAACGCTCCCAAAATACTATGCGAGACATTCGATCAGTCGCAATTATACCTTCAGCTCAGTACCGTAACAAAATCTGCAACCCTCTTGCCGGCAGCACTTGGTCACAGTCAAAGAAACGTTCATTACCACCTATAAAGCAACTGTCAGTCCGCGTCACGCGTCGCTATTCCGGTCGCCTGGTCTTAAATAGACACACTGTGAAAGGATGCAGGCTTGCTTAAGTGATGCACCCATAACTGCCACGGAATGGCTTCTTATAACCCCTGTGTGAGGCAAGTTTGATACGGAGCCCGAAGCTTCATCCTTTTCGACATCGTCGCTGTCAATCATATTTCTCCGTCTTTTTATTCTCCTAATCTTCTGTAGATTTACCTGCATTTTTTCCTTCGCAGCTTTCTTCTACTTGGCTTTGAAGGTAACTCTATGGCAAAATGGATCTTTTGCAATTTTATTAAACAGGGAATAATTTTTTTTCAGAAGCCTACCTTGAAGAAAAAATAATCTGCCTAATGTTTGTGCATACATACATAAATTGTGCTTATGTGTGGTGATAAGCTAAATTGTGTTTTAAATTTGTAAATGTATTCCTTGTAGTCATGTTAGCCTTTTGATTTTCCGCACAGTTTGAAATATTAAATTTAATATTCAAAAGTTACAAAACGCGTGCCAGTATTAATACTAAATGCAAAGTTGAATATTTAATTCAAGCTAAAAGCAAATGTAAACTGTTGTATTATTGAGTACACATATTTGCTTATTGTGTATTTTTATACTCAGCGTGCTTTGCACACAGACTATATTAACTTTGATTGGATAAAAGTTGGTTGTACAGGAATAAGGGAATCGAGATAGATATAGACTTACATATATCAAAGTCATCAGTGTCATAAAAAAATTTTATTGAACCATGTCCGTCTGGTCCGTCCGCCCGTCGGTCTGCCTGTTAACATGATAACACGATAACTTGAGTAAATATTGAGATATCTTCACCAAGTTGGGCACACGACCTACTCTGGACACAGAATAGGTTGGTATTGAAAATGAGCGAAATCGGATGATAACCACGCCCACTTTCTATATATATAACATTTTGGAAAACACAAAAACCTGACGAAATTTTTTAAAATGGGCGTGGCACTGCCCACTTTTGATAAAACCAATTTTACCAATATTATTAATTATAAATCAAAAATTGTTAAATCTATCGTAACAAAATTCGGTAGAGGTTTCCTTTACTATAAGGAATGCTTTGAAGAAAAATTAACGAAATAGGATAAGGACCTCGCCCACTTTTATATAAACGATTTTTAAAAGGGACGTAGACTAGAATAATAAGCTATAACTTAGCAAAAAAAAAGTTTTGAATCAATGATATTTCACTTATCAAGTTTTATTGTAAGAGGAAATGGCGAGATATTTTTTTTTAAATGGGCGGTGCCACGTGTTATGTAGAAAAGTAATTTATCCGAAATGAAATGTACAATTTAAGCTCACGCTGAGTATATAATGTTCGGTTACAACCGAACTTAGAAAACTTTACTTGTTATTATAATATTTTGTTTGTTGGGGAATAGCGTCTTAAAATTTTATCAGCGGATACTGTGGATGCATGCATGTATGTATAAGGGTGTGCCAAAAATGACTTAATTTTTTTTTCGCTCTCACTCAAAAATAGCAGCAAATATTTCCGAACAAAAAATGTTTCTGAGACGTAGTTCGAAATTTTAATTTTGAGAGGTTCTCCAGGAAACTTTAAATTTTGACCTTTAAATAACACGTTAACTAGCGTTTTGGGCAATATTTAGTCCTGCAAAGTATGAAGAAATGTATAATGTGTAAGCATCCTTGCTTTATGGGGGAAATCCTGAATGGAAGTTGTAGTTGTAAGCGTAAGCCTATGTGTAGTATACGTGGTCGTATATCCAACATATGTAGAATGTAAATGCAGACAATGGATGTGAGCTATTGGTATACTGTATGAAGTGTTGCAAAAAGAGAGAATGTAAGCGTTAGTGTTCACCGTAGAGTAATGTGGGAATAGGTTACGTGGTAGAGTTGAAATGAGCGAAAACCCACAGCATTTCAATCAAACACGTCACCTTCATATTTATGGGTTTACTAAAGTCTTTGGGCATATAAACAACCTTAATGCATATAATTGAACGAAGATATAATGGTAAATATGAAAAAATGCATGATTTTTATTTCTGATACACTGTGTTTACGAAAACAAATCATGTGGTTAATTCAGGTTTAGGTTGAAATTTGCTTCTGTTTAGAATTTTTTTGTTTGTATCAAGTTTGTACATTATTTGGTTATATTTATTAAATTACAGAAAAGAGAATCAAAAAAATTAAACAAAATACAATAGCAGCAAATAAAAGAAATAAAATACAGTAAAAAAAAAAATATATAAAATGAAATTAAATTAAACTATATTGAAGGAACAGAAGAAAATAAAATTTAAATTAAATAAAAAAAAAACTAAATACAATAAAAAATAAAAATATCACAAACTAAAAAAAAATGAAATAAAATGAAATAAACTAAAATAAAATAATATGAAATAAAATAAAATAAAATAAAATAAAAAAAAATTAAAAAAATATTTTAAAATAAAATAAAATAAAACAAAATAAAATAAAGTAAAAAAAGTCAAGCAAATTAAAATATAATAAAATAAAACCAAATAGCATAAAATAAAGAAACATAAAATTTATACAAAATAGAAGAAAATATAACAAAAAAAAAAATTATTAAATAAAAAATAATAATCAATAAAATAAAATAAAACAAAGAGAAAAAATAAAATACCACAAAATTAAAAAAAGGAATGAATTACATCAAAATAAACTTAATTAAATTATATTAAATTAAATTAAATTAAAATTAAAAAAAATTAATTAAATTAAAATAAATTAATTAAAAAATAAATTAAATTAAGTTTGGCTAAGTTGAACTGGCCGGTCCACGAGGACCTCATATAGACTGAATGAGTCCGCAGTGTTACCAGAAGTTTGTTTTAATGGGCAAATTGAAAAACCTTACCAAACTCCAGGATCTACATATGTTATAAAATAACTCCGTCCTCATATAGACTGAATGAGTTCGCGCAGTGTTACCAGAAGTTTTTATTAATGAGCAAACTGAAAAACCTTATCAAAATCCAGGATCTACATATGTTATAAAATAACTCCGACCCTTTTCCAAATACTAGAAGCTTTCCAGGACTTAAGCCACTTGCTGCTTCTAGATCTGTCAGCTGTATCACTCCTAATAGTTGGAGTTTTAGTTTGGCAAGCGCAGGGCACGAGCACAAAACGTGATCGATCGTTTCCTCCTCCAACCCGCACTTCCTACATCTGATATCACTGACCGAACCTAATTTAAAGGCATGTGACGCCGGAAGGCAGTGTTGAAAATAAATCAAATTAAATTAAAATAAATTAAATTAATTTAAATTAAATTAATGAAATAAAATGAAATTAAATTAAATGAAATTTAATTAAATGAAATATAATTAAATTAAATAAATTAAATTAAATTAAATTAAATTAAATTAAATTAAATTAGATTAAATTAAATTAAACTAAATAAAATTAAATTAAATTAAATTAAATTAAATTGCATTAAATTAAATTAAATTAAATTAAATTAAATTAAACTAAATTAAATTAAATTAAATTAAATTAAATTAAAATAAATTAAATTGAATTAAATTAAACGATGCTATTTTCAAAATAAAATTAGTATTTTTCGTTCATTATTGTTTTAACCTTATTTTGAAAATTATTTTTAAATTTTTGGTTAGATATTATTTAAAAGCGCGTTTTTTAGTTTCTTTTTAACAATAATTATTTCTAGACGAGGCCATAAACCAAAGCACTTAGTGAAACTTGAAGGTTTTATCTGATACAAATTTTATCAAGATACAAATTTTATCAAGATATCTCAAACTGCTTAAAAAATAAAAAATTTGATATTATTTTTCAAACGAATTCAACATGGTACTTTTGGCTTAGTTCTCCAGCCACAACTTCCGTTCAACTTCATTCGCCAGCTATTAACAAAATTTAACATGTTTCATGAATTTAATGCTCCAATAAAGCACACAATTCGTGATATAACAAATCAAGTTATAACAAAAATAAAATGACATTAAATACAAAAAAATGGATGGGTAAAATTAGCACTTTTGCGCCTCAATAGTCGCGCTAAAATTCCAATTATTTATTATACACCAACGCGTCAAGCAATTAAATTACACAAAATGAATTGCTGCGCTGAATTTCGCCATTGTGCCAGTTAAGCCCCAGCGTGACCGCGGATAGTGATGTGAGCAAATGTGTGTGTGTTTACTCCATATACAACCTGGAAAAAGTTCGATTAGTCTATAATGAATACGGGATGTGTCGCAAAGTAGTATGCGACTTTAGCCAGTTTTGATGCCTTCATATGTGTTGGAGTATTCCTTTATATTGATTTTTATTGAGCATGTTCTATGTAGATAACTTTTTATACCCCTAAGCGTACTGTCAGATAGGTCCTTTTTCCACTCTCCTTACACGTACCTAAAAGGGACTTGACGTAATAAATTATATCCCAAAGTCGGCAAAAGAGATCAGTTGCAGACCATTTTCTTTAGGTATCAATCGCACGATTTTTGCAGGGAATAAAAATACTTGTCAGTGCATGGTTATAAATATATACATGTGTTGTTGTTTGTTGCCTTACTGTTAAGGTCATATCGCTTTTATGTATGAGTGCAGGCATGTGTTTCCACTTGGCTCGTCAAACTTGTCGGGCACGATTGCTGAGATAGTGATAACTATCAGCCATGTAGTACGCCAATACTCCAACCAATCATTCTATCAGTTGCTCATTCAGTTAGTTATTGTGCATAGTTCAATTATCTTTATATATTCACAATTACTAATTTATGCTAATAAATACAAAATATTTGTACTATTTTAAATGGGAGGTATGATTTAAAATGCGTTTGACTTTAAATAAAATAAGTAAGGAAATCTAAGTTCGGGTGAAACCGAACATTACATACCCAGTTGTACAATTGAAATGCTGTTGTTATTTGTTTTGTGTGCTTAATAGTGTTACAAGGCTGCGCAATAATACATATACATATGGTTCTTTTTATACTCAGTTGAGCAGAGCTCACAGAGTATATTAAGTTTGATTGGATAACGGTTGGTTGTACATATATAAAGGAATCGAGATAGATATAGACTTCTATATATCAAAATAATCAGGATCGAAAAAAAATTTGATTGAGCCATGTCCGTCCGTCCGTCCGTCCGTCCGTCTGTTAACATGATAACTTGGGTAAATTTTGAGGTATCTTGATGAAATTTGGTATGCAGGTTCCTGAGTACACATCTCAGATCGCTATTTAAAATGAACGATATCGGACTATAACCACGCCCACTTTTTCGATATCGAAAATTTCAAAAAACCGAAAAAGTGCGATAATTCATTACAAAAGACAGCTAAAGCGACGAAACTTGGTAGATGAGTTGAACTTATGACGCAGAATAGAAAATTAGTAAAATTTTGGACAATGGGCGTGGCACCGCCCACTTTTAAAAGAAGGTAATTTAAAAGTTTTGCAAGCTGTAATTTGGCAGTCGTTGAAGATATCTTGATGAAATTTGGCAGGAACGTTACTTCTATTACTATATGTACGCCCAATAAAAATTAGCAAAATCGGAGTAGGACCACGCCCACTTTTAAAAAAAAATTTTTTTAAAGTAAAATTTTAACAAAAAATTTAATATCTTTACAGTATATAAGTAAATTATGTCAACATTCAACTCCAGTAATGATATGGTGCAACAAAATACAAAAATAAAAGAAAATTTCAAAATGGGCGTGGCTCCGCCCTTTTTCATTTAATTTGTCTAGGATACTTTTAACCCCATAAGTCGAACAAAAATTAACCAATCCTTTTGAAATTTGGTAGGGGCATAGATTTTATGACATTAACTGTTTTCTGTTAAAATGGGCGAAATCGGTTGATGCCACGCCCAGTTTTTATACACAGGCGTCCGTCTGTCCTTCCGCATGGCCGTTAACACGATAACTTGGGCAAAAATCGACATATCTTTAATGAACTTAGTTCACGTGCTTACTTGAACTCACTTTATCTTGGTATGAAAAATGAACGAAATCCGACTATGACCACGCCCACTTTTTCGATATCGAAAATTACGAAAAATGAAAAAATGCCATAATTCTATACCAAATACGAAAAAAAGCATGAAACATGGTAAGATAATTGGATTGTTTTATTGACGCGAAATATAACTTTAGAAAAAACTTTATAAAATGGTTGTGACACCTACCATATTAAGTAGAAGAAAATGAAAAAGTTCTACAGGGCGAAATAAAAAACCCTTAAAATCTTGGCAGGTATTACATATATAAATAAATTAGCAGTATCCAACAGATGATGTTCTGGGTCACCCTGGTCCACATTTTGGTCGATATCTGGAAAACGCCTTCACACCACTCCCTTTTAAAACTCTCATTAATACCTTTAATTTGATACCCATATCGTACAAACTCATTCTAGAGTCACTCCTGGTCCACCTTTATGGCGATATCTCGAAAAGGCGTCCACCTATAGAACTAAGCCCCACGCCCTTTTAAAATACTCATTAACACCTTTCATTTGATACCCATATCGTAAAAACATATTCTAAAGTCACCCCTGGTCCACCTTTATGGCGATATCTCGAAAAGGCGTCCACCTATAGAACGAAGGCCCACTCCCTTTTAAAATACTCATTAACACATTTCTTTTGATACCCATATTGTACAAACAAATTCTAGGGTCACCCCTGCTCCACCTTTATGGCGATATCTCGAAACGGCGTCCACATATGGAACTAAGGATTACTCCCTTTTAAAATACTCATAAACACCTTTCTTTTGATACCCATATTGTACAAACAAATTCTAGGGTTACCCCTGGTCCACCTTTATGGCGATATATCGAAACCGCGTCCACCTATGGAACTAAGGATTACTCCCTTTTAAAATACTCATTAGCACCTTTCATTTGATACCCATATCGTGCAAACGCGTTCTATAGTCACCCCTGGTCCACCTTTATGGCGATATCTCGAAAAGGCGACCACCTATACAACAACCACCACTCCCTTTTAAAACCCTTATTAATACCTTTAATTTGATACCCATATCGTACAAACACATTCTAGAGTAACCCCTGGTCCACCTTTAGGGAGATATTTCGAAACGGCGTCCACCTATAGAACTAAAGCCCACTCCCTTTTAAAATACTCATTAACACCTTTCGTTTGATGCCCATATTGTACAAACAAATTCTAGGGTCACCCCTGGTCCACCTTTGTGGCGATATCTCGAAATGGCGTCCATCTATGGAACTAAGGATTACTCCCTTTTAAAATACTCATTAACACCTTTCATTTGAAACCCATATCGTACAAACGCATTCTAGAGTCAACCCTGATCCACCTTTATGGCTATATCCCTAAATGGCATCCACCTATAGAACTATGGCCCACTCCCTCATAAAACTCTTTAACGCCTTTCATTTGATACACATTCCAGGGTTTCCCTCGGTTCATTTTCCTACATGGTTATTTTCCCTTATGTTGTGACCATAGCTCTCAACTGAGTATGTAATGTTCGGTTACACCCGAACTTAACCTTCCTTACTTGTTCTGAACTAATTTTCGTTTAAAAGAAGCAAAAGGAATACAGAGGCTAACGCCAATGACCTCGAGCGGGTAATAATGCAGTTTTACTTCAGATATGGGGATTTCCCTACTGTTTATTTTAAAGTAAAGATATCACAGAACAATAAACATAAACACACAAGCGCCATTGTACTAAAAAGCGTTATTACAAAAAAGGGCAGGGTTATTAACGAAATTTTCCAACTTTTACTAGAAATAGCTTATTACCTGCATCTACGCACTTTTACAAAATCTTTTATATACAAGAAGGCGATTTAACCGATTTAGTCAATGTTTATTGAAAATATTTCCTATTAAAAGGCATATATGTGCACTAGGGCGGGTCGATTTAAAAATCGCTCTTTGCTCTGTGAAAATCGTATTCTAGGTATCAAAAGAAGAAACTTTGCCGAAGGAACCATACCTCTAAAACGAATTCTGATGTCCCCCCTTTGAGTCGAACTTTTGGGTAGGGGAAATTTCAATTCTACCTGTTGTGTCTTGTGGTGGCTTAAAAAAAACAACACAAGCAATTTTACGATACGCAGTTGTGTCACAGTGATACCTTAATTTTTGAAAAAGTTTGAATAAAAAACCCACACAACTATTTTACGACATGCAAATGCATCACAGTGATGCCTTGGTTTTAAAAGGGGGTTGTAAAAACGTTAATTTTTTTTAAATCCTTTTCTATTACTAAGTTAAATTCATTTTTTCATTCACAATTTTTCTGCCTAAATAAATTTCTAAAGAGAAAAATACACTCCACAAAGAATAAACATAGGCATTTCTAAGTGGAATTTTTCAAAATTTGCCCCTACGACCAAAAGGGGGGGGGACATCAGAATTCATTTTAGAGGTATGGTTCCTTCGGCACAGTTTCTTATTTTGATCCCTAGAATATGATTTTCACAGAGCAATGGGCGATTTTTTTGCCTCCCCAAAAATCGACCTGGCCTAATGTGCACCAAATTTTTCTTCGATTTATGGCTCCAGAAACGTTGGCAATTGCTTTGTAAGAAAGGGGCAGTGCCACGCGCATTTTTCAAGATTTGAATTTTTTCCCATTTCTTGTTATAATGGCACAAATCACCATTAGTACAAAACTACTTTTCGCTAAGATTTAACTTATTATTTTTGCCCGCGACCCTTTTTAAAGTCATTTATATAAAAGTGGGCGTGGTCCTTAACCAATCTTATCCATTTTTTCTAGAAATATTTCCCGCTATAGGGGAAATTTATGTACCGAATAGTATCACGATCCGTTAATTTTTCTTCGATTTATGGCTCTCGAAACATAGAAAATTGCTTAGTCATGAAAGGGGCGGTGCCACACCTATTTTTTTAAATTTGAATTTTTTCCTATTTATTGTTATAAATCCACTTGGGAAAAGAAATACCATTGATATAAAGCTTTTTTTTGCAAAGATATAGCTTATTTTATTCGCCCACCACCCTTTTAAAAATCTTTTATATAAAAGTGGGCGTGGTCCTTAAGCGATTTCGTTAATTTTTCTTCGTAGCATTCCCTATAGTAAAGGCAACCTCTCTGTAGAATTTTGTTATGAAAGGTTTAACGATTTTTGATTTATGTTTAATAATATTTGTAAAATTGATTTTATCACAAGTGGGCGCTCCCACGCCCATTTTAAAAATTTTTTCAAATTTTTATCAAGAGTCTCAATATCAGTCCGCACGTCAAATTTCAACTTTGTAAAGGTATTATTTACTAAATAATCAGGTTTTTTGTGTTCTCCAAAATGTTATATATTATATTATATATATTTCGTTCATTTTCATTACCAATATATTCTGGGTCCAGATAAGCTCGTGTACCGAATTTGGTGAACATATATCAATATTTACTCAAGTTGTAATGTTAGCGGACGGACGGGCGGACAGACGAACGGACGGACGGACATGGCTCAATCAAATCTTATTTCGATACTGATGATTGTGATATATGAAAATCTATATTTGTCTCGATTCCTTTAAACCTGTACAACCAACCGTTATCCAATCAAAGTTATGTACAAATACAGCTGGGTATAAAAAAAGAAAAATATATTCGTATGAATGTTGAAAATAAATTTAAATGCAGACATTAAGGGTCGTCCTTACAAATCTAATTTACGCCACAGGACTCAGAACTACATATTGTCGTGCTCATTTTAAGCAACTGTATATCTAGATGTGGGCCCAGCGGGATCAAATATGGCTAGCTTTGTGTTTCGTATTCAGGATTCTAACCAAATAGCATTTTGTATCAAATAAAGTGTATGCAAAAAGCGTTTACGAGAATTTGTACTGCTACCCCTTTACAATAATATCACTGGTAAGCTGCGTTCGCCATGCGTTGGTCATGGATACTTTTCGTCTCATTCGACGTAGCGTAGCTTTAGATCATATGAACTGTTATTCTTGGAGCTTTTTTTCATGAGACACAGATAGATTATACCTCAGCCCCAGAAAATCTTCCAAGCTGTATGTGAAACATATCTTCAATCTGTTTGTTTATTCGGAGTACTGGCCTTCCTTCGTAGGTTGAGATACATTAAGTACTTTGCAATCATGTTGATATATTGTGATTCTGATTCTGCAGTAGGCGCAGCATGTCCCCATCTTAAGCATGCATTGGATTCAGACGCTTATATTTGGTTTCTTGGGGATCAGCACACTCATCCAGCTCGTAATAACATCGCACGCTATAAACTTAACCCATTGCACCAGCCGGCCATATCAAAAGTTGATAACAGCTTACCTGCTCCTTCGCGCTAGTCCTGAGCATGAGAAAATAAGCTTCCTTTCTACAGATGTGATCTGTTAAAAAATATTCTATAATCAATCAGCGCCCCAATCAGGGAAGGGTTTGCCATGTCAGTCATCGTACCAGCAACGTCTTAACGTGTCCTTTCTTTGTCGCTATTTCGCTACAGGGTCCGTATGTGGCTGCACACCAAACAAGACCCCCATAGTAGTGGATAGGCTTTACAATCGCTGTAAATACCCAATAAGAGATGGGGCAATAGACCCTACGCAAAGTGACGTCGATGCCTTCTTCTTTTCCCACTTATTGCGCGGCATCATACAACCCCCTTTGTGAAATTATCTTTCTGCAATTACAGATGCAGCCGATACATCTGGTTATGGATATGTGTAGTTCAATGTAGTTTAAGAGACATTATTGTGGGCCCTGCGATGTCTAAGAATTTTGTATTTTTATAACCACCCTGTATAATGTCGTGTCTACCGATCTGCCTTTGATTTACGCATTTTTGTTTTTGGAGAGCAGTTTTTCATCCGCGTTAAGCAGAAAAAAGCAAAAGTTAAGCTAATGATTCTGTAGTCCTTAGGATACATATAACTGATTTTTACCGCTTTCCGTTGGAAAACTACATGAGGAAGTATCCAAGAGTGCGGTACATGAAACGGTCTTATGCACCCATCGAATATTATTTTAAACTATTCCACGCTCAATCTACTCGAAGTTTTTAGCATGGCAGGGAACACACCATCTAAGCCAGGCGTTTTAAACTGAATTTTAGGTGCTGTCTGCTGGCTCTTATGAATCAACCCAGTTGGGAAATATATGTCAAAAGGTACCTTTTAGGACTCTTCACAATTCTATAGTGATCGTTCTCCATTATTAAAAAAAAAAAATATGTAAGGCGCGATAACCTCCGAAGAGATTTGAGGATGAGCTTCTCTTCCAATTTGCGTCGTGCTCCTATAATTTTTTCTACAAATTGGACGGGATCTACTTGTTTTATGCCGACTCCGAACGGCATCTGCAAGGCAGATGAGTTTTCACTGAGAACTTTTCATGGCAGAAATATACTCGGAGTGATTGCAAAACACTGTCGAGTGGTGACCCCGATTAGAAAAATGTCTTTATAATTGAAAAAACTTGTTTCTGAAATGTTGATGTTTTTTTTTTTTAATGCAAAGTATTAGCCGTACTAATAGCATTTTAAGGCAGTTTTGTTTAAAGACATAAATTTAATTCTGCAATTTCATAACAACAAAAGTACACATAAAAACCTACTGACTCACAAATGAGTTAGCCTGGCGTGAATAACGCTATTATTTTCCGCCTTTATACACGTGCATAGGTTATTAAAATATTGCGCTCAGCCGTAGCTGCTATATCTATTAAATTATACCTTGGTGACGTTTAGGGCGCTATAGCAACGCCCCATAAGCGCAAGACTTACCTCTCTAATTCGCGCACACGCTGCTATGCAGGTGGATAGTTTGGCGCACCTCACAAATTAGTAACGTGTATGGGAAAATTAATTCCACTAATTATTTTAAGTGAGCGAATTTGTTGTTGCTATATACCAGCTGCAGTTAAAATTATATACTTACATATATATATATATACGCATGCAGGGATATTTATATGGATGTATGTAGATGAATGTGCACGTGAATATCAAAATTCTAAATAAAAGTTACGTATACGCAATGGCTTATTATTGCATTGCTTATCTATGTATGTATGTATGTAGGTGTTTTTTGTACCACATAGAATGTTGTGTAAATAGCTAAACAACTTTTCCGAATAAACGAGTTTTATTTCAGAGTAAAAAAAAACTTTGGTCAAAAACGAGTTCATAACAATATTTAAGGTGGTTTTGTTTCTGTTTAAAATGGTAAAGAGCAAGTAAGAACGAAGCTGTATTCGGCTGTGCCGAAGTCCTCAAAACTTTCAGAAGGTTGTCGGGTAAACTGTGTGTTGTGTCATAAAACAGAAGCCCTTTCACGATATCTTTGTAGCCGTGCTAGTTAAACTACCTTAGAATTAAAGCTTATTCTGTTGCAGTAACCCGAATATGAAAGTCTAGCGGTAATATGTCAAGTGTTATACTTAGCGCGTCTGTTTGGCACGATTTTAGACCAGCAATTAACCCTACGCAGGCTTCTCGTTTTACAACGCTGTATGTTGGTATAGGTTTTACGTCATCTGTATTTATTCACATCATTCACTTTGCTTAAAGACCCCACTTTCTTTAAACTATTCCTTGATTTTTGATTCTTGCCATGTACTTTACCTAAAACAAACACAGCCTGGGTTCGCCGGCACCGGGTCAGCGCTCTCATCACCACTGATAGCAAACTGTTGTGATAGCCATGCGCTTGCTTAACCAATCCGGGGCCGATTTTCCCATAACCTCAATGCAAGTGAACAGTGGTGTTACAAGGTTCCTACTGGGAAGAGACCAAATACCAAGGATGTAGTAGTGCGTTAGCACCCTTCGCATCCTTGACGGAAGATGATTCTGTTTGCAATATGGTGCACCTATTCTAAGTTTCCGAAGGAATACTATCCCAAACCTCTTCATACAACCCGGATTCATGCGCAGACAAAAATCTAATGCCGTAGATGGGCTTCCCATTTGACTTCGCTAGCAGCGGGATCAAAAATTGGTCCTCAGTAAGCTGGTTGGTTTCTTGGGTATGTAGTCCAAGTTACAAAAAACTCCGTAGTTCCCATTGGCTTTTAGTCAACTTCGAACGTGAAGCCAAAGTTTGTACCGATCCCAATCAAGGTACTGTTTACAACTGTTTGAGACTAGACACAGTGATTTCAGTGTTTCACCGAACAAAGAATTCGTCGAAGCCGAGAGGCTCTATCACCATATCATGAAAGTAATGTGCAATAAATATGATGTTTAATAAAAAAAAATATGCCATACAGGCTGCCGTTTGATGAAATTTCAAGCTTTTGGCTGTAGTGGGGCAGTAATTACGAAAAGCTTCTGGTTGTAACAATCGGTTGTATGGGCCGTTCCCAAAATGCTTAAAGTTAGGAAATTTTTAACTCATGGCGATGTCAAAGCAAAGGAACGCTGCAATATTTCTTGGCAAATGGAGTCTAAGCATAGTCTTTGGAAGTGGTGTGCTTTATGGGTGAACATAGAATGTGAGAGTTTACTCAGAAAGCAAGAAGGCAAACGAAAAACCGAAACGGAGAGAGAGAAAAAAAGGTACGGAGCTGAGTCCGATGGCAAACCCGATGTCGTAATCAAGATCGGATGGTGTGTTATAAATTTGTTATCAAAATTTCAACGGTTTGCTGTCGATGAGTTGTGTTATCGACCAGAGTTGTGTTAACCCCAGCGGATTAGGGTGTCAGAATATACCCGCGGTAGGTATGCATGTCGTAAGAGCGACTAAAAAACCAGAATCAAGAGGTTTTTGTAGCGCAAATTTTTCAGGTTGCCAGCGCAATATATAGCTTCTCCAAACCCATTTTTCAACCTCACCTATCCGTGGCGAATCCTGTTTCATTAACAGCCGATGCTCTGGCGACCCCGTACTCCTCTTGAATCTAGGGGTTGGAGGACGGGATGACCAAAAAGGTCGCATGCGGTCATAACAAATCGTTCCCGAGATTGTCGGGCTTGCTACCGGAACGTACCGGATTTGCATCGGGCAAAGGACCATCAACATCGATAACACTCCACAAGGCCTTCGGGGAGTTTCCTTATCGCTACAACAACAACAACATCGACAGATTTTGGATATACTACTCCTTCCGTATATTACGTTGTCGGTTAGATATCTGTTGTTATCGAAATGTTGTTCACAAGTTATCGAATATCTTGCGAAATCTAAAAGTTATTGATTCGCTATCAGTATTATAGAAAGTTATAATAAGAATGCGTTTTAGCCGTAGCATCATCTTTCAATCGAATATTCGCTTTGTAATTTATTATCGAAAAGTAATGTTTTTTTATCGAAAATTTAAGGATATGTTACGAACATTTTTTATCGAAAACTTATCGATTTTTTATCAAAAATTTCTATTAGATATTAGAAAATTATCAATCTCTTGGAAATCTAGGCCAAACTTCTTTTCGATTTACCTGGATCTCCTTCCTTACTTTTCCCACGAGTTAAAGGGATGGGAATTACATGACTCCGAACACTAGCTGCTAGGCGGATGAACTTTCACTGTAAAGCCTTTCGTGGAAGAAATATACCCGAAGTGTTTGAAAACCGCTGCCGAGGGGCGACCGTCGTTAGAAAGACTTTTATCTAATTAAAAAACCTTTTTCCCCATTATTTGATGTTGCTTTTTTGGGACTTGAATCCAGCTCCATCGGTAAGGTAGACAAAGAACGCTATCACCGCACCACTTCAGGCGCCTTAAAGGATTTATACCAAATTATATGGGCGTGGAATAGACGACTCGTCGGTTTGCTCCGAAGCAATTACTGACACAATTTCAACATAAAATCAACGACACATCTATACACCGTCGATAACATGCTGATTAGAACCCAATAAGCAGCAACTAATTAATCCGCTATCGATAACAAACTGTTAATAACAAAATATAATGCCGGTATCGGTTTTTACATTTAAGAAACCGATGAAGCTTTTATAAAAAAGCCGAAGTTATTTCTTTCTAGCAACATTGCTCCTGTTGTGCTTTAACTTTAACCCCTGGGCAAGCTTTGCATAATTTAAAAGCATTACTTGTCTAGATTTACAACTGCATGGTAGCACATCGAACTTCCTTTTGAAAATTCTAAACAATAAAGCAATGTTTGATAAAGGTTGAACCGAAGTTTTTTCTACCTACAAATTGGTGTTGAAATTTACGGTACCTTATAATTGGAGGTAACCAATTCAGAAATGATTGGGAAATGAGATTGGGGTAAATAAAGATATTCAAAGAAAAATTTAAAGTCTTTAGGCTTATGATTTCCGCAATCTTCCCATAAATGAATGGTACCCATATCATTATCACCATTAATTGGCGCTAAACCGCCTAGCCAATTTTGGCCGTTTTATAACAAGTCAAGTCAGCTATCCCTATTTCGCGATAACTGACGTCAATTGGGAAAATCAAGGGAGGTCAAGTTTTCCCACAGCAGCAGCTCTCATTTCAGTGGAGGTCTCCCCTATCTTTGCTTTCAAATTAACTACTTTCTTGGCCAGAGCGACTTTGCCCATTCGCATAACATAACCTAACCAGCGAAATATTTTGGTTTTTATTCGCTGCACTATCGTCATATGTACGTAAAGCTCATGCAGCTCATCATTATACCTCCATCGATGCTCGCCGTCAGCATCACGGGCAGGACCATAAATTTCCTTTCAAGTACTCCAAGAGCCTTCATTATTTCTCAACACCATTCATAATGATTGTACCCATACATCGCTATCTAATTCTACTATGAATAGTCTTCGCTTAATGTTACTGCTTTAATGCGCAGGTAAAAAAAAATATTAAAAAAATAAATATAAAAAAATGTGTATATAAAATGTTCACTTATTTAACAATGTAGTATATGTATTATTTCCAAATGTTATGTATAATACTCCGCTGATGATATTTATTCTGTAGCTGAGCAGTTTTAGATCTCAACGCTTAACAAACCTCGGCCGATCAACAACTCGGCAAAAATAAAATCCGTGCGTCATGCGGATGCGCCCCTCGTGTCGGTTGGGTGGGATTTGGAGGGTATTTATCCGTTAGGTATATTATTATTATTATTATTATTATTATTATTATTATTAATATTATTATTATAATCTGCATATTTAACGTAACGAGGGGGAGAGCAGTAAAATTGCAGTTACCGGGCGCACTAGTAATATTATGAAATGTGTGTGTTCTTCTATGGATTAGGTATTATTCATAGGTATGTATATTTGTTAAATTAAATTGATATTGACTACTATATAATAATTAAATATCTACAAGTGCATTGTTTTGAACTCGTATGTTGCTTTATTATTGATATATATCTATTAGAGCGGGTCAAATTGTATGGATGGATTTTTTTCATAAGGAGTATAGCAAAAGCGTAATCTACATATGATATAAGAAAAATTATTGAAGACTCTAAGTCCGATTTCGAGTCCCCGAATTTTGCAAAATATATATTTTGCCATATGAATGTAGGGTTTGGCAAAAAAATCATCATAGTTTCTGATAGAATTATAGGAAATATATCATATTGGGCTAACTTTAAAGGTATTTTACATACATTTCAGAATCTGTGTTAACATCTATAGTGTTTTTGAATTTTAGTAGAGATATCAGGCTTAAATTATGAGAAATGAACTTTTAACTATTATATTATCATTTTTAACAAATTTCTTATGGACATTTTTTGTTTTCTTTACAGTTTTTTGTATTTAAATTTAAAATGGATGAACCAAATCATTCTACATTATTTGAATCCACTTTATCACATATACTTGAACACGATATTAAAAAAATAATTTTTTTAAATAAATTACCTTACAATTATGTAATGAGGAGGACAGACGGTGGCCTCTGTATAAAAACTGGACGTGATTTCAACCGATTACGCCCATTTTCACGGAAAACAGTTATCCTCATAGAGTCTTTACCATTACCAAATTTCACAAGGATTGGTAAATTTTTGTTCGACTTATGGCATTAAAAGCATTCTAGACAAATTAAATTAAAAAGGGCGGAGCCTCGCCCATTTTGAAATTTCCTTTTATTTTTGTATTTTGTTGCATCATGAATGTTGACATAATTTACTTATATACTGTAAAAATATGAAATTTTTTGTTAAAATTTCACTTTTGAGATTTTTAAAATTTTGCTAGTTTTTATGCAGAACACTTAGAGTAACAGGAGTAACGTCCTGTCAAATTTCATCGTAATATCTTCAACGACTGCCAAATTACAGCTTGCAAAACTTTTAAATTACCTTCTTTTAAAAGTGGCCGGTGCCACGCCCTTGGCCAAAATTTTACTAATTTTCTATTCTGCGTCATAAGCTCATCTCACCTACCAAGTTTCATTGCTTTATCCGTCTTTGGTAATGAATTATCACACTTTTTCGGTTTTTCGAAATTTTCGATGTCGAAAAAGTGGGCGTGATTATAGTCCGACTTTGTTCATTTTAAAAAGCGATCTAAGATGATTGCCCAGGAACTTACCTACCAAATTTTATTAAGATACCTCAAGTATTACTCAATTTATCGTGTTTACGGGCAGACGGACGGATGGACGGACATGGCTAAATTAATTCCTTTTCTCGCCCAGATCATTTTGATATATAGAAGTATATATCTATGTCGATTAGTTTATGCTGTTACGTGGTACTGTTATGCGAACAAAATTAATATAATCTGTGAGCTCTGCTCAACTGAGTATAAAAAGGACCAAGTAAAGGTGTCTAAGTTCTGGTGTAACCGAACATTATATACTCAGCGTTAGCTTCAATTGCACCTTTCATTTCAAATAAATTACTTTTCTATATAACACGTGGCACCGCCCGTTTAAAAAAAATGTCTCCCCATTTCTACGTACAATAAAACTTGATAAGTGAAATATCATTGATTCAAAACTATTGCTCCGGAAGCATAGAAAATTGCTTAGTCATAAAAGGGGCGGTGCCACACCCATTTTCAAAAATTTTAATGTTTTCAATTTAATGTTATAATTCAATTTAAAAAGTAAAATTCTATTGATACAAAGCTCTTTTTCGCTAAGATATAACTTAATATTTTCGTCTACGACCCTTTTAAAAATATTTTATATAAAAGTGGGCGTGGTCGTTAACCGATCTCGTTCATTTTTCTAGAAATATTTCTTACTATAGAGAAAATTTTTTCACCCAATTTTATTAAGATCCGTTAATTTTACTTCGAGTTATGGCTCCCGTAAGATAGAAAATTGCTTATTCTTAAAAGGGGCGGTGCCACGCCTATTTTTTAAATTTTGAAGTTTTTCCTATATATTGTTATAAATCCACTTGGGAAATGAAATGCCATTGTTATAAAGCCCTTTTTTGCAAAGATATAGCTTATTTTATTCGTCCACGACCCTTTTAAAAATCTTTTATATAAAAGTAGGCGTGGTCCTTAACCGATTTCGTTAATTTTTCTTCACAGCATTCCTTATAGTAAAGGCAACCCCTCGGCGGAATTTTGTTACGATAGGTTTATGATTAAAAATATTTATAAAATTGATTTTATCACAACTGGGCTGTACCACGTCCATTTGAATAATTTTTTTCAAATTTTTATCAAGAGTTTCGATATCAGTCCAAATGTGAAATTTCAGCATTCGAGGTGTATTATTTACTAAATTATCAGGTTTTTGTGTTTTTCAAAATTTTAAATATATAAAGAGTGGGCGTGGTTATCATCCGATTTCGCCCATTTTCAACACCAATCTATTCTGGGCCTAGATATACTCGTATACCAAATTTGGTGAAGATATCTTAATATTTACTCAAGTTATCGTGTTAACGGACAGACGGACGAACGGACATGGCTCAATTAAATTTTTTTTCGATCCTGATGATTTTGATATATGGAAGTCTA
The DNA here is from genome assembly GCF_040869045.1 of Eurosta solidaginis. Taxonomy (NCBI): domain Eukaryota; kingdom Metazoa; phylum Arthropoda; class Insecta; order Diptera; family Tephritidae; genus Eurosta; species Eurosta solidaginis. The sequence goes on along the minus strand of NC_090319.1, from coordinate 334,002,622 downwards.
TATCTATCTCCTTTATACCTGTACAACCAACCGTTATCCAATCAAAGTTAATATAATCTGTGTGCAAAGCACGCTGAGTATAAAAAGACGGTGAAGGAGAAAATAATAGGCATAGGGAAGAGTGAATAAACCGTAAGGAAAGAGGGGAGAGAATGGGCTAAAAAGCAAGAGATATAAACTTCTTAAAAGTTATGCAGGTAGACCAAAATTATGCAAATAGACCAAAGTTAGGGCAGAACATGACTGCTGGGCCTTCTAGTACCTTATACTCTTAAGAACATATGCTCTTCAGTGAATTGAGTTCAAAGAGAGAAGTCTGCCCTTGTAGTTAATAGTACCCTCAGAAAATAACAACAACAACACAAGAGCTTATAAGTAATTAGCGATAGATAAGGGTTGAAACATATCTACTCAATTGAATACTCACACAATCTTACAAACGCATTTGCATACGTAGTTAATTGGCAATTTTGTATTTAATCAAAGGTTGGATGTGGGCGAATCTGCATTTCATTAGTTATCGCATTGCTATCGTATAAGTAGAAAGCATTTGCATTTTCTATGTGAACCACAAACAAAACACAGACAGACACTTCACTTGTGTATACTTCAACGAATATACAAGCAAACACCTGTACATGTAAAGTACATATAATCTATGCGAGTGCAAAATTGCAAAGCACTTTATATTGTACAAATGCATTCATCCTTCAGTTTAGTTAGCTGTTTGCGCATCAGCTTTGTTTCAAAAACAGAGAAGAAAAAAAAATATTGCTCATAATCAAGCCTATCAAGCCTCTTTCCCTTTTGTTCTGTTTCTTTTCGTTTGAGTTTTTAGTTTGGAGCTGAGCCTTTTCGATTTTATTGAAATTTTATAATTAGCTGCATTTTCTTGGTACAAACAAATTTTGCATATTTCAGTTGGTATTTGAATTTCTCAACAGATTTAAAATGGATTTGATACTCACAAGGGTTTTTCAATAATCGATTGCTGGCAATCCAATAGGGTCTAAAGGAGTCAGCTACAATGGATCTTGGAGATTTGAAAGGTGGGTTTCAGGACAAGCAAATCTTAAGGAAGAATAAAAAGGTTTGTGTAGAAAACTCTTAAAATGTGGAAGACCGCAATGAATCTACACAGCTAACACAAATGCTTTCACGGAATCACGCCCCTTTGGGGCTTTTGCCCTTTATACACGGGGCGGCGCACTTCATTGTTAAATAAGTAGATGGATCCATAAAGTATACCTTTAATTTAATATATGTGCCATAAAAGGGCATTAGTTTGCCAATTTGTGAAAATGACTCTGGTAGTTCTTAATAACAAAATTAAATGCAACAGATCTGCTGCAAGGAACTGGGGTGGCGAGCAAAGTTATGTTAGAGGAAATTGCCCTGTGTCCTTTTCTCTGTGCAGCGATGTTAAAAGAAATTCAAGTAAAGCTTGAAGTCAGAGTCTGCGTAGTGATTTATTATACAGTTAACCTTAAAATACCAAACATAGGTCAATTTCTCAACACTTTGTACGAATCTTGTTTTAGTAGCTGTACACAGTGGTCTGGTGGGCTGAGTTATGTCACAGAAAGAAGCTTCGTCCTCCTCCCTAGGTTTAAAATTACTGACGGATGATGAAGATATCATCGGCCTGAATAAGTAAGATGTAGGTTTTGTTTACCACAAACTAGAAACTAGATGGGCTTAATAATAATTAAATACGAAACTAAATACCTGTTGTCATCAAGCAAAGAGTCAGCGCATTTGCGCATTCTCAACCACACAAATGTTGACAGCCACAACTGCGAATTAGCATTATAATTCAATAATGAGCTGCTAGAGCTTTACGTCGATATCAACATAGTCCAGCGACTTAAAACGCAGCGACTAGGCTGGCTAGGCCATGTTATGCGAATTAAAAGACGATGCTCCGGTTAAACAAGTATTTTTACTTGAAACATACATAGGTGGACAAATCAGCATCTAATGAGTGATTAAGTCAATCTGGTATCTACGCTGAAACCGAGGGGTTCATGCTGGCCATCCAAGACCAGGTTATTGCAAAAAGGAACCACTGCAAATATGTAATGCGAGCTCCTGTTGAAAATGATAATTGTAAACGATGCCAAAGACATCCCGAAACAATTCACCACATAACCGGTGCATGTGCTACATTGGCGGCTACCGAATATTTAACAAGGCATAACCAGGTAGCAAAGATCGTACATCAAACACTAGCTCTGCATTATGATCTAATTACAGCGGAATGCCCATACTACACATATACCCCAGAGGCAACGCTAGAAAACAGCGCCTTCAAAATGTATTGGGACCGGTCTATTATTACAGATCGTACCATGCCACATAACCGACCTGATATAAATATCGTAAATAAGCAGGAGAATCAGACTTACGTAATAGACATAAGTGTTCAAAACACATACAACCTACATGAGTGCTATGCGCAGAAGCTCAGAAGATACCAAAGCCTCGCACACGAAATTGAGGAGTTGTGGAAACTGCACAGAGTCGATATAATACCAAAAATAATATCCTCAACTGGAATTATCCCAAAATCACTAAACTGTAGCCTTGAGAAACTTCAACTCACCGAAAAGCGACGAGCGATACAGAAGGCGGTGATTTTATCGACAAGCTCTATCGTTAGGAAATTCTTAAACATTCACTAATCTACGATGATTTATATAAATTTATAAACCTGATACATATGTAGTTATTTATAGAAAATCTTACCAACCACTGTATAATCAAACCAATAAAACTAGTTAATAGAATTAGATAGCACTAAGTTATCTTGTTCTTTATAACCGATATTTAATGTAAACCCTCAAAGGAGAAAATAAAAAAAATAAAATAAATTAAAAAAAAATGAAATAAAATGAAAAAGGAAAATAAAACAAAAGAAAAGGAAAATAAAATAAAACAATATTGATAAAATGATAAAAATAAAATAAAATAAGATAAAATAAAATAAAATAAAGTAAAATAAAACAAAAAACAAAATAAAATAAAAAATCTAAATAAAATAAAACTAAAAAAAGAAAAAAAAAATAAATGTAAGGCGCGATAACCTCCGAAGAGATCTAAGGCCGAGCTTCTCTTCCAATTTGCGTCGTGCTCCTCTTGATTTTTCCCTACAAATTGGCCGGTCGGGACCTACATGTTTTATGCCGACTACGAACGGCATCTGCAAGGCAGATGAGTTTTCACTGAGAGCTTTTCATGGCAGAAATACAATCGGAGCGCTTGCCAGACACAGCCGAGGGGCGACCCCGCTTAGAAAAATTTTCTTCTAATTGAAAAATCTTATTTCTAAAATTTTGATGTTGCTTTGCCCGGGAGTTGAACCCAGGGCATACGGTGTGATAGGCGGAGCATGCTACCATCACACCACGGTGACCTCAAAAAGAAAAGAATGTAAGGAAAATAAAAAAAAATTATAAAATAAAATAAGCTAAAATAAGATACAATACAATTGTAGGACTGAAAGGAACAAGAAGGCATGGGAAAGAAGAATCGAAACGAAAGGGTACGGAAAGCAAAGGAAAGCTAAAGTCAAGTCTTAACATGCATTTTTTACCACCAGGAAAACTCTAGTTCTTATTATACCAATATCTTATGCATCTTTACAGAAACTGACTGCAACCCTTTTAATTTTATAGAACACTAGCAGACCCGGCAGACGTTGTTCTGCCCTAAATTTGGCCTATCTGCATACATTTTAATAAACTTTTTCCGTCTAACTCTGTCCTACCCCTCTACACTTTTTCCTAATCTCTTTATTCTCTCCTCCCTCCGTTTTTTTCGCTTCATCTCTATCTTCGTCTCATTCTATCTCTTTCTCAGTGTCCTTCTTTCTTTCCTCTTCTCTCGAGTTTTCCTCCTTCTTCTTCATCTCTCATTGTCAGTCCCAGAGGATGGTATGTATTTCGTTCCAGTCCTATTCCGAGTCTCAGTCCCAGTCCCACTCCGAGTCTCAGTCTCAGTCCCAGTCCTAGTCCTAATCCCAGTCCCAGTCCGTCTCTATTATACTTCCCGGAAAAAAGCATCGTAAATACTAATATAGGCGAATTTATATACGAAATTTCGGGCAAATCGAATAGGACGTATGCAAATAAGTATGTGGATATTATTAATTCATGTCTTTATTTCGGCTTTGCATTCATATTTATCAGCTTTTCCAGGTTGACACGACGAAATCGAATATCACAATGAACTTCAGAGCACTCAGCAACAGCTTTCATTTAATATCCATAATACACACACATTCTAGCGGTATCCGGGCCCATATTTTGGCCTATATTTGGAGACCCTAGTCACTGATAGCCATAATATAAAAACACATTCTAGGTGTATCCGGGTCCATGTTTTGGCCTATATCTCGAGACCGTAGTCACCCAGCGGTGTAAAACTTACTCTGTACTAAAGCATACATCAACAGCTTCAATTTGATACCCATAATGTAAAAACACATTCTAGGGGTACCGGGGCCACGTTTTGGACTATATCTCGAGAACCTAGCCTCCCAGTTGTATGAAAATTATCCTGTACTATAGCACTCATCAAAAGTTTTCATTTGATATCCGTATAATATAAACACATTCTAGGGGTACCCGGGTCCACGTTTTGATCTCAAGACCCTAGAAACGTAGCAAAAAAAAGGTAGACGTTGGCCGATTCTCAGACCTACCCAATATGCTCACAAAATTTCATGAGAATCGGTTCAGCCGTTTCGGAGGAGTTCAGCCTCTAAAACCGTGACAGAAGAATTTTATATATTAGATTTGTCGTTTATTTGAAACTTTGTGAGTTTGAAAGCATTTCGCAAATCAAGAGCTCCCAACTGTTTTATAAAAGAACACATATTAATTTACACGTGCTACTTGAGGCGTGTGCAAAACACAAACAACATGGTGGAGATAAGTGATACCGTTTGACCTACATTCGCTATTCACTTCTGACATTCCATTCTCTCCCGCATATATCACTTACTGTTCTTATTGTTGTATTACAAATCGTGTTTTTGTAATAAAAAATATTTTCATAAATCAAATCAATTTATACTATAATAAAAAAAAAACATAGTATATAAAATATGAAAAAAATAAATTATAAAATTTTCTATCATTCTTCACCAAAAATGTCACAACGGTAACTCCCCACTAATTGATTTGTTGCATGCAATTTGTATTCTCTGATTGCATGATTTTATTTGTTCCCCGTATTGTTTCGTTGTGCTGAAAGCTTTGACACACTGATGCATTTTAATTTTATATTATTGTTGTTCTTGCTTTTGATTTGTTTATGTTTTTATGACATTTTACCGCAGTTATTTCTGTTATCGTTATTGTTATACATATAAACATATATTTACATACATACGTACATATATACAAATATATGCACATGCCAAGTGGCGCATATGGAGATATACTTAAGGACTTACATCTACAAAATCTTGATTCAAGAGAGCACGAGTGGTATTAAGCACATGAGCAATTATCTGCATACATACAGTATATTAACCCAGCAAATATTTATGTTTTATGTTTTTGGTTTAATTAATGCTTAACCGTTTAGATGGTTATGACCGTCCAACAAGGCGCAACAATTACTTCTTCGTTGGGCTAGCTGACGCCACACACTGGTCACGTCAAGGGAACTTAAATCTTTTTCGACCTGGTTCTTCCATCGGAGTGGATTCTTCTCTAGTCCTTTGCTTCACTTAGCGGTTTCCGATAAGAATGCTTTCTTAGCCGGAGCATTATCTTTCATTCGCATAACATGACCTATCTGGAGTAGCCGCTGTATTTTAATTCGCTGGACTATTTTGATGTCTGGTTTTCTCGGTAAAGCTCATACAATTCATCATTAAATCTCCTTAGGCACTAGCAAACGATGACGCATACAAGATCACAAATATTTCGAAGAACTTTTCTCTCAAACACTCCCAGAGCCGCCTCATCTTATTTTTTCAAAGTCCATGCTTATGCACCATGTATGTAGCAGGACGGGTACGATGAGTGCCTTGTATAACATGATTTTCCTTTTACGATAGAGAACCTTACTTTTCAATTGCCTACCTAGACCAAAGAAGCACTTATTGGCTAAAATGATTCTTCGCTGATGTTATTTACTATATTATGGTTGCCAACAATGGCGTGGTTCCAAGACTCAAACGCGCTGACTCATTGCTTGATGAGAGTACATACTTCGGATTGTCCTCATTCACCATCAAACCCATCTTTTCTGGTTATTTTTCCAGTTTGCATTAAGCAGAACTTTCGCGTGAATGTTCAGGCTGATGATATCAGTGTCGCCAGCATACGCCAGTAATTACACGCTCCTAATCAATATTCTTCTAGAGCGACTAATTTTTGCAACTATTATAATTTTCTTCAGAAATCGTTAGATTTATGGTCACTCTGTCTTAGACGTTGTTAGTTCTGACTGAAATCAATGACAGTGTTTTTCAGCGTCACTCTGCACAGCTGTAAAAGTTTTGCGAGGAAGCCAAATTCTGACTCAAAGGTGACTTTAAAATCGAAAGAGATGATGTGTGTTTATTTTTTTACGCGGATTATTTTACATAATGATAATATAATCGATTGTTGAATTAATAGGTCTGAAGCTAATTCAAAAATCCGCAATGGTTTGCATAGTTTGTAGCATCCTCATTCTTGTAGAGTGCACAAAGAATACTTAGTTTCCAATCATCAAGCATGCACTCATCCGACCATATTTTGCAAAGAAGCTTCGCAGGCAATCCATCTGTGCCCCGCGCCTCATTATTCAGCTTGCGGTGGTATTCACATACTTTTCTTATTGCGCTCGCTTTTAACGTAGCCCTGTAGTCATCGTATTTTCTCTCAGTTACAAGGTCGCATTCTTCATCGTGTCAGTTGTTTTTACGTACGTCGCAGGTAACCAATTTTTTCCTTGGTGATACGAAGTGGTCTTGTATGCCACCGGGTTGACTTGCGCTATTAGAGAACAGGTGGAAAATCGAGTTGTGAAATCATTGACAATCTGTCGCGATTCATAGTTTCATTCTTATTTTTCCAAATTTCGAAACTCTCTTTCCTTTGTTTATTGGTTGTTTGCTAAAATGCATATACTACCAAGAACTAAAATAAAAATAAAAAAAATTATGGGAACATCACGCACGTATCTCAGTGCAAATTCGTACATACACAAATATATATACAAAACAGACATGCACTTATAAAATGTTGAACATCACTGACGACACTTTTTTCTATACACAACCCCAATGACACCTCCATACTTGCATACAAATTCCTATTTTACATACGTATGTACAGTGGGGAACAAAAGGGAGAGAATAATTTCAAAAATAATTTAAATTTTGATTCCCTCGAAATGAGAATCTGAGTTCAAATTATATGAACGCAGTTAAGAGGAATATGGGAAAAGGAAATAGTAAAGAAGTTCCTGAATTAAGAATAACAAAAAACCTTCGCCTGAATCTTAAATTGCGTTAATAATTCTAACCGTTTTTAACTTAATAGAGGGCGAAAAATTTATTCTTCTAGATCAGGTATTTCCTTCTTTTTGGTATCCCTATTTGGTTTTCTTCAATGCCAATGTATTCCTCGTAGTTATATTTGGCTTTGGGTAGTTCCTCCATACTTCTAATTAATCTTTGCCTAGTCTACTGCCTCCAGTATTGTTGGTATCTGTTGACTTTCCTCCACCAGCCACCGTTTACTGCTGATAAGGGGCTAAGCTGAAGTTGAGTGGCACATCCTTGTTATTATATCGCAAAATCCTTCTTTGCATGTCGATCTTGTCGCCATGGTCAACTAGAATGTACACTTCCAATATGACTTTATGAACAATATCTTCTACAACGAATTTATATAGAACCCTGACCTTCGAAAACACGGCTTCACAAATCCCTTTTCCCTGGGATTATTCGAATAAAAAATTCCAAATGTTTTTGATTTACTATTTTTTATTTTTTTGTTCCTTCTTATTCCTGTCGATCCTTTATTTTCTTTATCTCCCCTCCATTCTCAATATACTTTTCCCTCCCTCTTATATATTCATTCCCATATCCGTTCCCACTTCTACTCCTAATTCCACTCCTACTCCCACTCACATTCTATTCTATCCATTTACATATAGATTATCAAATTTTGTGTTGGGTAATCAAGATAAGGAGCCCGTCCAATTATTTCTAGATACTATTTTTAAGAATTGACGATTCATTAAATAGAATACAGGTCCTTCTTAGTAAACTATCAATTCAAAATTCGTCAATATCCTTTATTCAACCCTCCCATTAGCGGTGAATACATTCAACACATCTTAGCGTTCTCGTCTGACCAGGCGAAATTTGACACTTTGAACTTTATCCACGAATATTTAAATTTTGAAGAAAACTCCTCGCACACTGTGAATACCCAGAAATAAATTCGAATTTTCATTGATAAACTTTGAAATGAATACGAACTATGAGGTCTTATAGGCTTAAAAATATGTTCGTCTAGGCAGCCGACAACGCTAAAATGTGACATAATTAACTTCGGTACAATAAAAAAGATAAAATAAAAATAAAACAAGTAAGGAAGGCTAAGTTCGGGTTTAACCGAACCTTACATACTCAGTTGAGAGCTATGGAGACAAAATAAGGAAAATGAACCTGGGGTAACCCTGGAATGTGGTTGTATGACATGTGTATCAAATGAAAGGTATTAAAGAGTATTTTAAGAGATAGTAGGCCATAGTTCTATGTATGGACGCCATTTAGGGATATCGCCATAAAGGTGGACCAGGGCTGACTCTATAATTTGTTTGTACGATATGGGTATCAAATGAAAGGTGCAACTGAGCATTTTAAGAGGGAGTGGGCCTTAGGTCTATCGGTGGACGCCTTTTCGAGATGTCCCCATTAAGGTGGACCAGGGCTGACTCTATAATTTGTTTGTACGATATGGGTATCAAATGAAAGGTGCTACTGAGCATTTTAAGAGGGAGTGGGCCTTAGGTCTATCGGTGGACGCCTTTTCGAGAAATCGCCATAAAGGTGGACCAGGGGTGACTCTAGAATATGTTTGTACGATATGGGAATCAAATGAGAGGTGTTGCTGAGCATTTTAGAGTGGGCATTAGGTCTATAGGTGGACGCCTTTTCGAGATATCGCCATTAGGCTGGGCCAGGGGTGACTCTGGAATGTTTGTACGATATGGGTATCAAACGAAAAGTGTTACTGAGCATTTTAAGAGGGAGTGGGCATTAGGTCTATAGGTGGACGCCTTTTCGAAATGTCGCCATTAGGGTGGGCCAGGGGTGACTCTAGAATGTGTTTGTATGATATGGGTATCAAATGAAAGATGGTAATGAGTATTTTAAAAGGGAGTAATCTTTAGTTCTATAGGTGGACGCTTTTCGAGATATCGCCATAAAGGTGGACCAAGGGACACTCTAGAATGTTTGTACGATATGGGTATCAAACGAAGGGTGTTACTGAGCATTTTAAGAGGGAGTGGGCATGAGGTCTATAGGTGGACGCCTTTTCGAAATGTCGCCATTAGGGTGGGCCAGGGGTGACTCTAGAATGTGTTTGTATGATATGGGTATCAAATGAAAGATGGTAATGAGTATTTTAAAAGGGAGTAATCTTTAGTTCTATAGGTGGACGCTTTTCGAGATATCGCCATAAAGGTGGACCAAGGGACACTCTAGAATGTTTGTACGATATGGGTATCAAACGAAGGGTGTTACTGAGCATTTTAAGAGGGAGTGGGCATGAGGTCTATAGGTGGACGCCTTTTCGAGATATCGTCATTAGGGTGGGCCAGGGGTGACTCTAGAATGTGTTTGTAGGATATGGGCATCAAACGAAAGGTGTTACTGAGCATTTTAAGAGGGAGTGGGCATTAGGTCTATAGGTGGACGCCCTTTCGAGATATCGCCATTAGGGTGGGCCAGGGGTGACTCTAGAATGTTTGTACGATATGGGTATCAAACGAAAGGTGTTACTGAGCATTTTAAGAGGGAGTGGGCATTATGTCTATAGGTGGACGCCTTTTCGAGATATCGCCATTAGGGTGGGCCAGGGGTGACTCTAGAATGTGTTTGTACGATATGGGTATCAAATGAAAGGTGGTAAGGAGTATTTTAAAAGGGAGTAATCCTTAGTTCTATAGGTGGACGCCTTTTCGAGATATCGCCATAAAGGTGGACCAAGGGTGACTCTAGAATGTTTGTACGATATGGGTATCAAACGAAAGGTGTTACTGAGCATTTTAAGAGGGAGTGGGCATTAGGTGTATAGGTGGACGCCTTTTCGAGATATCGCCATTAGGGTGGGCCAGGGTGACTCTAGAATGTGTTTGTACGATATGGGTATCAAATGAAAGGTGGTAATGAGTATTTTAAAAGGGAGTAATCCTTAGTTCTATAGGTGGACGCCTTTTCGAGATATCGCCATAAAGGTGGACCAAGGGTGACTCTAGAATGTTTGTACGATATGGGTATCAAACGAAAGGTGTTACTGAGCATTTTAAGAGGGAGTGGGCATTAGGTCTATAGGTGGACGCCTTTTCGAGATATCGCCATTAGGGTGGGCCAGGGGTGACTCTAGAATGTTTGTACGATATGGGTATCAAACGAAAGGTGTTACTGAGCATTTTAAGAGGGAGTGGACATTAGGTCTATAGGTGGACGCCTTTTCGAGATATCGCCATTAGGGTGGGCCAGGGGTGACTCTAGAATGTCTGTACGATATGGGTATCAAACGAAAGGTGTTACTGAGCATTTTAAGAGGGAGTGGGCATTAGGTATATGGTGTCACACCCATTTTACAAAGTTTTTTCCAAAGTTATATTTTGCGTCAATAAACCAATCCAGTTACCATGTTTCATCCCTTTTTTCGTATTTGGTATAGAATTATGGCATTTTTTTCATTTTTTGTAATTTCCATATCGATAAAGTGGGCGTGGTTATGGTCGGATTTCGGCCATTTTTAATACCAAGATAAAGTGAGTTCAGATAAGTACGTGGGCTAAGTTTAGTAAAGATATATCGGATTTTGCTCAAGTTATTGTGTTAAGGGTCGAGCGGAAGGACAGACGGTGGACTGTGTATAAAAACTGGGCGTGGTTTCTACCGATTTCGCCCATTTTCACAGAGAACAGTTACCGTCATAGAATCTATGCTCCTACCAAATTTGAGAAGGATTGGTAAATTTTTGTTCGACTTATGGCAATAAAAGTATTCTAGACAAACTAAATGAAAATGGGCGTAGCCACGCCCATTTTGAAATTTTCTTTTATTTTAAATTTTGTTGCATCATATCATTACTGGAGTTGAATTTTGACTTAATTTACTTATATACAGTAAAGATATTAAATTTTTTGTTAAAATTTGAATTTAAAAAAATTTTTTTTAAAAAGTGGGCGTGTTCTTCATCCAATTTTGCTAATTTTTATTTAACACAAATATAGTAATAGTAGTAACGTTCCTGCCAAATTTCATCATGATATCTTCAACGACTGCCAAATTACAGCTTGCAAAACGTTTAAATTACTTTCTTGTTAAAGTGGGCGGTGCCACGCCCATTGTCCAAAATCTTACTAATTTTTTATTCTGCGTCATAACCTCAACCCATCTACCAAGTTTCGTCGCTTTATCTGTCTTTTGTAATGAATTATCGCACTTTTTCGGTTTTTCGAAATTTTCGATATCGAAAAAGTGGGCGTGGTTATAGTCCGATATCGTTCATTTTAAATAGCGATCTGAGATGAGCGCTCAGGAACCTACATACCAAATTTCATCAAGATACCTCAAAATTTACTCAAGTTATCGTGTTAACGGACGGACGGACGGACGGACGGACGGACGGACGGACGGACCGACGGACGGACGGACGGACATGGCTCAATCAAGTTTTTTTTCGATCCTGATTATTTTGATATATGGAAGTCTACATCTATCTCGATTCCTTTATATATGTACAACCAACCGTTATCCAATCAAACTTAATATACTCTGTGAGCTCTGCTCAACTGAGTATAAAAATATCGTTTTCCGAATTATTATAAACACGGTCTCTAAACTTAAAAAGTAACTAAATTTTTTCATGATCGGTTGGGTGGCAGAAAAGTTATTAACGAAAATAAAACCTTCTCATCTGACCGTACGCACAATCTATCGGAAGGTTAAGAAAAAAGTTTTGCTTTAGTCAATTGAGTAATGGCAAAGTTAGGTTAATCTGGACGCTCCGTGAGGATTTCCTGTAGACTTAATCAGTCCACAGCTTGACCAGAATTTTGCTAAACTATCAATCTGTAAATCCCTATCAAAAACTAGAACCCAGCTTAATAGCTGGAAATCTGGCAACTGTGTCGCCCCTAGTCGCTGGAAACTTGACTTTATAAGCATTGAAAACCACACAAAACGTGCTAAACCTTTTGTCTTCAGCCCGCGCTTCCTTCATTTGCTATTACTGACGAGACTTTATTTATATAGGTGTGATGGCAGAAGGTAGTGTGCGGTTAGTATGCCTATCATAAACACTTTAAGTCTTCCCTCATAAAATATACCAGCAACTTTGTGAGCTTGAAATCATTTCCACATCTTTCCTGCCTGATAGATTATATTCTTATTTCTACCAAGCAGATGTGTCTATCGTCGATTCAGCGGGTTATCTTTAATGCTTGTTTGCATTCCAGGATACTTCTTGATAAAAAAAATGTATTGGCCGCCTGACTTTGAGTATACATATTGATGCTACACCAACTTAGGCTTCCTTCAGAATTTCTTCTGCTTTCTTCTGAAAGACACTGTAGTGATATGGTTGGTTGTGGTTTCCTCATTTCTGGATCGACAAGGGGCGAATAGGTTTGCACTCAAGCTCTCTGAGGCCCTTAGACCTTTTGTACCTGTTAACCTTAATATTCTTAGCTATCGGGGTAGCTCTTAGGACTCTCGATATGCCAATCATTAATCACCTGTGGTAGTGGATTGCTTTTAGTAATTTTTTTTCTATCTGTCTACCTAACAAGAACCCTATAGTATAGTATGGGCCTGATAATTACCGTACATATCCATTAAAAGTTGTGGGCGAGATGTCCACTTACATTACATCGTCCTCTTGCATGCTTTTACATTCAAATAGTGTCGCATATGCTTTATAGCTCTCTCTTCCACATGTAGTTTCTACGACAACTTAATATCTTAGCATATTTTGTGCTATATTTTTGTTTAGGGTAATTACACCCAGCTTCAATTCGGGACCTTAGATAGAAATATTTAATATAAAATTTAAAATTTTATAGATTTTTTTAAATACCCACTTTCACTCCCATTTCCACTCCCACACCTACTCCTATATATGTATGCGCATACCCATACCTATGGGCGTAGCACTCAGTTTATATGCCCGTCTATGAATACCGGATGACTGCATCAGCCTACCCCTAAAATATTCTGAAGTTCAAATGGGTAATTTCGACGCCCGTGGCACACACGCACTGATTTACATACCTACTTGGCGCTTAACCGTTATGGTCGTTCAACAAGGCGCACCAGTCGCTTCTTCGCTCTGCCAACTGGCCCCTATTGGTCACACCAAGGGAGTTAAATTTTTATCCACCTGCTCCTACACACATACTTATTTATTTTTATTTATAACATCTTGTAAATCACTCAAAAGCCTTTTCTATTCCAAAGAGCGGTACGTGGGTACAGTGCACTCCACGGCTTCAGACATACAAGTTTTAAGACTGCTCTCACATCGAGCTGTGTGAAAGCAGCGCTTGCAGAAAGTTGAAATATTTTTACATCTGTCGCCCCATGTTATTGTAACGATAAAGATAATCGCCGATGATTTTGTAGATTGTTACCGGTGTTGACGGTCCTCTGCCGGATATTGGTCCAGTACCTTTCGGTGACAAGCATCATTAAGGTTTAAGCCCGATTAACTCGGTAACGATGTTATCTGACTACGTTGGGCCTTATAGGCCATTACACGTGCCACCCTTAGTTTGATGAGGAACTTGGGGCCGCCAGAGCTTAGGCTGCTAAAGAAACAGGATGCGCCACGGGTAGTTGAGGTTGACAATTGCGCTGGAGTTTCCTTGAAAGGGATTGTTTGAATAGTTGTTTAAGACACTGTATTTACAATTTTATATTTTATGCACAAGTACTAACGCAATTTCACACATCTACACATATCTTTACGCTTAAACGTATAAAAGTTACAATAACAACTATTGAACTTCAAAATCGAACAAATGAGAACAACATACTCATACACTCGAATTAATTGAAAGAAGAGAAAGAAATGTGAAAAAAAACTTCATTTCATCTGTCATTCAGACACTCGTTCATTTCAATTCCATTTATTTTGCATGTGACATTTTGTGTGCGATTGCATTGCGGACGAGTGGCCGGCAGCAGCACAAGCATCAGTACGCAGTCAAGCGTGTCGCGCTCATTGACCGTATACAGTCAAATTGCAGACCAATGGATGTCACCGCGTCGAAACTATGGCCGCTGCCGTCACCACTGTATCCGCTGTTTGAGCCACGTTCGTGTATGTGTGTGGGAGTGTGGGGTTAAAATGCGAATGCAAAGTGAAAGCCACCTGCACTTTGCGTCTACGTTCATATATTCACATATATTTATATGTATTTAGTAACAGTTTGGTCGCCACTGCCATTTGGTTTATGGTTTTGGTTTGCTTACATCGTTCGCCTTCTCCCATCAAACCTCGAATGCTGCTACCGATGTTGATTATGCCAATGCTGCTTGACATTTTTGACATTTGTAGCATTTAAAGTTCAATGGAGATCAAGTGTATGTCTGCATATAACATATAAATCTGCACATGTGACCATATATGCTTGAGTGTGTGTGTGTGTATTCAATATTTGTGAGTGACATGTACAAATGTGTTGGTAAAGCAATTGCAACCAATTTAAAAAATTTTCCCTTTTTTTGCGTATTTCTGATTTTCCATTTAAATTTTTTTTTTTTAATTTAATTGTTCGCAACACGGTGTAGCACTATTTGTTTGAACATGTGTAGTTTGCGATTTTTTTTTTGGTTATTGGCACTTTGATGCTTTATAGTTTTAGCAGAGTTTAAGTACTTTTTTGACGGCGACTATAAATATGAATTCTGCAGCGCTGTGGCATTGAGATGCGTAATTCAAAATAGCTCAGAGTTATATTGAGAGTATTTGAAATAACAAAGCGTAAACGCGCATTTAAAGTTAAACTTAATATATAAAAAACACGTGTCACACAATTGAGGCCAATGGACTCCTAAACTACTGAACCGATTTTGAATTAGTTTTGCACCCCGTGTGTAGTTTGATCTAACTTGAAATATAGGATAGGTGAATGAGTGACTAGGGTATCGAGATATAGGCCAAAACGTGGACCCGGGTACCCCTAGAGTGTGTTTATAGAATATGGATATCAAATGAAAGCTGTTGGTGAGTGCTTTAATACAGAGTAATATATTATCCAGAGACGGACTGGGACTGGGATTAGGAGTAGGACTGGGACTGAGACTCGGAGTTGGACTGGGACTGGAATAAAATACATACCACCTTCTGGGACAGGCAATAAGGGATGCAGAAGAATGAGAAAAATTGAGAGAAGAGAAAAGAGAAAAGGAGAAGAGATAGAATGAGACGAAGATGGAGATAGATGAAGCGAAAAAGACGGAGGGAGGAGTGAGTTAAAGGATTAGGAAAAAGCGAAGAGGGGGGAAGGCAGAATCAGACGGAAAAAGCTTATTAAAATGTATGCAGATTGGCCAAATTTAGGGCAGGACAATGTTTGCCGGGTCATCTAGTTTAATATATAATACTGCTAAAGTAACCAGCTAAATTTGTTTGTTTGTTTTAAATCAAGCCCAGCTTCCCCCCTCACTTTCTTTTGTCAATCTCGTATATTTGTGTAGCGACAAAGACACTCGTCGAAGGTTTTTGATGTGATATTGATGTTGATGGTCTTTTGCAGTTTATATATCCAGTACGTTCGTGTAAAAAGTGCCATTAAGGTACAAGCGCGACCATCACGGGAACGATTTTTTGTGACCACATTGCGCCTTCTAGGACATCCTGCCACCTAACCCCTAGTTCCATGAACTTTGGGTCGGCAGTGCTTCAGCTGCTAAAGAAACAGGATTCGCCACGGGTAGGCGAGGTTAACAATTGGGTTGGAAATGCTACGTTTTACGCTGACAACCCGTTAAAAGGAGGTATATTCTGAGCTCGCTACACCGCTGCGGTCTCTTCTACCTCGTCTTCGACTTTTCTTCTAATTTTTGTCTACTCCTTTTTTCATTTTCCAACATCTCAGTCCCAAAACCCATTTCCAATCCGACTACCGCAACCACTCCTTTTCCTATCCCTAAACACACTCCTACTACCACTACTTCAATTCTCGTTTCCAGTCCCATTGCACCTCCCTTTTCAACTCCAGCTCCACTCCGCCTGCCTCTAAAACATCAATTTATTTATACATGGAGACTACACCAAATATTAAATACTTGCCTCACCCAATCATCCGATTTAAATCTCCGTTTCCTGCTCTGACATTTTTGCCTCTCCCCCACCCCTGCTCTATTTTTTCCTATCCCCGCCCCTTTTCCCATTCGCCAGTTAAATCACTTTTATCTCTTTTTTTCAATTTTCTGCCTATGGATTTTCTTGTAAATAATTCCTTTCCCTCTCGCTCTTTTTCTTAACAACCGCTTCATTAGGACAAAACCCTCTATATCACATCCTTTTTGTCACTCGTATATTGAAAACACTTTATGGGGTCACCCTGGTCCAAATTTTGTTTTCGGTCTCAGAAAAGGGGTTTATATATAGAAATTTAGCCCACTTGCAAACCATCTACGAAGTTTTACGAAAACCAAGCAGCTATAATTTTTAAAATGGTTATCCGATCTCAAGTTCTTGGTCCACTTTCTGGAAAGTAAATTTTCTCAAATATATGCAAATAAATACCATAAATATGAATGTTTATAAAAGGCCGGGCCCTGGTCCACTTTTTGGAAAGATTTGTTTCTTAAATAATAAGGCAGTCAAGGAAATACCGCTATACCAAATTTCAAATAAATCGCACCAAATATCGTTTTTAGGATTGATAGGTTCTCAGTCCGATTCCCGGAATGATATGATTCTTAAATATTAACTTTGTTAAAGAGGTCCTCCGTACCGAATTTTAAGCTAATCGGTAAGGTTAGGATAGGTGGCCTCCGGTGCGAGCACCAGTGAACTTAGGCCCAAAAAGGTACCATTGTGATGCCACGCAGATCTCTCCAAATCGGACCATAAATTATTTTTTTGGAATAAGTCTGTCTTGCCTTTGGCTCTCTACCCGGAAAATTGAGTAAGAAGCTGAACCAAATTGTAAATTTTAAGCAATATCAAATCATCTCGAACGCAAACGCGAAATTTCATCAAAATCGGTTCAGCCGTTTAGGTGAAGTTAAGTCACAAACACACGTATAGAAGAAATATTTATGTAAAGATATAGATTTTTCACATTAAAAACAAAGCAAGTTTGAGGAACATAATAAAAAAACTCACTTGAATATTTTTGGAAAGACTTTAATTCACATGTGCGTCGCCATATATGAAGAAACAGCTAACTATCATAATAATTCTCCTCAAGAAACAACGCTTCATTATCGAAAAGCTGTACATTTTTTAAAGAAAATGTATTATATTTTACCAATTTGCTATCGGGGCGTTACTTATTTTTTTTTTTGGCTCGTGATCGGAAAGCTATCGATTTGCTATCGATTTATTATGGAAAGGTTTATTTATATTTATCGAAAATGTATCGATTTATTACCAAAGTGTTAGTTATTTGTTGTCGGCTAGTTAATGATTTGTTATGCCGACATTTTTTTAATATGTCAGATAAAAATTCATTACAAAATCGATGACCGATAACTCAGTTATAACCCATCGATAACAAGAACATAGTAAACCGATAACTCCACAATGATTTTGCTTTCAATTTTAAGCCGACAATAACACAATAACTTGTATTCTTAAATAGAGCCCCTTAAAGGGATTTACTCCCTCCTGTCTTGAGGACCCTTGTCATAGATGACTTCCTTTAGTTACTGAAATGAAACATTCTCATCTGAGTGCCACGTTAAACAGAACAACAGAATCCCTCTTGGTGTATAAATTAAGCGGGGGTTACCCTTATTGCTTTAAATGTATTAAAATATTTATGTGAAGCAATTTTTTATTTATAATTTGTTTAATAATCTGGGAAAATTTAAACAACGTAATATTAAGACAGACAAGGTGACAGCTGTTTCGATTATACCTTGTAAATCTCTTCAAAGCCTTTTCTCCCGGGAGTGTGATTTGAACTCTCACTCATACGATGTTGTCTATTTGTATGATTTTTTATGTATTTGCCTGCACTCTTCTCTAAAGCAAAACATGAGAACTATCTTCCTAAATGGTATACAAGAAAATTTATTTCTATTATAAAGCCAATAATTTCCTATGGTTCCTTAATTTTGTGACCGAAGAGCATGCAAACAACATCTGTAGCAAAATTCAGCAAACTGCATCGACTAGTTTGTACTAGCATAATGGGTGCGATGAAAGTATCCCCTGCAAAACATCTCATTACACTTAGGGAGAAAGATGCAACACTTGCTGCACTATGAATTCCAAATTTCTATCAGCTAAAGAGCGAAAGCATAACAGCAGGAAATTCATTAAAAATTCAGTATTCCGACTACGTCATGCAATAGCTCCCACGCTCACGAAAAGTACTCTTTGCGAAAGACGGAATCTATTTACTGACCCCAACTCAGGGGTCTGGTTCACAGATGCATCAAAATTTTATGCCGAAAAAAAACGGGAGCTCTCATTATGAGCCGAACTTCAAGAAATGGATACCAGTAAGATGAAAAATATGAAGTTTGTAACTCTTAACCCCTTCGTGATATGGAGTAAAAAGAATGAAGAAATACTAAATACATATAAACAATCATTTACATACAGTAATAGGCTGAAAGGCCAAGCACAGTAGATATAAATAAAAGTCTCGGTTCATCCAGTCCTAATAATAGTAATAACAACTAAAAAAAGTATGTGATGAAGACCTTTTGGAATGTAGTACTTTGAAATATCTGACCACAAATCACAAATGCGCACTTTTGCGCAACAAATCTAATCTAATCTAATATATATTATAAATGGGAAAGTTTGGATGTTAAGATGTTTGGATGTTTGGATGTTTAGATGTTTGGATGTTTGGATGTTTGGATGTTTGGATGTTTGGATGTTTGGATGTTTGGATGTTTGGATGTTTGTCCAGACGTTTGTCTTTGTGACTCAATAACGCAAGAACGGCTGGACCGATTTGGATGAAATTTTGCACACATATAGCCAATAGTCTAGAAGGATCTACTAGCTATATATTTTTCAAAAGGGGCGTGGTCCCCGCCCCCTAGGAACAGTTATAATTTAATTATTATATTTTATCGTATTTGCGACTGAATCACGCCAGACTGGCTACACGGATTTTGATGAAATTTGGGACACAGACAGTAGTCTACTAGCGAAATTTTTTTCGAACATGGAAAGAGGGGTGGGGGTCCCACGACCCTTCGAGAAATTATTTTTCATAGTTTTTACACATTATAACTTTACGTAGACTGGCCTTCACCAATATCACAGACTCAAGGGGTCAAATAAGTCGAGGGCTTACAAAGTAAGCAGTGACACCCTCCGCCCGCCCCCCTTTATCTCCCCCTCTGGTGTAAAATCCATAAATTGTTATAACTCAATCTAAATTTTCTCCTAAATCAATAATTTTTGGTATCTGGTACATACAGAACGAGATCTAGACAATTTTGGAGGAACGATCAGTGGTCCTCTCCTCTACTCCCGCCATCCGCCCTCCATCAATTGTTTTTATTAGCACGCTTTTATTAGCTTTACCTGTATGTTTCTATGTAACTTTTTATTCGCTCCAATGCGCCTGCTGCCTTATTAACATGGTTTTATAATTAGCTTCACCTTATTTGTAATCCCGTAAGGGTCATATCGAGACCCTCCGGGATCATTTCTGGATGGTTTTCGGGATCGGTCCGGGATTACGCCGGGGTAATTTCGGGACTTTTTCGGGACTATTTCGGGATCATTTTGGGACCCTTCCGGGATCATTTCTGTATAGTTTTCAGGATCCGTCCGGGATCCCGTCGGGGTTATTTTGGGACATTTTCGGGACTATTCCGGAATCATTTCGGGACTATTTCGCGATCATTTGGGGACCCTTCCGGCATCATTTCTGGATGGTTTTCGGGATCCGTCCGGGATCCCGTCGGGGTACTTTCGGGATCATTTGCGTATCTTCGAGAGATAAATTCTTGATGGTTTCCGGGATCATTACGGGACTTTTTCGGGGTCAGTTTGGGTCCTTTCCGTAAGCATTCCTGGATGGTTTTAGGGATGCGTCCGGGATCCCGTCGGCGTCATTTTGGGACTTTTGCGGGATCATTTGGGGTCTCTTCCTGCATCATTTCTGGATGGTTTACGGGATCCGTCCGGGATCCCGTCGGCGTAATTTTGGGACTTTTGCGGGATCATTTGGGGTCTCTTCCGGCATCATTTCTGGATGGTTTTCGGGATCCGTCCGGGATCCTGTCGCGGTCATTTTGGGACTTTTGCGGGATCATTTGGGGTCGCTTCCAGCATCATTTCTGGATGGTTTTCGGGATCCGTCGGGGATCCTGTCGGGGTCATTTTGAGACTTTTGCGGGATTATTTGGGGTCTCCTCCGGCATCATTTCTGGATGGTTTACGGGATCCGTCCGGGATCCCGTCGGCGTCATTTTGGGACTTTTGCGGGATCATTTGGGGTCTCTTCCGGCATCATTTCTGGATGGTTTACGGGATCCGTCCGGGATCCTGTCGGGGTCATTTTGGGACTTTTGCGGGATCATTTGGGGTCTCTTCCAGCATCATTTCTGGATGGTTTTCGGGATCCGTCCGGGATCCTGTCGGGGTCATTTTGACACTTTTGCGGGATCATTTGGGGTCTCCTCCGGCATCATTTCTGGATGGTTTACGGGATCCGTCAGGGATCCTGTCGGGGTAATTTTGGGACTTTTGCGGGATCATTTGGGGTCTCTTCCGGCATCATTTCTGGATGATTTACGGGATCCGTCCGGGATCCTGTCGCGGTCATTTTGGGACTTTTGCGGGATCATTTGGGGTCTCCTCCGGCATCATTTCTGGATGGTTTACGGGATCCGTCCGGGATCCTGTCGGGGTCATTTTGGGAATTTTGCGGGATCATTTGGGGTCTCTTCCGGCATCATTTCTGGATGGTTTACGGGATCCGTCCGGGATCCTGTCGGGGTCATTTTGGGACTTTTGCGGGATCATTTGGGGTCTCTTCCGGCATCATTTCTGGATGGTTTACGGGATCCGTCCGGGACCCTGTCGGGGTCATTTTGGGACTTTAGCGGGATCATTTGGGGTCTCCTCCGGCATCATTTCTGGATGGTTTACGGGATCCGTCCGGGATCCTGTCGGGGTCATTTTGGGACTTTTGCGGGATCATTTGGGGTCTCTCCCGGCATCATTTCTGGATGGTTTTCGGGATCCGTCCGGGATCCTGTCGGGGTCATTTTGGGACTTTTACGGGATCATTTGGGGTCTCTTCCGACATCATTTCTGGATGGTTTACGGGATCCGTCCGGGATCCTGTCGGGGTCATTTTGGGTATTTAGCGGGATCATTTGGGGTCTCTCCCGGCATCATTTCTGGATGGTTTTCGGGATCCGTCCGGGATCCTATCGGGGTCATTTTGGGACTTTTACGGGATCATTTGGGGTCTCTTCCGACATCATTTCTGGATGGTTTACGGGATCCGTCCGGGATCCTGTCGGGGTCATTTTGGGTATTTAGCGGGATCATTTGGGGTTTCCTCCGGCATCATTTCTGGATGGTTTTCGGGATCCGTCCGGGATCCCGTCGATGTCATTTCGGGACTATTTCGGCATCATTTGGGGTCTCTCCCGGCATCATTTCTGGATGGTTTTCGGGATCCGTCCGGGATCCTGTCGGGGTCATTTTGGGACTTTTACGGGATCATTTGGGGTCTCTTCCGACATCATTTCTGGATGGTTTACGGGATCCGTCCGGGATCCTGTCGGGGTCATTTTGGGACTTTTGCGGGATCATTTGGGGTCTCTTCCGGCATCATTTCTGGATGGTTTACGGGATCCGTCCGGGATCCTGTCGGGGTCATTTTGAGACTTGCGGGATAATTTGGGGTCTCTTCCGGCATCATTTCTGTATGGTTTTCGGGATCCGTCCGGGATCCTGTCGGGGTAATTTTGGGACTTTTGCGGGATCATTTGGGGTCTCTTCCGGCATCATTTCTGGATGGTTTACGGGATCCGTCCGGGATCCTGTCGGGGTCATTTTGGGCATTTTGCGGGATCATTTGGGTTCTCTTCCGGCATCATTTCTGGATGGTCTACGGGATCCGTCCGGGATCCTGTCGGGGTCATTTTGGGACTTTTGCGGGATCATTTGGGGTCTCTCCCGGCATCATTTCTGAATGGTTTTCGGGATCCGTCCGGGATCCTGTCGGGGTCATTTTTGGACTTTTGCGGGATCATTTGGGGTCTCTTCCGGCATCATTTCTGGATGGTTTACGTGATCCGTCCGGGACCCTGTCGGGGTCATTTTGGGACTTTAGCGGGATCATTTCGGGTCTCCTCCGGCATCATTTCTGGATGACTTACGGGATCCGTCCGGGATCCTGTCGGGGTCATTTTGGGACTTTTGCGGGATCATTTGGGGTCTCTTCCGACATCATTTCTGGATGGTTTACGGGATCCGTCCGGGACCCTGTCGGGGTCATTTTGGGACTTTAGCGGGATCATTTGGGGTCTCCTCCGGCATCATTTCTGGATGGTTTTCGGGATCCGTCCGGGATCCCGTCGATGTCATTTCGGGACTATTTCGGCATCATTTGGGGTACCTTCCGGTATCAATTCTAGATGGTTTTCGGGATCCGTCCGGGATCCCGTCGGAGTCATTTCGGAATTTTTTCTCGACTAATACAGGATCATTTGGGGACCCTATCGGCATCATTTCTGGATGGTTTTCGGAATCCGTCCGCGATCCCGTCAGGGTCATTTCGGGACAATTTCGGGATAATTTGGGGTACCTGCCGGCATCATTTCTGAATGGTTTTCGGGATCCGTCCGGGATCCTGTCGGGGTCATTTTGGGACTTTTGCGGGATCATTTGGGGTCTCTTCCGGCATCATTTCTGGATGGTTTACGGGATCCGTCCGGGACCCTGTCGGGGTCATTTTGGGACTTTAGCGGGATCATTTGGGGTCTCCTCCGGCATCATTTCTGGATGGTTTACGGGATCCGTCCGGGATCCTGTCGGGGTCATTTTGGGACTTTTGCGGGATCATTTGGGGTCTCTCCCGGCATCATTTCTGGATGGTTTTCGGGATCCGTCCGGGATCCTGTCGGGGTCATTTTGGGACTTTTACGGGATCATTTGGGGTCTCTTCCGACATCATTTCTGGATGGTTTACGGGATCCGTCCGGGATCCTGTCGGGGTCATTTTGGGTATTTAGCGGGATCATTTGGGGTCTCTCCCGGCATCATTTCTGGATGGTTTTCGGGATCCGTCCGGGATCCTGTCGGGGTCATTTTGGGACTTTTACGGGATCATTTGGGGTCTCTTCCGACATCATTTCTGGATGGTTTACGGGATCCGTCCGGGATCCTGTCGGGGTCATTTTGGGTATTTAGCGGGATCATTTGGGGTTTCCTCCGGCATCATTTCTGGATGGTTTTCGGGATCCGTCCGGGATCCCGTCGATGTCATTTCGGGACTATTTCGGCATCATTTGGGGTCTCTCCCGGCATCATTTCTGGATGGTTTTCGGGATCCGTCCGGGATCCTGTCGGGGTCATTTTGGGACTTTTACGGGATCATTTGGGGTCTCTTCCGACATCATTTCTGGATGGTTTACGGGATCCGTCCGGGATCCTGTCGGGGTCATTTTGGGACTTTTGCGGGATCATTTGGGGTCTCTTCCGGCATCATTTCTGGATGGTTTACGGGATCCGTCCGGGATCCTGTTGGGGTCATTTTGAGACTTGCGGGATAATTTGGGGTCTCTTCCGGCATCATTTCTGTATGGTTTTCGGGATCCGTCCGGGATCCTGTCGGGGTAATTTTGGGACTTTTGCGGGATCATTTGGGGTCTCTTCCGGCATCATTTCTGGATGGTTTACGGGATCCGTCCGGGATCCTGTCGGGGTCATTTTGGGCATTTTGCGGGATCATTTGGGTTCTCTTCCGGCATCATTTCTGGATGGTTTACGGGATCCGTCCGGGATCCTGTCGGGGTCATTTTGGGACTTTTGCGGGATCATTTGGGGTCTCTCCCGGCATCATTTCTGAATGGTTTTCGGGATCCGTCCGGGATCCTGTCGGGGTCATTTTTGGACTTTTGCGGGATCATTTGGGGTCTCTTCCGGCATCATTTCTGGATGGTTTACGTGATCCGTCCGGGACCCTGTCGGGGTCATTTTGGGACTTTAGCGGGATCATTTCGGGTCTCCTCCGGCATCATTTCTGGATGACTTACGGGATCCGTCCGGGATCCTGTCGGGGTCATTTTGGGACTTTTGCGGGATCATTTGGGGTCTCTTCCGACATCATTTCTGGATGGTTTACGGGATCCGTCCGGGATCCTGTCGGGGTCATTTTGGGACTTTTGCGGGATCATTTGGGGTCTCTTCCGGCATCATTTCTGGATGGTTTACGGGATCCGTCCGGGACCCTGTCGGGGTCATTTTGGGACTTTAGCGGGATCATTTGGGGTCTCCTCCGGCATCATTTCTGGATGGTTTTCGGGATCCGTCCGGGATCCCGTCGATGTCATTTCGGGACTATTTCGGCATCATTTGGGGTACCTTCCGGTATCAATTCTAGATGGTTTTCGGGATCCGTCCGGGATCCCGTCGGAGTCATTTCGGAATTTTTTCTCGACTAATACAGGATCATTTGGGGACCCTATCGGCATCATTTCTGGATGGTTTTCGGAATCCGTCCGCGATCCCGTCAGGGTCATTTCGGGACAATTTCGGGATAATTTGGGGTACCTGCCGGCATCATTTCTGAATGGTTTTCGGGATCCGTCCGGGATCCTGTCGGGGTCATTTTGGGACTTTTGCGGGATCATTTGGGGTCTCTTCGGGCATCATTTCTGGATGGTTTACAGGATCCGTCCGGGATCCTGTCGGGGTCATTTTGAGACTTTTGCGGGATCATTTGGGGTCTCTTCCGGCATCATTTCTGTATGGTTTTCGGGATCCGTCCGGGATCCTGTCGGGATCATTTTGGGACTTTTGTGGGATCATTTGGGGTCTCTTCCGGCATCATTTCTGGATGGTTTACGGGATCCTTCCGGGTTCCTGTCGGGGTCATTTTGGGCCTTTTGCGGGATCATTTGGGTTCTCTTCCGGCATCATTTCTGGATGGTTTACGGGATCCGTCCGGGATCCTGTCGGGGTCATTTTGAGACTTTTGCGGGTTCATTTGGGGTCTCTTCCGGCATCATTTCTGTATGGTTTTCGGGATCCGTCCGGGATCCTGTCGGGATCATTTTGGGACTTTTGCGGGATCATTTCGGGTCTCTTCCGGCATCATTTCTGAATGGTTTACGGGATCCTTCCGGGATCCTGTCGGGGTCATTTTGGGACTTTTGCGGGATCATTTGGGGTATCTTCGGGCATCATTTCTGGATGGTTTACAGGATCCGTCCGGGATACTGTCGGGGTCATTTTGGGCCTTTTGCGGGATCATTTGGGTTCTCTTCCGGCATCATTTCTGGATGGTTTACGGGATCCGTCTGGGATCCTGTCGGGGTCATTTTGGGACTTTTGCGGGATCATTTGGGGTCTCTTCCGGCATCATTTCTGGATGGTTTACGG
Source organism: Eurosta solidaginis (assembly GCF_040869045.1). NCBI lineage: Eukaryota > Metazoa > Arthropoda > Insecta > Diptera > Tephritidae > Eurosta > Eurosta solidaginis. The sequence continues at coordinate 333,976,586 of NC_090319.1, read as the reverse complement.
GATCCGTCCGGGATCCTGTCGGGGTCATTTTGAGACTTTTGCGGGATCATTTGGGTTCTCTTTCGGCATCATTTCTGGATGGTTTACGGGATCCGTCCGGGATCCTGTCGGGGTCATTTTGGGACTTTTGCGGGATCATTTGGGGTCTCTTCCGGCATCATTTCTGAATGGTTTTCGGGATCCGTCCGGGATCCTGTCGGGGTCATTTTGGGCCTTTTGCGGGATCATTTGGGTTCTCTTTCGGCATCATTTCTGGATGGTTTACGGGATCCGTCCGGGATCCTGTCGGGGTCATTTTGGGACTTTTGCGGGATCATTTGGGGTCTCTTCCGGCATCATTTCTGAATGGTTTTCGGGATCCGTCCGGGATCCTGTCGGGGTCATTTTGGGCCTTTTGCTGGATCATTTGGGTTCTCTTTCGGCATCATTTCTGGATGGTTTACGGGATCCGTCCGGGATCCTGTCGGGATCATTTTGGGACTTTTGCGGGATCATTTGGGGTCTCTTCCGGCATCATTTCTGGACGGTTTACGGGATCCTTCCGGGATCCTGTCGGGGTCATTTTGGGCCTTTTGCGGGATCATTTGGGTTCTCTTCCGGCATCATTTCTGGATGGTTTACGGGATCCGTCTGGGATCCTGTCGGGGTCATTTTGGGACTTTTGCGGGATCATTTGGGGTCTCTTCCGGCATCATTTCTGGATGGTTTACGGGATCCGTCCGGGATCCTGTCGGGGTCATTTTGAGACTTTTGCGGGATCATTTGGGGTCTCTTCCGGCATCATTTCTGTATGGTTTTCGGGATCCGTCCGGGATCCTGTCGGGGTCATTTTGGGCCTTTTGCGGGATCATTTGGGTTCTCTTCCGGCATAATTTCTGGATGATCGGGGATCCGTCCGGGATCCCATCGGGGGAATTTCGGGAATTTTTCAGGATCATTTGGGGTCCCTTCCGGCATCATTTCTGGATCGTTTTCGGGATCCGTCCGAGATCCCGTCGGGTTTATTTTTTTACTTTTTCGGGAAAATGTCAGGGAATTTCGAGACTGTTCTTGGATCATTTGGGGATCCTTCAGGGATAATTTCTGGATGGTTTTCGGGATGCCGTCGGGGTAATTTCGGGACTTTCACGACTATTTCGGGGTCAGTTGCCCTTAAAGATCATTTCTGGGTGGTTTTCGGGATCCGTCCTGGATCCCGTCAGGGTTATTTCGCGCCTTTTCGGGACTATTTCGGGATCATTTTGGGACCCTTCCGGGATAATTTCTCTATGATTTTCGGGATCTGTTCGGGATCCCTTCGTAGTTTTTTCGCGACTTTATCTGGGATAAATTGCGGACCCTTTAGAGATCAATTCTGGATGGTTTTCGGTATCGGTCTGGGATCCCCTCAAGGTCATATCGGGACTTTTTCGGGACTATTTCGGAATCATTTTGGGACCCCTCCGGCATAATTTCTGGGTGATTTTCGGGATCTGTCCGGGATCCCGACGGAGTTTTTTCGGGACTTTTTCCGGACTATTTCTGGATTATTTGCGGACGTTTCAGAGCTCAGTTCTGGATGATTTTCGGGATCTGTCCGGGATCCCGTCGGAGTCATTTCGGGGTAATTTTGGGACCCTTCCAGGATAATTTCTTCATGATTTTCGGGATGGGTCTGAGTTTTTCGTGACTTTCGGGACTATTTCGGGATCATTTGCGGAACCTTCAGAGATCAATTCTGGATGGTTTGTGGACTTTTCCGGGATCATTTGGGGATCCCTCCTGAGTCATTTCTGGATGGTTTTCGGGATCCCGTCAGGGTCATTTCGGGCCTTTTTCGTGACTACTATTTCGGAATCATTTTGGGACTCCTCCGGGATAATTTCTGGGCGATTTTCGGGATTTGTCCGGGATCCCGTCAGAGTTTTTTCGGGGCTTTTTCGGACTATATCGGGATCATTTGCGGACCGTTCAGGAATCAAATCTGGATGGTTTTCGGGATCCGTCCGGGATCCCGTCAGGGTCATTTCGGGACTTTTCGTGACTACTTCGGGATTATTTTGGGACCCTTCCGGCATCATTTCTGGATAGTTTTCGAGATTTGTCCAGGATCCCGTCGACATCATTTCGTGACTATTTGGTGTCATTTAGGGACACTTCCGGGATCATTTTAGGTCTCTTCGAAACCGGTAATTCAGCACACATGGCCGTGGATTTACGGCAAATTATTCGTAATTAAAATTCGGTATGTTTTATCTTTAATATATCACAGCTTTTTCGTTCTATTTTTAAATGAATCCTGTAACGAACTATTACAACTATAATTCAAATTTTTGTAATATTTTAACCAACTAAATACCCGAAAAAGCAACACTGCTTTTATTTAAAAACTTCTTTTTGGTTTTTGCTAATTGTAGTTTCACTCCTTTGTTCTATGAGTAGTAATTCTTTCACCCCTGTCATATCAATTAATTTAACTTAGAAACAAAATGTATTTTTTTTAATTCGAAAAAAGTGTATTGTACTATTCATGTAAGCGTGCCCATCAGCTCAGTTAGTTCTTTTTTTTTACTGTATTAAAAAATAAAATACATTGACAGAAAAAATTTTTAAACAGACAACTTGATAAACAGGCTAACGTGAATAGCACATATATTTTATTTTCTCCTTGCGGACGAGGCCGCGGGTAAAGGCTAGTATATATTATAAATGGCAAAGTTTGGATGTTTGGATGTTTGGATGTTTAGATGTTTGGATGTTTGGATGTTTGGATGTTTGGATGTTTGGATGTTTGGATGTTTGTCCAGACGTTTGTCTTTGTGACTCAATCACGCAAGAACGGCTGGACGGATTTGTATGAAATTTGGCATGCATATAGCCAATAGTCTAGAAGGATCTACTAGCTATATATTTTTCAAAAGGGGCGTGGTCTCCGCCCCCTAGGAACAGTTATAATTTAATTATTATATTTTTTTGTCTTTGCGACTGAATCACGCCAAGAACGGCTTCACGGATTTTGATGAAATTTGGGACAGAGATAATAGGCTACTGGTGAAATTTTTTCGAACATGGAAAGGGGGAAGGGGGTCCCACGACCCCTTCGAATAATTACTTTTTAACAATTTTTACACATTATAACTTTACGTATACTGACCTTCACCAATATTACAAACTCAATGGGTGAAATAAGTCGAGGGCTTACAAAGTGAGCAGTGATACACCCCCCCCCCCCCCCTTTCCCCTCTCGTGCAAAATCTATAAATTGTTATAACTCAATGTAAATTTTGTCCTAAAATCAATAATTTTTGGTATCTGGCTCATACAGATCGAGATCTAAACAATTTTGGAAAAACGATCAGTGGTACTCTCCTCCTCCCGCCATCCGCCCTCCTTCAATTGCTTTTATTAGCACGCTTTATTAGCTTTACCTGTATGTTTCTTTGTAACTCTTCATTCGCTCCAACGCGCCTGTTGGCCTTATTAACATGGTTTTATAATTATCTTCACCCTATTTGTAATCCCGTTTGGGTCATCTCGAGACCCTTCAGGGATCATTCTGGATGGTTTTCGGGATCCGTCCGCGATCCCGCCGGGGTCATTTCTGGAGTTTTTCGGGACTATTCCGGATTATTTTGGGACCCTTCCGGGATCATTTGTGTATAGTTTTCGGGATCATTTGGGGACCCTTCCGGCATCATTTCTGGACGGTTTTCGGGATCCGTCCGGGATCCCGTCGGGGTCATTTCGGAACTTTTTCTCGACTAAGACGGGATCATTTGGGGAGCCTTTCGGCATCATTTCTGGATGGTTTTCGGGATCCGTCCGGGTCCCGTCGGGGTCGTTTCTGGACTTTTTCTCGACTGATACGGGATCATTTGAGGACCCTTTCGGCATCATTTCTGGATGGTTTTCGGGTTCCGTCCGTATCCCGTTAGGGTCATTTCGGGGCCCTTTCTCGACTAATACGGGATCATTTGGGGACCCTTTCGGCATCATTTCTGGATGGTTTTCGGGATCCGTCCGGGATCCCGTCTTGGTCATTTCGGGACTTTTTCTCGACTTATACGGGATCATTTGGGGACCTTTTCGGCATCATTTCTGTGTGGTTTTCGGGATCCGTTCGGGATCCCTTCAGGGTCATTTTGGGACTTTTTCTCGACTAATACGGGTTCCTTTGAGGTACCTTGCGGCATCATTTCTAGATGGTTTTCGGGATCCATCAGGGATCCCGTCGGGGTCATTTCTGGACTTTTTCTCGACTAATACGGGATCATTTGGGGTAGCTTCCGGCATCAATGCTAGATGGTTTTAGGGATCCGTCCGGGATCCCGTCTAGGTCATTTCGGGACTTTTTCTCGACTTATACGGGATCATTTGGGGACCCTTTCGGCATCATTTCTCGATGGTTTTCGGGATCCGTCCGGAACCCGTCGGGGTCATTTCGGGACTTTTTCTCGACTAATACGGGATCATTTGGGGACGCTTTCGGCATCATTTCTGGATGGTTTTCGGGATCCGTCCGGGATCCCGTCGGGGTAATTTCGGGACTATTTCGGGATCATTTGGGGTACCTTCCGGCATCATTTCTAGATGGTTTTCGGGATCCGTCCGGGATCCCGTCGGGGTCATTTCGGGACTTTTTCTCGACTAATACGGGATCATTTGGGGACGCTTTCGGCATCATTTCTGGATGGTTTTCGGGATCCGTCCGGGATCCCGTCTTGGTCATTTCGGGACTTTTTCTCGACTTATACGGGATCATTTGGGGACCTTTTCGGCATCATTTCTGTATGGTTTTCGGGATCCGTTCGGGATCCCTTCAGGGTAATTTTGGGACTTTTTCTCAACTAATACGGGTTCATTTGAGGTACCTTCCGGCATCATTGCTAGATGGTTTTCGGGATCCGTCCAGGATCCAATCAGAGTCATTTCGGGACTATTTTGGGATCATTTGGGTTACCTTCCGGCACCATTTCTATATGATTTTGAGGATCCGTCCGGGATCCCGTCGGGTTTATTTCGGGACTTTTTCTCGACTAATACGGGATCATTTGGCGACCCTTTCGGCATCATATCTGGATGCTTTTCGGGATCCGTCCGGGAACCCGTTGGGGTCATTTCGGGACTTTTTCTCGACTAATACGGGATCATTTGGGGACGCTTTCGGCATCATTTCTGGATGGTTTTCGGGATCCGTCCGGGATCCCGTCTTGGTCATTTCGGGACTTTTTCTCGACTTATACGGGATCATTTGGGGACCCTTTCGGCATCATATCTGGATGCTTTTCGGGATCCGTCCGGGAACCAGTCGGGTTCATTTCGGGACTTTTTCTCGACTAATACGGGATCATTTGGGGACGCTTTCGGCATCATTTCTGTATGGTTTTCGGGATCCGTCCGGGATCCCGTCGGGGTCATTTCGGGACTATTTCGGGATCATTTGGGGTACCTTCCGGCATCATTTCTAGATGGTTTTCGGGATCCGTCCGGGATCCCGTCAGGTTCATTACGGAACTATTTCGGGATCCTTTGGGGTACCTTCCGGCATCATTTCTATATGGTTTTGAGGATCCGTCCGGGATTCCGTCGGGGTCATTTCGGGAATTTTTCTCGACGAATACGGGATCATTTGGGACGCTTTCGGCATCATTTCTGGATGGTTTTCGGGATCCGTTCGGGATCCCTTCAGGGTAATTTTGGGACTTTTTCTCGACTAATACGGGTTCATTTGAGGTACCTTCCGGCATCATTGCTAGATGGTTTTCAGGATCCGTCCAGGATCCAATCAGGGTCATTTCGGGACTATTTCGGGATCATTTGGGGTACCTCCGGCATCATTTCTAGATGGTTTTCGGGATCCGTCCGGGATCCCGTCGGGGTCATTTCGGTACTATTTCGGGATCATTTGAGGTACCTTCCGGCACCATTTCTAGATGGTTTTAGGGATCCGTCCGGGATCCCGTCAGGGTCATTTCGGGAATATTTCGGGATACCTTCCGGCATCATTTCTGGATAGTTTTCGGGATCCATCCGGGATCCCGACGGGGTCAATTCAGGACTTTTTCTTGACTAATACGGGATGATTTGGGGACCTTTTCGGCATTATTTCTGGATGCTTTTCGGGTTCCGTCAGGAATCCCGTCGGGTTCATTTCGGGACTTTTTCGGGACTAATACGGGGTAATTAGGGGAGCCTTTCGGCATCATTTCTGTATGGTTTTCGGGATCCGTACGGGATCCTGCCAGGGTCATTTCGGGACTATTTCGGGATCATTTGGGATACCTTCCGGCATCATTTCTATATGATTTTGAGGATCCGTCCGGCATCCCGTCGTGGTTATTTCGGGACTTTTTATCGACTGGTATCGGATCATTAGGGGACCCTTTCGGCATAATTTCTGGATGGTTTTCGGGATCCGTCCGGGATCCCTTCCGGGTCATTTCGGAACTTTTTTGGGACTATTTGGGGATCATTTGGGGTATTTTCCGGCATCATTTCTGTATGGTATTCGGGATCATTTGGGGTCCCTTCCGGCATAATTTCTGGATGGTTTTCGGTCATTTCGGGACTATTAGGGGATCTTTTGAGGAAATTCCGGCATCATTTCTGGATAGTTTTTGGGATCCGTGAGGGATCCCGTCGGGGTAATTTCTGGACTTTTCAGATATTGTTTCGGGATTATTTTGGGTTTCCAAGATCATTTCTGGATGGATTTCGAGATCTGTCCGGGATCCCGTCAGGGTCATTTAGGAGTCCGTTCGAGATCCCGTCAGGGTCATTTCGGGACTATTAGGGGATCATTTGAGGACCTTTCCGGCATCATTTCTGGATAGTTTTCGGAATCCGTCTGGGATCCCGTCGGGGTCATTTCAGGACTTTTTCGGGACTAATACGGGATCATTTTGGGACCCTTCCGGAATCATTTCTGTATGGTTTTCGCGATCCGTCGTGGATCCCCTAAGGACCCTTCCTGGATATTTTCTGGATGGTTTTTGAGAACCGTCCGGGAGCCCGTCAGGGTCATTTCGGAACTTTTTCGGGACTATTTCGGGATCATTTTGGTACCCTTCAGGCATCATTTCTTTGTGGTTCTCTGTATAAGTCTAGAATCGTGTCGTTGTCATTTCGGGTTTTTTGGAACTATTCCGGGAACTTTTGGAGACCCTTCCGTGGCATTTCTAAATGGTTTTCTTGATCTGTCCGCGATAGCGTCGGGGTCATTTCGTGGATTTTTCTGGATAATTTCGGGATCATTTGGGGATCCTGTCAGGTTATCAGCTCATTTAGTTCTTTTTTTACTCAATTACGAAAATAAAATGTATTGGACAGAAACATCTTTTTAAACAGATAACTTGATAATATATTTAAATTTCTCCTTGCGGACGGGGCCGCGGGTAAAGGCTAGTACCAAATAACGCTATTTACTTGCGTAGAGTACCATGGCGTATGAGTGACATTCGTTCATTCGCCCTCCAAATCGTTGATGCGTGCTACTCATAAAAAGTTTCATTTATCCCTGTTGTGGGTGTATGTGTGTATGCAAGCGATTGAGTGACGTTATTTATGGCTATAATTTTTTAGGATATTTTCATTTATTTCTTTAACGTTTTTCCAGCTTTTTTAACGCAGCTACACAGTTCTAACTGCTAGATGTTCTGCATTAAAGTTATGCAGATTTTTTTCTTTGTTTACTGCGTTCTATGTTGAAGCGCATTTATGCGTCTGCGGAATGAGCTATGCTATTCTGGAATGCAGTGACATTTATCAAATGTGCAGAAAGAGTTTTTTCATACAAATTTGAAAATAATGTTTGTAGATAACTACACATTTACCAAACATACTTGCTTGTTGTTGTTGTATCAGTTCTTTGCCCCATTCAATAGATGCAGTCACTCACAAATTGTTGTTGTTGTTGTTGTAGCAATGCTCGCCCCACCTAATAGCCGCGACCGATCACAAATTGTCATCAATATCCTCTAACGGGAGTCCAAGGAAACTTGCCGTTTCAACAGGGGTGGACCATAAGGAAAGGGGTGTTAGAGGCGTTGGTTCCACATTACAATTAAAGAGATGGTTGGTGTCATGTGGGGACACATTGCAAGCAGGGCATACATTTTGTATGTCGGGGTTGATTCTGGATAGGTAAGAGTTTAACCTGTTACAGTATCCAGAACGAAGTTATCAAGAGTGACACGCGTTTCCCTGGGGAGTATGCGTTCCTCTTCTGCGAGTTCTGGATATTTTTCTTCAAGTACTGGATTCACCGGGCAATTCCCGACATAAAGGTCCGACGCCTGTCTATGGAGTTCACCAAGGACCTGCTTGTGTTTTTCCGCTTCATACGGCTGGGTTCTCAGGTGCCGTATTTCCTCAAAATGCTTACGGAGATGACTCCTTAGGCCCCTAGGCGGTGCTGGTTAGTCAATCAGATGTATGTTGGGATGCCCAGGTTTCTGGGTATTCAACACGAACTGTTTGGTCAGCATCTCATTTCTCTCCCTGATGGGGAGTATTCTCGCCTCATTATGCAGATGATGTTCTGGGGACATAAGAAGACAGCCCGTGGCGATTCTGAGAGCAGTATTTTGGCAGGCCTGTAGTTTCTTCCAGTGGGTGGTTTTTAGGCTTGGCGACCATATGGGTGACGCGTAGCACGTAATCGGCTGGCTAATTGCTTTGTATGTGGTCAAGAGCGTTTCTTTATCTTTTCCCCAGATACTGCCAGCAAGGGATTTGAGGATTTTTTACGGCTCTGAATTCTAGGAACAATTGCGGTTGCGTGCGCACCAAAATGTAGATCCTGATCAAACGTCACACCCAAGATTTTGGGGTGTAGGACAGTCGGTAGCGTAGTGCCATCGACGTGGATGTTCAATATGGTCAACATTTGGGGCGTCCACGTTGTAAATAAGGTCGCGGAAGATTTAGTCGGTGACAATGCCAGGTTTCGCGAGGCGAAAAAACTGGAGAGATCAGGGAGATAGCCGTTTATTTTATTGCATAGCTCATCGATCTTTGGGCCTGGGCCTCACAAATTGTTATGAATATCTTCAAACGGGGGTCCGAAGAAACTTGCTGTTCCAACAGGGTTGAGCTAAAGTGATGAGGGTGTTAAGGGTATAGGTTCCATATTGCAATTTAAAAGATGGTTGGTGTCTTTTGAGAACATGTTATAAGCAGGACATATCATGATTGATTCTGGATAAGTAGGAGTTTATTACAGTACCCAGATCGATGTTGAGCTATAGTGATGCGCGGCTCTATTGGGAGGTTGCTTTCCTCAACTGCGAGTTCACGGTGTTTATTTTTTTAAGAACGCAATTCTTCGCTTTTTTTGTCCCTGGAAGGCGGGGCCATTTGAATCAGATGTCTGTTACGATGCCCAGGTTTCTGGATATTCAGCATTTCATTTATCTCCAAAATGGATAGTATTCAAGAAAACATCCCGTGGCAGTTCTGATGCTGGTGTTTTCACAGGCCTGCAGTTTCTTTAAGTGCGTTTCTTACAAGGTCGGCGACCACATTGTGTACGCTTAGCATACAAGCGACTGACAAACTGCTTTATAGGTGGCTATGGGTGCTTTTTTATATTTGCCCCAACTTCTGAAGGGAAGAGACTTGAGGATTTTGTTGCGGTTCTTGACTTTGGATACAATTTCTACTGCATGCCCGTAATGTAGATTCTGAACAAACGTCACACCCAGTCCTTTTGGATGTACCATAGTTAGTAGTGTAGCGTCATAGACGCTGACGTCTAATATGGTCTACATTTGCTTTGTTCTCATTGTAAACAAGGTCACCAAAGATGTGATCGGTGACAGCGCCAGGTTTGGCGAGGTGGAAAAACGTTTTCCCAAACAGCAGACCGCAAGGTTTTTATTATTTCTAATCGATTTAGTGCATTAAATAATTCAAGCTAATAATTGTCTGACATCCAGCTCGTACTTGAAAAAAAAAACACCATATCTTAGGCGGGTGTATATAATGTAGACTCTATATAAAATGCTTTTACTATGAAAGGCATCTTATAAGTTGAGTAATGGCATAGCTGAACTCTAAAAAGCCGACTATGCGGCTGAGTTATTGGGAGGCTTCTATGCCGTTTAGCCTGTGGAGTGTGGTTTCGGCGGTGGAGTTTCAGTAACTAAGACTCGTGTCTTGCAGATGCCGTTCGGAGTCGGCACAAAATATATTGATCCCATCCCGCAAATTTGTAGGGAGATTTAAAAGGAGTACGACGCAAATTGGAAGAGAAGAATGGCCTAAATATCCTCAGCGTAAAAAAAAAACATTGATACTCGAGCCCAGGATGTGGTAGGCGTAGAACAATACCATAACATCATGATGGCTGCCTACCTTAGCTTAAGTTAAATATTGTTTAAAATACCAAACAATGCTAAGTTATGTTTTATCCTGTTTGAAGTGGGCACATTTTTCCCCTTAAAGTAGACTCCTTTTATTTTATTTGGCTTTTACTTTTACTGATGTAATCCTTTCTATATTTCATTCAGTTTGCACATTAATACGCAGCTATAAACGTCGCCAAAGCAATGTTTTGTTGTTAAAAACCCAGCAGAAAATTTGATTATTTTAGAGCATAGGTAAAACTATAGCATATGAATGAAGTCTTTGATCCAGCTTCCAATATTTGTTTCACACTAACGACTATATACGCCAACTGCCGTGATACAATTAGTGTAGACCAGTGCATGACTTTTCAATTTATTCGCAATCAGTTCCAGTGCTTGGAGTTATAAAAGTAACTTCCCATGTATGTCAGTTTTCAATCGGTATCACTTCGGAGAAATGAATGTGTACAGGGAGTATTGGGAACCTTTTCTTATTAGTGTCTTTTTAACTAACGCTTATGTTACAACTATCGAACGAGATACAATATATCGAAGCTGTTAAGAATAATACTTATATTTAGTCTTTCTGTTGAGCCAACATGCTCATATTTTTCTGTTGTTCATATGTATGTGTGTCTATGTATGTCTTTCTGTTATACGTATTATGTGCATTCGCATTTATCGTAGGTAATTTCATTCATTTATGACTATCTTATTTATATTTCTGATATTCGTAATAAAATAATACAAATAATGCAGCTCAATTAAAAAGTAAATATCTTTTAAATGGCTTTTTCTCTGAGGTCATATTGGCCATTCAGGGAGCCTTCACAGGAACAAATTGAATATTTTCATTCATGCATTTTTACAGCTCACAGTTTTTAATCAATTTTAAAATTTTAGGAACCTAATATTTCCTAATAAATAGTACTAGATCGGTACGTCTCAAAACGTCCGCTCCATCAGTGAACTTATTGTTGGTAGATACCTTCGGCTTGTGAAGACTGATTACGTTGTGAGTTTGACTGGACCTCTGTCGACCTGCATAAATAATTGGTAGATGCCTAGCTTACTCATCATTAGTGGTAATATCGCATCCTGCGGCGTGGGACCTGACTTCGATGTGAACATTATATAGCTTAACAATTGTTAAAGCTGAGTGTAGTTCAATGCTCGTTTCGAGACATTGTTGAAAGCCGGCAATGTACAGGAAAACACCTATAGCATATTGTTGGGATTCCAGGGCGATATCTGTATTAGTAACCACCCCATGCAATTCAGCATCGACTCACTTGCCTTTTGTGTGAACATGTTGCGCTTGAGGGAATAATGCTTCATTCATATTTGATATTATATATAGATTTGGTCGGTGTAAATGATAGGATGCTGTGGTCTTCCATACCGAATGTCAACGTCAAAAAGAGACCAACGCTTCGAAAAAAAATAATTAAAATTGCAAACAAAAATCTCGTTTTGGGAAGATTATATTTTTAGGATACGGTAACGCTATTTCAAAATGGAATGCCAAAACACAGTTTATGTCAAATCGCGGTAATGGCGGAGAAGCAGAGAAGGTGATAATATAAATAATAATAATTTGCATCATGGAACAAACGAGCGCATTAATTTGTAGTCTTCATAGAAAATCAAAATTATTTTATTTAAGTTTTGTTCCACGAATTCTTATCAAAATCGTCTGTTACCATCTAAGTAATCTGATTAGTGTCATGAAATGAGCATGCACTTGCAAATATCTACAAAAAGTTTTCAGAGACTTTACGCATATTGATTTGCAAAACAATTTGACATACATATATGTATGCGTATGTTTTCATTATCTTATACCTATTTCTAGCACTGCAAATTTATATCTGTACTTTGCATGTTTGTATGTACATATGTATAGTATGGTGAGTCAAAAAATTCAGGGATTTTCTTGCGTCGAACACAGAAATATTTGTCTATAGCCACTTCTAGAAATACTCACCAACGTTGGCTCTAACTATTCATGGGATGGATATGTTGATTTCAGTTTTTGATTTGCAAGGCTTGCTTGGAAATTATTGTATCTTATCACTTTACAATATTTACGATATAGATGAATCGCTTTTTTTCAATACCCTACAGAGAAGTTTATAGATGTCTAACAGGGAAAGCATTCCTAGATATGTTGGGCCAACGTTAAACTAAGTGCCATGTATCACATTGAGCTCTGAACATAATATATCAGGATATGAATGAAGACCATATTTTAAAGACCTTGCATAAATCAGCTTGAGTATCACACTAATAGGATAGAGAAGGTTAAAATATTTAGAAACCTTAGAACGACGGACTGTTACAGATTCCAGAAATATGTAGCTGGAAAACCGGGATCACCTAAAGAAGTTACCACCGTAAAAGAGGTGAAGAAGTGCTGATAACTGCGTACAAGAGAGCTTGCGCCCTCAGACTCAAGGAAGAGAAAAGCCACAATTGTGGAGTAAGAAGTTGAGTTTTCTTAGAGAGCTAGTAAAGGACTTTCTTACGCATGGCATTTATAGATTGGCCTAGAATAATATTTGAGTATAATATCAAACTAGACCACATGCCGAAATCTTGGAGAGCGGCTCAAGTCGTCTTTATACCGAAAGCGGGAAGAATCAGTCAATTGGACCCGACTCCTTTTAGTTTGACATCTGTTTTTCACAAAATCCTTGAAAGATTATAAAATAAATACTAGTATGTGAAATTTAATAAGAACGAAGCGTTATCCTCTTCAACAAAACATCCTTACAACGAAGGCAAGTCAGTTGATACTGCATTGCATATAGTGATCATCAATAAAGAGAAAGTCCTGAATCACCAGGAATATGCCCTAGGTATTTTTTTTTTTTTTGATATTTCCTGGTCTTGAAACAATGTCTCCAGCCGAGGAATAAACGACAGCCTCAACTCAATTGAAGTTCATACGGACTTGATACATTAGTTCGTCTTCATGTTAAGCTGCAGGATGATCACATCGCAATGACATATATGAGTTGTCATAAAACCTGTAAACAGAGGAAAGCCGTAGGATGGGATGTCATCAACCAATTGCCAAAATGGTGTGACAGAAGACAATTACATCATACAATGATAACGTTTCAGTAATTATAATCGGCAGATGTCTATCAGCTCTCTGATGGACATACCTGCGCATTTGGAGTTATGCAAACCGCAAACTCGGAAAAACCGATTAAGTATTATTTACTAGATTAAACTTACGTTTGGGAGGGTAATTCTACAAGAAAAGTACAAAAAAATACCTGATTATACTAGATAGTAAGTTATTTAGGAAACTTCATGTGGAAAAGAGAGCGAAGAAAGCCTCAGTGGCACTGTAAGAGGATGATGAGATTAGGCGGCAATAATCTCACAAAGTACTTTATCAAGAAGTATCCTGAGCCGAGCCCTACATATATTTGGAGTTCCTGGTCATGAAGGGATAGAAGGTAACGAAAAGTTTGATGAGTTGTGAAAGGATGGTACAGCATTCAATGAATCGTCGCTATATATCCATTTGGTCGTCAAACAACTTCTGTTTAAACTACAGATACATTCAATCTAAGTAAGGTCGTAATTTACCGGCTAATTTAACGCAACCTAACCTAGCCCTATAAAATAGCCTTGGCTATTTCATGCAAAATTTTAATTGGAATATATTCTGTATTCTATTAAAAATAAAAATATAAGTATGGTTGAAGAAACTTTTATAATCCGAGTATTTTTTTACGAACCGTTAACTTTTTCGAATCTGGGCCCCTTTTAAGAAAGAGACAACACTTTGAACAACCCGGTACGTTTGCAGAACTGGGAAATTTTCGGCTTCGGGTAACTTTACAGAGCCATTTACTTTTGGGATCCCTGCAGTTTTTTATAACCGGGCAAAGCAGGGCTTTTTTCGGATACAATTATAGAACCGAGTACACTCTTGGATACGTAACTTTCCATAACCGGTTATCTATATGGAATTGGGACACTTTTTATTACAGGGAACTTTTTGAAAACCCGTTCCATTACGGAACCGGGTACATTTTGGAACCGCGTTCTGTTGGAAATTCCGTTATAACGCCTATAAATTGGTGGTATTAATCCACTTATAGTCCAAAGAAAAGTTACATACATACTGACAAATAAATATACGTACAAGCAAAGCATGTGCAAAAACCTAGCATTTTTTGGTCCACCCTAATATATATGTTAAATATTTGCTTTGAGTTGAGTGTAAAATTTTCTTATTTGATTAGCACTTTTAATTAAGCACCTAATTCTAATATTCATTTACAGAATGCACACGCGACATGAATGTTTGTAGATATTTGTGTATGTTTGTATGTATGTATATGCTTTTACGTATATATTTAGTTTGTGATTGTTGCAAAGTTGTTGCATCAACATCTTCAATGTTGTCATTTCGTATCGGTACAACGCCTGCAGATAAATTTCATGCAACTAAATAAAAGTAAAAAAGAAAAAGAATTGAGATAAACTCTCGTGTGTTGAACTGCAAAACTGACAAAGTAGAATTGAAAACTAAAATAAGTTTGACGCGCTTAAATTTAAATTTGTGTTGCGCTTTAGCTGTCATATTTATCTAAATACATATATTTATGTATATCTTTTCAAAATATAATAAATGCAATGTTGAAACTTTTTGCATGTCTGTTAAATGCATGTGAAAATCGCAAGTTTAACTACATATATATGAATATATTAAAATACGGTATCTGAATATTTAACTGTTTATGCTCTCAGATGCTGCAGTAATCATCGAACTATTACATATATTCATATCTACTTTCGAGGTTCGAAACTCGGTATGATCAGACTTTGCATCTGTATTACGCTCATGTTGTTGTAGTTTTTCTTAGAGAATAATTTCAAGCACTACTACTAGCTGACGAATGTGATATCGCATGTAACTTCCAGATAGCATTCAATGAAGATACAAGACTCAGTCGCAGGTTCATGTGGGACATAGAATGAATTTAAAGTAGCAGGTGATTTGCATTTCGTTGTATTGTGGCGAATTGTAGCAGTTTTGAAATGACACTATACCGATAGTAATAAATGCTGGACAAAAGCAATAGCAAGGTAAGCAGATAAAACAGAAAACAGCCACACATACATGTATACAGCAGTAAAGAGTACGTATCGGCACAAATTTCAGCATAAGTATCGCCGCAGATCCCTGCACATTTGGAAGCGCTTATGAAAGAGAAACTAACGCAGTACCAGGATAGTTTCAGGGGTTAACAAGATAAATGAAGGCCGAGATTGATGGTTTGATAGATCGGATTCAGGAGATACAATCGAACCGTTCAACCACTTAAACATCTTCTCCCAACGATTGATGTTGTTGTTGCTGTAGGGATGAGGACACTTTCCGAAGGTTTTGCAGAAAGTTATCGACGTTGAAGGTTCTTTGCCGCTCCGGTAAGAAGCACCATTAAGGAACTATTCCGACAATCCAGGGAACGTTTTAATATGACACATTGAACTCTCTAGGCCACATCGAACTTTTTAGACCATCCTGCCCTCCACCCTTTAGTTCCATGAGGCGCTTGGTATCGCCAAAGCATCTCTTGGTAAATATATGTATGATACATGCAATTCGCAATTGGATTCACCTCGCGTAGGAGAGGTTCGCAATTGGGTTGCGAAAGCTATGAGTTGCGCTTATTAATCCCTTGAATACCGGAACTTTGGATGGTTTTGTTCTTTCACAATAATTTAAATTTCAATTAAACTAGACGTCAGCAGCGAATTACTGGAAGGTTGAAGATTAAACTACTGCATTGTTCGTGGCATTGAAAGCACCCGCTGCTGAAACCTTACAGACCATTTCAGAGTTAGAACTGAAAACCTACGATATTGTTGTGGGCTCTCTAGAGAGGCGATACAAAAACGCAATGGTAGGCAGATTTACCGAACGGAAATGCTCAACCGCTTCCAGAAGGCTTGTGAAACATTACAAGAGTTCGCGAAGGATATTGAAATATTGGCTTATTGGTAAAATGAGTACGCACCTGTGTAATACATTTAGAGGGTTAAAATTCAAACCTACACAGATGCAACTAGCGATGTCTAACCAAAGCGAACTGTGTACGCAAACCCAAACACAAATTCGCTGAAACGGTATCATGTGTATTGAATCAGAATATAGCCTAGCTCTTGTGTAAGCCAGCATTTAAATCGCACCGTGTGGGATTAGCAATGCCAGACTGGATGGTAACAATATAGGAAGTACTCAAGGGATCGCAACGGTGTAGTCAGGTCAAATTACACGACACTGTGGCATCGACCCTAGTGGTTTCAACAACAGGAGTTGTTTAAGTACAAAGTTGAATGGGATGAGCTAGATCGGACCAGATGAAAACGGTCAGAATATGCTTCAGTATTATATCTATATAACAAATCAGAAAGAAATTTAACAGTCTTACTGTCCGAGGATATAAGGATCGGCGGTATATGTAGGCACATCTCATTCATTCACATCTCAGTCATGGCGAGTATACTTAAATCCAGGGAAACGTGATATGTGAAGTCTTAATTCGGAAGGTCACGGTTCTACATGAATTCGTTGTAGCAGAGGTTGTTGATCAGGTCATATTTTGTGGGTGAACTTGCTAGTTGACCATAGGAACAAGATTGGTATGCAGAGAAGGGTTATGCGATATAAGAACAAGGATGTGGTATTCAAATTTGGCTATGATAAGAGGTTCAGCTGTCGAGAAGAGTCAAATGATAACTGGTGTAGGTGACTCGAATGATACCACCAATATCGGAGGCAGAGGGCTGTGGAAAAATTGATGAACATTATGAGAGAAATCAAACCCGAATGGGCCTGCAGGGAAAACACTGGCAATAAAAAAAAATAGAGGGATCCGAAAAAAAGAAATAACATTTGTAAGCATCACACCGAAATTGATGCAAGGCCGATCAGAAAAGCTATTCGAAGTGTTCCATTGTGTTCCATTCATACGTAGTTAAATGAAGACTAACGAAATCGAAACAGTTAGGGTCATTTAGAGAGGCTATCAGAGCTTGGATCGAGAGATTTGTCTGTTTAGGTCCAAATAGCAGTCAAACTGCTTTTTCTTCCAAATGTGTTCATCTAACATAATACTGGATAAATCCCCATACGAAATACAAAAGTTGCAACCGAAAGTTTTAGAAAAATTTATATATTTTTTTTTGTATTTTATTTGTATTTATTTTGTTTTTTATGCCTGGAGATTCTATTGAAATTATTCCTTTTCGTTGTGGCTTGGTTTTTTGGTATATGATTTTTAGAAATTATATTCGTAGATATGCAGCAAGTTTTTTACAGATTGTCGTTTTTTGGTAAAATGGTAAGCATTTTGTAAGGAGTACCAACTCGGTCCCCTCACTAGGGTAGGCACCTTGTCGTTGGTGTGAGGGCTTAGCCGAACTCCATAGCGCCCGACTATGAGGCGGAGCTGTTTAGGACTGACATCTACGCCGTTTCGCCTCATAGGAAGGCGGCGGGATGTCGGTGACCAAGAACTGCCAACCCCCTAATCCAGGGTGTTATGCGGACCGTGCCTATTGGACGATTTGCAGCCAGGGGATAAATTCGGCTGTATTCGAACGGAGCCTTCCCGATACCGGGCCATCTCGGGAAGTATTTATGGCCTTACCGCAGTAAGGGGCGCTGCTGTGGCGGACGGTTCTTTCCCCGTATATAATACTGGACCGCTGAGCCCGCCTTTTCGGGCAGGTGGTCGTACGACCAAGATGAACAACTCATTACCTGAATGTAATAAGGAGGATGTAAAGAGGAGGACTGAGTCGCAATCCAAGGACGACAAATACGAATTAAGCGATGCGTCGGACTCGGGGAGCGAGAGTAGTGCTGATTCAATGAACTCCGTGTTGGAGAAGCACACAAATGAAAACGGAGTAGAAGAGTGGAGAAGGGTACGGAGCAGAGGAAGTAAAAGAGCTCTCTCGCAGTACCGTGCAGCAATAAGAATTGTACAACGTTTGGGAGCAGTGGTCGACCCAACAGAAGTGGAGATCGAGCGCTTGGAATGGGCCCATGAAGCGGTAGAAGTAGGTCGAAGGCAGTTCAAAAGGTTTGCTGCGAGAAACCCTCGGTTCTGCAACCGGTACGAGGAGGAAGAAGCGTCGAATGGCAGAATGAAGAGGCAACGTTCGGCAGAAGGCGACAAGCCTGCTTTCAAGAGGCAGAAAGGACCCAGTCCTAGAGCCGCGAGGCAGGGCAGTCGCATAGACAAGACAAGTAGGCCCAAAGCTGTAAGACAGATGGGTTCCAATAGCGAGGTAGCAACTACCTCGAAAGCTGCCAGTCAGAGGGAAGTTCCAACTACGAAAGTAGGAGATAAGCCAAAGGGAGATAACGCTAAGACTCCGGCTTTCTCGGAGGCGCTAAAGGGAGTTAACGCGAAGACTCCGGTGTTCTCGGAGGTTCTAAAGGGAGATAACACTAAGACTCCTGCTTTTCCCGAGAAGATGAGTGATGTGGCAAAGCAGTCACTGACTGTGGCGCTGGTTGATCGTAGCAGTCCGTTCGGACAAATGACTACTGAAAGGTGGAGATCTGTGGAAAGGGAGCTTATTAGCTTAATGCTTAAGATGATGCGGGAACAACCAAGTAAGCCCCTTCCAACCTTTGATTCGGGGGGATGGTATAATGGTGTGAAGATGATAGCGTGCGACAACATCGCGAGCTTGCGGTGGCTGGAGGAAGTCGTTCCAAACCTCCAAAGGCAAGGCACGAACGCGCGGTTTGAGGTGGTGGATAAAGCGCAAATCCCCACGGTACCAAAAGTTAAGGTATGGATACCATGCGTGATGAAGTCGGAGGATACACTGCGACTTCTGCAGCATCAGAATCCGAACATACCGACACAGGATTGGAAGGTACTTACTGTATCTCGGCCTACCGAGGATGGTCAGTTCTACATCTTCCAAATAAACAAGCAGGCGGAGGATATTCTGTACACGCAGCTTGGCAAAATGTCCTTTGGCACTGGCAAAATTTACATGCGACTCAGGAAAAGAAGTCCCGAGGATAAAAATCCTAATACGCTGGAAGTGGGCGAAGTCGAAAAGGACCTCAGAAGCCTAAGGGAAAAAAGACAGGTGGAGGTCCCCGACGTCACCACGAACGTGCTAGAAGAGGACCAACCGCTAAATGGTGCTGTGACTCGCACAGAGGAACACACGGCACAACATTCACGAGGGGCTGAAGGGGGCCTCGAATACTCTAAACCAAAAGGGCAAGAGGAGGACGACGACGTCAAGACGAAGGTGCTGGAGGGGGACAAACAGCCCAATGGTGCTGCGAGTCCTACAGATAAACCTCCAACACAGTAAAGTGGCGTCGAGCGAACTCCTCCTAACCCTTGAGGAGGGTTCGTTTGACGTGGCGCTGATCCAGGAGCCGTGGCTCTCATCGGGAGGAAAGGTTTCTGGACTTAGCGCGCGCGGGTTTGGCGTTTACTACGCACAAACGGAAGGACGGGTGCGAGCTGTAGTAATGGTAAGGAAACAGCTGCATTCATATATGCTGCCTAATTACACCACCGAGGATCTCGTAGCGGTGGCCGTTGAGCAAAAGAATAAGCAGGCATTTATCCTGGCGTCCTGCTACATGGCCCATGCTGCGGAGGTTCCACCGATGGAGTGCAAAAGGCTAGTACAGGAGGAAGGGCGCAAAGGGCGGTTGGTCATAGGCGCAGATGCAAATGCGCACCACAATGCGTGGGGAGGAGCAGATACGAACGAGAGAGGCGAATCTCTATTTTGTTACATCCTGCAAACCAATTTGCAGATAGCCAACAGGGGAAATGTTCCTACATACATTGGTCCAACATCCAGCAATATTCTGGATATTACATTGAGCTCCGAGCGTGATATATCAAGGTATGATTGGATGGTTCTCGATAGACCATCCTTCTCCGACCATGCGTATATAAGCTTCAGCATCCCACTAAAGAGGGTAGAGAAGGGAGGAACCTTTAGAAACCCTAGGGCAACGAATTGGACTAAATTCCAGAAACATGTAGAAACGAAACTGGGACAACCCAAAGAGGTTGCTAATGTAGAGGAACTGGAGGAGTCGAATGAATTCCTAACAAGGACGCTTATGACTGCGTATAACAAAGCTTGCCCTCTAAGAAGATTCAGAGGAAAAGCAAAGCCGCCATGGTGGAGCAATGAGCTGAGTCTTCTAAGAAGACAGGTAAAAGAATTGTTTAAACTCGCAAAGACCGCGGAAAGCGAAGCGTGTCGGGATGAGTACAGGGATCTACTGAGGATCTATAAGCGTGAAATTACCAGGGCGAAGAGAAACTCATGGAAAAGTTTCTGTACGGACATAGAGTGCTCCAGTGAAACAGCACGGTTGAAAAAAGTCCTAGCAAAGGGAAACATAGTCCAGGGACTAATAAAGAAAGAGAACGGGGAATGGTCACGTGATAGTGAGGAATCCCTTGAGGTGCTTCTCGATACACATTTCCCATCGGGAGACGGTTTAGAAGAACCAGCAGACATCACTCACACTTCGATCACGGAGCTAGTGGTGCCGGGCTTGGTGACCGATACCAAGATCGAGTGGGCAGTGAAGACGTTTTCTAAGTTTAAATCGCCGGGCCCAGATGGTATATTCCCGGCCATGCTACAATTCTCAGGCAGGGCGGTCGTGGAATGGCTTAAAATAATATTCGATGGGTGCATAAGACTGAATCATGTTCCGCACTCTTGGAGAACTGCTCGTGTAGCTTTTCTACCAAAGGCGGGGAAGACCGGTCACGTGTATCCCAAAGACTATAGACCCATTAGCTTAACATCATTTCTGCTCAAAACCTTTGAGAGGCTGATAGATGTGTACATAAAGTCCAACGTGGATGGAAAGCTGCTCTCCACAACACAGCATGCGTACACCAAAGGCAAGTCGGTAGACACCGCATTGCATAGGGTGGTAATAAGCATAGAGAAATCCCTGGAATATAAGGAGTATGCTCTAGGAGTCTTCTTGGACATTGCCGGGGCTTTCAATAATGTTGCAAAATGGGCGATTATGGATGGTCTTAATTACATTAAAGTACATCCTGCCTTAATCAGATGGATCGGCTGAATGTTAAATTGCAGAAAGATTACATCACAATGGGGATTGTACGAGGCCACGAAATCAGTGGACAGGGGCACGCCGCAGGGAGGGGTGCTATCACCTCTGCTGTGGACACTGGTCATCAACCAACTGCTCAGGCAATTCGATGAGGGACCCGTAAAACTTACGGCTTACGCAGATGACGTTGCAATTGTCATAAGTGGAAAATGCCTTCCAACGATTAGTTCTTTGATGGATCGGGCGCTTCGGGATATTCATACCTGGGCATCTAATGTCGGGCTGAAAGTCAATGCGGAGAAGACGGATATGGTCTTGTTTACAAAGAGGTACAAGGTCCCAAATTGGACCAGGCCTAAGTTAGGAGCGGTGACCTTACAGGAGAAACCTTGCACAAAATATCTAGGAATCATCCTAGACAGTAAGCTGTCATGGAAGCTCAACGTGGAGGAGAGGGTCAAGAAGGCCTCAACGGCACTCTATGCATGTAAAAGAATGCTGGGGTGTACGTGGGGCCTATCCCCCTCTCTTTCTCATTGGGTTTTTACAGCGATTGTAAGCCCTATTCTATACTATGGAGTTCTTGTTTGGTGGAAAGCCACACAAAAAACAACATACCTCAAAAAATTAGAGGGGGTATGCAGACTATCGATGCTTTGCATTACGGGAGCCCTGAAAACAACCCCGACGGCTGCACTGTATGCCATTCTGCACATTCCACCTGTAGACCTGGTAGCAAAGAACAAAGCATTAACGACCGCAACCAGGCTCGGTGCTTCGGGGCAGCTTGAGCGCCGACCATATGGCCATAGTAGTATAGCGTCCTCAGTCACAAGACGAACAGACTACATGATTTCCTACCTGCACTTTGAGGGAGATCTTAAGGCCACAATAGAGGTGGACGGTTGGCGCAAGGGTGCGCAAATGGCGGACGAGGCGATACATGTGTACACCGATGGTTCCAAAATAGTGGAAGGAGTAGGGTCTGCGGTATACTGCGCTGATCCGGAATTAAGCAGATCCTACAGGCTGCCGGATTACTGTAGCGTTTTCCAAGCGGAAATATTAGCCGTAACCAAAGCAGTAGAAACCCTGGAAGAGAATAGCTTAAGCTGCAACCGTGTTAACTTTTATATTGACAGTCAAGCAGCAATTAAGGCAATAATCTCGCATAGCACAGCATCTAAATGCGTGTTAGAGTGTAAGCAGTCTCTGGAGAAAATCGGGACAGGGAGAAGCATACATCTATATTGGGTCCCAGGGCATATGGGAATAGATGGGAATGAAAAAGCGGACGAATTAGCTAAAAAGGGCGCATCCCTTGAAGCTTGCTCCGTAGACGTCCCAATTAGATTGGGCGAGATTAAGCGAAGGCGAGAGGTGGACATGATCGACCAAGCAGAAAAGGCGTGGGTTCAAGCGCGGGGCTGTAAAGTGTCGAAGATTATGTGTAGGTCTTACAACCTTAGACTAACACAGTTGCTTCTATCATTAAAAAGAGAGGACTGTAGGCTCATGACGGGTGTTCTGACTGGACACTGCCTTCTGGCGTCACATGCCTTTAAATTAGGCTTGGTCAGTGATAGCAGGTGTAGGAAGTGCGGGTTGGAGGAGGAAACGATCGAGCACGTTCTGTGCTCGTGCCCTGCACTTGCCAGGCTAAGACTCCAGCTATTAGGAGTGATACTGCTGTCAGATCTAGAAGCAGCAAGTGGCTTAAGTCCTAGGAAGCTTCTAGTATTTGCCAAGAGGACGGAGTTATTTTATAACATAGGTCCTGGTTTTTGATAGGGTTTTTCAGTTTGGTCGTTAAAACAAACTTCTGGTAACACTACGGACTCAATCAGTCTATGTGAGGTCCTCATGGACCGGCCAGTTCAACCTACCTACCAACTCGGTCAGAAGATGAAATTATATAAAAACGACCCTCGATTTCTCCCTTCCCTGTTCTTTTTCTCTTACTTTCTCTTTCCCCCTTTTCCCTTTTCCTCTTCCTTCTTTCTCCTCCATGTTTTCATTTCACTTTTTCCTTACCACTTTCCGTTTTCCATTCCCTTCCCCTTTTTCCTCTTTTCCTTTCTATTTCCTTTTTAATTTCCCTTTCGTTTTTTCCTAGTAAATTTTTCCTTCTTTTTCTCCTCTTTTCCTTTTTTTTATTTTTCCGTTTTTCTTTTATTTTTACTTTAAAGCTCACTTCACCTTTGCTCTCACCGTCACTTTTATATTCGCTGCTCCTTCCTTCGCTTTTTAATTTCCCTCTAAATTTTCTTTTCTCATTCTACCTGTTCCAAAATCTTCAACTTAACCATTTAACTTGCTATTTCAACCAAATTTTTTTTTAATTCATTCTCCCCTATTTATTCTCCTTTCCCTCCCCTTTCCCTTTTTTTTCTCATTCCTCTTTCCGTGCCCTTGCCCCTTCCTATTCTCTTCTTCTTGATGTTAGTGACACTTTCTCGAATCATCTGGGGGAATGATTTGATAAGACTGTATTGTGCCTTCTAGGTCATCCAATTTACGCCCACAAAGGCATCTATGTATATATAAGGGATATTTTTAGTGCAATTAGTATTTACCTTTTAACTAGTTTAATTAAAAAAATAAAACTAACATATGATAAATAAATTAAAACAATTTTTGTTTTTTTTTTTTTTTTTTTTCAGGTGAGTTCTAACTAATAAATTAGGGTTGGAGAGCTAAGTTCTTGTGGATTTTGGTAAGAATTTTATTAGAAAGGCAAAATCTTATTATTTATTCCAAAAATTATTTATTCTTAAATTAGATAAATTCAAAACACATTAGTTAATAGCTGTGTTTTTTTTACATCTATATACATATAAGCTTAGACTTTATATGGACTGCTCAGGGTTCAACTTTATCCACATTTCTGAAATTGCTGTCCAGAAAATTAGTACTTCTAAATTTCTATACACATTATACTCAGATGCAACCCAAATATTTGTCTATGTTTCACTTTTGCACTACCTTTATGTATTATCTCTACAAATGGTGCGTGTCCACTATGCACCGCAACCGATTCAGCTATAGGTTATAAACTATGACCGAGAGAGGTGTGTGTCCTCGCTTTTCGGTACAACATGTTCTGTAGCTAGTTATTTAACCACTACAGCTAGATGGGTCTCCTAAACATTATCTAAGTGAGGATATGCGTTTTTGATTTTGGAAGACGGTATTTGCATATATATAGGTAGTATGTCTCAGCTTTCATATCATTTAATGTTTTTGGCAATTCTCTTTAAATGTATCCTTAATATGTACATATATGAGAGCACACAGCTGTGTATATAATGCTCGGTTTCGCCCTAACTTAGACTTCTTTTTATGTTCTTTTTTCCAGCATTATTTCACTCCCACTGTTCCCATACATATTCAAACAATTAATTTACAGCGCAACTCTGTTTATCACTGCAAAAAGAAGTTCTCATTTCTCAAATCCTTGTATCTTGTGTGAAAAAATTAGAATCAATGTTTCTGAAAATTTGAATCACTCATAGCTATTCTGAAAAGCTTTTCACGCCAATATGTTGCTACATCGGTAATACTCAAAACGTTTACTTATTAAACTAGCACCAAGCGGAGCATTCCATGTGAGGGTTCAGTCCAGTGTAATCTCAAGATATTTTGCTTCCATTGAAAATCTGATTGCCACCTAGAGATAGTTCTGGCATGGATAGCTGTCTTCTGCTGGTAAAGGTTCTAGTAGAGTTTTGTTACGATTTATATACAGTCCATTGGCATCACGCCACCTATCTGTCATGTGCAGGCTATGTTGCATGCGATTACATACTGTTCCCTTGTACATCCCTGAGATGCAGATAAATAAGTCATGTACATTACCTTATGGGTCAAATCCAGGATTCTTCTTCCCAGGTCAGGACTGATTTTTCTTCTATTTGGCAGCGAATGATCATTGGGCTTATATAGTTATATACATACTGTAGCGAATATTAGTATCACTATGCTGTTAGTAAATAATCACAACAACAAAAACATAAAGCAAGTCACACTTGTGTACATGAACACATCACTCAACATTTAGACACATTCATAGAAGTGAAGAGATATTTCACACACACACATGTAGTCATCAGCCGAAGATGTTACTCACACATACACACGCATATAGCTCCATCACCAAGCAGGAGATACAACAGTTCTAGAAGGTGAAACGTCTATAACTTAGGAGAAATATGCGCACGAGGTAACAGAGAGTATAAAAGTATTGCTAGCTGAGGAATCACTAATCAGTTTTATTTAAACACGCTTTTGTAAAGTACGTGATGTTGAAGTATAATTGAACTGCTCCCAAAGTAGACTAAATAAAGACCATATTGCAATACTGAATATTGGAGTTATTTATTCGACAGTTCAGCGATACGAAAGTTAGCAGAGGGTGCAAAATAATCAGAATTCCCAAAAATTCGTTACAATACCTTAACTATTCGTTAACAGCAACACTCTGTTCATCAGTGCAGAGATATTTTTTCAGAACTAAAATCCTTGTTAAAAAATCAGCAGCAATGTTTCTAGAAATTTAACTTACTCATAGCAATTACGAATAACTGTTCACGCCAATGACTTGCTACATCGCCAATACTCAAAACTTTAATTTTTAAAACCACTGAGGCTTTTAAAGGAAATATAAAAAAAAACTAAATGTTACAAAACAACAAAAACTCTATAAAACAAAAATAAACAAGTAAGGAAGGCTAAGTTCGGGAGTGGTCGAACATCACATACTCAGCTGAGAGCTTTGGAGACAAAATAAGGGAAAATCACCATGTAGGTAAATGAACCTAGGGTAACCCTGGAATGTGTTTGTATGACATCGATTTCAAATGGAAGGTATTAAAGAGTATTTTAAAAGGGAGTGGGCCATAGTTCTATAGGTGGACGCCATTTCGGGATATCACCATAAAGGTGGACCAGAGGTCACTCTAGAATGTGTTTGTACGATATGGGTATCAAATGAAAGGTGTTAACGAGTATTTTAAAAGGGAGTGGGCCTTAGTTCTATAGGTGGACGTCTTTTCGAGATATCGCCATAAAGGTGGACCAGGGGTGTCTCTAGAATATGTTTGTACGATATAGGTATCAAAATAAAAGTGTTAATGAGTATTTTAAAAGGGAGTGGGCCTTAGTTCTATAGGTGGACGCCTTTTCGAGATATCGCCATAAAGGTGGACCAGGGGTGACTCTAGAATGTGTTTGTGCGATATACGTATCAAATGAAAGGTATTAATGAGGGTTTTAAAAGGAAGTGACCCTTAGTTGTAAATTTAAGGCGTTTTCGAGATATCGACCAAATGTGGACCAGGGTGAACCCGAACATCATCTGCCGGGTAACGCTAATTTATTTAAATATGTAATACCACGAGGAGTATTCCTGCCAATATTCCAAGGGCTTTTGATTTCGCCCTGCAGAACTTTTTATTTTCTTCTACTTAATATGGTAGGTGTCATACCCATTTTACAAAGTTTTGTCTAAAGTTATATTTTGCGTCAATAAACCAATCCAATTGCCACGTTTCATCTCTTTTTTCATATTTGGTATAGAATTATAGAATTTTTTTCATTTTTCGTAATTTTCGATGTGGTCATATTAGGATTTCGGCCATTTTTTATACCAAGATAAAGTGAGTTCAGAGAAGTACGTGAACTAAATTTATTAAAGATATATTGAATTTTGCTCAAGTTATCATGTTAAAGGCTGAGCGGAAGGACAGAAGGTCGATTGTGTATAAAAACTGGGCGTGGCTTCAACCGATGTCGCCCATTTTCACAGAAAACTGTTATCGTCGTAGAATCTATGCCCCTACCAAATTTCACAAGGATTGGTAGATTTTTGTTCGACTTATGGCATTAAAAGTATCCTAGACAAATTAAATGAAAAAGGGCGGAGCCACGCCCGTTTTGTAAATTTCTTTTATTTTTGCATTTTATTGCACCATACCAGAGTTGAATGTTGATATAATTTATTTATATACTGTAAAGATATTAAATTTTTTGTTAAAATTTGACTTTTAAAAATTTTTTTTAAAAGTGGGCGTGTTCGTCATCCGATTTTGCTCATTTTTATTTAGCGCACATATATAAATAGGAGTAACGTTCCTGCCAAATTTCATCATGATATCATCAACGACTGCCAAATTACATCTTTCATAACTTTTAAATTACCTTCTTTTAAAAGTGGGCGCTGCCACGCCCATTGTCCAAAATTTTACTAATTTTCAATTTTGCGTCAAAAGGTCAATGCACCTACCAAGTTTCATCGCATTATCCGTCTTTGGTAATGAATTATCGCACTTTTTCGGTTTTTCGAAATTTTCGATATCGAAAAAGTGGGCGTGGTTGTAGTCCGATTTCATTCATTTTAAATAACTATCTGAGATGAGCGCCCAGGAATCTAGCTACAAAATTTCATCAAGATATCTCAAAATTTACTCAAGTTATCGTGTTTACGGACGGACGGACGGACATGGCTAAATGAATTTCTTATTTTGCCCAGATCATTTTGATATATAGAAGTCTATATCTATCTCGATTATTTTATGCCGTTACGGATTACCATTATGCGAACAAAGTTAATGTACTCTGTGAGCTCTGCTCAGCTGAGTATAAAGGAAGGAAAAAATGAGTTACGTGCTAACATCGTAACATAGCCTTAAGGTGTGTAAATTTTTGTAAACTACTACAGAAAAATGTAGATTACAAAAGCATAAAGTTATGTTCTTGCAACATCTCCTTACACACACACAATCGAGCATGAATTTTAGAAAAGAGCAAAATGCCGCGAGTTAAAATGTATACTCTATGCAAATTGTGCGCAGTTAGAAGCAAGGACTTGTCTAAATAAATTTTTAGGCAAAAAGTCGTAAAACCAAGTGAGCCAAAAATGCAACGTTGTGGTTTTAGCTTTTATGCATTTTCGCCAGCGTATATAGATATGTGTGTATGTGTGTGAAAGTACTATTAAGGCAAAAGTCCTTGATCATACTCTGGAAGTGAGCGTTAAAGAAGAGTTTATTTTGAAAAAATATGCGAACACACAAGTATGTAAATTGTCTTTGGCGTTCTAAGAAAATGTATGGTTCATTTTTGCGTTTTATATAGCACTGCATTGAGAGTAAAGGGAAATGTTAAATGAAAAATGTAAAGTGACAAAATAAATTGTTGAGACGATGGCAGAGACGTTAAAAGAAGATGCTAAGAAATTTTATGGCAAACTTTGTGATACAAATAAATTGTCAAATATATGAAAAATTAACCATTTGTACCAGGGACCGTAGTTATTAACTTTTTTTTTTTAATTAAAACTTTAGAATCAATTCCTGTCGGAAAACCAACAAAACAAAGCGAAGCCTTAGAAAACAGCTAACTAAGAAAAATCTTATTGCCCAATATCTCTCGTATCGTCAGTAGTTAAGACGATTGAAACCATCCTTGCTTCCTCATTTCACCCGCTTCGCTAATCATCAGCGTGGCCTCCGGGAATTACATAGTACCACCAAAGCACTAAACGCCATCAATATACTGAAAAATTATGGGCTAAATTAATATACCCCACCATAGAGGATTACTCTTAGCTTTAGACATATCAAAAGCCTGTGATACTGTCAATTACAAAACGTTAAATCAAATGTTTGGAAAGGTTCACCCTTCTTTAATTTCTCAAAAACTAGACTGTAAATTATCTGCGTGGTCGGCGGGTGATGGTGCAGTTCAGAAAACTTAACATCAAAACACAGAAATAGGCAATAGGTGACACAGGGTCAAAGCCCCATTTTTATTTAACTTTTATATATTGAAGCTCCCTTAGCCGCCAGAGCGAGTTACTTTTGTGCCCTATGCGGATGAACTAACATTAATAGCAACAAATTTCGGCCCATCCATCGATAAGCTATGAATTTGCTCTCTAAGTTTTACAGGTTTTCATCTCGTAAAATCTGACATTGTCAGCGACCAAACCCACGACGACTTTATTGGGTCATACCTGTCGACCATATTTGATATCCACGTCGATGACTCTTTGCTACCTACGCTGTCTTACATCCAAAAATAATGAGTGTGACGTTCTATCAGGACTAACATCATAGCAAGCCTGCAGATGCGATTGTACCTAAAGTCCAGAGCCGCAACAAAATTATCAAGTACCTTGCCGGCAGCACTTGGGGTAAAGATTAAGAGACGCTCGTTTCCACATACAAAGCAATTGGCCGCCCACTTGCATGCTACGCGTCGCCGCCAAGCCTAAAAGTTAATCACTGAAAAAAATACAAGCCAAAACGCTGCTTTTATAATCGCCGCTTACACAGTGAGGCGAGAGTACTCTCCATTAAGGAGCAAAATGAAATACTGATTAATAGTTTCTGTTGAATACCCCGAAACCTGGGCATCCTAACACACATCTTATTGAAGAGACCCTGCCTTTCTGAGGCTTAAGAGGTCATCTATGCAAGCATTATGAGAAAACACAGCACCTGAAAACAAAACCGTGTAAAAGAAAAACACGAAAGGTCTTCAGTGAATCCACAAAAATGCGTCGGACCTCTGCCAGAAATTGCCCCGTTCTAAAGATAAATAGCCTGAACTCGCAGAAGAAGAAAGCATTATTTCCAGGAAACGTGCGCCACTCTAGCTCAAATTCAATCTGAATACTGTAACGGGTTAAACTCTTATCTGTCCAGAATCAACCCCGACACACATAGTGTATGTCTATCTTGCAATGCTTCCCCACATGACACCAACCATCCCTTTAATTGCAGTGTGGAACCAACGCCTATATTATCCCTCTCATTCTGTTTTTTCCATGTTGATACAACAGGTTTACTTGGACTCCCGTTAGCGGATTTTGGTGACAATTTGTGAGTAGTCGAGCCTATAGAATGGGGCGAAGCACTGCTACAACAACAACAGAAAAATAAGGTATTCACCATAAGTTATAGCTAACAAAACAATATTTTTGTAAGTGACAAATTATGAAATTATATTTACTGCTGCAGCAAAGGGGTGATACCTAGTATGTATATATGAGTAATTATATTGTAGCGAATCTTAAAAAATTATCGATACTTCAGTGCCTGCTGTTGTCGTCCGAGTCAATGAACCGTCGAGTAAATAAACCCAAATGTTCAGTACATAAAATACATATTACGTGAACTACTACTGTGATTGGAGAACTACATAACGTACCCGCCTACCTCACTTGTATGTAACATGTTAAAATCAAAAGATTGGTTGTTTCCCAGACTGTGTTGCCTAGTTCGCCTATTTCTCCCAGGGCTGCTTATTTATTTCTCGTTTCTGTATCTTGTATGGGCTTTAGCTGTAGTTTTTGCGACGTCTTTTGTGCTCTTTATTGCAGTGCAAAAGTGTGTGAAATGTCGTCTGCGCACTAACTTGCCATTTACATGGATGTGTGGCTGTTTTCTTTTTAACCTGCTTTCTAGTTGCAAATATTCGCCAGACTTCCCTTAACCAAAGTCTAATCCAAACGCTGCCAGCCTTTTCAATTGAACAACTTTCATTTAGCTTCGTGGCTTATCAATGGTGATCCGTTTTACAACTTTGTATGGGCCTTCTTATTCACCTTGAAATTTCGGTAATAATCCTCCATTGTGGGTTTTATAATAGCCCAAAATCTACTTTCAAAAAACCTTTAAAATTAATTGCTTCAGCTTCTTGCCTTTCATCTTGTCACCAATAGTCCTGGTATAATATCGTGTATTTGCCTCATCCCTTCTCTTAAGCGCTTAATGAATTTCCTGGCATTTCTTCCCACAGCGGCATCTGTTCCAAGCTTCAAGTTACGTAACAGTCAAAGCTCATTATCCAAATCAATTTTCCACTCGATCAGCTGTAAAACGCAACTACCTTCTCCTGTCCATGAACCCGTTGTAACAAAACACCTCTAATATCATATATAATCGCCTCTGTATCAAGAACAAGTAAGGAAGGTTAAGTTCGGGTGTAACCGAACATTACATACTCAGTTGAGAGCTATGGTGACAACATAAGGGAAAATAACCATGTAGGAAAATGAACCGAGGGAAACCCTGGAATGTGTTTGTATGACATGTGTATCAAATGAAAGGCATTAAAGAGTATCTTATGAGGGAGTGGGCCATAGTTCTATAGGTGGACGCCATTTAGGGATATAGCCATAAAGGTGGATCAGGGTTGACTCTAGAATGCGTTTGTACGATATGGGCATCAAATGAAAGGTGTTAGTGAGTATTATAAAAGGGAGTAATGCTTAGTTCCATAGATGGACGCCGTTTCCAGATAACGCCACAAAGGTGGACCAGGGGTGACCCTAGAATTTGTTTGTACAATATGGGCATCACACGAGTGGTGTTAATGAGTATTTTAAAAGGGAGTGGGCCTTAGTTCTTTAGGTGGATGCCGTTTCGAAATATCGCCATAAAGGTGGACCAGGGGTGACTCCAGAATGTGTTTGTACGATATGGGTATCAAATTAAAACCATTAATGAGAGTTTTAAAAGGGAGTAGTTGTATATGTGAAGGCGTTTTCCAGATATCGAACAAAATGTGGACCAGGGTGACATCATCTGTTAGATTCCGCTAATTTATTTATATATGTAATACCTGCCAAAATTTTAAGGGTTTTTATTTCGCCCTGAAGAAATTTTCATTTTCTTCTACTTACTATGGTGGGTGTCACAACCATTTTATAAAGTTTTTTCTAAAGTTATATTTCGCGTCAATAAAACAATCCAATTACCTTACCATGTTTCATCCCTTTTTTCGTATTTGGTATAGAATTATGGTATTTTTTCCATTTTTCGTAATTTCGATATCGAAAAAGTGGGCGTGGTCATAGTCGGATTTCGTTAATTTTTCATACCAAGATAAAGTGAGTTCAGGTAAGCACGTGAACTAAGTTCATTAAAGATATGTCGATTTTTGCTCAAGTTATCGTGTTAACGGCCATGCGGAAGGACAGACGGACGACTGTGTATAAAAACTGGGCGTAGCATCAACCGATTTCGCCCATTTTCACAGAAAACAGTTAACGTCATAAGATCTTTGCCCCTACCAAATTTCAAAAGGATTGGTTGATTTTGGTTCGACTTATGGTGTTGCACCATATCATTACTGGAGTTGAATGTTGACATAATTTACTTATATACTGTAAAGATATTAAATTTTTTGTTAAAATTTTACTTTAAAAATTTTTTTTTTTTAAAAGTGGGCGTGGTCCTTCTGCGATTTTGCTAATTTTTATTAAGCGTACATATAGTAATAGGAGTAACGTTCCTGCCAAATTTCATTATGATATCTTCAACGACTGCCAAATTACAGCTTGCAAAAGTTTTAAATTACCTTCTTTTAAAAGTGGGCGGTGCCACGCCCATTGTCCAAAATTTTACTAATTTTCGATTCTGCGTCATAAGTTCAACTCATCTGCCAAGTTTCGTCGCTTTGTCTGTCTTTTGTAATGAATTATCGCACTTTTTCTGTTTTTCGAAATTTTCGATATCGAAAAAGTGGGCGTGGTTATAGTCCGATATCGTTCATTTTAAATAGCGATCTGAGATGAACTCAGGAACCTACATACCAAATTTCATCAAGATACCTCAAAATTTACTCAAGTTATCGTGTTAACGGACGCACGGACGGACGGACGGACGGACGGACATGGCTCAATCAAATTTTTTTTCGATCCGGATTATTTTGATATATGGAAGTCTATATCTATCTCGATTCCTTTATATATGTACACCCAACCGTTATCCAATCAAACTTAATATACTCTGTGAGCTCTGCTCAACTGAGTATAAAAAGGTAACTGTTGGGAGCGCTAGCCAACCACTGCCAAGAGGCGAACCACTTATTTTGAGTAGCTCTGAAATATTTTGGTATTGTCTGTCTCGTTATATGAACCTAGAATATTCCTTTTGATAGACAGGCACACTCACTCTATATAAATTTCCCACTCATTCATTTACAATCAAGCATGCTGTGGCTTTTGAGCATTGTACCCATTGTACTATATTAGTGTGCATGTTTGTATGTATTGCACATGTATCTACTCGTTCACACTCGACTCTTGAGAATTTTTAATTTGTCACACAAATAACAAATAAATCATTAATGGTTGGAAAACTGTTTGTCACTGCGGCTTTAATGTTGCAGATGCTGCGTGGAAGCAATGATAATATAATAATAATAATACAATAACACGTTATACTACAATGTATATACAAACATATGTAAACAGGCATGCCTACCTCACGAATACAAAAGAATATACAATTAAACGAGTTTTCACTTGACCAAACCACACCAACAGACAGACAGTTTAACAATGAAATGTTAATCGAAATTAAGAACAAGCACAATGAAATTTTTATGCTATTTTAGCATACACGTATACATATACTTAAATATATTCACAAAAACAGTTGCCATCGTTTTTATTAAAATAGTGCTTCTTTAAAAAATTACACCACAAAATTTTCTCTGTGTTTGGAGTCCCTCATGGTCATTAATTGGCACTTAACCCTCTTAGCAATTTTGGCCGCTTCGCAAGAAGTCTCGACTATCCCTATCTTCCGATATCTGACGCTACTCGAGAGCATCAGGCAAGGTCAAGTTTTCCTTCACTTGCCTCTCCCAACTGAGTGGTGGGCTCCCCTTTCTTTGCTTCCATACCACGATGTGGACTGAAATTCTCTCTTGGCTGGAGTGTCCTCATGCATTCGCATAACATGACCTTGCCAGCGAAACCTTTGGGTTTTTGTTCTCTGCACTATCGTCATATCTGTGTATAAGCTCTTACAGCTCAAGGAGTTATAATCCTTCGATATACGCAGTCGACATCACGGACAGGACCATAAATCTTTAATCAACTCTGAAAGGTGAATGTTTATTGATTTCAAAAAAGCATATTGGGGAAACTATCAAATTTTCCCAAATAAGTCTGTTTCCACCCCATTCCGACAGATCCGCATGCTTCATACCGGGTGGTAGAATACCCGAAATCAAAGCACTTTTCCCGGCTGTAGCTGCATATCTATTATCAGAAAGTGACCTAGCGAGAGAGCTCGACACATTTGAATACTCAACTCGATATTATGCGGCTGGTAGCAAACACCAACGTCTCAAGTGGGAAGAGGATCTAAGGAACACTAACCTCTTTGAGGGTGTCGTCATCTATCAAGTCCTTGTCTAACCCGATAAATTTTAATGATTAAGTATAAATTCAGTCGGACTCGAAGAAATGCGCAAGCGCTTTCTGGTGGCAATTTGTAATACAACATTTGATAGACAAGCCTAGACAATGTGCAAAAAATGTCTACTCATTTCCGTCATCCCCTCAGATTAAAGTTGCTTTTAAAATGGCTTTTTACATCTTTAGATCCAAGGGGTATAGGCATTTACAGTGCTGAAACACATTGGCAATGAAGGAGCACGCTATTAACTTGTCGCTGAAGTGCTTTATAATACCCAAACAAATAAATCTCTATCTCCCAGTCCTTTCTGTTTGTACATCTCACGCGACCTGGTACTATTACCGAACAAACCTATTGTCACTCTGTTTACGACGCTAAAGGAACCGATGACGCAAATATTGCGCTTTCACGTCAATGTTGTTACGCTATCTACTGTCAGACATCCAAAAATCTTAGGGGTAACGTTCGATAACACATTGCATCTAAGTGAAAGCAGCAACAAAATGCTTAAGTCGGTTGCCGGCAGCAAATGGCCCGCCGCTTATGTGCTATGCCAGTCTGATCGCCTGGTTTAAAATACACACATTGAAAGGGGCTACAGGCGTGTCAAAATGCTGAGCCCAGAACTCCACGGATATCTTCTTACGACTTTTGAACATCAATTATACATTGAGTAAAAAGAGCTAAACATAAAAGATCCTAACGATATTCTGAATAGAGAATTTTTGCTTAGGTTAGGTTAGGTTGAACTGCCCGGTGCATGAAGTCCTCACATAGACTGATTGAGTCCGTAGTTTTACCAGAAGTTTGTTTTAACGACCAAACTGAAAAACTCTATCAAAAACCAGGACCTATGTTATAAAAAACCTCCGTCCTCTTGGCAAATACTGGAAGCTTCCTAAGACTTAAGCCACTTGCTGCGTCTAGATCTGACAGCTGTATCGCTCCTAACAGCTGGAGTTTTAGCCTGGCAAGTACAGGGAACGAGCATAGGACATGCTCGAACGTTTCCTCCTCCAACCCGCACTTCCTACATTTGCTATCACTGACCAAGCCTAATTTAGACCCATGTGACATCAGAAGGCAGTCATGAGTCTACAGTCCGTCATGAGTCTACAGTCCTCTCTTTTTAATGATAGAAGCAACTTTGTTAGTATAACGTTGTAAGATCTACACATAATCTTCGACACTTTACAGCCCCGCGCTTTAACCCACGCCTTTCCCGCTTGGTCGATCATGTGCGCCTCTCGACTTCGCTTAATCTCGCCCAGTCTAATTGGGACGCCTACGGAGTAAGCTTCAAGGGATGCGCCCTTTTTAGCTAGTTTCTCCCCTTTTTCATTCCCATCTATTCCCATATGCCCTGAAACCCAATATAGCTGTATGCTTCTCCCTGTCCCGATTCTCTCCAGAGACTGCCTACACTCTAACATGCATTTAGATGCTGCACTATGCGAGATTATTGCCTTAATTGCTGCTTGACTATCAATATAAAAGCTAACAGGGTTGCGGCTTAAGCTGTTCTCTTTCAGGGTTTCTACTGCTTTGGTTGCGGATAATATTTCCGCTTGGAAAACGGGACAGTAATCCGGCTAGGATCTGCTTATTTCCAGATCAGCACAGTATACCGCATACCCTACTCCTTCCACTACTTTGCAACCATCTGTGTACATATGTATCGCCTCGTCCGCCATTTGTGCACCCTTGCGCTAACCGTCCACCTCTACTGTGAGCTTAAAATATCCCTCTAAGCGCAGATAGGGAATCAGGTAATCCGCTCGTCTTGTGATTGATGACGCTGGCCATATGGTCGGCGCTCAAGCTGCCCCGAGACACCGAGCCTGGTTGCAGTTGTTAATGCTATGTTCCTTGCTATCAGGTCTACGGGTGGAATGTGCAGAATGGCATACAGTGCAGCCGTCGGGGTTGTTTTCAAGGCAACCGTAGTGCTAAGCATCGATATTCTGCATACCCCCTCTAATTTTTTGGTATGTTGTTTTTTGTGTGGCTTTCCACCAAACAAGAACTCCATAGTAAAGAATAAGGCATACGATCGCTGTAAAAACCCAATAAGAAAGAGAGGCGGATAGGCCCCACGTACACCCCAGCATTCTTTTACATGCATAAAGTGCCGCTGAGGCCTTCCTCACCCTCTCGTCTACGTTGAGCTTCCATGAGAGCGTACTTTATAGGATGATTCCTAGGTATTTTGTGCAAGGTTTCTTCTGTAAGATCACCCCTCCTAACTTAGGCCTGTTCCAATTTGGCACCTTGTACCTCTTTGTAAAAAAGACCATATCCGTCTTCTCTGCATTCACTTTCAACCCGACATCAGATGCTCAGGTATGAATATCCCGAAGCGCCCGATCCTTCAAAGGACTAATCGTTGTAAGGCACTTTCCACTTATGATAATTGCAACGTCGTCTGCGTAAGCCGTAAGTTTTACGGGTCCCTCATCGAATCGCCTGAGCAGTTGGTTGATGACCAGCTTCCACAGCAGAGGTGATAGCACCCCTCACAGCGGCGTGCCCCTGTCCACTGATTTCGTGGCCTCGTACAATCCCCATTGTGATGTAATCTTCCTGCCGATCCATCTAGTTAAGGCTGGATGTACTTTAATGTAATTAAGACCATCGATAATCGCACATTTAGAAACATAATTAAAAGCCCCGGCAATGTCCAAAAAGACTCCTTGAGCATATTCCTTATATTACGGGGATTTCTGTATGCTTATTACTACCTCATGCAATGCGATGTCCACCGAATTTCTTTGTTGTACAAATGCTGTGTTGTCGAGAGCAGCTTTTCATCCACATTGGACTTTATGCACATATCTATCAGCCTCTCAAAGGTTTCGAGCAGAAATGATGTTAACTTAATGGGTCTACAGTCTTTGGGATACACGTGACCGATCTTCACCGCCTTTTGTAGGATAGCTACACGAGCTGTTCTCCAAGCGTGCGGTACAGGATTCGGCCTTATGCACTCATCGAATATTATTTTAAGCCATTCCACGACCACCATACTTGAAACTTGTGGCATGGCCCGAAATATACCATTTGGGCTCTGAAATTTAAACTTAGAAAACGACTTCACTGCACATTCGATCTTGGTATCGGTCACCAAGACCGGTACTACCCGCTCCGTATTTGAAGTGTGGGGGATGTCTGCTGGCTCTTCTAAACCTTCTCCCGATAGGAAATATGTTTAGAAAAGCACTTCAAGGGATTCTTCACTATTACGTTACCATTCCCCGTTCTCTTTCTTTATTGGTCCTTGGACTATGTTTCCCCTTGCTAGGACTTTTTTCAACCATTCTGTTTCGATGGGGCACTTTATGTCCGTACCGAAACTTTTCCATGAGATTCTCTTCGCCATGGAATTGTCACGCTTGTAGATTCTCAGTAGATCTCTGTACTCGTCCCGACAAGCTTCGCTTTCCGCGGTCTTTGCGAACTTAAGCATTTCTTTTACCAATCTTCTTAGAAGACTCAGCTCATTGCTCCACCATGGCGGCTTTGTTTTTCCTCTGAATC
This sequence comes from Eurosta solidaginis, assembly GCF_040869045.1. Lineage (NCBI taxonomy): Eukaryota > Metazoa > Arthropoda > Insecta > Diptera > Tephritidae > Eurosta > Eurosta solidaginis. The sequence continues at coordinate 333,938,361 of NC_090319.1, read as the reverse complement.
TTCTTAGAGGGCAAGCTTTGCTATACGCAGTCAAAAGCGTCTTTGTTAGGAATTCATTCGACTCCTCCAGTTGCTCCACATTGGCAACCTCTTTGGGTTGTCCCAGTTTTGTTTCTACCTGTTTTTGAAATTTAGCCCAGTTCGTTGACCTTGGGTTTCTAAAGGTTCCTCCCTTCTCTACCCTCTTTAGGGGGATGCTGAAGCTGATATATGCATGGTCTGAGAAGGATGGTTTATCAAGAACCATCCAATCATACTTTGATATATCACGCTCGGAGCTCAATGTAATATCCAGAGCATTGCTGGATTTTGGACCAATGTATGTAGGGACATTTCGCCTGCAAATTGGTTTGCAGGATTAACAAAATAGGGTTTCGCCCCTCTAATTCGTATCTACTCCTACCCACGCATTGTGGTGCGCATATGCATCTGCGCTTATGACCAACCGCCATTTGGGCCCTTCCTCGTGTACTAGCCTTTTGCACTCTATCGGTGGAACCTCCGCAGCATGGGCCATGTAGCAGGATGCCAGGATATATGCCTGCTTATTCCTTTGATAAACGGCCATCACTACGAGGTCCTCAGTAGTGTAATTAGGCAGCATATATGAATGCAGCTGTTTCCTTACCATTATTACAGCTCGCACCCGTCCTTCCATTTCCGCGTAGCAAACGCCAAAACCCGCGCACTAAGTCCAGAAACCTTTCCTCCCGATGAGAGACACGGCGTCTGGATCAGCGTCACGTCAAATGAACCCTCCTCAAGGGTGGCGCTCGACGCTGCTTTACTGTGTTGGAGGTTTATCTGTAGGACTCGCAGCACCATTGGGCTGATTGTGCCCCTCCAGCACCTTCGTCGTTACGTCGTCGTCCTGCCCTTGCTCTTTTCGCTTAGAGTATTCTAGGCCCCCTTCAGCCTCTCGTAACTGTTGTGCCGGGTGTTTCTCTGTGCGAGACACAGCAACATTTGGCGGTTGGTCCTCTTCTAACACCTTCGTGGTGACGTCCGCTACCTATACCTGTCTTTTTTCTCTTAGGCTTTTGAGGTCCTTTTCTACTTCACCCACCTCTAGCGTGTTAGAATTTTTATCCTCGGGACTTCTTTTCCTGAGTCGCATGTAAATTTTGCCTGTGCCAAAGGAAAATTTGCCAAGCTGCGTGTACAATATAGCCTCCGCCTGTCTGTTTGTTTGGAAGATGTAGAACTGACCTTCCTCCGTAGGCCGAGATAAATTAAGAAGCTTGCAATCCTGTGTCGGTATGTTCGCATTCTGATTCTGCAGAAGTGGCAGTGTATCCTCCGACTTCATCACGCATGGTATCTCTACCTTAACTTTCGGTACCGTCGGGATTTGCGCTTTATCAAATACCTCAAACCGCGCGTTCATGGCTTGCCCTTGGAGGTTTGGAACCACTTCCTCCAGCCACCGCAAGCTCGCGATATTGTCGCACGCTATCATCTTCACACCATTATACCATCCCCAAAAATCAAAATTTGGAAGGGGCTTGCTTGGCTGTTCCCGCATCATCTTAAGAATTAAGCTAATAAGCTCCCTTTCTACAGATCTCCACTTTTCAGTAGTCATTTGTCCGAAAGGACTGCTACGATCAACCAGCGCTACAGTCAGTGACTGCTTTGCCACATCACTCATCTTCTCTGGAAAAGATGGAGTCTTAGTGTTATCTCCTCCGAGAAAGCCGGAGTCTTAGCGTTAACTCCATTTAACACTTTCGAGTAAGCCGCAGTCTTAGCGTTATCTCCCTTTGGCTTATTTCTTACCTCCAAAGTTGGAACATCCCTTTGACTCGCAGCTTTCGAGGTAGTTGCTACCTCGCTATTGGGGCACATCTGTCTTACAGCTTTGGGCCTACTTGTCTTGTCTATGCGACTGCCCTGCCTCGCGGCTCTGGGACTGGGTTCTTTCTGCCTCTTGAAAGCAGGCTTGTCGCCTTACGCCGAACGTTGCCTCTTCATTCTGTCATTCTTCCTCCTCGCACCGGTTACAGAACCGAGGGTTTCTAGCAGAAAACCTTTTGAACTGCCTTCAACCTACTTCTGCCGCCTCATGAGCCCATTTCAAGCGCTCGATTTCCACTTCTGTTGGGTCGACCACTGCTCCCAGGCGTTGGACAATTCTTAGTGCTGCACGGTACTGCGAGAGAACTCTTTTACTTCCCCTGCTCCGTACCCTTCTCCACCCTTCTACTCAGTTTTCATTTGTGTGCTTTTCCAACACGGAGTTCATTGAATCAGCACTACTTCCGCTCCCCGAGTCCGACGCATTGCTTAATGCGTATTTGTCGTCCTTGGATTGCAACTCAGTCCTCCTCTTTACATCGTCCTTATTACAGTAAGGTAATGAGTCGTTCATCTTGGTCGTACGAGCACCTGCCCGAAAAGGCGGGCTCAGCAGTCCAGTATTATATACGGGGAAAGAACCGTCCGCCACAGCAGCGCCCCTTGCTGTGGTAAGGCCATCAATACTTCCCGAGTTGGCCCGGGAAAGCTCCGTTCGAATACAGCCGAATTTATCCCCTGGCTGCAAGTCGTCCAATAGGCACGGTCCGCATAACACCCTGGATTAGGGGGTCGGCAGTTCTTGGTCACCGACATCCCGCCGCCCTCCTGTGAGGCGAAAGGATGTAGATGTCAGTCCTAAACTGCTCCGCCTCATAGTCGGCCGCTATGGACGTGGTGGGGGGAGTTTTTGCTTAATTGTCACAAATCTGCACATCTTTGCAAATAAGTGCTTCATCTAACTCCGCCTACAAAAGTGATAAGGAAACATCTCCTTAGGCACTATGATGTAATCCGATACCTTCTTACGCAGCCGTTTGATCCATATCCACAAACAATCGTAAACAACTTTGTTAGGTCACGCCTGGTGAACTCTTGCAGATGAAGAATGTAGACTACCAAGGGAGGGTCGAGTCATTCCCGCCCAACTTCATCTTTGGTACCGTAACAAGTTGAACTCTTACGTGCCCAGAATCAACCCAATATCATTCAAATATTATTTTCAAATATAATGCAGGACCTACGCTTCTAAGAGCAACATCCCTATGGTCAAATTGTGTTTAAACTGCTAGCATCTTTGGACACCCGTTAGAGGAATTTGATAACAATTTGTGAGTAGCCGCATTTATTGAATGGGGAAAACACTGTTAATACAACAACAATAGAAGAATTAAATTGACTCTGTTTGATAAAACTTCTCACTGCTAATTTCGTGTTCTCTGCTTTTTATGTATGTATTTAGACTTTAATTTCACAAAAAAAAAATAAAAATAAAATGTAGTTTTTGTGTTGTCAGTCACTGTATTTAAAATTTTCAACCGACAAACATACAAACTAACTTAAATATTTGCTAAATGATTAATGTGTTCAAAATAAGCAAATGTGTATATGTACGTATGTAGATGTATAAAATTGTGCAGGTCATGCGATGAGTTGATAAACATGAAATGTCGCATGCAACAAAATTTGCTGTGAATGCTAAATTAATACATAAATAAACAAAGAAAATGTAAACTTGTTGGAAAATATAAAATTCATGCTTGCGCTGAAGCTTTAAATTAAATAAATTTTCTTAAAATCATTCAGTGTAAGCACATTGACATTTTCCTTATCGCTTTTTCCAGCATGTGCAGTCGTAGATACTTTTCAAAGAATAATTTTATTTATACGTAATTAGTTAAAATATAACATATACAACTATAAATTTCTAATGAGTTTGGGTGATGCAGTAAATGTTCACACACATATATATATAAAGGTATCATTAGCTTAAATTCTTCATAAATGTTACATATACATATATATCCATAAATTGTTAACTCATGCTGCCAAGCTTATTGGTTTATTTCTAGAAAAAAACAAGGTTTTATAAACCCACAGAATTGCTTAAACTTATGTCCAATTTATTTTTTGTTGTTATAATCATGATGGAATCTAAGTGTTCTTTGCCCAGTCCACAAGAAGGGGGATACTGCAAACTGAACCAACTATCGCGGAATCAGCCTTCTTAATATCGCATATAAGGTTCTTTCAAGTGTATTGTGCGAAAGATTGAAGCCCACCATGAATCGGCTGATTGGACCTTATCGGTGCGGCTTCAGACCTGGTAAATCTACCATCGATCAAATTTTCACAATGCACCAAATCTTGGAAAAAACCCGCGAAAAAAGAATCGATACACATCACCTCTTTCGTCGTTTTATATCCGCTTTCGACAGCACGAAAAGGAGCTGTCTATATGCCGCTATGTCTTAATTTAATTTCCCCGCAAAACTTATAAGGCTATCCAAAATGACGTTGCGCAACCCCATCAGCTCAATCAGAATTGAGAGAAGGACCTCCCCGAGCCGTTCGAAACTAAACGAGGTTTCAGACAGGGTGAACACTTATCGTGCGATTTCTTTAATTTGATGCTGGAGAAAATTATACTAGCTGTGACATTGATATCATCGGCCTAAACACCCGCGCTGTTAGTTCTGCTTACTCCAAACTGGAAAAAAAGCGGCAAAGATGGGTTTGATGGTGAATGAGGACAAAACAAAGTACCTGCTGTCTTCTAGCAAAGAGTCAGTGCATATGCGCCTTGGCAGCCACGCTACAGTTGGCAGCCATAATTTCGAAATAGTAAAAGACTTCGTTTATTTGGGAACCAGCATCAACACTAGCAACAACATCAGCTCTGAAATCCAGCGAAGAATCACTCTTGCCCATAAATGCTACTTTGGACTAGGTAGGCAATAGAAAAGTAAAGTTCTCTCTCGGCAAACGAAAACCATACTCTACAAGTCACTTATCGTACCCGTCCTGCTATATGGGGCAGAAGCATGGACCATGACAACATCAGATGAAATGGCTCTGGGAGTGTTCGAGAGAAAAATTCTTCGAAAGATTTATGAACCTCTACGCGTTGGCGATGGCGAGTACCGAAGAATATTTAATGATGAGATGTACGAGCTAACGCAGACATCAACATATTCCAGCGAATTAAAACGCAGCGGCTGGCTAGGCCATGCTATGCGAATGAAAGATGATTCTCCGGCCAAGAAATTGTTTCTATCGGAACCCGCCTAACGAAGCAGACATAGAGGGCGGCCCCCACTCCGTTGGAAGGACCAGGTGGAAAACGATTTAAACTCCCTTGGTGTGATCAATTGGCGCCGGTTGGCAGAGAGAAGGAGCGACTGGCGCGTCTTGTTGGACGGCCATAACATTTTAAACTGTTAAGCGCCAATTAGGTAAGTATGTAATATGCCGATGAAAATCTATGCCCATAATAAAAACAGCCCATTAACTTAACTTATTCATAAATAAATTTTTCCGAATGCTGTTGAATGATTGCAAAATATTTCCGAAATAAACCCGAAATAGTTGCTAATTAGTCCCAAAGTTATTTCGAAACGACTACGGGATGATTCCACAATGGCGGGTCTCATGATAAACGATGATGATGAACGACCTCAAAATATTCTCTACATAATCACGAAGTAGCACGAAATGTCCAGAAATGCCTTCCAAAAATCATTTTGAAACAGTTACTGTTGGGGTTACGGTTACGTTTTTGGTTAAAATAGCGGCTTTGTTTACGATGATAGATAAGTATACGGCATCGTTTGGCGTAGTGTTTGGGGTACGTGTAGATTTAAATTATGGATACGTTTACTATCCCTTTATTGAGATTTTGGCTACGGTTAAGGGCTCGATCACGATTACGGTTGTGTTAACGGTCAAGTGTGCCGTTTCAGTAACGGTTAGGTTTAAGCCTAAAGTAGGAACTAATTTGGCAGCCACTGTTACTGTTGTGGTTAGGTTGGGTTATGTTGACCTGGCTGGTCCATGAGGACCTCACATAGACTGAATGAGTTCGTAGTGTTACCAGAAGTTTGTTTATTGGCCAGAATGAAATTCCCTCCTCTTGGCGAACTTTAGAAGCTTTTTGGGACCTATGCCGCTTGCTGTTGCTAGATCTGACCGCTGTATCACTCCCAACAGCTGGTGCCTATCTTAGTCTGGGCAGCGCAGGGCACAAGCACAAAACTTGCTCGATCTTTTTCTCATTCAACCCGCACTTCCCACATCTACTATCACTTAACAAGTCTAATTTAATGGCATGGAACACCAGAAAGCAGTCTTCAGTCAGAATATGAGTCTACAGTTCTCTCTTTTTATACTCAGTTGAGCAGAGCTCACAGAGTATATTAACTTTGATTGGATAACGGTAGGTTGTACAGGTATAAAGGGATCGAGATAGATATAGACTTCCATATATCAAAATCATCAGTATCGAAAAAAAATTCGATTGAGACATGTCCGTCTGCCCGTTAACACGATAACTTGAGTAAATTTTGAGGTATCTTGATGAAATTTGGTATGTAAGTTCCTGGGCACTCATCTCAGATCGCTATTTAAAATGAACGATATCGTACAATAACCACGCCCACTTTTTCGATATCGAAAATTTCGAAAAATCGATTCGATTCGAAAATATGGATTAAGCGACGAAACTTGGTAGGTGAGTTAAACTTATGACGCAGAATAGAAAGCTAGTAAAATTTTGGACAACGGGCGTGGCATTGCCCACTTTTAAAAGAAGGTAATTTAGAAGTTTTGCAAGTTGTAATTTGGCAGTCGTTGAAGATATTATGATGAAATTTGGCAGGAACGTTACTCTTATTACTATATGTCTGCTTAATAAAAATTAGCAAAATCGGGGACCGACCCCGCCCACTTTTTAAAAAAAATTTGTTTAAATTCAAATTTTAAAAGAAAAGTTAATATCTACAATATATAATTAAATTATGTCAACATTCAACTCCTGTAATGATATGTTGCAACAAAATACAAAAATAAAAGAAAATTTCAAAATGGGCGTGGCTCCGCCCTTTTTCATTTAATTTGTCTAGGATACTTTTAATGCCATAAGTCGAACAAAAATTTACCAATCCTTGTGAAATTTGGTAGAGGCTTAGGTTCTAGGACGATAATTGTTTTCTGTGAAATAGGGCGAAATCGGTTGAAGCCACGCCCAGTTTTTATACACAATCGACCGTCTGTCCTTCCGCTCGGCCGTTAACACGATAGTTTGAGCAATAATCGATATATCTGTTCTAAACTCAGTTCACGTACTTATCTGAACTCACTTCGTATTGGCATAAAAAATGGCCGAAATCCGACTATGACCACACCCACTTTTTCGATATCGAAAATTACGAAAAATGAAAAAAAAATGCCATAATTATATACCAAATACAAAAAAAGGGATGAAACATGGTAATTGGATTGGTTTATTGACACAAAATATAACTTCAGCAAAAACTTGGTAAAATTGGTGTGACACCTACCATATTAAGTAGAATAAAATGAAAAGTTTTGCAGGGCGAAATCAAAAGCCCTTGGAATCTTGGAAGAAATACTGTTCGTGTTATTACATATATAAATAAATTAGCGGTACCTGACAGATGATGTTCTGGATCACCCTGGTCCACATTTTGGCCGATATCTCGAAAACGCCTTCACATATACAACTAAGGGGCACTCCCTTTTAAAACCCTCATTAATACCTTTAATTTGATACCCATATCGTACAAACACATTCCAGAGTCACCCGGGTCCACATTTATGGCGATATCTCGAAAAGGCGTCCACATATAGGACTAAGGCCCACTCCTTTTTAAAATACTCATTAACACCTTTCATTTGATACCCACATCGTACAAATAAATTCTAGAGTCACCCCTGGTCCACCTTTATGGCGATATATTGAAAAGGATTCCACCTATAGAACTAAGGCCCACGGCCTTTTAAAATACTCATTAACACTTTTCATTTGATACCCATATCGTACAAACAAATTCTAGAGTCACCCCTGGTCCACCTTTATGGCGATATCTCTAAAAGGCGTCCACCTATAGAACTAAGGCCCACGCCCTTTTAAAATACTCATTAACACCTTTTATTTGATACCCACATCGTACAAACAAATTCTAGAGTCACCCCTGGTCCACGTTTATGGCGATGTCCCAAAAGGGCGTCCACCCATAGAACTAAGGCCCACTCCCTTTTAAAACACTTATTAACACCTTTCGTTTGATACCCATATTGTACAAACGCATTCTAGAGTCAACCCTGGTCCACTTTTATAACGATTTTCCGAAAAGGCGTCCACCTATAGAAATTAGGCCCACTCCCTTTTAAAATTATCATTAACACATTTCATTTGGTACCCATATCGTGCAAACAAATTCTAGAGTCAGGCCTGGTCCACCTTTATGGCGATATCCGTAAATGACGTCCATCAATAGAACTATGGCCCACTTCCTCTTAAAATACTTTTTAATACCTTCCATTTGATACACATGTCATACAAATACATTCCTGGGTTACCCTAGGTTCTTTTTACAACATGGTGATTTTCCCTTACTTTGTCTCCACAGCTCTCAACTAAGTATGTAATGTTCGGTTACACCCGAACTTAGCCTTCCTTACTTGTTAAAGATAGAAATAACTTTGTTAGGCTAAACTTGTAGGACCTACACATAATTTTGACACTTTGCAGCCCCGATTGGCTGCACACCTTTTCCGCGTGGCCAATCATGTGCAACTCTCGGCTTCTTTAACTCTCGACCAATCTGATTGGAACGTATATGCGCCCTCTTTAGCTTGCTCATTCACTATTGTGGTAAGAGCGGTAGTTACGATTACTATTACAGTTAATGCTACGGTTACGATTATAACTACGATTACGCATACAGTCGCCGTTAGTGTTTAAGTTGAAGTCATCATTATGTCTTCAACAACGGTTATCGTTTTGGTTACGTTTACGGTTATTAATATGGGAGCGGCTACGTTTGCAAGATAGTAGTGGCATAATCAAATTCGTGATAACAAATGTTTTTGCATTCTTGAAATATACATACCTTTTCCTTCACCGAAAGAAATGAAGGTAATAAAATCAACAAACCAGGTTTTTGTTCTTGCTTGAATAGTTGTTCAGTAAAATGTATCGCATTATGGTTAATTCAACGGATTTTTTGTCAAGAGGAAAAATATATGGTGATTTTAACAGAAGAAAAACTTTTGATCGCAAGTTAACAATATTCTATAATAAAATAATTTTAAAAAAATTTAAAGTTAAACGGTTTTATTGAAAACAATACTTGCATGAAGTAATAATAATACGAAAAGCTAAAAAATAATTAGGTAAGTCAAAGGTACTAGTAATTACACTCCTCACCAATCTAGGGCGTTGATCAGACAATAAAATAAAAGCATTCGGCGCATGAAATTTCAAGTTTGTTTTACTTATGACTATAAATAGAAATATGACACGTCCAATGCTTTTATTTAATTGTCTGATCAACGCCCTATATTGGTAAGGAGTGTTATGACTAGCACCTAGGACCTACCTAATTATTTTCTAGCTTTTCATATTATTATTACTTCATGTAAGTATTGTTTTCAATAAAATCGTTGAACTAAAAATTTTTTTTAATTACTTTATTTTCAAGTTTTTAGTTCTTATTTAATTGCCTATTATTTATCATTCTATTTAGTTCATTTAGTGACTCAATATTACAAAGAACAAAAACAAATTGTCAGGAAAGAGCAATTTGTTACAACCTAAGTCCTCAATACATAATACTTCCAAAGACTTTACTCGACTCTGCGCCACGTATGCTTGTCCCTCCTCCAACTCCAAAATATTTTGATGTCCCTTCTACCGGACTGTATGCAATATTTGTTCCAAATATGACCCCAATGGGGCATCATAGGTCGCTTTCTATTCATGTATGTATTATGTGTTCTAAATATGGACCAAATCGGACCACTAATACAATTTTTGTGAATATATCGATCCTTGCGCCACCTAGCGGTGATTTTTTTCATACGCTTTCTATTCTTGTATGTATTATGTGTTCCAAATATGAGCTAAATCGGGCCACAAATACGATTTTTGTGAATATCTCGATCCATGCGCCACCTAGCGGGGATTTTTTTTCATAAGTCGCTTTTTATTCTTGCATTATTACGTGTTTCAAATATGACCCAAATATGACCACAAATACGATTTTTGTGAATATCTCGATCCTTGCGCCACCTAGCGGCGATTTTTTTCACAGGTCGATTTCTATTCTTGCGTGACTTATGTGTTCCAAATATGAGTCAATTCGGACAACAAATGCGAATTTTGCGAATATCTCGATCCATGCGCCACCTATCGGAGATTTTTTTCTTATTATTGCATTGTCATCGCTTTCTGAACTATATTCCAAGTTTCGTGCTTGTAGCTTATCGGGAAGTTACTTAAATTTCAATTACAAGATTCGTTCACAACGGCCGTGCATGCGGCCGTGCGGCCTGCCTGTCAACTCAAGCTAAATAAAACCGTTTAAAAATGACCATTTCTCAGGCAGTCTAACTAACTTTTCTGATTTTAAATTAATAAAAAATTTTAATTTGCTTCAAATAAATGTTTGCAAATATTTTAAAGCAATGAAGGCAATCCCCGGGTCAATCATACAAAAAATAGATAATTTCACCAAAACATATTTTTTTCGATAAAAACTTGATATGTTTCGATTATAAATAGATATTTCGTCCGTAAACGGATAGCTCAACGATATCGTTTGCTATCGATAAAAATTTATAAATCATCGATAACAAATGCCTAACTTGTCTATACGTCGCCCATAAAACGCCGAAAAAAACCGTTAACATACCGATAAAAAGTGGATAACAAACCGATAACTCATCTTAAATTAATACATAACACGTCCATGCCTCATCGATAACAATCAGATAACTCGTCTTTTCCTTACTCTTATATGTACGTCCAAACAATGACCATTTCCCGGTCTTTCTCTCTGAGAAACCGAAAATAGCAGTTCTGGTATTTAACAGTTATTTAAAGAGTGCTCAATTAATAATAGACTCAATGGAAATATTGTTTTTCGGAACTGTTATATGCGGTCTCACGTTTAAAGTGCTGACTCTGCGTTTTTGGTAATTTTGTTAGTAAGCAGCGGCTCCAATCCATTGGTCAAATTACTTAACCGGACCAGAACGATTTCTGAAATGTTTTGAATTTCTGAAAACAAGAAGTGCAATTACAACATACAGTACCCTGTGGGTTAGGGGAAAGAATATACCCACGGTAGGTATACCGGTCGTAAAAGGCGACCATAATACCATGGGTACCAAATCCATGAGTTAGGTGTTTTATTCGAAAGGTAGCAGGGTGGACGCGGGTATCACCCTGTGGGACCCTAGGCAAGGTCTTTATAAAAACTGCTACCGCGGGAGCAGGAGAAGCCAGTGTGATCTGATGCACTGCATCGAACAATGCTTTGTACTCAGGTCTCACCTCCTGTCCTGGGATGGCCCCCAGGGAGCATCGCGGCGGCTGTGGTTTCAAATAAGAGTTCACTTTATGACAAGCTCTGCGTAGACTTGTTTTCCCTTGGAGGCGCAAGACCCAAGGGAATTCGGTCTCTTGCTTGTCACAGTATACCCAAATTCATTGAGAAGCTGACCCTGCGGGGCAGATGAAAGGTTGGCTACATCCCATATTTGTGGCAACCGGAGATACCGGTAATATATGCTGAAACTCGGATGAAAGATGGTGAAGAAGAAACGTATGTTTATTGCCAGCCGAAAAACAATCGATAATTGTACGAGTGGGCCGGTACTCATCTCGTCTTTTGAGATGTTTGAGGCTGCCTTAGACTGCGTAGCGAATAGGAGGCGTTCGCGGAATGGATGGCCACATCCAAAAATGTGGCAAGATTTGATGTTGTCAAATTACTGCAGTGTGGCCGACTGCTATGCGAAGATGTTGCTGGGGCAGGTACTCGGTCACTTACAGGTCTGTGATCGGAAAAGGTTGGACACATCCCTTTAATTGTGGTAGGAGTGTAATTTAGAATGCAAAATGGAGCATAATTGTTGCGTAATTGAGTGGAAATTGGAGTGAAATAATAGTAGCAAATATAGAAGCCAAATGTAGCACAATATGGCGCGCAATGTTTGTCAACGAGTGTGGTCTTAAGCGATGTCGAGAGACATTGCTGAGGCGGGCACTCGGCACTCACAGGTCTGTGTGCGGAAAAGGTTGGTCACATCCCTTGATATTAATTGTGATGGAGTTTAATACGGAGCATAATAAGTGCCAAGGTCACTCTGTTTGTCAACGTAGTGCGGCCCTTAAACAATATCTAAGCAAAACCAGCTCCGTCGTCAACAATGTATTATACATTCTTGTAACACTGCAGGACAGAAAAGGTTGGTCACATTCCTAAATTGCGACAAAACACAATATCTCAATCTGATTAACTTGTTAATCAGATATCGAGATATCAAAATCAATGAAAGAGGGACACTGAGACAAGCACGGAACTCGCAGTGGAGTTGCCGTGAAACCGGGTGCCATTACCCGAAAATGGAAGGGGAGGATGGATAGTCCTCCTAGGCCAAACCAAGGCTGGTTGACTTGAACACCCCAGCTCACCGATTGGTACCAACTTGTTGGGCGGAAGATCAACGGACATTGATTTTTGTTTTACACCGGAGGTAGGTCTACCAAGACAGGGACTCCTGTAAGCACTCATCGAAGGGGAGGATGGATAGTCCTCCTCGGCCAAACCAAGGCTGGTTGACTTGAACACCCCAGCTCACCGATTGGTACCAACTTGTTGGGCCGAAGACCAACGGACATTGATCTGTGTTTTACACCGGAGGTAGATCTACCAAGACAGGGACTCCTGTAAGCACTCATCGACAACATACAGTGCCCGCAACAATTCACAGATAAAGCAAATTTCTTTATTGTTCATTCATTGCACTTTTTTTGTATATGATCAACACCAACATTGCTGCACCATTGTTGTTAGCCATTTGTAAAAAAAAAATGTTTATAGCATAAATCAAGGAGACTGAGCTTCAGTTAAAGCTAGTTTTATTATTTTTCTTTTAATTTTATTTATACTCCATTTCTTTTTCTTATGATAATGGTAAATTGTTGCGCATTACTGCGTTGTGCGGCAGCGTCTGTACGGACGGCTGTCATTCTTTACCACAAAATGGTAAACTTTTAACTTTAGTACTTAGACAAGATTGCTAAATTACAAGCCGCTAAAAACAATGCAAACAAACGGCAGGAGCAGCAGTAAGAGTAACAGAGGCAATGGTAAACATTAGAAAGTGCAAATACAACAATAACATTCGCTACTGACGAACAACAATAAGGACAATGAAAAGTGGGCACAATGCGACCACAAGCAAATGCGTGACCAGGGTTGCCTCAACAGGGTTTTTGCTTATTATGTTGCTTTAGTTGCACTTGCGCTTTGCTTGTTATTTGTTGTTGGTTTTGCTATTACTATTGCTGTCGGTTTGTTGCTTAGAACTACTTTACAAGCGTAGAATAAAAGTTTAATTCAAAAACTTGCAAAAAATTGCGCATTTAATGGAAATTTATTACCAAAACGCAGCAAGATATAAAAAGCATAAAAATTACGATAAAATTGTGATATTAGAGTGGCACAAATGTTGTGAAAAAAAATAGTATATTAAGTGCGTTATTATTTTTTATTTGAAGACTTTATGAAGTTAAGTTGAATACTTTCCGACAAATATAGAATAGCAGCGCGAGGGATGCAACTATGATGAGAGTAGGTTACGTTAAAAATATGTGCGTGTGAATTTCCCTAACTTCCCCTCGGAGTTATTTTTGACCATTGTGAGTGCCCACGTGAATGCCGGGTGGCGGAAAATTATCCATCCAAAAGACTTCCTAGTGATCCTTCACGAACCATTTGCTTCCTCTGACGAACCTTAGTAGGAGTGATAGATCCACCCTTCCAACCTGTGCTGGACTGTGAAAAAAGCGCATAATCAGAATTGTAAATCATCTTGTTTGCAGTCTTGAACATCGACAGAGAATTTTGTAGATTGACACCTCTTCCTCCTTATCCTAACAGCTTCTGCAGAGGAAGCTTTTTGGTATGCGCTACCATTGGAGCAGTAGTACAATAGAGAAGCGACCTGTAGTAATACTCGTAAGTATTCTCACTACATATTTGTTTAGATCTAGAAGGAAACTAGCTGCTTTCCAATATAAACATAGTCATATGAACCTTAAGCATCGCAATGATCCCGGTTGGTCCGCATCAAATCCATTGCCCTAATAGCATTTTCTCCCAATTTCTACAGGAGATATCCTGAGGTGGTCGTACCCAGTTGTCCGCCACGCTTTTGCCACTTCGGAAAATTTCCTGGCCATCAAATTTTCAATTCATATCCTTAATTTTAATTCCCAAATTTAGGTGCTTCATGGACGTCAGTGAGGCTCCACATCTCCCCCATGATATCCGACTTTATCTATGATGATTTCAGGCTTTCTATTGTTTCATGAAACGCATGACAGTTAATCACTGATGCACTAATTATAGCTTAATACATCTCAGATTTTGGTTGAACATAGTTCTGCTAGACAACCAAAAAATTACTTCATAAATAAGCCTTTATATCAGGACTGTGTACTGCATCTGTCCGACATTTTACAATTTCTCGTCATATCTACAGCACTAGTAGAAGTCATTTTAGAAACACTAGGTTCATCGCGCTATGTGCTAATTATTAGAATACCTGTGTTAATACAATAACAAGCAGGTTGAACTGCCTCGGCCGGTAGCTGGCTTCAGTCCCTGTTCGGTTTTGCTTGCAACTTGGTTCTGACTATGGTGCGGTTCGATATAGTCTTTGTCTTTGGTTTTGGTTTCGAGTCCGGCCCGGTTTTTTGGGATTTTAATTCCATGGCCGCTGTGGTGTAGTGGTAGCGCGCTAGAATATCACGCCGAAAGTCGTGGGTCCAAGCCCAAGCTTTACTACGAGTATTCCCCTGTTGAAAACACTTGTTTTGTTGTGTTTCTCTGCCACAAAAAGCTTCGCAATTAAAATACTTATGATTTCATATGTCGGTTGAAGTCGGCATAAAACGTGTAGGTAACATCCCACCAATTTCTAGCATGACGCTTACTGGAAGACAAGCTTGGCTTCAGGGGTATCCCGCCTAATTTCACTCTACAACGTAATTTTTAAAATGGACTGTGGGAGAGCAGAATGCCTTCTCTAAACATCCGAAGGTGTCACTGTCGGCCCGTCTTCCCAACTTTGCTAATATCTTCCAAGTGGAAATTCTGGGTATAGATATGGCATATTCCCACCCCTTTAACTACGTTTAAGGCTGTCAGCAGCTGCAAGATATAGCTTCATGCCGCAGCTTACTTCGCAAACATAACCAATGTTTGGTTACCTAGATACATGAACATAAATACCAAATAGAAGGCCGACGAGCTTGCAAGGCAGGAGCCCTGCTGCATCCTGCGGAGGCGGTCGAGTTGCGTCATAAACTTACATCAATCAAAAGAAATATACATTACAGATTCAAAAAGATGGCCGCCTCCAATTGGTAATCCTCTCACACATGTAAAATAACCACGCAAACCTGTACGAAGTAGAGGAAGATAGGACAGTCTTAGTAGGTCAAGGGTAATATCTTTTGAATCCCTGTCACAACAATGGGACACTAGGAACTTGGCCTGCATGCTGGGATAATGACGATTCATTTCATTAGAAACATTCGCGCACTGCCTATGTTAATACCCAGCCTTAGCTCACACCAGGGTCATAATTATGGACAGTAATACATTTCCAAAACTTCAGGAAGTAGCTAAGTGCTATGTGGAAAAAGTCAGCAGGTTCATTGTCAGCACTAAATGGTTTGAACGGATCAGAGACTAGCCGTACTCAAACAGCAGCAATTGATTCCAAGGATATGTGCATCAAAATGACACCACGCACGCTACTTGGGCTGGGGTCTTTCGTATCTGTGCTGCACAAATACCGGTGGGAATGGTATTGAGATGCAAGAACCCTTTCGGATTCCCCTTTAACCTGAGCAAAAATGTTGTAACATCAATTTGTTTTCAATAATAAAGAATATTTTCGTCATTCGCCTAAAAACTCAGTTTAGCATATTCAAGCCACCCTAATGCATACCCACAATGCACCACCACACGCCCAAGGGTATATACTTAGATTTTATAAGCATCTTTAGTGCCAGCATTGGTGTTAGTGCCTGTATCGTGCCCACACTATTGACCGTTGTATTGTAATTTGTTGGCCAAATGCAGGTGTTAACATTTCGTTTAAAATTGTTTATCATCCTATGGACCCTGCAAAAGGCGCATAAGTAGAAGTTCTGCTTCCATTAACTAAAAGTATGCAATAACCACGAATGTTAACCGGCAAAACCTTATTATTTGCCAGTAATTTTAATATTCCCTTTTAGCTAAGTTTATGATTCGTTCCTGCACTAAAAGAAATTGCAATGTTGGATGAAGGGCTTAGATGGAAATTCATTCTTTATATCCAAGAAGTGAATCATAAAACATAGCTAGAAGCCATAAACTATAAAGAAATTTCCAGTTCAACATTAACTAGTTAAAAGTCTTGAGATGCATGGTTCTAAGTTTTATATTATTTTTTTAATTAAAAGAGGTAAAATTGTCATAAAAATGGAAATTGGAAAAGAAGAAAAAATTAATGCATTATATGCTCTGACGTCTTTAAATTTTTTAATGAAACTGGGTAAATAACCCGAGGCTAAATAAACAACCCTGCAAAAATCGTTGGATCATGTGGTCCACTGGAGTACTTACCATTATACTCCACTGTAATGCAGCAATGGACCAACTCGTGTTTCTACACGAACACATTGTAAGCCGATCATTGCTCGTTTTTAACGATTGTAATCACTACACGATGTTTATTGGACTGTGGGTACTCCATGGATTACTCTGATGTAATGCGACGCTGGAGTATATGGTCCAGTCCTAGGACATCGCAATGTTAATTGGACCATATTTTTTGTATGAATTGTGGTTAATTTTGGAGTACTCGGTTGGTCCATAGCGAGTACTCCATACATGCATGCATGGAGTACTCGCGGTTTTTGCAGGGAAGGCTAAAGCCACGCATTTTGTGATATAAAACAAATGTCAGGCAGACATTAAGTGGAGTTGGAACCAATTAATGTTAGTTCCAAGCTCAAAGTAGAATTACTTACCTACTTAATTGGTGTTTAATCGTTTAAAAGGTTATGACTATCCAAAAAGATGCACCAATCGCTTCTTCGTTGAACTAACTGCCGCCAGTTGGTAATTTTAATGTATTGAATCGTTTTACATCTGATTCTTTCAATGAGGTGTGGCCCGCCCTCCTTCTCTGCTTTTAAAGATGTGTTCTAATAAGAATATTTTTTTTGGCTGGAGCATCATCTTTTGTTCGCATAACACAACCTAGCTAGCGTTGCCGCTGCGTTTTAGATCGCTGGACTATGTTGATACCTGCGTAGAGATCGTACAACTCATCACTAAATCTTTCTTCGCACTCGCCAACGTTTAGAGGTCCATATATCTTTCGAAGAACTTATCGCTCGAACACTCCATAGCTACCTCAAATTCTGTTGTCATGGTCCATGTTTCTGCACCTTATAGCCGTATAGACGGGTACGATAAATGACTTGTAGAGCATGATTTCATTTCAAAGAAAGACCTTTACTTTTCTATTGCCTACCTAGTAGCTTTTATTGGCAAGAGTGATTCATTCCTAGATTTCAAAGCTGATGTTCTTTTGAATAATATTTCGAAATTATGCCTGCCAACCGTGGCGTAGTTGCCAAGGCGCAAATGCGCTGACTATTTGTTTGAGGACAGGCAGGTTTTTTTCCTTTTATCTTCATTCTTTTTCCAGTTTATAGCAAACAGAACTTGCGGCGCGAGTGTTAAGGGCGACGATATCAATGTGGTCAGCCACGCCAGCACTTGCGTTCTCCTTTGTAAAATTGTTCCAGACCGGTTAAGTTCAGTTGCTAGTCCACTTTTCTTCAACATAAAATTAAACAAATCGCACAATTGGGTGTTTGAAACCTGCTTTTGTTTCTATCGGCCAGGAATGGTCCCTCCCAGTTCTGACTGAGCTATTTATATATGGGCTTTTTCATCGACCAGTTGTTTTTCAGTGGTCGCCGATGTTGTCTAGGCGCTCGTAGTGTACGTCCTTTACCTCATCGTCTTATCATCCTTCGGTGTATTGGCGCAAATGAATGAGATACTATCAAATTTTGATTTTATGCGGATGGCGTCGAGAAGCTCGTCCACAGGTATGAACCAAAAACGGATGTTCAGTAGATATCCAGAGAATAGTACGCCGCATGCGTCCGGTAGTTGGGTACTGCTTGAACAGCATGCAAAAAAATCACCCTGGTAAATGGCTGTCAGACCTTTCCGCATCTTCGTGAACCTTTACACACAGCACTACCCTCCAATGAAGTGGCTTAACTCACTTCATATTTTCTTACTAATACACCTTGGAAAGCAAGTCGCTACGATCCGTGAGTACTTAAATGTAAAATATGTCGAATCCCCTGCCATTGCATTTAAAAATACCCATCGCTTTATATCGAATAAACTAAGAGTAATTGTTGCTGACATTTTGGCTAACTTTATTTAAAGATTTCTTTTCTGTGGTTATTCTTGAAGAGATTGCTTTCACATTTTCTTTAACGTCAATTTCGTTGTAAATTTACGTTAAGTTCATTTTCACTGGAATGGTGAGATCACGTGCCTTTACCAAAGCCCTCTACTTAACAAACATGCATACATATATACTTATATCTAAATGCGTTTGCATGTTGCTGTTTTTACTCTGATTGTAGATATTTTTGTTTGAGCTGCTATGCAAAAATAAGTAATGAATATTTGATACTAAAAGTTAAGTTAAAATTTATGGTTGCTGCTGCGGCTACCGTTGGTCAACCGCATTTGCGGATGCTCTTTACGCACTTTGTATTAATTTTTTTATTCATTTTATTTGAAGTCGCTTTGTTGTTTTTGTGGATGTTGTATAGGTGTTGCAATATTGTGGGTCAAATACGCGGTTCAACACAATGTAATGAGCTCTTACGTGACTTTAACTTAGAAGTGTGCGTGTTCGTTGAATGCATATACATGCACATGTATTGAATGTTTTGCATTAAGTAAATAATTAAATTAATCCGCTGACATATTGTACGGAAATTTAAGCAAACCAATTAAGGAAGGCTAAGTTCGGGTGTAACCGAACATTACATACTAAGCTGAGAGGTTTGGAGGACAAAATAAGGGAAAATCACCATGTAGGAAAATGAAACTAGGGTAACCCTGGAATATGTTTGTATGACATGGGTATCAAATGGAAGGTATTAAAGAGTATATAAACGGGAGTGGCCATAGTTCTATAGGTGGGACGCCATTTCGGAATATCGCCACAAATGTGGACCAGGGGTGACTCTAGAAAGCGTTTGTACGATATGGGTATCAAATTAAAGGTATTAATGAGGGTTTTAAAAGGGAGTGGCCCTTAGTTTGTATATGTGAAGGAGTTTCGAGATATCGACCAAAATGTGGACCAGGGTGACACATAATATCATCTGTCGGGTACCGCTACTTATTTATATATATTGTAACGAATTTGCTTGTAAATCCTCTTATTTGCAATCCTCTGCTAAGTTCGAATCACTAAACTGTTGAATAAATAACTCCAATTTGTAGTAATGCAAAATGCCTTTATTAAAGTACTTCACAATAACACTCCAACTGTACAACGAATAGCTTAATAACCAAACTGATAGCTTAAAGGAAACTGACTTTCAAAATAATAGTGCTATTGCTCCGCTAGATATCGTCTTACTCGTACCTGCTTGACAATTCAAATCAAACTGAATTACTTCTTACTCGCTGGCGCCGCTTTTATAGTTTACGCTGCATACTTCTAGGCTCTTCGATTTCCAGAAGTTACTAGTTGTTTCGGCTACAAAATCGCCAGCCACAACTACGTGCACAAATTATTGCTCTCTCTTGTGACAACCCAGATAAGGTATATGCATGTGTTTGTAGTTTACAGTCTCCCGCACACACATAAGCGTATAAGTAAATTCATCGGTGTGTGACATCTCCTCTCTTGCTGCCTTGTATGTAAATGTTGCTCGTCGGAATATGTACATATGTGTAGACGCAATTATTTATTCGTTTATGTAGATACATAATGATTGAATTATTGATGTGCATTCACGTCACTGCTTAGATCGGCTTAGAGCTGGCAGCACTCCTTAGTTTTGCTAATATTCGTAACACTGCCCTCCACCTAAGTCTGATCGTCCCGATCAGACAATCTCTCGATCTAAACGCTGCTAGCATCGCCAAATGTACCACTCTTCTACTCCGTGGTTTCTCTATGCTTTGTATGCGGTAGATGGTATCACTGAGCTTCTTCACAATCTTGTACGGGCCTTCCCAACTGCACCGAAATTTGGATGGAACAACTTTCCGCCGGTGAGGGTTGTATAACAGTACCAAATCTCCCGCCAAGAAACTTTTCGAATTATTGTTCTCATGGTACCTGTGTTTCATCGTACCACTCAATACCCTGGTTCGTTCCTTACACTCTGTTGTTGGCCCGATGAACTACTTCGTAGAGCTTGCGCTGGACGGATTGCTTTGCATAATCAGTATCGTTCCCACGTTTCCCACAGTAGTGCGCTCTGGATTGAAACTACCCTCGCATTCCTTCTCGATTTTAGTACGTCCGTTAGGGCTTTTCAATGCCAGTGTTTTCTCTCGCAGGTACTTTTGATTTTGATTTATTTGGCCCATTCGATCTATCAACCTTTACCTTTGAATTTCGTGGCCTTCGTTGAGTATTCTCCACCAGTACCCGATTACTGCTGAACCCTTTTTCCAAACTAAAGTTAAGTGGCACATCTTGGTTCTCATAACGCATCACCCTTCTCTGCATATCGATCTTGATGTCATGGTCAACCAAGAAATCTACTCCCAATATAACTTCATCAACAATCTCCGCCACAACAAATTTGTGTAGGACCATGACCTTCCCAATCAATACTTCACATATCACTTCTCCCTGAACTTGGTTATACTCGCCAGTGACCGTACGCAACTTTGCTCCAGGTAACGGTTTTACTCTCCTGTTGACCAAGTCAGATCGGATCAAGGAGTGAGATGCGCCCGTATCTACAGTCATTATTCGTTCGTTGCCATCCACATTCC
This sequence comes from Eurosta solidaginis, assembly GCF_040869045.1. Lineage (NCBI taxonomy): Eukaryota > Metazoa > Arthropoda > Insecta > Diptera > Tephritidae > Eurosta > Eurosta solidaginis. Next base: position 333,917,182 of record NC_090319.1, on the reverse strand, counting down.
CTCTGACGGTAAGACTGCTCGATTTTCTACCAATTTGTGACACAGATATCACAGGGCATTCAATAGCTGGATCTAGCTCTCTACCTCTTACTCGCTCTTGCTCATCTCCTCCAGCTTTGCGTTTACGCCCACCCACATTGTTGGAACTATTAAGGCCAAGATCGCAATGACGTGCAATGTGACCGGACTTCCCGCATTTGAAGCATTTGATAACTTTTTCACTCCGCTTTTGCGATCCTTTCAGCGCCTCCAATATTGCGTCTACCCACTCTGGCCTTTCTATTTCCACACGGCGTGCTTTGAAAACTGGCTTAGACAGAAGCGACGCTGTTTCCTGAGTCAATGCATGGCATACCGTTTCAGAAAATGTTTGCTTTGGGTTCGCGTATGTGGCCCGCTTCGTTTCGACGTCCCTTATGCCATTTATAAAACTCTGGATTTTTACCCTCTCGGTGTATTCCACGGGTGCGTCCGCATTTGCGAGATGAGCCAACCTTTCAACATCTGAAGCAAACTCCTGCAATGTCTCATTTGCTTTTTGGTAGCGGTTTTGCAACTCAATTTG